>NC_135617.1:9991250-11257500 GCF_053574225.1 Canis aureus | reverse complement strand
AAGTGCTTATGACATGACATCAATCTGCCAGTTTCTCAAAAGATGAAACACCTATTTTTGTGTTTGAAAATACTCAGTCATGTGTTTAGCATCTGTATGGTCTGCTGTTATTAGTCTCATCTTTACTGACAGTCACTGCAAATCTTTCATCCATGCCACACTCAAGTTTCCTTCTCTTTACCACTAGATTTCTGGTTTAAGTTAGCCAATATGACTATTCTTTTCAATACATATACTTCTTTTTCCTAAAATTTACATTTTCTTGTATCAAATACAATGCATAATTTCAATTTCACTCTATCCGCTTTTTGTTGTAGGTACATTAGTGACTTCCCTTTCTTAAAAGTATATACTCTTATGAACAACAATAAACCCAGCACAACTTATCCCTTCTTCATCCTGTCCCTGTTACGCACCTTCTCCTTCTCATCTTTCTCAGTTCGCCCCCTCTCCCTCTGCTCCACACTTCTATTAGGACTACAGCATACTTGGCACTTGCCAACTTCTCTACACGGGGCTGCCTGAGCATTTTACATATTTTCTTATCTTTTGGTAAATAGTCTTCTTCTAACCAATTTAAAAATGAAGGAACTTAGATCTGGTTAATTAAGTTTTCCTTAATCAGTAAGCTCTTTGTTGTAAACTATATTTCATTCCATAATCCATACCCAACTACCTAAACTTATGTAACAGCATCTGATTTTTAGGTCTTTTCATGATTTTGTCACCAAGACAAAATTAATAGGAAGCAAGAAATATCTCATTTTTATCAGGTTGCCATAACCAAAAGCACATAAAGAGAATTCCATCTTTTTTGTACTTCAATCATTTCTGTAGCATGAATTATGGAAATTCTCGCTTTAACTGACATAAACTTTCTTTTTGTTTTTTATTATTGATTCCAAACTTTACAACACATCTTTTCAGTCTTCTTTCCAAGGCACCCAGCCATCAACAACATAAACAATCCTCATATCCAGAAACACCATACAAAGTTGAAACATGAATGCAAATATCCATGATAGGATCTTGCTCATTTTGTTGCACACCTCTTTGATATAGATCAGCAAGTTTATGGTCTAGTATTATTACTACTTTACTGTGTTATTTTAAAAGCATAATCTTCTAGAGAGTTCTTGCTTACTTTGGTTGGAACACTGTCTACTGAAGACTAGGCTAAGCGTAATTTAAGAGAACACAAATAAAGTAATAGCTTATTCCCTTATTGGAATATAATAAGTAAAATTCTAATTTAAAATGTATAAAGTTCACTAAAATTCACCCAAAAAATATGTTATGAAGTGACAGTTGGCTGTATTAAAGATAAATGTAAGAGCAGTAAAATTAACATAAAAATGCAAATTTGAAGCCAACGTACCTATACTTCTCTTTCAAAAGATTTTCATTTATTTGCATTCTCTACAGTACCAATTGATATCCTAAATATCAATAGTTTTTGACCAAAATAGCACATTTTTCAGATACTTTCTGATATTTTACCATCATATTTTCTTCAAGGATCATTCACAAAGATTTTTATCATTTACCTTCATATGCTTGAAGTAGAGGCAGATAAAATTATCATTAAAAGATAATTTAGGGATCCCTGGGTGGCACAGCTGTTTGGTGTCTGCCTTTGACCCAGGGCACGATCCTGGAGACCCGGGATCGAATCCCACATCAGGCTCCCGGTGCATGGAGCCTGCTTCTCCCTCTGCCTGTGTCTCTGCCTCTCTCTCTCTCTCTCTCTCTCTCTGTGACTATCATAAATAAATAAAAATTAAAAAATTAAAAAAAAAGATAATTTAAATTTAAAGAAATTATATCCTTTCCTAGTGTTTCAAAGTAGTAGAAGCAAGAATAGAAGCTGTTGTGCTGAATTTGTAAGAAGATGCCCTAAACTGGTAAATCAGTGATGGATAATTTCACAAAATTATTGCAAATTTTTGAGTGGCTCACAATTTCTCTTGCCATCTTCAGTCGTGTCAATATAGTTCTTTTATTTGCCTTGCAATTTAAATGTGCAAATTTTGATGAGAAATTTTCCACAAATATAGTTCTATAACCACAATCAAAATTGTGATCAAGTGCTGATTCTGTATGTAAGCAGGCATGACAAGCTATGGATCCTCAAAAAAATTATAAAATGCATGTTTTATATCTAAGATATAAAATTGTTTAATGTAATTCATGCATGTTCCTTCCCAGGGCTTAGATCTGTTATTTGATCTTTAACTTATTGGAATGGATCAAACTGGGACAAATATGAAAAACAAAGAAAAATAACTTATTTTTCATGATTGTATGTAGTGTATTTTAATAAATTTCACAATATTTTTAGTTAAGATTTTTTCATGATTTTGTCACTAAAATTAGCAAACTGTAAAGATTAAATATCTACATCTTTGCATACAGGCACATTTATTTTCTTAGAGTAAATATTTAGTGGTGGAATTGATACAGAAAATGTTTGAGAATATCCCAAATATTCCTTTCCAAACCTTAAGATGCTTACATAAATGTTTTCAGGATTAATTTTCTTGACTTTTAACCAGGAAGCTCAAGTCATATGATTATAGTGGCCAATTAAGTGTTAATATGTAAGGTGGGCTAATACATTGCAGGGACACAACAAACAAAAAAGTGTATACACTACAAAGACCAATCAGGTGTATTTCAGGTCATGTGGGCCAGTAGCCTAATGGCTTCTATGGAAGACAGTCTGAAAGTAAAGACATAGCACTGAGTTATGTCCCCTTATCCAGTTTAAAAGTCCCTTTAGTGACATCAGGGAACTAACGTTACATTATTCTAGCAGATTCAAATTCTTGGGCCAGACACATACACACCACAAAATCTTAGGCAGCCTTGTAAAACTAAAAGTGGCTTGAAACACACTTTTATTCTTTCACATGACAAAAATCCAGAAAGTGGTAAATCTGGGGTTAACTCAGATGCTCATCAATGTCAGGAATGGAGATCAGCTGTTCTGAACGACTCTTGATTTCCCCAATGTTTGCAAGAGGAATGTCACTACTCCAAGCAGTATTTTCCCAAAAGGGAGGACTTTCTTTAAATCTCTTATCAGTTCTCTAGCAGAATACCCTGACTTCTCAATAAGCTGAACTGGATCAGAGGTCCAGCTCTAAACTACTCTCTAAAAAAAAGAAGAGAATTATATCTCTAAAAAAGAAGAAAGGGATTTATATGGTTGATTAAGGACAAAAAATCCTAGAATTTGTGGTGGGACACACCTTTCCTTAGCACATCCATGTCAATTCCTTAACAAAAGTAGGTTCTATTAACCGGAAATGGCAGAAATCTCTGTTGGAGACACAAGAGAACTAACCAATCTCCCTCAATAAGCCCATTTTATTTACAAGCTTTTTCCTCCAAATTTCTTCAGTATTTTCCCCTATTTTTATGCAAACTTACATCTCCTGGCAAATAGTTCTTGTAAAACCTCTCATATATTTCCATTTCTATTAACTAGGAATAGCTATCCTCCTTGTAAAGCAACCTAAATTGACCTACTTTCTAAACCCCAAAGCACCAACAGTTCAAGAACATTTATAAATGATGTCAAACCCAGGGTTTAGCTGGTTTAGCTAGGTTTACCTAGCCCACAGCTAGGTAAGGAGGCAGCATCTAAAAGTAATAAGATCTAGACAAGATCATACTCACAAATAGAAGGATCCTTGAAACTCACTATCAAACCACCTTGATGTTTTGAGCCATACCAGAATACCAGAAATCTGAATCAAACAAGAACTTCCCAATATAGTCTCCTACATGTATGTCCAGAAGAAACTAACCTATAGTACTAGGGAGATTCTAGGGCTGAGCAAATTCTTAAAAATAAACAAAACCAACAACACAAAAAAAGATACCATAGAGCTACCATTTTTTCCCCAAATCACCAGAGTAGTGAATATGCTGGCACTAGATTTATTCTCAAATGAGGAGTCAAGTCTTACTGAGGGAACAATTTTATGTCTATATTAATAATTTAAAGATATCCCCTAACGTCATATTATATTATTTCCTTAGTCTAGAAAAGGAGAAGAGGCAAAAAGTCCTAGATTCAACACAAAGTCACATTGTTGGCTGAAGACTGGTCATATCTAAAAACTCCTTATACCAGATACAGTAGAATAGACAGCATTTTACGTGATAGTGAAATAAATGATATTGTAATTCCCTTGACATTTTTCACATTTTCTCTTATGAGTTACATCAAAAAGAAAGCTAACTTTGGGATTTTTCTTCATTAAACTTTAGAAAGTACAACTATGTAGAAATCACATTGTCCTTGCACTGGTAGCACCTAGGTGCAAGACTTAATTTTTTTTAAAGATTTTATTTATTTATTTGACAGAGAGAGAGAGAGAGAGAACAAACAGTGGGGGGAGTGGGGGGTAGAAGGCGGGGGGGGAGGGCAAGCCCTTTGCTGAGCAAGGAGCTCAACAGGGGACTCAATCTCAAGACATTGGGATCATGACTTGAGCTGAACAGACACCTAACTGAATAAGCCACCAGGCACCCCTAGATGGAAGATTTAATAATGATATAAGTGATAGTCCCTATGAGATAATTCCATATTTTGAGCTATTGATCATTACCTAAGTTTAGCCCATATTGTTTTTCACTTCAGTGGAAAGTATATCAAGTTTATTTACTTATTTTTAAAGACTTTATCTATTTATTCATGAGAGACACAGAGAGAAAGAGAGGCAGAGACACAAGCAGAGGGAGAAGCAGGCTCCATGAAGGAAGCCCAGTGCAAGACTTGATCCCGGGACTCCGGGATCACTCCCTGAACCACGCTCAACCACTAAGCCAACCAGGGGTCATGTATATCACGTTTAAAAATGCCAGTTTATGAGTGTGTTAAAAGTTTGACAAAAGCATTATTTGAATTAAAAAGATAATAATGATTATTTCAAAATCAATTTTTGATAAAACTTCTTACTTGCTATATTCTCAATAATTTTTTCTTCAACCTGAAATCATGCTTAAGGAATTGGCAGATTGACATGCTTTGTAGATCAAATGACATGTACTGACAAAATAGCAAGGAGATACACATTTCAGAGCCCAGAATTATTGAAATTTATAAAAAAAAATCATATTCATATTTAGGATGAGGAGGAGCTATTTCATAAAGCTACATGTCACTAAGAATGTGATTAAGCATTAATATCGAGGGAAGACAGAAAGAAGGGAGGGCACCAATTCAGGGAAAATAAAAAAAAGGTGAATTCTAATGAAAGGGGAACATTAGGTAGGAATCAGTCACTTGCCTTATAAAAATGTGCATTTCAAGTGAAGAAAAATCTAGTACTGTGTATTATTCTAACATGACATTTCTCAGTTGGAGTTTAATGGAAGATCTTTTTTTATATAAAAACACTTCAATTCTACAAAGTAATTTACTAATAAAAGAATTCAAATGAGAAAAATTTAGTTTGGAGGCAATATTTTTAACTAAGAAAGCAAAAATACAAGTAGTTGATAGATTGGAGATAAAGAATTTTTTTGGAAAAATATTATTCTTCCTCTCCTTAAAAAATCTCTTAAGTATCATTTGCTAGAATATTACATGACATTTTATATATCTGGAAAATTGACATAGATGGTACATATGATTTATTAGAATAAAATATACATGTTACAGTGTGAAAACAGACTCTTGTATACAAAAGTGTAGCTGCTGACAGTGAGGTAAAGGTGTGGACAACCTAGTAGGGAGACTCTTCATATTGGAAACACACAGAAATTAATGTATATTTAAGAAAAGTAATTCATATTCAGTACTCATGGTCACCATTAGGCACCAGGTGACTGAAGGAAGAGAGTATGCATAAATTTCTATTTCATGTGCCTTAACCTCAAGAAAAGCTATACATATAAGGGAACTTGAACAATTGATAACCTGGAATTAAATATAAAATAAATGGCTTATTATGTAAGTATTTGGAATGAGAGTATTTCTCAACTGATCCACAGAATACTCAACTAGCCCTGTCTTACACTGAATACATGGATATTAAACACAACTGTGAAATTTGCCATCTCCCACTTCATTCTTAAAGCTCATGACTCAAATTAACACGCTACATTTCTTGATCTCAAAACGCATATATTAATCAAGCCTGTTTCATTTTAACAGAATATTTTCCAAATTGATTTGATCATGGAACACCTAACGTCTGTAAACATGTGTAAATGCTTCTTATTGCCTACACATTTTAGGAGATGCCCCTAGAGAAGTTGAGAAGAGAAAAACTCTTAGATTCATTTTAGTTAGGTATCATTGTGGAGATGGAAATTCAGCTGAGCGTTGAGGAAGCAAGGATTTTTTGTTGTTGTTGTTATGTTTATATAAAGTAAAGGCAAATTAGGAGAACGTTAGAGGCAGATAGAAAAGAAAGCTAACGTTTCAATCTGGAGTTTCAAAGACACCTTAGAGCTCATTCCAACAATGAAATCACTCTTCAGATTCCAATCCTCTCCTTGGACACTTCTAGTAGCTGGGGAATCTCTATTTTGTTCTGCGAGCAACACTGAGCTTGTTGTCATATGCCTGCAAACAAAACCAAAGGGACATAACTAATTATTTCCCCCCTCTGACAGAACCTCCCTTGTGCCCGTTGGCTATAATACTAACTCTTTGGATTTGTAAACCAAATCTGCTCAAATTTTTAAATAGCTTTCCATTATCACATTTTTATACACTTTCACCTATCTTCCTTGTTACTATATTCCTTGGTGTTTTGACCCCCTGGTGAGTAGAATGGAGTAAACTTCTCTGGAGGAATCCAAAATCTAATGTTCATAAATCTATGACTCTATTGAGGAAAATAAACTGATATAAGTTATATTTTAATTCTCTAACCTTCATCCATTGATAACAGTGAATGAAATAGCGGGCTGTTTGTCAAGGTGGAGAATGTAAATGAGGATGTTTCCTAAAGGGAGAATAGTAAGGACAAACCAGGAACAGATGTGACCCAGAGTTAGCAACTTAAAAAGAGAACCATGAAACAGTCATCCAATATCTCAGACTGTCATCTAGACCAAAGGTAATTGATAGACATACCTACTCCTATTCTATTTCTTATTGTAATTTACAGATCATCTCACTAGGCAACAACATAGGCATAGTAGTACAAGACTTATGGATTGTGATAACCTATGGCTAGGGTCATCATGAAACATCACCTTCTAAATTATTTGGATCTAAGAATGAATATTCAATTATCTAGGAGGTAAATCATATGACAGAGTCATTGCCTCCTATAATTTTATTTAGACATTAATCAATAGGTCAATTTAGAGATGATAAATTAACCTGATGTACAGGAAGCAAATGTTTCCAAATCATCATGTGAACTAAGGGCCTTGATACAAAGTGATCTAGCTGCTATGACAAAAATACGTTTTATCAATAAAGACTTGACCATGATAGGATTATCTTATTACTGATGAAGGGAGACTTTAATTTTCATATTGACTATTTTTTAGGACATTACTATGCTGTTCAGATGCTGACACAGATGAAGAAGATATCCATAGCTACCATGATCTATGGTTACTGAGTGATGGGTGACTCATAAGATAATAGACAACTTTATGGCGTTCAAATCAAGTTTTTAATCCAAGATGATTTTTCAAACTTCTTTTTCATATTATGTGTCTTTACTGATACGAAGTTACCCAGAGGTTCAAATCACAAAGCACTATTAAACCTAAAGCCAAATTCTCTAGAGTGTATGATACTGAAGAGGAATTAGAGAAATTGGGCATAGATATACTTAATCAAGACATAGGCACTAGATCTAAATGAAAATAAGAATCTAAATGAAAATAAGAATATAATTTGCTAAGAGTCGGGAGGTTTGCTTTATCTGATCTCAGATTTGGGCTGGGGTCCCCGGCTCTCAGGGGCTTCCCCTGGAAGGTGATATACAAGTCTATATGTCTTAATCCTCCAAATCAGCAACCTTTCCTACCTAACAAAATCCAAACTCTAGCACCTCTTTCTGCCCTGTAATACCAGCTGACACCTCCCCAAAAAATGATAGACAATGTGAGGAAGGTTTTCTGGTCTCAGCAGATATTTTGTGTTCCCATCTCTCTGATGCCCTGTCAGAGGCAGTGTCCACTCTCCAAGTCCTGTAGCCAAAATGGCTTCCTTCAACTGGTGTCTTTTTTTTTTTTTTTTGGTGTCTTAATGGAACTCAAGTCTCTTTGTCAGGGATGATGAAAGCCTGATTGAAGTTGTAATGTACTCTTGCCTTTATACATATTTTTAGGTTAAATTTATTCCCAAGCAGCCTCATTTACCCCATGTCAGAAATTGCCCTCATAGCTTCAAAATCAAGTTATTTGAACATCTAGGGTGGGAATAAAAATATTTAGATTCTTTAAAATTGAAGTCAAATTAAAATAGCTTTAAAAAGGATCTTTAAGATGCAACATGGCCTGTCAAGATTCTACTGACCATGGTGCACTTGGGTGGCTCAGTCACGTAAGCATCTAACTCTTGATTTCAGCTCAGGGCTTGACCTCAGCACCTTAAGTTCAAGCCCCACATTGGGCTCCATGCTAGGCCTGGATTCTACTTAAAGCAAAGCAAAACAAAACAAAACAAAACAAACCACAGAATTCTATTGGCCATTTCATTTTTCCTAAGCTGTTGCAAGAAAAAAAAAAATGGTGAACTAGAGAGCCATTATCAAAGGGACAGCTAACTGTCATTGCTTCTATGATGAAAAACAGCTTTGGATAAATTTTGTAATTGACCTAGCTTAAGATTTCTGTTTACACAAGACTTTTTGATAGTTTGGCTTCAAGTAGCAACAGAAAGATCTCCCTCTGGGTTTTCCCAAGGCTGGAAATAACGTAGAAAAATTTTTGTTTCTTCAAAAAAAAGTGCAATTTTTTTGGAAGGTTAAAAAAATATGTGTTCATCCTCGTGAACTTGATTCTTCATGGATAATCCTATTTAAGAAAACTTCAAATCCTTTCATACTTTGTTGGGGTTTTTTTTGGAGGGAGAATCGTGTGGATCATCTTTTATTCATAGACTGTATACTTGATTGCAATCCCAGGCAAAAAGATAACCCAACCTATCCATTGTTGCTTAAAAAACAGTCTTCTGGTGTCTTCTGGTGTCTTCTGATGTACTTCTGCATTATTAAGACAAACTGTCAACATTTGTGACTACTTTCGGAAATCAATGTAAATACTTGTTTTCCCCTTTGCACTTCCTGTAAGAGTTCTGAAACTTACTGACATCCATGTGATGCATTGCTAAAATGTGATGTATTGCATCTCCTGAAGTTTGAATAATTACCAAGATTTCAAACTTAAGTTTGAAATTACTCCATAAAAATATAATAATGCATGTACAAAATTAAATAAATTATCCTCACACTTCTTTCTAAAATATTCAAAAATGGCTTGCTCATCTGTCCCCACCTCACTTATTGTACTTGATGCTTCCAAATATTAATTATAATTCATTTTCAGAACCTTTTGAATGCCCCAATATCTTCTGTTCTTTGGAGAAATTTTTCTGAAGACTGGCTAGGAGATATGTAGAATCCCCATGTATTTCCTGCAGTTCATGATAAGAACACCAAATACTATTAAGAACATATCCATTGCATTTACCGGCATGCTTGAGTGTGAAGTCTCTGGGTTCCAACACTCTAACAGCTCAGGTTTGTTTGACATACTGGCTACATCAAGTCAGTACAAGGTTAACTGCATTTCAGGCTAACTATCAGCAGTTCAGTCCATGTCCTAGATTTTTTGTGGGGGCAGAGAAGGGTACTCATGCTGTCTTGTTTCTTTTTTCCTGAAACTATTTTTACCCTCTTTTCCTCTAGTTCCTCAGCTTTTATATTTGACTGTTTCTATGAGGGCATGATCTCTGGCACCTGGTCCACTGAACAAATAGAGTTTTTTTTTTTTTTCCAATGAAGTACACATTTTATTATTAATTATGGTACATAGGTATTTGTTGATAATGAATCTGAGGCTTTTACCTTGAAGGTCCTATGGGATAATATATACTTAGAGATGTAGTATTGAGGCAGAGTTACCAGAATATATCCCTTTTCCTTTAACGTGTCTGATCTTTCCTATATATTTTCTTTATGAAGTGTGTCCTCAGAAAATAAAAGAGCAGAGAGAGTTTGGGTCAAGAGAAGCTAAGAAACTACCGGAGTTATTCATACAGATTAACATTGCAAATTAGAAATAAATATGAGACAATCTCCATTTTTGATCTTTTACATACACTAGAGGATACATGTGGAATCTTTAAGCTTCACCCAAGTTCCACTTTGCTTAGTTTAAGAAATGACCTTCAGTGAAAAGAGCCTAATGAAATATTCTTCCTTTTGCTTCATATTCATTCATCCCAGGAATGTACTGGTTATCAACAGAATTATGTAACATCAGTCATAAGTAAATTTTTATGTGCTTTTATTTTCTAAATAAATAAATTTGTATTTGCAATTTATTTATTTCATGTAATTTATTGTCTCTACCACAAAATATACTGTCACACCAATTTCTGGAATAAACATACATCACATTAAACTATTGATCCTCACTCACCCTTCTTAGTGTTTACTTTTTTATTTAGTTTGGAAAATTCTAACAACTAAAGAAATGATATTACTTTGTAATAAATTTGGGGTGTTCCTAAATAGTTCATACTGTTCAGCGGCATTGTCTTTATGATAGACAAATAGATAATTAGAAAAACTGGAAAGTCTGACACAAATGTCATAGAGAATATATTTAACACCAGCATCTTTAGATATAAATATTCGTCAACTCACTTGCTTATCAGATACTAGCTGTACAACTTTAGGCAATTTGTTTTTTTACCCCTCCTTTTCCCTATCTGTATTACAAATGGCTAAGTCCTGGGGTGCTTGGGTGGCTCAGTCAATTAAGTATCTGACTTGATCTCAGCTCAGATCTTGATTTCAGAGTCATGAGTTCAAGCCTCATGCGGGGGCTTTAAAAAAAAAAAAAAGTCCTAGGGATCTATATTTTAAATAAGATTTTCAGTACTTCCTATGCAGCTGAATTTGGTCCATAAACAGGTACTGGAAACTATTACTCAAAACCAACCCTGTTTCACCACATTTTTATATAAAGTTATCTATTGATTATAAAATTAAATATTAAATAATAAATCAATGAATAAAGTTATAAGGAGAAAAATCCTAAATAAAAACAAACACCTAAAAATAGTAAAACATGTTAATCTGCTTTTGGGGTATAGCTTTATTCACTTGGGATTTTTTTATTTTTTTGTCTTCACATCTGTATCTTATTTTCCTTATTATTAATTAATTTATTTATTTCCTTATTTTTTTATGATGATGCCTATTTTTTTGGCATGGGGACATATATTTAATACACAAAATAATTGTACTAAGCTTTCTCTCATACATCCTCATATAAGGGAAATGCAGAATAAGATTAGAGGAATGTCCCAGAGATTTCACTCAGATGCATCAGTGTTAATGAACAGTGTCTTCTATAGCATTGAAAAAGAATGTCTGATACTTCTCACTTCTGTAATATGGTAATGTGGAAAACTAGATATCCTAGCAACAGAAATAAAACATCTAAAACAAAATAAAATGTATGTTAAAACAAATGCATTTGAAATTAGTGATGAAATGGTAAGGAATTTAGAGAAATCCCTCAAAGGAGAGAGGCTGAGGGAAGTAGGGAGAGGAAGAAAAAAAGGAAGGACAAGGAGGAGGAAAAAGAAATGAGAGTATTAAAACAAACAGGTAACTAGCTTTTGGAGAAATTGACAATCCAGAAATCTGCGTTATGGACTTTTAGTTTTAAAATCTATATGGTGAGGAACTGATTCAGGGACTCACACACAAAGCTGTGACTACTGAAAGATGATCCAGATTAAAAGTGGATTTCCACTTCCATAGTGGAGATAAGGTCGCTTTTGTGTCTCTTCCTTGGTGAGGGTGGGGGTAGAAGTGGCACTGTCCTCAGAGTTTTTAAGACTAAGCAAGACTGGATACCAGCTGTGATTCAAAAATACACATGCTGTTTAAAAATAATAAATTTCAATCTTTTAAAAAGATTCTTGGAAGATGTCATAGGAAAATACCAAAAGATAAATAATAAAGCAGGAAAAATATTAAGCAGTAATAATAAATATGGAGGGAATATAATAAATAAAGTCTTTTAAAAAGTACAAGGCAGAAAGACTAAAGTAGTATGAAATAAAAATGTGCAAAAATATGAGTAAAGAATTCTCAAAGTTATGATATAAAATAGTTCTTAAATATATGGAAAATATATTTGATTCCCCTCAAAATAAAATACAAATATTCCACCAAAATACTGAACCATTATATATCACCTACAAAACTGGAAAAAATTAAAAGGTTGTCAACACTTCTGTTCATGGAGTTGTGAAAAAATAGGAACTCTTAAAATGCAGATAGAAATACACAATGGTGCTGGATAGTGAAGAAGTTCATAATATTACAAACCTGTATATTCATTTGCCCTTTGACAGAGCAATCCCATTTCTATGAGCTTATCCTTAAGTTACACCTTAAATAACTAAAACTACAGGTGTAAAAGTTTATTAACTATGAGATTAGTTGCAATTACAAAATATTGGAAATAATCTGAATACACATTCATACGAGATTAGTTGAGAAACCTATGGTATTTAATGTGATGTAGTACCACAAAACTAAAAGAATGAGATGGTTATTTTGAACATATAGGAAGTGATTTCTAGAATTATATTGCTAGTGAAAAAAAGCAAAATAAAAAAAAAATCCACTTACATGTAAGGAAAAAGTAAGGGGAATGAATTTATGTATCTGTATACCTATCTACATACACTTGTGTTTATCATAAAAGAAATTCAAGATAAATCTACAAAGATGGAAAAAAATCTAAAATGCAATACAAACAGACACAAATGAATCTAACTTTATTTCAAATACATTACAAAACCACATAGTAAGTAAGGGTATAATTTTAATTATGTTCTACATCTTAACAGTTAAATATGCATATTATTATTATTATTCTATGTATCTATCATTGATGATATGCATATTAATTTGGATATGTGAAATGTTTCATGAACTAAAGAATAGTTCACAATAGTATCAAGAATAGTATCACAAAGACGCTAGTAAGTATATTTTAATAATGTAAGTTCTGTAATCATATAGCATCCATTCAAATCCTGTTATCTTGTGCAAATTCCTTAACGTTCTGTGCCTCAGTTCTTTATCTATGAGTTTATAAAAGTATCTATGAAATAATGCCACTGTAAAGATTAAACAGTTATTAGACATAAACCGCTTAGAACAGTATCAAGCACATAATTAGAGATCAATAGACATTAACTGGTAATACTAGCATAGAAGCCACTTCTCTAGGACCCAGAGTCCAGGACCATCAATTTGTATCTAAATCCTAGAGAGAGCTGAAGGCAGTATTTTAGTAACTATATTCTATAATAGCAGTAACAGTGATTCTCAAATGAGGATACACATCAGCATCACTGTTGGTCTCTTTAAGATTACAAATAAATAAAACACAGAGACTCTACATCATCAAAAACATTTTGAATAAAAGTTTTAGACATGAGGCTCATCCCTACATACGTTCAAAAATGTGTTATCGATAAGCATTCCATATTAAGAACTGCAGTGATAGGAATTTTGTTGGAGTATTATAGCTAAAAGGCAGTAATTCTAAGTCTATCACTTCAGACAGAGAATTGAGCCCCAGTTTTTCTTCCATGAAATTAGATTAATGATTCCTTACAAGGAATTCCTTACAAGCAGGGTTGGTGGACAATGAATGGAGATAATATATAGAAAATACTTAGTTCATTGTTAGTACTCAATGAATAACAGCTATTATATTCTACAAGAACTCTGAAAAACAACATAAAAAGAAGAAATGGTGTATTTATAGAAGATCATAGATAATGTAATTTAGTATCATATTTAATAAGATCTGTAATTTGGGTAGAATTTTAAGCTTTATTTTAAGGCCGTTGAACCAAATCCTATAAAATACAAAAATACCACCTATTTTCACAAAGGTAATTGAAGGTCTTAGCACAATTTCAAATAATGGATTTATGCTGCTGACTTGCACACATAAATGAGTGCCCTTGTGAATTGAAAGATATTCAAGCATGTTTATCATAGTCAGAGTCTGCCACTGCATACTGATCAACACCCCTCACTCATTAACATACAGGATCTTTGCATGAGCTTTCATTTGCATGCTCTTCTAAAAGCTCCTTTTTCCCCTCACTATTCAAACAGCCAAGACCTTTGTAATCAACAAGAAAATTAGAAGCAGGTGGGAGCTTATTTTTAATGATGTTGAGACCAAATTGTTTTACTTAAATCCGAACTTTTTTTCCTTCCAATCCTTTTTAATGCCCGGCAAATATTAATTATGTGAAGTTAGACAGCAACTCTGACTTTCTCATTGTCTCTGATCAAGCTCTGTAACTAACCCTTTGCTTTTATATTTAATTAATATGATGAAAACATTTCTCATTTATCAGAATTTTACATTTTCCTGGAGCCCCCATATAAACATGATAACATTGGGATTTAGCTAATGTCCTGGCAATCTTTACAAATTTACCTAGATTATAATAAATGAAACTGATGGAGGACATTTCCTACAGGCTTGTAATTATTTATTTTAATGAGTGCATATTAGTGGATGGGAAATAAAGTTTCAAGATTAAAAATGGCAAGTATTGGCCTTGTTTTCTCTTTTGCTTTAGAATATTTTTAGTTGTATTTACTCAAAATAAACTCATTTCCTTAAAGTGTCTTCAGAGAAGCACCAATGAATTTTTATTTTAGCTTTAGCTTTTAGATATTGCAAGTGTATAATGAAGTTATAAAGACTGTCAATTGCAGTCATATCTAGATCATCCACAAATAAATGGTGTGCTTTGTGAACCCAAATTCAGTATCAGGCCAGGTTCTCTACACTATTTAACATAGGTCTACCTACTACCCAAGAAAAATTGTTCAAAGAAACCAAAATTTTCTCAAAATGCATCATCCAAATCTCTTGAAATAGAGTTCTGGATATGCCACAGCTTCCTTTTGTTAATTTAAAGCAATTTCGTGTTCATTATACTTTATATCTCACAATCTATTCAGCAATCTCTCCATTATGATTACCACTTAAATTTTAAAAATTTATTATTACCCTACAGCAAATTAAATATTTATTTTACCTGAGTGTAAAATAGAATACAGTTTTTTGGGGGGAAAAAACTATCAAATATTTTACCTTTCATTTAAAATAATCTAAAATGACCTATCCTTAATGGGTTTCCAGTATTTTTTAAGACCATTTTAACTATTAATGATTTGTCAAAAGGACTGATTCTTTTCAGCTGTTCACCTATTATTCAAATTGTTTTAAATATTAATATCTACATATATATTTAAAAGTATTACACAAAGACTTATTGGTAATAAAGTCTTAAAAACAATCAAGTAGAAGCTTGCTTAACAACAAATTGGCTTTTCAAGAAAAAATGAAATCCACAAATTTTGTTTGTCTTTATTTTTTATTAGACATTTGTATATTGGATAACTACCAAATAATCTGAAATAGCTTAAAATGAAAGACATTAAAATATGATTTTTAACTGCAAAGAAAATCAAGACCACAGGAAAAAGTTAAGAAAATCTGACTACCAAAAGGGCTACTCTATATTTTTCACAGAGTTCCAAATATAACTATGAGCCTTATGACACCCAGAGAAAAAATGAAAGGAATATAATAAACAGCATAGCTCTCATACTGGAAAAACTAAACAAATGTGAAAACTAAAATTAGAATCTATATTTAAAATAATCAGCATCTAAACACTATAACATTAAACTCGAAATTCAGCTGAAGATTTCAATGCACGTTTAAGTTCAAAGTTTTCTATGTCAGTAAAGCTTGTAGGAATGCCATATACTGCTAATGTCATATAGTGTCATATACTAGTATTTTGGAAATGTCAAGGGAGACAGAATATAAACGAAATAGTGATAAACCTAAGTGGAAAGAAAGGTTTAACTACTCTTTCTATGGTTTTTCTTTATCTTTATGGCCTGAGGGATGCTTGAGGATTTGACATTTAATTAATTTTCTCTGCAATATTAACTCAAATAATATGGATGGACATGATATCAGATCCAAAATAACTAAGAACTCAAAGACTATATAAAAAGACAACTACCTGTGCTTTACTGTTGAGGATGTTTACTGAGAAATAAGATGTAAATAAAATTGAGACCCAGCATCAGCGGAGAATAGTAGACTTACTGTAATGATCATTTAGCAATATATACAAATCTCAAAATATTATGTTGAAAACCTGAAACTAATGTAATGTTGTAAGTCAAATTGCATCTCAATAAAAAAAAATGCTCAATTAAAACCACACACACACACACACAAAAAAAAAAAAAAAACAGAAAAAGACTGGAAGACAAAAATAAGAACAATAAACAAGGGCAATAAATAGGAAACAGTAACAAATATAACAGATGTTAATCCAATTATACTAATAAGCCCTTTGAGCATCGATGGTTGAAATGCACCAATTAAAAGAGTTGTCAGAGTGGATCAAAAAACAAGACACAGGGATCCCTGGGTGGCGCAGCGGTTTAGCACCTGCCTTTGGCCCAGGGTGCGATCCTGGAGACCCGGGATCGAATCCCACGTTGGGCTCCCGGTGCATGGTGCCTGCTTCTCCCTCTGCCTGTGTCTCTGCCTCTCTCTCTCTCTCTTCTCTCTCTCTCTCTCTCTGTGCGTGTGTGTGTGACTATCATAAATAAATAAAAATTTAAAAAAAAAAAAAACAAGACACAGGAGTGCTTAGGTGGTGCAGTTGGTTAAGTGCCCGACTTGGTTTTGCCTCAGGTGGTAATCTCAGGGTCATCAGATCAAGCCCCACATCAGGCTTCATACTCAGTGTGGAGTCTGCTTAAGACTCTCTCTCCCTCTGCCCTTCCCCCTTGCTCTCTCTCACTCTCTCTCTCTAAAATAAATAAATAATTAAAAAAAAATCAAGACATATATATGTTGTCTATAAGAAACCCACTATAAATTTATAGACACATATGGATTAAAAGTAAATTGATAGAAAAAAATAAACCATGGTAACACTAATCAAAAAAAAGGCTGGAGTAGCTGTTATTAATATCAGACAGGGCAAACTTCAAAGCAAGTTATCAGGGATTAAGAAGGACATAGTAATAAAGGACTCAATTCTCCATGAATGACTAACAATCCTTAATGTGTATGTGCTTAACAATAGAGCTATGTGAGGTGAACTATATGGGAGGCAAAAAACTAATAGAATTGCAAAGAGAAATAGATGAATCCGCTGCC
This sequence comes from Canis aureus, assembly GCF_053574225.1. Taxonomy (NCBI): domain Eukaryota; kingdom Metazoa; phylum Chordata; class Mammalia; order Carnivora; family Canidae; genus Canis; species Canis aureus. The sequence goes on along the minus strand of NC_135617.1, from coordinate 11,240,022 downwards.
ATAGCTGGAGATTTTAACACCCCTCTATCAGAAATGGGCAGGTCCAGCAAACAGAAAATCTGTAAAGACATAATTAAACTCAGCAACCCTATCAATCAACTGGAATATTATTGACATCTATAGACAACTTTATCCAGAACAAACACACACTCTTCTTAAGCTCACATGGAACATTCACCAAGATAGAGCACATTCTAGGCCATTGAAACATCTTAACAAATTTAAAAGGATAGAAATCATATAATGCCTATTCTCAGATCACAATGGAATTAAACTAAATATTAATAGCAGGGGAAAAAAGACTGGAAAAAAATCACGGTGAAGAAATAACACACTTCTAAGTAACACATGGGTTAAAGAAACTAGACCCCTACCCTCCCAAGGAGACTGAGAAAAAGAGGCCTTATCTCTCTTGATACATACCTTTCAAAGGGATGGCTCCTAGGTCTTTTGTAAAGAATTAGGTTGTAGAAGATACACCTCAAAGGGATAACAAAGGATTTACACCTGCAAGTTTTCTGAATTAATGCTTCTAACAAGAGAGAGGTCAAGGGCTTTTAGTCAGATGTGACTGGAATGAACAGTAAATTCTTTCACCTGTGTTGAGCTTTCCCAGGCAGGCATTTTAAAGGGTCTGGTGTTGTCCTAGGCTAGGACCTTGAGCTGATAGGAACTATGCTAATGTTTGTTCCAAGCTCTTGATAGTGTGTGGGGCAGGGTGAATGAAATTGCTTCTGCTACCAGTCAGCAGTTCTTAAGGGAGCTTCTCCCTCTCCCTCTGCCCCCTACTCATGCTTGCTCTGTTTCTCTCAAATAAATAAATAAAATCTTAATTAATTAATTAATTAATTAATTTAAAAAAGGTCAAGGTTGAGGTCTCCATGAGAAGAGGGCTCACTAGAGAGAAGTTTGGTCAAGGAAGGAGTCTTTGTCACCATATGTAAAGGTTAGAACTAATTCTTTTTTTTCATAAATAGATCCTTGTTCTGGGAATTACACTAATAACACATTGTTTATAGCATAGCTAGCTTCTACTTTGCTAGGAAAATTCTTGTGTTCTAAAAGGCTATATTACAGTATATTACAATATTTCAACTTAATAGTATGCATGTACTTTTTTTATAGGAAGGAAAATGTTAAATTAAAGGTAACATTATACTAGCTTAAGTTTATCTTTTCACACCTTATTCAATATCAAATTATCTGTATGTGATATTCAATGCTAAAAATAATTTTAATTAGGTTATATTTAACACACTAAAGCTACTATTTGAATGAGTCACATTTGGTGTTTTATTTTTTATGTTATCTTAACAAAAATTAAAATTAAAATGCATGCATACTGAGCACTATAAAAATTCCAAATAGAGTACGCGCACACATAACAAAACTAATGTGTTTTGTAGTGGGAGGAAGATTACCCCATTATAAGCATACACTTTTAGAAAAATAAATAGGTACACAGTTACAGCCAACAGTAAATGCTTAATGGAAGTTTGCACCATTTTCTAACTCTCCCATAAGGCTTGTTTAGGAGTATCCTTAAAAAGAGAACAACATAGCAAACACTGATGGAACATTAAACTACATAATAATCCTGTTAAGCAATATGTAACAAGAAAACCACCTTCCAAATTTTGTTTTCTAAGGCATAATTGCACACCTCATGCTAACAAATTAAGAAGCAAACAAGTCTATTCACATTTAAATAAGTGTTGAGGCTCTGCATGTCAGGCACTTCCCTATGAAAGCCTCCTAGGTTTGCAACTGCCTATATCAACCCGTGTATGTTTAGGTTAAACTATAGCAGGTAAGTATGACAGGAGACCAATGCACAAATGTTTATATTTGCATTGTAAGACATTCTACAGCTATGATAATGATTCAAGATATACAGACAGAAGGTCTGCTTTTTTTTTTAAAGTCTTCAATTAGGCAACTTATATTATAGTGGGCCTCAAAACTTACAAAGAAAGAAAATGAACATGGGGCCCAACATGAATACAGAGAGATAATATTTGCAAAGTACATATCTAATAAAAGACATACTGAGACTTTACAAAGAACTCCTACAATTTAATAATAAAAAAAGATGACACAATAAAAATGGGCAAAAGATGTGAACATTTACAAAAGAAGATATATTAATAGGTAACACATGAAAAGATACTCAACATCATTAGTCATCAAAGGAAATACAAATTAAAACCAAAATGGGACAGCATTCCATATCTCCTAAGATGGCTACAATAAACAAGGCAGACAATATCAAATGATGACAAGCATGTGGAGTAATGGCACTACTCATAATTTGTTGGTAGGCACGTAAAATGGTGTGGGCCCATTGGAAAACAGTCTGGCAGTTATCAAAAAGTTAAACATAAAACTACCATACAACCCTAGCAATTCCACTCCTAGTAAGTGTCCAGGATAAATAAAAACACATGCCCACACAAAGATTCGCACACAAACTAGGTTTTATGTAAGGTTTATAGCACCAGCCATAATAGCCAAAACCACAACCTAATTGTGGATGAACTAGTTACAGTAGGAACTATAAATAGGCATGAGGCCTCTTACAGGGGAAGGGTGTGAAAATGCTATAAGATGGATTTAGAGTAATAGGTGCCCTACTTGGTGAAGTTACTGAAAGTCATTAAAATGGATAAATCTTGATAACCTGGGTGGCTCAGTGATTGAGCATCAGCCTTCGGCTCAGGGTGTGATTCCAGGGTCCTGGGATTGGGTCCTACAACAGGATCCCTGCAGGGAGCCTGCTTCTCCCTCTGCCTATGTCTCTGCCTCTCTGTGTGTGTCTCCCATGAATAAATAAATAAAATCTTTTAAAAATAATAAAAAATAAATAAATAAAATGGATGACTCTTCTATATATGTAAAACATACCTCAGTAAAGTTGTTGAAAATAATTGTTTTTTTCTATCTACCTAGATTTTGAATTCAGATATGAGAAAAATATAATGAGACATGTATTAAAAAGTTTTTTGAATAAAAATATACACAAAGATTTTGTTCTAACAGTGAATAAGTCTGATCTGACAATCTGCCTTACTAGTTTGAGAATAGAGTGGCTTTTTTTTTTTTTTTTTTTTTTTTTTTTTTGAGAGAGAGAGAGAATGGGGAAGGGCCAGAAGGAGAGGCGGAGAGAATCTTATTAAGCAGGCTCCTTGCCCAGCGAAGAACCCAACGCAGGGCTCCATCTCATGACCCTGAGATCATGTAGGACCTGAGCTAAAATCAAGCGTTGAATGCTTAACCCACTGAACCACCCTGGTGCCTGAAGAGTGGCATTTCAGATTAGGTTATACAAAAAGTATATTTCATAAATTGAATGGGCAAATCTGAAGTTTTAATAAAAACCCTGATGAAAACATAAGGTATGAATGCAAAATACAAATGTTTTCCAATCCCTTCTGTGTAAAAGAAGGTGCCTCTAAATGAAAGTATAGTAAGTAAAATTAGTATTTTATTAAGCCCTAGAAAATTATTGGTTATACTTTCTAGATATAGAGAAAATAATAGACTCAAATGCATTTGTAATAAAACTCTCCAACTATTTTAGTATTTTTAAATCTAAATACTAAATCTGTTCACAAAAATAAATGGGAAACTATTCAAATTACTGGTGTCAAAACACTAAAAACATTTTACATATGATAATTTGGGGGATATAGCTCAGAAGGAGTTCAAAGTCTTGACATTATTATACCAAAATTATCCTATTATTACCCATCTATTTTATGTGAACAAGGCTATTCTGTTCTTATAACTATTGTCATATAAAATAGGCATATAAGAGATGCAAATACCCACCTCAGAAATATATGAACCCATGCATATACAAACTAATTGGAAAAAGCCCTTATTCTTGCTAGGAAGAGAACCAAGACAGGCAATCTAGACAGAGACCTTTTGCAGTGAGTCAAATATTAGAGAATAAATTGACTATACAAAGTTAATTACTAGATTTTAAATCAAAAGGAGACAGAGAAAAAGAGAGAAGGAAACAATTATGAGCATTTAAGTCTAAAAGCTAAGGAAGAAGAGAGTGGTACAAATAGTGGGAATGAAGAGTTGAACACCAGAGTTCCTTATCAGAGAGCCATAATTTCACACTACATCAGGTTAATTTTCAGACCTGTGTGGCAACATGCTATAAATAAAAATCAAAGACTCACCAAACAAGATGTAAAAGAAGGAATAGAAGCAGGAATCTTCTACATATGACAGTTTAAAATATAATTGTAGATGGACTTTCCAGCCCATGACATTAAGAAAAACAGAAGACAATGATTAAGTTCAGGTGAACAGATCCAAAAAGGAATGGCCATAAAAAGAGAGGTCAGAGCATAAAATAATAGATTGATATCGGAACAATGAGAAACATAAATATGAATATATATCCAAATTAGATGAAACTGAATATATTGTGCTCAAAGCAAATGGTACCTTAATTTATGATAATATCTCACAATGTATTTTTTTGTTTATCAGAAACTTCATAATTATTTTGGCATACATAATTAGTATAATGTGCAAAGTTAAGCACAAGTAGTGAAACTTCTTAGATGTATGACTTTAGGCAAATTTCTTAATTTATACAAACTCAGTTTCATAGTGTCACCATGAACATTAACTGAAATAAAGAATAAATAAAGCTTTTCCCACTGAATCTGGCATATAATATATTCTCCATAAATTTTGGCTGTTTGATAGTGTTTAGTATTTGCATAGTTCAATTGTTTGGGGTATAGAGCCAAATCTTGCATGGAACTGAAAATTGTACATAAACATTTTCACTAGTATTCTAAAATCTAAACTTGCTTTAAATACACAAAGGAACCAAATTCAGAGTGGGCAAGGAGTGTCTTGAGGTCTGAGTCAAACATTTCCACTTGTTCTGTGAGAGCATCACAGAGCTAACATGCTAACATGGTGGGCCTAGTTTTCATTGTAGTCAATTCAAACTTAACTTGACTGGTTAGCCTGTGACAAAAAATAAAAGAGAGGAAATTATATCTACTTATGAGATTATTTTTGAGAATAAAATGTTAAAGACAATGTATTGGCAGCATCTAGAACAGTGAAAGCAACTAGAGCAAACCCAATAAATGGTTATTCTTATTAGAGTCCAAATGGTTGCCATTACTAGACATGCTCTCTCACTCCACTGTTTGTCTTCCACATGTCCTAGACATCTATAATTCACACTTTCTAACACACTGGTACTATAAAAAAGGAATTTTAAAGTTCCTTGCTTGCCTTTCAAATGCTCTTTCAGAAGCTTGTGCCACTGACATTAGCAAAGTGCTAAATGGGAGAACTTCTTTTAGAAAGACTGGCCTGTAGGTGACCACCTAAACAGTGCTATAAGATAAAGCAAGTTCATAGCGTAGAATGAATTATTATTTGTCAAAAAAAAAAGACATTTCCTAGATATATGACAGGATTTTTACCTCTATACTTCATTTTGTGCTCAGATATTGAACTGGCAGTAACATCCTTGATCCATTACTCACTTAGAGCCCTCTATACATAGGGAGCTCTAATTCCTGTTTCCCGATTCTCCCCATGCTACTGAAGAACTGTGATGTACTTAGTGCCAAAGAACACCACCATGTCTTTCCCTGGATGTCCAGACCAACAACAGTGATCCTCAGACAATTCTTATGAATTGTTTTATGTAAATTGATCATTCATATCTGCATGTGTACCTCCTTCCTACCCATACACCACACACACACACACACACACATACACACACACCCTAACCACATACCCTAACTACCATGAGTTAAATAGGAAATGTGATGTGCTTTTACGTTGGCTGGATTATAGTGTATATTTACACTTTGTAACTCACCTTAAAATTAACAACCCAGAAGTATATTTATCATTCTATGTCATTCTGAAGTAGATAACAACCAGGAGAGAACTGTGACACTTATTCACTGTCAATATTTTCAAGTATTGCTTAGCACTGAAGGACTACAGTATTTTTAAGTCAAAGGAAAGCCCCTATGACATAAGAAAAGTGGGTATTAGCTTTAAAGACAATATATATGTGCCAAATCCTGGCTTTATCACTTACTATTTTTGTAAACCTGAATAAAGTAAATTTACTTATTCAGAGAGTTTTGGGGACATACTGAAGGGCAATAGTACATTAGGGTTTTTGGTTTGGATGAGTAGTTATAGGCAATTTCTTGTACACATTTTTCTATATTTAATGCAAGTTTCTATAATGCAAGTATACTAACTCTTAGAGCTTATAAGTAAAATAAAGAAGCATTTAAGTATTAAATGTATGCCAAATGCACAATGACTACAAGAGCAGTCATAAAGAATTTAATTAGTCCCATCCCACTGATAATATTTCAAATAGATCCACATGATTAACTCATACCTAATGTCATAAACAAAGTTATGTATACAAGATCAAACCATCTAACAAATATGTTCACCCAATAAAAATTGTAATCAAATATGTTTCAGATATTTATAGGAAAAACAATCTGATACATAATTAAATTAGATATGCGGGCAGCATAATAACTAATATAAACTTCTTTTTACTGAATGTTTTTCTATATGACATCTGTCCTAAAAGTTAATGTATTTAATCCCTGAGGCAAGGTAACCAGGAAGTACTATCCTCATTCCCACAGTACAGATGGGAAAAAGCAAGTAAACAATCAATCAATCATATAAACAAACAAGCCTCAGAGCACATAAAGTTTAAATAAGTTGATTAAGATGGCTAACACTGGGAGATAGAATCATTCAGCCACTCTTAAGTACTAATTGGAAAATCTACACAGAGGACATGTAGATCTCAACCATCACAGGAGTAACGCACAGACGGTCTCCAGCTCTAAAACCTCAAATAAAAAGTCTTGGGTGTGTGAGGATGTATGTATTTATATTATGATTTAGTTCTTGTGTGTATATATATGTAAATGTAAATAAATGAAAAAATATATATATATACACACACATACACACACACATATATATACACACACATATATAAGTCAAATTGATAGTTCCTAGTAAATACCGTAATCATAAGATAACAGTGGCTGAAGTCACCACCAGCAATGAATCTGAAAGAGTCCAATTTATTTTATTTTATTTTTTACAGTGACTTAACAACATGAAAATCCAGTAAGAGTTATTTCAGACTCTTTTCAGATCAAGATGGTGGTATCTAATCTGCCTGACTTGTCCCTTACCCTATCCCTATTTTCTGATTGAAAAATGTAATGAAGCTATAGAAACAAATGTAAAAGTTCAAACTCCCTTGAACTAGCAATGTCTTCCTGTGGACTCCAGTGTATATGAATGGTTGTGAGAGAGACTCATCAGAATCATCAGTCCCGGGCATGATGAACACTACCAATGATTTCTACCCTCCTCAGCTGTACACTTTCACTTAGGTTCATGTTAGACCTACTGCACAGATGAGCTGCTTTGTGGGGTGATCAGAGCTGTTTCAAGATCCTCTTCCTAATTAGTTACCTTTTCATCTATGACAACTCTGGGATTTTAGTTCTTAGTACTGTTACAGATTAAGCAGCCACATCAGACAGAAAAATGTATGTCCATACTGAAAGGTGAGCTAAATAATTAGGAAGGGCTAGAGAATGGAAGGGCATTGGGTGCTGTGAACTTGAGGAGATTTGCACACCTTCTGATGACAGAACCAGCACAGCTTGCATCAAATTTTGCAGAGATACATTCACCTCAGCATAATCAGAGAACTAGACAGCAAGAACAGAAACACTGTCCTCAGCCTTGTAGATTCACTCTGTGCACATCAGTGGGCATCAGCATAACATCTGAGAAAAAAAACTCAAAAAGATATGAAGAGTAAGGGGCAGAAGGAAAACACAGCGGCACTGCTCCTAGGGGAAGCATAAGGCCTAGGTTGACCTCCTCTCATTAAAAGATAAATAAAAAGAGAAATAAATAGCATGGGGCCCTTGGGAAAAAAAAAATCTGAAAACAAAAGCGGGAGATAATGCATTAGAAATACAGAAGAAGAACATATTTTGGTCAAAGATTTAGCAACAAAAACAATAGAAAGCATATGATATGTTTTTGCAATAAATGTAAAAATAGGGCATGGAATCCAAAGGCTCCTGGTTAGCAGCCTGTAATCTCTCTTTAAAATTCCCAGAAAAACAAATAACAAAATACAATATTAAAAAGTGTAACTGGCAAGTTATAGTTAGACTTACTATGGATGAAATCCCCCAAGGCATTACTGGTAATTATAAGGGAATTGAAGCTAAATGAACCACAAAATATTTTTACTTAGGTTGCAGTACAAGGTTTATTCCAGCTTTGCCTCATGATATGGAGACAGTCAAAACAACCTGTATAAGACACAAAGGCGGTGTTTTGTTTAGAGGATGATAATAAGACCAAAAGGAAACAAAGTAATCGGAAAAATAAAACAGTAATGGAAAAGAGCCATGTAAGATCATCCTGTGAAATGGTATCATTTCCATTATTTAAATTATTAATTAGCCCCATCCTCTAACTGTACTTTCTAAGACATGATGGTATCTGAATGCATGAGGGATTGGTCTTTTTCATGATAATTAAAAAGTAGTTCAGCAGATAAGAAACTAATAATTATAAACAATAAGAATGTACTAATTTTCTAAGAAGAAACAGCTTACAAAATATGCTTTTTAAGAGCTCTTTATCATGCTAAGATATTAATAAAATTTCCATTTTCTTAATTGTAATGGCATTTTTAATCAATATGAAATGGAGGGCACAAAGCATAGTGATTTTCCTCTGGTATATTTACTTTGTTTTTTTTTTTTTTAATTAGGAGATTCATTGGTCAGAAAATCCTCTTTATGAAATGCAATGTTAAAATATCCACCCCCAAAATATCCACCCCATAGCACATTTAGATAGCAAATAAGTGACAGCTCATTTTCAACTTGATTTGTTGAGATATTCCTCTCATCTCTGAAAGACACAAATACTTTCTAACTGAGGAGACTTCTAGCTAACTTATAAGTAAGTAGGGCACAGTCCAATGTTTAAGAGTTGAGCAATAAAAATAAATATTGCAATTGGTGTTTTATAACTTTCATCTTTTTGTCCAGATGAGCAGACTTTCCTTCATTTTCTACAAGTAAATCGTTGTTTTGAAATTCCTTAAAGATCTGTTCAACTTCTACATAGCTACATCCCAGGATTGACAACCTGTCTGCGCAAGAAACTCCTCCAGGGGCAAGGACTGCTGACAATCACCTTTTGAGACCCCAGTGGTCCCCTAAATCCATTTGACCCCACATCGTTGTTACCCTTGCCGAGAACATCCTTAATATTCTTGCCATCCCAAATGTATGAGCCCATCAAATGATAGCGTCTCCTTGGGATGACATCCAAACCCTTCAGCATTATGGACTGGCTCATGTGAAGTTATCTCAGCGTTTTTTGTTTTTGTTTTTTTAAATCATACTCTAGATACCAGCCACCCCAAATTATATTTATTTGTTATATTTGCCTTCTCTTACTTTCCAGGTTTCACAGGTGTTTTTATAGCAGAACAATCAACTAAAAACCTGTCTTATCCTGGCTAACCTCTATTTATTCTGTAGGTCTCACTTAAATGTTACATCTCCTAGGAAATCACTCAGAAACTCCATAGTCTGAGCTTGGTATACCTCTCCTGTGAGTTTCTGTATTCTTCCCCTAGAATCTCACTTATCAAACACACTATATGGTACAATACATTTCTATCTCCCTGTTAGATTTTAACTGTACCTCATGTGTCATTGTGCAGCCATTATCTATCAGAGGACTAGGCATCTGGTAAGCACACTTGTCATAGAAGGAAAGAAAAGGGAAGGAAAAGAGGAAGAGAACAGGCAAGAGAAAATTGTAGTTTAAAAACTTTGGGCATTTTCTATTTCAAATACTGTGTATTAAAAACTAAAGAAATGGGGATCCCTGGGTGGCGCAGCGGTTTGGCGCCTGCCTTTGGCCCAGGGCGCGATCCTGGAGACCCGGGATCGAATCCCACATCGGGCTCCCGGTGCATGGAGCCTGCTTCTCCCTCTGCCTGTGTCTCTGCCTCTCTCTCTCTCTCTCTCTCTCTCTCTCTGTGACTATCATAAATAAATTTTAAAAAATTAAAAAAAAAAAAACTAAAGAAATTATTTTGCTTTATTTTCAAAGCATTGAAACAAATTGAGTCATATTTTACCTCTGCCATGAGGTTGCTCTAAAACAGAGAGGGAATAAATATTTTACTCACATGAGAACTTCCCCATTTCTGTGAGCTAGGCACCAAAATAGGAAATAGTATGATTACCTTCTTTTTTACCATGACTATTTTCTATGAACTTTAATGTATAAGCATCCACCCTGATTCCTGGGTCCTTCAAATCTGAATTACCATTATTTTGTTTATTCAATAAATATTTCTTAAGTGCTTATTGTATGTTTGCTACCTTCTGTAGCAAACAGTAAGTCATTTGATTCTCAAAGTAATCATATAAGGCACATATTCCTATTATCACCGTTTTGACATATGAGTAAACCATGACATATGAGTAAACCATGCATGACATGAGTAAACGACAATTATGTAATTGTCACTCCCAGGCAGCCCGACGGTACAGCCAGTGCTTGTAATCTCCAACACTATTCTAAAGCAGTTATCTGTTTTATCAAAATCTTAAGTTTCTGTGATTCACAGCTTCTTTCTCCCTTTCCTGTCTCTTTTCCCCTCCCTCCATCCCTAACCCACTCTCTTTCTCTATCTTCACAGTATGTCATGTGTGTAAAAGTCTTTGCTAGATATAGCAATATGTTAAACATGGAGGTTGTTCTCATGACTATTCAAAAGCTCTGTGAGAAAGAGATTCATTTAGAAAACAAAGTCACTAAATTCAATATATTGAGCCCCTACTATGATCCCTACATATTTATTTCAGGTGCTGAAACTAAACTATAGCAAAAGGCAGGGTCTAGTAGTTGTCTGAAAGATGTAAAATAAACCTGTTTAATGCAAAAGAGAGTAACTCCTGGGATTTGCTGAAACAAATTTGAGGGCCGTAGCATTTGAGATGGTTTTTAGCTACACCCACCCATCTACACCTTGCTTTCTCAGCTAACCCACATTGCATGAAACCATACACCATTTTGAATGGTCTCCCATATCATATCTGAACTATAGCAGGTGCACAAACAGCCTCTGTCCTCACATTTAAACAACCCACCCTACCACTCCTAGGCAGTCACACATTCATGTCCGAGGGATCTTACCTCCGAGATCATGAGTTTCCTAGGGAGAGAAAATGGAGCCTCTGTTCTCTCAGATCCCACGTTTACAATGGGTTACCTACTAAGAGAAAGAACCCTTGCCAGTTGGTTGTGTGGTTTGTGAGGAGCGAGGCAGCAAAATAATCACATCTCACTCGCTTGGTTTACTCTCCCATGTCTCCCAATAACACAGCATCACAGTTCTTATGTGTGTGAAGGGGAAGGGAGGAAAGTTGAGAAAGCAGACTGTCAAAAGTAACTATTTCTCTGGCTATCAATAAAAGCTTTGGGCCTTTTGATTATTTCTTAATTCATTATAAAAGAAACAAACAGAAACACACCCATAAATACAAACCAAGCTGACAGTTGCCAGAGTGGAGAGAGATTGGAGAATAAACAAAATGGGTGAAGGGGAGGGGAAGACACAGGCTTCCAGTTAGGGAATGAATAAGTCATGGGAATTAAAGGCACAGCATAAGGAATAGAGTCAATGATACAGTCAGTCATAATGATGAAAGGGGGACAGATGGTAGCTACATCTGTGATGAGCATAGCATAACATATAAACTTGTCAAATCACTAAGTTGTACACCTGAAACTAATGTAATATTGTGTGTCAACTATACTCAAATAAAATACTTTTAATTTGGGCCTTATACCTAAAGCCTAGGCTCTTCATTTTAGAAGTAAACGATTTCTCCAACACTGATAGCCTCTCCCTATAATTAATGATGGTCTGAGTTTGGGCGGTTGACGGGTGTGAGGGAAGGAGTAGAAAATTTTGGTTGAAAAAAAATGTTTTTGGTTGATATCTCAAATGATAACTACATGCTATTTCTTCAATATGACCATGTAACATAAAAGAAAACTCCCTGGGGATCCCTGGGTGGCTCAGTGGTTTAGCGCCTGCCTTCGGCCCTGGAGTCCTAGGATCAAGTCCCACATGGGGTTTCCTGCATGGAGCCTGCTTCTCCCTCTGCTTGTGTCTCTGCCTCCCTTTCTCTGTGTGTCTCTCATGAATAAATAAATAAAATCTTAAAAAAAAAAAAGAAAAGAAAACTCCCCAAATAAATATTTACCTGCCAGCCCCATTGTTGATTATCTTGTCTCTATTCACTTAGACTATATTGTCTGAATAAGTATACTGAATTGATCATTAACAATGTAGACTATTTTAGGCTTTGGTATTAAAGTATATCTATCCTTCTAAGCAAAATATGATAGTTAAGCCCAACTTTTCTAAAAGTTTCTTGAAGAAAAATTATATAATGAGAAATTACCCTTGGGTTTGGATTCATCACTCTGTGGGAATTGGAACAAAGGGAATCACCCACTCTGACACAAACAGGGAGTCAGAAAGAAAGAACCGTGAGATGCAAACTCCCAGTGTGTGTATTGGGCTGTTGCAAGGAACACCTTACTTGGTTATGCTGTCTGAAGACCAGTCAATGCAGTATCCCCCCAACCCAAACTTAATTTCACTGCCTATAATCAGGAGGCTGCCAATTGGACTTTTAAATCCTTTTTTGAAAGAAATATGTAGTCCTGACATTATCCTTCCTCGAAGCCAGGGAAAAGGAGAAAGAAAATGGGGACAGAGAGCTTTGACACAAAAAATTAAAAACAAAAAAAATCTTTTGTTTACCTTGCCATTAAAGAGTACCCTTTTCTTTAAGACCCTGATGTTAAATCTCGCATCTCCATTTGCCCTGCCAATGATTAAGGGAGTGTGGGTGCTCACCCAGAGACATATCCATCAGCGCACAAGTCAAAGTGATTGAAAAATATGTACTAAAATAAAAACACCAATAATAGTTGTACTACCTCAAAGAAAAATCGACTACTCACATCATTTATGGAGTAGATCGGCATTTGAGAGGCTATGCACTCACTTTATCACATAAACAAATAAAAGAAAAATGAAAACAAAGCACAGTACAGAATAATATATACTAAATTTCTAATTGCTTTCCTGTCGCCTATTTGTTCATAATGTGCTGAGTACATTGACAGGATAATAACCGAAGAGCATGACAAATGTTTGAAATGCATACGACGGCTTCAGATCCATTGCCAGCGTAAAGTAATCACTCCATGAGTCAGCCAGTGTTTCCAGTTTTAATTGACGCAATAGATTTGCAATTATGGGCTTCTCTTCTGAGTTAGCCTTTTGTTTTTATTAAAGAAGGAATATCCACCAAAATTTTTTGCATTAAGTAGGTATCACTTTCTAAATCAGTTCTTCAATGTGTTTATTCTGATAAACCTAAACCTCTCTGACACGTTTTCTGTCTTAGAAAATGTATTCTTGCCTGTAGCAGAAGGCAGTTGCTGCATGCTGTGCATCTTGGAAATGTAGCTCAGACAGGAAGAGTAAGGAGAGACAAAGCTGGGTAACATGGTTCTACGGCCAATCTACCCTCATACCACTCAATCCTGGGGCTGATTTTTCTGTGCTATAGCTTGAAGTCATAGAAAATTCTTTCTCAACTGCCATTCAAACTGCAGAACAGCTGTGGCAGGACCCCCATGGCTCTCTGAAGACATGTGCAACCTCAGAGGCATTTGGTAGGAGCTTTTCTCCCCTCCAAATATCCACAGAAACCATTGGTATAAAGTATCAAAAAGGCAGATTGTTTTGCCTTCTTAGTTTATAAGGAGGATGTTAAGGTCTACTCTTTTTCCTTTGATTATGGTAGAAAGGAGAACTGTTATAGAAACATCAAAAATATACTAAACAGGCTTCCAAGCCAATATAGCAGATTGGATACGTATTTTTAACAAGTAACTCCAACGCACTGAAATAAAATCCAGAACTTTAATACGTAATAAAATTAAGCTGAACGGAAAATAAGCATAAACTAAAGGAAAAATGAAAGGAGAAAATAAAGCAAATCAATAACTGCAGGTAGAAAAAAAGGAAATAGAGAAGAACACACAAAAAAGTTTTTAAGCAAATTCCTATGTGGGTGAAACCAAGAAAAAAGTAAGGGAGAAATGTTTAAAGCAGTATCACTCAACTGTAAGGGAACTCAAAATCAGGAACAAGAGAGCTGCTTTCTTAAAATTTGAGCACTGAGTCTTATATATGCAGAGGGAATACAGATCTCATGAGTGGTCCTAGGACTACAGGAAGAGATTAGCTCTTTCATTTTTAAGGTGTTGGGAAATAAACAGAAACTGAAACTTTCTTGAAAAGGAGACAATGGCCATGTGGTAACCCATTCTTAAGTCCATAAATATTCTTAAGTCCTAAGGGCAGACTAGGCAACTGTCAACTTCTGGGCAAAGTCTCTCACCTGGAAGACTGAAGTAGAGACTGAGCAGGTAAGACAAGAGAAAGAACTGAAGGACTAAAACACAATAGTAAAGGGAGAATGAGAGTAACGTGTGAGTGAAAATAGTATTATGGTACGCTGTCCAGCCTCTAAGGGACCGTCTATGTGCAGGACACCCCCAGATCTGGTTAGTCAGAGAAGTCTTGAACTCCAACACAGGGCCCAGGAACGAGATAACTAGTTTGAGGACGTACAGAAATCCTGATCCCTTCGCTCATCCCACCACAAAAATGTATACATTTATTTCAGATTCCTGATAGTAAGGAATTTAGAGAAGATGACAGTTTATATTTGCATTCATGGAAGTTTATATTTATCTAAATGTCAATCCAATACAATCAAATATCAATGCAATACATATGTATGTACATATAAATGCATATATGAACACACAATTTTTATTTTTGTTTAGAAGGGAGTGGACTTTTAGACAGAATGAGTGTCTTGAGTAATGGCATAAAGGCAAGATGACGCAGCAGGTTAACATAATTTCTTACTGAAATTTACAAGAGAGTGACAGTAGTGACTTAGTAAAGAAATCAATATTAAATTAACTTTCCAAAAGAATACAATTTTTTCCCCACATGAACACACACATACAAATCTGATATGCTTTCCAGGAAGTCACTTATTTTCCCCAAGCGGGTTTTAGAAACAATTGATGGACAAATGGACAATCAAGGGAAGAATAATTTTGAAGACAGACAGGAGAAAATTTGCACCAAGTTTGTTGGTTGGGGAAAAATAAAAAACTAACTCTGACTACATTTTAACACACTCCTGAATAGATATATTCTAGCAATGATGAAAGTCGAGTGGCATACAGGTCATCTATCATATCAAGAAAAAATTTTAGAGGGGCACCAGGACGGCTCAGAGAATTGGATGTCTGCCTTTGGCTCAGGTGGTGATCTCAGGGTTCTGGGATCAAGCCCTGCATCAGGTTCCCAGCTCAGCAATGAGTCTGCTTCTCCCTCTCCCTCTGCCTCCGCCTTTCCCCCCAGGTGGTGCTCTCTCTCTCTCTCTCTCTCAATCACCTCTTTCTCTCAAATAAACAAAATCTTTTTTTTTTAAAAAAAAGAAAAAATTAGAGAAAATGTTATTTAAAGTTATCCTTTGTCCCAAATAGACCCTATTTTATAATACCTGTGTTTTCAGTTCAAATTATTAGTTTTTACATTAATAATAATCATAGTTAGCATGTATTGAGTGCTGATAATTTGCCAGGCATTATTTTCAGTACTTTTCAAGGGCTCTTTATTTAATACAGTACTCTCACGAGGTGAATATAATTATTCCTTCCATTTTGCAAATAAAGACACTGAGTCAGAAAGAAGTTATGAAATTTGTACAAGGTCATACAGCTAATTAGTAGCTAAGCTAGGCTTCCAATAATCAGTTTGGCTCAATACCCATGCTCCTTACTATAAGATTTCTAAATATTCTGTACTCATAAGTTTATTAATATTTTGCAGTTTATTTCCAATTATTCCTCTTATATTCATTTTGTCTCCCCCCCTAGTTTACATAGCCTCAAGAGACTACTTCAGAGGTTCTATGCATAATAAATTGTCAGAGTCCATCCATATATAAACTTTCATATGTGAAAAGTCTTCTATTTTTCTGACACGGTAAATATAATTTGGTTAAGTATAGCATCCCAAGTTTCAAATATTTAGAAATTTCACATAATTTTCTGTTACCTCTTTCAAGATGGTACGGTCAAAAATGTTAGAGGTTAGAAGTTATGGTAAATCTTGTTTTTGTGTGTGTGTGTGTGTGTGTGTGTGTATGTGTGAAGGTCTGATATTTCCTCTAAAGAATGCTTTTGGGGGGATCCCTGGGTGGGGCAGCGGTTTGGCGCCTGCCTTTGGCCCAGGGCGTGATCTTGGAGACCCGGGATCGAATCCCACATCAGGCTCCCGGTGCATGGAGCCTGCTTCTCCCTCTGCCTATGACTCTGCCTCTCTCTTTCTCTCTCTCTGTGACTATCATAAATAAATAAATTAAAAAAAAAAAAGAATGCTTTTGGGTTTTCTCTATATTTTTAGTATCTTGTAATTTCACTACATCATTTGTGTGTGCATCTGCATGTGCACACATGTGTTTTACCCTCATATTCTTCCTCAGTTCCACTAGATGGATTTTAAGGATTCTGTACCCATTCTCTAGGCCTCTTCAGTCTGTGCTTTGAAACATACTTTCCGTGATCTGGAAACATTCTTCAGTGTAATCATGCCGGTATCGTATTCATTCCTTCTCTTATTCCTGATTGGTTTTTGGCTCATATTTTGAGCTCTCTCTTTTCTTTGCTTGTTTGTTTCATCTCATTGACCAAGTGTTTAATTTACATTATCTGTGTTGCTTTATTTTTTTGTCACTATAATACAGTCTCATGGGTATTAGGGTACACACAGACAATATTTATTCTAATTTTGTGTGTGTGCGTACTCCATTAACTATGGTTATCTCTTCTTTGAGTTTAGTGTTCAATTTTCCATGCTTCTTTGGCACTACATTTCTGCAAATATTTATCAATTCTGTGTTGTATGTTCACCTTTGTATTTATTATTTATTGGATGGTTACGATATCTGCTGGGTCTAAGTGTAGCATTGCTCAAGGTATCTCCAGTTATCATCCATTCTGCCCTATCTTTGTGCCTAAATTCTCAAAGTCACTATTCACTCCTGGAGGCAGAAACTAGTTGTCTCTGCCTGGTTCAGGATATGAGGTGGGGAGAAATGCCACCAAGCCAGTTGACTGTCCTAAGGTACTCCCATCCCACCCCCCAACCCCCCCGTTGGTGGTGTTGGGAGGAGTTAGGTGACCTGAGCAATAAGAGTTAGCAACAGCACTATTCCACATTACGGTCTGTGGTTTCCTTCTTTTATCCAATCTCTACCTGCTTCCCATCGTTTAGGAATGTCCTAGATCTTGAATAACGTAATATTGAACTTAAAATGTCCTAATTCTCTCTTCTCTTAGTAATATTTAACGATTGTTAATATTAGACTACAACTTAGTATTATCCCAAAAATATCCGTGCAACAGTCTGTGACTTGGTTTCATTTTATGCAAAAGAAATGAAGCAGAAAACATGTTTTGATAGTTTTCATGGATTCAACGCTATACTTGGAGAATGTAAACCTACAATTATACCTGATTTTTTTTCCTACTTCTTATAATAAAATGCATTAAATCTTAAGAGAATGCTAGGACCTGTGGCTGCTCTACATCTAAGAGCGACAATGTTGCTCAAAGATGAATAATGTTTTATGGATGTTTATTCTTCAGAAATCATGTGCCGGGGGATCCCTGGGTGGCTCAGCAGTTTGGCGCCTGCCTTTGGCCCAGGGCATGATCCTGGAGTCCCGGGATCGAATCTCACGTCAGGCTCCCAGCATGGAGCCTGCTTCTCCCTCCTCCTGTGTCTCTGCCTCTCTCTCTCTCTTTCTCTGTGTCTATCATAAATAATAAATAAATAAATAAGTCTTTAAAAAAAAAGAAAAAAAATTATGTGCCATGTTACTGGCTTCTTTTTTACTTAACTGAGGAAAACCATGAGGGCCATAATGACAGCAATATATTCTAGACAACAATCAAGTTAATTATCCATTAAATATTAGAGTCCATATAAAGTCTATTGGAGAACCCCTCAGCAAAGTTGTTTCAAGAAATATTCTGAGCATTTATTTTTTGGACCCTTTGACTCTGATCAAGAATAGCCCTGACAGAGTAATTCATTATGGAAACCCCACATAACACAAATTACCAAGGTTGAAAACCTAATTATCATTAAAATAAATATTACATAATTATTGTGATCAAAAACAATAAATCATGTATAAATATACACATTTGAACTTATAATACAAATGAAAAAAGAAAAACAAAATAAATCAATAAAAACACTTAAAATAAAAAGAAGACTGGCCCCACACTACTAATGGAGAGCTCCTGAGAAGAATAAAACATTCTCCAGCTTCCAAAGACCAAGGTGACTATGAGCTGCTGGCTGGGTTCTCAAAGTCCAAAAGTATCTTCCTAAGTGTGAAGAAATAGCTCAATTATCACTGTTATCAAAGGGAATATTTTGCCTGTTACCAGTCTGCTGGCCAGGTGCAGTGGATTATCATTTTAGTCAAATATTCTCTGTATCTTGAACACTACACTGTCTATGTTGTATGCCATCTTGGGCATGAATGACAGATCCTGCTGTCACTCCCCACCTACATTTTGAATATTATCATGTGGCATTAGCACTACCTACCCACATCTATATCTACATGTACAGAGAGCAAGTCAGGAAGAGAGAGAGAGAGAAACTTTTGCTTTTTGTGATTGGTATGTAGTTGTTCATACACATAATTCATAATTATACATTCTTAATTCATAATTTTTCAAACAAAGAAGATGATTACAAGTCATCAATCACACTGATTTTTTATGAACACTATTTGCATTCAGTTTCAGTATTGGTCTTGCAGCAGGAAACTATATGAAAGGGAAAACAAATTATAAAATAAAATAATTCTATTTCAGGCTTTTATAAAAATTCAAAGACCTATATACATGTCAATATTCTGGTTGTGACACTGTACTATACTTTGGTGAAATGTAACCACTGGGGAAAACTGGGGGGAGTATACAAAGGAACTCTCTCTGTATTCTTTTTTTTTTTTTTTTTTTTTTTAGATTTTTATTTGTTTACTTGAGAGAGACAGAGATAGTGAGAGAGAACATGAGTGGGGATGAGAGGAAGAAGCAAGCTCCCTTCTGAGCAGAGAACCTAACAAGGGGCTCAATCCAGGACTCTGAGATCACGACCTGGGCTGAAGGCAGACACCAAACGGACTGTGCCACCCAAGTGCCACTCTCTATATTATTTCTTAAATGACATATGAATCTGCAGTTATCTCAATTAAACAACTGAAATCTTTTTAATTAAAAAAAATAACTCGGGATCCCTGGGTGGCACAGCGGTTTGGCGCCTGCCTTTGGCCCAGGGCGCGATCCTGGAGACCCGGGATCGAAACCCACGTCGGGCTCCCGGTGCATGGAGCCTGCTTCTCCCTCTGCCTGTGTCTCTGCCTCTCTCTCTCTCACTGTGTGCCTATCATAAATAAATAAAAATTAAAAAAAAAAAAAAAAACTCAAGGGATAATTTGGACTAAAATGAACTCAGGTGCTCAAAGAGCTGCACTCACACTTTGTTTTGTACCCTGCATCTTCGTCATATTTCAAGTCCTTTTAATCCTCTTCTCCTTCCTATCCATCTTCGAAAAGTAAAATAAAATGCATTTTAAAACATTTTCTGGCAGAATTTACTCAAGAAAATCCATTAATCAGCCCTAATCTCCAAAGATATTTAGAAATATTAGCTACCTAGGACAGAATTTCCTCATAAACTCCACTCTATATTTCATATTGAATGCATGATTATAGTAATAAATCATCTTTTATTGATCAAGAAATCAATTTCTGACAATCAAAAATTACCAGATAATGAGGCATCTCAGTGGCTCAGTCGGTTGAACATTTGCCTTCAGCTCGGGTCATGATCTGGGTTCCTGGGATTGAGCCCCTCATGCAGCTCCCCACTCAGCAGGGAGTCTGTTCTCCCTCTCCCTCTGCCTGTGCCCCAGTGCTCTCTCTCTCTCATTCTCTCACTCTCATAAATAAATCTTTTTTTTTTAATTGCTAAATAAGTTATAAATGAGGAATTTTGGTACTCATATCAAATTAGAGATATAATTAAAGATTATACTATTCTTAATTTGATTTGAATTGAATGATCAAAGAAAAATTCAAAACTTCTAATCTTGACTTGGGTTCTATATTTTTACTTTTTTTTTTTTTATTGGAGTTCAATTTGCCAACATATAATATAACACCCAGTGCTCATCCCACCAAGTGCCCCCCTCAGTGCTCATCATTCAGTCAGCCCAATATTTTTACTTTTAGAAAATTATATTACTAGCAGATCCTCATTCATTTTATTGGACATTTTAGTGTCATGAATAGATATCAATTTCCCAAACTGGGTGTAAACACTTGAATTTTCTTGTAATTTATATTTGTTTACATTTATTATTTCAAAAGCAATATCACAGCTGAAAATCAAGTGATTTCACTTATCATGCCAACTCACCAAAAATAACCATGCATATTTTTGAGAGGTTTATTACTCTATTTTATATACTAAAATATGAAGAATATATACTTTCTCCTAGGTTTAAAGTCTTTTTGTTCATCTGATTGTTAAAATTAATTGAATAGAGCCCATTTGATGCTCCATTTCCTTTTGTAAAAGTTCAAACACAAAATCACAGGATATGTCATTACAAAGACTACTAGCAGAATTTAATGTGACATACAAAACATTACATCATTTTCCTTTTACCCTTTAAAGAGAACATGTTGGTTTGAGCTAATTTTAGATTTCAGATGAAATGTAATCACACTATTTCACCCTCACCTAAGGGAAGTAAAAAATTAAACATTATGCATTAGGCTGTAACCTTAAGATTACAGAATGATCTCTTTCCTTTAATTCACTGGCAATATAATAGTTACATCACTTCAGAAGATATTAGAATTTCAAGATGAGAGCCACAGAGAATTTTAATTTTCCTGATCCATTCTCTGATAGTTTTTCCAAGTGACCATCGGTTCCTTAGACAATGTAGGAGAGTCACATTCACTAGATATCTTCAGTCTTGAAAAGCAAAGGCCAACTTGAATATATCCTTTGACAGCCTAACCAAGCTTTTCACATTTAAGTTAAAAATGTAGGGCACGTGGCTGGCTCAGTCAACAGAGCATGTGACTCTTGATCTTGAAGTCGTAAGTTCAAGCCCCACACTGGGTGTGGGAGCCTACTCAATTTTTTTTTTTAATTTTTGAAAAATGTGATTTTTTTAAAAACTTTTATTTATTAAAGAAGGTGTGTATGTATCTGTGTATCAAATATGTTATTCTGGAAAAATGGTGAAATTAGTAATGAAAAAAATCTCCAGTTTCAAAGATTTCTATTCTACTGCAGAACTATTAGGATATCAGAGTAAAATATGGGAAGTGTGACAATCAGATAATTTATTTGGAGCTACAGGCTTACAATGAAGGAAGATAGTATTGAGCCCAGTGCTAGGAGCTAAGAAAAACCCCTTAAAGAGCGATATTCATGCAGAAAGTAGAGATGCTGTGATTTCTGCTAGGGGTTCATATTTCAGCTTTAGGACTAATGGTATCCATTGACTACGTTTAAGCAAGGCAGTGTTAAAAATAAGATTTATGTTATTTAAAAAATCCCTCTGGTTGAAGTATAGACAATGGACCAGAGACAGGGCAGTTTACAAGATATACAAGGAATCCATGGAGTGTTTATAAAGCTACCAGACAGTAACTCAGTCTTGTAGCATATCTGGGTCAGACATACCACAGTTTGGATTTGGATTCAGGGAATGAAGAGATTCTGCTTACTAGAGAAACTCATAATAGCTAAGAATCAACCTCGTTAATAAAATAGCTATATTTTGACATATAATTTTTCTTCATTCTTTGTGAATGAACTATACAGAATTCTGAGATAAAAGGCAATGCTTAATTGTATCCTCTTGGTTTAATACTATATTAATGCAATCAAATGCTCACCAAGATTCTGAAATTTTGACCAGATTTACTTGCTATATTTCAAATTTGGGAGGGTTCTCGTGATGGTCCCATGCTTTTAAATCATTCTCCTGATTCAGTTAAATACATGATAATTTCTTTCTTATTGTGTTAGTTTTAACTGTCTTTAAAATAGAAGCCTCAACAAATTTCATTGGGCTTTTTTTTTTAACATCTTTAGCTCATTTCCTTCTTTTTGGAGAAGAATTAAATCTCTGTGGGTGGGTTAGACATTTATTTTAAATCTTCTCTCACAATTTTAATGTTGTGAACCTTGCTTTAGGTTAACAATCCCTTTAATTTTGGCATCTATACTAATCAGATCTGTTAAGGGTAAAAAAAAAAAAAAATCCAATTTGAATTACCTTAAAGAAAAGGAGAATAGTCAACACAGGAAACCGAACCACTGAAAGATGTTACCAAGTGACAGGAATAAGAGGGACAAGTAATTCAAATGCCAACAGGATTCAATCTCTACATATTCCACTCAATTTACTCTGAATGCTTGCTGGAACCTTGCAGACTGGCATCTTCTTTAGGAGTGGAAACATGAGTGCTATGCTATAAACCTATATCTCACATTCCACAACTCTGGCCACCAACCTAGGCCAATTTCTTCCCCAAATTCCTAAAGAACTACTGGGATTGGCCCCAGCTTCAGTCAGTGGCTCACTCCATGACAGAAATACAGCCAGCGTTGTTGAGTTGTATCATGGTAAGGCATCATAGAATCATAGTGTTGGAGGAGAAGGAAGAAGAGTTATTTGAAGGGAGACCTTAAGAAATGGTATTGGTTACGTTGGTCAGCCCAAGATCATGCTAAGATAAATAATTTAAAAGCTTAGAATTTTATTTAAAAAATCAATGGAGAACCAGAGAGGGAGGCAAACCATAAGAGACTCTTAACTATAGGAAACAAACAGGGGTGCTCATCCTGCAGTTGTTAGAGCAACACCTAAGGAGAAACAAACCACCATTGCCTGACTGGCTCCCATCAGTTTTAATCACACCCCAGCGTCTTCAGATCGGTTATATCACTGGCACTACAGAATCCTTCTTTCTTAAGGCACTTTAGGTTGTAGAATGCTCCTGGATGTTCATTTTCTAGTGTTTGAAAGGGAGGAGGGATTTGTACTGGTCCTGTACCTAGACGGTTTGTCTAGCACAGGAGAAAAATTAGCCAAGGAAGATTATTGTTTAAATTCATTTGAAATCAGAAAGAGATTTTTAATTATTTGTATGACATATTCATTGAATTATTACTGTTTTTCCTAGTATTATCAAGCCTAAGTACTAAACAAAATCAAGATTTTTTTTCTTGGCCTTTCTATGGATTATGTTACATATAGTAATGATCAGCATCACACCCACTTGGCTGTAAAATGGATGGTTTTTCCAGTTTTAAAAGGTTAGTCTTTTGTTTTTATTTTGCTTTACTCATACGTATTTTCTCAACATACAGCATCAGATTGAACATGCTTATCATTCAAATATGGGAAATGCTACAGTTACAGATGAATTTGTCTCACTCTTAATCTTTCCCATGTTCAGCAGAAGATAGGTCTTGCCCCACTTGGGGGACTCTGTGGAGGGTATTATTATTTTTTTATGCTGCTGAATATCATGTTTATAATAGACCCATGTCTATGCAGCCTTTCCTCCCTATTTCCCCTCACCTCCCACCCCCCTTTTTTTTTTTTGGTCCTTGTTGACATTATAAGCTTTTAACACATTTTGACCTAGGACCTCTGTTGCTAGAAGTATAAGTCCCCAGCCAGTTATTCTCATGGTGATATTACTGATGTGTAACTCATCCTTATGTGATGTTCTGTGCATAGAGTCTATATAGAGCTATTCATATTCAGAGCTCTGGTTTGTTTTGTTTTGTTTTTCCCTTAAAATAGTTACAGTTTCCTTTTTTGAAAAAGAAAATCAGAACTCTATTTCCCATTCCATAAACCCTGACATTATTTCAAGTTTTATAGTATCTTATAGTATATATTTTACTTTTTTATTGGCTTAACTTTTAAATTATATCAGTCCAGAAAAATTTGGCCTTTTCTCATGGGGAAACAAATGGAGCTGCTCTTCAGAATAGACATTCTACCTTGATCCCATCATGCTGGTGAAAAAGAACTAGATTTGTTTAACTTTTAGAGTTTGTCCTTAATGTATTTTCATATGAGAATTTCTTTTGAGAAAACTCTTTATAATCTTAATGGTTTGCTTGAGCTACAAGAATGCCATTTAAAAAATAATGGGACAATACGTGGCTTATTGTTCAGTATACCTACTGATATGTACAAACTGGAACTACAAACAAATATTTTAAATTGGACCAGTTGAGTATCTAAGTAACCTACTAAGGCATATGTTTTATGTTCTGCTTGCAAGGCAAACGGCAGTGCTTTTATTGTTGGCAGGGGTTGCTGAGTTGTGCTAAAAGCTACTTCTGACTGACAGAGATAGAACTTGGGCTGGTTTTCTTCTTGTGAAGTCTCTATCTAGGAATTTTTTTGGTCTTTTTTTTTTTTTTTTTTAATTCATTTCTGAATGTATATCTCCATTAACAACAAAAAATACATGTGATGTTTACTAAACTTGTTTCCTACATTAAAATCTCCTATTAAAAAAAACTCATTAGGAAACTCATTAGGAAATTCTGAATATCCTACAGAATTTTTAAAAAGGGAAATATTCACAAGGTAGTCATGCCTCTTGGTGAAGTATATTACTTGAAATAGTGCATCTGAATAAATAATATTTTTAGTTATCAGATTTCAAACTTAGCATTAGAAAAGTAACAGTCACTTTCTATAATTACCCTTGTCTAGACAGATTCCTCAAAATCTGAAATCCCTTTGTAGCTAGAGATTTTAGGTTACTCATCTGACAGCCAAAATTTACCTCACGTTTTCTATTAAGCCAAGATATTTATAATACATCATTAAGCTCTTTATCTCCAAGACTGAATTTTAAGATAAAACTAAATTTTGGAAGTAACAATACTGAATCACAAATCTGAATGCAATACACAGTGCAATTGTCAGCCTTTCTCTGGCACACCTTGGAAACATTCATAGTAACAGAGAATTTTAAATTGCAGATTATGGTTTTTAAATCACATGGCAAGCATTTGATGATAAAATATATGTTAAGTAGAATACAACCTATTAATACCCTGAAGCCCTTTCTTGTTGATCAGATCCTGAAGCAGACGCAGGTAGGAGTATAATGTGGAAAGGCAGGGTTAATTTATACACTTGTCCCACCCTATATAAGTTATCCAGGGACAAAGTTGAAAGGACGAATTACTAGGTGAGTTAGGAGTATTATTATATTTTTGTTTGTTTGTTTCAAGGCAAGAGTCATCTAGTTTTCATCAAGTAATGGAAACCTGGTGTAAGTTACAGGCAGGTATGTCTGAGCCTCTTCTCACAGAAACCCTGGGGAGATAGAACAAGCAAGTAGAAATCAAAGGACAGAAAATAGCATGTAGGTAGGATGGTCTAACTGCACCAAGAACTGAGAAGTCTGACAACTGGGTCACTGTCTAATCCTTCAGCAACAGCAGTCTGATGAATTTCACTCTAGAACTGTCTATACATCTCAGCTATTTTGAATGTGTTGGAGTTTTTTATTTTGTTTTGTTTGCTTTTTTGCTTTCTCGTTTATAACATGATCATCTTGCTTATCCAGCTCAGCTTTATGGAAGAGCAGGTCTCATGATCCAGTAAATCCCAACATTCCACTTTAGGCAGTGCTTTGAAAAAACACCTTATAAGAGATTGTCCAATAGATAGGCTATTCGGAGGCAAGTGCCAACTTTTTAATTTAAAATTAGGAATCAGAAGTATGTTGTTATGTTGTAATGTGGTAGAAATCCCTTAAAGAGGACTCCGGGTAGATGTTGAGAAAGCCATCAAGAAGATATGACAGGTATGGCCCCTGAGTGGAATCTGAGCAACCAGAGTCACCCCACCCTCTGCCTTATCCTTGGAATATGCACTCTACTTGCTTCCTAGATTCTAAGAAGCCGCCCCAAAGACATGGCCTTGAGATAGAAATGCTGTATTAAGACCATCTGGGCAATGTATGTAACTGAACCCAATTAAGTCTTTTATATAAACTTTTAAGATTTGGCAGGTGGGTACAGAAATCAACTCATCTTGCAGATGCCCAAAACAAGCCTCAAAAGTAATTGCCCTTGCTTGTTAAACCTGCCCCTTTATCAGTCTGGAGTACTCTGTCTCTTTCTATCCAGGTCCACTTTGCAAACCAAGAATTGGTGAGTCAGGCAAGAGACCAAAGAATTGGGCCTTGGGAACAAGGCATCCACAGGGGAAGTCTCAAGTTAGCCATCAACATCCATGTGGAGTGGTGGGTGGCCCTTATGTCAGATGCTAGTGGACTGCATGTCAGTATTTGAACACCTGGAAAATGGTGGCTGTTTCCATGTGCTTGTTTGAGGAACTGTGCACAGTGCACTGTGGGGAAGAAAGGAAAGGCATGGTTGCTACATTGGGTTGGCCCCTGCTGTGAGTAGTCGACTAGACATTGATGCCCAACTAGAGGCTGAAGCTTGACTTACAAAGTTGGAAGAAGAGGGGAGCCTGGGTGGCTCACTCAGTCAACCTGGGTGCCTGACTCTTGGTTTTGGCTCAAATCATGATCTCAGCATCATGGGATCAAGCCCCACATCAGGCTGAACATGTAACCAGCTTAAGATTCTCTCTCTCCCTCTATCCTGTCCCTCTCCCCTGTTTAAAAAAAAAAAAAAAAAAAAAAAGAAAAAAAGAAAAAAGAAAAAAAAAAAAGGTTGGAAGAAGAGCTTAACTTAGAGAAAAGCATGGAGAGCCCACTATTCTGCTAGCTTTGGGGCTGGCAGACAAGTTGGGAAGCAAGATAAGCTATGAGAATTCAGCATGCCATTTTGCAAAACTGAAAGGGAAGAAACTGCCACAGATTAAGGTCCAGGCATCTGTGACAAAGCCCAGTAGGGATGCCAAAAGATGGAGTCTCTAGAAAGATGAGAATGAAGAGGAGGATGTTATGGTGATTGATGGGTAGAAAGCTGAAATGCCCCAAGCTGTAGGACCCCTCATAGGAAGGAAAATTTTAAATAACAATTATCCCAAAATGTCTAAGGAGAAACTTAAATTCTTTCCCTTGAAGTTGTTAAGTCCTATCATGTGTTTGAAATGTAAACACCCCAGGAGATAACCAAAACATTGATCACAGAGACTGAAAAAGAAAAAGGGGAGGGAAGGCTTTTTAAAATTCAAACTGTTAAAGAAGTTCTCTTACTCAAAAATCTAGTCCATGGAGGTGCCTGGGTAGCTCAGTTGGTTAAGCTTCTGCCTTCAGCTCGGGTCATTATCTCGGGGTCCTGGAATTGAGCCTCACATCAGGCTCCCAGCTCTGTGGAGAGTCTGCTTGCCCCTCTCCCTCTGTCCCTCCCTCTGCCTGTGCTCTCTCTCAAATAAAAAATAAATAAATAAATAAATAAATAAATAAATAAATAGTGTAGTCCACAGCCTTCAAAAGATCACAAATACCAGTACAAAGCTTTAGCCATGTGAGTGGGTACCTGATTTGTGGCTAAAGTTTGGGAATGAAAGCTATAGGGTTTCTGTTTGTGTCAGCCAGTATGGTTACATATATCTATGCATGTATTTTGTATATATCCAATGTTTTTCTACCTCCAGGGGACACAGCCACCACTGATTTGTACAAAAGGCTATTTTGTTGTTGTTGTTTATTTTTTAACATAACTACCAGTATTTCTGGGTGAAAGAAATTAGCGTATATATGAAAAGTAGGTAAAAAATAGACACCACACTCTTAACATTAAAACGTTTTTCTTATTAAACCCATTCCAATCTTAGTTTAACTACACATAAAATTCCTTTTCAAAAAAAAAAAAAAATCCTTTTCAACATTCCTTTTCCATAAATCCTCTGTAACTTTCTATATCCACATTGTTTTTGTACTTTTTTTTTTTTTTTTTTGTATCCCTTTCACCCTGGGACAATCATTTTGTTTTAGGATGAAATTATTTTTTTCTTTACCAATAAGAAACAAAAGAAACAAACAAAAATAAAAGCAAAAACCCAAAAACTCCTTCTATCCATCGTATCTTTCCTTTTCTAAGAAAACCCTCACATGTTTTAAATAGGGTGTCTGTCCATCAGATGGGGGCCCCCAGATATGGAGGGGGGATTGGGTGGAAACCGGTGGCACAGGAGGTAAAAGGATTCACCTGAGGCAGAGTAGAGGAGATAATCCACTCACTATACTGCAAGGAAGTGTGAAGGGAGGACAGCAGAGAAAAGGCTGTCTACCCTGAGGCAATGGGTGTGAAATACAAGGGATCCATCAGTAAGATGGCAAAGGAGAGAGAGTTTGCCTACAATGAGGAGGTGGGTGGAGGCCCATTTTTAAAGGAGGAAGATGAGGAGATATGGCAACTATAGAATTCTTCCTTTTTTGATAAGTGTGCCTAATTTTAAGTAACCCATTGGTCAGTAAGGGTCTATGGATCATTTGAGGTGGCCTGTATTCAGTCAGGGGGTCACTGTACCCCTGTCTACATTCCACTGCTCAAGCCTGTTTGCCTAAAAGTGATCTCTACAAAAAGTATACTGGTATAAAATTAGAATTTGGTTTTCTGTTTAAAGTACAAAATTTTCTTAGATTTTTCATCTGCTCTTTTTTGTTTGTTTTAAAGATTTTATGTATTTATTTGAGAGAGAGCATGAGCAGGGGCCGAGGGAGAGGGAGAAGCAGACTGGCCACTGAGCAAGGGGCCCTATGTGGGGCTTGATCCCAGAACCCTAAGATCATGACCTGAGCCAAAGGCAGAAGCTTAACCAACTGGCCCACCTAGACACCTGTGATTTTTGGTCTGCTTTTGATGAAAAATTATAAACAAGTATTTTCCTTTACCTTTAATGTAATCTGTCTAGAAAACAAAGATTCAGTGTTTTGTCTTTATCAAATCTTTGACTACTTAAGAAAACAGTCTTCTTTCTTGTAAGAGCTAAGTCTCTTACAACCATAACTTTTGTATATGTTAAATTTCATGAAAGCAGTGTCAAATGAAAAGTGATGCTAAACTTTCTTAGGATGTATTGGTATGAAATTCCTAAAAGTCTGATATGTCTTGGTATAACAATAGTACTTTATCATTATGTAATGATAAACTAATCATAATTTTAAAATGTATGTTACGGAAATCCCCAAATTCTCTCATCAATTGCATTATAGTATATTTTCATCAGATTTTTAACCATGGCCATTTTAAAGTCCTTTGTCATTAGCAAGCAGTTGTTATTTGGCTCTGATGCTTTGGCAAAAATATTCCTGCAAAAAGTCTCATCTTCAAGGAGATTCATTGAAAAGGCTTTGACAAGTACAGTTTACTGATAACTAAAATCAATTTGCCCGCATGTGGGAGGACAGTAATGATCCTTTCAAGTGCTTCTCCAAGGCTATTGGCACAGCCCCACCATGTGTCATGAGATGGTAGCCTGAGATCTATCCCTGTTCTCTTTCCCCGCATCAGTAAAATGGACCCATTGCATTGATGATATAATCTTAACAGATGAAGACCTGCCTCTACTGCAGGACTCTGCAGCTTGGAACATCTTCAAGGAAAAGGATGGAGAGTGAACCTACTGAAAATTCAAGGCCCAGGCACCACAGGGTTTGGAAGTTATTTGGTTGACTAAGATATATGTTGTCCCAGAAGCTATGTTCGATAAGATGCAAGCCTATCCAAACCCTAAGAATGTAAAGGAGATGCAAGCCTTTGTAGAAACATTGGGGCTTTTAGAGGACTTTTATTTCCCACCTGATGTGATGCCTCTGCCCTTTATGTTGCCTAGTAAAGAAAGAGCATGTGTGTAACTGGGAATCAGAGCAGCAAGCCACCTTGAGAAAGACAAATACTAGCAAAAAAGATTAAAACTCTGGGCATCTCCCAACATGACTACCATTTAAATTAAATGTGTCTATCACTCTGGAAGGTATGAATCAAGTACAATGGCAGGGACAACAGAAGGGGAGAATACCCCTAGAATTCGGGTCCTAGCTCTGGAAACCCAATATACCTCCATAGAATAGCTCCTAGCAGTATACAAAGAGCTTCTCTAGGTGGAGCTTCTCAGGAAGAAATAAACTGAAGCAGCCAATGGGCTGAACTCAGTGAGGTTTGGTGATCTCTCACGAGCCCTGCCCATTAACCCTTTTGCACTGACAGTTTGGGTGTTCCACAGAGATTAGTCCTATGGCTTGAACAATGGGAAGCCAAGGAGTTGATGATTCATGAATGTGCCTTTGTGGGGTCAGGATGTGTAGAGAGACATCTGGGTTATCCTATAAAAGAGCCTGAGGCCATCTTCACTGTCACTCATGTTATGGCTCATAAGGCATTGACCCCTCCCTAACAATCAAGAAGCTGATGCCCAGCTTGAGTATAAGCCTAACAAGCGACCCGTTAGTAAATAAAGAAGATTTGATGCATACAGAGAGAGTGACCACTGCAATAGTTGGGTGGGATCACACATTGCAAATTAGCCAGGCTAGTAGATGGAGTAATACCAAATTTTACCTGCATGTTTTAAATACCATCAAACACAACTGCCAAAGGAGCCTAACCCAAGCTTCCTCTTTTTGCCACACAAACCAGGCTGCCAGTATTAAGGGATTAGAGAAACTGAATACCATCTGTGAAAATCTTCATCAAATAGATAGTGATTGGGGTCAAATCTCAAAGGCCATGTTATGCAAGACTGTGCTAAAGAACATGACATTGAATGGAAGCTCCATCTCCTCTAAAACGTGCAGGCTTACAGTTGGTAGAGAGGAAGAATGAGATATTAAAACAGTAGATTAAATTACTAACAGGTAAAACCACCTAGGTCAGGGGGACTAGACAGAGTACTTTCCTAGGCCTTAATACATTTCAGTGATCAACCAGGAAGGTCTGTTACCCCATATCCCAGACTGGAGACCCCTGCCGAGGCACCTAATATTGTGAAGGTATAAAAGTCACTGGAAACAGCCATTTCCCAGATTCTCGTTGTGGATCAATATACTATACAGCTGAGAATACCAAGGAGTTATCCACTGGAAGTTGCAATGGGTCATCCCTCTGGGATGAGTGAGTTACTCTGCATCCCTGGGTAAGGGATAACTACTTAATTTTTACTGGGATCCCATTGTTCTGCTGCAAGCTGCACCTGTTGAAACACATTTCACCTAGAATGGAACACATATTAAAAAGGGGGGAAAAATAAGGTTCTGATTTAGCTTATCCCACTCACTTCTTCTTACGCTTGATAATGCTCCCTCTCCCAGCCAACATGTACAGTATGTACAACCAGGTCAAGTTCCTAAAGCTGCCAACCTTTCTCTCCTCACGGCCAGGTGAGCATGTTATGTTTCCCACTGGTATGATCATTTGGCTGCCATTTCTGTTCCCTCCATTGGCCTGGAGGACACACAGCCCTTACTAAATTCACTCAGCAAGCCTTGAATGATAGCCAACTGTCCTTACTGGACACTGAAATGCCTCTAATTGAAAAGCTGTCCTCCAAAAAAAAGATGACCTTGGACAGTATAACTGCCTCATAAGGAGGCACCTGTGCTGTTATCCAAATAAGATGTTTTGTGCTCATACTTGATGAGTCTGCTTTAATGTATCATCTTTATTAAATTGCATAAGGACACAAGTGAACACCATGGGTGATCTGATCCTCAGCCTAGAAGCCTTAGTAAATCAGTGATTCAGAGCATGGGGTTTGCAGTAAAGGTGGAAAAAAGGTGTCACTGATTTTGGGAATTATTGCCTTAACTTCTGCTTTCTGTTACATATGCCTCTATTGTTGTTGTGCCATCTACCTTGAATTCAGCCACCAAATGAGCCCCCTCTATGCTTATGAAACCGCCTGCTGACTTCTCAGGGCACATGGTGAAAGGAGGGGGCATGTGAGATTGTAAGAGCTGGTCACATGAGACAGAATGTTGATTGAGGTCATTGAGAAGATGTAACCACTCACTGATCTATAAGGGGACCCAGGCAATTGGAGGCTCTTCATCTATTCCCTTGTTTGAAGGTGCTTTCTGCTTTCCTTCTCCATTCCCAGAAGCTGACCCAATGATACAGCCTTGAGACAGAAATGTGGTGTTGAGAGCATCTATATTGTATGCATGACTGAACCCAGTTGAGGTCTCTAAATACACTTTTAAGATTTGGGGGGCAAATGAAGAAATCTACTCATCTTTCAACTGCCTAAGATAAGTCTGGTATGTAAGTTTCCTTACTTATTAAATATGCCATCTACCAGTCTGGAGTGGCCTTCTTTCTTTGGTCTCTCCTTGCCCTCTATGTACGAGGCCAGTTTACAAACCAACAGTGGGAACTGCCAGAAAAAGAGCATGACCTGAGGTAGTGGCAAGCATTGCTGCCACTCCTAATTGGAGATGTCCAATTAGTAAAGAGAAATTAATTGACAGCCAGAGCAGCCAATAAATGAGCACGCCACACTGAAGGGACTGTATGTAGTAGGGTAGAGTAGATAGGAGTTAAAAAATCAAGGGCCACCTAAAAAAAGGGGGGAAAAAGTAAAGATGGAAATAAACATCACAGCCAGAGAGAACAAATTGGTAAAACTCTCAACTCTATTCTCCATCTACTTATTTCTTTTATCTTTATTTTATAGACTTTGTAAAGTATTCAGTGCCTTACTCTAAATCTGCTTAGCTACTCATCTATAGATTATAAACAGTATGACTCTAGCAACTGATAGTTCCAAGGCTCTTTGGACCCCAGTTATTATTTCCATACTCAGACAATAACTGATTTCAACAAAAGTGTTAGTCTATGATATATTCCTAATTTGTAACTGTGTTCACTCTGATAGGGTGGGTGGTTTTCAGGGGGACTGCCCGGATGACAACTGAGATGATCTCTTTTCACTATTTATATATTCATTAAATAGTGGGATTCTATGTGATTTTTTTCAATGTTTTTCAAGTAAAAGTTTTTTGAAAACAAGAATGTTAAGTGGTAACCATTCTGGACATAGGTATAATTTCTGAGAGTGTATTTATCTACAAGACACTTTATACATAAGAATTATATTACTTTGAGTGTTTTATGACTGCATATGGAAGGCTTATCCTTTACCATGGTGCAATCCCAGACTTACCCTGAATAAAAAGCTCAGAGATAGGTACCAGAAGTACAGTATTACCACTGAAAGACGGAAAGAGAGGGGGAAAGGTGAAGTTCATTTGAACACAAATATGCTTTATAAGAATCTTTATAATGAATTATAAAGAAATAATTAATATTGGTAAAATGCTGTATTTCTATTTTCACACTTAAAATATTTTTACCCTCTTCTAATAAAAAATATGGTTTCAAATTGTAGTTCTTACTGGAGTTTGAGAGAATAGATATTTGGTTAATTTCATGGTATTTTGGCAATCTAATTACAAATCAGGCAAATATACACATGCATATTATAATGGACTTTGAATAGGGGTTCTGCAGATGGATACTTACAATCAAAGTACAATTAGAAATCGTTTTACTTGAATAATTGTTTCAGATATGATCAATCTTCTCTTGTATTCCCATTGAGTCACCATGTACTATTTAATATTGAATCACATGAAAACTTAATACTGAGGAGGAAGTTACATTCTATTGAGTCAAAGGAAGGTTATAACCAAAAATATTTTTCCTTGTAGCTGAAACAAAACTTTAAAAATTATAACATAATTGCTGTGTTCTTAAGAAAAATGCATCCATTGTTCTTTCCAAATAGCAAGTTATTTATGGAATAGATTCTTATTATTAACATTTATAATAATTGATAAAACAATTCTTTAGTTTATAAATACCATACAAAGAATTTGGGAGGATTAAATGCTACATTTAATTGAATAAGTTTTCATGAAGAGCTGCTCTTACTATTATTTAGATTATTTAGGTATATATATATATATATATATATATATATATATATAATATACATAATTATTGAAAGCTGGATATTTACAAAACCATACAAAAGAGCATAGCAAAGTCAAGAGACAAAAGGATGAATCACCACTCCAGTCCAGTGGTTCCAGGACTTGAAAGAATAATAGCTTTTTCTTCCTGAATGAAAAAGACAAGAAAGACAGAGACAGAGAAATTTGGCTCTGCCTTCCTCTCACAAAGGACAAAAACAAAAACAAACACCAGCCTCTGGTTAAGATATGATGTGAATTCTTGGCCAAAGAAAACCCAGATTGAAGAATAGTAAATCTTTCTGTCTGCCTTCTAAAATAATTAGTTCAAACAAAATTCAGATCACTTAGCAGGTATAACCTATTTCTAGGAAGTAGAAGATTATAAGACATAAGAGCAAATGTGCCAGAATTTGAACTTTAAAGACACATTGAGAGAATCAAAATTCATAATTAATCAGAGGTAGTTCCTAATTGATTTTTAAGTAAAGCACAGTCAGAAGTATAAGACATAAGGCCTGAAAGAACATGCGATAGACATTGTAGTAGAAGAGCTAGTATTTTAGAGAGGTAGTACTTGGTTAATCAATTATTTTGTAAAAGTACTAAAACTATTTATCTATTGCATGATGCAGAGAACATCTTGGAATCCCAGTGAGGCTAGAAACACAAGAATATAAAACTCTAAATAATACCCAGGAACTATTAGGAGAGTAGAAAGATAATGAGTATTCTAAGGACCCCACAGGAAATTTAGAATTGTTTTTTTTTTTCCTCTAACACATTGTTCACATGTTCTAGTGGCCTTGCATGTCATTAAATAGGCTTAGTTAGAATATTTATCATCCAAATTTTATCCAGTGGCTCCAATACCTGGCTAGGCGTCACACGGGGATTGAATAAACTGATGCATTCTTTATGGCTAAAATCCCTATGAAAGTGTCATAAGGAAAGTTACATGAAAGCCCAGATGAAAACATTTGCTTTTACCCAGATTCCACATTGTGTGGGCATCAGAAAAAAAATGCTGGAAGGTTAAGCAGCTTACAGCCCCAGGCTTTACCAAAATCTCTCACACCAGAAGATTAACACCTGGGGGTATTCTCCATCTGTCCCAGGGCAGTGTCACATCATTATGCTCAGACACATAAGACACATACAAATAAAACATAAGTTCTGCCCACTAGGCCACACACAGACCAGGCCCCCACACTCTCTTCTAATGAGAGACTTTAGTTATACGTAACTCTTACTAGAGAGCTGCCGTTACCTCCCCAACCTTAAAGGAGTCCATCAGAAATTGATCAATCAAAGCCATAGGCAACTCCCTAAAGACTGAGAACCCCTGGTTCTCCTTGGCAATAGCTACACTGTTCTCTTGGGAACCTTCTGATCAGCATAACACACCATGCTGCCCACCTTTAGTCTTCTAAATTGATCAGTACCAAGAGATAAACAATCCTGACGTTCTCTTTGTTGTTATTATACATACCACTCACTTCTTGATCTTCTCTGAACAAACTCTCTCCTTTATCCTCCAAATGTTCTACTATCCTCCAAATGGTTTATGTCATGATGTGAAAACTCCCTTGTTCCCAGAGTCTTGACCAAGTGTTCACCACCATGCCATAACTGATCCCAGTTCCTCCACAGCCTCAGAACAAAGTTCTACAGCTCATTACATTTAGGATTATGAGGTGAGATTAGCATCAGCATCACATTTTTTTTCCCCTGCAGTATCTCTTGCCATTACCCCTCCACCTTCCTTTATTAAGAAGAGACATTTTGGGCTGCCCACATGGCTCAGTCAGTTAAAGCATTAGACTCTTGGTTTTGACTCAAGTCATCATCTTGGGGTTGTGGGATCGAGCCCAAGATGGGGCTCCCCACTAAGCGTGGTGCCTGCTTAAAATTCTCTCCCTCTCTCCCTCTGCCCTCCCTCATGGGGGAAATGTGAACATTTCTCTCTCTAAAAAGAGAGAGAGAGAGAGATCCTTAGAAGCCCTTTCAGCTGTACCACACTGCCTTGTCTCACTCTTAGTGAAGTTTGACAGACCAGGGCATGTTCTTCTCTGTACACTCATACCTGCAATAATACTGAATGACTCCAATGGGAATAGCCAGTCTCATTATATTCCTCCTTGCATCCTTAATCTCTTTTATCTCTAAAAAATCTAATGTCCAGTGCACTTCAACTACCTATCATAGTGCCACAGAAAAATGTAGTTAAAACCCAGGACTGCTTTATTTCTGAAATATTAAATCAAAATATCCTATTCCCTTCCCATTATAGGACTTTCACATAGTTTATCACCATATCTGCTCTTCAAACTCCCGATATTCAAGACATCACTCCCTTTGTTTCAATCATCTACCAATGGTTTTAGTAATAACCTTTACTTAATAGCCTGTACCAATAACCTTTACTAATCTAACAATAACTTGACTGCTTTCCTTCCTTACCTACACAGTTTGAGTTGTGTAACCCATCCCTTTGGAATGTTCTTTCCCAAATCCAACTTCTTTATCCCTTCGCCTTCCGTTGTTTCAGTCCAGAAACATCAAAAACTGCAAAATATATGTTCTTTCCAGAAAATCACACAACCATGTAAATTAAGGTCACAATTCATTGTTTCTAGCCTCAGCAGCAATCTGTTTTTCTAATTGACATTCTCTCCTATTTACCATCTAGACTTTCTTCTGTCCTGAAAAAAAAAAAAAAAAAAATGTGATTCTGACCATTTTCCTCCTCAGCTTCAGCATTTGGCCTTGTTTTTCATTCCACAGAGACTTTTTTTTAAAGTCTTTTTTTAAAGATCACTTTTTTTTAAGTGATCTCTTTCAGATGCACTCCTTCAATTAATTATATATTGATGGCTCCCAAAGAGAAATTCTGAGATCTGGTTTCCTGACAGAGCTCCTTAGCTTTACACCCACCTTTCTTCCAGATACCCCCACTTAGCAGCCCTCAAACATGTCAAATAAAGTAAGTCCAAAACTGAACATCTCCTATTTCCCCATTGGAATTATATTTTCTGTAATTCTTACTGTCTGCCAAATTGCTCCAAATTGAAAATCAGTCTTAAATGTCTGGTTTTTCTTTCTCATCCTTAACCCTCATCTAACCATTCACCAGTGGTTCTATCTCCTGAGTAGCATTCTATCAATTTATTTTTATGCTAATTACCCTGGTTCAGGCCACCATACATTTTCCTAAATTACTGGCAGACTACTGCACCAAACTACCACATTTTATTTGATGCTTCTATTTATATCTGGAGCCATAGTCCAAACACCATTTTAAAAATGAAAATCTGATTCCACCACACTCTCGGTCTTAAATGCTTAATTGCTCCCCATTATCCTCTGGATAGTGTCTATATAAATGCCCATATTATTACTGATGGCCCTTCTTTAAATAGTTTTCCTTCCCATTTCAGAATTATTTATCTTTCTCTCTACACTATTTTTATTTATTCTGTGCCTCAGCTGGGACCACCTACTCTTTTTCCTCAAATTATAGAAACAATTTCCCCCACCCCTTGTTTCCAAGCAAGATTCCTGAAATAGAAATATCTGCTCTATCACCTGTCCTGAGCTTCCTCATGGACATCTAAGTCCAGATTAGTGCATTAAAGCGCTAGTCCTATGTACTCCAGGGACACACTCTACAATAAATTCACTATAGTATGTTCCCCAAGTTGTCGCTTGCTTATTTGTCTGAGTCACATGATATGATTGCATGTTCCTAAAAGACAGAGACCTATACCTATAACTATCTGTCGTATTCATCTTCATATGCCAGTAATTAGTACATATAATAATTATTTGTTGAAAGTATAGATGAGTGAGTGAATGGATGAATGACATATCTCAAGAGACGGATTCTAATTCTTTGCCAAGGCCTTATCCAGAGGACTATCTCTTTGGAGAGCTGGCATAAGGCCACTCAACTGGCTGCTGCCTCTAGTGGATTGAAGGCCGATTTTGGTTCAGTTATCCATTTCCATAATCAGGCCTTCACTCAGATGCCCATTCTTCTAAAAAGCTCTTCCTGATTCCTGTCTCCAAAACTGAAAGAGAATAACTCTTATAGACACTTTTTGTGTTTTTGTCTATTTCCAGGTCATGAGCTGTTTGGAGAGTGGGATTTAACTCATTTAACTCATTGCCCGGTCCAGTTAAAAGATAATAGAAAATGCTTATGGTATTCATGTTGAATGTTTTATGAAGAACTAAATCATCACATGAATGAAGAAAACAAATTCCTAAATCAAATCATGAAGATTGTAAAAGGTCACAACAAGTTTTTATTGTTTTTTTTTAAATACATATCCCCCTTAAGAGGGTGGGTAGGTGACCATTTTACAGGTCCATTAACAAACTTATCTTCCCAAAAAGTAAATGAGTATCTTGATTATTTATATGACTATAAGTCATTGCTTGAATGTATTCAGCTATTTGATTTTCAGCAGAAGGCTCTGCACAAAATAAGTGCTTATTGAGTTAAATTAATGGAATAGTTGAACTACATTGAATTTGATTCAGATGGATTATCTCCACATGAGATCACTGAAAAAGAAGACTGAATCATAAAATTCTGGGGTTTTCCTATCCCATGAATTAAACTAGGCCATACATAATTAACAAAAACTAATAACATAGCTTGTACTGGAATCCAAACTATATACTAAGTTTTTATTTTTAACATATCTATAAACGAGCAGAATAACCCTCCCCTATAAAAATCTTTCTTAATGAATTATTCAAAGTAGATTGAGCCTCTTTTATTTCTTAAAATTGTAAACCAAAATGAGAATCAATAATAGTTCTTCAAAATCAACTTAAAATAATAATTGTCTTTTGGAATATCTGTTTTTTTTCTTAGCAAACTTAGAGTTGGCATCTGTAACATTGCCCCTAATGTACTAAAAAAGAATATGGCTCCCCAAATTAAAATAAATTTGGTGACAGATGGTCAGGTCTTTTTATTTATTTATTTTTTAATGTAGGGGGCCTATAATGTATAATAACTGAACTGCATGTAAAATTTCTTTTTCTTTTTCACCCAGTAGCAGAGAGGGCCATGAGGAACAGATGCCTGTTTCTCCTGATTAAAGTGAGAGATATTTCTGAACAATTTTTGAAGTGTGCTTTATGTAAAAATGTTCCGAGAATAGGATAATTGATATATTTATTCTTCAATGTCAATACTTGAATAGAGCTAGACCTGCCCTCTAGATATCCTTAAATCTGATCCATTTCTATAATATAATTACTATGAAATAAAGATGACAAATGGTATGATGTTCATTTTTTCCAACTTTTCCTTATAACTATTACTGTTTATACCTGAAGAGCTTTTAGAAATACTAATGGAGATATTAGTAAAAAGGCTAGTTATGCTATTTAAAATATTGCTACTTTAAAAAAAATAAATAAAAAATAAAATAAAATAAAATATTGCTACTTCTTGATAAATAGTATATTAGTTTACCCCCCATGTAGATTTACTTGATTACCATTTCCCATTCATCAAAAGTAGTCCCTTTTTTTTCTCTCCTGGAATACCTTCTTTCACTAAGAATCCCAGTTTCATTAAGGAACAATTCAGGAATTATATTGACCAAGAGGGATTTGAAATGGTTTTTACTGATCCAAGACTAAGTCTGGAAGTGCCTGCTCATCCTGAGACATGGTCCACAACCAGGTCCCCAAATATTCCCCGTGAGACAGCAAACCTGCTTACCTGGTCCATATCTGCTCAGACTGCCGTTAGGTTGTCTATGCTCCCCAGAGTAATGACACTTGCCATGTAATGCAGAGGAGGGCTTGATGTTCCTTTCAGCTTTATTTCTTGGTGGCTGATCCCCCATTCTTATTATATTTTAGGTGGAAGTTAGGAAATAGGTGGCTCTGCATCTAATATTATTACCATTTCACTCTGTACTTTTGAAACTTGGACCCCTGCCCTATTTCCCATTGAACCACTTTCACTTTTCAACCCCAGCACAGAAATATACTGGTTTTCTGTGGTCCTGTTTGGATGTGGTTTGTCTGTTAAACCTCTCTGCAGGGTAGTCATTTCTGTCCTGGTTTTCACCTATGTTACTGCTATTTCCTCCAATTCCTCCTCATCTTAGAAATAGGCCCCTTTTACCTCAGCACAATACTTGGCACTAGACCTAACCTACCATTGGAGGCTAACATTAACTGGGGAAAAAATAAGTACAAATCCCACTTCAGGTTATTTTAAATTTGTGATAATTTTAGAATTCTATTATTTTCTTGATTATCTTATGTGAAATTGATTTATTTTTTAAGGCACTGATAAACACAAATTGAAGAGCTGTCTTTGCGACACTTGAATATTTCAGTGTACCCATGTATTTTGCCCCCTTGGGCATAATTACACATTTCAATTTTGTTATATGCTGACTTCTCACTGCGTGTATAGACAAAAGCCCAAGAGAATGGTACCTTAATAAATGCCTGACATTTAGAAAGTGCTCTGTAAATATTTTTTTGTGAATTATGTAGCATATCTCCTTGAATCCAAGATCTCATTTAATATGATACTTTAAAAAAATTAGCTCAAGGGCATAATTTACCCCTATAAGGATGTATGTCCCTGTTCCCTGTAAAAAAGTGTAATTGCGATCTTATACAAACAAGCCTTCCCAGTCAGAGTCCCATTTTGCTTTTATTGTTCTGCAGGTATGCATAGCAACAGAGCAACACTGTTTTCATAACCCATGCTCTCAACCTGGATGTCCTCAGCATTCTTCAGACACACTGTATAATGCCAAGGTAAAATCAAAGTTTTGCTTTAGTTGTCACAAGTACAAGTAATAACAACTA
The DNA here is from genome assembly GCF_053574225.1 of Canis aureus. Lineage (NCBI taxonomy): Eukaryota > Metazoa > Chordata > Mammalia > Carnivora > Canidae > Canis > Canis aureus. Next base: position 11,198,808 of record NC_135617.1, on the reverse strand, counting down.
CATCAGAACATAGTCATCTTTCTTGGGAATGTGTAGTTTCTTTTGACATCAACTTAATTACCATTCCAACTTCAGAAATGCAAAAATGGCAAAAAGAAAACACTAGGTGTTTATGAATGCTAGGTGTCTAAGTCTCCTACTAATATTAATGAGCTAAAATTATTTTGTTTTTGGGGCAGAGTTTGTAAACATTTTTTTTTTTTTACATACTTCTCAACACAATGCATTCTTTTCAGGAGCATCAGGGCAGTAAAAGAGCAGGTAACAAGCCCATTCATTTTCAATACTAACAGGAATTCAACACTTTGTACTTGCCATTTTATTATGTGGGTCCTTTGCCTAGTCATTGGTGTCACTGTTAAATTATAAAGCGATTACCTAGTTCTTCACTGCATAAAAATATAGGTAGAGGAAATAGATCTGGATTGCAATAAAATGTCAGAGTTTGATAAAAATTAAAATGTGTAAGAATGTCCCCCAAAACTATAACAGTTACAATGAAATATCAAGATGAGTGAAGCAGAAGTTTTTTTTGTTTTTTGTTTTTTTAACTTTTCACCTGTACGTCTATCAATGTCCTAAATGTGAGTGACGTTAAACAAGATAATGTGATTCTAATAAAATTCCAGGGAAGCTTTGATGATGATGATGATGATGATGATGATATGTTGATAACGTGATTTTTAAGCCCACATATGGAAATATATACTCACTGCAATATGTAGAAAACCCTGACAAAAGAAAAACGATAGATCACAAAGAGAATTATTTACAAATGACCCTTAACCATGTAAATAGTTGTTCAGCTTGAGGGAAAAATAAAGAAACACGAACTAGAACAACTCTGAGATAAAAGGTCTCCTCCCATATCGGCAAACTTTCCAAAGCTTAACAATATACTTTGTTTGTGAAGCTGCAGAAAAATAGGCACTCTCAAACACAGGATTACAAATTGGTACAATTTAATAGAAGAGAATCTGGCAGTGGCTAACACAAGTAGATAGCCATTTACCTTTAGCCCAGCAATCCCACATCTAAAAATTTGCATGGAAGATATGCTCTACTAACATAAAACAATGTACTCACAAGAGTACTCACTGTGGAACTATCTGTAAAAGTAAAATATTGGAAATAGTCTGCATGCTCATATATAAGACTCCTGGTTCTGGCCAAGTGAAAAAGCTAGGGCTGAGTTAACATCCTACCTGAAAGAAAAAAAAATAATTAACTTAAAAGTCATCATACCAAATATATAAACAACAGTTTTCAATACACTATTGGAAAAAAAAATACACTATTGGGCAAGAAAGGACAGTGATTCCTGAGAGATTCTGTTCGTCAGTATTCTCCAGAAAAACAGAATCAATAGGATGTAGGTCTGGGTATCTATCTATCTATCTCTAAATTTACAGCTATATCTATTAATCTATCCCTCTAGAGAGAGAGAAAGAGAGAGAAAATTTACTACAAGGTACTGGTTCATATGATTATGGAAGCTAAGAAACCCCACCATCTGCTGCCTACAAGCTGAAGACCCAGGAAAGGTGGTGGAGTATTCAAAGGCCTGAGAGACCTGGAGCCAATGGTGAAGATTCTTGTTCAAGTCTGAAGGCTTGAGAATCAGGAGCATGCAGTAAGGGCAAGAGGTTGATATAACAGCTGAGTAGGTCTGGCAGAGACTGAATTCAACATTTCTCCACCTTTTTGTTCTATTCAAGCCCTCAACTGATTGGTTGATGCCCACCCACATTGAAGAGGATAATTGGGCTGAATCTACCTAATTCTAAATGTTCATTTCATCCAGAAACACCCTCACAGACACACCAGGAAAAAAAAAATTTAGTCAGATATCTGGGCACCTTTTGGCCCAGTCAAATTAATACCTTAAATTAACCATCACAGATGGAAAACAAATGAACTGAACACTGCAACAGCTCCAGCTGGCTACAGTGAGTTTCCAGGCCCTGGAGGGGAGGAGGTACTGAGGTGGAGTCCAGCAGACTCTCTCACTTGAGGAGACATGGAGTGGAGGAAACCAAGGTGACCAGGGTTCATAGAACCACCATTCTCAGTATTTATCAGAGTACTGATCATGATATATGTCCTCTCACATGGAATCAACATGAGGCCACAGAAAGAAGCATCTCAAATGATTAGAGGGAATAGTGTCCAGCGGTCACACAGGGCTAGGAATACTGCATGTTTCTAATGGCAAGGCTCATTAGTCACGGGTCACTGGGTATGGTACTCAGGAAGGTCTCACCTCTAGAGATGAAAAAAAAATTAGCCCCAGACTGAGCACTGCTCAGCACTGTAGCATTGCTCCAGATCCTCCTAACAAATTATAAAAGTATAACCCAAAAGGATAAAACTGCTTCCAAATAACACAACTACATCCCAGAACAAATAGGAAGGATAGGACCCTGAATGTTGGCTCCAGATGTCTGAGATGTTCAGAATTAGGAGAAAGCAGTCGAGTCAGCAGACATTATGAACAAACTCATACTTTTGAGCCCCTGAGGCTGTTTGCCATAGAGTTCAGTCCATCCATTCTGCCCATCTTTCTCCATAGCTAGTCTTCTGAATCTTGCACTAGGCTCACTTTCATGCCGGCTTGGCTGAATTTGTCTTACTCAACCTTATTGTTGTCCCAGGGCCAGGATTTTCACCAGACCTCTTCTTCTGCTTTATCCTGGCAATTGCTTGGTCAATTCATGGACCAACTTCTTATCTAACCCTGAATCTAACATTGAGGACAGAAAACCGAATAAAACCCAATATAATATGTGTGTATCTAGTGAGGGCTCAGGTAATAGACTTGATTTTAATGTGTGTTAACTAAGCTTTTTGTGGTTTCTACATTAGTTTCCAAGAATGTTCACTTCTGAAGCTAGAAATCCGTTGGTCCTAACTCGTAAGAACACAGATATCTACTAAAGTACAGAGATGGCCCTGTATTTCTTTCAGCTGGGCTACAGCTGACTGCATGAGATGTATACACAATCACAGAGGTGGCAGTAACTTTAAACAAACACAAGTAGGAATCCAAAATGAAATGGGAACCACAGAGTAAGAGGTCTTGCAGACAAACAATTCACTCACAGCAGGATTCATATTGGTTATATGACATTGGTCTATATCAAGCAGGGTTCCTGAAAACACTTTACACTCCAGCTATCTATCACACATGCCAATAGCCCAAGTCAAGAGAAGGGACGGGAGAGGAGGGAAATAAGGTTGCTCCTGAAACATTCTTACAAAGTCTCTAGCTCTCATGACAAGAATTACCTTCATAACAAAGATTTCTATAACATTAATCATGCTTTGCTTTGCCTTCTTATCAGAAAAGGGGGCACACGGATATTTCTTCTCATTGTTTTCTGAGAACTCAGAAAGAACGAATGATATATGAAAGCATGAATACAGGCTCTAGACCACTTCTCTTCAGCATTTACTATTTCTGCTGCTATTTTGTGCCTATATCAAAGCCATCCATGTGATTTTTATGATTTTAAGTGATGACATCGGAAAGATGAATACAGAAAGTCTGCACTGGAAGCTTATTTATTTTCAATTAAAAAAGTATAAGAGATCAGTTTTGATATTTTTGTTTGTATAGAGTTAAAACACTGCACAAAACTACATCTAAGGTAGAAATTACCTCAGGCAATTGTGATCCCACATGCATTTTTCTTTAAACTCAGCAGGACCCACTTCTAAAATGCATAGCTTTTGAAAGGAATCAATTATACCACAGGTCAAAACAAGTCTTTCAAATACAAGGATGATAGAATTTCTCACTCAGACATAAGAAATTAATCATGCAACGTGAATGCTAAATATGTAGAGATTCCTAAATATTTGAGGTGCCTCCTCTCAACAAATGACACAGTGACATGGCTACTGCAATCACTACTTATACAGGACACATGGTATCATCAATACTTGATGAATGACTACTGATTGTTGATATCTAGATAATTCTCTACTGCTCTAAGATAAATCCATGAAATACTTTGGAATATATATATCTGGGCAGAAAGTATCTCTTATTACTGGATCTTAAACTTGGCTATGCTTTAATGTCACAAAGCCTCAACTAGACCCTGGCATCAACACCAAGGAAACACTAAGGTGAGTACTCTGTTGAGGCAGTGGTTTAATTGTTAATATGCATCAGAATTGCTTGGAGGTGACCACTGGGCCAAACTTGGCCCTACATCAGGGATTTTGGTTAGGCAGATATTATGGATTGAGTGCATCTCTCCCAAATTTATATTAAGGAATTAAAGACCTAACCCACAATTTGGAGCTGAGGTCTTTGGGAAGAAATTAGGGCTCAGTGAGGTCCTGAGGGCGAGGCCTAGTCTGGTGTGGAATTATGTGGGAACAGTGCCCTTATGAAAAAAAATACCAGATAGTCCCCCACCGCCCCCCCCCCCCCCCGCCATACACACAGCACAAAGAAGCAAGGCTATGAGAGCACTTGAAGAGATGGCAACCACCAGTAAGCCAAGAGAAAAGGCCTCAGGCTAATGCCTACTTTGTTGACAGCTTGATCTTGGACTTTCTAGCCTCCTAAAAGGCAAGAAACAAAATCCTATTGCTTAAGCCACCCAGTCTGTGGTACTTTATTATAGCAACCAAAGTAGACTGATACAGTAGGCCTGGAAATTTGCATTTCTCATGTGTTTCCAAATAATGCTGCTGTTGCTGGTCCAGCAATCACATTTGGCAACCACTGTCCATAGAGCACTGCCTTGAACATTAATGTAAACACAAGTCACCTAAGTATCACATCAAAGTCCGGATTTTGGGGCAGCCTGAGTGGCTCAGTGGTTTAGTGGCACCTTTGGTCCAGGGCGTGATCCTGGAGACCCGGGATCGAGTCCCACGTCGGGCTCCCAGCATGGAGCCTGCTTCTCCCTCTGCCTGTATCTCTGCCTCTTCCTCTCTCTCTCTCTGTGTTTGTCTCTCATGAATAAATAAATAAAATCTTAAAAAAAAAAAAAGTCCAGATTTTGACCCAGTAGTTCAAGGGTATGTAGGACCCAAGATTTTGCAGTTTTTAACAAGTTCCCAGGTAATGTTAATGGACTATATTTTGAGTTGTTAGGTTAGATAGATTCTGAAAGCCCAGGTGTTACCCCTGAGTTCCAGAGCAAGACCTGAAATAATCACATCTACTCCTTGCAGAGGGACTGTCTCCCAGAGCCCCCACCTACTTCAAAACCTAGGGGAAGCTTCACCTCCTATAAAAGCCTTCTTTCTACGAGCAACAAAGCCAGAAATAAATTCTCTCTTAAATCATAACCATTACACATTTGCCTCTCAGTTATGGTTGTTTTATTGTCCTTGCTACTTTCTCTTGAACATTTGCTCAATTCAGGGACCACACAAAATGCTTTGCAAACATTTGGTTTAATCCTCAGAACAGCACTAGAATGAAAGATTGTTAACCTCAATTTAAAGTGAAGAAAAAAAAAAAAAAAAAGGACTCAGAGAGTTTAAACACTTGTCCTGAGGACACAAAATTAGAATATGATGACCTGGGGAGGGAGGGGGCAATTGGGTCCTAGAAATGCCAGGTAACCAGAGCTACGCCTTTAATCGCAAAACTGAACATCCTTCATTCAAAGAGTAAAGTAGTTTGATATTAAAACTATGGCCCTGGGGCAACTGGGTGGCTCAGTCTGTTCAGCGTTTGACCTCCATTCAGGTCATGATCCCAGTGTCCTAGGATGAAGCCTCCTGTAGGGCTCTGCACTCAGCAAGGAATCTGCCTCTCCCTTCCCTTTTCCCCTCCCTCTGCCCCTCTGTCTCCTCCCCTTGTGCTCCTATGTGTATGCTGCGTGCTCCCTGTCAAATAAATGTTTTAAAAATCTCAAAGATAATTTTTTAAAAATGTGACCCCATATGCTATATTCTACAGTATCAAAATAGAGACAAAAAGAGTTGTCACAAAGTGTACAATGTAGTAGAGGAGATGGATATCAATTATATAATTGCATTAATTAATTTATAGTCCCCAAATGAGGTAAGTGGTCTGAAAGAAAGAAATACCATTGTTTGAGGCAGCAGAAGAATAAACCTGGGGTGGGGAGTAGGAAAGGGGGCTCTGGGTCAAGGAAGCATCCAGGAGCCTGAGATGCCTAAGGGAACCTGGGGGTGGTTCCTTCTAGATGGATGAAATCACATAGCTCCTATCATAAGAAAAAAAATCTGACATTTTTCCAGAAATTGAAGCAACATGACTGTGGCTATACTGCAAAGACCTGGTTAAGTGCTAAGTGTGGGGTTACTATTATTTGATTACACATGAAATACTTTGTTCTTAACAACTGAGAGTTTTACCTTCTTTTTCTTCATGTTAGGGCTTCCATATACAAATATAGGATATGCAGCTTAATTTTAATTTCAGATAAATGAAAGCTTTTTTTAGTGTATTACATATTTTTGGGACACATACTTAAAAATTTGTTTTGTCTATCTGAAAAAATTTCACTGGCTCCTGTATTTTTATTTGCTAAATCAAGCAACCAACCCTACATAAGAATCTCTTCTGAATTTTCTCTTAGTTGTTTCTCAGCAATAGCTCGGGACACTCACTGGCTCAACACATCTTAGAAATGCCTCTATCACACACACCCCCATTACATGTTATGGAGCATATACTGTATATCATGCATGATTTAAGTGCTGGGGATATCATTTAAGTGAATAAGGTATCTTTTCTTGTACATATATTTAGATGGCACACATCAAACACATACAAATCCTGCATGGATCAACAGCCAGGGGGAGGTGTTGTACATACATCAATTCACTTAATCCCAATAGAGTTACTGTTATTACTTACATATATTACTTCAAGATAATAAGAATTAGTTCTTATTAACCTCATTGTTATTGTGGTTCAAAAGTGGAGAAAATTGTGGCTTAGAGAAGGCAAATAAGTTGCCTGATGTAACACAGCAATTAAGTGACTGAATCAAGGATCCATGCATCTGTGTGACTTGAGAGCTAGCATATGCTTATATGTCCTGCTGGTCTCTCTCTAAGGATGCAAACCCTGCACATTTTCTCAATTATGGTTTGAATATTAACTTTATTTTTTTACATTGTTTTGTTTTTAGTTTGCTTTGCTACTTTTAAATTTAAAAAAAGGGAAAACAAAACTTCCTTAAAATGCAATTATATAATTAATTGTTCATTTATTATTCTAATGATTCAAGGTATCTTGTAAAGGTCTCTGTTTCAATATTTTTATATTTAACCCTATACCAATCACCCATAGGAAGAAGATTTATGGTTTTTAGATCATAATATTTCTCCAGTGTCAGATGGAAGCATTATAACTTTCCCTCCTCACAAAGAGATATTGTAATGCTTTAAAAAAAAAAAAAAAAACTCCTAAAATGAATGTCCTCAAGGTAGTGCTAATAAAATAATTTTTGAAGAATTTATGGTCTTAAAATTCTACTATAAAGCCTCAAACCACAATATTTTATAATGGAAGTAGCAAGAGTAGAGTGTCCCTATTTTTTTTTTAATACTTTTTATCATTAATTTGTTGCAGTACTATCCAATTCTTGAATTGTAACTGTTTAACAAAAAAAAAAAAGCTGTGAAATTTTTGAGGTTATTTATTGTTGGGCAACAGCCTGTAACATAGCTAGATAAACTGTAGTTTTACCATGGCTTTGGATTTAAATGTAGCATTAGAGCTCCCTGACTCCAACATCTAACTTGATTTATGGTTTGTGATGTAAAAATTCTAGGGCTCAGATGGCTTTAAGTGACTTTGAAAATTAAGTAAAGAAGAAAATGTAACGACTAATCTAAACTTGCTGTGAAATATTAATTATGCATTTCAAGTAAAGGAAGTAAGCAAGCAATAATTTAATCTGTGACATAAAATAAATCCCAAACTGTACTCTCGCTGAAGGCATTTTCTAAATAAACACTTGATTTTTAAGTCGCAAAGGAACTGAAGTTGAAACCATTAGTTTCTGTATTCTGAGCTGTTTATTAAACATTTTCCCCCAGATATCTGTTTAAAACAAAACAAAACAAAACAAAACCCAGTTTGAAAGGTGAGTTGGGGTAGAAAAACAGCTCTAACCTAAAGGACTAGAACATCTTTTAAAAGTATGCCAGGTGAAGCTTCTTAATGATCCATGACAGTGTAAGATGACAGCTGCAACTGCTGAGTCAGTGTAGAAGAAAATCTAAATGTAGGAGCAATTGTAGCCTTTATTAATGACCTGCTAGGAATATGGGCAAACTGCCAGGTCCAGACATGCAGCAATACTTCTCTGATAACTGAGCATTCCAAACCTCCTAGATATAAATTTCTCCAAACTCCCTAAACCAGAAATAATACCCTCAGCATTTTGAATTAGGCAAGACACACAGGCATGTTATCCATATTATATTAATCCTCGAAACGTATTGCCCAAGGAGGAGACATGAAAGAGAACAGATTATCTCTACTGGAGGAATTAACACTTGAAAAGAAAAAAAGATTTTTAAAAAACTGCATCGGAAGGCAAACGCAACACATCTTGAATCTGCAAATTTGCAGGAATTTGCTTTTCCCGGCTGGGTGCACAAAAACACTGTGATAACACAAATATTTTGCCATACCTGTTACAAGAGCTGCTTTTTTGCTTGAGATCTCAAAGTTATGGTAAATATATCCCTCAGAATTTGGATGGCAGGAATATCATTTTTCTTCTGTCAAGACGAAGAAAGTTGAGTTACCTGAATGTGCCCATTGGACATATGAGGAGGCTTTAGTTTATCAATTTTTAAGATAAAATATCAGCAACTTTGAATTATTACTAAAAGTCAAGCTCTTGGGCAGCCTGGGTGGCTCAGGGGTTGGGCGCTTGCCTTCAGCTCAGGTCATGATCCTGGGATCCAGGATCAAGTCCCACATCAGGCTCCCTGTGAGGAGCCTGTTTTTCCCTCTGCCTATGTCTCTGCCTCTCTCTCTCTCAGTCTGTGTCTCTCATGAATAAATAAATAAATATTTTTTAAAAATAAATAAATAAATAAAAGTCAAGCTCTTGGACTCCTGGATGGCTCAGTCGGTTAAGTGTCTGCCTTCAGGGGTGTCATGACCTCGCCCTCTTGGGATGGAGCCCGGGATCAGCAGCCCCACCCCCCAACCCCCTCATGTGTGCATACATGCACATACATGCTCTCTCTCAAATAAATAAATAAAATTTAAAAAAATAAAAAAGTCAAGTTCCTGGGCTAAGTCAATTTTGGTGAAGTCGAATAATTCCAGGAAGTATTTAGGAATTTCTAATCAAAGATGGTATTAATAAAACCAGCATCAAATTAAACTACTTATATGTAATACATAGAGACAGATAAAAACCCAGGAGTAAGAAAAAGAAGAGGCTTTTCCTAAAATGCTTCTAAAACTGTGGTTCCCTCATTGGTGGCACAGACATTACCTGGCAGTGTTAGAAATGCAAACCACCAGGACCCAAACACCCTCCCCACCACAACCTGTTGAACCAAGAGAATCAGAAATGTGAGGTGGGGCCTTGCATAGAAGCTTAACTATCTCAACAGGTGATTCCAATGCAGCTAAGTTCAGGAACACTTCCTTGCTAAAGCTGTAATTTAAGATGAAATTATCCAGTTTCACTTACACAAACAAACATGAAAAAGTCACCTGAAATGAGAGGGAAATAGACATTTTTCATATTTATGCAAACACACATGTGAAAATTCACCTGAAATGGTGTCACGCTTCTTTAGCCAAGACAAAGTTCTTTAAGGGTGAGATAAAAGGAATTATAGAAAAGGAAATGGTACCATGGTCCAGAAGAGCTTTTGGAAAGGAATATAGAATAAGGCCACACAAAAAGCAACATTTAAAACATTTTCCTGATTCTATATATAGTTAGAGAAAAAGTCTGTAAAACAGAATAAACAGGATGACAGTCTTTGTTATACCCCCCCACACAAACACAAACATACATATACACTCATCCTTATTAGTATTTAGATTGATGGGAAATATCTAGAAGAAAATTTAACTATTTACAGTGATTATCTTTGGTTGGCAAGACTATAATTAACTTATTTTTTTTTATGTTTACTATGTTTGCTACATTAAATATGTATAACTTCTAGCACCTTTGAATTAAAATACTGCTATTTAGTTAAGTGAATATCCATATATATACATATATATATCTCCAAGTTGCTTAGAACCTCTATTAAGAAGTTGGCATGGAAACCTATTATTAAATTCTAAAATGCCTGTGGGAGGTTCCCAAACCTGTCTGCTGAATAGATTCACCTGATCACAGGCCCCGATATTGTGATTTAAATTTCCTAGGCTGTAACCTGTGCTTTAGGAGCATTAAAAGGTCCCCAAGTGATTCTAATCTGCAGACCTGTTCACAAACCAGTAGTCTACATGGTTTTAATATGTCTATAGTGTTACCAACCAAAAGTAGAATTAGGGTCATTAGATACCGATCCCTGAGATGTCTATTGGAGTATCGAAGGATAAAATTCTGATTTTACCTTTTTTTGATACCCCCAGACAAATTTTCAGAACCCTGCCCTCATTTATAATAATTTGTGCTGACATAATCTGGGCCGCATCATATTATGTATTTATCAGAAAGAGGAAACTCTGATGCCATAGTAGACCCAAGATATCAGGGGCAGATGTGCTCTGACAGGATCTATTTCTTACACCTAAATCTGGACTCACTGTATCTTGCTGCACATTTCAAAACTGACTTATTCATGGCAAACTTGAACTCTGTACATAACCGCATCTGTGAACATAGATTCTGCTACCCTGCACACCTCGAAATTCTAGATTTTGCTTGCTAATGCCTGAATGTTTGAGTCCAATACCAGAAGTGTGTATGTAGAGTTGAAAGGAATTAGATGCTAAGAATCATTAACCATAAAAGACTCTTAATCACAGAAAACAAACTGAGGGTCGCTGGTGGGGAGGGGAATAAGGAGATAGGGTAAACTGGATGATGGACATTGAGGGGGGCACGTGATGTAATGAGCACTGGGTGTCACATAAGATGGATTAATCACCGCTCTCTACCTCTGAAACATATAATGCAGTATATGTTAATTAACTGAATTTAAATAAAATTTTTCAAAAAAGAAAAGATTCTTCAGCTATTACACAAGGAAACTACCTCCCATGTAGAGATCTCCGATCATCTCAGAAGGTTTTTTTTTTTCTTTTTTCTTTTTTGGGTTTTTAAAATTTCCTCATCATTATCTAGAGATCATGGGATAAAATAAATAGATAAAGTCTATAATTATTAGATTATTATGCATAGTCCTAGTTTTATTTTTTTTTTAAAGATTCATTTCTTTATTTTAGAAAAGGGAGCCAGAGAAAAAAGGAAAGAGAAACACAAGCACAGAGCCTGACTCAGAGCTCGATCTCAACAGCCTGAGCCAAAAACAGTCCAACATTTAATGGGTTTTGCCACCCAGGTGCCCCATGCAGAGCCTTTCTTTTATGCCCTGTTTTCATATATAGGATATAACTTATATTGTACATATTTTACAGCCTAACATAAAGCTAATTTTAAGACAGGAATGCACTTTAAAAAAAAAAATTTGTGCTAATGCCACTACTAAAATGCACAGAAAAAGGTTCTGAGTCCTGCCACTTATTTTATTTTCACATTTCTTCTTTAATCCATTCTGAGGGCAAATCCATCCTGACATTGCAAGCTACAAATAAGAAGACTGGCAAAGTAAGATTATTTAAATTTGCTTTAGGCCCCATTAAATACAGACGGTTATAAGCCCAGCACATTAATGTTTGTGGAAAATTAATACAGATTTCACTTGGAACGAAAGAATGCCTGAATGGAGAAAACCCTACCACCAACTGACAGATACCCATACCACTTGTTTTTCTGCTGGAATAACCAGACACCTTCCTCATTATTTCTGGTTTTCTTTGTTTAAAATAAATATTTTTTGTTTGCTATAGAGCAGGTGAAAAAGCATCCAATAAACTTGCCTCCTTTTTTCAGGTATGGAATGAAATAATTACTAAGCATAGTATCAAAAGTGATTAAGGTAACACTAGCTTCTTTGGCAGATAAACTCTGAAATTTTAGTGGCTTAACATAACTATTCCCCTTCTTCCCTCACTAACCTAACAGTAGAATGAGTGTTCTTTGTTGTACAGCTTTTTTAAGTAGCTTTCTTTGCAGAAGTGATTTAGGGAAGAAATCCTTCTATTTTATGGCAACACTCAGCCCTCAAGTTTACCATGAGGCCCTCTTCATTCTAGGCAGCAAGAAAAGATCATAAAAGATCTAATATGGGAGATTCATACAGGCCAACCCTCAAAGTGAGCCACACTCTGGGCTGGATGGAAGTTGGCGTCAAGACACTAAGCCCACAAAGGTGGCTGGGAAATTTAATCTAGCTAAATTCCCAAACAGAAGAAATGAAACTGACGGTCAGCTAGCACTCTCTTTGAAGATATCCAATCATCTGGGTTTGTTTAAAAAGACTGAGCAATGTCATCATAATGGAATCCCCACAATCTGTGCATTTGAGTTACAATTCATGCAAACATTATTTTCATTTGTAAGTAGTATTTTTTTTTCTGTATTATACAGCACAATATTGTATAGCACAACCAGGTTAACATTACTGGAAATTATTATTGGGAATCTTAAATGCTATTAAAATTTCATGGGATACTGCTCTTTTAATTACCAAACAACACTAAAATAAATTTTATACAACTGAAGAAACTCTCATAAAACCATCTCTCCTAAACAATATCAAAACATTGTTATGAGTAATTACCAGAATGTATGTCTTTCTCTTATTCTCTATTAAGCACTGGATTAATGACTTAACAAAAATATATCATGGTTTTACAAAAGAAATTAAATTATTGCCCTTTATTAATACTAGTCTTTCTTGCATCTGATTATCTTGTTTTTTCACAGCTTTGTTGAGATATAATTGATATACAAAAAACCCCACACATTTTTAATATATATAATTTGATGGATTTGAATATATGCATAAAACCAAAAGTAATCACCAAAAAGTAATAAACATATCTATCACCTCCTTTAGTATTGATTTGAATACACTACTGATGAAAGAATTATACTTGATATGTGTATATTCTTATATATATGAAGAATATATATCTTCTATGATAAGGTGTATATTCTTCTTACATGTGTAAGAAATGCTGTTGATCAAAGTTCGGAGACCATTACTGATGCTGACAATTATTTGAGGCTGTGTCACACACATACACATAAAGGCATACATATATGTATTAGGGCAAACAGTAAATTAGTCTTAAAACTCTGGATGCAAAATTTAAAAAATTGATTAAACAAAGAAAAATTACACTTTTATCCGGATACTCTGCATCATTCACGGTGTTAAGCACTGGCCTCTAAGTCCCTACAAGCTGGTCTCAGAATATTTCAATTTCAACCATTAGATGGTCAATTACATAAAAATGAATCAAAATCAAGTAGCTTTCGTTGCTTTGTGAACAATTTAACATTGATTACAAAATCCTTCTTTTGCACATTGCAGTTTGCTCATTGACTGAGAGAGATATGTATCCACAGATTTATGAGGTGAGAGATGATATTGCCCTATTTTTGGAACACCAGGGGAAAAAAACCAACTGCTTCAGACTTTTAAAAAGATAAATTTCAGGGGAGATTGGCATATGTGGCAGATACAGTTAAAACTTTGAATACAATGAATCCAAAACTTCAAGGACCAAGAGCAACATCATTTTTATTATATTGTACTTCAAGAACTTAGAGCTATAATACAGTTATGAGTAGAATGAACTAGTACTAAAAATATCTCTTCAATTTTTGACTTAGTGATGCACTCAAAGAAAAGATTCATAGAAACGATTTCAAGAAAATACCTAAAATTGCATCTAGTTTGTTCCACAGGATGAATTCATGTGATAGATTCCTGCTGTGATACCTAAAAGTCCCACCCAGAGACCTATGAGGAGGAAGTTTCTTTCTGGCATCTCATCTTCACCTTGAGATAGTTAAGAAAAGTATTTGAAGCCTAGGGTTGATCAGGTTACTGAATAAGGAAATCTCTTTGGAAAAATCTGGGATGGAAGGGAAGAAGAAATATTTCTATTTTCCCACAAGTCAGTCTCTATTCCAGTTTTATACACTTGTGAAGTTGTGTTTTCTTTTGTTTTTTCCTTGTCTCGACTTCCATTATGAAAGCAAGTGCACAAGTCAGGTATTCAACATGCTTTCTACACAGTCAATAATCACACTGACATAAAAAAAAAAAAAATCCAAGGTGTAGGGAGGCTGTCTCAAATCCAAATGACTTACTTTCTAAAATTGCCATTGCTTTCTTTTTAGTTTCATTTATTTCAAGTTCAAAAAGTATTAAAGAAGGGCGTGAGGAAGCTATGTTTATCAAAATAATTTACCACTGCACCAGATGGTGTTAATGCTTCTAAACAGGACCATGGATTTCTAACACTGAAGGTGTGTTTTCCGTAGTAGGGAAGAGATGTTTCATCAGCCTTCATACCAAGTTTTGATAGGACTTGACTTTTTGCCACCCAGTGATCAAACTCTTTCCTTAACAAAATAATCCTAGTTATAACCCTTATGTTTTGTTCTGGCAATTGAGAAAAGAGATATCCTGAATTATGGATGGAAAAATTTGATCAATGGAAAGAGGTCTCCAACATTGTAAATAACGTATTGGCATTCTGCAGTGGAGAAAGCCAAAGCCTTGAAATAATTCAGATTGCACCCTGTCTCTGCCAGGTTGCTTCCTACAGCCACCTAGGCAGGTTAATGAACACTCAAATTCATTTCCTTTATTGACTAGCCCCCTAACCTAGTTTTAAGTGCTGTAGTGAGGACCGCGTGAGATAACCTAAGTATTTGGTTTGGTGAATTTGACATATCAGAAATACAAAATAACTGGTAATTATTAAATCAGTCCTTTTTTTTATACTTGTCAGTTTGAACTAGTTCCTTAGTATAAGGAGTATCTCTTGAATTATTGACCATTGATTTTTCTTGACTCAAATATCTAAAATCAAATCGCTGTTAAATGTTACTAAGCCTTTGAGGGTAATAATCTATCCATTGACTGTTGGCAATCTCCTAGTGAATGAGATTGCAGCCATCTTCTCTAAGAAGCTGACTAGGCTACCCAATAATGAAAAGCAGCATTATTATAAGTTTCCTTCAACCCCAGCTCTTCTGGTGGTACCTTTAACCTATTATGGAGGACAGAATGACAGCCACCCAAGGATGTCCAAGTCCTAATCCCTGGAATCTATGAATATGTTTCCTGACATGACAAAAAGACCTCCCAGATATGATTATGTTAAAGATCTTGGAATGGAGAAAGATGGGGGAGAAAACAATTATCCTGGGTTATTCAAGTGGGCTCAGTGTAATCACAAGGATTCTAACAAGAGATAGAGGGAGGCAAGAGCAGCAAAATCAGAAAAAAATATAAGATGACTGAAGCAGAGGTTAGATTATCTCACTCTGAAGATGGAAGAAGTAGCCATGAGCCAAGGATCACAGGTAAGCTCTGGAAGGTGATAAAGGGAAGTAAAAAGATTCTTTCCTGGAGCCTCCAGAAGGAATGTATGTTAGCCTTCACCTTTGCTCTAGACCCATAAGACTCATTTTGGACTTCTGACCTTCAGAATCATAAGATAATAAATTTGTACTGGTTTAAGCCACTACATTTGTGGTAATTTGTTACAGTAGCATTAGGAAATCAATGACCTGTTCTCCTGCTCATTTTAATGACTCGTCATCAGACTTTACCCTATCTACCAAGCATGCTTTCTTTATCCCATGTATGTAACACAGTTTTTGCAAAGTCCAGTTCCTTGTTCTAGTTGTCTGTTCATTAGAACTTTCCTAGGCCTCAGATATGCTTGCATTCAAGAAACTTTAGTTCCAAAGTTTCTGCTTAATTCTTGGGCTGCCGTCAGATGGTGTTCTCCTCTAGGTAACCTCTGAATGATGACTTGCACCTTAAATCTTATCCATATTCAATATTTGCCTGACAAGCTAAGTTTTGATCTCAATTTTGTATCAGACCTCATTTTATCTTGCATGCCCTCTTTAAAAAAAAAAAAAAAATGACCAAGGACTATGATCTTAAATTTTTGAATGAAGAAAAGTAGGTTTTCAACATTAGATAATGTACTGCATTGACTTTCTTGCAGTAGGTGACAAAATTCAGGAAATAATTGTAGCATCTAAGTTCTATAGCTGAGTTAATACTCAGCAGGGCTGGGGCCCATACTTGCACATTTCAAAAGTTTTCAGGACAGGTTCTTGAGCTACTCTTTGGCGATAACCCCTAAACCTGTCAAATAACCTGCCCAATAAGACTGCCTTGTGCACCTTGGGCCTTGGATCACACCAGGTAGTTAATGCTAATGATGTTTTTGTTCACTTAGGTCATCAATTTAACCTTTGGGAGGGGGTACTGGAGACTGTGTAGCTAAAATCAGTCACGTAGGCATTCCATACCTATGTGACTGACCTCCAGTCAAAACCAAGGGTATCAAGGCTTGGATGAGCTTCCAGGTTGGCAACACATTGCATATGTTGTCACACATTATGGCTAGGAGAAATAAGCACTGTCCATGTGTCTCCACTGGGAAACCACAACTGGTCGTTCTTGAACTCTGCCCTATGCACCGTTTTCCTTGTGGATTTTAATCTGCTTCCATTTGCTTGCAGTAAATCATAACCATGAATATAGCAGCTTATCTAAATTTTTTAAGTCCTTCCAGCAAATCATCAAACCTGAGGGTGGTATCAGGGCTTTCCAACACAAGATCATAGACTTTTCCCTAAAGCTTAAATGATCTGACAGATGAATAAAACCAGCAATTCATCAACTTGCTAACTCAGTTTAGAATTTCATGATCAGGGACAACTGGGTGGTTCAGAGGTTGAGCATCTGCCTTCAGCTCAGGGCGTTATCCCAGTTTGGGGATCAAGTCCTGCATCAGGCTCCCTGCGAGGAGCCTGCTTCTCCTTCTGCCTGTGTCTCTGCCTCTCTCTCTCTGTGTCTCTCATGAATAAATAAAATCTTAAAAAAAAAAAAAAGAATTTCATGATCAAATAATTTCATCTCCAATCCTTACCACTTCCCCCCACCACACACACACACACACACACACACACACACACAAACACACACACACTTGCACAACTTCCTGTGTGAGCATACACACAAACATATCTACCACATTATTATGCCTTAAAAAAGAAGACTTTTAACTCTACACTTGCAATGCATTTTCATGATGACCAATAGACCCAGTCAGCCTTACACAAAGCATACTCTATTTAAATATCTCATGCGCAAGCACTTCTATCTCTTCCCTTGGGGCTGCAATGTCTCCATTGTCTCCTTTCAAATACTTTGAATAGGGAAGCTAAAGTGTAAAAATGGATATCACAGTGACTATCAGAGGCTACTCATTAAAGGTTCTTTTCTTCCTTTCTTCCTTCCTTTTTTCCTTCTTTCCACCTTGGGACCACGGGAAATTTTTTCCTATACAGCCCTTAGTAACAATGTCTGGAAACCATGTCTAATATAAAAATGTTTCTGAATATTAAATCTATTGAATTGGAGGCACAATGTCATGTTGATATGCTCTTGGAGAATTTAAGAGGTAATGCAGAATTCAACTTCTCGCACCTGTCACAAATCACAGCAGCATATTCTCACATCATCGTACAGTGGCTTTAGAACAGCCTGTAGAACTGGAACCAAGTTAAATGGATGATGCATGTAATCTCCAAATTGGACATATTGTTTACATTGCAACAAGATATGGATGTTTGCTTTTCCATATACCAATACCTATATGGAGTCTATGGATTGGACTTTCGCAGGGTCATGTTTTCTGCAAAAATTTAACAATGTGTTATTTGGAACAGGATGTTTCCTAAAGAAATAAATACACCCAACGTGTATCCTTTGGAAATTTGTTTTAGTTTATAATGTAAAAAATATGATAATACAAAGTTTCCCATTGGTTAATATAGCCTTTTACATATGATTTTAATTTCCAAATGTGTGCCTGCTGTGTCAATATAATTGGTGAGCCCTAAAAATTTTTTAGTATAGTCATGTGAAAACTGCAACCGTTTTTGCAGTACTTCTAATTGGATTTACTATACTGTAATAGTGATAAAGTCTTTCTATATATTATACTTTACAAAAAAATTGAGACAGCATGAAATATGGTTGCAGTACAGAAAACAAATGATCAAAATGACTTAAATAAATGCATGCATTTAATATTAATTATGAGTCTTTTTCATGAAAATAGAACTGATCATGACAGCATACTCAAAATGCTAAACAATTTTGTGACTTTACAAAAAATAGATTTATTAAAGTCATGCTTGTCTTAGTATTAAGAGTAGTATTTGTCCTTCAGTTGGAAGTGCCATAAATCAATTTTAAAGCAAAGCATATGACCCCATGCAGTGTTTTAAATGAAATCCTTCCTACTAGGACAACAAAACATCTCAGGACATCAAGTACTTCTAGCAATCAAGAGTGTTTTGTTTGTATTTGCCAATGTAACACTCAACTCTGTGTTGTTGCTAATTTTCAAAAGGCTGGAAAAAGAGGGAGACAGTCTCTTCTTACAACATGTTTGTATAAATAGGTGTATTTTCTTACTAAGGAGAAGTTAAAAGCTTTATGTATTTTTATTTGAGAGTAATTTTAGTCATCTCTATATTGAATATAAGCTGACTTCCTTTAATAATCTTAAATCATTATAATAATTAATCAAAAGCTACAGACAGGAAATTAATAAACATCTGTAGCTATGCATCTGGGTGGGGAGATTTTGACTTCTACACAGCAAGCAGAGTCTTAGACTTAAAGCCACAACAGATTTAGTTTTAAGTCTTAGACTTCTTCAATTGCCTACTAGCATGACTTGGATGAAATTATTCATTTTTAATCCCATCTGATCTAATACATGAGGAGTCTATATTTTTAATGACTTTTTAACCTGATGGCCATAAAGACAACAGACTGGAAAATAACTACTAGCACAGGGAAGGGGAAAAACAATGCCAGCAGCTGAGTCCTGACCTCTGATAGGTTTCTCCCCTTCTTACCCTCAAACTGGAAAAAATCTCCCAATCAAACCTTAAAAATTATTTCAACAACAGACAAGATGGTCATGGTAATGACACATAGCATGTGTGTGAATAGGAGATAGAGAGTAAAATGATGGATTCATTATTTACAATAGAACATCTCAGGATGATATAAGATTCAAGATGAATTTCTTTAGTCCTATTTTGAGGTGGCCCCCAATCTATTATGCTTTAGGAAAGATGGTATATGTACATTATAAAAATACATGTTACATGAGAAGTCTTGGTATTTTTGTAGTTTAGAAATGGGACTGATTCTTCGAAAGCAGAAATCCTAAAAATGTATTTTACTATAAAATATTAGATTTCAACAAATTGGATTTGGACTACGATCAAGGTTTTAATTGTATCCTACTGAATAAATACTGCTGTAACCCTTTCTATTAACATTGTAATTATCCTAGTTCTTTATATGGTGTGTACTTGTGAAATAACTGTTTCATCTTTTTACTCATGATTTCAAAAAGCAATATTTCAAAAGAGAAGGAAACTAAAAGAGTAAAAGTACCCTAGTAAAACAACAGATTAAGGAGTATTCCCACTATCACAGAACTTAGACACTTTTCAAAAAATCTTATTTAATAAAAGAAACAAGACCAACATATTCTAAAGAAGTCATTAATTTTGGTTTATTTTGTTTAATAAGTACAACATATTTTCTCTTTAAGCATATCTTGGAGTTCACTATATTGTTTGTGACTTTTAAAAGTTAATTGAAATGCCAAAGTTTTGAGCATGAAGCATAAATTTCATTTGACCTTTTAAGAAAAATTGTTTTTGTATATTCTTCAGAAGATGAATTTGTCTTCTCCACCAATCACATTAGAATGAGCCAGGTGGCAGATTACTTAAATATCTTGCCTTTCGCCTCTGGAGACTGGGGTTTAAATGTGACTTAAAAGAAATACCCAGGAGTGACTTGTGTATATCTCAAAGACCATACAATTGGGCTTAAGTAGCAATTACTTGCAGCTGTGGAGATGCTCTTTCAAAAAACATCAGAAATGTCAGAGGACAAGATTGCAAGGTTTCAATAAAGGTATAAAGGCCACCCAGACAATCCATATGGGATAAAGCTTATCAAAATAATGAACCTAAAGGTCTAGAACTTTCCTGGTCAATGAAAACTACTAAATAAGCTTATTGGTCTTTTTTTTTTTTTTTAAAGAGCAACAAAGAAAGAAAAATGAGTAGTTTCAAATAGATCAGATTAAGCAGGGAAAGCATCCCCAAAGACATGCAAATTATAATGGTAAATGAAAATAAATAAATAAATAAATATAAGTATAGCTTACTAGTGCCCTCTAGTGTACCTTCTCTTCTGTTTTATGTGAAGTGTAGTGTTAGTGGGTTTTTTTTTGTTTTGTTTTGTTTTGTTTTTAATTTTATTTTTTTTCTACAGTGTAAGTAGGGGTTTGGCTATAAATTCTAGAACAACTGAAAGCTAAAAAGAGAATTAATAGCTGTAAATTCTTAAAAACCGAATATTAACGCCATCGGGAAAAATAAGAACAGCCAACCTAACACTATTACTACATTGTATTAGTGTCAATAAACTGACATTGGTGGCAAATTAAAGAAAGCCTCCCAGAAGAAGAACGGTATCATTTCCCCCTCCCCATGCTTGGGCAGAACAGCCTTCTCCCTGGAAAATGTTTTGCTTCACAGTCACTCTGTTTTGCATCCTAGTTGTATCATGTGCCAACAAAACAGATTGTTTGCTAATTGATATCATAAAGCAAGACAGCCCAGTGAAGGATGATAATTCTGACTCCAGCTAGCAGCAGCTGATGTGGAGCTTGACAGAAATGCTGTCATTTTCAACACAAACTGCTTAGAATTGACTTTTCACTGTAAATATAGAGACGTGACAGCAGCCTCACACACCCACCTTTATTTAAAAAAAAATGAAATGATAATTCTGCTACAATATATCTGTTACCAGTTCTAGTTTGGCTGGTGGCATCTTAAAGGAAATAATTGTAAGGGTATTGTTCAGCCTATGTACGGAGCCTTTACAGACAAGCTAAAATTTTTGTGTACAGTCAGATGGAAGCTCAAGAAGAATGCTTGTTTATAGATTTTTAAAAGGAAATAAAATAGCCAGTGCATGACCTATCTCTATAGTGAAAATCTGCAAGATGTAAATAAAGTAGAACAGTAAAAGTGTATGTTACCTGAAGTATTTATCAATTCAACCATGGCATATTTGAAAAATAAGAATTATTTATAGGCATTTTTCACAGCAAGTGCTACATTCCTCAATGAGACTTAGCCTGTCAGCATAAGAGTAGTATTTAAATAAGAATTTGTATGTGTGTGCACCCACGTGTGTTTAAACTGATATTACTAGGGATTAACAAATGTCTAAGGTGAAATCAAATGTGATTCCACACAGAAAAAGTCTTTTGAATCTAGGCTCCTAAAAAACAACACCCATATGATGCAAATTAGTCAGGCAATGGCAAATGAGAAAATAAAGGTATTTAAAGAAAGAAGGAATGAGGATGAAGGGATTGGGAGACTTCCCGCTTACCTCTCAATGAAGAAAATTGAGGGAGAT
This sequence comes from Canis aureus, assembly GCF_053574225.1. NCBI lineage: Eukaryota > Metazoa > Chordata > Mammalia > Carnivora > Canidae > Canis > Canis aureus. Next base: position 11,176,992 of record NC_135617.1, on the reverse strand, counting down.
GTAGCATACCACATGTCATAATATACCTAAGTCCATTATTTGTGGTCTAAGAAACTCATTTTGTCCTTCCCAGTTATTTGCACTTCATTAAATAATTTCACCTAATTTCAACCTTGACTATTTTGTTTTGCAGAGTAGTATCTGATTGATAAAAATAGAGTCAGAAAATTTTCAAAGTAGAAAGGAACCTCAGAGATCATCTAGTTCACCCATCCCTAGACCCTATCTCTTAGCAAATGAGGAAACTGAGGCACAGATAAGTAAACTCAGATGTGTTTAAAATCATGCAGCAAGTTAGTAGCAAAGATAGAAGTAAAAGGTCTCCAGTATTCTATGCATAGTTTTTCAAATCAGCTATTTTTTGATGAAATGCAAAATCTTTTAAAGAGGACTTTAAACAGCTCAGTTTTCTAGGTTTTTAAGCTTAAGTTTTACAATTTGATTCTTAAAGTGATCGGAGGAACAGAACCAAGGGAACCAAATGCAGAATGAATTTAAATCCCATCAGAGTTGATGGCAAATTGTTTTGCAACCTCAAGTTAATCCTGAGGTAGTACTTGATGGACTTTTAATTAAGTAACAAACATCTATGCATTTGTGAGTCTGTCAATTTATACTTTGGACACTAACTTGAAAGCCATTAATTGACACAGTCTAAGAGTTTGGTTATGAGTAACACCTTACCTCCATTTATTTTTCTTATTGCTAGAACTCTCTCCTCTTTACCCTAAATATGTAAAGGAAATCTGTGAAGAAGTCACTTGTATTTATTTACTAACATTATTCATTCCAACTGCTTTTTTATATACTATTTTTACACTTTATTTACGTTTTTTGCTTAATCTTCAGACTATCTTGATTGAATGCTCTGCCAGAGGTAGGAAGCAGACTTCTTAGTATACCCTGGGCATATGTGTTGGCATCAAAGTTGGGTCCTTTGTGAACATCAACAACAAATTCGGAAAGCGAGGATGATCTAAATCATGATATGGCATATAATAGAGTGACTAAAACTAACATTCAAACCGCCTTCTCATTCCCACCCTTAACAGGACATGCTCAACATCAGAAGTGAGTACAGATAAAAGTACAGAGACCAAAAACAGAAAAGGAGGTAGGATTTGAGTTCAAAGTGTTCAACATCCAATTTCGTTTCATTTCAAAGTTATAATCCCTGTGACTTTGTTTTCCCTCTCCAGTGAGCAATCGTGCCACTGTGGCATATGCCACTGTTTGGAGCCATGTCTCCCTTAGTTATCCTTTAATTGGCTTGACCTATGGGAAGGATGGCTTGCAACCAAGCTAATTACATAAATCCACTCTAGGCTCTATAAATTCCACTGTAGACAACTCTTCTGGGAGAATAAAAAGGAAGGAACAATTTATCCAAAGTTTCAAACTTCGTACATTTCATATACCAAAAGCAGGCATTTTACAGTGTGATAAAAGGTAATAATTTTCTTTGCTTATAATTGGAATTTTCTTCCCCCCTATAGAGTTAACACATAAGTAGGATTTAAAATTGCACTAATATATGAAAAGCACAATTTAAACAAAGTCAAAATTATAGTTAGAAAACTAATTTTTGGTTACCAATTTGAATTCAAGAAATTCTGATAAAAATGATTGCAGCCTAGATTCTCTTTAAAAAATTAGCTAAGTAAAAATAGTGAGGAAAAAAGTCAAATTAGCAAACAAAATGTCTCATTTTATAGCTCTATAAATGTAAACTGTTAGAAAGACTGTTATATAAAAGTCACACATCAGAAAAAAGAAAACTTGCCAAAATGATACATATAAGAGAACCACTTGAAAGTTGTAATTAAGACCATAAAAATCACGTCTCTTGCAATCCGCGCATATTTTTATGAAACCTTTTTATTGATACATCTGTTCCACATATTTTATAGATTAATGGTTGAATTTTACATACTTTTGGGACATATTAAATGGCATCTCTTAAATTTTTAACTGTGAAAATGTTTAAATAGACTCATCCAAGACGGGGAATTTGAAGCATGCATGATACTCCTAATTTTAGCATGATAATTATTAAAATATTAAGAAGCACCATGCATGTGTTTTATAAAAGAAAAGCTTAATTATATTCTATGTACTCATCCTATGCCCTCTAAGATCTCTGCTGGTGATAACTAAAAAAATAACATTCAGATGACCAATTCAGTCCAAGCACTTTTGAGGGAAAAGACAAAACAACTCTAGCAGTACTGCATTACTGGAAAATAATTAAACGTCTCTTTTCAAAACCAACAGCCTTATTTATTGCTACTCTTTCATACTGCTTCAGTGTTTTGAATAAATATGTGTCATATTTATATTATGTCAAGTGTCAATTTGCCTCATATAATAGATCCATCTTTTGAAAGAGGGAATTATCTTGTGATATAATTTTGCAAAAAACTAACAAGAGTAACAAAAGGTTATGCACATGACAACTGAGGTTCTCATTTTATTTTTAGAAACTATCAACCTAGTGTCATTACATCCAGAAAGTACAACTATTTGGAAATATTTCCATAAGGTATCTGAACAATATCGAATGAACAATTAACTGCTTATGAAAGTACAATTATACTAAAGGATTTGATAACTGAATTAAAATTTTGCTATGCAGCTATAGGGAGCTAAATTCTGATGAGAATGTAATGGATTTCTTCAAATGATAGACTAATAAACAATGAAAATGAGGATAAAGATTTTTGGGTCGCCCTGCTAATAGAAGTAATTGGAAAAAAAAACATGGCATTTTCATCGCACATAATTCCACACTTTGTGTTTTTTTTTAATTTTTTTTTAAATTTTTTTTATTTATTTATGATAGTCACAGAGAGAGAGAGAGAGAGAGAGAGGCAGAGACACAGGCAGAGGGAGAAGCAGGCTCCATGCACCAGGAGCCCGATGTGGGATTAGATCCCGGATCTCCAGGATCGCGCCCTGGGCCAAAGGCAGGCGCCAAACCGCTGCGCCACCCAGGGATCCCCACACTTTGTGTTTTATGGAAATATAGACTACCAAATGGAAAGGGAGCCCAAATATCTTCTAGACTAATGCAAGCCTGATACAGATAGGATGACACAGAGATGATCATCCATCCTACTGATGAGAAGTCTATTAGTTCACAAAGCAGAAACATGTTTTTGTCATTGTTTCTTTGAAATTTTAAGTATTTGATCATCTTTCCCTTTTATTTAGGAGGTGGATACTAACATCGTCATATTACATATCAAGACACCAAATCTTAGAGTTTCAGCAATTTTGGCAACATCACACAGAGAATAATTGGCAAAGCTAGAGTTTAAGTCAAATGTTTCTGAACTCAAATCTTGCTATTTTAACTCTTATGTTATCTTTAAAATGACTCTAAGTTATATATGCCAGCAACACTTATTCTGTGGTAGATGACAGGGTTTCCAAATGGCTTAAAGTCAAAGCTAAATGCCTATAAGCTAGAGGGTATTATGCTAAGCAAAATAAGTCACTCAGAGAAAGAAAAATACCATATAATTTCACTCATATGTGGAATTTAAGAAACATAACAGATGAACATAGGGGAAGGGAATGAAAAATAAAATAAGATAAAACGAAGAGAGAGGCAAACTATAAGAGATTCTTAACTATAGAAAACAAAAGGAGGTTTGTTGGAGACAAAGTGGGTAGAGGATGGGATAAATGGGTGATGGGCATTAAGGAGGGCATGTGTTGTGACAAGCACTGTTATATGTAAGTGATGAATCACTAAATTCTATTCCTGAAATCAATACTACACTATATGTTAACTACTTTGAATTGAAATAAAATCTTGGAAGAGAAAAAAAAAAGAAAATGGTGACCTTTGCATTCTGCCAAATATGTCATTGGAATAAATTGTATTATTATTATATTATATTATATTATATTATATTATATTATATTATACCACTGCAATCATATGAGACTCTTATTGGAATTTTGAATGCTTTTCATCATTTTGAATATGCATGTATATTATATATGGCAATTTGAGTATTCTATAGACAAAACTCATCATATAAAAATGAAATTGAAAAATGTGATAATTCAATAATGCATAGAAGAATGTTGCAATAATAGGATATAAAATAAATCGTAAAAAATAAATAAATAAGTAAATAAATAAATAAATAAATAAATAAATAAAATTGTATGGTGTTTAAAAGTAAATACCTACAGCAAAGATCACAATAGTACTGGGCTTTGAAGAAAGATCTACTTTTGTTTATTCATCAATATTCCAAGAGCAAAATAAAAAGAACAAATTCTCAAAATGAAAAAAAAAAAGAAGGCTGAATGCCTCTACACACAAAAATTTTCCAATACCCACCCCAAAGGCGATACAAATAAACATGAGACTAAGTAAAATATGGTCTAGAATAAAATAAAAAAGGGATACTTTGTTTTTGTGTGCTCAATTAGCATTAGATTTATAAGCATCCAAATCATGGTAGTTATTGTAGATTCACAACTTTGTAATAAATTAAAATGCTAGGTATTTCCTTTTCATACAAAATAATTTTGGCTAGCTTAATTGACCCCCTTCTAAATTTATGCAAATATATTTTGACCTTCAATATTAGACTTTATTGAAGATAATTTATATTCCTGCTAAATTTCACAATTTTAGTTATGTATACAAGTAGAAAGAATACTTTAGCTACTCTTCCCATATTTTCAATATGTGTAATTTTATTAAATATTCCTGATATGGCTTCATTCAAGGAACTGATCAAAATGTTGAAGAATACATGATTAAGATTAGCTCATTACAGCAACAGTTGTTTAATACAGGAATTTATATTATACACACTATAGTAATAACACTTTTGAACATTTAGTTCTGGCAAGCACACTGCTATTAATATACACTTCCTTAATTACTATTTATAATACCCTATAAAGTTAGTCCTATGATCATCTTGTGGCGAGAACACTTAAGGGGAAGTTCAGTCATCCACCTCAGGTGATACAGCCTGTAGAAGCAGAACCAAAAACTGAACACAGTTCTGAGTGTGGGTCCCCAGGATTTTTCAAAATCTGAAAGCAAAAATCTCCTTTCCATTGTGATCACAAAGTAGTGAGGGCTTGAGCCTAAGAGTACCAGCAGCTCAGGTTTCAGCTTTGTCGTAATTGTCAAACAAAAAAGGAAGTCAAAATGGAGAATGGAGAAAGAATACAAGCAAGAAAATGAAAAAGGAAAGCTAAGTACTAATGAAATTTGGAAAAGGAAGGGCTAATGACTTTGGAGTTCCAGATGCCAGACCCTATTTTCAGCCATCACTCTGAGGAAATGTCATCCCCTTTTGGTGATGCCACTTTCCACTAAAATGTCTATAATTTAAAAAGAATATATGGGAGAGGGAAAATAAAAGGGAGAAAGGAAAGGGGAGAGGATTCTCTGACACAAAAATGGAAGAGGAAAGCTTAGCTTTTAGGCACCTTTGAAAAAGAGGAAAGACTGGGTACTATCTCAAAATGAAGGGATCCCTGGGTGGCTCAGTGGTTTAGCGCCACCTTCATCCCAGGGTGTGGTCCTGGAGACCCAGGATCGAGTCCCATATCAGGTTCCCTGCATGGAGCCTGCTTCTCCCTCTGCCTGTGTCTCTGCCTCTCTCTCTCTCTCTCTGTCTCTCATGAATAAATAAATAAAATCTTAAAAAAAAAAAAAAAAAAGCTTTAAAAAAAAAAAAAAAATGAAGGGCCAGGAGAGTATGTAAGTGCTAGATATCCTGAAAATAAAGGAAATCTCATTAACAATAGAGTCAGGAAGCCCTGAAGGGGGAGCTCTTATGCACAACCACCTCACATTACCCAAGAGAAGCAGCCTATACTTGACTACACCAGATGGAAGAAGGAAAAATTTCTCCTTGCCCAGCTATAGCCCAGTTCATGAGTACTCATCACAATGAGTCAATGCTCAGTGTCCTCTTTTTCCCCTATAAAAGCAAGCCCCTCCCCTGTGTTCTATGGACTTGTTTCTGATTCACGAAAGTTTGCCTGTCCCAAATTGCAGTTTTCTAGTATTACTGAATAAATTCATTTTGCTGGCAAAACAGCTGCCTCTCGATTTTTTTTTTCTGCCTCTTGATTTGTAAGGTCAACATCATCCAGCAGGCTAAGTAGAAGAAAATATGGCAAAAAAAAAAAAAATTGCCCAACCATATTTATTTTAAGGCATTTGATAAGGTTCTTCTGATTTCCCTTTGAACATTATAGAAACATAAACATTTTGAGTGGTTGCATTTAAATAGAGTTGAATAGTTATGCTTATCCATCCTAAAGGTGTCTTTAATAAGCAGCAGTATCTTGGAAGGACACTCAAGTTTCCATATCAAAGGTTCATTTTTCTACACAACCATCCTTTATCTTGCTCTTCTTTGCTCTCTTTGTTTTCACTGTCACTGATTTTGTTCACTTTGTTTTGAACATTTAGCAGTTTCAGATCTAAAACAGGGAAGCGAGATAATTTGGAGATACACAGGTAGCATAATTTTTATGTTTGTGTAGGGTTACTTATATTGGAAGACTGCCCATGATGTGCACCAAGAAAGCTGGACTAAGACCCTACAGTATGCAAGACTTGGCAAAAGTCCAAAATAGAGAAGAATTGAATACCTTCAGGGGATCATTTGGGCTCATTAGAGTCTGTGCACTAGGAGCCATACTTGCACAAAATATCCTGTGGTATACCTATTTTCTCAATGTTAAACATGCTTTTTATTCTCACTCATCCATTTTGTCATAAATCCCATTGTTTGGATAACAATACTGCCATTGCTATTTATTTACATATTTTCGGTCATTGTTCTATTTTCAATTATTTTTGTCATTTAGTTGTAAATGACATTTGTAAATTACATCACTAACTTGCATATTAATTCCATCTGAAAATGTCTTTACTTTAGTGGCATTATTTTGCCATTGCACATCGTTTATAATCAGTTTTCTTTTGTCTTATTCCTGACATAATTCATTTTACTTCATTTCAATGGAATATACATATGCTTCTTGTTTATGCTTTCTTCCTACTTTTTCATGAAGAATTAAGTATTGCTAATTGTCTCTCTCTCCCACTAACTTCTGGTGGTTTGGAAGTTCTAAAACTGTTTGTTTTACACTATAGTAAAAAGTTAACATTAAAGTTGAATAACTTACTTATTTCTTCATCAAATGAAGTTATAGCTAAGCATTGTCTGACTTCTGACTCACAAAAAGCATATTTTAATATTATAAATATAAATATTATAAACAAAATAAAATGAATTGATAAAATCAATATTATAAATATATTTTATATTGTATTTATATGTTATATATTAATAAGTTAAATAATGCACTTAATAATATAAACATTATAAATATAATCTATACTGCTATTTACACATATATTTTATCATGCTTTTTCTCCCTCTATAACGTTCCCTACTGGCCATGATTTTACTGAAATTAGTAGTAATCTTGGCTTAAATTAGATATTATTATGTTTAAGTAATCTCCATATTTTGTTTCCTAATAATTTATTAAAGTGTCACTATGTTAACATTGGCTTTTAAGATCAACTTGTAATTATTATCAATTATTTTGTATGTTTTCTTCCTTACATTATTTATTTTGATTATGATTTTTTTTCTAAGTACTTTTTTAGTGATTTTCTCTTTTTTTTAAGATTTTATTTATTTATTCATGAGAGAGACAGAGAGAGAGAGAGAGGCAGAGACACAGGCAGAGGGAAAAGGAGGCTCCTGCAGGGGGCCTGATGTGGGACTCAATTCGGGAATTCCAGGATCATGTCCTGAGCCAAAGGCAGATGCTTAACCACTGAGCCACCTGGGCATCCCGTGATTTTCTTTTTTGAGAAAAAAGACATATGGGATATATTTCAATTTACTAAATGACCCAAAAAGTCTTTATCTTGTCCTCATATGGAAATGGTAATTTTGTTACAAAGACTTTTTAACTTTAGAACTCTATTTTGGTAAGCTACCTGTGAGAAGTCTAATGGTCTGAGTTTCATTCGTTTGTAGCTGTACTAATTTTTTTTGAAATTATAAGATTATCTCTCTTTCTCTTGAAATATTTTACCTGGATATCTGTGTGGGTACATGTGTATGTGTATGATTATGTGTACGTACAGGTATTATATATGCAGATGTGTGTATGTGCATCCATGTCTATATGCCCTTGCACATGATAAATGTGTTGTTTTATTTGGAAGCTAGATGGGAAGAGTCATTAACCTCTATGAGTTGAGTGACATGATACAAAACTGTAAAATCACAAGATAAATTTGAACAAGTCACAAGTATAAAGGGAGATCTTTGACCTTTATGGTATATTGCTAAATTGACTCTCCAAATCTTCTTTTTTTGTAGTTATAAAGTTTAAATTGAAAACATGGTTAACCAGCTAAAGACATTATTTTCCAACTTCCTTTGCAAGAAGATATGGACAAGTGACTAAGTCCTCAACAATGGAGGGTAAGTAGAAGGGATGTGCTTTCCAGGTCTTGGCTGTAAAACACTAAAAGGGTCAACATACTTCAACAGAAATATAGAAAATTTGAGAGCTTGAGGTGCCTGAGTGGCTCAGTTAGTTAAACAATGGACTCGTGGTTTCAGCTCAGGTCATGATCTCATGGGTGATAAGACTGAGACCCACATGGACTCCATCCTCTTCAAGAAGTTGGGTTGGAGATTCTCTCCCTCTTCCCCTCCTCTCCCTCAAGTGCACACACTCATGCTCTCACTCTCGCTCTCTCTCAAATAAATAAATAAATCTTAAAAAAAAAAAAAAAAGACTTGGGAGCTTTTCAACAAAGAATACACACACAGACACACCTAAATTAATTTTCTATTATATAAAATGCACAGGTCCTAATTCATAACAATAATGAAGTTATTAAGCAAACTAGAAATAAAAAAAATAAATATTTAACAACAAGTACTTGGAAAATGTTAGAAAATAATCATTACATTTCATTGAAAAGTTATGAACTGAAACTAAGTTCTATCCAGGGGAAAATTCAAAGCAAAGTCAATAGGTCAGAAAAAGAAAAAACAAGTTGGTCTCACTCTGCACAGGTACTCAGAATTTACCACACAGTGGGAATTTTCTTGTGATTGACTCTCATCAGTCTATTAATTCCTCAGGCCCCTTTAGTTCTAAAAGTAGATGTTAGTGGAATCCATTCTACTAAATATATGTAACTAAATCCTCAGGTACACTTCTCTTGCACATGTACAGAAATGAATTATAAGCTAATATCTGTATTATTACATGCAGATATCTCTTAATTACAATCTTTTTTCCCAGAATAGATATCATGCATACAGGTAACGATGATTGCCCCCAAAAATGCAAAAACAAAACAAAACAAAAACAGGCAAAGGTTTAATGTAGGCAAATATACAGTTACATGGAGTAGATTCAGCAGCATTCTCCTCATCAAAGCAGCAAGCTTTCCTACAAATACCCTAAAAGACAGCTGAGAATTAATAGTTCCTATCTTCTACCCCTAAAAATATCATTATGTTAACACACATGCTTCTAAAAATCCACTAATCCCTAACTTCACACTTCGTCAAAGGCTATATTATATTACATCTCTGTTTAAAAAGACTTGGGAGCTTCCTTTCCCTAGCAGGAAATATAGTTAGTTTGGTTCCCACCCACCCCCCCAGATTTGAGTTATGGCCTCTTGTTTAACATACCCAATGATGCTCCAGACAAGGTAAGGACTCCACCAATCCCTTGAGAAGCCTCTTTATACCATGGTAATTTATAATATCCTCCTCTCTGAGCACAATTGGAACAGGGAAATATTCTTCTAAGATGTGAAAATAACTGGCAGCAACTTCAAATCTCCCCTTAACTGTAAAAGGAATAAAAACTTAACTTTCCCAAGCCATTTTCACAGCTATAACATATTATAATAGAAATCTGGATCTAGGGCTGCCTGGGCAGCTCAGTCAGTTAAGCGTCTGCCTTCAGCTCAGGTCATGGGAATCCTGGGGCCCTGGTATTGAGCCCCACATCTGCTTCTCCCTTTGCCCCTCCCCTTGCTCATGCTCTCTTTCTCTCTCAAATTAGTAAATAAAATCTTATAAAAATTTTTACAAAAATAAATCAGGGTCTACGAGTACTCAATGATTTAACTTAAATCGCTATTTTTAAAAACCTACTTTTAAAACTCAAAGCAAAAAAGAAAAAAGGAAAGAAACCTTAGAATTATTAGAATAAAAATGAAATGGATATTTATGGAATTTATTTTTTTCTATTTATGGAATTTAAATAAAGAAATGCACATGAATAAACAGGAAGATATCATTAAAAACAGTTTAACCTCATAAATACACTCTGTACTTAACACGTAAATAATATTAAAAGGAGAATAACAAAAAATGCATGACAAAATGTTCATATAAATATTTTAAAAATTTCAAACCAGTAGAAAGTGGTTGTCCTGCTTATAAAAATAGTCAAAGGACCAAATTAGAATATTTATAAGTGATAAAAAGTAAATATATGATAAATTAATTCAACTTCCATTATTCTCAAAGATAGACAAGTGTAATGAATAAAGCATTTCATCTACACTATAATAGATTTTTTTTGAAGGAGCAGGATGTTCGCTTTGTTTTTAAAATGAATATCTAAAGCTGGTAGGTGTAGGAGAAAGTGGACACATACACTTAGACACATATATAGTCAGAATAATGTAAAAAGATGTAAACTTTACTCAAATGTTACCAAAAGATTATATATATGTATATATATATATAATTTTAATCCCATTATGCAATATATTCTAAAATATTTCTAGGATATTCCCCAAAGAGAATTCAAAGGAACACTAAAAATTAATTATGTAGAATGTTAATGTATTATTGGTATACAAGGAGATATAGTGTTGAGAATACAATGTGAGTCTGACTAAAATACACTAGATAACTTATGCAATGAAATTCTATTGGGTCATTTAAATGTAATTCTGTAAAATTAATTTAATTTCTTGCCAAATGTGATTTTGATTCAAAATAACAGCTTTGGACTTAAGGACTAAAATCCAAAATTGATTCATGTGTCAGTTAACCATGATAAAATACTAAATGGTATGAGAAGAAGCTAAGTGGTTACACAAGTATTTTTGCTGAGGATATCAATGATAAAACACATATAAAAGGCAAAAAAACATCAACCAATAAGAATTCTTTCCAAAAATGTTTAAAGTAGTAGCTGCAGAGCACTGGTAAGAAAAACAGCTTGAAACCACCATGGATTTTGAAGAAAGTGATTGAAGAAAAAGATAGGGAGTGTAGCAGGTTTATAATACCAAGGACCAGATTGTGCCATGAAGATTGCTGCTTTGCAGAGCTGTGTTTTACTTTAAAATAATCATGCATACATACACTTTCATCATTTAAATTTTCTCCTACCATCCTCTTTCCTCTGAAAGTTTGATCTTGTCAACTTCTCTAATTCCTTTACTTTTATACTTCCAACTTGAAAAAAAGCAGAGAAAAACAAACAAACAAACAAACATCATATGAAGCAATCCAAATGGGTGAAATCCTGTCTGTGTTGCCTCCTACTAGAAAAGGCCCAGATGGCATGTGGGGTTCAAAGCTTAGTTCCACTGAATATTTTTCAGTCTCTGCCATCAGCATCTCCAAGAGCTCCATGTTGTGGTGGCTGATGGAGCCAAGAAGATCTCTGCTGAGATACTATGCTGCTTGAGATTGTTCTTTTAATTATAACCATTAATTACATACACTAAGGATTTGTTTCATTATAACTATATTTTGGCTTATGTGTTAGAATTATTTTAATAAAAACACTTCGAGTACATTCTATTTCAATAGATCACAATGATCTATCCAAGGTCTGCTCTGAGAGACAGCAGTGATTCTTGTTTGATATTTTAACCTTACTAGTATTTTGGTTAAGTGAGCTCATCATGTAGCCTTAGACCTTCTACAATGGTCTACTCTTACACTCCTTATAAATTTGTAGAAAATAATGAAAGGAAAATATTAGATTACTAGTGAATTCTCCTTTTTTAAAGGCTATTTTTTAGAAGTTTTTGGTTCACAGCAAAATTGAGTGGAAAGTATAGAGATTTCCCATATGCCCTCTGCCCTAGTAGACACATTGCCTCCCCAACCATCAATGTTGCCCCACCAGAGTTGTATATTTGTTACGATTGATGAATCCTACATTGATACATCAGTATCACCCAGAATCCAAAGTTCACATAGGGTTCTCTCTTGATTTGTAAATTCCCTGGGTTAAAAAATAAATAAATTTTAAAAATTAAAAAATAAATTCCCTGGGTTTGGACATGTCCCCATAATATCACACAGAGTAGTTTCACTGACCTAAAAATCCTCTATACTTTGGCTATTCACTTCTTCCTCTCTGACAACATGTGGAAACCACCGATCTTTTAATCTTTTCAGTCTTTCCTTTTCCAGAATGCCATATAGTTGGGCTCATACGCTGTGTAGCCTTCTCAGAGTAGCTTTTTTCAATTAGTAATAAATATACATTAAGTTTCCTCCATGTCTTTTCATGGTAGCTCACTTCTCTCCCACAATGAATAATATTTCATTGTCTGGCTGTAACACAGTTTATTTTTCCACCCACCTACCGAGGGACATATTGGTTGCTTCCAAATTTTGGCAAGTATAAATAAAACTGCTATAAATACCCATCTACAGTTTTTTTTTTTTTAAATGTGGACATAAGTTTTCATCTCCATTGGTAAATACCAGAGTATGATTGCTAAATTCATATGGTAAGGTTGTGCTCACTTGTGTGAGAAACAGCCAAAATGTCGTCCAAAGTGGATGAGAAAGTGTATCACTTTGCATTCCTAGCAGTAATGAGAGTTGCTGTCACTCCGCATCCTCACCAGTATTTGCTATTGTCAGTGTTCTGGATTTGGGCCATAATTATAGATGTGTAGGGGTATCTCATTTTAATTTGCATTTCCTCTCTGTCTTTTTCTCTATGGCTACAATCATGGATTCAGACACAGAAAATCAATAGAAATTCTCATATATTTTACAAAACAGCAACCTGAGCACAATAAAAAAGATGATTGGGAATGATGTCTTAAAATAAAATTATAATTTAAGAAGTTCTTACTCTGGCCCCCTTTCTTTTTGTCTTCTATCTAAACAAGCTGAAGCTAATTTGGATAACTTGGAATTTGTTCTCTATGGCAATGCAGTCTAAAAAGGGAGTTACTTTTTTATTTTAATCAAATGTTATACTTTTATGAATTAGGTTTGTCCTTCAAAAGCAGTGTTAGTTGTCATATAATATCATTAAAAATAGCATAAAGTTTCCATTTATTTGGCTGTCTTTTGTTACCAACCCTCCCTCCCTTCCTTCCTTCCTTCCTTCCTTCCTTCCTTCCTTCCACCAAAGTCACTGATTTGTCTCTGTAGAGAGTTCCAATATTTACAAATATTTTTAATTTAGTTTTGGAAATGCACTGGAAAACTATTTTAGAAATCATATTATTTTAAGGTTACATTTCTTGGAAACTAGCAAAGAGTGGTAATATTATATTCAATCATTCATTCAACAGAGATTTATTGAGTGCTTACTAAATACCCGGGATTACTTTAGAAACAAAAGTCAGCAAAACAAACAAAAATTCTTGCTTTCAGAGAATTAAGTCAGTAAATAATAAGAATTCTATACCCTGTACTCTGAGGTGGGGGACAAAAAATTCATGGCCATTGCAGAAGACCTCTCCATCCTTTGACAAGTGCTATCTGAAACACCAAATATCCATGCTTTCCATTTCCCCAGAAATCCCCGAGACTACTTTCTTCTCTTTAATGTCTTCCACATATCGCCGAGTTCTCTTAATTTCATTTTCTCAAGTTTTCTCTTACTATTGTAATCACTTTCAGCTCTGCCCTGATAAGAATTCTTTTCAGGGAAACATTACTTCTTGTCAGAGTGAAGTACTTACACATTTATAACATTTAATTTCCCGTTTTAAAATTCATGATTATGTCTTCCCCATAGTCAATGGTCTTACCTCTATATTTAAACAAACTCAGTAGGATTCAAGTTTTTTAGGTTTTGATGTTGTTTTTGTTTTTGTTTTCCCTCTCCTAATTAATGGTAGTTCCTTCAATATATGATTTTAATTTAAGTATAATTATTATTTCTTGAAGAAGTACTTTTCCCTTGCTCCCAAGTTTTTTTTCTCATTTAAATGATATCCTTCAATATCTCAATAGAAAGAGAATATAAGACATAAGAGTTACCAGCCATGCACCTATGTACCAAGTAAAAGCCATATGTCTTCTCTCATTTGTTTTTCATATCCCAAATCTGACATCTCTATACAGACCTCAAGTCATTTTTCATGGTTCAAGCATTCCCATTTGCTCTCTATTTTCCTGTAACATAAAATACATGTACAAATTTATAATCCCACCAACAGTGCACAAGTGTTCCCTTTTCTCCACTTCCATGCAAGCTTTTGTTATATCTTGGTTTTTTTGATGATGACTCTTCTAAACGACATGAAGTGATTGCTCATTATGTTTTTTTTTCCCAGTACTTTATTTATTTATTTAAGAGAGACACAGAAAGAGAGAGGCAGAGACATAGGAAGAGAGAGAAGCAGGCTCCATACAAATATTTTAGGTAACATACAAGTAACCTGATGTGGGACCCGATCCCAGGACTCCAGGATCACACCCTGGGCTGATGGCAGATGCTTAACTGCTGAGCCACCCAGGCATCCCATCTCATAGTTTTAATTTCCATTTTCCTAATGACTACTGATATTGAGCATATTTTCATCTTTTCTTCCATTTATTTTGATGAAATATCTATTCAGGTCCTTTGCCACTTTTAAATTGGGTTATTTGTTTTTTTTGCCTTGAGTTGTATGATTTTTTTGTATATTCTGGATATTAATCCCTTATCAGGTATATGGTTTGCCAATATTTTTTTTTCTGTTGCATAGGTTACCTTTTCATTTTATTGATGGTTTTTTTTTTTTTAATTTTTTTTTATTGGAGTTCAATTTGCCAACATATAGCATAATACCCAGTGCTTATCCCACCAAGTGTCCCCCTCAGTGCCCATCACCCAGTCACTCAATCCCCTGCCCACCTCCCCTTCCACTACCCCTTGTTCATTTCCCAGAGTTAGGTGTCTCTCATGTTTTGTCACCTTCACTGATATTTTCACTCATTTTCTCTCTCTTTATTTCCTTTCACCAATTTTTATATTCCCCAAATGAATGAAACCATATAATGTTTGTCCTTTTCCGATTGACTTATTTCACTCAGCATAATACCCTCCAGGTCCATCCACATGGAAGCAAATGGTGGGTATTTGTCATTTCTAATGGCTGAGTAATATTCCATTGTATACATATACAACATCTTCTTTATCCACTCTATTGATGGTTTCCTTTGCTGTAGAGAAACTTTTTAGTATGATGTAGTCCCACTTATTTATTTTTAATTTTGGTGCTTGTCCTTTAGGTGTTATATCCAAAGTATCATTACTAAGATCTAAGTCAAAGAACATTTCTATGTTCTACATCTATGAAACTTCTAGAAGTTTCATGATTTCTGGTCCCACATTTTAAGCTTTTAATTCATTTTAAGTTAATTATTATTGAGTTAATAATTCTATAATTATTATACAAGTGATGTAAGAGATAAATCCAGTTTCATTCTTTTACATCTGAATATTGAATTATACCAGTACCATTCATTGAAAAAACTACCTCTTCTCCAGTGAGCATTCTTGACTCCTTTTTTCAAGTATTAGTTTATTGTATATACTTGGATTTATTTCTGAGCTCTCAACTATCTTCCTTTGGTCTATTTGTCTCTTTTCATGTCAGTATCCTACTGCTTTGATGACTACAGCTATATAGTATAGCTTGAGACCAGGAAGCATGATGCCTATTGCTTCATTCTATTTCTGAGGATTTCTTTGGCCATTCGGTATCTTTTGTGGTTCCATATAAATTTTAGGAGTTTTTTCTACTTCTGTAAAAATGCCATTTGAATCTTGATAGGGATTGTATTGAATCTACAGATGCCTTTTGGTAGTATTTACATTTTAGAAATATTAAGTCTTCCAAGCTATGAACATAGAATAGTTTTTCATTTATTGTATCTTCTTGATTTCCTTCATTAATGTCTTATATAGTTTTCAGATTAAGGATCTTTCACCTCTTTAAATTTATTCCTATTTTTTGTTTGTTTTTGATGTTCTTGTAAGTGGGATCAACTCCTTTATTTCTTTTTCAGAAAATTCTTTGTGTATGGGAATGCTACTGATTTTTATATGTGAATTTTGTATCCTGCAACACTACTGAATTTATTAATTAGATCTGTGTTTTGGTCTTTAAAAATTTTCATGTATAAAATCATGTCATTTG
Organism: Canis aureus; assembly: GCF_053574225.1. NCBI lineage: Eukaryota > Metazoa > Chordata > Mammalia > Carnivora > Canidae > Canis > Canis aureus. The sequence continues at coordinate 11,160,521 of NC_135617.1, read as the reverse complement.
CAAACAGACAATTTTATTTCTTCATTTCCAATTCTGATACCTTTTATTTCTTTTTCTTACCTAATTGCTCTACCTAGGACTTCTTATAATTGTTGAATTAAAGGAACAACAATGGGCACCTTTCCTTATTTCTGATCTTGGAGGAAAATTCTGAAATTTTTCAAATTTCATCATTGAGTATGATGTTAGCTATGGGTTTGCTGTATATGGCCTTTACTATGTTGAGATATGTTACCTCTGTGCCAAATTTGTTAATAATTAAAAATTAATAATTTTTATCATGAACAGATACTGAATTTTATGAAATGCTTTTTCTGCATCTATTAAAATGATCATTTGATTCTTTTCTTTCCACTCTACTAATGTGATGTATCACATTGGCTGATTTGCATATGCTGAATCATACTTGAATATCACATATAAATCCCACTTGATCATGACATATGTTCATTTCAATGTCCTGCTGAATTTGAAATGGTAATATTTTATTAGAATTTTTGCATCTATATTCCTCAGCAATATTGGCTTATACTTTTCTAGTATTGTCATTTTCTGGTTTTGGTATTAGGATAATGCTAATCTGGTAAAAAGTATTTGGGAGTGTTCCCTCATCTTTGATGTTTTTCAAAGAGTTTGAGAAGGATTGGTGTTAATTCTTCTTTATATGTTTGGTAAAATTCACGAATGAAGCCATTTGGTCCTGGGCTTTTCTTCATTGGGAGTTTTCCATTATTAATTCAATCTCCTTCCTGGTAAATGATTTATTGAAAATTTCTATTTCTTCCTGATCCAGTCTTGGTAAGTTATTTCTAAAAAACTGTTTCTTCTAGGTTGTCCAGTTTTTTGGCATGTAATTTATCTTAGTAGCCTCTTAAGATCCTTTGAATATCTGTGGTATCATTTGTAATGTCTCCCTTTTTTCTATTATTTTTATTCAAATTAATTAACATATAATGTATTATTGGTTTCAGAGGTAGAGGTCAGCAATTTATCAGCCTTATGTATTACCCAGTGCTCACTGCATCGCATACCCTCCTTAATATCCATCATCCAGTTACCCCATCCCTCCCTCTCCTCTCCAGCAACCTTCAATTTGTTTCCTATGATTTAGAGTCTCTTTTAGTTTGTCTCCCTCTCTGATATCATCTTCTTTTATTTTTTCCTCTCTTCCCCTATGATCCTCTGTTTTGTTTCTTAAATTTCACATATGAGTGAGATCATATAATTGTCTTTCTCTGATTGACTTATTTCACTTAGCATAACATCCTCTAGTTCCAATGATGTTGCAAATGGCAAGTTTTTTTTTCATGGCTGAGTAGTATTTCATTTCTTCTTTATCCATTCATCTGTTCATGGACATCTGGGCTCTTTCCAAAGTTTAGCTATTATAAACTATGGACATTGCTGTTATAAACATTGGGGTCCAGGTGCCCCTTTGGATCACAGTTGTACCTTTGAAGTAAATACCCAGTAGTGCAATTGCTGGGTCATAGAGTAGTTCTATTTTCTTATTTTTCAGGAACTTTCATACTAGTAATGTCTCCTTTTTCACTTATAATTATGCTGATTTGGGTCTCCTCTTTTTTCCTTGGTAAATCTAGCTGAGCATTTGTCAATTATCTTTTCAAGGAACCAACTCTTAGTTTGGTTAATATTTTCTATTGTGTTTCTGTCCTGTATATCATTTATTTATGCTCTAATCTTTATTATTTCCTTTCTCTGCTAACTTTGGACTATTTTTTTCCTTTCCATTCCTTAAGGCATAGAGTTAGGTTGTTTATTTGGGATCTTTCTTGCTTTTTAACAGATATTTATTGCTTTGAGCTTCCCTCTTACAACTGATTTTTCTGCTTCCCATATTCTGGTATGTTATGTTTCTACTGTCATTTCAAGAAACTTTTAGGGATGCCTGCATGGCTCAGTGGTTTAGTGGCTGCCTTCAGCCCAGAGCATGGTCCTGGCATCCTGGGATCGAGTCCCACATCAGGGTTCCTGCATGGAACCTGCTTCTCCCTCTGCCTATATCTCTGCCTGTGTGTGTGTGTGTGTGTGTGTGTGTGTGATGAATAAATAAATAAAATATTTTAAAAAAAGAAACTTTTATTTCCCCTTTAATTTCTTTTTTGATCGACCGGTCATCCAAGAAAAATCTCTAATTTTGAAAGCTATTAAGATTTATATCCTGAGATCCACAAGACACTAGAAATCTGAAAAAGGCCTTTTAAAAAGGTCACATACTCAGACTTATCTGCTCCTGGGCCCAGCTCAGAAACAGCATCCAAACTTAAAGTGAAGGAGATTTATCTGCTTATATTAAAACCTTGGTCTGAGGGGCAGGCATCGAATTTAACTTACATATCTGAGAGCCTGCTGGAGCACTCCCATTTTGGACACTCACAAGTCTTAGCACATCCTCAACTACAAGAAGCTATTAAAAATATAGTAAGCTGTTTGGACCAGCATAGAGATTTGAGAGACAACCAAGAACTGGGGCAAGGATGAATAAAAAATGTTATCTTATATACAAGGCCATTTCTTCAAGAATGTAAGATGTGGTTGTTTAATCTATTATACAGAAACCAACACAAAGAATCAAGCAAAGTAAAGAGACAGAGAAATATCTTCCATTTGAAATAATAAGCTAAAACTAAATGAAAAAAAAAAAAACCCTTAATGGAATGGAGTTAAGTAATTTACCTGATAAAGAGTTCAAAGTTATGGTCATAATGATGCTCACTGAACTGGAGGAGAATAGATGAACACAGTGACAACATCAACAATGAGATTAAAAATATAAGAAAGTACCAAATAGAAGTCACAGAGCTGAAAAATACAATAATCGAACTGAAAAAATACACTAGAGGCGTTTTCAAGAGCAGACTAGATGAAGCAGAAGAAAGGGTCAGTAAACTCAAAGTCAAGGCAATGGAACTCACCAAATCAGAATAGTGAAAAGAAAAAGGAAAAAAAAAAAAGTGAATATAACTAAGTAACTGATAGGATAACATTAAATGGGCTCAAATCATTATACAGCTCCCAGAAGGACAGAAAGAAAAAATAGGCAGAAATCATATTTGAAAAAATAATGGCTAAAAATTTCCTTGAAAGAAAAAAGACAGCCAAATCCAGGAGCTAGAGAGTTCCAAAAAAGAGTAACAAAGAGACCCACAAGGCACATTACAATTAAAACGTCAAACATTAATGACAAGGAGAGAATCTTAAAAGCAGCAAGAGAAAAACAATTTGTTATGCACAAGGGGATCCCCATAAGACTGAGCAGATTTTTCAGTGCTAACATTGCAGGCCAGAAGGGAGTGACATGATATATTCAAAGTGCTGAAAGGAAAAATAAACAGACAAAAACAAAACAAAACAAAACAAAACAAACAAAAAAAACCCCTTCCAACCAATATTGCTTTACTGATAAAATTATCATTCAGAATTGAAGGAGAGATAAAGAGTTTTTCAGATAAGTAAAAGCTCAAGGGGTTCACCACCAGTAAACTGGCCTTAACAAAAAAATGTTAAAGGAACTTCTTTAAACTGGAAAGAAAAGATACTAGTTAGTCATAAGAATACCTATGAAAGAATAGATCTCACTGAAAAAGTAAATGCATAGTAAAGGTAGTGGATTAATTACTTACAAAGCTGGTATGAAGGTTAAAAGACAAAAGTAGTAAAAGTAACTATGATTACAAAAACTAGTTAATGGGTACACACAAGATAAAAGTTGTAAAATATGACATTGAAAACATAAAACATGGTGAAGTAAAATGGTAAGTCTTAAAATGAGATCAAACATATGTTGTTATCAACTTGAAGCAGACTTTTATAGATATAAATTGATATATATATATAAGCCTCATGGTAATCACAATGTAAAAATCTATGGTAAATACACACAAGATAAAGAGGAAAAGAATCTAAGTTTACCACTAAAGAAAATCATCAAGCTACAAAGAAGACAACAAGGGAAGAAGAAACAGAGAGGACCTATAAAAACAACCAGAAAACAATTAATAAAATGGGAATGAGCACAAACCAATCAATAAAACTACTTTACATACGCAGACTAATTTTTCCACTCAAAAGACACAGAATAGCTGAATGCGAAAAAAACAAGACCCATCTATAAACTGCTGACAAGAGCTACTCTTTAGATATAAGAACATACACAGACTGAAAGTGAAGGGGTGGAAAGAAGATCTTTCATGGAAATGGAAACCAATAGAATGCTAGAGTTGCTATACTTCTATCAGCCAAACTAGACTTTAAAACAAAGACTGTAAAAAGAGACAAAGTGTTATGTAATAATAAAGGGGTTAATCCAACAAAAGAATACAGTATTTGTAAATACTTATGCATCAGTATAGGAGCTCCTAAATACAAAAAGCAAATATCAACAGACCAGAAAGAGAAATAGATAGCAATATAATAAAAGCAGTGAATTTTATCACCCCACTTACATCAATTAATAATTCTTTTAGACAGAAAATCAATAAGGAAACATCAGTCTTGAACAAGAGTTTAGACCAGAAGGACTCAACAGATATTTACATAACATTCTATTCAAAAGCAATAAAATACACAATTTTGTCAAGTATACATAAAACATTTTTCAAGATAGATTATCTGTTAGTCCATAAAGGAGGCCTTAAAAATCTAAAGAGGAAGGGTACCTGGGTTACTCAGCCAGTTAAGCCTGCAACTCTTGATTTTGACTCAGGTCCTGATCTCATGTTCATGGGATCAAGACTGGTGTTGTGCTCCAGGCTCAGTGGGGAGTCGGCTTGAGATTCTCTCTCCTCTCCCTCTGCCTCTTCCCCTTCCCATGTGCACACATACTCTGTCTCTCAAATAAATAAATAAATATTAAAAAAAAAAAACTAAGAGGATTTAAATTGTATCAAGTATCTTTTCATAGCACAATGGTGTAAAGCTAGAAATTACACAAAGAAAATTTAAAAATTCACAAATATGTGGAGATTAAACAATATGTTATAGAACAGCCAATGGGTCAAAGAAGAAATCAGAGAAATTTAAAAATACCTGGAGATAAATGAAAATGGAAATGTAACATACCAGAATCTATGGGATGCAGCAAAAAACAATATTAAGAGGGAAATTCAGAGGGACAAATTCCTATTTTAAGAAACAAGAAAATCCCAAACAACTTAACTTTACAACTAGTTAAAAGAAAAACGAAGAAAGCATAAAATTAGAAGGAAGTGAATAACAAAGATTACAGAAGAAATAAATTAAGTAGAGATTTAAAAAACAACAGAAAAGGTAGGGGTGCCTGGGTGGCCCAGTAGGTTAAGTGACTCTTGATTTCTGCTCAGGTCATGATCTTGGGGTCATGAGATCAAGCTCCATGTGAGGCTCAGCACTTAGTATAGAGTCTGATTGAGATTCTCTCTTTCTCTCTCTACTACTACTACACTCACATGCTCTTTCTTTCTCTCAAATAAATAAATAAAATCTTTTTTAAAAGATAGAAAAAGTCAATGAAACTAAGAACTGGTTTCTGAAAAGATAAACAAAATTAACAAACCTTAGGAAACTACCAAGAAAAAAGAGATGACTCAAATAAATAAAATTAGAAATGTAAGATGCTACACTACAACTGACACCAAAGCAATACAAAGGATCATAAGAGACTACTATAAATAATTACATGCCAATAAAATGGATAATTTAGAAGAAATGGATAAATTCCTAGAAACATACAACCTTCCAAGATTGAATCATAAAAAAATAGAATATCTGAACAGACTGATTACTAGGAAGGAGATTCCATCAGTAATCAAAAATCTGCCAACAACCAAAGTCCAGAACCAGGTCACCTCACTAATGAATTCTACCAAACATTCAAATAAGAATTAATACCAATTGTTCTCAAACTCTTCCAAACACATTGTTTTTGAGGCCAGCGAAACCCTGATATTAAAACTGGCAAGGATAGGAAGGAGGGAAGGAAGGAAGGAAAGAAGGAAATTACAGGTCCTCATCCTTATTCTACTTCCCTCAGGTACTTCGTATGCCTTTTAAATGGATTAAATTCATTTTTTTTAACACTTCAACATACATCTATAATTGATCTCATGTTTCTACTACTCTATGTAGGAAAAGCAATTGGCTTTATCTTTTTTATAATTCATATTTTGCCAAAAATTAAAACCTGTAGTTACAAAATGATCCTAGCATTGTCTACATTTTTTTTTAAGATTCATTCATTCATTTCAGAGAGAGAGAGAGAGAGAGAGAGCATGTGCCTTGAGCAGAGGGAAGGACAGAGGGAGAGGGAGAGGGGGAGGGGAAGCAGACTCCCCATTGAGCAGGAAGCCTGAAGTGGGGCCTGATCCCACAGTCCCGAGATCATGACCTGAGCTGAAATCAAGATTTGAAGTCTAACTGACTGAGCCACCCAGATGCCCCATTTGTCTACATTTAAAAAATATATATTTTATGGGGGTATCTGGGTGGCTCAGCAGTTAAGCATCTGCCTTTGGCTCAGGTTGTGATCCCGGGGTCCGGGGATCAGTCACCCAGCAGGCTCCCTATAGGGAGCCTGCTTCTTCACTGCCTATGTCTCTGCCTGTCTCTCTCCATCTCCCATGAAAAAATTAATAAAATCTTTAAAAATATTTTTTATTTATTTATTCCAGGGAGAGAGAGAGAATTAGCAGTGTGGGGGTGGAAGAGGGAAGCAGAGGGAAAGGGACAAGCAGACTCTGAGTTGAGCATGGAGTCCCACTCAGGGCTTGATCTCAGAACCCTGAGATCATGACCTGAGCTGAAAGCAAGAGACCGACACTTAACTCACTGGGCCACCCAGGCATGCCCCATTGTCTCCATTTCTGATGTTATACTTCTAAAGCCCCAAAACAGCCTTCTATTCACATATGGAATTTGGGATGAATCTCATCCTCCATGAACAAGCATATCTTCTAGAGAGAATGTATTCAGTAAAATCTCTTTTTTTTTTTTTCTCAACACTCAGTATTATAAAATTTTTACTTTATTATTTTTCTACTCATCAACACAGTAGGTTGACACACCTCCTCCTATTAATATCTGTTAGTCTGTTTTTTTGTTTTGTTTTGTTTATGAACTGTATCTGATCCATTCATAGTTGAACTCAAACTTTGGTCTACAAAATAGGTTACAAAAAGTCAAGTTTATTTAAATAAAAGTCTGTCAGTATTGACTAAGGAAACTAATTTGGAGGGAAATAATGTGTTAATACCCATTAAGCCAAATATCTGCATATCAAAAATACTGTATTATAGACACAGCTGAACCCTGAACATGGACATGAATCTTTTGTCCACAACTGTCTCATTCTAATTACCTGATCATGGGCAGCCTGGGTGGCTCCACAGTTTAGTGCCACCTTCAGCCCAGGGCGTGATCCCGGAGTCCCAGGATCGAGCCCCACATTGGGCTCCCTGCATGGAGCCTGCTTCTCCCTCTGCCTGTGTCTCTGTCTCTATTTCTCTCTGTGTCTCTAGTGAATAAATAAATAAGATCTTTAAAAAAAAAAAACCTGATCATTGTTAAGTTTAAGAATCCGGCTTTTACACAGTAAACTTGGCTCCAAACAAATATGGTTGATCTAAAAAGTAAAGGTTCTAAAGAAGCTTCTCCAAAATCCTCATGCTCTGCATATATGTTTTCATTTAGAAAACACACACACACACACACACACACACACACACACAGACAAAAATATGTCTTAATCAGTTTGGGCTGCTGTAATGGAATACCAGAGACGACTGTGTGGCTTAATTAACTATATTTTTTTTAACAGTTTACTTGACAGGGGAGGAGAGAGAGAGAGAGAGAACCTTCAAGCAGCCTCCCCAAAATGCACAGAGGCCATATGGTTCTGCTTTTCTCTGGTACCACTTTTTTTTTCTTTTCTTTTCTCTGGTTCTGCTGCATTAGTAAGATAAATATTTCTATAGAGAAACAGTAAAGTCAGACCTTAGTTATAATATTAACCCATAGGTCACACATAGATGTGCAAGACCCATGAGAGTAACGATGTTTATCAAGAATTTTTGGATAAAGTTTTCAATCTGTTTAATTCCTAGATATTTTGTGTTTTAATTTTGGTTTAGACCATACGAACAAATGAAGACAATAAAATTTATTGGTGAGAAATACTTTTCTGAAGAAATTCATTTTATCCTCCTCAACTTCTTCCTTGACCTTGTCTTTCTATTCTATTAGTATTTGCCCATGGCCCTAATAGATTTATATTTTTCAGTTTCATCTGAATTTATATGCTAAGAAAACTCGAACATTTATGGAAGGAAAACAGAGTGCATATATCTAATTAAATAAAATAATCTTTTTTTTTATTTTTATGCTTCCTAGCATCTTACAGACCATTAAATAATAATCTCTGCAGCAAACCATGATTTCGGTATAGCTCTGACATTTACCAGTTAGTAATTTAACATTTGAGATTTAGTGTCAGCATTTATAATTTGTTGATATTAACCTCATTGTGGATACTGATATAACTATTCAAAGTGCTTGCTCACTATATTTTACACATTTGACATTAATCATCATTTGTCTCATTTTTTTCCCCACTAAACACCATCTCTAATTCCTTTAATTTGTCATCTGTAAGAATAACATATACTATTTCCTGGGTGCAGGGACATCTCTAAAATCAAGTCCTCAGTGAAGCTTTGGGACCCTCTCATTATTCATGTCACATATTTTCTGGCCTTTTCCCTATGCTCTGTAAATACCTCCTAACCATTAATACACTTCCTTCTTCCATCCTGTTACTTCTACTACTAAATGTTATAAGTCAGAAATTAATTGGGAATTGCCAAAGTTTTAACCTGATTTTTTTTTTTATTCCTCAAGCATAAAATTAACTTGGCACTAAAATCAATTAAAGCAGGACTATGCTACTATTGATAAAATGCCAAAAGGCATTTCATTACCCTAAACATTTAACATATTTGACAAGATAATACTTTCAGGCTTGCATATAGTTGGACAGAAAAAACATTAAACTGATCTAAACATACCCCTATGTATTTCATCCATTGGTTGAGAACCCATTTAAGGTGGCATCAAAATTGATAATTAATCAGTAATTTTTAAAGATGGCTATTGCAAATAGCTTATTATTTTAAGAATTCCATGCTTAAAATATATCATACATTCAAAAAAGTGCATTTTATGGTCTCCATAGCAATGATAATATTTGATAAAAGGACACAGGTACTTACCACCCACCTTAAGAATTGAAACATAACCAGTACCTTTGAGATCCCCTGTGTCCCTTCTGAATCAAATTGAATTCCTCCCTGAAAAGTTAAATATTCACTATTCTAAATTTTCTGATATTTATTTTTTTAAAGATTTATTTGACGGGGAGGAGAGGGAGAGAACCTTCAAGCAGCCTCTCCAACGAGCACAGAGCCCTATTTGGGGTTCAGTCTCATGACCCATGAGATCATGAGTTGAGCCAAAACCAAGAGTTAGACGCTTAACCACCTGAGCCACCCAGGCACCCTTCTGGTATTTGTTTTTTTTAATAATAACATGCTCCATGTATGTTTCTCTAAATAATATACTGTTTGGTTTTGTATGTTATACCATTCTGTGAATAGATTCATTGTTTTCTCTTCTTGTGTGATTTTCTTAAAGCCCAAAATATTATGCTTAAAATTAGTATGTATTTTTGTACCCATTTTCCAGGATATGTAAATGCCATTCTAAAAATATACTTACTATTGCACACTTCTTTTGTATATTTGCTACTTATTTTCTTTAGCTTATTGCCCCGTGTGTGCTGTGTGTGTGCATGAGTGTGTGTGTGTGTGTATGTGTGTATATAAATTTTTTCCTCAGATGAAAATATGTCTTAGTTTGGGCAGCTGTAATGGAATACTAGAGATTGTATGGCTTAAATAACAAACATTTACTTCCCACAGTTCTGGAGGCTGGGAAATCCATGATCAAGGTACTAGTGGGTCCAGTGTCTAGTGAGGTAACTTTCCTTGGTTTTTTATCAGCCTTTTCCTTATATCAGGGGTGGGAAAAATAATAGCTTTCTGGCTTCTTAGAAGGATATTACCCCATTCATGAGGGTTCCACCCTCTTGACTTAATTACCGCCCAAAGGTCCCATCTCCTAATACCATCACTTGAGGGGTTAATCTTCAATCTTTTGGGAGGACACAAACATTCAGTCCATTAGAAAAATCTGCTGTTAGCAAGAGATGGTAAATCTCTCATCTGTAATATATTTTGGAACAAGTATTTTCTCTCCAGTTCTGGTATGTTTTGGCATTTCCTTTATGCTATATTTAGAAAATATTGCTTAATTTTAATGCAATAAAATTTTAGCTTCACTGACTTAAATTCACTGAAAGCATAAGTGTTAGAACTTGCTGCTTTACAAGTTTCTAATGTGTTCTTCATAAGTTGTATCTTTTACTTTTCTGTGGGGCATTCTGGATGTGTCTCTTCTGATTTATTTTTTATTGCATTAATTTTCTCTTCATTGCATCTAATTTTTGGCTTAGCCTGACCTTTGTGTTTCATAGAACTGTTACAAGGTTCTTTTTCAGGTCCACTTGATCCTTTCAAAAGTCATATAATAGTCTTAATTTTGATACTTTTTATTTAAACATATTTAGCAAACTTATTCAATATTCTGTGATGACAATTTTAATATCAACAGTCTTTGAACATCTCATTCTACAGTTGAACTTCTAACAGAGTCTTACTTCTTTCTTCATGCATTATGAATTTGTTTGTTGTTGCTTTTGTTTTTAAGAAATTGTGGTTTCCTGGAAGTGTAAATTGGGATTATCTTGAGGCTTTTTTTTCAATGTGTATAGTTTTACTATGGAATCAACTTAAAATAAATTTCCCAGTTGTGGGTTTCAGAATTAATTATTGTTATTTGTAGTCCCTAACCAGGAAAAACGGCTATGAATTCTCAGGAGATTTTGGTTTTTTGTTTTTTGGGTTTTTTGTTTTGTTTTGTTTTTTTTTTTTCCTGAAGCCATCTAGGAGCAGATTCTCCAATATTTCACACGAAATACTTTATAACAAAAGTCAGGTTTGTTTTGTCATTTCAGCCACAGAAAGGGTCACCTTTTGAAGGTTCTGTCTTAATTTGGAATCTCTCATCCACCTCTCCACTATGTATATTCTAATATTTGTCACTCACATGTGGCCCTCAGAAAACTGAAGTTTTCAGAAAACTGAAGCTCTGGATTAGCCTTAGTCAACTGGCAGGTCTCTGAAAGCAACTCCATCTTCAACACTTGCTGATTTTTCTAGATTTAAACTTTCTGGTTATAGCTTCAAAGGATTTCTTTACAATCCTGCTGTTGAAAGATTAATTTTAAATGTTTTCTTCCATCTTGGGTGTTTTCTACCATGAAGGCTGGCAACATCACATTGTGTTTTGTGCATTAAGTAGAATCATTTAACTGGCAAAATGAAAAATGTAGTCCTTAGTATGAGACACATGATATTGAATTGTAGTGGGGTATGAGTGGGGTTATCTCCAAAGACTGAGCTCGAACCCCAGTAAGGTACACAGAATAGTTTTCTGCATGCCACATTTTTTCCCCAAGTTTCTATTTAAATTTCAGGTGGTTATCATATATTGTAAATTTAGTTTCAGGTATAGAATTAGTGATTCAACATTTACATACAACACCCAGTGCACATCACAAGTGCCCTCTTTAATCCCCATCACCTATTTTATCCACACACCACACCATCACCCCTGCCCACCTATCCTCTGGTAACCTTCAGGTTTTCTCTATAGTTAAGAGTCTGTTTCTTGGTTTTCCTCTTTTTTTCTCCCATGCTCATTTGTTTTGTTCCTCAATATGGTATTTGTCTTTCTCTAACTGACTTATTTTGCTTAGTATAATATTTTCTAGCTCCATTCACATCTTTACAAATGATTAGATTTCATTCTTTTATTATGGCTGAGAAATATTCCATTATATATATGGGGGGGGGGGAGAGAGACATATAACACACCTTCTTTATCCATTCAATCAATTGATGGACTTTTGGCCTCTTTGCATATTTTTGCATGCCACATTTCTAAGAGTCCCATTTTATACATCAAGACTTATGCACAAATACTGGACCTTAGTTATCATTTTGTTTCTCTGTTTATGTTGTTTCAACACATTGCTGAGCATTCTATCTGGCACCACACACTAAGAAGGCCCAACTGTCTCAGCAGTGAGGACAGTTTGTCTATCTTTGTAAATCCAAACATATGAGCAAATCAAATTAACCAGGCATGACAATCAGACTCTTGAAAGAGAAACATATTTGTTTGAGTTGAACTGATAAAGAAGGAAGCAAATCAAATAATTTGACTGTAGAGTTCACACTCTTATCATTGCACCATAATTCCCCAAATTGCTACTTCAGAAATGGAAGTTGATTCCTAATTGGTACTTTCATAAGAATATGAACACCTACTCATTAAAAGCACAGGTTCATATTTAACTGAAAAAGGCACTTTAGTTAGTAAAACTGACTCCAAAAACAACCCTAATATATAATAATTTTTTAGATTACCATCTGCTTAATTAATACAAACTTATCTGTAATATATACTTTTGAAATTATATGATAATCCAAAATGTATTTAGTACCTACACCTAAATGTATTTATTATGCTTTCATCTTGAGAAAAGAAAATCACAATTCTATTTTTTTTAATATCCTTAATACAATGCCCCCCCAAAATTTAAGCCAAAACCTAGGGATCCCTGGGTGGTGTAGCGGTTTAGCGCCTGCCTTTGGCCCAGGGCACGATCCTGGAGACCCGGGATCGAATCCCACGTCGGGCTCCCGGTGCATGGAGCCTGCTTCTCCCTCTGCCTGTGTCTCTGCCTCTCCCTCTCTCTCTGTGTGACTATCATAAATAAATAAAAATTAAAAAAAAAAAAAAAGCCAAAACCTAGAAAAAAGAAGGGTCTGTGGGCTCTGATTAGTTTGGGCATTGATCCAGAATGACTTGGGAGTTTTACTCACTCCTTCTTTACACTTTAAGTTTTACATATATTTTTAATTGAACATGTTAAGGAACACTGCAAAACCTGGTGCCTCCCAAGGAGATGGACAAGGAGAATGACTGTGCTATAAACATAAAGATGAAAGAAAATATGTTTAGTCTACATCATCCAAATAGCAATTTTCAAAGTCACAATAAATTCAAGTTAGAGGAAGCTGGCTCTAAAATAACAAAGATCATCTTTTAAAAGTTTTGCTATCCCAAAATGAAATTTATATCCTTAACAAATAATGAGCTTTCCTTCCTCAGAAGAATCCACAAAGAGACTGGTTATATCTCTGAGATGCTATACCAGGTGACCCAGGGCTGTGAGTCTAGGTTGTTTTTCATAGAATCCCACTAAGTCAGCCTCCTTTGTGGTCTTTAACTCTTCTCATTGATGTTTATAGGTTTGAATGCTTAGATTTCATTTATGGAGTCTCTGCCCTAAAAATGCATTTGTTCCAACAAGCATTTTTAGCAAAAATATAGCTTCTAACCATTCATACATGGCCTGTGGGACTCAGTGGATCAAGCAGGAGGTGACAGATGCAATTGGTTTGTGGAAATTTTCAAGTCTTAAGAGAAAGATCTCCTAGGAAAAGTGGCACGTCTGCTGCTGCTTTTAAAGTGACAGAGCAATAGATCTTGGGTTGCCTTGGGTGCTGCCTGAAGAATCAATAAACTCTCTTTAAAGACTCACTGATGTCTCATGAAAGGCATCCAAAAACATTCTACTTAGAATATCCATTTTATTTCCTTCTGAACAATTTAACTCCCCTACGGGTAACAAATTGAGAAAAGCTTGATTTGTCTGTTTTAAAGGATACCTGTTTTAATAGAGGACACTGAGAGGTAATTTGGAAAATCCTTTTGGAAGGGAGTCCTTGACTATGTTTAAATAAAGAGTGTCCATTAGGGAAATATTTATTTAATGAAAATACTTTAGAGTTATTCAGAGACTCTCAGTAATACCTTCTAAAAAATTGGTATCTGAAAAGCCTTAATCATTATTTTTATTGTTTTTAATTCAAAAATCTGAAACTTACAACATCTTTATAAAACATTAGAGCATATTATTACTAAGTAATCATAAGTTAGTTGACTGTCACTCATTCCATGAATACATTAACTAAGATTTTCAATTTATTAAGGTTTTGCTACGGCCTCCCCATGGAAAATGGGAATAATACCTGCCTCAGCCTCACAAAGTTACTGATATTAAATTATCTAAATGCTATCACACATAAATTATTGGTATATGTCAATATTATTTTCTTGCTGAAATATTAATATACTATTTATGGCAGTATTTATAAAAAGTTTATCCTATATTCTCTGTATATAACCATAAAATATCAAGTCAAAATTACTAAATATAATTTCCTATAAACTGTATGAATCTAAAAGTTTCATAATCCCTGTTCTTGGCATCATTTTGAAATTTATTCACAAAACTTATTTGAACAGTCTCCAAAGAGTTTGCAGCTGCTTTCTCATGATAAGGTCTGTGATAATGGTAGTGGAGAATCAGTATTTTTTTTTTAAATGTAAGTTTAAACAGAGTAAAAAGCCAAAGCAATGTAAAGAAAAATGACAAGTAATTAAACAGAATGAATATAATAATATGAACAATGTACAGATGGGGGAAGGGAAAACAGGCTGCAGAGATCTAAAATTCATATATATATTAATACTTACAAAGCCATTTATAGGTTGTATCACATAGAGCGTAGAGTATAAAATGGGGATTTTAAAAGAATATAGGACACATGGGTGTGTGTAAACATATTTCCTTTAAGTACCTCCAAAAACAACAAAAAAAGGCGAACTCAATGAATACATTCCTTTGGTGTAAAGCATTCAATTTTCTTATGTTCTCATAGTTTTATTGGTTAGCACACATAGTATCAACAAAGTTTACCTCCATATTTTTGTGGCTGTTAAAATTGTGCTAGTTTCTTTTTTTTTTTTTTTTTTTCGATAGTGTTCAGGGAAATATTGAAGCAAATTACACACCTTCCAGTACCTATAGCTGTGATCATTCAGAAGACTCACACACTTAAATCCTTGGTTTCAGAACACAGTTCACTTTAGTATATTCTTCAGTGTTTTTAAAGTAGATGAACTATTTAACCAAATATTCCTAAATCCATATAAATAGTCCATACATATAGGAAGTAACTAAGCTTATCTCAATACCTTTCTTTCAGTTTCTTGGGTTCCTGTTTGATTGTTCAGGCTATGTTTTGGGAGTCAGCTTTCTTTTGGAACTTGGTTTCTATATGCTACTTATTGAAAGTAGGTTCTACATGCTACTTATTGCACATAGATGTTTACAACAGCTTTATTCATAATTGTCAAAATGTGGAAGCCACCAAAATGTTCTTCAGGAGATGAATGGATTAATAAACTGTGGTACATCCAAATAATGGAATATCATTCAGCAAGAACTAAAATTAAGTGAGCTTTCAAGCTATGAAAAGGTATGGGGGAACCTTAACTGAAATTTTTAAAAATATTTTATTTATTTATTCATGAGAGGCACAGAGACAGAGAGGCAGAGACACAGGCAGAGGGAGAAGAAGGCTCCCTACAGGAAGCCCAAGGCAAGACTCGGGCCCAGGGTCCCAGGATCATGCCCTGAGCCAGAGGCAGACACTCAACCCCTGAGCCACCCAGGCGTCCCTTAACTGCATATTTTTAAGTGAAAGAAGCCAATCTGGAAAGGCTATATACTGTATGATTCCAACTATATGATATTCTGGAAAAAAATCACAATTTTGGAGACAATAAAAAAAAAAAATCAGTGGTTGCCAAGACTCAGGAAGGAGAAAAGGATGAATAAGGAGGAGCACAGAGTATTTTTAGGACAGTGAAACTATTCTGTATGATGTTGTAATGGTGGATACATGTCATTATATATTTTCCAAAATCCATAAAATGTAACTATGACTTTGGGTGAGAATGATGCACTGATGTAAAATCATTGATTTTAACAAATGAACTACTCTGGTGTAGGATATTGATAGTGGGGAAGGTGTATGTGTGTGGGTGCAGGGAGTACATACACATTTTCTGTCCTTTATGCTCAGTTTTGCTGTGAATCTAAAACTATTCTAAACAAGAAAGTGTGTTTAAAAAATAAGTAAGTACCAAATGACATTAAATACATTTGGCATGAAAATTTGCAATGTTGATAATACTGGTAAAGCTAAGGAAGCAATTCTTAAATATATATGCCATCTTGAGAAGTTATTGTATCCTTCTGGAAAACTGCTATATGTCAGGTTAAACACAACTCTTGCCTGAATTTCTCTCCATCTTTAGAAAAGTTAGAAAATATCAGTCTCTGTAATTCTTAAGATTTATCCTCATCATTTTCCCATCTACTCTCTGCCCTTATATAGTCAAAATTCCATCTTAATTTGTTTTAAATCAAGAAACCCTCATTCTTCCTTGGACAGTGAGATGTGGATCCATGATAAGTATACACAATTTCCCATTATGGATAATGAGGAGTGGAATGGTGTTTTATGAAAGAGAATTTCTTTGCCTGCTGAGTCAAAGAAAATGGTTTCTAATATTCTTGTTACTAGAGGCTGCTCCACACATGCATGGAATGACTTAAAAAGAGAGGAAAAGAGAAAGAGGAAGACATGGAAGAAAGAAGAAAGGGAGAGAGGAAAGAAGTAGGAAGAGAACTGGAAAATCAGTAACATACCTTTTATCTACTTCCATACTAAATATACTTTAATCATGATAACTCACACTGCACTTTAAATTCCTGGAGCTCATGAGTATCATATTTTGAATATAGTTATTAAACTATTCGTGTTCAAAAGTGTTGACTGATGCAAAAGACAAAATTATAATCAAGCCATATTTTACTCCATTAAACTTGGTTTATCTTTCTAAAATGCTGGCTGACATTGTAAAACATATCCTATTGATAACGACACTAGATGACCAATGGTAGTATTTTAATATTTCTCTTTAACGAGACTCATTAAGTACAAATAGAGTTCTCCCTCAACATATAAAAACCCACTAACTTAAAAAATATATACATTTTTGAAAGATTATTTCAACAGTCAAAATTATAAATTCTTTGCTCTTGTAAATAATGATACGTATATCTTTTCAAGTTAGTGTTTTCATTTTCTTCTATTCTCTATCTAAAATGCATAATCAACTGAAAATAGTCATTGGATACTCACAGGAAAACTAGAACTCCATGTTTAGCTGTTGTTGAAGGGGATACCTTCAAAGTATTGCTGTGACCTCTTTTCTCTGTAACATTACTTGGTTTGACTTCAAGGATATTTCTAATATTTAGCAGAAATGTCCCTATTGGAATATATAGAATTTTAGAATAAAATTAATGAGAAATAATTTATGTTTATATAATATGAATCCTATGTGAATCATACTACAAATTGAGCAGTAACTGTAGTAAAATAGAACCTTGAATCCAACAAACAGAAACTGCTGTTTTCATGTGCCAGCAAATCATTATTTCATTGAAAAATTCCTTCATTAAATGATTTAAACAAGAAAAAAAGATAGAAAATAAAACATGATAATTTTTTCAAAGAAATTAAGCTTTGTGTGCTTTTATTTTTTGAGGAATAATCACTGGTACTGAACTCTCTAATACAGTTTATGCCCTAAAGTACAATTAGCAAACAAATAATTGGCCATTATACATTTCTTTAATCTGACTTGACTTCTTTCAGTACCTTGGAGGAATGAGAATTCCAAATACTAATTACATACTAAGAATAGAACATGCTGTTCATATAAATGACATTTCCTAAAATATAAAAGAGTAACTGTAAAAAAATCACATTTTAATAGCTGTGTGTCTTTTTCATTTTGTTTCAGTTGAGAAGTTAACAGCAGAAATATCCTCCCTTCACCTAGGAACTGTTTCTTTTTTCACCTAACCCACTGGGTTTACACAAGAGTGGCATGATTTTTTAGTTCTCTCCTCTCTTACCGCTATTGATCACAGTCTATCTATCTAATCAGAGCTCTCATCTGTTGTTTTATTTCCTTTTTAATTTTAGAAATTGGAATTATATATACATACCAGTAGTTCCTGCTATTCTACTGGGAGTTGCAAAATTTGAAACATGAGGGCTGTTGACAAGTATACTCTCTGGTAGATAGAAAAACACACTCCACTTGCCTCAAGGAAAAAAAACCCAACACACAGACGGGAAAAGCACAGATGACAAGCTGGAGTGAATAAGGGTGAATAATGCGAATAGGGGAGGAGGTCATAGGTAGAAATCAATTTCATAATGGAAATCAGTTGAATCTTGGCTCTCTAATGATTTTATCCTTTCTGGATAAAAAGGCACCTTAGCATCCATTTTATAATTTCCTCATTCTGCAAAGGATAGAACTGAATTTGCGGTATTTTCACCAAGAGCCCTTATAATTATTTTTAAAGATGTATTTATTTAAGAGAAAGAGATAGCATGAGGGGGGAGGGGCAAAGGGAAGGGGAGAGAAACCTTCAAGTAGACTTCCAGCTGAGTGTGGAGGCCAAGGCAGGTCTCTATCCCAGAACCTTGATATCATAACCTAAGCAGAAATCAAGAGTTGGACGCTTAACTGACTGCCACCCAGGCACCCCCAAGAGCCCTGGTTAATACAGGTATTGTCTTCATAGTTTTTTAGATTGACTTCATAATCATGACTTACCACTTTGTATTATGTATGGTTTTAAATGTGATTGCAACAAAGTTAACATATGAATGTTTCCTCTCTTCTCTTTATTTTCTCATTCTTCTTTGTCACTCAATAGTTCAGTTATCTTGATGGAAACCAGAATTATTTAGAGACAGAAGGAAGGGAGTGGACTTGACTAGAGATGTTAGCCACATCTATCCATAGGCTGAGACCAGGGACAGAGCTGAGGAGCACAGAGCTGCTATTGGCTAGAGTTTTGGGAAAAACTTCTGAGGTTTGGTAAGCAAGAGGTTTGTGAGCAAAGTGAGAAAAAACAGGAGTAAAATAAAGAGATTAATTTAGTCATGCTGAAGGTTATGAAATTATTTCCATCTTTAAATTAGTACAGATATCATAACTCACAGAGACCTGTAAACTAAAGTTTATGATCATAACTACTCATGCCTGCAACACACACACACACACACACACATTCAAAAGTAGAATATGACTTAGGTGTTGCTCACGGTTTGATATTTAACTTTGCCATTTTTAAAATTTCCTCAAGTTTTTTGTTTTAATTTCCCATTCTCGAAGGCAATATGCAGAAAGTCATATCCATTTTTGTCAATGTTTACTCTCCCCATTTCAAATGTAGAAAAAATTCCTTGCTAGTACATATAATAGAGTGGGCTTATTTCTGTTTTAACCTCATGTTGGTACTTTATATAAGATTCTAGACAAGCCATGTGGAACCTCAGTTGTCACTAGGATTACAGAGGAATTATTTTACATTTCTTTCATTTTACAATAATATTATAGGTAACTGTACATGACATACTCTCTTATATTTCTATACGCCTTTATGGTGTTTTAAGTACTTCCACATATTTTGTCCCATTGGATCATAATAACATCTTGTGAGTTACAATGATATAGTTCATTGTTATCACCACTTCAGAAAAATAAGAACCTAAAAATTCAGAGTCTGAAAAATTACCCAAGGTCCATGGCTGGAAAATGGAAAGCTAATAACAGAATTCAGTTTTTCCTCACTCTAAATTCAGTATTTTTTCAGTGTTATTCAGTGTTCATACTACACTGACCTTGTTCTAGTATTTTCATCATACCAGAGACATCTGTGCAAAAGAAGTTTTGCTTCAGTGTTTTTATACTTGGTTTAAGGAAAAAACAAAAAACAAAAAAAAACAAAAAAAACAAGACAAAAAAGCAAAAAATCCTCTCTGCTGGACTCAGCTGGACTCACAACCAAGTCCAGTGCCAATACTTTATGCTCAATAAAGAAATATTTCTTATAAAAATATTTCTTATGGAAAAATAAATGTTTTTCTACAAGAGCTAAATTATACTTAATCTGTTTTACAAAAATACACTAGTCTCTGAATATCTCATAATGAGTAATCCCTCAAATCAATTTCCGTCCCTTTTTACTTGAGAATTCTCCATAGCCTGCTCCCTCAGTCAGCTGTGTTGCTCTCTGCTAAAGTGACTCTTTTGCAGGAATTCACTGATTTTATTAAATAATTAGACATGAACACCTATTTTTGGCTAAGCTTACAAAGAATACAGGGAAGCATTTAGGACAATGATAAGTGCACACACCAAAGAGAAAGGTCTTAGTATATCAGACTTTGGGAAGGAATTGAGGAATGATGCATAAACAAGAAGCAGCTGAACACAGGAGAGGTGGGTCTTCCTGGAAGATGGGACAGGTATAAGGCCCAGAAGCAAGAGATCTGATGGCATGTTCATGACACTAAAATGAGTAAGTAAGAGTGGAAGGCATGAGCAAAAGTTAGGAAAGATCTTATATGATATACTAAGGAATTTAGACTGCATCTCAAATGTTATTGAGGGGTTTTAAAGAGTAAATTGATATGATCAGATTTGCATTTTGAATAGATTACTACAATGGTAATGTTAGGGATGTTTTGGAAAGGGGTAATCTATAGGACAAAAACCAGTTAGGAAAGTTTTAAGTACTTCAAAAAAATGTAATGGTATCAGGTTTGGGTGATGACAAGGTATGGAAGTGGTGGCTCAGGGGAAATGGAAATTAAAGAGAAAGTAATTACAAAAGGCAAGGAAATGTCAGACTAAGCAGCAGTGGTATAATTTATTGTTAGTCAAGCACCAAAAAGAATTAGTTATTTCTGGAAGATAATAACAGCGAGGTCAAGGCAGTGGGCAATTCTCCTTAGAGGTGACAGCATGCTTAATAAACTAATCTACTGCATAGGATATTGAGAAAATTGGGAGAATTCTTTTGTAGTTGTTCAATGTTCTCAATCCCAGTAATCTTAAACAGTTGTTACCATAGCCTCCCACATGTGTCAGCAAAGATGATTTGAATAGAGTTTGAGAAACACTGTAGTTCAAAGTATATACAGGAATCTCAAGGATGCAGGGCTTTTAAGAGCAACAGAAACAAACAGACGACAAATGGCTTTGAAGTATGTGATAGATTATTTGGAAAGTTGGTCTAATGGACAACATGGAAGACAACACTAACTCATTACTGTAGTCATTAACGCTATTTGCTATTATTTTCAGTTCTTTAACTTCTGGGCACAAAGTAAGTATTGTGTTTCCTGATCCCCTTGAGGTTCTATGAGATTACATGAGTAGTTTTGATTAATAATTTAGGAAAAACAATTATATGTACCTGTCATTATGAATGGACAGCTTTGTTTGTCACAGGAATGTTTTTTCCCTCTTGTATCGCCAACAACACCATTAGCAATGATGAATGTTCTAAAGGTCTGTGATGAGCTGACCAGCTGACCAGTAATAGGCACACAGTATGAGTGAGAAATAAATTTTGTTGCATTAAGCCACTGATATATGGAGATTGTTACTGTAGCAAAACCACACCTTTCCTGACACCCTAATTAATACATAGATTTACGACAAAAAGGCAAAGCTGAAAGTGATATAATTGAGTAAAATATCTTAGGCTGGTGCAAAAAATGTTGTGACACTCACTGAAACTTTTTCACTTCTTCTGCCCAGTCCTGAGGATGCCTTGATCAAAACAGAGGCTGACATGGTGGATGTGGAGGAGAAAGTCTTCTAGTTCTCATATCATGCATATTATCATTATGGCTAAATTAAATATGCAAATTTAGCTGAGATTCTAACAACCTAAAAGTGTGGTGTAAAAATTATTAAAGGATTAATTTTTTAATTTAAAAAAATTACTTTGAGGACAAATGAAAATATTCTATTAATTCTTTTTGATTTGAGGGGGAGGAGAAATTTACATAACATAAAATTAACCATTATACAGTATACCATTCGTTGGCCCTGAGTACAGTTAGAATTTTTTGGTACCTTCACTTCTATCAAGTCTTAAAAAATTTTCATTGCCCCCAATGAAAATCCCATACCCATTAAGCAGTCATCCTCCAGGCCTTCCTTTCCATCATCTGTTTTTGTTTTTATGTTTATATCTATTCTGGATATTTCATATGAAATCATACAATCTGTTCCTTTCAAGCCTGGCTTCTTAGCATTATGTTTCCAAGGCTCATCTGCTTTTCAAAGGCTTACCTTTTGACATTATGTTTTCAAGGATCATTTGTATCAGAATAATTTTCCATTTTATAGATATACCACATTTTGTTTATTCATCCACTGATTAAGATATGTTTGTTGTTTTCACCTTTTGGCTTCCTGTTAATCTTATCTTGTAAATAATTCTCATGTATTTCCCCAAGGACTATATAATTATAGCATATAAAATTTGTCAATATGAGAAATTAGAAGAAAATAATGTTAAGCCACATATTGAAACTAAAACCTAAGGTGAATTATCAGACTTATCTGAGCAAAAAAGACAAAAACTCTTATTTATTGTAGTAACAGTGTAATGGTTGTTGGTTTAAACCATATAATTTACACACACACACACACGCACACACAACTTCTCAAGAGGAGGTCAACAATTTGGTCAGCCTTCTAGAAGGTGCTACTAGGAAATGAGGATGATACCATGCTTAAAGCATGAGAGAATAATCTTTGCTCACCTCAAAGGGCTTCCAGGGCCAACAATGACCAGATTTCACTTAGAATTGGAGGAGAGCTCTAGGTAGTACTCTCTCTTGAAGCTCCCTGTTGACTACTGTTCTACTCATCTGCCCTGTGTTGAGTTTATCCATCATCTCTTCTGAACCTCAATCTATAAGCTGCTGATTTTAAGTATCTGGAAATTTTGCAGGGATTGTACCAGATTGAGTCACCATTATGTGACTGCTTTAGTAGTAACAGACATTCTTAATGAGAGGCCCTAGAGTCAAAGAACATGGAAGGGCTGTTTGCACCTGCATTTCTCAGGCACAAACAGCCTGAAAAAAGTACAGAAACTCTCAGAAATACCTAGACTAG
Organism: Canis aureus; assembly: GCF_053574225.1. Lineage (NCBI taxonomy): Eukaryota > Metazoa > Chordata > Mammalia > Carnivora > Canidae > Canis > Canis aureus. Next base: position 11,137,352 of record NC_135617.1, on the reverse strand, counting down.
GAATAAATTAACATGGTAAGAGAAGAAAAGGAGATCCTGAAGTATGTAGCATAAGTCAAAGAAGCATAACTTTATACTGTTAATATGAACCCATCTATAACTACAAACTACAGAGACCTGAAGGGTTTTCACTTATAAGGTTAGGCTACTATTTTGTGACTGTGTTTAAACAATATACATGTGATAAATAAAAGATCAAATTTATTTGAAAGCATTTATTGAATTCATAGTAATATCCTTTCTATTTGCAGATACTAAGCAAGTGCTCACTTTGGCAGCACATATACTAAAATTGGAAGATACAATGGTCCCTGTGCAAGGATGACACGCAGAGATTAAGCATAACAGTCTATGAAAATTATCAAATTGTTGTCATACAAACAAGGCATCCTTCACACTTTAAACAACTGAGCACTAGTCTTGCTCCACTCTCAGCCACATGAGGCAAATTTCTCTGGTCTTCCTGGATTTTCACAAGTGAAGCTGAGTTTCTTTCCTGTTTTGGCCAACAACCTAAACTTTTTGAGGAGATTCCAGAGCTCTAGAGTTAGGCGCTTTGCCAGATTTACCTAACCTTTCAGATGTATACTTCTTTCCATATAGAAGCAACCCACTTTCTGTAGATTGCCCAAGTCTAACTCCTTTCTCCTTAGAAAGCAACGTTCTGTTTACATTATTGAAAACAAGTAGCACTGAGTATTTTTCCCCCAGGAGACAAACTTCGAACATCCCCAAATATCTTTCCTATTTGCCAAAAGAATGTTTTGAAGAGCCCTCCTAAAAAAAGAATACTCTGTTTATCTAGAAGCTGGAGACACACTCAAATTTTATCCAAACCTGTCACTGGGCATTAAAAATATTAACATTCTATATAAACTTTAGGAGAATTGTTGATTATAGGTATGCATTCAAGGTGCGGAAAGGTCCTTCAAAGTTTGTAAAGAATGCATGTCCTGAGGAAGTACCTTCAGCTCTTCTAAATCAACCTTTGAAGGAGAAAGTGGAGAGTTCTGAACCTTCCTGCCAGCTAAGCAGAAACAGAATGCTATCTGCCAGACTCAGTTATGGAAGGGAAAACTGTTAGACATTTCTCATACAGAAATATATATTTCCACAAAACATTTCCAGCTACTGCCCTCATCCATGGTTGAGTAATAAAAGATAGTCACTATTGAAATCTAAAAGTTAAATGAGTCCAAGGTAAAAAAACAGCACACATTTAAGACATCATTAGTATCGGAGAAATTCTTCAGGAGAAACCTATAAAACTCAAAGATATTAAATAGATTTATTGCCTCTGGCTTTAAACCAAAGGGAGAATATCAGTTACACACTGTGCCCAGATACTTTATAAAGGGCATCTGCGTTGCTTGGATATCATCACTCCATCAACTAAAAATCCATGATCAGATTCCCTCTTTAGTTAATTCTTCTCTAAGTCTTCTTCACTGAAAGGGAGATAGTATAGGGAAGAGGGCCATTGGTGTGTAAAAACAGCAATTCTAGAAAGCTTTCCCCTGTATCACCCTGACAAGATTCTAATAGTCATACAGTGTTAGGAAAAATGGCATGTCACAAATTCATCATGAATTCCAGCTTTCCCAGAATAACTAAAAGTAGTGGTGTTAGTGTTATCACTGAACTTGAACTTCAAAACCCCGAGTTTTTTGATAAAATGCCCTATTTTCTAACATTCTTCTGATTATTTACTTATTTGCTAGCATATCCATAACCCAGTATTTCTATAAATCTTTAAATAAAGGGGAGAGGGAAAGTGTAAGGAGGCGCTCCCATTTTCATGAGATACTTCAAATGCTTTGCAGTGAAGCATTTCTTTCTTGGAAAAGCTGTGTCTCCTCTGTCAATTTTATTTCTCAAATGATATGAAATTCACATTTCAGTAAGGTAAACTCCAAGGATTAAAAAAAAAAGGGGGCACCCGGGTGGCTCAGCGAGTTAAGCGCCTGACTCTTGACTTCAGCTCATGTCATGATCCAGGGTCATGAGATCAAGCCCCACATCATGCTCTGCATTGTGCATGGAGCCTGTTTGGGATTTTCTCTCACTCTCCTCTGCCCTTCTCTCTTTCACTCTTTGTCTCTCTCTCTCAAATAAATAAATAAAAAGATTTAGAAAGGAACACTTTCCTATTTTTGGTAGTAATGACTCTCTTTAATTCTAGATGTCAACTAGAGTAACACTGCATCTCGGAGAACATGTCAACTAGAGTGACGCTGCATCTAGAGAACATGTGCTCCACACAATACCTGTAGCCTGTGAGAAAACACAATGAGGCCAACAGGTACCTGTAAATTTCCAGGAGGCTAACAGTTTTCTCAGTCACTTTCAGCTAGGGATTTGTATCTCTAATGATTTTGTTTTGCCCTCATCTGAGGTCTTTACCGCTGCTTCTCTTTGCCTCTAATTAGGCATCAAAAGATGGGATGCTTTGTGAAGATGTTTTACTGTTAAGTGGGGATCCTATTTGCACAGAGGCAGGAAGAACCACAGGAATGGGTTTCTAGGGAGAAGAATGTGGTAGATCTTTTAAAGACAACTGCTGGCTGGCTTTGTCCCATCTTAGGAAACACTCAGTCTCTGAGCACTGCTAATGGGCTGGTGATCATCTGAATTACAGTTATAGGAACACGGGGCTGGCCGGAGATAGTTTCTTGTGTAATTTGAAATCCATGACACAATTATGGTTTCCAGGTGCCTCTGCATTGTATGTGATGTTCCTCAGTCAGAATTATGTCACCTGGATACATCATCTGCACTGGAAACAGCAAGTTAGGGGGCTGGGGAGGAGTTATCAGTATCTTTACACTAGCAAACCACGTGGCAATAATGAAAATAACAAAATCATACAGTTTTGTTGAGAATCTATAAGAAAACAAAACGAGAGTCAGTTCTTAATATCCATTCTATTTACAAAAGGGTAAAAGTACCTTTCAAGGGGTTAATAAATACCATCACCTTTCAAAGAGAACAGTTATAACACTTTTCTTAGGTGATTTGGGAATTCCTGTTCAACCTTCCTGTGATGGTCTTAGGGAGGTAAAATATAGGATATAAGGCTATTTTACCTGAAACCTCAGAGGAAAGAACACTGTCTAAAGCAGCAGCTGGTACTGTGATGAAGCAGCTAAATAAACTTCAGAATATATGTCCATTCAATCATAGGTCTTCTAATATTGTAAAAATGTTAAAATATTTCTCTCATCAAATTTTAATAATTCTAGCTCCAAACTATGCTTTATATCTCTTTTAATCAAATATGTAAAAATCTAAATGTATACATTTGAACAGAGATGTAAGTCATTCCTTTATTATATCATTCAGTATTTTATAAAGATTTAGCATACACATACAAACACATACGCACAAGCACACACACACACACACACACACACACACCCCTCAGTTGACTTTCCTAGTGCACTTATTGATCTGCATTTATTTTACTCTTTACAAACAGCAACTGTATGAATTTAAGAATTCCCTGTGAATGCTAAGGAAGAAAGGCCTTCTGGTCCATGATATGATGTTTTAAAACATTTCTTTGGGTACACCATTAAAATACAAAACAAGTCGTTTTACACATACGGGCTACAACTTAACATGGCTACTGTGTTTAAGTCTTTCTCTTATATTCCATTCCTTCTGAATATATTCACAAGGGAACCTGCTTAACCCAGGTTAATTAGGACAGAATGCTCTGAAATCCTAACTTATTTTGAAAGTAAATCACGTAAAGAATATAACACATCCGACTTAGTTGAAGACCCTTGGCAACAATTCCAACAATGTAAGTTATAATATGGTGTATTGCATTTTGATAATAAGGCCAATTATTTACATCTTCATTGTGTTATTCAAGCTTGAAATTTATATAAAATAAGTGTCTTAAAAAGGCAGAAGTAAATGTATTACCAAGATTTAAACCAAGAAAAGGCATTTTATATCCATTATCAATCTGTATTTTTTCCAGTATGTTTAATATCAAATTTCTTTCCCCATTTTATATTCTAGTTTGTTTACTTCATGTGGATTTTTAGTCTATACATCTTCCTTTCTTTTCTAACACAGTTCTGTAAAAAATCGACAAGTCCTAATGGGATTTGAAGACATAATCAAAATAGCTCTCACCATAAATGTATTCTGAAACTTTGGAAAATTTTATAGCCTCCCCCCCCAACCCCCCAACTGGAAATCACCATATAGCACTGGTTGCTTTTATACTTGTTTGATGACCAGATCCAGATGGTACCATGGAAGACAAGAAACCATAGATCAGATTCAGCCACATTATTTTTTAATGTAATAATATTTATATATCAGGCATCATGCTGCTCTGATTGCACTCTCTTTGGAGAAAACACTGTCTAGAGGGTAAGACTTTCTATGTGCTGTATTATATTCTGAGACTTAGTAAAAATAATATGTCTATGCACTCCGAAGAACTCTAAGACAGCATTTCGGTAAGTGGACTATCCAAGGAGTAACCAGAAATCTTATTTACAAAAATCAAAACTGAAGAAAATTTTATCTACTTGTATGAAAGAAATTCTTAAATACCCATATTTCATATTGCTCTTGTCTTGTAAGGTACTCAGCACCAAACATTTATTGCATTAGAAGTGAATAGAATGAGATGCTAGGCATTCATCTATACTGAATTCATGGAGTCATTCTCAGGGTAATATATTCCCATTGAAATGAACAGGTCTATTAATTTCATTGAGCCTTTTATGGGTATTAGGCTTGGAAAATAATCCAAGCTACCTGACCTGCAAATGCATAGTATTTGATGTGTCTACATTTATCAGTAAGAAAGTTTATTTAAAATTTGATTTTTTTTCCTCTTTAAACCCCTAATCATCTCATTCTTACACTGAAGGTGTTATTACAAAAATTTCAATTTGGGGGTAATTGATTCTAGATAGTATTCATTTTCTCTCTTCATTTGCATTTTTTCTCCTAAATTTATAATAGAATTAATTTTATTTGGACAATGGAAATTAAGCATACTTAACAAAATAATATAGTGTAGAATACAGTTTCCTTTTTAAATAAATGTCATTAGTCATATAATACCCCTTTAATACCACTAAAACTATGCTAAATGCAACTTAATCTTCTTTGTAAAATTCATAAAATACTTAAGGATTACAATACCTCAAAGTCATTGTTATTAATGTTTTATTATGGATGCATGAAAAATGCCAATTGCAACTTGTATTAAACGGAACAATGGTCAAGAGAGGGCCATGAATAAGCTAAAATCCAAATTAAAACTGATCACAATGTTATACAAAGTGATTTTAATATGTTTATTATTAAACTAGTATCAGTACTTAGGATGTACATACTCAGTGCACTTTCTATTCAGCAAATTGTATGTGTAATTGCTGGCTTCCATTTCTATTATTAAAGTGATTGTCCACCATGGCAATACATAATGATTCTTTGGTGTCAGCACTTAAGAATGTGAGTCTACCTTAACAAAGTCAACACATTCCCCCACGAGATCCCCCAAAAAGGGACTGGCCACTTTATTACTGACTAGATTTGAACCCCTTCACAGTTTTCTCAAAAATTTGGTGTGAACCTGAAGTTTGACCTAGGACTGTCCCAAACATGAGGCTAGCTTTTATCTCAGCCCTATATAGTCCCTCGGCCTCTCAGAATGAGAAAGCATGTGAAAGAGAGGAAAGAGAGGCTGTGACCATGACGCCCAGCTCGAGTGACTAAAAGTAGGAAAGAAGCTGAAGAGAGAGGAAGCAAAATGGCCAGCGCCTGCCCATAGTATCATTCTAGTCTCGTGAATAAATAGATTTGACATAGAGAATCCTGTTCAGCCTTACCCCAGAGTCACTATCAACCAGTTCGTCTCAGAGTAGGCCCAATCAGATTAGTTTTCTCTCTCTTAGAAGAGATACAAAGAGAAAAGAAGGAACAAAAGGGGTTGAGAGGTTTTCTTCTCACTTACATGAATACAAAAATAGTCAAAACCATATATGGAATATACCACTTTAAATATTTTGACCAATAACAACTAAAATATTACCATTTGTTAAAAGGTCAGTTGGTGTTTGCTGGATAACGAAATCTAGAGTGACTGCTTCCTTTTTTTAAGTATTATCATTCCATTGTCTCATAACTTCCATTTATTTTGAGAAGAAATTTGTCATCATTCTTGTATCCCTTTCCTCCCTTTTGTAGGGGATGTGTCCTTTTCTCTGATTTCTTTTAAGATTCTCTTCATCTTTTGTTTTCAGCAACATGACTATTAATAGTGCTGCCTCAGTTTGCTTCCCTCAGTGTCAGCCTAATTGAGTTTACCGAGCTTCTTGAATCTATGGGTATGTTCTTTATCATACTTGAAACACAGGAAAGCATTAAGTCTTAAATTTTTTTTCTGTTCCACTTTTCTCTCTACCATTTATCCTGAGACCTCAATTACATCTATTAGCTCTTGGTATTTTCCCACAGGCCTCTAATGTTTGGCATTTTTAATTTGTCTTGTTTTGGTTAATTTCTATTAAACTGCCTTCAAATCACTAATTTTATGAAATTATTCTATAAATATTTGGTTTTGAATATTATATTTTCTATTCTATAATCTCTCTTAGCATTTTCAACTCTCTCCTGAAAATTTCCATCTCAGAACCTAGTGATTTTTTTTGTTTTGTTTTTAGAAAATTCTTTAACCTAATTATAGTAGTTGTTTTAAAGTTCTTGTCTTTTAATTTTAATATCTGGATAACCTCAAGTCTCTTTCTAGTGATTAAATTTTCTCCTGATGAAGAGTCAAACTGTTCCATTTTGTTGCATTTCTGTTATTTTTATTCTATTTTAGACACTATGTTTAAAAGAGTGGAAAATTAAGAATATGTTTGTTACTTTTATTTTCTCCCCTCAGAGAGCACAAGCCTTTCCTAAATCTCATAATTAGTGTAAGGAGCTGATCTTCAGATTTCTCTAGGAGTCAAATTGAACTGAGGTAGACTAGTGCTTTAATTAAAATTTGCTTCTGCTTAGCCTAACACTCAGTCTCCTCTACTGCCAATGCCAAGGACACAAATATTGCTGCTTATCAAATATCTGCCAATATTTGAGCTGAGTAACAGTTGGGTTACAGTTTCCAATAGTTTTACTTTTTTAAAATTTTTAATTCCAGTATAGCTGACATGTTTTATTAGTTTCATGTGTACAATTTTCAATAGTTTTTATTTTCCTTTGAATTAAACCCTAGCATTGCCCTAAACATCAAATACTTTAAGATTTCCCAGGGATATAAGAATTATATATTTTCCAATCCTCCCTCCAATGTTTCCTTGGCAAAATTCTGGGATCTGTGTCAGAAAAGATTGCTTGACATCAGACTAAGTAATTTATTTTTGCATTTAGGGATCCTCCAGATTTCAGTTGATCCTTTCAATCATACTATTATTAGAGATTCTTGTTTGTTCCATCTTGAAAGAGACTACAATGCCTCTTAAGGTCTATTTCTCTTCCAATCCATACCCTGATTAAGCAATAACCCTCAGGTATGAAAGTTCCCACAGGTCACCTATAAGTACTTGTCTATCTATATAATGTAGTTCAACACACTTTTCTTAAATTCAGGATTTTAATGACTTCAAAGAAAAGTATGATTTTTTTGAAAAGTATGATTTTTACCCATTTTCTTTTGTATTGTTACCAACAAAAGTTTTTCAGTCTTTCTACGTCCTTACTAGAAGTGAAATTCCTATTTCTTTTGAAATTAGTGATATGAAAATAGGACAAAATATATCTCAGTGGCATATATTAGGAAACTGTGATATCATAATCTCCCAAATCTTAAGGAGTCCCTTTTAAGATTTTAAACAAGTAAATTATATGTCATCTTGATGTTTCTGTTATGTTCTTGTAGCTCTTCAAGTGCAAGAAATCATTTCTTTGAAAAACAAGTAGAATAAATGCCAGCGTAAATGCAAGATTTCTCCCTCATATAAAGAGAAAATGGCTAAAAATAAGAACATGAAAGAATATGGTTATGAGTAGAGACAGCAGAAACACAGGAGTTGTGACAAACAATACCTCCTTCCTAATGTACTCTAAGTGATGCTTTCATGACTGCTCTTCCTGCAGGTGGCAGTGCTCAGCAGAGTGCTTAACAAGCCTCAGAAAATTACTACTACAAGTATGGAAAATAATATTTGACATTCGTGCATAGTTTCCTTCTATTTGATTTTATCACAACATTGATGTTCTAGAATATTAGACCAGACAAATAAGAAATGCCAGAATAGGAAACAAACGTAATCAGTCTGCATTCGTTGAGTTTAGATTCAAATACATATAACTAAAAAAATAAAAATAAAAAAAATAGAGCTTAAATAAGTCAAAAGTTGAAGGTAAGAACTGGTTTAATTGGAGTAAAAACCATCAAGGAACTGACTTAAATCTTCCTGTGACATGATCCTAGTGATTAAGATGACTACTCTAACTGCAGCCACCATATCAAGTGCCAGACCAGAAGACAAAGGAAAGGCAGACAGGAACAAAACAGGTCCTTTTCAGTTAGGTTAGCTCCTTTAGGGAACATTTTATCCAACACAAGTATTGGCCAGATTTTATTTACAGTCACTCTAATGAAAAGGAGAGTGATAAATACAAACTTTTATTCAGAAGACAATGTTTCCACCTCAAAAACAGAGTTTTCTTGCTAAGAAGACAATGAGGATGCTTACTATAGTAGGCAACTCACAGACTCTTTCTCAGACTCCTTTCTCAAGGGGCCTGGGGAAAGACTGAATAGTAACAAACAAGAGTAAAAAATATATATTATAAATATCTGTATCTTTTGCCATTTATAGCAATGAAGATAATGTTAATCTATCTCATACTACATTAATCATTCCTAAGCTAACGAGGCCTGTCTCAGTCAGGATACCCCACCAGGAGACAGAAAACGGTGATTTGAACATGAAAGCTTAATAAAAAGAACTATTAACTATAGCAGGAGATTTCAATAAAAGTATTGGCTACTAAAAGTAAAAAGAACTCTAAAGAACACAGGTTGAAGTAAACACCACCTGTAGGGCTGAACCCCAAAAATAGAGAACCCACCCTCCTTCTAAAAGTAGTGGCTTGCTGGATGGTGGAGGAATCACTGTGGTATTTGGCCAGTAAAGCTTGCTAGAAATTGTCCTCTGGAGTTCCAAGAGAAAGTCATCACAGAGATGCCACAGCTCAGAACGCACAATAAAATTGCCCAGGACAGGGACACTGTTCATGGGGAAGTGCCTGTTTTGGGCACTGCACTGTGAGGCCACCAGAGGGCATATTGGGAAAGGTTTTCACTGCTGGGCATCACCAGCCAGGAGGGGGGGGGGGCGGTGGCTGCAGGAGCTGAGGGCTAGAGAAACTCTTCACTCCAGTAGCCAGAAGTAAGAGAAGACAGAGATTGAGGAGCCCTTGGGAGGAGCACTCTGATCCCAGGAAGAAAAGTCCTTTCTTCATTATAGTATCATCTAGTGACAAAGTCTGAGGTTGCTCCAGCTGCTCTGTTTTCACAGGGAAGTTGATGAAAGATGATCCGGAGATGAGGAACAACTGATAACACAAGGCCTAAATAATTCCAGAGAAAACAGACAATGAGGCCTTCTGAATTGCACCCTTTGACTCACATGTGAAGTTTTGCAGGTATCACTATAATCTAAAAAGATGGATCCAACGTGTATCTGCATCAGAAAGAAAAGAATCAGAGAAAGTCAGACACACAAAAACCATGTTTTCCTCTGATGTCTACTCACGACCTTGAAAAGGATGGTTATCCCATGAAAGACATAAAAGTAACAGAGCTGATACGTATGTGCATTGAACTTTTCATGTACAAGGACATCTTAATCTGCAAAATTAGTTCAATTAATGTCCTAGGATCTGGCCAGTGAAATGAGCACAGCTTCTTTTTCTGAGACAGTGTGACGAATTCAGTAAAAGGAATACTTTCCAATACTACCAACTTCTTCCAAAAATGCCTCTAGCTGCAGTTTCCTTCTTCCTTTCCTAGTTAGGTTTACCTCTGAATTAAAAAACAAAATGATAGTGACACTAAACTTTATATTCTTCTTTTATCTGAGTTCGAACTATTTAAATACGGTCACATGTAATTTCTACTCCCCAAAATGTAGAAGTGTAGATTTCCACCTGTAAGAAAAACAAAATGAAGTATTTTCTCCACATAAAATACTCCATACTTTAAAAAAAAAAAAAAAGAGGGGAGGGCACCTGAATGGGTCATTCAATTAAGCATCCAATTCTTGATTTCACCTTAGGTCAGGATCTCAAGGTTGTGAGATTCATCCTCTCAGCATGCTCCATGCTGGGAATGAAACCTGCTTAAGATTGTCTCTCTCCCTCTCCCTCCGCCCTCCCTCTCTCCCAAAAAAAGAAAAAAAATACAAAATCAGATCAAATGGCTTTCACTATAGAACCACAGAAAAAAAGAAGAAAAAAAAAAAAACATTAGAAGGTAAAATGTTACTTTTTTCTCATTAAGCAATATTAATTAATGGTGCCAAAATGTAATCCACAATAAAAAAAATTCAGTAATTTTACTTCTATTTCTTAACAACCATGTTTAATATTTTAAAGCCTTCCAATACTTTCTATGTGTATGCTCATAAACATAGAGATTACTTTTTTTTTAAGATTTATTTGAGAAAGAGAGAGCATGAGTGGGAGGGATAGAGGGAGAGGAAAAGAGAATCTCAAGCACAGAGCCTCATAGAGGGCTGGGTCTCATGACCCTGAGATCATGAACTGAGCCAAAACCAAGAGGCAGATGCTTAACCAACCATACCACCCAGGTGCTCCTAAACATAGAGATTTTCAAAGAAATTCATATTTTCAAAGAAATACATAGTTTTGTACTTTTTAACATACCGATCATGGATAGTTTCCAATATAACTATGGTTTAAGAGTACTTACAGTTCAGGGCACCTGGGTTAAGTGGCTGCCTTTGGCTCAGGTCATGATTTTGGGGTCCCAGGATTGTGCCCCATCTGGGGCTCCCTACTCATCAGGGAGTCTACTTCTCCCTCTCCTTCTGCCTCCCCCTCAGCTTGTGCTCACTTTCTCTCTCTCTCCAATAAATAAATAAAGTCTTTTTTTTTAAAGAGCATTTATAATTCATTTTATCAAACACTAAGGTTTGTTAGAGAACATCACACTAAGGTTTACATTACTAATATCATAATATTACTTCTTGATCTTTTAGCAAAAGGCAAGTGAACTACAGGGAAACATTTCTTTTTAAAGAAAAAAGAAATGTCACAGAGTCAAAATTCTTTAAGGATTGATTGACAAATATTTCAATTCATAATAAGGAACACCGATGCACCAACATGATAGCCATTTATGTGAGCACTTTCCAAAAAGTAATAGCCAGCCCTGGGTGCTCCTGTGGGATAAGCAATCACAAGCACCTGGAGCCAGTGCACAATCCAGTAAAATCTCAGCATCCTTAGAAGACAGAAATGTCTCCGTATCTCATAGTTCCACTTGTGCTCCCACTGAAGCAGTTGAGGAAGGCATTTGAGAGTGTAACATTAGACTGAACAGCCACAGGTCCTGGTGTTAAGTCCCCACTCATTAATACTATGTAGTGATATTTCTTATCTTAGGCTCCATATCCTCCACTGTAAAAAAAATATTGACATACCTCAGAGATAGTGTGGGTTTGGTTCCAGACTATCACAATAAAGCAAATGTCACAATAAAGCAAGTCAAATAATGTTTTCAGTTTCCCAGCACACAAAAAAGTTACGTTACGTTTACTCCATTTAGTCTAGTGTGTAATAGTATTACGTCTAAAAAGAAAAAACAACAACACTGTGTATATACCTTAAAAATACTTTATTACTAAAAAAAATGCTGAGCATCATCTGAGCTTTCAGTGAGCTATAATCTTTTCGCTGGTGGAGGGTCTCACCTTGTTGTTGATGGTGGTTGCTGAAGGCTGGGGTGGCTGTGGCAATTTCTTAAAATAAGACAATAGTGAAGTTCTGCTGCATCACTAAACTCGTCGTTTCAGGAATGATTTCCCCACAGCATGTGATGTTGTTTGATAGCCTTTTCCTATAGGGAGTCACTAAAATTGGAGTCACAGGGGATCCCTGGGTGGCTCAGCGGTTTGGTGCCTGCCTGCCTTTGGCCCAGGGCACGATCCTGGAGTCCCGGGATCGAGTCCCACATCGGGCTCCCAGCATGGAGCCTGCTTCTCCCTCCTCCTGTGTCTCTGCGTCTCTCTCTCTCTCTCTATGTCTATCATAAATAAATAATAAATCTTTAAAAAAAGTAAAAATAAAAAATGAAATAAAATTGGAGTCACTGCTTTGTTAATTACCACTGCTTTATCAACTTAGTAGATGTAATATTCTAAATCTTTTGGCATTTCAACAATCTTCACAGCATCCTCACCAAGGGTAGATTCCATCTTTCTTTGCTCATCCATAAGAAAAACTCTTCATTGTTAAAATTTTATCATGAGATTGCAGCAATTCAGTCACACCTTCAGGTACTTCCTCCAATTCTCTAGTTTTTTCTACCACATTTGCAGTTACTTCCTGCACTGAAGTCTGGAACCCCTCAAAGTCATCCATGAGGGTTGGAATCAACTTCTTCCAAATTCTGTTTTATTTTAACCTCTTTCATGATGAAACATTCATCATGAATGTTCTTACTGGCATCTAGAATGGTGAAACCATCTAGAAGATTTTCAATTTACTTTGTCCAGATCTATCAAAGGAATCACTATCTATAACAGCTAAAGTCTTATAAAATACATTTATTTTTCTTTGAGATTTTATGTATTCACATGAGAGAGAGATCAAGAGAGCACTTGCGAGCACAGAAGCAGAGGGTATGGGAAGAGAAAGAAGGACAAGCAGACTCCCTGTTGAGCAGGGAGCCCGACTCGGAGCTGGATCCCAGGACTCCAAGATCATGACCTGAGCCAAAGGCAGGCACTTAACTGAATGAGTCACCCAAGTGTCCCTAAAATGTATTTCTTAATTAGTAAGATTTGAAAATCAAAATTACTCTTGGATCCGTGGGCTGCAGAATGGATTTTGTGTTAGCAGACATGAAAACAACATTAACATTATTATAGATCTCCATCAGAGCTCTTGGGTGACCAAGGGCATTTTCAACAAGTAATAGTATTTTTAAAAGTATCTTTCTTCTTGAGCAGTAGAGCTCAATGGTAGGTTTATAACATTCAGTAAACCATGCTCTAAACACACGTGGTGCCATCCAGGCTTTTTTGTCCCATTTACAGAGCACAAGCAATGTAAAGTTGCCATCATTCTTTAAGGGCCCTAGAATTTTTGGAATGGTGAAGAAACTCTAGCTTTAGTTTAATCAGGTACACTAAGTCCCTAAGGAGAAAGCCTGTCCTTTCAAGCTTTGAAGGCAAGCATTATTCATCGACTTCTCTCTAACTATGCAATCCTAGATGGCATCTTCTTCCAATAAATTGCTGTTTGTCTAAACTGACAATCTGTTGTTTAGTGTAGCCATCCTCATTAGTTCCCTTAGCTAGATATTTTGGATAATTTGCTATAACTTCTACATCAGCACTTGCTGCTTCATCTTGCATTTTTATGTCATAAAGACAGCTTCTTTCCTTAAACTGCATGAACCAATCTCTGCTAGCTTCAAACTTTTTTCTACAGCTTCCTCACCTTTCCCAGCCTTCATAAAATTAAAGAAAGGCAAGGCCTTGCTCTGGGTTAGACTCTGGATTAAGGGAATGCTGTCTTCTATCCAGACCACTAAAACTTTCTCTGTATCAGCAATAAGGCTATTCATTTTTTTTAATCATTCACATGTTTACTATAGTAGCACTTTTAAAAGTTCTTAAGGAAGAACTTTTCCTTTATATTTACAACTTGACTAACAAGCAAAAGGCCTAGCTTTGGGTCTATCTCAGCTTTCAAAACACCTTCCTTACTAAGCTTAATCATTTCTAGCTTCTGAGTTAAAGTGAAAGACATGTGACTCTTCCTTTTACTTGAACACTCAAAGGCCACGGGAGGGTTGTTAATTAGCCTAATATCAATATTGCTGTGTCTCAGGGAATAGGGAGTCCCAAAGTGAAGACACAGAGAGGTGGGGAAGAGCCAGTGAGTAAAGCAGTCAGAACACACACAACATATATCAATTAAGTTTGCCACCTTATATGGATGGTTTGTTGGGCCCCAAAACAATTACAATAGTAACATCAAAGGTTACTGATCACCATAACAATTAAAAAATAATGAAAAAGCTTGAAATGTTATAAGATTTACCAAAATGTGACACTCTAGAGATATGAAAATAGCAAATGCTGTTGGGAAAATGGCACCAATAGACGCACTCAATGCCACAAACCTTGCATTTGTGAAAAAACATCTGCAAAGTACAATAAAGAGAAGCACAATAAAAAAAAAGGTATGTCTGTATATAATTATACCAATACCTACAAACCACAACAATTGTGAAAATAATGTGTATAAAGCTCTCAGAATAGTATGTGGAACATAATAAACTCTGAACATATTATGTAAATCTGAGAATCTGCCCAGGGCTCTGGGCAGAATTCCAGTGACCTCATTAACTTTTTCAACCACTAACAAATATTGAATTTCTTTATCGTCAAACACTCATTATATATTATCCTGGAAAAGTCCTTAAAACTATTAAACATCATAAAAAATAACTGGAAGACTTTATAAGATTTTACTATGTAGGTTCACAAAAAAAATGGCAAGAATAAGAGGATAAAGCAGTAAGCACAAAAATTACTGTAGGTCTAATTACCAAATTCTGTGCCAAATTCTGAACAGATTTAGAGATTTCTTCAGATACTTGCATTTTATGTATATTCTTTATTCTTCAGGTATGTAAGTATACTTATTTATACACATATAAGTAAATTTTTTTATAACAAGTCACTTTATATCCTCTGACAAACATTTAAATATAGTTTATTCTTTTCAAATGGGAATTCTCAGTGACTCTTAACAATCACTAAGGTAAACTAGACTGACTTACTGATGTTAAACCTTGTTTTATTCTTCAAATATGCCACACTGAATCAATTTTTTTCATAAATAGTCCCCTCAAATAATTTTAGATGAATTTTATACACTTGATTTTTATTGATAATTATTATTCTAAATATATAACAGTACTCTTTTCATTGCATTTATTTTTATTGTTAATATTCCATAAAAGAGTGATACCAAGTAATTATATAGCTATTAATAAACAAAATTCCCTTTTTTAAAATACATGTATTTGTATTTTAAAAACAAATTCTAATGAAAAATGGTGATTATTAATATTATAATAGTATAATTACAATCGTACAATATTAATAGTATAAGTAATAGTATGATATGATACTTATTTTTCAATGAAAAGTTATTAGGTAATAAGAAATATACTGATAGAGCTAACCACTGAAATTTGGTAGAATGAGAACCTATAATACCAAAAAAGAATAAAAATGTTTAAAGTGTAAAAATTTTTACACTTTGGCAGTTATTTAAAAAATTTTTACACTTCGGCAGTTATTAAAAAAAAATATTTTTTTATTTAAAAAATTACAATTTTTACACTTTGGCAGTTATTTAAAAAATTTTAGGGATCCCTGGGTGGCGCAGCAGTTTAGCGCCTGCCTTTGGCCCAGGGCGTGATCCTGGAGACCCGGGATCGAATCCCACGTCAGGCTCCCGGTGCATGGAACCTGCTTCTCCCTCTGCCTATGTCTCTGCCTCTCTCTCTCTCTCTCTGTGTGACTATCATAAATAAATAAAAATTAAAAAAAAATTTAAAGTGTAAAAATTTTTTAAATAACTGCCAAGTCAACTCCAACAAAACAACTAATAATATACCATTATCAGATATTTTATTATATAAATGAAAATGTTTTATTAGAAAAACAGATATATTGATTTGCCTTAGAAATTCATCAAGAAAGCTAAAAATCTCTAGTGATGCTGAAAAATTACTCTGAAAAGACATTAAACTGTCACTTATTTTTAAAGTTTCTATTTATTTTAGAAAAAGAGAAACACATGCACATGAGTGAGGGGAGGGGCAGAAGGAGAGAGAGAGAGAGAAAGAGAGAGAGAGAGAGAGAATCTCAAGTAGACTCTGAGCTGAGCAGAGAGCCTGATGCATGGCTCGATCTCATGACCCTGCAATCATGACCTGAGCCAAAATCAGGAGACAGACATTCTACCAATTGAGCCACAGGCACTCCATTAACTGTCACATTAAAAAACATAATAACTGTTTATTGGGAATGGCAAGGTATTTTTTTGTAGAACATTTGTTTTAAAATGCCAACACTATACTGAACACTAAAATTATAGAGCTCTTCTCATTGAACTCAAGTACATTCCTAGAGCATACCTCACCTCTAATACTAACTCTCCTGGGAGTTCCAACCATCACAACAAATGACAAGCAAATGACATGAGCTCTCCAGTGTAATAAATAATAAGACTGAGCACACAGGGAAATCCCTCCTTCTTACCACCCTAACTTTCAGAAATGTCAGGAAAGCATATTTAAATTAATAAATAAATGCATAATATTGCTGAAAAACATAAATGGAATTGAGAAGATAGGAGAAAACTGAAATGTGTAGAAGAAGAATACTGCTTTATGGATGCACACATCAAAAATGTCAATAAACAAGATATTTAATTTCACAAGTAATTAAATGCATCCAAAATAAAACACCAACATAATACCATTTTTTATAGTTAAATTTCAGAGCTTATATCAAGAAGTTATTCTGCTACTTGAGTCTACACTGATTGATGCACATCTTCACATGTAGCAGCGTAAAGATGGTCACAAATGAGATGGAAACTAATGTAACAATATGTGTCAAAAGTCTTAAAATTCTGTGGATGTAATAAATATTTTGAGGGCTATCAAGCTGGTGAAACAAACATTAAACAGCTTTGTTTCAGGATCTCTTCTCCTTTAGTGCCCACCATTGTTGGTCACACAGCTTCAAAGAACAAAGAGGTAGACCAGACAGTGGTGGGCAGCAAAGCAATGTTTATTGAGTAATAGTACAAAGCTCCCAAAGAGGGAGGAAATAGCAGAGATACAGGTTTTAATCTACCAATAAGTGGAAGATAATAAGTTTTTGCAGCTCAAACGTAACTTTACAATACAAACTCTAATAGGCATGTTACATTTGATACCACAGGAATAGATTCACCTGAGGAAACAAATGGTCATACAAGTGCCTTAACTTATGATTTGGTCTTTTGAGAATCATGGAATTTTAAAGACATATTTGCACTTTATCTAGTCCAACTCCCTTTTAACGTTCATATAACTTATCTGCCCATAGATGCTAAATTAGAACACTAACCTGATTGCAATCTACTATTGTTTCCAACACATTCAATGATTATTTCTCAAAGTTAATGATTATTCTCAATGATTATTCTCAAAGTTAATGGTATTAATGACTCTTTAGAAATAGTTGGGCAACTCATGGGTAATCCTCGTTTACCACATGCCTAAAATCAAAAGGAATGTCTTACTCCCCTTGAGAAATTACAAACTACAAAAAAACACTGTATATTTAAACTCATTTGGAACATCCCAAATCCATTCTTGTAATGGAAACATAATGTTTATTTATGAACATAAAATTTCAAATAAAATAATCATTTTCAGCATGGTCTTCAGGAAAATACATTTCGGTGTCACTAAAATTTTCAAGGATATAAGCTGCTACCCATCATATTTTAGCAGATACATTATGTTCTTCTCCATTACATGTGATTGGCAGTTATGTACTATAATAAAATCTGTCAGTGTGGCCATTTTTTTCCTCATTTGACAGTTTTCTAAAAAAAAAAAAAAAAAAAAAAAAATCTTGTTCTGGCTACCAATTAAAACTTGATTTTACCCCTTCATTTTATTTCTTTATTGCATTTTAGTTAACTGAGCACTCCCTGTTAATTTTTTTCTAGCAGTAGTAAATTGACAGCACAAAGTAATTAAAAACCTAGAAACAATTATTTCTATAAACTACTCCCTGCCTTCTATTAGCCAATGCTTGTGCTAATGTGACAGATATGTCATTTGGGGACTGACATTTCATGTCCACTGAATCAGCACTTCACTTAGTTATAGGATCACTTCTTTTAAGGATTCAATATGAGGGAAAAAAATGTACTACTGGAAATGACATACAGGAAAGTGTCACAGTGCTTGACATTATCTGTAAAATCTCATTGTCAATAGGGCTATGTTTAGAAATTCAGAAACTTAAGTTAAAAATAAAAACAGAAAGATGTTTGGAAAAGAATAGCAAAGAGGACACCAATTATCTTGGCAAACTGTATTTTAAAAGCACCTTTAAGTTTAGATATCAGCAGAATCAAGGCGATACAGATGGTTCTCTTAGAGTAATTAATTTTTTTGTAGTTTCATATTTATATACCTCTTCAAATATTTTGAGATAAATTAACATTTCAGTGAGACTTAGCTTAATTTGTCTTTAGATAACATATTACTTTCCCATTAAATATAAACCTCGTTAAGAATATCAAATGATTCAGAAGTTTGTAAAATATCTAACAGTGCTCAAGTATATGTATTTTGATTTTGTTTCTATTTTTCTCCACTGAACTCTTCTTGCTCTATATGTGGTTTCTTAACTATAAAATAATAGGGTTCAGCTATCTGTGAAGTAATGTCTCTCCTAGAGACTCAATTATCTCATCCTAGCATCACTAGAAAATTAACACTACAAATTAAAGTGTGACTCTTTTTCTAAAAACATTTTAAGATTTGATTGCCTAATTAAGCCTAAAACATGTTATTACATAATTTACTATTTAGAAGATATTTGTTATTCATCTAAAAAGGTTATTTACTGAATTCAGTATTTATAGAATTACTTATTGAATAACCATTATGCACTGGACTTAAAAAAAAATGAACAAAGACTACACAGAGCAGAGCTTAGTCTCTACATCAAACTTTCCATATCTTTTTCTTTCAGCTTTTATCAAATATTTGCCTTATCAAATATTTGTTGCTTCCATTTGTTTGCTATAGTAAAGCAGATACACACTGTGAAAACAATCAACCAGTGAGCCAACATTTAGGTCAACTATAATATTCCTGATAAGAAAGCTTCTTTATGAATAATTACTTAAGGAAAGCTTGTGGTTTAAAAAAATGAGATTATTCAGGCTCCTATTTTAAATAAATTGATGAAATTCTAAGAAAAACCACATAGTGAAGGAAAACTCTAATTTTTTAATTAAAAAAAGTCTTAAAAGTAGACTGCCTGTTCTGATGAGATTTGTGTACAATATTTAAAAGGTTAAAAAAAGAAGCCAAACTATGATATGATTAGAGGCAACTAAGCTTACTTAGTACTTATATCAAAAGTTGTGAGTGGAAAACCACTCACTTTTCTTTTATGTTAAACAGATCACTGTTATGCCAGAAGAACAGAATAGACTCTTCATGGTTTCAGGAAACTTTTTGGTAAAAATTCCCTGTATAAACTATTAGATTTCATTTATGTACGTCCTTCCTTTAATGTACTGTAAACAAGTATCTATCAAAGGTCTACCATGTTCTCATCACTGCTACAGAACAAGGATATGGCAGTCATCAAATAAATTCAATTATCATAAAGCATCCATTCTACATGGTAAAAAAGTAAGCAAAAAACTATGTAATAGATCGGGTAGTGATATATAAAAAAAATTAAACAGGTAGGGGATAGAGAGTTTGGAGGTACTCTATTAGAAACAGAGATTCCCTCAGAGAGAATTTCAGCATATACCTGAGTGAAATGAGAAATTAGTCCACTAAAATATTTAGGAGTGCATTATAGGCAAAAGCAAAGGCAAAGCTCAGAATACAAACTTCTCTATGCTAATAGCCCTTCATTATAAGAATTTAATTGGTAAAAATTTTTACATTTTGGTGTTGAATTTTTTAATTACATATCTGCAGTAGCAGGTATAATTGCTGAAACATTTCTTTTAGAAAGATGATTAACAGGACGCCTGGGTGGCTCAGCAGGTTGAGCATCTGCCTTTGGCTCAGGGCATGACCCCAGAGTTCCAGGATCGAGTCCTGCATCAGGCTCCCTACATGGAGCCTGCTTCTCCCTCTGCCTGTGCCTCTGCCTCTCTCTCTGTGTGTCTCTCATGAATAAATAAATAAAATCTTTAAAAAATAAAGATGATTAACATAACAAGGTCTTTTTGTATAACTTTAATGTCAAGTGATTATGTACATGTTTTCATAATCACATTTGCACTAAAATGAAAGCTCTGTGAGGGCAGAAATTTTATTATCTGTTTTGTCAACAAGGACTCCAGTGTCTCAAACACTGTTACATTGTAGATAATTGACAAATATGTGTCAAATAAATGAACAAATAATTGTGCACAAAATATTTTTTACATAAATACTAAATGTGTGGGATGCCTGGGTGGCTCAGCGGTTGAGCATCTGCCTTTGTGCAGGGCATGATCTGAGTCCTGGGATCAAGCCTCACATCAGGATCTTTGCATAGAGCCTGCCTCTCCTCCCTCTTCCTATGTCTCTGCCTCTCTGTGTCTCAGAATAAATGAATAAAATCTTTACCAAAAAAATCACTTAAAATACTAAATGTGGATATAGTTCTAATTTCTTTCAATAGTGTTATCATACAATATTCAATTGTCTAGGCAACTTACTAATAATGCAGATGTATTCACTGCATCAAAAGAAGAGTATGTTTTATCAAATGATGAAATTTTAATGTCTGAAATTTTGCATCCCAGCAGAAATTTGGGGATCAGTAAGTTCAATCAATTATTGAGATAAGTGGGATTCTTTCTGAATTTCCAATTTACTGTAAAAAAAAAAAAAAAAAAAAAAAGCATCCTGGTTTCCTCCTCTCCAAGTCACAAGTACATTCAAACCATCATGCAATTTCAAGGAAAAGATCTGATATGAAAATACAAAGAGGCAATAATAGTGAAGGTGATCATTAAATTCCATTTATAATTGAAGACTGGAACAAAAAACAGTAGAAGGAAATGATACAACATAATTATCTAGGATTGTAATGAATCAAAAAGGGGAAATGCATGTAAAGTATATTAGACAAATTCAACTTTTTATATATAGGTCTAACAACTAAGAAATTAGTCATGAAAACATAAGTTAAATATAAATTTTATTTATATATATTCCAGAATGTAATCTATACATATTATGTATATGCATTTACAGCAGTTTTTAAAAGTTCTTCTCCTTCTTTATAACTTACTGTTAAATATATTAGGCACTTATAACTCATTTAATTTTGACAGACAAGTATTATACATATATTATAGGTGAGCCAGATCACCCTTCATCTCAACTGTTCCTGCTTGACTGTAAATATCTATTTCTTAGCAGAATCAGTGCTGGTTATTTCCTCAGAAGGACTTGAAATGGTAACAGTTAATTCCACATGAAGTTTTTGGTTCCTAGATCACAGATATGCCCACAATATAGGTGTGATCTACCAAGTAATATTATTAATAATGATAATTTAATAATCTCTGATTTATTTTCCCTTTTAAAATCAAACTTCTCATTAAGTACAAGTAGGTGCAAACTGATTTCCCACAAAGAGCTTCTGGAATATATGAGATTAATTTTGTTTCTGAAGAATGGCCCCGATCACTGGCAGCACAGTTTTTAAAAAAAAAAAAATCATTTGTGTTTTAGGCAGACTGAATAACTCTCTGTACCTGGGACGTAGTCATGTTCAGAACTGCCACATACAGGATGAGCTAACATTCCAAAGAGGTATTATAAAGTCTTTTTTCCATTTAGATACTGTACAGCCAAGTCAAGGACAAAAACAGGAAATGGACTACAAAACATATGTAAATAGTAGTAATATGATAGCAACCATTTTAGGGGTACATATATATATAACACTCTGCATTGACCAATTCCATATATATATATAAAATATACATATATATATATGGAAAATATATATATGACATACTCTTTAAGTACTTTACATATATAAATTTATTCAATCCGGGATCCCTGGGTAGCGCAGCGGTTTGGCGCCTGCCTTCGGCCCAGGGCGCGATCCTGGAGACCCAGGATCGAATCCCACGTCGGGCTCCCGGTGCATGGAGCCTGCTTCTCCCTCTGCCTGTGTCTCTGCCTCTCTCTCTCTCTCTGTGACTATCATAAATAAATAAAAATTAAAAAAAAAATTAAAAAAAAAAATTTATTCAATCCTTATAACCCTATATGGCAGATGCTATTATTATCCCTATTTAATGGAAGCTGAGAGTGAAACAGAGAGAGATAAAATAGCTTGCTGAGGCTGTCCAAAAAAAAGGCATAGGAAATTTTAAAGGCAAAGATAAAGCACATTACTCAGAGAACCATTGTAATGGAAAGGTCAGAGATAAGGGTTCTCAGAAGACTATGGATTAAGAGCCAATATGTCCAAAGACTTGAGTTGGTTGTTTTTTAAATTCAACTTTACTGGGACTTCACTGGTAAGAAAACATAAAGAGAATTTAGCTTTCATTTAAAATAAAAAATAAATAAAAATTACCATTTATTGAGCACCAACTGGATTCCAAGCACTAATAGGCCCATAAAGATTATGACAACATTCACATCATTGAAAAGTTTAAAGTGTGAAAGATGCATACAAGGAAACAATTATAACTCAACATGACAATTGCTTTATTGAATGAATACAAAAAGCAAGAAAGGAGCAAAGAATAAAGGATCCAATGTCTTTGTTATGAAGGAAAGACATTTAGAGCTATCTGCTTAAGCATAAATTTTGCATGTGCGTGATTGTGAAAGGTACTGCAAACAGAAAGAACACTATGTGAATGGGCAATGGGAGTGAGAAGGCATATTCAAAAAATTAGATATATTACAGAATCATTCAAGATTTACCCTAAAGTAGGGAAATCATGGAAGATGCTGCTGAAAAAATAAACAAAATGCAAATCAATTAAAAAATTACAGAGACATTAATAAATTCTGTACCTGATAGTCTGGAGGCAGAAAATAATGAGCCCATATTATTTAATAAAAAAACTGCAATGTCTGTATTCTTTTATTCAGCCTGGCTAATCAAATGATGCATAAAGCCTTGAAAGTTCAAGATTCTAATTAGAATCTGTTAATGAACAAACTATGGAGAGGATAAAAGTTAATGACACAGGTGTGGGGTAGAGAGAAGTCTCTGAAATATATAAACATTTACACCCTGAATTCCTACAACATTTGATTTGGTGATGATAGAAATTTCAATATCAAATCAGATTAGAGTGTTTTTAATCATATATTCATTTCATCAAAAATACATACATATAAATGTATACATGTATGTTTTTTATTTACTGTGGTTCAAATTACCAAAGCTTGCAAGTGAGAAATATAATATACATAGTCATAGATATCTGACAAAAGTGGAAAGTTGCACTGAGTTCATAAAGAAATCATTTAAACTTATTCATCAATATGTATGCATTATTCATTAAATTAGCAAACATTTATTGACCATCTACAATGTTCAACAACACATTCCAAGTAGTGAATATTTTTAAAAAGTATATGCTACCTATTACACTGTCACTTCTGAAAATAATATAAAATGTGCAAGTCGATAAAACACATAAATAACAAAAATAAAATGAAATAAAACTAAAATAAGGCAAATTCAAACTATCACGACTGTCAAAAAACTCAAAGTGCTCTGAAATTTAAATAAGCAAATGATCAAATCTTTTTGGCATATGATTATTAGGGATGCTGGAAATAATTAAGAAATCTGTATTCGACTAGGCATTTAAGCATGGGTACAATTTTGAGAAATTAATGTGAGCAGAAAAGACGTAAAATAACACTGCACATTGACCAACTGAATAGATGTTATTGGTTAAAGGTTAAATTGAAATGGGCAATCTAACTATAATGCCATTTAAAATAATATATATTTTAATTCAGTGTAAACATTTTATTGCTGTATCTTATTATTTTATTTCCACCATTGGAAATCCAGTTGTGCATATGCTGAATTCCCCTTGACTATCTTCTATACCTATCTTTTGTTTTCTCAACTTCTTTAAATAGCTTCTTCATTAAATGTTTTCAATTCTATCATGGTTACTGCTTTGTGTGAGATCTATTCTCCTCTGTGCTCCTTGTAATTTAGTCATTTCTCAAATGATTGTCTTTTTCTTCTATTTTATTTCTGGAGTTCTGCATGTTTCTGTTTACCATCCTACAATTTGGCCATTTTATCTCAGAATTTTTTTACACAGGGTTTTCTGGTCTTCCTTATAGAAGTAACTGCTTTCAATTTGTTTTTTAAAATTCATATTGGAATGCTTCTACTTTGTGGCAACATCGTTTTAATGAATTTTGCTAATCTGTAAAAAAAAAAAAGTGTACTATTTTTCTCTTGTATTCTATAATATTTTTGTATAACTCTTGTATATTTTCATCGTTTGGTCCTATTTAAATTAATGCATTTTCCTAAACAGTTCTTTGTATTTTCTTCATATGGGATGAGTGGGCCAGGATAGCTTTTCAGACTTTCCTACTCATGAACTCTCTCTTGTAGAGAGGTAAGATTGCAACCTTCATTTCTCTCTTTCCTAAACTAACCTGGCTCAAGAAGATTTTTAATAGAAGCTCTGAGTTTTAGGTTTCTTCACAAGCTATTGACTGGAATAGAACACAGTGTGACTTTAGTGTGACTTACTTGATACTTAGTATAGACATTTTGCTTTTATTCTCTGAGCTTCCATTTCTGGGTCCCTCTGACCCTCCCTTATCATCTGTCTGGTCACCAGGCATTCAAGTCCTGTACATTATGCCTTGTTCATAACAGGTGAAGTGTTAAGAGTTCCCCTAGTAGTTCTTCCTTAAGGTATTGACTAATTCATAGAGATTTCTAAGATCTTTTAATATGTTGTACCCTCTCCCCTATCTCCCCATTCCCATCCCCCATCCAGGTCTGCTACCTGTGGAAGTATTGAGAATATTGGGTTTTGAGGTTTTCTCAGTCTCCAAAAATATATCTTTTTTGGTGCTTTTATGCTTCTTGCTTTGTCACTCCATCTACGTACCTAAAAACAACTTTTAAACATACATTCCTCTGCTTACCAATGGTTATGACTTTGTAACAAGTCTTTAGATACCATTTATTCTATTCCTGGTAATATTCCCATGGATTACTTTATTTCCCCCAAGAAAATAACTTATACTTTTAAATTGTTGGATGTGTGTTTTCTTTATATAGAATAGTCTCCTCTTCCATTCATTTGTAAAATTCTTTCATAAATCATGTTAAATTACACTTCTTCATAGAACTTTTCTTGATGTTATTCAATTGGTTTCTAAGCTCTTTTTTAAACTCTCATAACAGTTTGTGTTTCTTTAGCTCTTTGTGGATGGTTTCTTCTAATTTCTATTTGGTATATGTGTGAATATGAGTGTGGATGTGTTGTATGCTTCTGTCATATCCTCCTTATTAGATAAATGTTTTTTTGAGGGTAGGTAGTAATTCATTTCACTAATATTTATGTCACCTGGAGGCTATTCAATATATATTTCTAAATTGTTGAAGAAAAAAAATCAGTAAGTGTTTTTGACTCTCTGCTATATATACAGTTGTACACAAGTCATGGGAGACACAAGACTCATAAAATTAAAATGCATACCTTAAGGAATGGATAGTAGATCTGAAGAAATAAGATTAAACTTGCAAAATTTTTATGACTATTAGTGAAGTTGGAATAATAAAGATAGACAATACATGGCTTCTGTGGAATGATAAGCAAATATGTAAAGATTCCATGCTTTTTTTTTTTTTTACAAACAAAATACCAAAAATTATATTTATATTTGATAAAATATCTCATTTGGTGAAATCTGAAAACATGATTACCTTTTGTAAACCTTAACTGCATTACAGGGGCACCTGGATGGCTCAGTTGGTTAAGTAGCAGGTTTTGGCTCAGATCATGACCTCAGGGTCATGAGATTGAGCCCCACATCAGGCTCTGTGCTCAGCACAGACTCTGCTTGAGACTCTTTCTCTCTCACTTCCCCGCCAGCCCTCCTCTCACTTAATAAATTTTTAAAATAAATCTTTCTTTCTAAATAAATCTTTTAAAAAGATTCTTTTAAATCTTTCTAAATAAATCTTTTAAAAAGATTTTATAATCTATTTGAGACAGCATGAGAGTAAGAGAGATCATAGAAGGAGAGGGAAAAGGAGAAGCAGACTTGCTGCTGAGCAAAGACCCATGTGGGGCTTGATCCCAGGACCCTGAGATCATGATCTGAGCTAAAGGCAGACACTTAACTCACTGAGCCACCCAGGCACCCCTAATAAAATCTTTAAAAAAAAATAAAAAATAAAAATTTTAATATTTTCTTTACCTTTCTTTTTAATATAGCATAATGTGATGACTTTACAAAGAGACATCATGTATAAACGTCACTACTATATAGGGCTGCAGGTTGAGACAGTATAGCAGACTGAATAACAATATTTATGTGTTATGACAATGAGTTCAGGTCTTTTTACAATATTTGCTGTATTACTGGACATTTCTGAAGAACTGCTTTGAGAGATTGGCAGGGAAATTAATGTCCTTAATGCAATCCACCTGAATGCTTGATAGCGAAATGTCATGAGAGAGTCAAGCTTCAATGTGTCTCAAAGCTAAGATATTCTGAAGAGGAGTGTGGTGTCAGGTGAGTGGTTAATTGGATGTCCACTTTCCTCATCAGATTCTTATGATGGAAAGGAAAGAATACCACTGAGTGAAATTTGGACAGCTTCAAAAGTACAATAAAACAAAATGAACAATTTAAACTTTCAAACTCTTTTGGTATTAAAGCTAAAATAAAAGACAAAGTCTTCTTATCACAAATTAGTGCTCAATTTATGCTGCAAGAAAGCTATGATTATAAGATTCATCTCTGACATACATACTGCCATTCAGTATGTGAACTAACCTGCAGGCAGACATCATGGTCTCAAAACTTCCTTCACCTCATGCTGCTACTATCTTCTATCAACCATGAAATCTTTCAGAGGATGCTATTTAAAGAGTTTATGACATTTAATACACTTTTGTATTTTCTTTCATCATTACTGTATGTACTGAAATACACACTCAAATTCCATTCTTAAGTAGAATTATTAACAGCTGGTTTAGAAATTTTGATTGATAAAGCAAAATTTTATGAAATGTGTTGAATTGCATTTGATGGGTCTGCTGATGGCAGTGAACAACAGAACTTGTTTCTCAAAATAATCTAGATGTAACAGATACGTATGTTTTGAAATAAAAACATTAATTTTATAGTCTAAAGTTCTCTATTTTCTGTCCATCTCTCCCTCCTCTCCTTTACTTCTGTCCTTAGAAACTGCAAGTCTGTTTTAATCACTAGCTTATGATTATTCAAGTAACAGATACATGATAAAAAAGAAAGGACACAGAAATAAATGTCTGGTTTCAGTTCTACTATTTACTGCCAAGATGACCCTAGGCTTTGCAAGGAACACTACCTGTGCAATCCAGGGGAAAGTATGTCCTTCTTAACCAAAATACCATAAAACCTTAATGTTGTTGAGGGAACACTGCTTTTTTCAGTCAACTAACTAAAATAATTTTTCAAATTAAAAATCAGGTTTAAGACAAAACCAACAAACAAATATTAGAAAATGAACAATATATTTGAAATATTTACAACACAACGTACAGACAGGATTACTTTTTTTTCAAAGACACATGACACATAGTTTTTACAAATTGATAAAAGAAAATGGCCAGTTGTACAGAGAAAAACAGTAAAACATATGACTCAGCAATTCACAGAAGAGCAAGTTCAAATGACCATCAGTTACAAAATCATGCTTAAATTCAATAATAGGAAATGCAAATTATTAAATTTCAAATGATTGATAACTTTTTACCAGCCTGGAAGCATTTTTAAAAAATGAGGTAATGTAGAAAAATACACCTGCACATATTGTTCATAGAACTGTTACATTTTAAAACAAAATATGACAATATGAAATAAAAAGTGCACTTTTTCATAGAACCAGTAAACCCACTGTGATAATCTATCACAAAAAGTAAAACTATATATAATGATTTCTGATATGACATGATAGAGTAACAAGGACTGAATTTAGCTTCCTCTTTCTCACCATTAGACCCACACACAAACAAAACCCAATGGAAAAAAACACATGAAACCACCACCTTCAAAACACTGGACTTGACACAATAAAGGACAACGGTCTCTGAGAGAAAGAGAAGAAAACAAGATAAATCCAAGGATTACCACAGCTATTGCCCTGAGAAAATGTCCAGGCCACAGTGCAAGGATCTGTAATCCAGTCAACACTGAGTGGAGAGGATTGAGCTGAGTACCCATTGAGACCAAGGCACCTAAAATTTCAGGACAGAGTATCAAAGATGACAAAGCTACCCAGAAAACCCCAAATACCTATAAAGATTCTCTCAATTATTCAGATTTCTGATCAGTGCAAGTACTAAGGAAATTACCAAAGACCAGGGGAAAAAATCCTCTGAAAGGATTAGAGGGAACAGTACTTCACAGAAGGCATGGGATAATAGCAGTACTTGTGCAATCCAGTAATTTTGGACAGTTTCTTACTTCATGAAGCATGAGGTATAGTACTGAGGCTCTTGGTCATCTAACAAGTCTTAAAAAGCAAAACATAAAAGGATTTTATAGTTTTATAAACTATTTTTAAGTTACACAACTGTGTCCCAAAACAAGGCACCTAAGAAAATAAAATTATATTGTCTGACATTCAATAAAAATTACCACGCATGGAAAGAAGCAGGAAAATATGACACATAATGAGGAATAAAATCAATCAATGAAAACTGAGAATTGACACAGATGTTGAAGTTAGCAGACAAGGACCCTGAAATCGTATTCATAGCTATATTCCATATGCTCAAAAAGTTAATATATACATTGAAGATATAGAAAAGACCAAATCAAACCTCCAGAGAGAAAAATTACAAGAATAAAATATATAGATGGATTAATTGGAACTTAGATATTGAAAAGATTAGTGTACTTAAATTCATAGCAATAGAAGCTACATAAAATTAAACAGGAAAAAAAGAAGTAAAAAAATGCAGAATATCAAGTGAGTGACAAAATTTCAACTGGCCAATATTTACTTAATTGGAGTTCTCATTTAAGGTGATAAAAGAGGAAAACACAAAATATCTGAAAAAATTTCCAAATTTGATGCAAACTACAAGCCTACAGATCCAAGCCATTCAAGGTCCCTCAAATATAAATAACATGAAAAAAACAAAACAAAACACTATATTTAGGCAGGTGAAAACTAGTGATAAAGAAAAAATAATCTCAAAAACCAATAGAAAAAAAGTTACATCCAAGAGAAGCAAGAATGACAATAGGTTTCTCACTAGCAACAATGCAAGCAAGAAGAAAGTGGGTGTGCCTGGATGACTGAGATGGTTATGGGTCTGTCTTCAGCTCAGGTCTTGATCTCCTGGGTCCTGGGCCTTCAGGCTCCTGGCTCAGCAGAGAGCTTGTTTCTCCCTCTGCCTCTGCCTCTCCCCCTGCTCATGCACTCTCTCTGTTTCAAGTGAGTAAATAAAATCTTTTTTTAAAAAGAGAGTGGAATATAATCTTTATAAAATAGTATTGAAAGGAAAACCGTCAACCTAAAATTATATACCTAGAAAGATATCTCACACAACTGAAAGCTAAATTACAACTTTTTCAGACTCTAAAGATGTAAAGCTTCCAGTTATGGAGTGATTAAGTCATGAGAATAAAATGTACAACACAGGGAATATAGTCAATGATATTATAATAGCATTGTATAATGACAGATGGTAGCTACACTTGTGGAAGGCAAGGCATAATGTATAAAGATGTAGAATCAATCAATAAATAAAATCTTAAAAAAAAAAAAAAAAGAAAGAAAGAAAAAGGGACGCCTGTGGCTCAGCAATTGAGCATCTACCTTCAGCTCAGAGCGTGATCCTGGGCTTCCAAGATCGAGTCCCATGTCGGGCTCCCTGCATGGAGCCTGCTTCTCCCTCTGCCTATGTCTCTGTCTCTGTCTCTCTCTCTCTCTCTCTCTCTCATGAATAAATAAATAAATAATCTTAAAAAAAGATGTAGAATCATTTGTGTTGCACAGCTAAAAATAATATAACATGTGTCAACTATACTCAAAATTTTAAATATAGAAAGAAATGTAAAGAGCTGGAAATGAAATTATATAGAATTACACATTACAGAGAAATGTTATATACATGGATAAATATCTCAGATTTTTCCTGTATTATAGAAATGATTTTTCTGATTTAAATCTGTTCATTCAGCTTCCAGGCTTCCTTTCTAATAGCCTCTGTCACATTTCTCTTGCATTCCTTTCTCATCCATTAGCCTCTCACATTTTTCTTGCATCCATTTGCTTCCTTTTCCTTTTCCAGGGGTCTTGAAACAATAATTCTGTCACTAATATCCTAGTTTACTATTTGTGCTGTTTTCTTCTGTCCCTACAGTTTTAATAATTCTTCCTGAAAGCTGCTTTCCTTTGATTTGCAGTAAGAAAAGAAAGAATTCTGATATATAAATGTCTGACTACTTTATTAGTTGTTAATAGAATTTCTTGAAGAGGTTGTACCAAACAATATACCTACAGATCTCTATAATTTAAAAAAGTTACCTACATATTTCTGAGACATTCTAGTCATTTATCTTGCAAATTAAATCAGGTACAAGGCACTTAGGAAAAATCTGAAATATGAAAATAATCATGTTGAATGGAAGGCGGAATTTCCTGTGAGAAAAACAAAACATGTTTTCTTTACAACTCCTTAGCTGGAGTAAAACAATTCTACATGAAGACAGGCAGGAGTTTTTTTGTTTGTTTGTTTGTTTGTTTGTTTTTTCATAGATGAGCATTGTCAAGTTTAGATTGCCCTTATGAAGATATATGCCAAGGTTTATTAAGAATTAAGGTAACTCCATGAAGGTAATGACATAAGTATTTTATAAATCTTCAAATAAAGGTTTAAAGTTTAAAAACTAGTCCAAAGAATAGGATGATCATAAAAAAGGATAAAGTCAATTGTGTGTGTACATACATTACACTTTAAAGGATAAACTGAAGTTTTTAAAATCCTGAAATTAAGTTTCACATTATTAAGAGATTAAGAAATATAAATTTCTGTATTTTCAATGACCAACATGATGAAGCATGCAGAAAAAAACAAAGGTAAAATGCATTTTAGCCTTTCCAATATTAATTGCTAAGTAAATTTATGGTGAAATTCAGCTTAAGACTTTCCAAAATACAATCACTATAGAAAATTTACGGTGATGAAATGTTTGCTTTGTATAAGAGACAAAATTGGACACACTCAAATTTTTTTTTAAATTTTTATTTATTTATGATAGTCACAGAGAGAGAGAGGCACAGAGACACAGGCAGAGGGAGAAGCAGGCTCCATGCACCGGGAGCCCGATGTGGGATTTGATCCCAGGTCTCCACGATCGCGCCCTGGGCCAAAGGCAGGCGCCAAACTGCTGCGCCACCCAGGGATCCCGACACACTCAAATTTTAAAGAGAATCTTGAACCTACTTGAATTTTGCAACTATTTAAAGGGTTATAATTTTTAGTTGTTATTAATCTCCTTTTTCCTTTTTTCTGTACCCCAAATTCCATAATTCTAATCAATAGTGAAATTCTTTTTTTTTTTTTTTTTAATTGAATATAGCAAAGAGACTGTATAGTCATCTTTGCATTAAGGCTCTGGAACATTCACTTTCTCTGATCTCATTCACTTTTTAAAAATAGTTATTGATTTTTAGAATAAACAGATATGCGGTACAATCAAGCCAGAGGAATATTTTAAAAGTACATAATAATATCATGTCCCTTTACACCCCACAAAAAAAAATCATATGAAGAGAAAGCTGATAATAATAGCAATGGGAAATGACAAGGGAGTAATTATCCAAGCAATACAGAGAAAAGCCATATGCTTTGCATAGAAATTGAAACTGCACAAATATGGTAATTGATTTCGTATTTTGACCTTTCATGCATTGGCATTCCATCTATTCCAGTTTCTCAACCAAAAAAAAAAAAAAAATCACAAAAATAACAATAGCAACTTGAACAAGAACTTGGATCTGCTGCTGTTTTTTTTTTTTTTCTCTTTGTGAAATGATCATGTAAGCTTTTTAAAAAGAAATAAAGTGGAAAAAAAAAGAAATAAAGTGATATATAGCTACAGCATACAGAATTTGTTCTAAGACAAAGTTAGCTAAAATGGTCAAGCACCTGAACATTTTTCTCAAAGTGAATCAGGCACTTAGCCTTGGTTTACTGCATTTCCATAAATGCCTTGGTGCAAAATAATGTATACAAGACAAGTAAAGGAATCTGTTTTCCATCATCAAAAGGACCCCTGCCCCACCATTCCCAACTATTTTATTTATTTGTGTTATCTTTTCTATCAGTGCATGCCTTACCTCTCAGTTACTTTCAAAGAAAGAAATTCTCAAGCCTATTTTTCTATTGTAAAACCATTTATTATATATTGGTGATCTAATGAGTTACGACTCATAAATATTTCACAAGAGTCTGGGATATATATCAATTTGGAATCTGAGATGCATATTGATTTACAGAAATAGCTTAAAGGAGGCATTGTATAATGCTGCATATCAAAACTGCACTGTTTTGACCTATATACCCACTATCTTCCCCATTACCCCCAGGAGGCAGTTTTTACTCAATTGTCCTTGTACACTCAAGATTTGAATGTAGAACAGCCTACAACCTGTCATGAGACTTAATTATGAGAATATTGTCTGGGACTTTCTTAAGTTAATAAACTTTTTAGAACAGTTTTAGGTTCACAGCAAAATGGAGTGGAAAGTAGAGAATTCCCTTTAACCCCTTATTTTTCCTACCACAAACACAACCTCCCCACTAACAACAAGCCATACCATGATGGTACATTTGTTACAATTCATGAACCTATACTGACACATCTGGGATCTTTTTTAGAGTGTTTTCACTAAAAAGATGCACAGGATACATTTCTGTAGTTTCAGAACCAAGAATCAGTGTTGCTTTTCTGAAGCAGTGGATTGGTTTGACAGACTGTATCACTAATCATTTGTTTTTCTTTGTCTATTTTGATTAATGAAATGGTTGAAGCCAAGTATATGTCCAACTCTCAAAAGTCTGTCAGCATGTATTCTGTGAATTAATCTTAGTCCTGCCACATTTTATTTCCTCCAATTTCTTTTTCTTAACGCTCAGATATTTGTCTGGCTATTCCTTAAATTCTTGCAATTTTGGCGTTTTTCTAAGTCACATTAATTTTTTGAAACAAAAAGGGATAAAAATAAATGATTTCATAAATAAAATATAGCTTATTTGAATTCAATTAGCAGCTTTTTAATTATCATTTTTATTAGGGGGATAGATATAAACTATCAAATTTTATTTTATTTGGTATCAATTTTCAGAACAATCTCTATACTAGCAGAAAATACAAAATTTGAAATGTTCCTTATACAAGGGAACATTTGCACTGATGAAAGTAACCAGGAGGCAACCCTAACACATATGTTGGGGACAAAATATAAATATATTCCCTAAATTATGCACAGTATGTTTACTTAGTGGAGCTTTGTTTAACAAGTACATGTGGGCACAGTGATTATATTTGACCTGTATAATTAAGAAAGTGATTTGCTTAGCAAGTAATTTGTAATAAAATGCCTAACCAGTAATCATAAGCACAAGCCATATGTTTTTAAATATGACCCAAACATTTGCATAGTGTTTATGTATAATAAATTAAGGCAAAATGAAAAATCTGCTGACAAAAAATAAGTAGCAATAAGGGTAGAGCAATGTATTAAATCCTTCATTTTGGATCATTTAGGTAATGTTCCATTCATTTTAGATTCATGAATAGAAGCCTTTACAGATTGGACATGCATACCATAAATCTGGAGTTATCCATTATTAGGTGGCATTTTGCTGTTTACAGTTGTACATGTTTACTTTGTGCATAATTAACTGCATAATAGCGGTCTGTGTTTTGTACAGAATTTACACTCAGGCTCTCATCAAAACAAATGACTCCAGAAAGTAGGACACTTCCATTAAGTTCCCTGCAATCAGCATTTCCTAATATAGGTTTACAGGAATGGTTTTGATTGTGATTGTTAGTATTTTCAGCAGCTAATGTAGATGTTGGAGTTTAATTTATTAAACCCCTACGATGCATATATGGATGGGTAGAAGTGGAAGGAAATAGAGCATACCTAAGAATAGCCAAGAAGGAATTTCCATGAAAATATTAAGTGCAGAGCCAAGGTAGACAGGCAATTGATCACTGTGTCATAATACAATGGATCAAATATACACCCCAGCTATTTTTTTTGCAGTGCACAATTGTGACAGCCAGATCAACAACTTGAGAAAGAGCAGGTCTCTGAAAACAAGCTGTCAGAAGAAGAATCAAGATTTATTCCAGCCACACCCTTTGTTTACAGCAAAATAAACTTACAGAAAATTTACCAAATTAACCAAAAGATAACTTGTAGAATTAAATAACAAAGAATAAGCAGAGATTAAATAAATGATAAAAGCACTGAGTGTGGATTTTATTGGTTAGGACTACTAGTTGAAGCAGAAGTTGATAAATTTTTAAAAATCATGATAAATGAGACTGCATATGCAATGTCATGTAACTCAGTATATTTGTGTTCCTATCAACAGTTGGATAAAACATTAAATGGTCACTTTCTTTCAAGAAATGGTCATTTTAGGATAAAGAGGGAGAAATTAAATGGTTTAACCAGTTCTCAAGAAAAAAATGAAATAATATTCATAAGTTAATATATATTTTATAACAAAGTATGAACTTTTTAAAATTGGACCTTAAAACAAACATGTGATAAATAATAATTAGTATTAGTATTAAATAGTATTAAATACTAATTTCTCCTTTTCAGAATCTAAAACATTATTTAATAAAATAAGTTCTTTTTTTAAGATCTTATTTATTTATTCATGAGAGACAGAGAGACAGAGACAGAGAGAGGCAGAGACACAGGCAGGCAGAGGGAGAAGCAGGCTCCACGCAGGGAGCCCGACATGGGACTCAATCCAGGTCTCCAGGATCATGCCCTTGGCCAAAGGGAGCACTAAACCGCTGAGCCACCTGGGCTGCCCTAATAAAATAAGTTTAAATAACATGTCATATATATAAAACAAATGACCCTCTAGAAATATTCACCATCAAAACTATAACTCCATATTATCTGCTTCCATTTAAAATATTTACTCCATTTTATAGAAAGTATTTTCTACCATTTTTATTGATAATTTCTTCTTTTGTTAACTATTATTCTAAGTCTCTAAAGATGTAATTCTATGCATTAGATATTTCATGAAATTTTAAAATTTCATATAATATATCCAAGTAATTACTTTTCCAAACATTCTGAGGTGATATTTTGCTTATAAAATTCAGTATTTTAAACAATCAGATCATACAATCAGAATCAAGAATCAATTCACTAGGATTCTGGCCGAGATGATGGGGTAATTCAAACAGAATCTCTATAATCACACCCTACCACTGCTTCACTTAGTATAATGGTTTTATATACACACAATTAATATATATTTACATAGGTATCTAATGTATTTAGTATAATGGTTTTATATACACACATTTATATTTACATAGGTATCTAATATATTTGTATATATGTAAATATATAGTGATTATATGTAACATATATAAGTAAATATATAAAAACATTTAAAAAGTGTTCTTGGTAGAAAAATGGTAAATGATAAATACTTCTATGGATCAGAATCAGACCAGAAATCCATATACATCTAAATATACAGAGATATAAACTATGCTCATAGATGGGAAGATTTGGTATCACAAAGATGCTAAGCAAACCTATTATTTTCACTGCTCTGATAAAAACAAATAATCTTTATGGTTTTTCCTGGAGACTGGCAAAGTGAGACTCAGTTAATATCAAAGAATACACAGCCAAAAATGTATAGTTTTTAGAGAAAACATAAAGTGAAAGATATTAAAAAGTTCACTGTAATTACTCATCCGGTCTCTACCACAATACTTTCGGTCCTAGGCACCGCTAGCCTTTGCAATTGAGGTGGCCACATTCGGTGGTTCTCTCTGGTTGAGGAGACCTCACTTCAGCTCTTGCTGTCATGTAAGTATCTATGATTCTGTGCCTCATCCTTGGGAGTTTTCCCTGCAGCCTCTGTTATGAGCCACCATTTTTTTTCCCACCACAGTGGCTACAATGGAAAGCTGATTCACAAAGAACTGAGTTACTTAACACTCTTTTCTGTGGGGAAATGAAAGAACATCTAAGTCTCTCAATGCCAAGTAAGTTCCTATGGTCTCCGGGAACACTAAACTTAAGAAAGCCAGGGCCTGAGATACTTAAAGTTAGGTTAGGGAAGGTATCATCCAAGTCCAGGAGTTGCTCAACTGAAGAGGGTTAAGAATTAACAATCTTAACTTTAATTAATTAATGCGGTGAATAGTTGCTGTGCCTTTAAGGTTACTTCAATGGCGGGTATATCCCAGATTGGTGCAGGAAAATTAAAAGAGCCTTGAGTCAAAGTCAACGGGTTTAAAAGTGTTTTGGGTAGGGACCTGGCTGGCTCAGTTGGTGGAGCATGAGACTTGGGACTTCGAGTCAGGAGTTCAAGCACCATGCTGGGCACAGAGGCTACTAAAGAACAAACAAACAAACAACAACAACAACAAAAGTGTCTTGGGTATGCTTCTTGAGGTATCCACACCTTACCTTCTCTGAGACATGTAAGCTTCGTCCTATGCCTGTTCTGTCCTTTCTCACCTCCCTATTTCCCACCAGCATTTCTCTGGGGAAAAAAAAGTGTGGATTTCACTTCTCCTCTCCAGGGCAACTAAGCCTTACTCCAACTGAAACCTTTGTCTATTATTACTTCAACTTAGATCAAAGATTTACTGAGACATAGGGGCAGAAGAGAGGAAGATCAGAAACTGGAATCTAAATCAGGATATATACAAAATGTATTGCTTGTACCAATTTCCAAATATT
Organism: Canis aureus; assembly: GCF_053574225.1. Taxonomy (NCBI): domain Eukaryota; kingdom Metazoa; phylum Chordata; class Mammalia; order Carnivora; family Canidae; genus Canis; species Canis aureus. The sequence goes on along the minus strand of NC_135617.1, from coordinate 11,100,042 downwards.
CTTCTCCCATGAACTATTGTCACATATTGTGACATATGATGATTTTTAGACACATATGTTCATATACATTAGGATAAAGGACTAAGATTTCTTCTGTAGTTTGAAGTTAGTGAAGTGTTAGATTCACTTAAAAAATAAACAGGAAACTGAGATGCCTGGGTAGCTCGGTTGGTTAAACATAGGACTCTTGACTTCAACTCAGGTCATGGTCTCAGAGTCATGGGATCCTGCCTCCCCTCGCCACCCTACCCCACCCACTGTTGGGCTCCACACTAGGTATGGAGCCTGCTTAAGATTTTTGCCTTCCCACTCCTTCTGCCTCACCCACCCCTGGGGTTGCACATACACTCACACACATGCTCTCTCTCTAAAAAAAAAGAAAGAAAAGAAAGAAAGAGGAAACTAAGAAAACATTTAATATGCATGATAGAAAAAATTGCAACTCTTAATATGTAAAATGTTATTGAAAATTAAAAATAAAATACAAATGTCAGGAAAAAAACAGTTAATGGACATAAGAAACTGTACTATACAGAGTTTTTAGTTTAAAACAGAAGCTACTATAGCTAGAACACATAAAAATGGATTTATTAAAGTATTAGTAAATTTACAGAATTTCTAGGAGAAGAAAAAGAAAATAAATTCTGATACTACTTAACCAGAAGTGAATGCCCAGTCACAGCAAGGGACTACTCCAATAGAAATAATGTTTTGGTACCACCTGCCACTGCTATCAGACACCCAGGAAGCCAGGGATCTGACAATACAACTCCCAAATACTGTTGCATGAGGGGAAATAAACAAACAAAATCTAAACACATGCCTGTGCTTGACAGAGGGTCTACATGGATTCCTACTGGTCTATTTCGGAAATAGATATTTGTTTCTCAGGCTTTATCTTAAGGAAGGCTGACTAAAAGAGAGAAATGAGGCAATGCTGAATGAGTCAATTTGTTGTCACAATAGACAATTATAGAATGAATACAAATAGCCAAAATATAACAAACTTGATTATTAATCAAACCATGTATATGAAAATAACCAAACACCATTCTTCTTTATGAAATTGTCAGAGGTATCACAATACAGTATTTACTAGAATATGGATAAATATGTCCATGTATTATTTCTAAAAATATAAATGTGTAAGATGTTCTTGAAAGAATATCATTCATGTCAAAAGTTACCCAAATAATTATTCCTTTAACCAAATAATTTTACTTCAAAGAATCTATACTAAGGGAATAATAAAAATTTAAGAATGTATCTATAAAGATTTTTCTATAAATATACTCTTCATTGCTGATTCTGTGACAGTATAGAGGTTTTATCAAACTAAATATCCAACTTTAGTGAATTGTTTAAATCAATTGTTCTGTATAATGGAATGACCCGCAGGCTACAAAATACATGGTGCAAAATACATGATGGATTTGTTGACATGAAGAGACATTTATGATATATCACCGAGTAAAAAAAAAAAAAAAAAAGAAAGAAAGAAAAATCAGTTTATACAGAAGTATGTATAACATGATTCCATTTGTTATGGTAAATTTATATAGCTATATATACCTATGGATAATTAGGAAATACATAAAAATGCTAATAAGGATTACCTGATAAATAATAATTCAGGCAATTGCTTCCTTTCTGTTTATATTTTTTCCCAATTTTACTAAGTGAACATGGTACTAATTTTCAAGGAAAAGCAAAAAGTACATCAAGTAATGCAGTTACCACTGTCCCTTATCCATACAGCTTTATCCCTGCATTATCATCTCTCCTTCCCCCTGCTATTTCCCTTCTAACTAGGATTTCCATACAAAATACAAATTTTCTGGCTAAATTTGAATTTCAGATCAACAATGACTGATATTTTAATATAAGTATATTCCAAATACTGCACGGCATCCTGTGTTAATTTGCTAAACATGGTAACTCTACTTCTAGCATCCCATACTTGTATATATATTCGGGAAGTTATGCAACCAAGGACATTTGCCAAAATAACAAAAGTAAAAACTTATATATGTGTAAAGCCTAGAACTCAACGACATTTTACATAAACTTTCATAGTTTTCTTAGTAACATTGTGAGGTACACAGAAGGAACCGAAGCTCAGAGACTTAAGGGATCTGATAATAAACATAGAGCTGAGAGGAAAATCCAGGTTTTTAACTTCAACTTGTGTTCTGCTAGGATAAAATGAAGTTCTATGGAGGACTCCAGTTTCATTACTGTCATGCTTGCCATTTTTATCAAATTCTATGAATTTTAAGATATTTGAATAGAAAAATTCCTGTACTTGTTGTTGCACGGTGTTTTTCTTGTGGTAATCATTCAATCATGTACATGATATTTGCTTAAACAGAACATAAACAGGCTTTTTAGGTCATCCAAAAGTTAAATAGTACACTTTACTCACTTCCACTTTGAGTCACTCGCTCACTCCTACAGTTTCCTATGGTTAAAATAACCCGACCCCTTCAACTAACTGAATCTCACCTTAATATTCATTTTGGACGTCAGTTTTCTCCTGCAATTTTTCCCAGGTGCCATAAGTTAAGTTCCTTGGTTTTTATAGATTTACAGATTCTCCTGTACTTTCATAGTATGGTAGCTATCACTCTGTATGGTTGTGACCTGTTTGTCCTATGTCTTTATCTCTGCTAGACTGTGAGTTCTCTGAAGACAGGCAGTTCCTGTTTATCTTCAAATGACCATACCCTTAACAATTTGAATCCATAAGTAAATAAATTGATCTATCTATCCACCCAACCAACCATCAATCAAGAAGTGTAAGGGTCATGTATAAAGCTCTGTTTGTCTGACTTAATTAGCGACTGTATTTTAGAGTAGTGTAGCAACACCTAATAGTTTTCTTTCATTTATCGAACCTAATCAGTATTATCTAACTGATTTTCTATATTGAGAAGCATTTCTCCAGGTTTACCAAAAAGAAAATGAAATAACAAAGAAATTAGCCTGCAAAGAGAAGTGTTGGCAGACAGCAAATATTTTTAATATCAATTTTTCTTCTAATGTTATTGAATACCTTTTCATTTACCCATTGATCATTTGAATATTTTCTTTGTGGGGAGGGGAAAACACCTATAACACCTATTTAGGTACTTTGTCCATTTTTTAATTGGTTTATTTGGTCTTTTGATATTGAGTTGTATGAGTTCCTTACATATTTCAACATTAATCCTTCCTCGACATGGCTCTTGGCACTGATTTCAATTTTTTTTTTTTTTTTTTTTTTTTAAATAGGAGACCTAAACCAGAATCAACAAAATAAAAAATAAACAAGCAGGACTACATTAAACTTCCGCACAACAAATAAAACAATCAACAAAATGAAAAAGCAACCTATGGAATGAGAGAAAAAATATATATGTTAAATATTCTCTAGTTGATCTAGAGAAACAGATCAATTGCAAGTACTTGAGAAAACTCCTGTTCCCTGAGAGATTGATATAAAAATGAACTATGTTGAGTTTGTAGTTATGCCTCCCTGTAGGGACCAGCACTGGTGATGTGTATATTGCTGGTTTATTTTTGATGTTCTGTGATAACAGTTGACATGAGTGGCATGCCAAGTGCTCCAATCACCCTTCAAGTGACCTGCTACCGAAGAGCACAGTTGACTTCTAGTCTCTAGCTGTCATATGTTTTGCTGGCCACACTTCCCCCATACTTCTAGCTAATGATTGAGCTTAGAAGAGCTCTTAAAATCATACCATACCTGCCCATTATGGGCCTCCTCTGACAGAATATATTTTTGACTTTTCTCTTCAGCCTTATGGGAGTCTTTTTGAGAAGGGCACTGGTGTCTAAAGCTCTTCCTAACCAATCCTCCTCTCTTCTTGCTCTCCTTTCACAGGGTTCAATCCTATACCAGGTATGAAGGCTTTCCTTCAAAAAGATTCACCCCAAATAAATCTCCTTCATGTCTCATCTAATCCCATTTTGTGTCTTCTTGGAGAATCTGAAGTGATGCATTCATCAGGCTCTGAAGAGTGGTAGATATCCTCGTTTATGTCTTTATCTCTCTTTTTAGGCTCCAATGAATACCATTAGTCATTGAAAACAATGGTAATGAGTATGGATGTTAATGTGACTCCATTATTACTGTAAAAATATGGCAAAACTATTATTTCTCATTATCGGGTCTGAATAAGCATTTTTATATGGAAAAATCCATTTCAACATTTAATTCTTGATTAATTAATTCTAGTCTAATACTGCCTTATGCTATTCATGGAAACACTCAAAATCTGAAACCATTCTGGAAAGTAAAAGCAAGTTCAAAAATCTTAGTTTAATTATATTTATTTTCCAAAGCCTATGGTGCCACTAAGTGACCAGTACTCTAAATCTATACAAGAGTATAGATCAAAATCCTTATGGTAAATAGTTGTTTTTCTTTCTTAATTTCTAATATGGATATTGAATTCTCAAAAGCAGAGATGGACCACACAGATGGCATGCTTAAGAGGAAAGTATTGTTGAATTAGGCACACTGGTGCAAGGGAGAATTTTAAGCTGCTGACTGACTCCATTAATTCATGTGAGGAAGACAAAGATGTTGCCAAAGATGCTGTCTTGCCCCAAGTATGATTTTAAAAGCAGAAATGGTCATTTTTTGCAACTAGTTCTTTTCTGTAGTAAGGACAATGTAATATGTAAGAATGTGAACAATAAACTGACAATGTGAAAAGTAACAGACTTAAAAAGCACATGGCATAGATAAAAAAAAAAGAGATTAAGGAAAAAAATGATGCAGAAATGCAATTTACCTAACTTTCCAGATATTTTCACTTTTAACCAATACTTGTGTAAATTAGACCATAACAATTAGCAGTTACTGCATGTTTACCATGTGATAATTTCCTAAGTGTTTTACATTCATTCTCCATTTAACTCTTAAGACATCTTTAGAGCAGAGATACTATTTACCTAATTTGCAGATGAGGAAAATAATTATTTAAGAGGTAAATATTTTCCTCAAAGCATAACAACATTAATTGATGGATCATGGATTTAAACCCAATTTTAGATTCTACTACCCAAGCCCAAGTACAGTGCAGTACAATAACCCCCCACCTTACCTATGAAATCTCTCCTTAGCAATGAAGGATATGCTCCAAGACCCCAAGTAGATGCCTAAAATCACAAATAATACCAAACCCTATATATTCTATGCTTTTTCCTACACATGCACATCTATGATAAAAGTTTAATTTATAAACAAGACATAGTAAGAGATTAACAACAATAATAATAAAACAGAGCAATTATAACAATATACTATAATAAAAGTTATGGGAATGTGGTCTCTCTCCCTCAAAATATCTTGTACCATACTCACCTTTCTTCTTGTAATAAAGTGGGATAATAAAATGCCTACCTGAAGAGATGAAGTCAGGTGAATGGTGGTGAATGGTGTAGGCATGGTGATATGTCAGGCTACTATTGAACCTTCTTATAATTCATTACAAGGAGGATCATCTACTTTCAGACTACAATTTGCTAAAGGTAATTAAAACTGCAGATAAGAAAGAACTACTGCACTGACTTTTAACCAAATGTTCTGACCATCCTCTGTGGATAACTAAAAAAAAAAAAAAAAAAAAAAAAAAAAAAAATCCCATTATCCTTTCTTATCTTGGAAATTCTCTTTTGGAGATCACCATTCAATACTTACCTATCGAGATGTATACATTTGTGTGTATGCCTAAATTTCTTTGTGGAACAAGACAGGATACTACAAATGGCACGGAAATAATAAAACATATTTGTTTATGACCTCAAGATACTTCAAGTCAGTGAGTTAGAACTAGAACACATTTATGCCATTAAGGTGCATTTATTCTTTAGGCTTAAAAATACTGAAATCGAGAAGAAAGAAACCGGAATTAAGTTCTTGAGAAAACAATATGCTTGCTTTATGAATATACACATAACCTAAATTCTTAAAATAATTATTTAAAATTAGAGGATGCTATGCTCTAATTCTCCAAGTGACTTCAACCATCTCCAGTAAATTTTATGATCTTTAAGCACAAAGAGGTTTCAATCACCTCTATCCCCTAAGCAAGTAATAAATATTTATTGACATATAAATTTCAAATAAATGCCTCTCTTTTTTAGGATTCAAAGAAACATCAAGAGTTATATTTTTCTCAAGCAAAAATGACTTATTCCTTGGCCAATTATTATGGCTGCTAGCAAGGTAATTTTGTCTTTGTTTCATTTGTAGACCTGGTACCCATTTCACCAACTTATAAATCTTCTTAAAATGCTTAATGAAGAGTTGAATTCATATATTCTATTTAAATAGACAGTGGTCAGATATTTGTCTTATATTTAATTATTGCAAAGCTTCACTTTTTCTTTTAATATTAAGATGACTTTATTCCATTCGTATTGTTCTTAAAACTGGTTCTTGATTTATTTTTGCTTTGTCTTCCTAATTAGATATTCATTTTGACATTCTGGTCCCAGAAGAAATAACATTAACTCCATACTTATCCATCTGGTTATCTGTTATAGCTCGTGAATTGCTGCTTATAATTTTCCAGGGACATGTGGGCGCCCTTCCAGTTAGGCTATTAAAATCCCTTACACTCTAACAACATGCTAATTAATATCCTCTCACGTTTGTGGATGCACAGTAAAAACACAGCCATGTAGAGGAAATGTCTCTTCTTCAATATTGAAATGTAGAAATTTTAAATTAAACGTTAAGCCAGCAATTCTTTATATAACTACATCCTTCCAAGGAACCAAAACCTTTTATCTTCAATTTTATGAAAATGTTTAATTCACACATCATCTTAAAATTTAATACCTATCATTCTAAAAAAAACTGCACTGTGAAGGAGGAGTATCTTTTCAGCCACATTCAGAGAAGGGTGTTTCCTAGCAACCCCATACAATCAGAATCAATCCTTGGAAGAATTATGACTCAAAGTGCTGTTAAAAGTAATCATTTGCATGAAAAAGAGACCTATGTCTGTTCTGATTAGGAACAACAGTTCTTTCCTAATATTGGTCAGCCTCAGTCCAAAATCAGGCAGCTGTTTAGAGATGTCTTTGTTGTCATGAAATTTTGCCTGAGGTAGTCAAACATCATATCCCCACAGACAGAGCACACAGGCCACTAAAACTTCAGAGATTAATCCAATCAGATAAACCATCTCTCTACCACATTAAAATGTGTTACATTTTTTATTTTGTATACATTTCTTAACTCATTTTCATTTCCTTTTACCTGATAAGTATTCTTCACTGTTGAAGGATTAAACATTTTGTAATGATTTTATAGAGAATTAGGTACCTAATTTGTATAAACATTTATTTGTACATTGTCTTTTTCTTTACTAGGCAACTACTGTTGCCCCTGCATATAGATTCTACAACAGTTAGTTTCAAATTATAACTGTCTTTTTCAACATTTTCACAATAACAGTATCAATCAAAGCGCTTTGATTATTCACTCTAGGAAAAAATGTTTTATTTTTTTCAGATATAAAATACAATAATTCAGTAGATTAACTCCCCCACTTATTTTTTTTTACTGGAGCAAGTAGCTATTGTTGATCATTTCAGTTGCTTTGTTGTTGTTGTTTTGTCATTGCCCTTACATATCCAAAACAGACCTGCTGTCAAATGGATTGTATAAAGTACAATTTGGATCTATCTAAAAACGCAAAATCTATCAAGATCCAATAAACTGCTAGTGAAGCCTCAAAGACCACAGGCTAGGAGGGACAACTTCTCCATTCCAAATTTAGAAATCATACATGTTATTCCTAGATCTAAGTTTTGGCATTGACTTTATAATAAATTTATCCCAGAAGGATACTAACAAGGTAAGTAAGCAGACAGTAAATATCAGAATAATTAGACTATTCTAAAAATATTACTTGAAATTTATTAGATAATAAATTACCCAAAACATAAATGAAGAATTCAAGATACCAGAAAGGAATGAACATATTTGTGGATATTGGATTATTTATTAAAGTATACACACTGATCCTCAGTGAGTATACAATTATTAGGACACAGCAAAAATATGTAAATTAATTACATTAAAATTATTTATTTTTAAAAGGACTAAGAACATTTTTATGCAAAAGTATTTAGCAAACTAATAAATCTGTTGATTTTAAAATCTCTTCTTATATAAGCCATATAATTAATGTTTAATAAAGTTATAAAAGTCTAGAAATATGATTATCTATTTTACATAATTTTAAGGAAACAAAAATCAAAAGAAAATCTCCTCCCAACCCAGAAAACTTCCCCACAAAGGCAGAAAAGAAAGAAAACAATTTTATTACTTAGTAAGTGTAAAACCAGAATGTGATATGCATCACATTGCAATCTGCTAAGAAATCTGCAAAGACAGGGAAAAAAAAAGCCTCACCCCTTTATATAGACAAGCAAATACAACCCATTATATATATATCTTTTCAAGATAAACAATGACTAGTCCTGAAGTAAGAGGACAGGAAGCACCATTCGTTCATATTAAATTTACCTGGTAGTTGGGGTCACCACTTGTGCTAGCCAACAAGCTTTATCCAAAGGAAAAATAAATTTCTCATATTTTTGTGCCAGGAAGTAGTTTTGTAAGGTGAGCAGGACACCCACAGAAGTTGATGTCTACCCTCCCATAGAAACTGGGAGGTAAGAACTCATTCTTCCTTGATATTTACATTTCAAAGAGATGGTTCCCCAGTCCTTGAGAAAGACATTCCTGGCTCTTAAAACTTTCAAGAGTTTGATTTAGCTTTTAAAAAAATTTACATGCATTTCAATGAGACAGAGAAAGAATTTACAATTACAAGAATTCTAAAATAAATGCTGGAAGACAAGGCAAGGCAGGAAATTAAGTCTCATATTTTAAATTGTATTTACCCTTACAATAGATATGCATGATTCTGCCCTATGTGTAGCAAATCCTTACAAACTTAGCAATTCTCCATTTATTTTAACACCTCTAGCCATACACATTTCCAATTTTCTTTTTTTTTTTTTTTTTTTAGGTTTTTTAAAAATTTATTTTTTAAAAGTTAATATGTGCATAAAAGGAAACTGAAAAACACAAGAAGCAAAGAACAAAGTCATCCATAATCACAAGCAGTTTGCAGTTTGACTTCTAGGTCCCGTGTGTGTATCTATCTACACAAGTAAGCATTTTAAGTAAGATTGTACAGTTATGTATCATGCTTTTACACACCATGAATATTTATCATGTCAAAGTCCCCAAACTATGAGTATTTTGATAACCAAGAATACACCAACTCCATCTGAAAAAAAAAAAATGTAATCCTGCCTTTCTTGGCGACAAAAATGGCAACAGGACTCTGGATAAAGATATTGACAGAGTTACAATTAAAATACTGCATTCCCTTAATGTTCAATTAAAACTGAGACATAAAGTAACAGAGTACACAACATATAATGCTTCTAAAAGAATTCATCATCCAATCTATAATATTCAATTAGCAAAGAGGTATGTTTCCATTGAATCACTTAATGTATTCCTATAGTACAGCCAAAGAGACTAATACACGTTATCATTAAAATGTAAATATGAAAACATCCGCATACAATTCTCCCTCTATACTTCCTTCTGCCCCTCTGCTGCCAACCTAGTAAGTTCTGACATTTCTCAGAGACAGCTTAACAATCTCATGTCCAAGATGCTTCTTTCCTATCAATGATAACAAAGAGAAACTTATAAATTGGTTAATTCACTAGCTGTACATTTTATCATACATTGTCACCTCAGGACATCCAAAAAGCTTAGATGTTGCAAAATAACGAAACTTCTCCACAACAAACACAGGTACTTCATAAAAACATACATATAAACCTATGGTTATAACCTAAAACTGTCTTCTAGATGTGGAGATACTAGCAAAAAGCCCTTCCCTTCACCCCTCCTCTGCTCCCTCCACCATATTAACGACTAAGTATAGGACTACATCTAGCTCTAAGAAGTGGATTAACAGACACTCCCAGAACAGTCCTTCCTAAAAACTAACAAAAGGACATTTATAAAGGGATTATTTTACTACCTCTACTTTTAAACAGAATTTTAAAACTGCTATGTATATAGTGGACACATTAAGTCCTTATTTAAAACATCTAGTCTGTCTAGATGTTTAGAAGTGCCCAACGTATGTTAAATGTAGAGGTAGTAAAATATCACTCTGTAAATATCTTTTTGCTAAAATTCATAGGAAATAACTCTTGGGAGTGGAATTGTTAAACCACCTCTGAGCAATATAGGCTATCATGAATATTCAGTGGTTTGGAGGAGGTGGAAGGGAAAGAATTGGAAAAGGTAATATGCTTGTGTGTTCATACTTGGACATTTTCAGATAAAACCATTTTTTTGTATGGTCTGTGCATTTTATTTTGCTGTGTATATAGTGTATATAATGGACAAATGAGTCCTAGTTTTGCAACATCTAGTCTCTAGATGTTAAAGAGGTTGCCAATGTATGACAAAGTAGTTAAATTAGCACATTTTGTACACATTGTGTTGAAATTCAAAGGAAAGCTTTTTTTCTGTAAATAACTTTTGGATATGAATTTGTTCAACCACCTTTAAGCATTACACATGTCTGTACCTGTCTACTGGATTAGTGGGGGAGAGAAGGAAGTGAGGGAGGGAATAGTTTAGGCCAAAATGGTGGTCATATTTAGAAAATACCTCAGATTATACCTGTTGTTAGGTGTGTGCAATTCTATTTAACAGTGCTATGTACATAGTGGACAAGTTAGTTCTTATGTGAAATATCTAGTCTTTCTAGATACTTAGAAATGCTTGATGTATTTAGAAGTAGAGTAACGCTTCTTGTAAATAGCTTTTAAAGACTGATGGGAAATATTATCTATGGAAATAGAATTGCTAAAACCACCTCTCTGAACAGTATACTTGTTCAGTGGTTTGAGGGAGGTGGGAGGGAAGAAATTGCAAAAGATTTTTTGCTAGTGTGTGCTAGGAAATTTCAGCTTATCCATTGCGATATATGTTATGTGCATTCAACTCGACTGTATATATTGTATATATACTGGACAAATAGGTCCTAATTTTATAATATCTAGTCTCTAGATATTAAAGAGGTTTCCAATTTTCTATCACTAATAATTTTACTGGCATTTGCTTTCTAATAATTGTAGTTTTTAATTCCCAGATGATTTCTTACAGTAGGCTTTAAACAAACTGAGAAAACAAGAAATAGAGTTAAGAACTAGAGAAAAAAAAAAATAAGTAAATCAATAAATAAATGGAACTAGAGGAAAATAGAGGTAAGAATGTCACTCCTGTTTAAGGAATGTAGAATAAATCCTGCTAAGTATATAGTAATATGTCAAAAAGCTAATATCTAATATGTCTATTATTTTTGAAGATTTTACTTTCTAATTTTTTCAGTAAAATAGCTTATTATTCTGGTTATACAAACTATACATACACACTATAAAACTGCAAATAGCATATATAAATATTAAGAAGAAATTATGGTTCATCTGACATCTCATATGTACACTGAGCTAAATTCATTATGCTGTAACTCGTATTTCACAAACTGCAATTGAGTGTGTGCTCTTGATTTTTTTTCCTTTAGGAGACAAAGGGAAGGATGATGAACACATGGCAAATATGTATATATGTAATATGTAAATATTAATTCTAAAAATAAATTATACTCTATGGGAATTGCATACTGAATCAATCTTTTGGAGTCTAAACCAAATCTTCAATGGACAATATAAATAAAAATGTCTATTTTGTCTTGTGCTGTACAGGATAGGTTCTTACTGACAAGAACTATAAAATGGCTAATTTATGCAAAATTTACTGGAAGAATATTTGGGACATAGAGGAGGAAGGGTAGAGGATCAGGCTTGGGACTCAGCAGAAACAATGGATGCTCCAGAAAGCAAAGAAACACATAGGAAGTAAGAATCCCAGCAAATCTCTCCCTGTTTGAAACTCTAGTCAAAGGGACAAGGGGGAGCAAATAAGTTCTAAACATTCATTCTCAGACTTGCATCAATTGCTTGAGATTCAAATTTCTGGGATAGAGCTCCTGATTAATCTTCCATGATGAAGACTTTGTATAGAACTGCCATCCTAGAAAGTCTACATACAGTAAGGAAGAATTATTTGCCCACTAGGAGTTGAAGTACACTCAAGAAGGGATAATGGATTCTGTGCAACTAAAATTTGTCAAATTACCTTGACAGTGCTCAATAAATTTTTGTTCCTTGTATCTCTTTTTTAAATAATAAGAAATCATTTAATAATTTTAATAACAGTAAATACCTGAGCTAAATATCATTTAATATGCTATATTAACATACCATTTAATATAAATGACACTCAGGTTTTTATTAAGTAAAAATAAAAATGAAAACTCCTAGGTACTGTGGTGTCAAAATGTGGTGTTTCTCTTGATTGGATGGGGTCCCCTAAATGTGGGGCGATGATTGAGTAAAAGCCAGTGGTGGCCCAGGTGGTGAAAGTATTCACCCGAGACAGGAAAAAGGATATAGAAGTCTACCGAATACTCTAAGGAAGCAGTGAGCAGGACAGCAGAGGAGAGACTGCAATGAGGTAGTGGATGGGGGCTGCTTTTAAAGGAGGAAGAAGCAGACATATGGCCATACATGGAATTCTCCCTTTTTTGGTAACTGTGCCTGAGTGTAAGTAGCCCATTGGTTAGTTAGGACCTATGGATATCTTGAGGTGAGTCACCTGAAAAGCCTGTCTGTATTCAGCCAGGTGGTCACCGAGGGCCTTTTTGCATTGATCGAGTTTCCATTACTCAAACCTGTTATCTAAAAGTGTCCTCTATAGGTACAAAATGTAAACCATTGTCATAGAACTCAACCACAACCGTGTTCCTACGAACACTGACTTGATTTCATACAAGGAACTAGCTCAGCAAGTTTCTCGATTCATGACTACCCTATTTCTGCTTTCCTAGTCAGTTATCCTCTATCTTATTCTATTATCAGCTACTTACTACTCCTTAACTCCCCTGTTTGTTATTTTGAATCTTCTCTTTCCTATATTTCATTTGCAAACTGTTTTAGTAAAGGCCATACTTCACTGGTTGTTTTTGAACATTCAGCCTCTGAATGTCTCCTAATTCTTGAAAGAAAAAAAAGTACCTGAATAAAACAACAACAGCAAGCAAAAGCTGGCTTAGAAAATAGCTGAATAATATCTTCAACAAGTTCCCAAAACATGAATCCTAATTTTAAAAAAACGCTCTGCTGTACAATTTCAATACCTGAGTTATGGTTCATTTTCTTGCTAAGGCCTCCCCACTCATTGCTTTTCCGAAAGGTGGAGCTAACCCGGAAGTCTTCCCCTTCCTCCAAACTTTTAATCCAAATAATTCCATTCTAGAAAACACACACATACACATACACACACACGTACACACACAGAGGAAATACACTTTCCCGTCTTCCACAGAATCTCTGCTTTTCTCCAAAGTATTTGCATTTCCCTTACAGATCCTTACTTATATAATCAGTATATAAGTATACTTATATACTTGTATATAAGTATAAGCCCAGCAAATACTTATATACAAAAACCTCATCACAGTTCTCCTGCTTTTTCTTCTATTTTAGATTCTCCAACTCTGTGCCACCAGCATAGCTGAACTGGGCCTTGGGGACCCATAATTTAATGACTTTGCATGCCTCCTCTTACAAATGTTTCCAGAATTTCTCTCAGTGGAAACTCTCACTCCTTAAAGGAATTGCAAAATGTTATCAAATGTTTATTTCTCTCCTCTGATTCAAGCAGAGGCAGGCATTGACCACATTAAAGCTGGCCTCAGAACTGTCTAGCAAAAATTTTAGGTCACGTGAATGTACCTAGGTAAAACTAAACAGCTTATTGGAAGACATGATAGAGAAGAAATTTATTTTATTTTTTAAAGGTTTTATTTATTTATTTATTTATTCATTCATTCATTCATTCATTCATTACAGACACAAAGAGAGAGAGAGAGAGGCAGAGGGAGAAGCAGGCTCCATGCAGGGAGCCCAACACCGGACTTGATGCCCAGAATCCAGGATCATGCCCTGGGCTGAAGGCAGGCATCAAACCACTGAGCCACTCAGGGATCCTCTAGAAGTTTAATCAGTCTTACTGTCTGGGAAGAAGAGGAGATTTGGAAGTGAGTCTTGACTGAATATCTGTAACTGTAACACTGCATTAAGCCTTGCTTGGGTTTAAATCAACACACATATATATGGGGCACCTGGGTGGTGTCTCAGTCAATTAAGCATCTAACTCTTGGTTTCAGCTCAGGTTGTGACCTCTGGATCCTGGGATCAAGCCCTGCATCAGGCTTCAAGCTCAGTGCAGAGTCTGCTTGAGATTCTCACTCCCTCTCCCTCTGCCTCTCCTGCTTTGTGCTTGCTTTCTCTCTTTCTCTCACTCTCTTGCTCTCTCTCTCTCTCTCTCTCCCAATAAATAAATAAATCTTAAAAAAAAAAAGCCAACAGATAAAAACATACACACTCTCAACTCTATTACAAATACAAGAGTCAAACATATACGGATCAACACAACAGCTTTTTCATCAATTTGAGTTGGAGTTGACTATTTGAAATTGGCCCCAAAGCAGACTAACATGCTCTCTATAAATCTAGACCTTAGTACACCAAGAGTGTTCAAAAGACAGACACATCAGACACATCTGTGAAAGTTATTCACTGTTTCAAACCGACTAGCCCTTATGTTCTGACCTTGCTACCAAGTGTTGCCTATGGTTCAACAGCATGGGCATCACCTGGGAGCTTGCTGGAAATGCAAAATTTCAGGCTCCAGCTGAGACCTACTGATTCAGAGCCTGCATGTTAGCAAGATCCCTATGGGATATGACCACACCATTATATTTGAAAAGTGCTGTTCTACTCTGTGAGAGATGGGCTTCCAATGATTCCCATATTTCTCCAGGATCCTCCCTTACAGATACTGAAGTAGCAGGATAGATATTGAACATCCACATTTTTATAAAATCACCCCATATAATTCTTACTATCTTGGAAGTTTGGAGAAAGTAAATCAGCACTTTAGAAATATTAATGGCATATGAACCATCTAAGTGTTTTGTTAAAAAGCAGGTTCTGATTCAATGGTCTAGGGTAAAGCCAAGATTCTGAAATAGGAGGTCGAGGAGAACAAGGCCCACTCTCCAACCTATTTCCCATTTTAAATTATACTCAATGAACTTTCAATTACCATTCCCCCAAGATAATTGAGTCCATAAATTGTCATAAAATTACAATAGCAAAATGTGAGAAAACAAAAGCAAAATTTCCCAAATTTCAACAATGTTAATGGCCCTACACCTTCTCAGGGAAAAACTGATATCTAAAGATTATTTCATCTTCCCTCCTAAATATCAAAGTAAATGCAAAGATATAAGATAATGTTAAAAACCAAAATCACCTCCCCCAGATTTTTGAACCCCGCTCTTGACTCACTAACTCAGAACCTCTTGGAACAGAGCCAGAAAATCCATTTCAAATAAGTCCCTAGCTGAGGCTGATGTTCTTGGTCTGGGATCAATACTATGAGGGAAAAAATGCATTAGAAGAAGCCAATATGGCTCACCTAGCAAAACTTAGAGCCTTTTTTTTTTTTAAAAAAAGGAAGTGTTCCTTTATTAAGGCAAGTCTTTACTGGAACTAAGAGCCTTTCCCTTTTGGTGATACTATGCCTTTAGCCATGCTACTTAAGTCAAAATCAGCAGCAAAGCCTTTCCTGGCATTCAGGCCTGTGCCAATTGAAAAATGAATCTGTCACTGGTGAACAACAGATGGCTTTCACTCTGTAACTGGAAAAAATTGAGTAAATCTAATAAATTAAAGCTGTTAGTTTGTTTCCAAAATGAATGTTTGAGTCCATTCAAAGGGTTTTCTGGCTTATGTACCTTATTTTGGGACTTATCAAAGCTAATAAATCAGGCTTCTATTCAGATATGATCTAATGTCAAAGTGGAAATGATGGTAGTTTTAGTCCTGACACAGTTGAAACAGAAAATGCAACCTGAACCTTATAAGAAAATAAAATTTTCAAAATACACTTCTTCCATTTCTACTCAAGGAGAATCTACTTATCTGTTGAGCTCCAAGAGCAGAAAGAAAACCACACCCCTACCCTGTTTCTCAGACGGCCCTGGACCAATCTCCTAGGACCACTGACAAGAGGGCAGGAGCAAAAGGAGGTGGTTACTGCCCTGTACACACTGAGACACAATGGAGAGCAATCCTCCCTTCCCATATCATTAATCAAACTGACAAATTACTCCTTTGCCCGAAAAAGAATGAAAAATTGAATAAAAGGGTCATGTTATCTTTCCAGTAGTTCCTCTCCTATAAAGTACAGTGGAAATTTCTTCATGGAAATGGGAAGGAAAAATAAATGTGTCATAACTCTTCTTAAGGGCCAAGAGGGGGTTGAAGGAATGTGTGCATTTTTAAAACTGAGCAACATTTGCTACCAATGGTTTGATTCCATTTTAGTGACTCATATTTTTGTTTATTGCTTAACATTTAAGAAGAGCGTAATATTTATCCAAATGTATCCAAATTTTTAAAAAGTGCTTTATATCATGAATGATAAAGAACCAATCTTTTGGGTCCCCTGGGTGGTTCAGTGGTTGAGCATCTGCCTTTGGCCAGGTCATGATCCCACAGCCCCAGGATCGAGTCCCACATCGGGATCCCTGCATGGAGCCTGCTTCTCCCTCTGCCTGTGTCTCTGCCTGTCTCTCTCTCTCATGAATAAATAAATAAAATATTTTTTTTAAAAGAAACAATCTTTTATCCACATCTACCAAAGGCTGTTTTTAGCAGTAGCATCTCCCTTCTAGAAATTCCACATGTTGGAGTGGGAAGAGCAATCCCTGAACCAAAAGTGACCACTCTGCACTCTTAGACATAACTGGTCCAGAGCTCATCATCTTGTTCAAGCTGGGCCAAATTTGCTCCCCGTAAGAGTTTAAAATTAAAATTTAATGATGCAGTGTTAATCTGGTTATTATTTTGATTGACAGGTATTAGTCACCATATCACAACAGAGAAAACTGACCTGCAGTATGAAGAGAATAAAATAGACTCACAAAAATGGGTAGAGGTGAAAGGAGCAGAAAGTGTTCCAGATCTTTTCAAATTTTTCTGAGACCAAGGTGGCCACTTCCTCTTAGTTTCCATAAGATACCTCTAGGTTTTACCTTAAATAAGCAGGTTACTTTTACTTGAAATAATAAGATCCCAACTAATGTATCTACTTCCTCCCATTTCCTCAAGTTCCCGAGATACACATACATCAGCTGCTCAATATCATTACATGATGAGGACAAATTTCTCAGTTAATGTCCCCTTCTTGGTACTGGTCTGTGATTTGGTTGTTTTAATGAGGCAAAGGCTATACTAAAGCATTAATTTCTCAAAAGACTTACTTTTCCCATTGTAATTCTTTTTTAAGATGAATAATGAAGAACAAGTGTTAGACAAAAAATACACAGGCTTTATTCTATTTAGTTCAGACAGCTCTTAGTGATCACATACTATATGACAAGTAGGCCCTGTACTAAAAATGGGAAGTCAAAGAAGTTCATATAATCCATGTTCTTAGGGAAATTGCAAGCCGGTTGTAAGGACAAGTAAAATCAAATAAGCAAATTAACAAGCCTATTACAATAGAATGACTTATAAATAAATTTTGAGCAAGATGCTATGTTAAAGGAGAAGAGGAAATGCTAAATTTTACTTTGGGAACTTGAGAAAGACATTACAGAGATCAAATGTGAACTGTGCTTGAAGGAGAGGTAGCTGCATAAATATAGTTACAAATCATGAAAAGTGCATATTCATTAAAGAAATGCTGGCTGCACTTAAGGCTAAAGAGGTGGACTGAGGCCTACTTGTTGAGGTTCCTGCGAAGGTGACAGTTCAGCATCCCTGAAGCAAGGAGGAGACTCCAAAGGTCTTTAAGGAAAGAATTTCACCAGACCTATGTTTTAGAAAAATAACCCTCAGAAATATGAATGTGATTGTGTAGGGATGCTACTCAAACCAGGCACTTATTTAAAAAGTTACTGCAGGAGTGCCCATCTATTGGTTTCAGCTCAGGTCATGATCTCAGGATTGTGAGATGGAGCCCTGTGCTTTAGATTCTCTCTCTCTCTCTCTCAAAGAAATATTAAAAAAAAATAAAGCCCTGAACACTTTTTAAAATTAAATTAATTTATTTAGAGTGCTTGTGGGGAAGAGGGGCACAGGGAAAGGGAAAGAGAGAAGATGCAGCCTTCAGCGGATCCCAACATGGGCCTCAATCCCACCAGAGAGATCCTAACCTGAGCTGAAATCAAGAGTTGGACACTCAACAGACTGAGCTACCCAGGCACCCTAAAGTACTGAACATTTATTTTTAAAGATTATTTATTCATGAGAGACACACAGAGAGACACATAGACACAGACAGAGGTAGAAGCAGGCTCCTCACAGGAAGCCTGATGCAGAACTCGATCCCCGGATCCAGGATCACACCCTGAGCCAAAGGCAGACACTCAACTGCTGAGCCACCCAGGGGTCCCAGCATTGAACATTTCTAAAAATGGCTTTAGTACCAACATTTTTCACCAACTGCAGAAACTTCTATAAACCAAGCAATTCACTCTTACAACTAAATTTATACATACCTACATGAAAGTTTATATAAAGTAGTATGCAAAATAAGAATATATATACACATATATAGCAAATCTATATACATATGGCTAATCTACATATCTGTCAACAGTCTAATGGAAGCACAAACTCCTAACTCTTGGATCTCAAGAAATCATACTACAATAATGAGAGGAAAGAAGGCTTGACTTCCCTAGTGAGCAGTTTAACAGGCATACTTTGGTTCTGGGCACCTGTGATAACTGAAATGTTACTTCTGAAATTTCCATGAAAAAAAAAAGTTATATTTCCTCAGTATATTTAAAGTAAGTGGAAAACTACAGACAAATATAGGGAAAATATGCTGCACAATAAATATACTGTTGATCAGAGCAAATTTATAGACCACTGTTAATCTGTGGAATTTATGCTGATTTCCCCTTCGTTAAAATTAATGGAGCAAACTCTCTCTTCCTTGTTGCAAGGAAACAAAGACAAGTCATATTTTCTGACCTTGAAAGTACCAAGCAAGTTTGGTGAGTCCCTCAGGAATGTGAGTACAGCCTGGTACTCTTCTGCTGCTTAGGATTAATTGTGTCAGGTGATTACTTCAAAGTAACATTATAAAAAGGAAAAGCTGCATTTTTATCTTTCTGTCCCATACAGAGATAAGAAGGCAAAAAACTCTTATATCTCCATGAATATATATCTTCTTCTTGGGGTTTTTTAAGTGATGGAAAAATCTATTTCATAACTAATACAGTTATAATATAAAGTATCATGAAACCTTACATTATATTTTGATATACAAAAGAAACAAAGAACACAGTGTATTTTAGATGGCTGTTAAAAATGTGTACAGGCATCAGCTATAACTCAGGGATAATAATGCCTTCTAAGGGGTTGTTTTGAGGATTAAATAAAAGCAGCATGTGAAAGTCCTTCTTAAACTATAAAACACTTCGTACTGTAATTCAGAGGCTATAGGTCCTAGAGAAAATTAAAGGATAAGTCTTTTTTTTTTTTTTTTTTTTTTTAAGGATAAGTCTTTTAGGAAGCATGGACCTAGGACCGTCAGCCTCAATAATAATTGCCTGCGGAGCCTTCAAGTTTTGAGAACACTTGACATGAAACATGAGAATACAGAGAAGTATTTTTCTCATTGGGTATGAAATTAAAGAAGTTTTAGGTACTTATACATAGAAAAATATCTACAAAGATAATTGTAATTCTGGATTTGTGTGTACTGCTCAAAAATCATGAATGTGGGAAGGTTAGAGTTCTATAAATAGGAGCATACACCTAATCCTCCTCTAACTCCAAAATCTAGTAATAGCAAGGTACTATAGTTTGTCCATTATGTGCAAAGGTATTATTGAAGTTAATCATCCTGAGGCCACATCTTGGTTTCCATAACTTGATCAATGCATGATATTGAACCAATTATATAATCTTGTTGACATTCTCAAATTTACTGGTATATTCAACTTTACCGAGTGCCTGCTATGTGAGAGGCTAAAGGACACAGTCAGGTATCACACAGCTTACTGCCCCTGAGGGAGGGCAGCCAATTGAAG
This sequence comes from Canis aureus, assembly GCF_053574225.1. NCBI lineage: Eukaryota > Metazoa > Chordata > Mammalia > Carnivora > Canidae > Canis > Canis aureus. The sequence continues at coordinate 11,079,727 of NC_135617.1, read as the reverse complement.
AATCAATTATACTGCAGCTCAATAAATACCAGTATAAGAAAATAGTGGATGCTATAAGGAAGCATATAACCTGTGCCAGAGAAGTAAAGTCAGGAAACATTTCTTAGAGCTGAACATACAGGATGCAGAAGTTAGCTTCCTGGAGAAGACACAGAAGCAACGACACTGCTGAAAGAAACAGCTTTTGCAAAAGCTGAGAAGCAAGAGAGGGCAGGACATGGTAGAGGAACTGAAAAAAGGCATCATTTTGGCTGCAGCAGTGTGTGTGACAACAGTGATAAAGGATAAGGTGGGAGGTTGAAAGGGCCACATCATAAAGGATCTTTTTGAAACTTGTACAAGTACGTTATCCTGAGGCAAGAGGAAATCATAAAGTTGTTTTAAACAAGAAGGTCACATCAGATTTGAGGTTGTTAAAGATGATTGCCAAAGGTTGTTGAGATGACAGGCTATGGCTTGGGATCTGAATGAAGAATGTGAAGAAGGGAAAAGGCAAACATGGAGAGAAAATGAAAGATTTAAAAGAACAGAAGAGTTGACGGGGTAAAACATTATACAGAGCAATGGAATGAATGTGGAGACGGTTGTCTTCAGAGAGTAGCTTTGTGAAAACAATACTCCGGTGAAGTCATTTCAAGTGATCCAAGGCTCTTGGTTATAGCCCACAGGAGCAAGTAGTTGAACATGCATTGAGGGAATCATGGTAAAGTTGCAGAGGTAATGGGGCATCCTATGATTTCTCTTAGACCATTTGCCCCATGCAGGTGTTCTGTTTTTTGGTAGAGTTTTTTGGTTGATTGAATTTTTGTTATCATGGTAAGTTCTCAAATTCAGATCTGTGTATAAAGGGGAGATAGTGCTTGGTCACCTAGCCTAATCAAAATAAACTTTCTTGGGATCCCTGGGTGGCTCAGCAGTTTAGCAGCTGCCTTTGGCCCAGGGTATGATCCTGGAGTCCCCAGATCAAGTCCCACATTGGGCTCCCTACATGGAGTCTGCTTCTCCCTCTGCCTATGTCTCTGCCTCTCTCTCTCTCTCTCTCTCTCTCTGTGTGTGTGTATCTTTCATGAATGAATGAATGAATGAATGAATGAATAAATAAAATCTTTAAAAAATAAAACTTTCTTATGATCTATCCCATTTATTGGGGTTACACATTGGTAAGGTGGGGTAAGAACCCTAGTTAACAATAAAGTGCCACTATAGTTTATGTTGTTTCCTTGAGAACTGTGAAAGGAGATGTTCCTGCGGAGTGCTGAAGGAGGGTATTCCTGGGTCCCCATTTTCATGTCATCATTTTATTTTAAAAGCTTCCCATTCCATACCAAGCAAGAGACAAAAAACAAACATTAATTAATCAGGTTTTTTTTTTTTTTTAGATAATTGAAGTTAATAAAAACTACTGAAAGCAGTTAGTGGATCCAGGGAGTGGAAGCATTATGAACAAGAAAACTGTTTATAATGAATGAGAAGTTGAAATCATGCTAACATCTCAGTGTTTTATTCTTTATGTTATACAGGTAGCATATTATAGCTAATAGAACAATTTCTTGTTGGTTCAACCCAAGTATATCTTTGATTGTGGTATAGGGGCAGCATTATTTAATATCTAAAACAAAAGGCCTAATTTATTACTTTTCCTTTTCAAAGAAAAAAAGATCTAAGTGGTAAATACAAATGACTAGATTGAATAAAATGGTATAAAGAGCATAAAAATCAGTGTTATCCACATTCATAAATATTAAATCTATATCCACATTTATAAGGATTAAATATAATAAAGGCCTAAATTAATTACGGAATGTTACAAATTTAAGAATATGTGGAACTTCTGTTAGATAAAGGTAAAGAACGTAGATGATTGTAGTCTGTAAATTCTAACCAAGTGACTATAGCTTTGCTCCTTGATGTATAACTGCATTTTGGTATGGAATACCTCAGAGTATACATGTCAGGAAGTCATCTTATTTCTTTAGGTGAGAAAATGGTCCATGCTACACGTTGGGGTTAATAGGTCACATATTTTTGTTACATAGTGTGCACCAAGCAGCAAAATATTTCTTCTTTATAAAGAAATTTTCATCTGGTCAACAAGAATGTTGGATAATATGCACTCTGATAAAAATTGTTCTAGAAACTGGCCATGAGTGAGGGTAGTGACTGGTGGCAAATTTTGTGTTGGCACAACTCTAAAGGCAATCCCAGATGAAACAGCCAATAGATTTGAGTGTTAGTCTCAGGGAAAAAACCAACATTGGACATAGTATCCAGAATGTTCTTAGACAAGTAAGGAAGCTAAACAAAGCAGATGTACAACATTTAAAATAATTCAGGCAAAATCTCAAGTGCTGTACCTAGCACAAACCTGGGCATACAGCAGACGTTATCTACATTTTATTAAAAATTGTGCCAATCAAAAAAAATTGTGCCAATCAGGATTAATCAGTCAATGGAAATTGACGCTGACCTTAATTCTCTCCTAAATTTAGGACATCATGGCTAATGGCTATTTATTATATAGAGAGATATCAATTATATTAACAGCTTCTATTGCTTTTCTCCCTAACCAGAACGTTCAAGAAATTGGCAAATAGGAGTAAATAAGGATCTTGACTTTCTTAGACAAGTGTGGGCACACAGCGGAAACCAGTGCAAAACCTTTGTGTTCTCAGTCCCCCTTATGGGGAACCGAAAAACGCTTTACTTAAGCAAGCAGCTCACGCAAGGCAGTATCCAGGCCACAAAGATTAGATTATTGTAACTCCCTGTTGGCTGACTTGCTCCATAAGGCCTTACATAAACTCCAGCTGGCGAAGGACAAAGCAGCCAGGTTCCCTCTGAAAAGGGCAAAATTAATCAAAATATATTTCTCCCTATCTGAAACCCCTATGTTAGCTACTGGTTAAAAAATATAAAGTAGTGTCCTGATTTTTAAATTACTCTTTTAATTCAGGGGGTAATATCTGGCCCAACTCCAATGTGGTTTTTACAATCTCTCAGCAATTTATGTTTCCTGGCCAGCTTCTGAACTCTGCTGAAACAAATCTGCTTCAAGTCCCAAGACCATTTCAGGGTTTTATGAAACAAGGGTATTCCTATAATCTTTACCATGTATAATTCTGCTTTGATTACAATGCATTAGCTTTGGAATTATATTAACTTAGATAAAATTTTGTAGCAAGTATCCCTTGGAATAACATAGAATGATGTAATTTTATTTCTTGTTACCCAAGGGTAATTAGACATTTCCTTCAGTTTGGGCTTAGAGTGGAAACTAAAGACTAGAATGTACAGATCAAATATCCTTTAAAAAGGTATCCGCTAGTATGAATGAACACACACACCGGCATGCATGCATCCACAAATTATTTGTATTGCTAAGCTCAAAATTGAACATAGATATATATAGGGACTTTGGCAATAGAGTATGTTCCCTTGTTAAGTAGCCAAATCAATCTCACTTCATTGACTGAAAGCAAAACAAACTAAAAAATGGTGTGAACCTCTTGGGTATTCAAACAACACAACCAAGTGTATAATGTTTATTAATCAAAGCTGAGGATGCAGGTTAAACACACCCAGAAATATGGAAAGGTCAATGAAAAACTTCCTTTACCTGCCCTTAGAGTTCTAGTAAAGTTCGAAGAATCTGGTAGAACTAGAGGTCTGTTGAGTTTCTTCAGTGGTACAGTTTCAGTCCAAAATCCTCCCCAGGAGGATCATCATTCCAGAAGAAATTTGAATCTACTTTCCCTAACAGTCATCCGTTCATATTGTAATGTCAGTGGATCCAGCAACATTGTCTTGTTGGATTTATTAAACAAAATAAGTAATGGCTTCCTTCAAATCAACTTATAGCCAAAGATAAGGATCTACCACTGGCTGAACACCTATTTTACATCTGATATTCTGTATATTATTTATGCTTATACCAAACTAACAAAATACATATTATTTTCTGCTACTTTATTTCCTTACTTTATGTGTATTATTTATGCTTGTACCAAATTGACAAGATACATATTATTCTGCTACTTTATTTCCTTACTTTACTAAATTAAATACTATAAATATTTATATATAAGAAAAATCAGCATAATTAAGTATTTTCTATAATACATAAAAGTTAATCATGTATTTTTAACATCATTGGCTAAAAAAAAAAAAAATCAATGAACAAGCAGGTAGATTTCAGAAACTAGTCAAAACTTGGAGAAAGCAATCAGCTTCCTCCAAAGTGCAAGATTTCCACTTTACAACTTTGTTCGGAGGACAGCAACAAATGCAGGGTGGTACAGGGTGGCTAAAACCTCAGTAGAAAGTCAACCATCTTTCTTGGTGAATGAATCTAAGGAAAAAGCCTATAGCACCTAGGACTGCCAGAGAGTGAGATGGGGAGTGCAGGGAATCTCAGAAAGGAATGAGCCAGTAAAGGGAAACATTAGATTCTACATGTAAAATTTGATCCACGTCTCTGACCCTTGAATCACACATTTAAAGATCAGACTTCTCAAAATTTGAAGTTAGAATTCAATTGCCATACATCTCAATTAAAAAAAAAAAAGTTTGTAGGGGCACCTGGGTTGCTCAGTTGCTTAAGGGTCTGCTTTTAGCTCAGGTCATGATCCCAGGGTTCTGGGATATAGCCCCAAGTTGGGCTCCCTGCTCAGAGGGGAGCCTGCTTCTCCCTCTCCTTCAGCCTCTGCCTGCCACTCCACCTGCTTGTGCACTCCCACTTTCTTTCTCTCCCGCCAAATAAATAAAATTAAAATAAAAAGTTTGTATTTGAGCTAACCAAGACAATTGTCTATTAAACCCAAAATATCAATACCTCTCAAAATATAACAGAAACCAGAGTTCCCAAAATGAAATATTTATGATGTATAAGAAAAAAACAAAAGTACTCAATACATGAAGAACTCAGACAAATGGACTCATTCTCAAGAGAAAGAAAATCAGTGATCCCTGGGTGGCACAGCAGTTTGGCGCCTGCCTTTGGCCCAGGGCGTGATTCTGGAGACCCGGGATAGAATCCCACATGGCTCCCTGCATGGAGCCTGCTTCTCCCTCTGCCTCTGTCTCTGCCTCTCTCTCTCTCTGTGTGTGACTATCATGAATAAATAAATAAAATCTTTAAAAAAAAATCAACAAAGATTAATCCCACAATGACAGTAATATTGAAGTTTCCAGATAAAAACTTTAGGTTTAATGTTATAATATGCTAATCAGGCAAAATAAACTACACTAACAATGAATGAAAATGGATAGATTTCAGGGAAATACAAAATATTGAAAAGAACCATGTGCAAATTTAGATCTGAAAAATACATCCCCAGGGAGTAGGGGAAGGAGAAGGAGGAAGAGGAGGGGGAGAAGAAGGAAAGAGAAGAAGAAACTTAAATACTGGATGGGCTTAATAGCAGAATGGAATGGCAATATAAAAAAGTCAACAAACTTAATGCTAGATCAGTGAAATTCATTCACCTAAATAAGATTTTTACAATTGGGGGGGGGGGGAATGGTCAGAGTTTTAGGTAACTGTGGCACAAAATTAAAAGACCTAACATCTATGTAACTGAAAAGTCCAAAAGAGGAAAAGGGGAATAAGGAAAAGAATTTTGAAATCTAATAAAGGACTATTATCCAAAATAGACAACCCTTAAAAATCAACTGTAAGAAAATAATTAAAGAATGGGCAGAGACCTTAACAGACACGGCATTAAAGAGGATATACAGATGGCAAATAAGCATATGAAAAGATGCCCCACATCATTTGTCACCAGGGAAATGCAAATAGAAACAATGAGATACCTCTACAAACTTATTAGAATGGCCAAAATCCAGAATACTGACAACACCAAATGCTGATGAGCTTGTGGAGCAACATAAATTCTCATTCGATTCTGGTAGAAATACAAACTGGTGTAGCTACTTTGGAAGAGAGTTTGGTGGTTTCTTACAAAACTGAACATACTATCAACATGTGATCCAGCAATCACACTTCTCGGTACTTTCCTGAAGGAAGTGAAAATTTATTTCTACACGAAAAGCTTCAGTTATGTTTACAGCAGCTTTATTCGTATTTGTGAAAACTTGGAAGCAACCAAAATGTTCTTTAGTAGGTAGATGGATAAACTGGTATATCCAGATGGGATATTTATTATTCAGTGCTACAAAGAAATCTGCTCTCAAGTCACAATAAGACATGGAGGAACCTTAAATGCATAGGCAATATTGTGATTTATAAGAAATATACATTTCATCATCTAGGTAATCATAATATAGTTCTGATATATATTTGATCTTCATTTACAGTTCCTGGCTCACAGCTCCCAAAAGTCCATTGAATTTCCTAAGCATTGAGAGAGATAAAAGTGTCTTTTGTTACGTGAATGGAGTAACTTCTGGAAGCATCCAAGGATGGAGGACAGTTGCCAAGAGAACTAACCATGTGATTAGAGAGTTGGGAACTTCTAGTTCCACCTCTGGGGAGGGGAGAAGGACTAGGGGTTGAATGTCACCAATAGGCAAGGATTTAATCAATCATGCCTATGTAATGAAGTTTCCATAAAAATCCTGAAAGTACAGAATTCAGAGAGCTTCTGGGTTGGTGAAATCATGGACATGTGAAGAGAATGGGACACCTAGAAGAGGCATAGAAGCTCTCATCTTTTCCTCATACCTTGCTTGCTCTATGCTTCTCTTCCATCTGGTTGTTCTGAGTTATATCTTTTTATAGTAAACTGGTGATCTAGTAAGTAAAATGTTTCACTGAGTTCTGAGAGCTGCTCTTAGCAAATTAATTGAACCCAAGGAGAAGGTCATAGGAACCTCTCATTTATAATCAGCTGGTTAGAAGTACAGGTGGATTTGCAACCCAAGTCTGAATTCCAAGGAGGGAGCCATGGGAACTTCTAATCTGTAGCCAATTGGTCAGAAGCAGAGGCAACAACCTAGGCTTGAGATTGGTATCTAAACTGAGTGGTGATGGTAGGTCATACTGTAGGACAGAACCTGTGGAATCTGATGTGATAGCCAGGTACACGGTGTCAGAATCCAGTCCTATTATAGGACACTCAGTTGGTGTCCCAAGAATCAATTATTGGTGTGGGGTATTCCCTTCCAACTCCTCACATTGGAGTCAGTACTAAAATGATTTAGCATATAACTAAGTGAAAGAAGTCAATCTGAAAGAGCTACATACCATGAGTCCATCTATAGGACATTCTAGAAAAATCAAAACAAAGACAATACAAAGGACTGATGGTTGCCAGAGTTTGGGATGGTGGGAAAGGATGAATAAGCAAAGCACAGAGGATTTTTAAGCTAAGGAAGAGCCTCTGTATGATACTAACTTGTCTTTATACATTTGTCCTAATCCATAAAATGTACAACACCAAGAGTAAACCCTAAGTAAATGATGAACTTTAGATGATCATGATGTGTTAATGAAGGGTTCACGTATTGTAACATATGTACATACTATGGTGCAGGGATGTTGACAATGGGGTCAACCTATGTTGGGTGAGAAGGTATATGGGAAATCTCTGTACCTGCCTCTCAGTTTTGCTATGAACCTAAAACTGCTCTAAAAACGTAAAGTCTTTGGACGCCTGGTAACTCAGTGGTTAAGCATCTGCCTTCCGCTCAGACCATGATCCTGGAGTCCCAGGATCGAGTCCCATGTCCGGCTCCCTGCATGGAGCCTGTTTCTCCCTCTGCCTATGTCTCTACCTCTCTCTGTGTGTCTCTCATGAATAAATAAATAAAATTTAAAAACAAAAATAAATAAAAATTTAAAGTCTTCATCAAAATTTTAAAAACATACATATTTGAAGAAAAAACAGCTGAACATATATCAAATTTGGTTATGATGCATAAATAAATGAATTCAAAAAGTTAAGCACATCCCAAGGAGAAAATAAAACCACAGCTTGACATATCTAAATTAGATTACTAAAAAAAATGAAAGATAAAAATCTTAAAAGTAGAAAACAATATAAAGGGCACATCTATTGAAATGACTACAGATTTCTCAAAAACCACTGGAGTCAGTATCCAGTGGAAAACATCTTAAAACTGCTGGTTAGAAAAAGAAAAATATAAATCCAAAATTCTACATCCAGCCAAACATTTTATCCTTCAAGAATAAAGGAAAATAGACATTTCAGATAAAGAAAACTAAGAGAATTTAGTTTTACACAATGGTATAGAAAAGCTAAAACAAAACAAAACAAAATTTTCAGCCTGAAAATGATTTTAAAAAAAAGGGAAATTCAGTCCTTCAAACTCTCATAAAGAATATCGCAAAACTTTATTATCTAAGTAAATATAAACAACAATTTTTCCTTTCAATGTATTTAAAATTCATGTGTTCAAATAAAAATTACAGGATTATCTTATGGGATTTATAATATATGTTAATGTGGTAAATATGCCATTTATAACATCAATGATAAAAGAAAGTAGTAAATGGAACTTTATGGTATAATTTTCTACATTTTTTGTGAGGCAAAATATTAATTTAAGAGGTAAATTATTCTACGGGTAAAATATTAACTTTGAAGTTAAAATATTAAAAACAGTGCAAAAAACAAAATTAAATTTTAAACTAATATTCAAATATTTCAGAAGGAAAATTAAATGGAAGAAATAAAAACGAGAGTATGTTAGAGATTTTAAATCCACCACTCACCAGTTGATAGAACAATGAACATCATCACCACAACAAAATTAGCAAAGATAAAAACAAGCTGAACAAGATCATAAAGCATTTTGACCTAATTTAAACCCAAGAAAGACTACACCCCACAAATGAAGAATACACATTTTTTTTCACAACCAAAAGTACATTCACTATAGTAGACAATATGTTGGACCATTAAATAAGTCAATATATTTTAAAGGATTGAAATCATTTTTAGATCACAAGATCACTTAATTAAAAATCAATAAATTAAATAACTAGGTAAATAAGTGCTGGAAACATTTTTTTTTAAGTGCTGGAATTTTTTTTTTTAATTTTTATTTATTTATGATAGTCACAGAGAGAGAGAGAGAGAGAGGCAGAGACATAGGCAGAGGGAGAAGCAGGCTCCATGCACCGGGAGCCCTACGTGGGATTCGATCCCGGGTCTCCAGGATCGCGCCCTGGGCCAAAGGCAGGCGCCAAACCGCTGTGCCACCCAGGGATCCCATAAGTGCTGGAATTTTTAAACCAGTCTCAATTATCAACATGTCAATAACAAATTCTCAAACAAAATGATAAAATATTTTGAAATAAAGGATAATGAACTAGAACAATTTGAATATTGTTAGATAAAGTTGAAACAGTGGTTGAAGACAAAATTATGACATAATTTTGGTCTTTAATGTCATAAGATTCTAACTCAACAACAAAGTAGAAAAGGAATAAAAATAATATTTATTATATTATTACTAATAATAAAATGGCAAGAAGTTGAGGATGAGGATGGAAAGAGGGGAGAAAAAAGAAACAAAAGAACTGAAATCCATGAAATAGAAAACAAACAGCACAGAGAACAGGTATCCTGAGAATATTCACAAAGCGAATTAATATCTAGACTAATCGAAGCAAAAACAGAGAGCATAAATCATTGTAGTAAATCCTAGAGACATTAAAATCACAATAAGAGATTATGAACAATTTTATACCAAGAAATTTGACAGCCTCATTTAAGTGAAAAATATTGAAACATACTATTTACTAAAATTGACCCAAGATGAAACAAAAAAGCCTAGCAACATTATCTTTATTTAAAACAGTAAATCCCTCATATTAATATGCCTACTAGAAAATTCCAGGCCCACATGGTTCTCTGATAAGTTCTATCACTCAAAGAAAAAACATGAAACCTTTATAAAACCTTTTCGAAAAGTAAAGAAGTTACAAATACTTCTCAACTCATTTCATGAGGCCAGTATTACCTCTAGATCAGACTCAAAACCATCACAAGGAAACTTCAGGACAACAACAAAATCTTACTATATACGTTACTAATAGTCACAAAAACCTTAATAAAATCTAGCAAATCAAATTCAACAATATATAAAAAAGGTAATAAGTCAGGAATGAGTGGGGTTTTTCTAACAATGAAAGATTAGATCAGTGTCAGAAAACCAATCTGTATAATTCACCAAATGTATTAGTTTTCTATCGCTCCATAAGCAATTACAACAAATTTAGCACTTTAAAACAATATTGATCCATTAGTTAACAATCTGTTTGTCAGTAGTCCAGTAATGGGTTAGCTGGGTTTTCTTTTCTCCTTTTATTTTTCCTCCTAGGTTTCTTTCTTTTTTTCTTTTTTTAAATTTATTTTTATTTTATTTTATTTCCTCCTAGGTTTCTAGGTTGGACAAACAAGTGGCCAGCACTAGCACTACCATAATTCCTAGCACAGATTAAGCCCACAGTCAATGTTATTGAATGAATGAATGAAGGTGTGAATGGCGGTACCATTCCTAAGGTAAAGACCTCAAGAAGTAGGTTTATTAATATGTACATACATAACCTATATCATATGTAGAATAACCTCAAGATTTTAACAAACATTTGGGGGTGGGGTGTTTCCAGGTTTCCCCCCATCTTTTTGGACTTTTTATTATGCGAAAAAAATCAACATACCTAAAAATAGACAGGTATAATGAAACCCCAAGTACTTCGTAACTAGACAGATTTAACAAATGTTAGCAATGCTACCACATTAACTTCAATATGTGTAATATATTTATATTTATTACATAATACATATATTTAGAATACATATTCTAAATTCTAAATGAGAGAATTTATCCATAAATACCTCAAAGTATTTTGAAATACTGAAATCATTAGATTGACAGTAGTTCCTTATAATTAATTTCTTCCTCAATTTTATCCAATATATTTCATACTTGGTTTGCCCAAATGAAGAACTATCTCATTGTGGTTTTGAGTTACATTTCCCTATTATAACTAATGAGGTTGAGCATCTTTTCTTGTATTTATTGGCCATTTGAAAGATCTATTCAAATCCCTTAGACCATTTTTAAATTATATCAGTTGTCTTTTTATTATTGAGTTGTTACAGTTCTGAGTATATTTTGACTATATGATATGTGATTTGCAAACATTTTCCCCCATTCTGTGGATTGTTCTTTTTTTTTTGCCACCTTTTAATTACTTAACTTTAAGATACATAGAAATATATGCTTTGGATAACGCACTATAAAGATGCAGACTGGTATTATCTTTTGTATCTTAATTTGACCAAATATTTCAGGCTGGCTTCTGCTATGGAATAATTTTAATTTGAATATACCCCCAAATTTTCACAATTATTTTATTAAAGGAAAAAATGACATTTCAGTTTCACTTCATTTATGAGAGTAGAGAAAGTGTTGTCATCTTATGGTGAGGACATGCTATCCCAAGTCCCAAATAGAATTGTATTCATCTCTTCCTTAAAGGTTATATCAAACTCTGCTGTAAACTCATGAATGATAAATTTCTAACTTCCCTTTAATCTCTGAGTTGGAATTTAGTCTGCAAATTTTCTTTCCATTTTGCTAAATAATTGTCCATTTATTTGACTTTCAAACTTGCTGCCACAGATTTGCATTATTCTTTTAACCCCTTCTGGGTTTTCAGTTGTGCTCTTTTCTCATTCAAAATCTTAGACACTTTTTTTGCTCCCTCTCGTTTTTTTTTAGTTGGATTTTATCTAACTTACTGATCTTTTTAAAAAGCCACCTTTTAGATTTATTTATCCTATTATGTCTTAACCTTTTTTTACTTTTTGAGATATAATTGACACATTAATTTCAGATGTGCAACATAATCATTTGCTATACACATATATTGTGAAATGATCATTACAGTAAGTCGAGTTAGTATCCGTCACCACACACAGTTACAATTTTTTTTCTTGTGATGAGAACTTTTAAGATCTACTCCCTCAGAAACTTCCAAAAATACAATACAGGGCAGAGGACCTGAATAGACATTTTTCTAAAGAGGACTTAGGGATGGTCACCAGGTATATGAAAAGATACTCAACATCACTCATCATCAGGGATATTAAAACTAAAGTTAGAGATCACCTCACACCTGTTAAAATAGATATCCTAAAAAGAACAAGAAGTAACAAATGCTAGCTAGGATGTGGGGGATGTTTGTGTACAGTTAGTGGGAATGTAAATTGTGCAGCCGCTGGAAAACAGCATGGAGGTTTCCAAGAACTAAAAAATAAAACTACTTACCTTATCATCCAGGAATCCCACTTCTGGATGGTTATTTGAGGAAAATTAAATCACTATCCCAAAGTCTTATCCACACCTTCATGTTTATTGCAGCATTATTTACCATAGCCAAGAGATGGAAGGAAACTAAGTCCACTCACAGATGAACAGTGTTCAAAAGAGGAGAAGCTCCAGACAGAGGGACTTGCTTGAAGGCACCAGGTCCCCCATTGCTGTGCAGGCTGTTGTGCCAACTCAGAGAAATGCTCTGAGGCTGTCCTTCAGAGGAAAGCCACAAGAACAGGCAGCGATTATCTCTTAGGATGAATTCTAGACACCTCACAGCTGCTAGGAGGAACTGGCCCCAAAGCTAATGAGGCATGTCAGGGTCTCTGTGGCCTTAGGCCTTGGTGAAGGTAAGAATGGGAAATGCGTTGACAAGTATTGGGGTTAGGAGCCAAACTCTCTTGGATGAGTCCGGGATAAGGGTGCTCTGGTGTTTTTCATCCCAGGACTCCCCCAAGACTGGGCTTCCTCTGGGAAGACTGGCCCAGGAGCAGGACTTCTAGCCAGATGCTGCCATTCCCTGAGACACTCCTGACTCTTGAGTGAGTCCTAGCCTCTCCCTTGTGGCCTGCCGTAAGGACCAGCACACTCCCCCATACACCTGAAGCCACGTAGAGAAAAAAGAAAATTTAAGTTTCGAAAAGAGGTCAATTGAGACCTTTTATAGATGAAATCTACTTCCTAGAAGTCAATTGGCCAAACGTGCACAGGGAAAGACAAGAGTGTGAAAATAGGCCCAGCTGCAAAATATTTCGGGTACCCAATTAGATCCAGTTATTCTGCTGTGGATTTAAAATAACCATCATCCACAGTGGAAAAGATGCGTCCCTCCTCGCTAAGAAAATCCACAGCTGGCTTGATTGATTCCACAGTCATGTGTTGAACTAGTTCTTGAGATGCTGAAAGCTCAATCCTTCAGGTCTTGGGCAAGCCTTAATTAAATTCAGCACCTGATTTTAGGCCACAGTGAAACTGTTTGCTGGCAGGAAGCTACTTCCACCAAAGTTCCCTGCTTCCCCCATTTCTGGATTGCTGATAAGGGTTCTCAGGACCTCAAAGTCCAAAATCAGGTGTTGGCCAGACTGAGCTCTCATCTGGAGGTTCTGGGGAAGAATCTCCTCTGAAGCTCATTCAGGTTGTTGGCATAATTCAGTTCCTTTTAGTTGTAGTGATATGGAGAGCTTAGTTCTTGTCTTGGAGTCAAAGAATGAATCTCACAGACACAGGAGAGTGAGTAAAGCAATAGAAGTTGATTAAGCAAAGATACAGAGAAAGCTCTCAGAAATGAGACAGGTCTCCACAGGGTTGTCACTGAGGGCTTTTTTGACTGTCCTTTTATTGGGAACCTAACCAGGGAACCCAAGGCCTTGAGATTTCTCTGTGCTGTCTCAAGTGATTGACATATGGTTGTTTGGGGTCTAATGAATCTTTGGGATTGTCTGATAACCATCAAAGGGAGACATTCCCTAACACCTCAGAGCTTGGGAGCCTAATTAACTTTCTTCTCTGTTCTTCTTGTCTTATCTCTGTTTCCTTAGGATGGGTAGAAGCCTGACTTTGGACCATTTGGTGTCCTTGGGATTTATGGGAGTCTACAGATTTATGGGAGCCCAACTCTGGGCCTTTCCCTTATCTCTCCCTCCCTAGCCCCATCTATCCCTAACTCATTCCTATATCAGTAGGATTCACATCCCCTTTCCTTGCATGCTGGCAGCCACTAGACTGTTCTCAGCAGCTAGAGACTGCCCACATTCCTTACTATATGGCCTCCACCTTCTTCACACCAGCTCTGAGAATTTCTCTCTTGTCAAATCCCATTCACAGTTTAAATTGCTCTGAATTCCAACTCTGACTTTAGACCCAGATTTATTTACTTGTTATTTATTTGTTTATTTTTTAAAGATTTTATTTATTCACAAGAGACACAGAGAGAGAGGCAAAGACAGGCAGAGGGAGAAGCAGACTCCCTGAAAGGAGCCCAATGCGGGACTCAATCCTGGACCCTGGGATCATGCCCTGAGCTGTAAGCACTCAACCACTGAGTCACCCAGCCATCCCCAGACCCAGATTTAAAGAGTTTGTATGATTGGGTCAGGCCCACCCAGATAGTCTCCCTGTTTTAAGGTCAGTTGATTTGGGGACTTAATTGTATCTGCAGATTCTCTTCGTGGCAACAACCAAAATTGCTGTTTAATTGGATAATTGGTAGAAGATGTGTAAACACTAGGGGCTTAGAAATGTGGGTGGCATCTTAGAATTCTACCTAAAACACTATTAATAGAATAAATATGCCATTTCAGTAGATACAGAAAAGCATTTCAATTCAACACCAATTCACAATCAAAATACATTAAAATAAAAATTGAATTTCAGGTTCAATTCAAAATTCATTCACAATTGAAACCTCTCAGCAAAGGATAGAATATGAAGTAAATTTGATGAAGTAAATTTACAAAAAACCTTATAGCTAGTATCATACTTAATGGTGAAAAGCTGACTACATTCCTCCTAAAATCAAGAACATGGGAAGGATATCTAATCTCACAATTTCTATTAATGCTACACTAGAGGCCCTAATGATTTCAATAAGGCAATAAAAGGGAAGAAGAGAAAGGGAAGAGAAAGGAAGAAAGCAAAACTATCTTCATTTTTAAGTGACATGATTATGATTATTTATTTTCAAAAAGAGGAAAAAAGAATCTACCAATGACTATAAGTAATAATTTAGCAAGGTCACAAATTACAAATGTAATACATATAAAAATTTTATTTTTATAAATAGTACCAAATAATTGGAAAATGTAATTTTAATAGAGTCCATTTATAATTAAAGAAACATAAAATATACTAGTGTCTCATAGCACATATTAGATCCCTAAAAAATAGGGAAAAGAGCATTCTTATCCTCAGGATCCCAAGAATACAAAATCTGAAAATCTACTTAGTTTCACTTGGTATACTATTTATTATCACATTTTTGTGTACTAATAAATGACGGTATCTCATTAGAGATGGTTCTTCTAATCTCTCTTAGAGGATCCATGTATCTGTCCTAGTTTCTTTATATACGAGTTTCCATTTCTTTTTAAGCATTTTCAGCATGGAAAAACCATGAAAAAATGTTTAAGTCAGTCACAATGTGTAAACTAGTGACAAGGAAGTTAGGAGGGGACAAATTGATCTAGACAAATCATCACTTCCCATTCACAACTTCTCTATCTACAAATTGAGTTCCCGTGACCCTAGCCCCTGGGCACCAACACAGAGCTATAGGCCATGATAGAACTTAAGAACTTCATAAAACGTTATAGCCCAGAATTTTGCAACCTTAATTACCATATTTGAGCAAACAAAGAATAATGCTTGAGCCACTAATGGCAGGCATTTGGCCTCTGAGCTGACCACTGATGAATTCTATAAGGTAAAAATGGGAAAAGACATAAAGCTTTAAAAAAAAAAAAAGACATGAAGTTTAACTCTTACTTCTGTGGTCTTGAACATCCCATGTTCAAGTTATGTCATCATGAATTATCATCAACTGATATTTGTAGAAATAGTTTCTTTTTCTGATATTGCCATAAGTATTATTAGTATCATGACAAAGAAAGCCAAGGGGAAAAATTAGTCTAATTTGATAAAAAATTATAAAGCCTTTCATAATGTCAGTCCTGCCAAGGCTTGTGTGTGTGTAGGTGTTGTTGTTTTCATTCAATATCCTGACGACTGGGTATCTATTTACTCACTAGCATGTATATTAAAGTTGACATGACTTTCAAGTAGGAATTTTTCCAATATACTAGTAGCCTTTGAATTGTTCTCCACAAGATTAAAAAGAAAAAACAAAACAAAACAAAAAAAAAACAGAAAGACTTGGCCTTAAAGCAATTCAAGTTGTTTTTTGTTGTTTTCCATTGTTTGCTTTCACTTAGAGAATCAATGTTTTTTAATGCTTGAATTATTGAATTATAATTAAAATCATACAACCAAAATTGCAATCCAGGTCACCTGGGTGGCTCAGTCAGTTAAGTGGCTGCCTTCAGCTCAGGTCATGATCCCAAGCCCCCTGCTCCATGGGGAGCCTGCTTCTCCCTTCTCCCTCCCCCTGCTTGTGCTCTCTCATGTAAATAAATAAATAAATAAATAAATAAATAAATAAATAAATAAAATTGCCATCCAATGTACAGAATTTTACCTTAAACATTTTTTCAGGGATGCCATGCTTTGAATACTGAAATGTGCATCTGTAAATATGCTAATGTACATAAAGAATACAAATTCATAATATATTATATGGCAAGATTATCCTAAATTGAGAACAGAGAGAATAAGAAGTTAATTAAAATTTATTAAGTAACTACAAAATTCTAGGAATTGTGCTAAATTTTCACATTACATTTTAATAAGATGTTTACTTTTAATTGCAAGGTATCTATAAATGTGATGAATTTAGTTTATTAGCAAATTTAAATGTTATGTTCAATGTGATGAATTTCTTTCTTAAACATCTAGTTGTACCACCTACTTCCATTCTAACATCTTTAGGGAAAAAAAGCTCTGATATGTGTTGAGAAAGTGTATAAGAATTAGAGGAATAGCTACTATGCAACAACCTGCTGGGTGGTGGGGAGATGTTGAGACTTTGGTGGACAGAGAGAAAAGATAAATCTCTTTTTTATTTGGTAAATAATACATTTTTAACAAATATTTACTGACTACTTAATCTGCTCTCAGCTCCATTTAGTGCTATAGCTGTGGAGAAGACAATGTGTAAAACTTGTAGCTAGTCCTCATCCATGAAGAGAACATAGAAGGATCTGAGGCAGAAAATCTAACTAGAGCTAAAAAGTGCCCATTTAGCTAAAATATGACTTGTCACATACATCAGAAATCTGCCATTATTACAAAGAGATTTCATTTGACGACAGAGAATGAGAGAAGAAATGGTGATTAGCTAATACAGAAAGAAGGAATCCTAAATACTAATTCTCATATGGACTGAGTTCTATGCCTTTGAATAAGTCAGTTCACTTTGCTGAACTCTTTTTTCATGTGTAATATGGGAAAAATAACATTAACTCATTTACCTTCCTATTAAGAGCACCTTGAGACTTAGTACATAGTTCTGAATTCAGAGGAATAAAATCAGAATGATGATCAGAAGGGTTATGAGACTCAGGGGCCAGAGTTACTCACAAAATGGCTGTGTTTAGCCAAGTTTTATAATTTCATATTCCCTATATATAAACATGAAGATCCATTGCATTTATATAACAATAAATGGAAATCTATGATATCAAGTTATTTTGAAAAGGAGAACTGTTTTTTTTTATTTATGTCTAGGAATTGTTTTAAATATATTTCAAAGAAAACCTGTGATGATTTTATTTTCTTTTATTTTTTTGAAAGTCTCATATACTATATTTTTTAATTTAAATTCAATTAGCCAACATATATCATTAGTTTCAGATGTAGTTTTCAATAATTCATCAGTTACATATAACACCAGTGCTCATCACAGCACGTGCTCTCTTTAATGCCCATCCCCCAGTTGCCCCAATCCCCCCCCTTCAGCAACCCTCAGTTTGTTTCCCAGAGTTAAGAGACTTGTGATGATTTTAAAGATCTTTGCTATGTCTATGCAATCAAAATGTAATTGTGAATAATTAAGCAATGAATTTCATCGTTATGCAGTTGATTAAAAACATGACTTTCCTGTGCAGCCATGTGTTGTCAAGGGGGGAAAAATGACTTTCTTCAAGAGGCCAGTCAAATTATCTAGAGATTTAAATAAGGATATATATTATACTAGTTATTCAAACTGAATAATGTCATTCCATGGAGACTTTTTTGCTTTATATTAACTTTGTCATTAAATACAGGTATCAAAATACTAGCTATTTACATAACGTTATCTTGATATTCTCTAGAATTTTTTCATTTAACAAATATATTTTGAGCTCTGATCTCACAGGGTCGTTATGAGAATCAACTGAGAAAATACCTATGAAAATTCCATAGAAGCACTAACATGGCATTCTGAAAGGTAGTTGTTAAATCATTATCACTTCCAAGACCTCTGCTAAGTGCTTGGGCAAAAGTTTCAGTATCTCCTCTTAACCGTTAAGATTATATATATGTCCCATATTTCCAGCTAGGTTGAAAATGAACTATATCTTTTGCAGCTTCTGTTAACTATTCTTTTACCTACCTATTCACGCTTCATAAAATGTTGACAATTGTGTATCAAAAAAGTATACTAAAAGACTTGATTAATGAATAACTGTATAACTCATTGTTGGATAATAATTAACATTTGTGTTCTGTTCTATAAAAGTACTACATATCTTAAGCATTGTATGTTATAAATGGCATTATTTTTTTAGAAGATTTAATTTATTTATTCATGAGAGATACAGAGAGAGAGGCAGAGACATAGAGGGAGCAGGCTTTTCTCAGAGAGCCCCAGGTGGGACTTGATCCAGGGACTCTGGGATCACACCCTGAGCCTAAGGCAGATGCTCAACCGCTGAGCCACCCAGGCATCCCTATAAATGGAATTAAAAGAGCTATATTTAAGTTCAGAATTACTACCAGGGATATTAGTTTCACTCCACAATAAGTGAAATGGTTTATTATGCAGCTTTGCTTTAGGACTATTTTCTTCTAAGTCTCATGGTGATCCAAGGTACTTGGGAGTAGATGGAAAATGAATTATAATGGAAACCATCATTTAAAAACAAAATATGAATTTTAGAAAATTGTGCAGTAGTTTTATATCATAAGGTAGAATGGAAAAAATTGAATTTATCCATAAACACAGGTTAATCATCTAGTCAAATCACCATAATTTGACTGGGAAGAAATAACCTGTGATAAATGCTTATGATAGGATTTTGAAAACTTTAATGACTAATAAAGTAGAGAGAACAAAAGATCAATTAAATTTCTAGAAGAAATTATATGAGAAAAGCTTCATAACTGGATATGCAAAGATATCTTAGCACACAAAAGGATTAAGTTAAAAATTGATAAATTGAACTTCATTAAAAATAAAACTTCTGCTCTTCAGAAAGCATCATAGAGAAAAAGCAAGGAGATAATACTCTTAATACCACAACTGACAGAAGATTTGTATGCAAAATATATTAAAAATCTTGTAATAGTTATAAGACAAATAACTCAATTTAAAAATGGACACAATATTTGAATGGACAGATCATAAGAAAATATACATTTATTGTTGATAACCCCATAGGAAGATGCTCAGCAACATTAGTCATCAATGAAATGCAATTAAAACTACAATAAGATACTACTACATAGTCACTAGCATGACTAAAATTAATGACTGGCAAATCCCAAGGATGAATGGATATTCAGAATAGTTAGAATTTTTCATAGATTGCTAGTGAGAATGTAAAATTACACATTTTTTCAAAAAAGGCAGCCTCTTATAAAATTAACCATATACTTACCTTTGACTTTGCAATCCACTCTTAGATATTTGTCAATGAGAAATGAAAATATATTTCCACACAAAGATTTGTACATGAATGCTCACAGCCAGTTTATTATCATAGCTTAAAAATGAAAACCGCAAGATACGTCACCAATTAGATGGCTAAATGATGCAACATAACACAAAATAATACCATTCAACAATAAAAAAATGCAGCATCATAGATAAATCTCAAGAACACTTTGCCGTACAAAAGAAGTCAAATATAAAAGACAAAATAGTAGGGACGCCCAGGTGGCTCAGCGGTTGAGCATCTGCCTTCTGCACAGGGCATGATCCCGGGTACAGGGTCAAGTCCTGCATCAGGCTCCTTGCAAGGAGTCTGCTTCTTACTGCCTGTGTCTCTGCCTCTCTCCATGTCTGAATAAGTAAATAAAATCTTAAAAAAGAAGACAAAATAGTATATGATTTTTTATGCAAAATGCAAAAAGAGGCAAAAATAATGGATAGTCACAGAAAGTACATATTAGCATTTAGCTGTACTGCAAAGAGAACTTTTGCAGGTGATGAATATTCTCTATCTTGATTGGTATGAAGAATACACAGATGTATATGTTTCACAAAATAACAGAACTATACTCTTAAAATGGGTACATTTTATTGTACATAAATTATTCTTCAATAACATTAATTTAAAAAGCAAATAATAAAACATAAAGTCAATCAAAAGCCATAAAATTATAGAAGAAAATGTTTTGATTAGAAATAAACATAAAAAATCAACATTTTTTCCCCAAAATGTTTTGGCATATTCTGCTACTTATCCATAGAAGGGTCAGTGGATAAGTTCAGCCTAATTTTATGGGCTAGAATTATTTTTCTTATTGTCTATGGATAATTTAGAACAGATGCTAAAATCTCCTTTCTTAAGCACATGACATATCTTTTGTTGTTTATTGTTGCCAGTTTCTCAGATGAGATTGAGATTAAAAAGAATTACTAGAAAACAAAGTGAAGTCAAGATATACATTGTGGTGGGTTTTTTTTTTTTTTAAGATTATTTATTTTAGAGAGTGGGAGAGAAAGATGGTTGGGGGCGGGCAGGGACAGAGGGAAAAGGAGAGAGAATCTGAAGTAGGCTCCACCTGACTGCAGAGTCAGACATGGGGCTCAATCTCACAACCCTGAGGTCATGACCTGAGCGTGAACCAAGAGCCTAGTGCTTAACCCACTGTGCCACATAGGCACCCCTATTCTTGTGTTTTCTTAGCTGGGTATCTGTTTAGACTTGCCTGTCTTTGGAATCTTGGAGGAAGTAAGCGAATCAGTAATATAGCCAGTCAAAGGCCAAGTCAAGATCATTCTGAAAGACATGAAAATGTGGAGGGAGACCCAGGCTACATGCATCTCTAGAAAAGTTTGTTTACTCCTACCCAGCTTCACAGCCTCCAATTTCTCATTCTAGCAAGAGTAAGAACCCTATAGGAAGGTCTGCAGGGGAAAGAATATAGAGTAAGTGTAGTCTTGAATACCCTCGAAGAGATGAGGAAAAATATTTCCACTGTTTGTTTCTGATCATTCCCTTCCTAGCAGTTAAATGACTCTTACGTTTGACTAGGATCTTGGCAACTACCTTGGGTGATAGGAAAAAAAGAAACAAAAGAAATGAAGTCTTAAGCATCACCTAATGGATTAGCTTTCTATTCTGCATAAAAATTACCACAAATTTAGTAGCTTAAAAGAGTACACACATTTATTATTTCACATTTTCTGTGTGTCAGGAGTCAGGATACAGTTTAGTTAGGTCCTCTGCAAAGCCTCAGTCAGGTGCCTGCCGAGGTGCATTCTCCTGTAGAAGCTCAACTAGGGAAAGAAAGGTCCACTTCCAGGCTCCCTCCTGCAGCAGAATTCATTTCCTTGCGGTGATAAAACTGAGAGTCACAGCTTCTTGCTGCCTATTGGCTACAGGGTGCCCTCAGCTCCTAGAGCCTGCCCACAGCTTCTTGCCCCCACATGGGCCTGGGGATGCAGGGGTTTACTTCTTTCAAACTAGTGAAGGAGAAAGTCTTCAGAGCAAGCCAAGTTTATTAGCAATGTGAAGTCCTAGATAGTGTAAAATAATCTAAAGAGTGGCATCCCATCAGCACTGACGTATTCTGATAAAAATCACAGTTTTTACCCAGATCCAAGGTAAGGGGTAGGGGGACATATTAAATGGAGATGAGGATCCTAGCAGCAACTTTAAAGTCTCGTCCACTTTAAACTTATTGTGTGGTGACATGCTTTAATATTGTTTATATTGGCTAGAGCAATGATAAACACTCAATAAGTGGTAGTTACTACCTGTTTTTTAATATGCATCTACATTTATACAAATATATAAAAATATTTACGTATATATTATTAACATGTAACAAAGTTTATAATGCTTTATAATAAAGGTAAGTCAGTGGTATATCGATACATGTGTAATTGGCCCTCTAGGAGGGAAAAGCCAATTTGTACCATAACCTATTTTCATGACGTAAATACTCTCACAATGACCAAATCCAAGCTTCCACTGTGTTACTCTATAAATGCTTGCTCTTACTATGGGTCCTACATGAGCCCTGCTTGTAAAGGAACCAAGGGTACGTACCTAATATTTAAACTCCTCTGTTTCTATTCTTCAGTTCCAGCATCATAGTTGCAGACTTGTAGCATTAGATCAAGGACTCTGACTTTGCCTAAGAAACTGCCATCAGTCAAATCAAAGAAAAACAAAACAAAGCTGAACTTCTACATCCTAATTTCCTAATGCTTTTCCTCACATCCAGGACCCTGCTATATTTGCAACTGATTTTGAAAATTCCATAAAGTAAAACAAATTTCTTGTAACCCAGAGCAGGTAGTAGACTGAAAGAGACAAGAATGAAGAATTATGCATGAAACTGGTCCTATCATCATTGAGCATTATCACAAGAAAAAAAAGAGAGAGAGCTAGAAAGAATGGAGGGAAAATGAGAGGGATTGTGAGAAAGAGGGTAGAAAGGAAGGAGGGAAGCAAAGCATGTGGAGAAAAGTGATTCACTGACACACATAACTAGATGTAGTCCTTCTTGTTCCAGGAATATTTAAATGATTACCAGATATTTTACTCCACCCTATTAACATTTTTGTTTGGACACATTTCTCCATGAAAAATTGTTCTCCAAGAACAATTAGTAACAAGGCACTCTGAGCTCGTTCCCTAGTGTGTGGTGATGCCACAAGGTAATGCAGTAGGAAGAACAGCTACTCTCACAACCTCCTTGAATTATTTGATGCAAGACTTCTCATAGACAAGTCACTGTGAAAGTATAAAGTAGTTATTCAAATAATGCTCTCATCTTATAAAATCAGGGCTTTAAAAAAAGCATTTTATACACAGTCCCGAAAGAAAAAAAAATGTTTTGCCTTATCTCTGATGAAATGGCTTAGGTAGGTAGAAAAATGTAGCTCCATTTTAAACATAAACAAGTCCCCAAACTGATTTTGTACATTAATATTCATATATGGACATATGGTAATCAAATCAGATGTGGTCGATATATAATTATTAGGTTTAATCTAAAACCTTCATTTAGCCTGCCTGTGAACTAATTTACAATGTGTAAATTATTTATTATGTAACTAAAAGAAGTTTTCATCAAATTCATTTTAATTTCTACAAATGTAACTTTAATAACAAATGGTAAAGGGCCTATATATAAAGTTTTTTATTAATCTTGCAAGTTGTTTAAATTATAATATAAATATATGTGCATATATATCATTTATTATACGATAAAAAAACATGAATACTAGTCCCAAATGTTTTAGTAGCCTGGTCTCCTTATATTTTCATTTAAAATAGAAATATGAAGAGGTGCCTGAGTGACCCAGTGGGTTAAGCCTCAGACCCTTGATTTCATCTTAGGTCATAATCTCAGGGTCATGAGATCGAGCCCCACATCAGGCTCTGTGCTCAGCAGAGAGTCTGCTTAAGATTCTCTCTCTCCTTCTCCCTCTGTCCCTGCCCCCCTCATGTGTGCTTTTTTTTCTCTCTCACTCAAATAAACAATAAATAAATCTTTAAACAAAATACAAGTATGAAGGATTCTTTTTTTGCAGTATAAAATAATTAACTTGTTTGTGTTTGGTATATGTGTGAGATAATGCATATACACCTTAACTCAGATATCCACCTCATCTATTAAAATAGATACACCATTCATAATTATGCATATTTCTAGTTATATATTGGTGAAATACATTAGCTATGGTATTTCTGTTCTCTATATGGAGCAAACCTTTTCTATATCTATCTCTTACCAGTTGATTCCTTAGTGGAGAAAATTTTGTAACCTTTTTGTCTACCAAATTACTCAAGTAGGACTAGTAGAATGAACTACTACTTCTCCTTAATGGTGAAGTTCATATCATGTATTTACTTTGAAAATTAACAATCATAGAATGGTCCTTCAAGTGAGTTTTTTTTTTTTTTAAGATTTTATTTATTTTATTCATGAGACACGGGGGGGCGGGGGCAGAGACACAGGCAGAGGGAGAGGCAGGCTCCCCATGGGGAGCCCACTGTGGGACTTGATCCCAGGACTCCAGGATCATGCCCTGAGCCAAAGGCAGGCGCTCAAGCACTGAGCCACCCAGGCATGCCTTCAAGTGAGTATTAAGAAAAAAAGTATTAATTCCCCTTGGGATTTTAGATAAGACAAAGTAAAAGAGCTTTTATCTAGGTTGAAAATATAACTCTAATCTCCTTCTTCCTTGGCTAGAAAACAAAACATAGGGAATTTATACTTGGTAAGTGAAAAACAAAGCATATACATCATCTTATTTATATATATTTTAATAACTGTAAGTCTCAAACAATGATTTGTATATTATGACAACTAATTCATAGATTATGACAAGAAATAAGCAAATGATAAGTGAAAACAGTATACACACCTTCTCTTATCTGGTATTAAGTAAACTTCAAAGAAATGTTTCCATGGATTATGATTTTAATCAATGAGATTCTCAGGCCTAGGTTTTTCTTAAAACCTATTTGCTTTTTAAACCAAAACTTTTTTTTTTTTAACTATTTTTATTTTGACTAGAAAACCTGAGTCTCAATTTCTGAAGAATGCTATCTCTCTGGTGATACATCCTATATTTCATTTACCATTGAACTTTATAGTGCTGCTCTCAGATGCAGTTTCTATAGCTGAGAAAAAAAGTAAAAGACTTGCACAATTTTCAGGCTATAAAATTGATAAAGAAGGGCAATGCAACCATATTCTAACTTATAGTAGATAATAACTTATAAAAATTAGAAATTAAATACATTCAAGCACTATAACTTGAAAACCACTTTAATTTCTATTACAACTGGGATGGATAAAGTATGGACCAAGGACCATATATGACCCATTTCCCATTTTTTAAAATGAAATATTTTTGTGACATCACCATGCTTGTTGTTTCTGTATTGTCTGTGATAGCTTTTGCACTATAACAGCAGAGTTGAGTAGTTGTAACAGAGACCATATGGCCCACAAAGCCTAAAATATTTACTATTGAGCGCAGAAAAACAACCTACTGACTTCTGTTTTAGACATATCACTTGAATTTTATGTTGTTGAAATCAAAGGGATTACAAGGAAAATACAAGCAAATGTTAGAGAAGCATTTTTTTTTAAGAACTTTAGTTTTATATTTGGCTAAGTATTCTGAAATTTCCTCTAGTTTTCCTAATATTTTCAAATAAGTTCACAATACAAATCTATTAAATTCAAAATTATTTTGGTCCTGTATGTATGTATATATGAATATACATGTGTGTATGTTATATGTGTATATAATTCATCCTGTGTCTGTGTAATAAACTTTTAATATTAATCAAAAGGCAGTTGACTTCTTTAATATTTGAATCACCAAATACTTAAGTTAGCTTCTTCCAACAACAGGTATCAGCCCCTTCTCTCTCCTGCAATGTAGCTATGCTTTAGTGATATTTGGATCACAATCTAAAGCTCATCTTTGTGGTTTGACATTTCCCTAAAAATGAATTTTCTCTATTTGTTTCTGCAAAGATTTAGCCTCCAGGATTTAGTTTGAGTTCTGAATGGAGTATATGTGTATGTGTGTGACTGTTGTAAAAACAGAGCTGCATTTTAAATAATATTTATCTAATACTCAGCTATTAATATATATAGACATGTTTATAAATACATTGATGTATAAATGTAAAAGAAATGCAAATTAAAATTAGAAGGGATTTTTTGTTGTTGTTTAAAGTCCATTTTTAGGGAGGGCCTAGGTTTCCTAGGCCATTAGTAGCATTTGAAAATTTTCTTGTGAATTTATGGAAAGCAAAGGGATAAAAAGGAAAGTTCATGAATATGTACTTATTCGATGATATAGTTAGAGCAAATCTTCAGAGTCTTCAACTTAAATGTTTAATACAATTTTTAGGCAGATAGGAAAATATTCCTGGGAGAAAATGCCTGAGAAAAAAATTGTTTAGGATTCAACATATTAAATACCACCTGAATACATTGTCGCAGATGTTCACCTAACTTCAGGATGCCAATAAATGAAACCAGAGTAGTAATATATCAGAATAATTTTCATGACTTTCAGGACTAACAGTGTCTCAGTGACTCAAGTTATTTGGTCACCATTTCTCACGTCTATCATCAGCACAACATTCCCAAGGAAAGAGTAATGAGCAATGGTTATTCCACTCGAAGGTTTTGCCTCCTAATTAAAGAAATTAAGCTAAATGAGTATATACGTAAAAACTCAAAGATTTGGAAAGAAAAATTTTAAAATAACTTTTTAGGGGCACTTGGGTGGCCCAGTAGGTTAGGAATCCACCTTCAGCTCAGATCATGATTCCGGGGTCCTGGGATCCAGCCCCACTTTGGGTTCCCTGCTCAGTGGGGAGTCTGCTTCTCCCTCTGCCCCTTCCTCTGCTTGCACTCATGTGCTCTCTCTCTCTCTCACTCCGCTCTCAAATAAATAAATAAATAAATTAATTAATTAATAAAATCTTTTAAAAAATTAGCTCTTTAGAATAATATACCATGGCAATGGTTTTCTTACTATAAGTTTCTTGCAAATAGTTTCTTACTATAATTTACAGTAGGAAATTTGTTTTATTTTACAACCAAGTACACGGTTACCAACACACAAATCCCTCTAATAAACAAGATGGCAAGAAACAATATCTAACTTTACCTCTAGTGATACACTCTGATCTGTTCTGTTCCATTTTGTGTTATTTTGGGTGCAAATGTCAAACATTAAATTGAGAACATGAGTCATTATGGGTCATAACCTGCAATTTGGAGAACATTGCACTAAGATATTACTAAGGACTTAAACATTTTCAGATAAAGGATTGGGCAATGAGATACACAAGACAGATAACTGAATTTGAAATCAAAACATCTTGATTAATATTGCATTTCTGCTGTGTACTGACTTTACAGGCTACTCTAAGTTGAGCAACTTGAGAGCCTTAGTTTTTATCTCTAAAAACAGAAATAAAGTGTATCTATCCCACCAAAAGTGTCATCTATGAACATAAGCTGTGATGATGGATGTGGAAGCATTTTGTAAATTGTAATGTAACCAAAATTACGCTTTATTCGAGCATTTAAATAGACATAAGCCATGTCACTATACTAAGTTTCTAGACACTCATGAGTATTTTACAGTCCTTTTAAGTTTTCAATTCTATCTTTGCAGTAAAGAAAATATTCTGCAGCAACTAGGGGTAATGGTAGTTCTTTGAGTTAGTACACGTGGGAGTGTAGATATTTGGAATAGAAACCAGAAACTCTGCTGTCCTCAAGAGATGCAATGTTGCTCTTATCTCTCTTAATCTGTGAGGGCTGCCATCACAATGTACCACAGAGTGGAGCTTCAACAGAATTTTTTTTTTTTTAACATTTCTGGGGCATAGGTGTCCAAGATCAAGGTGTCCACAGGTGTGATTTCTTCTGAAGTCTCTCTTTTTGGCTGATAGATGGCCATCTTCTTCCCATAGGTCTTTTTTTCTGTGCACATCTATGTCCTAATCTCCTCTTTGTATAAGGATACCAGTAATATTGGATTAAAACCCATCCTAATGGCTTTATTTAAATTCAATTACCTCGAAAAACCTTATTTTCAAATACAGTCAAATTCTGAAGTACTGAAGAGCAGGACTTCATGATATGAATTTTGGGAGAATACAACTCAGCCCATAACATCATCTAAATCCTTTTTTGTTTTTGTTGGTTATACTTTGTCAATACTAAGGAAACATGTTATTTATTTCTGCATATGTTTCATGTATAACTGAAAATAACTCATTAATTTTTTCAATGATTCAAAATTGAATTGTCTCTATATCTCATTGATGATTTATCAAATTATATTAATGTTTAATAAGATCAATTATTATTTAACAAAAAACATTCTTTAATGCTTCCTCTTAATAAAAAGGAAACATTGTGGGGGAAAAAAGAGCATGGCAACTTGATTAATTCCCAAGATGAATATGGAGGCAGTATTTGTTTCTTTGGAGAAAGATTTTTAAGTAGAAATTAACATATTCAAAAGGCAAAATGAAGATGCTAAGATAAAATATTAATATATTCACATATTTAAAAGTAAATAAAAGCTTTTAATGACTACTATATTTTATTTCAAGTCACTTAGGTCCCCACCAAAGTAAGTAGAAACTTTTTCTTTTACATCAGCCTAAGACTAATAAAAATTCATTTTAATTAACAAGAATATATTACTGCATTTTCAACTACAGACACAAATGCATTCCCACAGTTTGAAGTTATATGAAAATTTTATATTCTTAGATTTTGCAGTTATACAAAACTCCTTTACTCACAGTCAGCATCATTGAATCCTTTAATAAGACTGAGCAGATGGGATTTCCATCAACTTTTCCGGAAACAGTAGAAAAATCATGTCCCTTTACATTAAGAAAAAATATCATTGCAGAAGTAGTAAATGCTAGGGAAGATATGGTACAGATATCAGGGATTTTTTTAAAAAGATTATTAGCAAGATAATAAGTCTCATTTTCTTGGGGGAAGGGAGAATGGCAGAGATTAATAAAAAACACTGCCATCTTCTGATTATCCAAGTAGTTCTTAGTATAGAGATGTCCTGGCCACCTTTGCCTACAAATCCATGGAGGGAGCTGGAGGAGGAGCCATTAAGCAGAAATCTAGATGCCAGTGTTGACCATCCAATGAGCTCAGGAGCCTACAACTACCTTTCTGTTGAAGATAGAAGAAAATCTCTAATAAGCAGTAAATGTAAGGAAAAAGTCTTCTATCATTCTGAATCATGTATAATAATGAGAATTTTACCATGCCCAGATGTGAAATCATTTAGCTAATACTTATACACTCACTCCTTCAACTTTTTTGACTCTCCTGTCTATCTTACATGTCATACACTTAGAATAAAGGTGAAATCTGAATAGGACAGGCTTGGCTCTGTCCCCATGCAGTTCACATTCTACCAGAAAGAGGCACATAGTACATAATATGGATGCATAAAAGCAAATTCCATTGAGTGTTTCTCATATAAATAACAGATGCTCTGATATTGTCCTAATTTACATAGAATGGTCAAAGAAATCTTTATTGAATAGGGTGACCAGTAATTAGTCATCCCAACATTATCACACTTAAAAGTGACAAGTGACATATCATAAATACATTGAGACCACGGATGTAAATCAAGCTTCTTCCAGGTAAACCAGAATTTGAACCTATTATTTGAGCTGAGATCTAAAGAAATAAAGGAAGTCAAGAATGCAGAAAAACAAGGACAAGAATATTCTAAGTAGTGGAACAACACCTCAAGTGGGGAGGAGCTTACCTTGTTTGGGAAACTGAATAATGAAAAATGCCAATTTAGCTGATGCACAATGACTCAGAGCAAAGGATGGCAAATTATAGCCTTCAAGCCCAATTCCTTCTACAGTTTCAAGAAAAGTTACATTCAAAAACAGCCATACTCACTTGCTTACTACTGCCTATAGCCCTTTGATGGTGGAAAAGGTCAGCATCTGTCTGCAGGTCTGGGCTGTTGCTGTATCATCAGCCACCACATCCCACCAGGAGATCACTACATTTAGCAATCTGAACTTACCCAAGAAGTATCTGAACCAGACATAGCCTCTTGACAATGATTCAGATATCTTGCCATCCTCCAAAGGGGCCAGTCTCTCACCTTCCATGGAGCTCATTCTCTCTCCACTGGGAACCTTTTCTAGTCTTGCCAGATGGCTTCTGGAACCTTGGGGTGCATAGCAGCCACGCAAGTCATTTCACCTTTGAATCAGTTAATTTTGCCCAGATTCATGATTTCTTCTGAATTTACAGCATTTTCTTAGTTATCTTGGGCAACAAAGTAACTCCTGCACTCTGTTCAGCTCTTCAGTGCTACCTGGACAAGTGTCTATTTCTTATTTTCAATAAAATGTCAGACACTGTTTAAAAAGACCAGTTGACTAGTTGCAACAGACCATATGACCTGCAAAACATAAAATAGTTGCTATCTAGCCATTTACTGAAAAACTTTGCTAATCCCTGATCTAGGGAAAGATTAGCATGAAATGCAGTTGGAGAGGTAGGTACCCTGCTATTAAGACAGAAATATCTCAGAGTGCTCAAAGCAATCATTATTGCAGTGTTTCAATTTAAATATCCATAATTATAGAATGATAGAAGCAGAAGGTACCTCAAGAGACAAATCTGCCATCATTATATAAATGGATTATGTAGGTTGATAGGACATTTTCCACATCATTCACCATTTGCTTTTTCTATTAGTAATTTCCTTGGATGAAATAGAACCTCTCTTTTAAAATAGACCTATAGTTATTTCAGCTAAACAATAAGGTACATTTTGATAGCATAAAATGCCCTCAGCTGTGATATATATATATATATATATATATGATGTGTATATATATATATATCATGTGATATATATACATAATATATATATTATGTGATATATATACATCATATATATATATAATTCATATATATATATATGATTTCTACCCATTTATAATCTGTACAGTGGGACTAAGAAAGAGTGACACATGAGAAGAAATAAAAAGGAATACAAATATCCCTCATAATCATGTGCCAGTATAACCCATTTCTTATGAAGAATGAAATATTATTTATAAATAATGACTGTGAGCCACCTAAGTCATAAGGCTGTTTAATGGTGTCACATGGGAAGTGACACAATGCAAGCAATCAGAAAACACTCTACAAGTTTTTTTTTTTTTTTTGTTGTTGTTGTTCCTTTAATAACACTTCCTTGATCACAGAAAGGAGAGAGGGAGCCATACCGTACAAAGGGAGAGAATACACATAGTTAACACTAAAGAGGCAAATGGCTTTATCTAAAAGCCATTTTTATTTTGGAGAGCATGGCGGAGGAAAGTAAAATCAGATCCTCAATCCTGGAGTAAACTTTGAAACTTTCAGTTACAAAAACTGAACACTTTCCACAACTACTAGTTAAGGAACCAATGACTAAGATAGACCTCAGTTATGGTAGTTCAGTGGGAAACAAGAACCACATGGAACCCACAAGTGAGGATGAGACCCGCACAAGAAAACATTTCAGGCCACAACTGTGGAATTTACCTCTGAGCTCTACTAAGCAAAGTTGCTGATAAAGTGAAATTTTAACCTTGCTACGTATCTTCAGAGAAAAAGATCAGCAATCCCTAATCAAGGGCATACCATCAAGTCAATGTATCATAAACATAGTATAGTTTTATTTCAAAGCTTGAGATCAGTGACTTTCAATTAATGGTTTCTTTGTTTCATAAAGTCCTGAGTTAATGGAGAGATAGACAATTCTGTTGTCCAGGTTCACGTAGCACCATTACCTAACAGTCTTAAATAAGGCTTATTTCCATCTGCATTTGTATGAATTAAATTTCCTGACATATTCCCTTACTCTCTCACTCCCAGGTGAATCTGTTCTGTGAGACAGGAGGTCCTCCTTGGTAGACCAATTTTGTATTTAAATTGTTTGTCTTGGGGGCAGCCCGGGTGGCTCAGCAGTTTAGTCCTAGAGACCCGGGAAGGAGGCCACGTCAGGCTCCCTGCATGGAGCCTGCTTCTCCCTCTGCCTGTGTCTCTGCCTCTCTCTCTCTCTCTTTGTCTCTCATGAATAAACAAATAAAATCTTTTATAAAAATAAAATGATTGTGTTAGTACAATATTCTTCCCTGGGATTAAATGTAGGGAAAACCATATAGTTGTTACGTCTAACCTAAAACTAATTTCATGAGATGACTCTGTCTCATCTTCTAGGATGGTAGTCTTCTTTACCCAGTCTAGACAGGCCTACTAATGATTAGATTTTTAGCTACACTGCTGGATAATACCGCTGCTTCTGCATCCATTTTGTGTGGCCCCAGGGCCTTGAACTGAGGCTAGCCCCTCCCATGAGCACACCCCTTTGATTACAGCCTGCAGTCTCAGGTAATTGTTAAATTCCTAATATAACTTTCCCAAGACCCAAGTGATAAGCATTCTCCCTTGCCTTCCAGGTTCTTCCCCTTGTGCTCCCGCCCCTTAGATAAGCACCCTGTGAATCTTAAAAACCACTTTTTAAAATTTGAATTGCCCAATTCAGCCCTAGAAAGGGAATCTCAAAGCATTCCACCCAGGGACTCTAATAAAGGCATGCGTCCCAGGTCCCACCTCACCCCCTCTGCATGCATCTGCCTTGACCTCCTGTGTGGCCCCTCCAGGCACCCAGTGTACCTCCTTCAGGATTTGTGAGTCATAAACTTCTTTATTTCACTTTCCCTTAACCTTTGCAGAATTGTGACTAACCATCTGGTACCCCAGGGCCCTACTTAACACATGTTAGCATAACAAACTATCACAACCACTATTTCTAGAAACCTTGCACTGGTCTATTTAAAAAAATCACCATCAATATATATTGTATGTTTTTTAAAAATATTCATTTTTAGTATTTTTGTTTTATTTGTCTTCAGGGGGACCCATAATTTGGTGTTGCTTTGATTATTTGTATATATTTGATATGCTGGGAAAGATGGAAAATAAACTCAAAACAATTTTTCATAAGTTACATTTACATTTGTCTTTTGTGTTTTCTGGGACAGAAAAAATTACATTTCACTTTCCTTTTTTTTTTTTTTTTTTACATTTCACTTTCCTAAAGACTATATGTACTTCTGCTATTTCCTTTGCTTAACAATTTTCTTCATCTATTACACTGCATAGGATCTAAGCTGAATCTATAGGAATGGGGGCAATTCTGGATATTTTTAAAAAGATTTAGGCATAGGTGAAAGTGAAATAAAGTCCATATCCTGAACTGGTAAAATAAATTTCATTGAAATCCTTACATGTATTTCAGTTTGATTGCTACAGAGAGAGGAAATATACCATCCATCACTAGGAGTCCTGAAGAAAAACTCTCAGATTATGTAGTTGCAGCTTTGCTGGGATCATTACAATGAACTAGAATCCTTTGCACCTTTTCTAAATACTTCATTATGCTAATCTTTATTTCAGAAAAAAAAAAATTCAAGATATACGATTTGGTTGAATGTTACAGTAGAATTTGGTATGTTTTCAGTGCCTTATTAATTTTATTAAGAAAAATAATGAACAAAAAAAAACAAAAGAAATGAACAATATAGACACATGATATATTTTCTTGGTGGACTCTGGGTCTATAATCTAAAACATGTAAGAATGAGTGAAATTCCTTTCTGAAGAGTAAAGATTTGATTTTAAACGTTAGGTTTTACAAATCTACCTCACCAAGTTTTTCTAATATTAGTATATTTGTAAACATACCTAATTAATCAGTATTTATGAAGAGCCCACTCAGTAGTAAGACCTATGAGAAAAAGGAAAGGAAAAGCATTATCTTTGCCCTCAAAAAGCTTACAGTTTTGGGGGGCGGAATAAGAAAAACCAACTAATACAAGGCAATAAATAATAAATTTCAAGTGTATTGGAATAAGTCCATGAAAAATTTAGCACCAAATTGTAAGTATTTCCTTATGGTATAATATCATTTAAATATTTATTATAAAGCTCATTTAGATTTCTGTTTTTTAGGGATTACACTGGCTAGGCTATTTATCTACATAAAAAGGAACATTTTGTAGAACTTCCAAGAAAACCTATGAATTCTACTCCACTGGGAGTAGAACACAAGAGACTGGGTGAAGCAAGGCCCATTTAGTAGCACTGTTACTTCACCAGGTCTGACTTTGTTTAATTCCCAGGAAGCTGTGGGGTAGTTTGTTAATGGATACATTTTGTAAATAGAATTTTCAAAAGAATGTTCACAGTTGGGCCTCCTGTTGTTTTCTATTGGTTTAAAAGGGGGCATTCACAGCTGCAGAAAGCAGTTCACAATTATCAAATTGGCTTTTTCTACAATGTAAGATAATACTAACACATGCAATTTCTGGCATTGTCACAAGAACAACAAACCAATCATCTGCATTTTCACATTAGGTGTGAACATTTCCTCCTTGGGTCTCATTGACCTTATCCAAGTTATAGAGAAGGAAAGTTGAAAGAGTTAGAGAAAACTCCATTTTCAAAATCAAATCACTGAACCTGATCCAGATTAAGGGCATCTAAATTAAGCTGCCTAATGGGTAGGTTTGCTCCTCCCTGCACACTGGTTTCCACTTTTCAAATATCCCTCTAACAGAAGTATCAAAGTAACTGGAATGCTGCCAAACGCATATTCACTATGGCAGATACACTTGACTAAATCCAGACAAGAGATAGAGGATTTTGTAGGATCTTAAGATGAAATTACATCCAAATAACACCACATAAGACCCTCATGATTAACATTATGACAGTGAATATGAAATGACTAGAGTAGTTGAGCATTTATTTTCAAATATAGCTCAGTATTTTAATGTCATCATATTGACAGATTTTTTAAATTAGCATAAGGAAAAACAGTGCAAATGACTGATCTCGTAGTTTACATTGTCACAAATAATGACACACAGTATTGGGGCTCAAATTGAGTCTTAATCACAATACACAAACCACCCCTCTGGGAGCAAATATGAAAGCTGATCAAAATCTATTAAACAGCAGCACAGCAAAATAGATGTTCATGTTTTAATTACAATTAATAGAGTGTGTCAAATGGGTAGTTCTTATAGCTTATGAAGATTGGTTCCTTGTAGGGAAGAGATGGCTCTTACAGTTTGGTAAGAAGACTATTTCTATTGGGCATGCATCATTAACTTGATTTTATCTCTTCTGTAAGATATTGATTAAGCGACGACTAAATATATTTATTAAGCTACAAATGAGGTATGCATTTTAGCAATTTTCAAAATGGAAAGTGGAAAAGGAAAAGCTGGCATTTATCTTGTAAAATGTTAATAGTGTAAACTGGGGGCTATTTTTAAAATTGATTAATTCTAGTCTAAAACCCAATAATGACTGTGCATTGCCATCGCTTATGGTACAGTAGGTCATTGTTCCTTACAGATTTAATATTTACTATTTCAATGATTAGCTATTGATGGTGATTATCCATGACACAGATGAAGCTGTCATTTTTTAAAGTGCAAATTTGAATCATGTGTGCTACAAAGCTAAATGCTAGTGGAAGTAACTTAACTAGGACATGCACTCACTCCCTGCCTATTTACATTTAGCATTCTACACACAATAATCCTATTGTATAGAATTTAAAAGAACTTTCTTAGTATAAATAGTCATTGAGCTAACGTGTGTTTGATATCTATATGAAATACATAATTATCATCACAAACATCAAAAAGAAGCTATGTGCCTATGCCGTGTCTATTGTCATTAATTTAAAGATGAGACAGAAATTCAGGAGATATCCAGACATACATCAGGAGTCTACTACATATTCTAAGTAGAACAGAACAGACCTTTACATTTGCTAATAATGTTATCCATGATCTTTGCAATTAGCTAAATGTAGGCTTGTCACAAGAGCATATAGAATTTGCAGCATTACAAAAGACCTACTGCACCCCTGTACAGTGTGGTAAATTACACGTGTGAAAAGCAGTTCATATGTGAGAAAAGTAAAGACTGGTCGAGAAGCAGATATTGAGGGATTTGGCCAAATTCACACACTAGCTGAGACTGGGCTAAGCTATGCAGGTGAGACCATTTTAACACTAATATTCCAATGCTAAATGATAAACATATCATAGAGATGATGAGAATATCATATGAGAATGAGAATATCATAAATTCTCAATCTGTGAATGCCAAAAATTATTTTATAAAAGGTAATACTAAAATTGAGTTATTGAAACCCCAGGACATGATATGATTCAGCTTAGAATTTATAAACCCACAAAAGAACATCACTTCTACCCTAACCACAAGAAGCCAGAAAAAAAGCCCCGAAAATTGGGGTGCCTGGGTGGCTCAGTGGTTGAGTGTCTGCCTTCATGGCTCAAGGCGTGATCCTGGAGTTCCCAGGATCCAGTCCCGCATCAGGCTCCCCACAGGGAGCCTGCTTCTCCCTCTGCCTGTGTCTCTGCATATCTCTCTCTCTGTCTCTCATGAATAAATATATAAATAATCTTTAAGAAAAACCACAAAATAACAATATTTCAAGCTCATCTGAGAAGTGAAGGGCAAAATAAATTCCAAAGTGTGAAGAGCCTTGTAAGGAAAGAAGGGACACTGGAATTGTTTTACCATCACAAACACAAAAGTAAAAAGTGAACACAGAAGAATAAAGTAGGGGATCCCTGGGTGGCTCAGTGGTTTATTTTTTTTATTTTTATTTTTTTTTTTGGCTCAGTGGTTTAGCACCATTCCAGGGCATGATCCTGGAGTCCCAGGATCGAGTCCCGCGTCGGGCTTCCTGCATGGAGCCTGCTTCTCCCTCTGCCTGTGTCTCTGCCTCTCACTTTCTCTATGTGTGTGTGTGTGTGTGTGTGTGTGTGTGTGTGTGTGTGTCTCACGAGTAAATAAATAAAATATTTAAAAAAAAAAGAAGAAGAAGAATAAAGTAAAAGAAAACAGCTGAAACATTAATAAGTTATTAAAGATGAACTGACGATCAGGGTGAAAATTTAGAATATGTGGGACAAGGTGACTGTAATCACCCTATAGTTCTTTACTTGAGTCTCTATCATGTGCTCACAAGAAAAGATGTAGGCAAGGAAACTAGAGTTCCCTCTTCACAGGGTACAGACACACATCCACATTCATTTCTTGAACATTTTTTGTATGAATCAAATGTTATAAGCCACTGGGTAAGGGCCAAGGAAACCTAGCTTCTACTCCCAGGAAAGGTAAATGATAGAAGCCAAAACTGTCTGACCCTGGGAAAGGGTCAAGAAACTTTCCCTTGTACCACCAACCTTGCCTCAAAAAATGGGCATAGAAATCTGCTAGAACTTCTGAAACAAGGGGAGAAACCCTCTGTCACCAGTCCCAGGCAAAGGTATATTGCTACTAGACAGAGATACATAAATAAATTTGTCTGCCTTGTGAAAGACACCAGCTTTTGTTGCTGGAGACGCAGAAGACTCTCTCCTAAAGAATCTCACAGGTACAAGCCAGAGCGTTCCTATCCTGAAGGAGAACAGGGATACTGAGAAAGACCCATCCTTATGACTCAGGTAGAGAGGACCTGCCTATGACTAAGTTTGGGTCATAAAATCTCAGAGACCCAAGAAGAGAGGACTCACCTAAGACTAACTAACACAAAATCTTAGAGACATCTCTTGCTCCTACCACATGCCCCACACCTTGTAACAAGTACCATTAATATCCCGTTGAGGAGGGGGAAATGGCACGGGAAAGATTCTCTCTGCTGTGCAGTTGTCAAGATCTGCCGAAAGATGAGCATGGAACAGGGATGCAAAGAAAATCTCACCAAAGATTCATTTTATTCTCCTGCTATATTGGAGATATACCTATATACCCTAGGGTCCAGACCGAACAGTAGCAGCAGCCCACTGTTGGGGAATTTGAAACCTGTGATGCCACGGCAAAATCAAACCCAGTTCAACTATTGTCTGTTTCGACTCCCCACAGTGATAGTCTACAAAAGAAGGGAAGTGCACCTTTCTAGGCATGGGTACTATCCTCCTCGGTGTCTATTGTTTTATATTTTATTCCAGAAGTCAATAAAAAATTATCATATACCAATATAGAAGGAGAATAAAATGAATCTTTGTCAAGTGATAAGCAGACAACAGAACCAGACACAGAGATGATGTAGATATTGGAACTACCAAAGATTTTAACTATCACTAATATGCTAAAGGATCCAGTGGACAAGGGCAGTTTGCATGAATTAGTCTTCACAGAATTTTAGCAGAAGGAAACTATATAAGGTGGCAAAATTGAAAACTTAGAATTAAGTATATCAAACATGAACTTGATCAGCAGATAGGACACAGTAGAAGACAGAATCAGTGAACTTAAAAATTATCCAGATTGAAATAAACAGAGGGAAATGTGAATTGGAAACAAAAACAAAATTGAAGCATGAATCCAAGAGCTGTGGGACAGCATCCAAGGATCTAACCCCTGGGCAGAGACTGTAGTTTTCCTTGAGTATCTTTTCCTCCCTCCTAACATAATTATGGAAATTAATGTAATACACATGAATATTTGGATAAAAACTGAATACCAGCCTATTTTGTGTCTAGGAGTAACCATGAAGGCAGATTAAGATCAATAGGATTTGAGATGATGTTGTATGAGTGCTTTTTTAGGTTATACTCTTAAAAGAAGATTCCCCTTTACCCTACTTACTGGCTGAGTGGGGATGTCACACTGAGGATGGTAAACCAACAAATGCATAAAAATCTGAGTCTTTGGGATACGGTAGATTTGTTATTTCAGCCTTGAATTAATTACACTTGGTCTATTATCTGTGAGATAAACAAGAGCATATTTTTCAACATACTATTATTTGTGGTGGTGTGATGGTGGCCAAACATATATATTCCACTGACTGTAAGCTCCCAGCTAGTGAAAGCTTAGAGGAGTTACTTTTTGGATGGAGTTACTTTTGGATGTAAAACTAACACAATTAGTGTCACCTCTCTCAGATAATCATCAGAAAATACAAAAAAAAAATGGTAGGATGTATCATAAGAAAATCTTTTCGAGTTTATTTTTTTTAAAAGATTACATTTATTCACTTGAGAGGCAAAGAGAACACAAGCAGGGGGGAGCAGAGGGAGCAGGAGAAGGTTCCTCCCGAGCAGGGAGCTGATGCAGAACTCAAGCCCAGGACCTTGGGATCATGACCTGAGCCGAAGACAGATGCTTAACCGACTGAGCCACCAAGTGCTCCTATTTTTAAGTTTAGACAGATGCTGGCTAACTATTTTACACATTCTGAAATGTGTAAATGCCATGATTAGATACAGAAAAATGCATCTATAATAGACTAGATACAAATAGCTAGAGAAGTGAATAACATATCTGAATATATAGTTTGGCAGCATATAAATTTCATCAAAAAGTTGGTTCTCTGAAGTAATGAATAACTCTAAAATAATTTCAGCCTGCGCAAAAAAATACTGCCTAAAATTATAGAAAGCCACTGTGAAACACAAAAGCTATTAAATGAGCCAAATATTGTTCCTGTAATATTCTTAAATTTATTCTCAAT
The DNA here is from genome assembly GCF_053574225.1 of Canis aureus. Classification (NCBI taxonomy): domain Eukaryota; kingdom Metazoa; phylum Chordata; class Mammalia; order Carnivora; family Canidae; genus Canis; species Canis aureus. The sequence continues at coordinate 11,040,231 of NC_135617.1, read as the reverse complement.
ATAGATTTAACTATTATATCAAACTGCCAGTAAAACTGATAATCTAATTTATGATTATAATCCTGTTTTCTTCATTAAACGATCTACTCACTCAAAAGGGACTTTTTGACTATTTATGACATGCAAAGCTCTCTATTGTGAAAGACACAACATAATGTATTTCAAAATGTTCTCAAAGAGTTGATTGAGTTGATTTAAATATGAATGCAGTGCATATTAAAGTGGTTATAAACAGAAATAAAAATAAAAACTGTTGTGCCTTTGTAAGTCAGTAATATTTCTTCTCTGGTCAGATTTCATGAGCAAAGGTATCATCACTGGGCAAAATTACAGTTTCATAGACTCAAAGAATTGAAAAGGATGTTGGGATGGAAAGGTGAAAACATGAAGACTTGGAATATAATTGTGCGCTTGTAAAAGAAACAAATATAAGACACAGAAAGAATATTTATTTGGGTACTGGGAAACCTAAGTTCTATTTCTTGGCTTTTCACCACTTTCTGATCTTAGAAAAATTACCATGCGTTAGATTTCTCATTTATGAGAGAAAGATAAATTTTAATGATCTGAGTTTTCATCTACTTTTTTTATAACACAAAGTTATATCATGTGCACATATGTATCACACACATGTGGTTAAAGCCCTGTTCTAGACCATTTATTCTGAGGGTCTCCATCCTCCGTATATTTTCACCAGGTAAATTATGATTATCAGTTAACTTCTCTTTGGGTTTTTATGCCATTGTGGGTGTTGAGTACCTGCTATTCTGGAACACATATAAGAAGCATCTAAGGAGCAGTTGGCCAAGGTTAAGAGCAATCTAAAAACACTGCACAGGATAAACCTAGTGGGACTATAGTCTTCATTATTACCATGTCCTAATAAACTGGCCTAACCAAACCCTGAAAGCCCTCAAGTTTTCCCTCACATGGATGCTCTAATAACTTTAAAGAGCCATGGTTATTGAAGTCGCGATCACAACATAGGAGCATCTTAATTTTTCCTGGTGTACTTGCAGAACGCTTAGGGATGCCATCTGGGGACATTCAAGTTAGTGAACTGAGGAGACAAACAATATGAAGTTAGAATAATGGCCCACACTATTACTTTATACACAAATGGTTTTGTTTCAAGACACCTACATCCTTTATGTATAAAAGCACACTCCTCAAGAGGAAGGGAGTTAGCATATTTTACGACCCCACTTTCAGACACAGAGAAACAAAGGTGCAGAGGGATTTGGCAACTTGTCAAAAACAGGCCAGCATCAGAGTCAGGGGTAAAAAAAATCCAAATTCTGTTATCACGGAGATGTTATATTATTCCAAAGTAATGTTACACAAACGAATGTCAATATGATTGCAAAATCGTAGGTGTAAAGACATTTATTTTTGACAAAGTTAAACCTGGAAAGTTTGACAAAGTCCTTTATGAAATCTACATTCCTTAGAAATTTCAAGTACAACACTGATGACTTAATTATTTCAAAAAAGATATTTATCTCCTCAGTTTTTTTACATATGAATTTATATCCCATGTCATCCCACAAAGGACTTGAGGGATCATCTAGAACTAAAATCATGTAATAAAAAGGAATGGAAGGAGAGGAAAGCACAAATAAACTAAAAGGAAAATGGTAGTCAAATAGTGAAATAAAATAGAAGAAAGTCAGTACCTCGTAATGGATGTTACAATGTCTCTATAAAAATTGCTGAAAAGGCACGAAGGACATAATGAACAATTATAAAATTACTTCTCCCACAATATACACATAATGTTTGCCTAAGAGAAGCACAACTTTACCTAACATTGAGAGTCGAAAGTGTTTTCCCTGGTTTCAAATAAAATCTATTCATTGATTTATGGAGCGAAAGACATTTTTAGAAAAAATACTATATCCAGTATCTTTTGACAGTTTCCTATAGGCCATAAGAGCAGAACTTGCTTTAGGAATTATTACAAGCCCTGCAATGAGACAGTGTGAGGACTCTGATGTGGGGAGAGCAAGACCTCAGCAGGAAAACTAAACAAAAACAGGGGCACGCGTAAATGACAACAGCTTTATGTCTGTGCCAAAGGCCAATTATTCCTGCCATTGGTCCATACTAGAAACAATACATGCTGAAAACAGCAATGATGGTGGGTAAATGGCCAGGCCTACTGAGGTCAGTTCTGCCTTCCCCAACACCTAGTTAATGCTTCTCTGAGACTAGTGCAGAGAGTCACCTACGTAGTTCCCTGCTGCCCCTCACCTGATTGGTTTCTTGAGTTGTTTTTCCTTACTTGCTTCTGCATACTTTACATTCTATGTGATAAAACTGTAAGCCAACCTGGACTCCTGGCTTCACCTTGGCACCTGCATTTCCTGGCAGTACCTTATGATTGAACCCCTTTGGGCCTCTCTGTGTTCCAAGATACTGGAATCTGAGTAATCATTTTGTCTCTTACCAGAACACGCCACGTGGCACTCTGATGGGAAGTGATATATGTAAGTTATATATTCTAAATAAATAGTCCCAAAGTTCTGTGACTGTCTTAATTTCATTCAAAAACATTTTTAAAAATTTATCTGGAATAGGAATTCTTATTTCATGGCCCCATGATGGGCTTTGGGGTGATGGAGGGCACACGAATTCTAAAATTGAACACACATTTAATATGTTTGCACATTTTTAAAGGGATAATTCATAACTTCCATGATATTCTCAAGGATCCTCAACCCAAAAAGTCAGTTGTCACTGATGTACAAAAAAATGGTTGGTGAACAATTCATCTTGCAGTTAGTATTTCATTTGGATCATTTTAAAAGCTATTTTTAAAATTTACGTTATGATGTATTGGGGGCAGCATCTACAGCCATACTACCCTGAACACGCCCGATCTCATCTGATATATTGGGGGCAGCAAATTAGTGGCTGGTATTATGTATATTGGCAGGAGCCAAAAGTACAGGTATTGTATTACCAATTATACGTGTAATAAAAGGCTTTTAAAATCTTCTGTAAAAAAGAAAGAAAAAAAACTGTAAATGGTTGAAAGACATGAAGGAGATTAGGAAAACTAAGAAGACTAGATTTTAAACTGTCAAAGTAGACCTAAATTCTTAAATTATTTATGCCTGAGAATACAGTTAAATGAGGAAAATGATATCTCTTTCTCTTGGGTTGAGAAATGACTATTACATATAAAGTGCTACAAATATGTTTATTATTATTGCTAATACTACTACTATTATGAATTCTGCATCCATGTGTAAAACAGTAATCATAGGGAAGTCTCAGATATTCCCTTAAAAATAGCTTTATTTACCATTCAACAAGTGAATAAAGCTCACTCGCTCACTTGTCTGCTGATTGCCTAATTGTTGATTGGGCCAGGGTTAACTGAGGCATATGTAGTCCACCATTCAAATGATTAGCTTTTTCATATGGTTGGCTCACGAAGTTCTTAGAAGGGAGAAAAGAAACGTGCAAGCCTTCTTAAGGTCTAAACTTAAAATGGGCACAATACAGTTCACACTATATTTAATGGAGAAAACCAAGTCACGAGCCTGAACCAAATTCAAAACTTAAGGAAGTAATCCCACTTCGTAATAGGGGAAAATTCAAAGCTGCTTTGCAAAGGGGATGGGAATATAGAGAGGAGTGGACATAACTCTTGCCCTTTTTGTAATTCACTGATTAAGCAAAACAAAACAAACAAACAAACAAAAAAACTCTCCACAATGTCCATGGGAACATTTGAATAAATCATCTAAAAAAATTGAATTTAATATGGTGTGATGACACATTTAATATATACTAGATATAAAGTGTTTTCTTAAGTGAAAAAATAAATAAAATTAATCTGCTATTTAGGGTTAGCAAAAATGTTTTGGTTTTAGTGTTAATGAATATCTGTCTTCTTGGCAAGATGGAAGTTGCTTTTAGCACCAGGACCAAGTATCTGTTCCCCGTATGACCACAGCATATAAAAGAATATTTGTATTGTGTTTTGCCTTATAGAAAGTAATTCATATGACTAATCCTAAAGGACTTATTGAGACCTAATATCATGGAGACATTAAAAGTGAACACTGAAATCAGACTGTTTAAATTCAAATCCTATTACCTCTTACTAGTGTGGTGACCTTCAGCAGGTTACATAATATTTCTGAATCTCTTCTTTATGGGCAAAGTAGGGATGATAAAAATACCTATCTCATAGAGATTTTATGTAAAATGAATTAGGCAACCAAGAGAAGACTCCTGTGCGTGGCACAAGTCATACAGTAAATTATCCAAGAAATGTTGGCTATTTTTATGGCAAATATTAAAATCAAATGTAAAACAAAAGGACCCAGAATATACTGTGAAATATTATTTGATATTCATTGTTGAATTTATCATAATAAAATTCCTACTAACTTCAACTCCAAGATAGTATTAAGTTCATATTGTAGGTGCAGCCCGAGTGGCTCAGCACTTTAGCACCTGCCTTCAGCCCAGGGTGTGATCCTGGAGACCCGGATCGAGACCCACGTCAGGCTCCCTGCATTCAAACTACTTCTCCCTCTGTCTGTGTTTCTGCCTCTCTCTCTCTCTGTGTCTCTCATGAATAAATAAAATCTTAAAAAAAAAATAAAAGTTCATATTGTAAAGGAGTTAAGGAACCATTTTGTGATGTGCTTAGCCTGTCACAAACTCCTATTTACAAAGTCATAGAATGAGAAACAATAAATAAAAATTAAAGGATGGTAAAAACTATAGTAGTGAAGGAAATGTCCTATGAAGAGTTTGAAAGTTGTCAGTACCTGGGCAGCCCGGGTGGCTCAGTGGTTTAACGCTGCCTTCAGCCCAGGGCCTGGTCCTGGGGACCAGGGATCGAGTCCCATGTCCAGCTCCCTGTGTGGAGCCTGCTTCTCCCTCTGCCTGTGTCTCTGCCTCTCTCTCTCTCTCTCTCTGTCTCATGAATAAATAAAATCTTTAAAAACAAAAACAAAACAAATGAAAGTTGTCACTCCCATTTTTATAAGAAAAAGCTAAAAAATCTGAAAATCAGTGACTTTTCTTGGGTCTATTGCTATGCCAAAACTGAAGACTCAGGCAAATAGAGAATCATAGCAGCAATGTGCTTATCTGGAGCAGAGGCTGCTTGAGCTATAAAATGACAGAAAATTTAAATGATTAAGTTGAATGAATTTCTGGGGGCTGAGTTGGATTACTGTGGGAATGAGAAACATCTAAGGGCTACAGTGTTGGGGAAGATCTCACACTTTCAAAGGCTTTACCTCTAGAAACTCCACTAGGTTTATGTAGTAAAAAACCTAGAAAGACCATTACATGACTGCCAGGAAGACTAGATGAGTAATTCTCGTGAAATGTTCCCAGAATCTTATTCATAACAATGGTCTACTTTCCCTGGAAAAAGCACTTTTCCAGAACATTAGCCAACCTGGGGGAAGGGAATTCCTCCCACTCTAGACCCCTTGAGCTTTTCTATCTCATTTAAGGCCAGCAGAGGTGGGGGGGGTGGGGGAGTTATACAGTGAAAGTGACAGTCCACAGACACAGGCACACTTAAAGACTGAGATTGAATTAGAAGATAATAGAACTCTCTTATCCCCTCACACTTTACCACAATACTAGCAGGACTCCAACATATAATAGTGGATCACAGTTGAAACACATAAAAAACACAACTATTTTTGAGGAAGAGTACTTAGAAAGACCAAGGTGAAGACAGGAAACAAGACAGGACATTGAAGATACATGAAGTCTATGGCACCTATAAGTATAGAAAACATTAAGCAAAATCCAACTTCAGACAGATTAACATGAATCCTCATAAAAGAGGCATATTTGTCTCTAGTGTATCCTATCATGCCCAGGATTCAACAAAAAATTGGAAAACACATCACAGGCAAGAAAAACATATGAGAACAAAGTAATCATCAGAATCTGACTCACAGAGATGGAAATGTTAGAATTAACAGGGAATTTAAAATAAGTGAGACTAATATATTAAAGGCTCTAATAGAAAACCTGGACAACTGCCAAGGCAGATGGTTATGTAAGCAGAAAGATGGAAATTCTAAGAAAGAACCAAAATGAAATGTCATCTGTGAAAAACACTGTAACAGAAAGAATGTCTTTAATTGGCTCATTAGTAGCCTTGACAAAGCTGAGGAAAGAATCAGTGAGCTTGAAGTTAGATTAATAGAAACTTTACAAACTGAAAGTCAAAGAAAAAGACAGAAAAACAATCCAACATTTGTGAGAAAATTTCAAAGGTATAATATGGTTAATTGAGTACTAAAATTAGAAGAGAGAATACACAGAAAAATATTTGAAGAAATAAAAAACTCTATGAGAATATTTGAAGAAATGAAAACTCTTCAAAAACAATGACAAAGGGGTGCCTGAGTGGCTCAGTCAAGTACACATCTGCCTTTAGCTAAGGTCATAACATCAGGGTCCTGGGATAGGGCCTCGTGTCAGGTACTCTGCTCAACAGGGAATCTGCTTCTCCCTTTGTGCTCTCCCTCTCTCTTAAATAAATAAATAAATAAATAAATAAATAAATAAATCTTTTGAAAAAGTAATGAAAGATACCAAAATACAGATCCAGGAAGCTCATAGAATACTAAATGTATAAATACCAAAAACTATACCTAGCCATATTATCTTCAAACTCCAGCAAACCAAAAGCAAAATTAAAATGTTGAAAAAAAAAAAAAAAAGCCATAAGAGGAAACACTTTACTAGAGGGAAAAAGATAAGAATTAGGGTAGATTTCTCATAGAAACCATGTAACAGAAAGTGAGTGAAATACTTCTAATGCCAGCATACAAAAAAATGAAAACCTAGTATTCTATATCCAGTGAAATTATCCTAAAGTTAAAGTTACATACTTTTTCATACAAATAAAAACAGGGTAAAAGTAAAGGTGTAGAGACAAATACAACATATAACACTAATTAAGGGAAATATGAAGTTTTGTGTTAATTTTATACAAGACTTCAAAAAATTTTCAGACATAGAGACAAGCACAACATAATGATGAGTGGATCGATTTTCTAAGATGACATAATAATCCTTGACATTTTGCACCTAAAAGCATAGTATCAAAATATGTGAGGCAAAAACTGATAGAACAGAAAAAAGAAAGGGACAAACATACTGTTATTGAAGAATTCAACACTTCTCTATCAGTAGTATAAGACCAAGTAGACATAAAATCATAAAGGATATAGTTTATCAGAAGAGCATTATCAATCCCAATTGACACTCAGAGACTATTCCATTCAACATCAGCAGAATATATTTTCCTCTCAAACTTGCATTGAACTTTCACCATGATAACCCACATTCTGATCATTAAATCATATCTTAGTAAATTTAAAAGAATATAAATCATACAAAGTTAGTTCTGACTATATGGAATTATGCTAGAAATCAATTAAATTAAATTAAACTAGAAACTAATAGAACAACAGCTAAAAACAATCTAGAAATAAAACGAGACACTTCTAAATACAATATTGGCCAATGACAAATCTCAAGAAATTAAAATATATTTTGAAATAAATGAAAATGAAAACATAATTCTTCAGAATTTGTGGAATGCTTTTCCTTTAAGCATTAAAGGCAAATTTATAGCATTAAGTGTATATGTATTAGGAAACAACTAAAATAAATAATCTACACTATCATTTTAGATTTTTAGATCAAAAAGAGCAATTTAAGTCTAAAAGAATTAAGGTAAATGGTGTAATACACAGAGCAGAAATCAATGAAATTGGAAATAAAATAATTTAGAGAAAAATCAGCAAAATAAAAAAAACTAGGAGGTTTTTTTTTTGTTTGTTCATTCACTTGTTTTTTAAAGAATAATAAAATTGATAAACTTCTGGGCAGACTAATCAGGGGGAAAAATAAAGAGGACATAAATTACCAATATCAGAAATGGGAGAAAGGACATGCTAAACCCATGGACATTAAAAGGACAATAAGGGACTGCTATAAACAACTATGTTCCTAAAATTTTAAGAATTTAATGAAATGGACCAATCCCTGAAAGACAAAAAGCACTGAAACCCACACAAGGAGAATAGTCTTATATCCATTAAGAAATTGATAATTAATAACTTTCCAAAAAAGAAATCATTAGACCCCAGTTTTACCAATAAATATTACAAATTTTATTTATTTTATTTTTTAAAGATTTTATTTATTTATTCATGATAAACACAGAGAGAGAGGCAGAGACATAAGCAGAGGGAGAAGCAGGCTCCCTGCAGGAAGCCCGATGGGGGACTCCATCCTAGGACTTCGGGATCATGACCTGAGCTGAAGGCAGATGCTCAACCACTGAGCCACCCAGTTCCCCTAAATACTACAAAATTTTAAGAAGAAATTTAAAAACACAAAAATAAATCACCAAGGCACAAAAGATACGAATCCTAAGTGTATTTTACTAAGTGAAAGACGTTCATCTAAAAAGGATATGTATTGTATCATTCCAATAACATGACTTTATTGAAAAGGCAAAACTATAGAGATAGCAAAAAAGATCAGTAGTTAGTTGGCAGAGAGCTCAGGGGAGTGGGGGAAGAGTTAAATATGTGAAACACAAATGATTTTTTGGAGTGGTAAAACTATTTTATGTGATACTATAATTGTGGATACATGACACTATAAATTTTTCAAAAGCCATTAAACTTCACAGTACAAAGAGTAATTCTTACTGTACAGAAATTTTTAAAAATCATTTAAGAGGTCAGAGGAATTGCAGGGTGGGATGCCAAATGCGACAAAACAACCTGACTTTATTATAAGCATGTGTTAGAATGTCATTGAGCCCCTTCAATGAATGAATAGAAGGAACTACTGACCTACATAACTGGAAATGAGTGGGGTCTATAAAACAAAAGACGAAAGAGAATACACATAAGAACTGTACTCTCTGTGGTTAATAAAGTTGCCCCCCATTAGAATACAGGTTAGCAATTATAACACATATATGTTATGAATATATATTGCAAATTATATATATGTATGTAGATTGGAATTGAAGATTTGTGTAAATGTCTGTTGGATGGTGGGAGCTAAGTTTCTAACTGTTGGAATGGCTGTTTACAGATAAGCAAGGAGAGAAAGCTGTAACGGTCCACATGGCACTGCAATAGCATTGAACACATCAGCATGAACTCAGGTTTAGTTTAACACAGATAAGAATGGTTACTTATATAAATATTTACAGACATACATACATATACAGGTTAGTATTCACATATACATATCCTTCCTGTCAGCTGAAAAGGCATGGAAGTAATAAGACATATTGACTTCCTTCCAAAGAGTATAGTATGAAAAGATATAAAAACTATCACTTTCAGGAGAGAAGCCTAGAAAACCAGGTTGATCACCAGGTCAACCAGGTGATCAACAGTCATAAATCATGTTGGTAGCATACACTCCTGATGTGATGTAATGAAAATAGCACTTCACCTCTAAGGTCTTCCTTCCCCAAACCAGTAATACCAGTCTCATAATGAGGAAAACATTGGACAAATGCAAGTAGAGGGGCCTCTGACAATATACCTGACCAGTACACCTCCAAACCTGTCATCAAAAATAAGGGAAGTCTGAGAAATTGTCACAGTTAAGAGGAGCCTAAAGATACATAACACTAAAATGCAATATAATATCCGGGATGGAATCTTAGAAAATAGGTGAAATGGTGAAAATAGGTGAAAACTGAGAAAATACAAAATATGTTCTTTCGTTAATAATAACGTGTCAGTATATACCATATTTTCAATGATAGGGAAACAGATGTGGGGTATATGAAAACTGTATGTACTATCTTTGCAATAATTCTGTAAATCTAAAGTGTTCTATCATAAGATATTTATATTAAAAAACAGCAAGGTCAGTGACCAAATTAAATCAGCCATCCTTAAAAACTGCCTGCATCTCAGATAGAATTTAAATAGCTGGGCCTATAATTTAAGCAGATCATCTTTTTGAAAAGTCAGATAAAGTGCATTATGAAGCCAGGCAAATGATACCAAATTTATATTGTGTTATTTCTGTGTCATGTCCAGTGTGCCTAAAATAGAATGTGCAAGGGAGAAAGTAGTAGGAGTTGAGGACCAAGGGAAAAAAAATCAGAGCAAAATTGTGTAAGGCATTATGGAATTGCATTATATTTGTTTTTGATTTATTATGAAATGTATTAATTATGAAATACAAGGCTATTAGAATGGGAATGACCTAAGCATTCTAATATGGCAGACAGACATAGGAAGGAAGGAAGGAAGGAAGGAAGGAAGGAAGGAAGGAAGGAAGGAAGGAAGGAAGGAAGAGAAAGAATTACTCCAGATTTTATATTAAGAATACATGACAGGAGTCAAGGACAAATGTAAAAAAAAAATTTGCAAAAATAAATTTTAGTGACTTGGGGCACCTGGGTGGCTCAGGGGTTGAGCATCTGCTTTTGGCTCAGGTCGTGATCCCAGAGTGCTGGGATCGAGTCCCACATCGGGCTCCCCACAGGGAGCCTGCTTCTCCCTCTGCCTTGATCTCTGCCTCTCTCTCTCTGTCTCTCATGGATAAATAAATAAAATATTTAAAAAAATTTTTTAGTGATTTAGCCCCTAAAGGTAGACAAAAGTGGTGAGATTTGGGGTACATTTTCAAAACAGAGCCAATAGGATAAGTAACTAGAAAGATTTAATTGCCATTAATTAAGCTGGAGCACACTGTGCATTCACTCAAGGCATACAATTCAACCGTGAAAAGGGAATAAAGTACTGACAGAACCTAAGTAAAAGAAGCCAGACACAAAGGCTACATGCTATGTAATCACATTTATATGAAATGTTTAGAATAGGAAAATCTGCAGGGACATTAGTAGTTGCCAGGGGCAAGGAAGGGAGGCACATGGGGAATAACTACTAAAGATCACAGGATTTCTTTCTGGGGTGATAAAAGTATTTTGAAATTAGATGCTGGTGATAGAATTCATAGTGTCGCAAGTTTAGTTTTGGAGGTAAGTTTGATATGCAGATTATAAATAAGGGAGTTGAGGGTATAAATTGTGATGTCAAGAAGGCAGCTGAATATCTAACTCTTTAACTTAGGAATTGAGCCTGAACTGGAGGTATAAATTTTGGAGTGGTCAGTCTATACGTGATCTTTAAAGTCCTGACACTAGATGTAATCATCAAGTAAGTAAATGGAAACAGAAAGGAGAAGTGGTCCAATGACTGAGCCCTTGTATATGTTAAAAAAATCAGGAAAAGGAAGTTGAGCTAGCAAAAGAAAATGAGAAAAAAGCACTTAGTGAAGTACCCTAGCAATTAACTGGAAATAAAATGATCAACCAGGTCTAATACTGCAGAAATGTCAAATAAGATGAGGTCTGAGAATTCTTAATTACTATAGGAACTTTGTTAAGGGTACGGGTAAACTTGATTAGAATAGTTTTAGTGATGATGTGAGGAAAAACTCTGGTTGGAGTGCTTCAAGAAACGATGCTAGAAGAGGCATTAGAGAAGAAAACAGAGTCAGTGGGCATGGGTGGGTAACTGTGGTGAGAGTGGATGAGCTATCTTCTGACTATTTTTTTTCCCATAACATAGAGATCAAGCTCATTAGCTGAAAGGGAGGGTGGTTGAATGGTTTTAGAGGTCTGTGCAAGAGGAGTTAGAAATCCTCTTGTTTACGAGTGGGGGATTAATTGGACTAGAGAAATACAGCACAATAGTTAGGCCCAGACATTCTGCCAATTTTTCTTGAGCAACAACATGAGGAAATTGACAGCTAAGTGGATGTTGTACACAAGCTCATCATCGTCACCTTCACATGGCCAACAGCCACTGCCAGACACAGAACCTTCCTCATCTGGAATTTGATGGTGGACTTCACTTCATCCACTTTGGCCACCATGTTCTCATTGTGGGTCAGCAAGGAGGGGAACTTGTCAGCTTTATTCAGGCCTGGACCCAGGATTCCTGGGATCTGCTTGATCAGAGATTCTGAAGCTAAAAAGGCATCATACTTCTTGGCCAGCTTCTTGACTAATTTTTTTTTTATTCCTGTTGAGTTTCTTTAGTACCTCAATGTTCATGTAGGGAATACCCACTCACTTGGCCTCATCAGTGCTGCTGATCTCCTGAAACACATTTGGAGAACTTGGGGGGCGACGTGTGGCCCTAAGCCTGATGGTGCCTGAGAAACATTTGTCCTTCTGAGGGTCATAGTTTTCAGGCTCATCTGCAGCTCCACCGTCTCCAAAAACTGCTGGCACTTGTACTGGTCCCCATGCAGGCCTTCCTGCACCACCTAGTACAGGGTGTCTCAGGAGACTTTGATGCTCATGGCTTCTTGTGCCACAGTAATTGGAAAAGAGAACAAGAGCTTTTATTTGAACAAATTTTGGTTGGTTTAGTGACGAGAAGAGCATGAAGTAAGAAGAACTGAAGCAAGGAGAGAACTGAGTAACTGTAAGTCATGGAGTTTATGCTGGATAAATAAGAAAAAGAAGAGGACCTGCATTTGGGCTACTAGAGGTAATGAACTGGAAGACAGAACAGTGTTGGCAGAGAATGAGGTATTTGACATCGGGATTATAGAGCGCATACAGTGATTGTTTATGACAATGACTACAACATGGCTTAAAAGCGAGTGGCTAAGGAAGAGGGATGACAATAATACAGAAGCAGAGATCATGAACAGGAGGTAAGGTGTAGGAAGGACACCTACTTCGACCTTGAAATCTTCAAAATTATGAACTAGGCAGTGTTAAGTGAGAGTAACACTGAGTCATGAGCCAAAATCTTTAAGAAATGAGGAGGAGTGACTAAAACTGGAGAGGAAGACACATAAGGGTAAGAAGATGACTCATAACAAGGCACAAAAGTAGTAAAGTTTGATGACATGAGTTTCATGCAACGACTTTTAGGGACAAAGGAGGGACAATGATTGGAAGTTACAAAGAGAAGCAAAGAGAAAACCTTCCCACCTCTGAGTACAGAGGCACAAGAGAGGCAGAGAGAACCATCCACCACTTAAGAGTGATATAGGAAAGCAGTGTCTTAGAGGAAACACAGATTTCAAGAGAGCAGAGCTAGAAGGTGATGGAATTTCACAGAAGAGGAAGATACGGGGGAAAAGCACAGTAAGAGTGATTTAAGCCATTGCACAGAGTTCTCCAGGGATTAGAGTCTGTTGGACAAAATAACATGGTGGCCCCACACATGTAGTAATAATGGGTATTGGTAAGACTGGTCCTGAAATATATAAGCCTGAGAGTAGGCCTGAGCTGTGAGGGTACATGCCCTTGCGGGAGTACGTTCAGAGTAGAAGAGGTCCCCATTTTTTTGGCTTTGTTTTGATTTTGTTTTTAGAATTGACCTTTTTAATCATCCTTAAAGTATAAAGAATATCACCAGGGTCTGAGCTATGCAGAATTAAGCCAGAATTGTTCCAGGATCACAAATCTGGAGAATTAAGTCTCCCACTAATGAGGATATGGGCCTCTCTGATCTCATTCAGCAGAGTCCTATCACAGCTTATGACATTCTAGAATCTGCTTTAAAAAAAATAAATTGTATTTTTAGTGCTATCATCTCTAAGTTAAAAAGGTTGAGATCAAAAAAGAGGAAAAATATTTATTTTCAGATCAGACACCTGCTGCTTCCAATTTAGATTTTGGGTAAACTATCAGAAGTGAAAACAGCAGAGTGAAATGTACTGGGTTCTAACGTGCCTAATTAACAGCAGTCAGTTCAGAGCAGCCTTACTCGGGGTCTCCTTTTCCTTATTGAGCTGACCAGGGGAGACCTTGAAGGCAAAATGTGTGAGCCCTGTTAAAGAAAACCTCAAACAACAGATAAGCACTGAAGTCTTTGAAGAAACTGCGAACACCCTCTGGGGAGAAAATTAGACTTGTGAACTTAAAAAAATGGCACGCAAACATTTTAACACAGAACCGAAGACAGAGGTCAACAGGGATATTCCAGCCGAAGATTGCCTGTTGAGGAAGAAATTAGTTTTGAACATCAAAAATAAATGAACAAAGTGAGCAGAAAACAACATTAGAGTTCTTTCCTCATGAAAAAAAAAAAAATTTCCCCTCAAACCCCCTACACACACTAATTGAGCTTTACAACTGAAAAAGAAAATATCTTTCCAAATAAGAAAATCTAATTCTAGGAAACCAATTGTGAAAAGAGTTGTTTTTATAAGCACCTCTCTAATCCTGCTACTTTAATGGAGCAGATGATTTAGATTAGCTTTATTCTTATATTTATCTGCAATTCTCGATCTTATACTAATTTGTCATTCTGGCATTCTATTTTTAGCATTACACAGACATGTGAAAGCCTTCAGACTAACCCCAATTTATGCCATTTTCCCCCCCTCATCATGAAGGTCTTCAGGTATTTAGAGTTGGCTGCAGTCAGACCTCCAAGGGATAGATAGAGGGGACACAAACCAAGCACTCCCTTTTTATTACTATTAGGCTTTCTCCAACCCCTCTGCAAAATCCTTTTGCGTTATTGCTCTATAAATCAGGAAAATCATCTTTGCCTAGACTGTAGTGATGGCCTCCAAATGTTCTTGCTTCAGGACCTTGTTAAAGGAGTTTGAAAAACATGTGCTCTCTCTCCTTGTCGCACTCTGGTCTTGCCTGGCTTGTTTAGGGCAGGCTTGGGACAGTGGGGCACACTTGGCTCTATCAGTCATGCGCTGCTTCAAACGGCAGAGAGGCAAAATCAGCACAATGGAGTAACTCATAGGAGATAAGAGGGAGCACAAGGCCATAGAGAGGGCAGAGAATGAACTTTATAATTTGCTCCTGCCACCCCCGATTCCTGGGATTGGTTTCTTTGTCCTTGCTACTTCCCCCTGAGAGGATGAGGGACAAACCAAGTGAAGTCGCCCCTAAAGTCTGGTTTTCTGCTACAAACTAGCATACTGCTTAACCAAACCATCCTTGCTGTTGTGTCGCTACCAGCAACAAGCTCTGTCCCCTATGTCAAGTTACTGACCATGTCCATCAAAGTAACATGGATGACAATAGTTCTTAACTCATTATTTCTCGGTGAGTCTTAAATGAAAAGTCATATGCTCTACACAATGCCTGGCACACTGCAGATGCTCATTTAATCCCAGCAGTCAATGCAGTGCTTACATTTTCCTCCTGAAATTTTACTCATGTCCCAAGCCCCATCAAAGTTTAGCTTTTCTTTACAGCAGCTCTCATTCTTACCCTTTTCCTCTAGATGTGAGCTAATCAATTCAACCTAGGTAAATTAGCAGCACTTTATAGCTTTGTTATAGTAGGGATTCCCAAACCTTCCTAATCCTCATAATGGCCAGGGAAGTAGATTATAAAATGAAGGTTTTAATTTTTCTACATATGAACTTTTGTTCAGTAGATCTTCTGATAACTTGTCACATTTAGAAAGTCCTGAGAAGATAATCTGCAATATCCTATTCAATGCTAAATCATATAAAATTTCCTGGTATTTTAAATGCCTCCTTTTGTTCCCAGTTTACTGTTGTGAATTGGGGTTGGGGGTGGATATGCAGATTGGAGAGACTGAATTGGTGGGACCTATAGGAAGGGAGTTTCAGTGTGAGGGATTTTTTCCATGGGGAAGGAGGAGGCCTTTGTTAAGACTTTCATACAATGACCACGTGGGCAAAAATGAGCTAAAGTTTGTTTTTGTTTTTTGTTTTTTGTTTTTTGTTTTTAGATTTTATTTACTCCTGAGAGACACAGAAAGAGAGAGAGGCAGAGACACAGGCAGAGGGAGAAGCAGGCTCCACTGGGCTGAAGGTGAAGGTGAAGGTGGTGCTAAACCACTGAGCCACCTGGGCTGCCCGAGCTAAAGTTATTTTAATGATAAATTTTACCTGGAGTACTTACTAGAAATTAAGATGCTAGGACTTTTCTCTCCCTCTTGAAAATTATCTTAAAATTAAATATAGATTTAAACATAAATATGATCTCACAAATTTCTTCCTAGAGAAAGCCAACAGATAATTTTCAATTTTGATCCTCTTCCTTACTCATTTTTATTTCAATGACCAATGCCCTGAGCTTATTTTTGATTATATGTTGCCTTCTATATCATATTTCAAAAAGTTTCTTTTTATGACCTCCTGAAATATTGCAGGGCAGATTGAAACGTGTCCCAAGCAGGCACTGAAATTTTAATGCATTTTTATGGGAACAAGTCACAGCCCCTTCAATACAACATTTATTTGTCCAGAAGGATGTTAGTGGAATATCCTTCTATGTATAACTCAGCAAGCAAATTGTTCCCATACCCTGAATATGTAGAACAATTTGCATTTTTCAATTTATTTCATTAGTTTATCAATGTCATAAAAGTATTATAAAATGCATGTTGTGCATCTGAATCAGTCCATCATATTAGCTAATCTAACAACTACAGTGATATCCAGGTGGACTCTTTTAATTAATACAAGTCTTCTCTGAAGTTCAAAACAATGTTGTTATTGCCACTTTCATTAACGTCTGTCTTGAGACAGATCAAATAAAAATTCTTGCCACCGGTGTTATCATTCTAATCTCACTGCTTAGCATAGCACATGGCACAAAGTAGACAATAAACATATGTTGAATCAATGTATTGCAACTATTTTTTCTCTTTTATGAAGGACAGTTACCATGAAGTTCTAACACCACTCTGTTTTTTAAGTATTGAAGGAAGTCATTGATTTTCAACATGTGCAAAGTGAAATGGAGAAACTTAAGAACCCCATAGCCCCAATTCCCCAGATCAATGCAATAAAGTGAGATTTACATGAGTAAACCAGATAATTAACTTGTTTAGCCACATGCCTTTCTATAGCTAGATAATCTTAGTTTTAGGCATGTGTGTATTGATTGATTCCTGAGTCACTTGATAAAGGATATAATTGTTCTTGTCATTTCTTAATTACAACAAATCACACTCATATGATTGGGTGTTTCACTCCTATTTTGCTCCTTTTCAATGCAATTTCTACTTATTTCAGATATTTGATGTTTAAAATTCTAAATTTAAATACTTGAAATTGCTCCCTGGTGGGCTAAAACTGTCTCAAAGATTATGCCTTGGAGAATTCCATTCTATTTACCTGAAACTCTCATCTAATTTTATTGTTTAGAATAGGGGTCAGCAAACTACTGCCCATAGGCCAAATCTAGCTATAGCTGTTTTTATATGGCTGTTTTATATAAGAAACAAGATTGTTTCTTAAATGGTTTAAAAAAAAATCAAAGGGTATGATGAGTGAAAATCATTGGAAATTCAAATTTCTGTGTCCCTCACTCAAGTTTTATGGGAATGCAGTTCTGCATTGTCTTTGACTACTTTCACACTACAGTGAGGGTGGAGCAGTTGGGATAGAGACCACGTGACCTAAAAATCCTAAAATATTTACTATTTAGCCCTTTACAGAAAGGGTTTGCCCACTCCTGGCGCAAAGCCTCTATCTCTATTTTCTCTCTGGCAACATTATTTATAACCAATCTCCTTTTTAGTAGTTGCTTCCCCTCACCCCTAAACTGATGTCTTTGGAGCATGTTCAGGAAGATTGGAAAATGGGTGGCACTGGTCCAGATACAATGACTCTCCTATGTTTGCATCTTAACATTTAAGAAAAATGTTAAACGATTTTGCTCAGAAAACACAACTTGTTTCTTTGTGGGCAATTTCTATACCACCAAATACAGGACCTATTTCTAACCCAATGATCTTCTCTCAACAGCAGTCAAGTGCTTCAGGACATTATGCAATAATTGATTTAAATTTTTTGACAACTAAAATGATATGTAATTATAAACCCACCACTGAAATATTACAATTATTAACCTCATAAGCCAAATATATTACTGAAGAATTTTCAGTGGACTTGCTAGGTCAACTGCATTGTTCTAATTTGTAAAAACAAATATAAGTCCAGTTCTGTAACTCTCATGGTTAAAAAGAGGAAAATTCTGGATCAGTATTAAACCTTAATTTTCCTGACTGAATATTATGTGATGCTTTTCACTTCCTCCCTTCAATGTCAATAAAACATAAAACGACTCGTATTAGTTAAGATATCTTTGTAAGACTTCATTCCATTTCTAAAGTTTTCATAAGACTATTTTGAAGATAGTTTAACTTTTTTCTGTAAAAAAGATACTCATATCAGATTTCTACTTCAAAAAATAATAAGGCAGCTTAACTGGTGTAAGAAGACATAATATGACAAATCAGTCAGAAAAATACAAAAATTTAAACAGAAAGAAGCAGAAAGAAAAAAAGAGTTTTCAATTGTTTCTTGAAACTGCTAGTTTTATCCTTTTGCCTTTCCTTTGTTCTACAAATTTCTTGGGGGCATGTGTGAAAATTAATCAACTCAGAAAATTATCTGGCCCATGTGTCTTGTTTCAACCAAAGGACATCTTAATCGCAGCAAAAACGAAATTAACATTGAGAGGCCCACCCTTCTCCCAGAATCTTTTAAGCTCTAAATTCAGGAGAGAAACCCTAAAATAGTTAATAGGTTTATATAAATATGGCATTTAAAAATTAGTGGGAAAAGAATGAATAACACATAAATCTTACTGTAGTAACTATTTCTAAAAAATAAAAGAATGATAAGGTACCACACACCATACTCCAAAATGCATTTTTCAAAAATCTAAAGAATTATATTCATGAATATGAATTATAAATTAATTTTTAAATGGGCAAATATTTATGTGATTTGGTGTGAGAATGGATTTTCCATTTTACAGATAAACAAGCATAAATAACCTAGATAAAATGGGGCAAAGTATATATTCAGTGTTATTTTGTGCATAATGATACACATTAGATGGAACCATATAAAACTGCAATTTTTAATGGTCAAATATATTTGACCATTAAACATTTCATATGGTTGATTCTAATACACTGATGTGAGAGGCTGGTCAAAATTTCTCTAGGGATGTATGAAAATAAGAGTCTCAGATAACATGTATACTTGGTTTCATTTATATATTGATTTTATATATTTTTATATATTTTAAGGAAAAGTAAGGAAGAGCTTAACAATGATTCTGTCCATGTCATGTTTTAAAATTAGACATTAGAAAAGTCTGAAAGCTCAGCAAAATATAATGGCTACATAAACAATAAAATATCTTTATAGTAGAAGCCTATGTAGCCAATCAAATCAGCAGGAGAAAATTTGATCATATCAGACCACCAGGCTATCCTAGGAAGGAATAGAAAATGTCTCTTTTTTTTTCTCAATAACCCATCTTCCGCATTCTTCCTTCCTAGTTATTTCTGTTGTAACACCACCTTACTCCACCTTGTGGGATACTATCTTACTAATATTGCTTCTATTTTCCAGAGACAACAAAAGAATAGAAGCTGGCAAAGCGGGGTAGTCAACTCCAAATGGTTCACATGGGTCAGGCAGCAGGGCAGTTTCATATTTGCAGAGCTAAAGAAGGGATTCTGTGATGTGAAGTGTATCTGGTGATAGTGAGATCAGCGATCCTGGATCAAGAAAAAGTGGTCAGAAAGATCACAGGGTAGCTCAGAGTAGTGGAGGTTGCAGCTGAGATGAGAAATAAGGGTTGACAGCCTGAGATGAGTTCTAGATGGAGTAAGTAATAAAGATAAATCTTTGGAACCAGAGGGCAAGGAAGAAACCACTTATAGTCACTGGAAGTTTATCCAAATGTTCCCTGGCCATGTGAATATACTTTTCTATATTGTGATATTATCTTACTTTAGAATATTATCTAGAAATAGTTCACATTAGTCAATATTTTCTTTCTGTGCCTAATGTGCTAGGCCATAGAAAGGATTTATAAGTTTTATTTGCCTTTCAAGTCAAGTAATTTTTAAGCATTAGAATCTGTATTTTTAAAATAAGACATGGAACAATGGTCAGTAATAGAGTATAATAATAGTCACAGTGGTAGTAAAAAAATAGTGATAAAACAAATTTGTAATCAGTTAAGGAGAGAAGATTATATGACATAATGATAATCTTGGCAATTAAATATTATGGTTTTCTATTTAGGGTAGGAGATTTTGAAAATTGAAAAGAATCCTAAAATTCTTTTATATTGTTCCTTACTTGACTCATAATACAGGATATAGTAAAATTTCACTCAAGTAAGGAAATAATATTTTTTTCTCATAATAACCATGGAATGTCCTTGAAAAACAAACATATGCCGCAGAACATTTGGTTCTAGTCTCACATCCACCATCAATATAATGTTAGAAGGGGAAGAAATACTGGAGTTAAGGAAAAAAAAAAATATGTAGGGATGTCTGGGTGGCTCAGCGGTTGAGAATCTGTCTTCAGCCCAGGGGTGATCTTGGAGACCTGGAATCGAGTCCCACATCGCCCTCCCTCTATGGAGCCTGCTTCTCCCTCTGCCTATGTCTCTGCCTCTCTCTTTCTGTATGTCTCTGATGAATAAATAAATAAAATCCTTTAAAAATATATGTATTTTTAAGACACAATTAAATGTGAAAAATTTTCAGAATGCTTATGAAAAGTCCTTAAAGTTCAACATTTCCTGTGAAAACAAAAGCCAGTTTTCTTCAATTCTTTGGTTTTCAAGAAGCACTGATTAAAATATACGGTGGTGCCCTCCCCCTCCCACAAGATGGACCTAGAAAACTGCTCTCTGTCTGAGCTACAACCCCCCCAGGAAGTCTTTCCTCCTGGAAGATGAAGAAAATGACCTCAATTTCACATGGAACTGAACGAAGTAGAAGAATAATTGTACCAGATGAAGCTAAACAGACAAGGAAGACTTTATTGAAGACTGTTGCAACAAGGAAGAAAGATTGAATTCCAATCTGAAACAAAAGGCAGAAGAGTGTTCCCTCCCCCACCTCAGCTTGTGCTCACTCACTTGCTCTCTGTCTCTCTCTCATATAAATAAATAAAATCTTAAAAAAAAAAAGGCAGGAGAGTTTTTAAGCACTACGATGAGCTAGTGGAGAAGTACTGGAGAACATTAGGGGCAAGACTGGTCAATGTCTTGCTCACCTATGTTTGTTAACTGATGCTTATTGGTATTGGCTTCTACCCTAATGTCTTCTACCCACAGACAAATGGAGACAGGGACATTTTTCTTGATGGTAGCATTCCATAGAGATGGCCCCCAAGTCCTTGAGAAAGATATTCTGGGGTTATAGAAGATTGACATGTCAAAGGAGCAGTGAAAGAATTTACAAATTACAAGTTTCCTAAAGTAAATGTTCTAAGAAAAGAGAAGCCAAGGGCTTATAGTCAGGAAGAAATCAGTCTAAAGTTCAATCAGGCTGAGAGGAACATTAAGGTGTCCTTGATTAGCTGCCTGTGTGAACTACCAGCACATGGATGCTCAGCCTGCCAATTCACTGAGGTGAAGAAATCCAGTAGAAGGCAAGCAAGCCTAGAGTCAGAGGTAATGTATCCTGGCATGGGAAAATGATTCCTAATCCCCCTTCTTCTCCTTCTCCTCCTCCTCCTCCTCCACCTTCTTCTTTTTTTTAGAGAGAGAGAAAGAGAGACAACAAGTAGGGGTGGAGGGAGGGGCAAATGAGAAAGAGAATCTTAAGCAGGCTCCATACCTGGGTAGAGCGCTACATGAGGCTCAATCTTGTTACTGAGATCATTATCTGAGCTGAAATCAAGAGTTGGGCATTTAACTGAATGAGCCATTCAGGCACCCCAATTCTTAATTTCTTCTAAAGGCTACTCTATACTTTCTATGCAGTAAGGTCAGGAGTCAAATTTAACTTGAGTCCATACCAAATACCGACAATGAATGATGACACTGTTAAGTGTCAGAGTTAGGAAACCAAGTCTGAGTGATGGCTCTGGTCTTGCAACCACCATCAATATATATCTTACTTTGTTTTTCTCACTCAGTGGTTCCAAGCAGAGACATGAGAGGCTGTTACTCCTTTTATTTTTTTCTGATTAACCATAGAGAACACTTTGAAAATTTTTCTTTACTTATTTGGATTTTGACTTCAGATTCTTTTAATGACTCTAGTGAACAGTCATGAAATATTCTTTTTGTACTTAAACTGTTACTGAGAATTTTGCCTATTTGTTCATCCAAGGTTCCACTTAATAAATTTATAACTATTACTGCCAGGAAAAACTGTCTCCTGAGGAATTGGTTTTCTACTTTCTGACAAGGAGAATTTTCCTCTGCAGAGACAGCATTATGCCTAAACAAATAGTTAAACTTGCAGTCTTTCTGGAGCCAGATTCATGGGTCAGAATCCCGGTGTTAACACTTATGGTTGTGTAATCCCAGAGCAAGTTACTTCACCATTCTGTGTCTGTTTCCTCCTATTTAAAATAAGATCTTCAGTAAAACTTACCCAATGGAGCTATTATAACAATCACATGAATTAATGCATATAAATCTTTGAACATGGTAACCTGGTACATGGTAAGATCTGAAAAATGATATGCAGCATTCATTCTCTTTCTCTCTCCTTCGCTTCTTTTATTCCTCTCCCTTCCTCTCTTTCTTCTCCTTTCCTCCTTTTTAATCTGACTAGAAGGAAATTCAATGCTTAATACAGCAATGATGCAGTCTCTTACATAAACTGCTTAAAAGAGTACCTGACTCATGGTAAATGCTAAGTGAGTGTTGTCAATATTTTTTTCATCCCTAGAACTCATATTTCCCATTTGGAGTTGGGATTTATTGCTCATATATTATGTGTCCTTTATCATTGATTCCTCGAGCATTTTATGTGTTCAAAATAAATATAAAATAACCTATGGTAGAAAATAATCTTCCATGTATAAGAAGTCACAAATATCTGTACAAGGTGCTATAAGAGGAAATAAAACTCAGAGGCCCTGCCCTTTTGAAGTTTATACATTGGAAGACAGCTTGATGAAAATAAACATAGTGCCACAGTATCATACATAAATGCTGAAGTTCTAGAGTACTTAAGGAAAAAAGCTTACATAGTGGAGTGACATGCAGAAAGTTTATTATAAATCTTTGATAGTGGAATATGTGACTACATGCTCAATTTTCTATAAGTTATTTTGAATAAAATAAATGGTTGAAATTTGTAAGAATGCATGAAAAAAATTTATGACAGAATAGTATAAGTTACCGAATAAAACAAAGAAGTTGTAAAATCTAATTAGAGCCTTCCCAAGTAATTTGTTATGAATTTTCAGGCAAGACACTTTCCCTCTATGTACCTTATTTTTGTGTCAAACAATGATAACAACACCTGTTCTGCTTACCCAAAGGGATCTTGTGAAGATCAAGTGAGACAATGAATTTGAAAACTTTGCTAAAACAACATACAAACATATGCAGTATACTAATGTAACTAGTAATATAATTAGAAGATTGCATTTTCAAAATGTTAGAAATTAGTTGCAGTATCTTAAACATCTACAACTTTAAAGCAAACAGATGGATAAGAATAGCTCTTAGATGCCAAATTTAGCATGCTGTGTTTTCTTGTAGGTATGCCTGAAAGTTGTATCTCAAAAGAAACTGCAGAAGTAAAATATCGAGGGCCCAAATAGCAAATGGATGCAAAAGGGCTTGTTTACTGCCAAACGAGAAGGGAATAAAAAGATAAACTAAATAAAGCATGAAAGTATTCATCAGATTCATAAATGGGTTGCTGCAACTACAAAAATTACAAAGTTCAATGACAGCATTTACGATAGGGTTAAAAATCTTTGGGTCTGTTGCTTGATATTATCAAAGTAATTAACCTTAACCATTTCTGTCTTCTACATACTGATCCTTAATCACTTCCATAAGTGTGTTTCTTTCTCATTGCTGTAATGGCCTTTCTACTTTTAGTTGTTGAGAAAGTTTATAAATTTTTTGGCTTCTACTCTCAGATGGAAAGATCTCTTACCTAATTGGCTATTTTTAAAGTAGCTCTTAATTACAACTGGTTCCTGAACCTAATTTCCATTCCATCAGTTTCTCTTTTCCCAATAGCTCCCTGTTTATGTTCTGTAGACTTTATTAACTTATAATCATTTTTATGATACCAAGTGGTTATTACACCTTCATGATGTTTTTAGATTGGCAGTGTTCGATTTTATAGGTAATGAACTGCTAAAATTATGAAAATCGTTGAAATTTTTAATTATGAAACTATTATAAGAAATTATTACTGCAACTAGAAAAACACTAGTCAGTTGTAAGGCACGTTATACGTGGCTTACTTCTAAAGTCAAAGGAAAGAGGAAAAGGGCTTTTGCTTGCTATATATATTTGAACAACAGAAAACAACAGAGTTACCAAAAAACAGATGCTGTCAAAAACAAAAAACAAAAAAAAAAAACAGCTGCTGTCATCTTACCTCAATTATAAAATCAAAGTTTTTATAAATATTTTAAGTGAAACTTATGGTGGAAGGAAAACTGAGACAGACAAGATAATATATTGGGAACATTTCTGAAATACAAGAGGCTAGGAGGATCTGGTTAGAGACAACTGCTAGATTTTTGTATTTATACCACAGGAAAAGCAAATGTCATAACTCATGTCCTAAAGGAGACGTTCTATGAAATCCTGATGGCTTAAGGGAACTTTTTATTCTATGGTTAAACAAAACAAAACACATTAATAAAGGCCATGAATTATTTTTCATCAGTAACAATCATGTTGCCTCATGCATCTGAGCCAAGACTTCACTATGATGAGATGGAATTTAACACATATAAGTAAAAATTACACATTGTGCTGCAGATCTGGGCAGTAGGTTTCTTTATTACCACATGACAATGGGAAATAAAACAAAATCAGATATTTTTTCTGGGAAATAATGTGCAAGATGCATGCATGCAGAGCTATGAGGATGCTGGAAACGTAGGCAGTAAACACTGGAACAATACTGAGGACTCTATGTCCTCAAAGTGACCCTGCCCTGAGGCCCCTTCCTTACCCAAAATATATAAATAAAGGTGAAAATGATTTCATAAAATTTAAGTAAGATTTTAGTCACCTATTTTTCCCATTAGAAAAACTTAAGAAGAAAAAAAGATGGGTGGGGGAAATGTATGGTTAGCAGAAGAAAAGAATCTAGGTTGACTTTGTAACATCTAAGTATAATATGTTTGATGACAATGAAGGAACTGATAAAATAGCTGGCATCAGGGGTGCCTAAGTGGCTCAGTCACTTAAATGTCCCACTGTTGACTTTGGCTCAGGTCCTGAGGGTCCTGGGATTGAGCCCAGTGTAGTCTGGCTCCTTGCTCAGCAGGAAGTCTGCTGAATATTAACTCTCCCTCTCCCCTTGCCTCCTTCTCCACCCCAGCTCCTTTCTCTCCCTCCCTCTCTCTCTCTCTCAAATGCAATAAATAAATCTTAAAAATAATAGCTGGCGCTTACTGAGTGGAAGCTGAGTGCTTACTATAAGCCAGGCCCTGTGTGAGATGTGCTGTTCTGCTATCCCTATAAATATTGGGCATGCCATCCAGCCTAGATTTTAAGTTAGGCCATTCTAACATTAATCTTCAAATTTTGTGAAAGTCCATTTTAACATTTTTTTGTCACTGTTGCAATGATAGAGGGGCAGAATTATCTGTTTAGTCACATGGATATTATTTTCCAGTTTAAAAATAATAGCTAAAGTCGAAAAAAATAGTAAAAAAATACTTATTGCTTCTTTATCATTTTAACTTTCAGTAAGCCAGGAACTTGGCTTTAATTCCACAGTGAGGTGTATTATCTCCCTTAGGTCATATGGGGTCTGTTTTTTTTTTTTTTTTTTTTTCACTCTAATCTAATGGACTTCTGGTGGCCTCCCTAAGCATCTAACTATAGACAAAGTGAATTAGGCAATAGGGAAAACCCGGCTCATTAGGATCCAATGTGCTGTACTCAGAATTAAATTAAAGAGTCTCACCTCATCAAACTCAAGAATCAGCCATAACAGACACTGATGAACAAAGGCCATTGTTTCACAATAGAAGATGGCTCTAACTTTTGGATTTGGAATGTACAATATAAGCTCCTATTTTGATGTTTCTTGCCAATTCACAAGGCCATCAGAATTTTTCAAAGGTTATATTCCAGAGTTTCATATGGCTGTCCTGGGATTGGGACGCTCAATATATTTCAATTTATTTCTTCCCACGTTTCATCCAAATGCTTCTCCAAGTGTACCTCTGTGCTCGGACTGTAAAACAACGAAGCAATGTGGGGGCTAAGAAAACAGTAGAAGTGAATTAGGGCATAGATAGAGATGTTAAGTTAGAGCTTCCTAGTGCTCCATTTATTTCTTAAATAAACTAGTATCATGAACATCTAGAAAATGCTCTTTAATTTTTATTTTGTAGTCGTTGGCACCAAAGTGATAACTAAGACCACTGAATATAATAAACATACTTAAGAGGAAAATAACTGTGGTTTTCAGATGGTTTGTTAAAACAAAAAGCTCTCAAACCACAGCAAGAGAGAATTCAAGAAAGCAAAACTGTTTTTGTCTGAAAAAAACCTGACATATTGGAAAGCAATGATTCTGTTCGTGGAGTGATTTGGTGAACAAGGGATTAAATTTATTTTTTTTTTTAGATTTCACAAGCAAACCTAGAACAATCTGCACATATCTAGCATCATTTCCAAATACCTAGCCATTGAATATTTTTAGCAGATAATCTAACGGGGTAATGTTCTACAGAAAATGCTTTTAGAAACATTGTTTTTGAAAGATACCTGTGGTTTTGTTCATTTAAACACCAAAACAGCCTTTTCATTTAATCTCTTTGTTTATAGATGTTACAAAATGTTCTGTCTTGAAATTATTTTGGTTGTGTTTGCTGAACCACATCAATCCTTTGCTGGTGGCTCAGGCTCAGGTAGGATGAAGACCAATAAGAACTACATGTTGTATGCACTGATACTTCCAAAACACATTGAAGCACGTCAACATGCTTGTCCCAACACACAAAGCATATAAACTGCATATTTTGGTTTGTCTGTTTTAGGTTTTTAAATTAATTTGGGTGTCTGCTTTTGATTTTTTCTGCATTTCACTTTATGACTTGTTCTATATCATCTATAGTGACCATTTAAACCAAGTACAAAACTTATTAGAACATAAGAAGACAAGAGTTATCCGAGGAACTCTTCTGTCAGTAAAATAAACACATAAGCTAAAAATATCTTGAACTCATACTATATAGTTAACATGGGCATAAATATATTTAGCAGATGATGCAGTCTATCTAGAGCAATTCTGATATAAATTTCCAGTTTAGAATTTAAGATTGGTGAAAGCCCTGAATCAAATATATTGTCTGTAATCCTAATATTTATCTTTTATCTTTTTCTGTTATCTGTTATAACAGATATCTTATCTTTTTCTGTGTTATCTTTTTCTGTTATCTTTTTCTGTGTTTTGTTATGATACTTTTTTCTTTGATGATTTGATTACCTATACCTGAGTTCTTATTACTTAGGATATAGTAAATCTTGGCTCATGAGTTTGAATGAAGTCTACTTTAAGTACACTTTTTAAATCAATTACATTTAAGAGAAGAAGCTTTTTATAATTGCTGTATGCTAGAAGTTAACTGGTTACCTATTACCAAAAAATTGATTCTCTATATATTTGGGTAGCCTATGGTTCTCTTTTCCTTTCTGCTCTGTATCCTCTATGCTTTCTGGTCAGTTGCTTCAGTATTCTGACCACATTGTGCTAATAGGAGGTATATTTTGTTACTACTTTTTAATTTTTTTTTTTGTTACTACTTTTTAGAGGGAATAAAATATACTTTGAAATTGTATAAATTCTGAAAATAATATGTATAAAAATGCATACTACACTACTTCCTTTCTGAGATACCAAAGCCCACAATAGCTTGGATATTTTACCCCTTAATTATTTCACATCCAATATTTTCATAGGTTGCAAATGGACTTTGGGGCAGCAGCTGTAGTAGCTGAAGGTCTTTAAAAACTCCTAGTGTCTGGGTTCATTTCAATAGGACACCTTGCAAAATATCTGAGTTTATACCAGGGAGACATTGCTATCCAAGTAATGTAGTTCTTATAATTTAGGAGAAATGAAAGGAAATGATGGAACATTAAAAGATTGGAACTGAAAGAAAATTAAATTCTATAAACAGATTATTAGTATAGGTTGCTAACCAGGACAGACATAGCCACCAAGGAGATGTGGTGAAATGCTTGGTAGTTTTCAATTTAAGCATATTTATTAAATATCTAGTATGTGTCAGAGACTATAACTAGGTACTACACATAGGATGCAAAAATGGGAAAAACATAATGCCTTTTCTTAGGGGTATTACAGAGTAGAGAAATGGATAGAAAGAATTATAATTAAATAATTTCAACACATGTAGGCATAAGAAATCAGTTCTGGACAGAGAAGGGAAGGTAACATTGCAGATGATATTAGAACTGTGTGTTCAAGGCTGAATAGGAGTTGCCCAAAGTGCCTAGATCTAAAGATCAACAATCTAGGGAGAAAGACCAGCCATGCATAAAAGGGTTAGAAGTATCAGAAAACAGAATCTGTCCTGGCAATGCTGAACATTTGCTATGGCTTGATTTTATGTATCCTGTGATAAGAGGTGAGTGTAAAAAAAAGAGAGATAGAAACCAAACAAAAAGGGCCATATGACAAAAAGGGGAGTCATTTGGCTTTTATCTAATGAAAGACAGGGATCTACTGAAGGCTTTACAAACTGGATGTCAATTTGGGAAAGTAAAAGATGAGGAGAGAAAGTAGAACTGAGAAGCCAGAAGAGCCATAACAAAAAGGACAACAAAATATATTTATGGTGAGGATATATTCTTCTTACTCTCTGCCACTGGAAGGTTAAATGAGTTACATGACAAAATCCTAGACAAAACAATGAACTAAACTTTGATTAGTCAGCATCTCTTCTCTTCATGTTACAATAATTGTCAGATCATTCTGATATTCTGCATTGGCTGCTGTTTCCATAACTGGAAAATGAATTCAAGGACAGTAAGTGTAAATCTTGATGCATCCTAGCTGGACTGTGATCTTGCTAAAAACTTCCAACAGAAAGTAGCATAAGCTGCTAGAAGAAAATCTCTTTGAAGTTTTAACAAAGAACAAACAGGTATACATGTTGTTGTTCATCCCAGAGCTGGCAAAGCAAGAACTCTATAGGTCATCCATCTTTCTATGAACAGACCAAGCATCTCATTCCAATCAAAGACTATTTCCAACAAACATGCTTTATATTGGCCATGGGAATGAAAGCTTAGATAGAACTCCAAGAAAATGACAATTTTATTTCTTCATTTCTCCTTTATTGAACACCACAAATATATTGTAAGTAGTCACTAAGATCTAGGCTGTCATAGCACCTCCACTACAAAAACAAAGTATTCTTCAATACTGTCTTCTTCAGAGTAAATAGAAAAAGCATCTTATTTTGTTTGCTAAGGTTTGACCCAGAGCTTGTCAGTTCTGTATTAAAAGAAAAATACTCCTTGTATTGCATGAAATAATCAAGAGAGTTAATCAGACACTATATTATATAGTAAAATAATCCAGAGAAATTTACACACAGTAAATCAAATGTTTTACTATTGTGTTGCACTCAATGACCTATGAAGTTTTCTTTTCTCTCTTTTTTTGGTTCAGCAATAAATCTCAACTGAAATGTATTCTTTTCTAACATAGCTTCAATATTATAAACTTTGGTTTCATTTACACAACATCAAAATCTGAGTAAATGGCAAATTTTCAGTTGTAGGCAAAAAAGTGATGTTAAAATGCAGTTAAATTGGGGTGCCTGGCTGGTTCAGTCAGTAAAGCATTTGATTCTTGATCTTGGGGTCACAAGTTCAAGCCTCATGTGGGACATAGAGCTTACTTAATAAAAAGACTAAACAACAGATCAAAAAAATTTTTTAATAAATTTCAGTTAAATTTTAATTCTGTAGTTTTGAAAACAAAGGTACAAATCATGGAATAATGTAAAATTAATGAAGGCAATTTACTGTTATACTTCAAACTTTCACTGAACTTTTTCAATCTTTATAAAAATAAGTGTTTTCCATGTACATGTAAAAATGAAAACAGATTATGTTTACTTGTCAGAGACTGGGTGATAAGAACATTTTTTCCATGTTGCTATTTTTAATTCTGAAAATCTACTACAACTAAAGGAAAGGGGAAGATCATCTCTGTAATTCAGGATTCTTTACTCTGGGGAATTAATTAATACATACTTTTCATCAGTTTTACAAAGCAGTGCATGTTAAATCTGTTAATATAGGACAATTTTAGAAACTTGATGTTCTAAATATGTGTGCATTTCTTAGTGTTTTCACTTCTCTCCACCACTATTAATTAAGTCATCTATTCGACATAATTTACCAAACATTTGCTATATGCTATATACTTCTGGGTGCTCAAAGAAATTTAGTGCTATCCATAAATACCTGGTAATGAATGCTCTATGAGGAAACCATGCCACCAATGGAACAGTTTCATTCTCATGTTGTCTAGGCCCCAAAATCCTGGGTAAGAATCATGTACTGTTTCTTTAGAGCTTAGTAGCAACAATGATTTTATAGAAAACAAACCACCACCATTATCCAACAAATTCCAACCACGTTGAAGTGGCTCAGTGGGATTTCAATAGTGTTAGATGCTCTGGAGGATGCAAAGGTGAATTGACATGAACTCTGCTCTTATAGCATGCATTATTGTTGGAATACAAGCCAATAATAAAAAGAAATTGCAAAATGTAGTATTTTCATTTATGAGCAATAGATTACAGAAATAGAGAAGTAAGTCTCCTTTTACTGAGAGAGGGTAGTTGACAAGAAAGTTCTATGGAAATGGTCCTTGAAAGAGAGATAACAGATCACCAACAGAACTAGAGGGGAAAGCCATTTTAGATAGATTAATGAAGTTAATAAAGGCATGGGGATAAGACAACAAAGACTGGGTAGGGGCATATAATCACAATAATGTTAAATATTCTAAGCGTACAAAGTCATGAGAGATATTCAGAATTCCATTAAATATAAGTTAAAATATGTAATGGTTGTACAGTGCCATCAGGAAGTAAGTAGAAGAAAAAGAAAATGTGGTTCTTTAAATTCAAGGTCTTTAGACCTCGGTAGGAATGAATTTATCTACCTTTAAAGCCAAAAAAAAAAAAAAAAAAAAAAAAAAAAATCCAGTCAAGTGAATAAAAACAGGCTAGGTGAGGTTTGCAGTTTTTTGTTATTAGAAGGAAGAATTAGGTAATATAGATCTTGAATCTAAAGTAGATTATGAGACTGCCTTAATCCTTTTGGTCCACCTCTAACTATGGGGTGACTGATATGGCAATTGTTTTATAGCTTAGTATATATATCCCATCAGCACTGAATACAAAAATTCAATCACAAAGCAGCTGAAACTTTGGTCATTTAGTAAACCACAGGAATTAAGAAGGCAAACTCAGGAAATCTGCATGAAATGTACTTCAATCAAATATTGAATATGTGTCCTCTAAAAGGGCCTAGATGCAATGCACCACAGTATTTTTTTTTCTAATTTGAGCCATATATATATGAAATATTGGAATAATGGATTTCCAATATCTTGGAAATAAATATATAATTGACAGTACTAATGAGCACACCTAGCACTCATATTTTGGTTTCTAAGTACCTATTCTCCACTAAAGAAAAACAGAACTCCTTTAAAAAAAATGACTGAATTCAGGGCTAGGGCAGGTATGAGTCTGGAAAAGTCTTGACAGACCAAAAAGTTGGAGAGTACTCAGAGAATGATGAGGACATATCAAAACAACACAGAATTAAAAAGGCTACTACTGGCTACTGGCCAAATCAAGGAACATTTGATAGCAATGCATTGTAACTTACTGTGTAAAATAGAAAGATGTGAGTCTATATTGACGTGAATGAGAGAGAAAGAAAAATGAGAGAGAGAAAGAGATAAAGAGAAAATGAAATCCACTAAACCTACTTCAACCACAGTAGCACTCACTAGTGTCTTTTCTATATGCCGGGCTTTTATGTTACTGGAGTGCCCATGCTAGAGTTAAATGTTTGGAAACCACTGGCCTGATGCTAACATTCTATAGATATTAAACAGTTTTGTTTAAAGCTTTTCCTTCATTCATTAAATCTTCTCCACAGTGCCTAACAATGAGGTTTAGCTTTGGAAAAAGCATGAATTAATCTGGCACTGTTACTTAAATAAGAATACATACTCCACAGCATAATTGTGAGGACTTAAATAAGATGATGTATGTTGTATGCAGCACAAGGAAGTTTAGAGTAGGCAATCAATAAATGTAATTATTTCCTTCTTTTTCTAGCATACCATTGAGCACATAGTTGTTTCTTAACAGGTATTTGCTAAGATGGATTACATCTGAACATTTTACCACTTAATACTAAACTGCCTTGATTTCAGATAGCCTTTGTTGAAGGTTTACAAACAATTCATTTTGACCAATATTTTCAAACAAGCGGTTGATTTTCAATTTGCTTCTTGTAGGTGATTCTTTATGGTATGTAGGAGTTAGGAAGGAGACAAAAGGATCCAGAAAATTTGAGGTTAAGATTATCCATTGAAAATTCAAAGTAGGGATCCCTGGGTGGAGCAGAGGTTTAGCGCCTGTCTTTGGCCCGGGGCGCGATCCTGGAGACCCGGGATCGAATCCCACATTGGCTCCTGGTGCATGGAGCCTGCTTCTCCCTCTGCCTGTGTCTCTGCCTCTCTCTCTCTCTCTCTGTGTGACTATCATAAATAAATAAAAAATAAAAAATAAAAGAAAATTCAAAGTACCTAGATTCAAAGCCTGGTAATCTGATTTCAATATGCATGGTTAACTAATTAACCAACACTACCATAATCTGTAAATGGAAGGTTGATTGTTTTTTAAGAAAGATTAACTTTAAAAGGTATTATTTAGGGGATCCCTGGGTGGCGCAGCGGTTTAGCACCTGCCTTTGGCCCAGGGCGTGATCCTGGACACCCGGGATCGAATCCCACGTTGGGCTCCCTGAATGGAGCCTGCTTCTCTCTCTGCCTCTCTCTCTGTGTCTCTCTCTGTGACTATCATAAATAAATAAAATAAAATAAAATAATAAAATAAAATAAAATAAAATAAAATAAAATAAAATAAAATAAAATAAATAAAATAAAACAAAATAAAAACTAAAAAAAAAAAAACCCTTTAAAAAAAGGTATTATTTATTAAGCTAATATAGTATGCCAGGTACTATGGTAAATCCAGTACACGTTTCCTCTTCTCTAGTAGGATGAGATTGGACAACTAAAAACAAATAATAAATTTTTTATCATGATGAACATGAGTATATTAACATATTTAATTGACAGGCTTATTGGTTACATTATATTCAATGTAAATAAAGAGCTTAATAAAAGCTGGGGGATACAATTTTAAAAAAACCTAGAAAAAAGGAAGCTGAAGAATAACACCTTTTCAGTTGGTCATAAGGGTTGTCTAGGGGAGGAGATGATATAACAAACCATGTTCCTGGGGTAGGTATCTCTGATAGTAGAAAACTATCAGAACTCGAAAATACTAACGATCAAGAATACATGTAGTATCCTACCTGTGATTTCATACTATTCCTCTTAAGTTACATTTCTAACACTAAATGATTAAATGAGCATAGCAATGGTTTTATGTAGACCTGAAGAGTTTGGTCAGGTTGAAAAAATCTACCATATATTAGTAAATTGTCAGTGAATTCAACAAGAAATAAACAAGCTTTTTACTATTCAAAGACAGAGAACAGACTGTGAAATATGGTAAACCCATAGTGTGCCTACCATTCTGAACCCTTTCTGGGTAACCAGTTGTCCCCTGGAGAAGCCTGCCTTAAGGGTAGTATTTCTCTTCTTTCTTCTTCCTTCATTTCCCTTCCTCAGATTGTAGTGACATTTTACTCCTGTTTTTGCTTTTGTTTCCCTTGCCTTTATAGATGTATCTTTTAAGAAGTTACTGTGGCCAAGTTCAAAAAGGGTGTTGCCTATGTTCTCCTCCAGGATTTTGATGGATTCTTGTCTGACATTTAGATTTTGCATCCATTTTGAGTTTATCTTTGTGTATGGTGTAAGAGAATGCTCTAGTTTCATTCTTCTGCACGTGGCTGTCCAATTTTCCCAGCACCATTTATTGAAGACACTGTCCTTTTTACAGTGGATAGTTTTTCCAGCTTTGTTGAATATTAGTTGACCAGAGAGTTGAGGGCCCATTTCTGGGTTCTCTATTCTGTTCCATTGATCTATGTGTCTGTTTTTGTGCCAGTACCACACTGTCTTAATGATCACAGCTTTGTAGTACAGCTTGAAATCCGGCATTATGATGCCCCAGCTCTGGTTTTCTTTTTCAATATTCCCCTGGCTATTCAGGGTCTTTTCTGATTCCACACATATTTTAAGATCATTTGTTCCAACTCTATGAAGAAAATCCATGGTATTTGATAGGGATTGCATTGAACATGTAAATTACCCTGGGTAGCATAGACAATATTTATTCTTCCAATGCATGAGCATGGGATGTTTTTCCATTTCTTTGTGTCTTCCTCAATTTCTTTCAGAAGTGTTTTGTAATTTTTAGGGTATAGATCCTTTACCTCTTTGGTTAGGTTTATTCCTAGGTATCTCATGCTTTTGGGTGCAATTGTAAATGGGATTGACTCCTTAATTTCTCTTTCTTCAGTCTCATTGTTAGTGTATAGAAATGCCACTGATTTCTGGGCATTGATTTTGTCTCCTGCCACACTGCTAAATTGCTGTATGAGTTTTAGCAATCTTGGGGTGGAGTCTTTTGGGTTTTCTATATACAGTATCAAGTCATCTGCAAAGAGAGTTTGACTTCTTCTTTGCCAATTTGAATGGCTTTATTTCTTTTTGTTGTCTGATTGCTGAGACTAGGACTTCTAGTACTATGTTGAATAGCAGTGGTGAGAGTGGACATCCCTGTCGTGTTCCTGATCTTAGGAGAAAGGCTCTCAGTTTTTCTCCATTGAGAATGATATTTGCTGTGGGCATCGATAGCAGCAAATCAGTAATTTTAGCTGTTCTAATTCCTAATAGTCTAAAACTTTTCATCAGCACTTTTATTAAGTACTTTACAAGCACTCATGCTTGTGCATACACATCAAACACATACGTATAAGCACACGTGCACACACACCTCTATTTGACTCCCATTTTCCTAATAACAATAGGCAACCTTGCTTCATAGTCCGGATTCTTAACCCAATTCACTTTTATGATAAATTAAGTGACTTAATTCAGGGTTTTGCCACAAATATTCTTGCTTTTAGAAAGGAGGAAAAATCAAGCTTTGCAAAATCCACTCTATAACTATTTGGTAAAAACTAGATGTGAGCAGTGGAAAAAAACACTCCAAAACAGAGTTCCAAGTTCTTGAAGGGGAATGATAGAGAAATGAGTGAGCTGGAAGGACAATGAAAAGTAAATTACATATTAAAACCAGGGGGTGCACCTGGGTGGCTCAATGGTTGAGCATCTGCCTTCAGCTCAGGTCGTGATCCTGGGGTCCTGGGATAGAGTCCTGAATTGGGCTCCCTGCATGGAACCCTGCTTCTCCCTCTGCCTATGTCTCTGCCTCTCTGTGTGTGTCTTTCATGAATAAATAAAACCTTTAGGGGAAAAAAAAAAAAACAGGGGTGGGACACAACATCCTGACCTTATAGCTTTCAAGACCTTGGTACTGAAAATCACGAACCACAGGTATAGAACATTGGCTTTCCTCTTTGACCTCTGCCCTAGTGTAACACCTAGGCTCATTATAATGCATTTGCATTGTGAGTACAGCCTCTCAACAGAGGAAGGCTGCCATGACAGCTCCAGGCCAACCTGTTTGTGTTAAAAATCCCCACTCCCAATCTGTGGGAAGAGTTTCCCAAATGATTAGAAGTAGCCTCTATTAGAAACCACCGCACTGTACACCACAGTTTCTCACAACCCAGAGAGACACAACAAATGTCTCATCCCAAAACAGCCTGCAGCCAGTTACACCTCCCAGAACCTGCCTACTCTCCCATCTTGAGAGTGTACTTTTCCTTTACACACTGCTTTGTGTTTGCTACTTTCCCTCCGGCTGTCTTTATTCCAGCACAGATCCCCACCTAAATCTTCTCCTGAGGAATCCAAGGATGGAGACCATTCATACAACACTGACTCTCCCACCAGTAACATAACTTTATCTCTTTGGCTAATGTCATCAAGACATTCATCAAGACCAGCACCACTCACTCAGAAATATTCATGCCCTGCTAATGGGCAAGCTTTCATTTAAATCATGGCTAGAACATACAAATGACATTAGACAGACTTTACTGATTTACCTTGGGAAAATATGATTCAATTTAAGATCAACAAAATAAACGTTCTGGTAACACTTGCTTGAACTTAATATTTACTCTAAAGTATATAATTCAGCATTCTCTCATAAAATATCGTTGTGCTATACAAATTTTTGAAATGTTAAGTTTTGTCCCCAGTTCTATTTATGCTAATCTCCATATTGTTCAGAGCACTATAGTCAACTTTGTAAAGAAATGCTTTTATAATGTGTCCAATTTTCATTAATGGCTTATTCGGGTAATAAAACCATTCATGAAACTCGGGGATGCTTTTTATGTTCCCTCTTGGGAAGCGATTGACACTAAAGAAAATAGAGGAAGAAAGCTATCTCTTCCACATAGTTTATCTATCACCAAAGTCTCAGAAATAACATATTAAAAAAAGTCTGTCTGTGTTTGCTTCATAGACTACATATGTGTATTTCCAATTCAAAGAAATATATGGAATGATATGATTGTTCAGTTAAATTCATATTGTTATTAAGAGGCTTATATACAGATTCTTTAGGATGAAATATTATCTTTAGTTACATTAAAACTTATTCTTTAAATATTTATAAAAATGTATAATCTGTAATCAACTCTCCTCATCCTAGTACTGGCATGCATGTCCATTTAGATGAGACCTGATGTTACTGCTGAGGCTTGAAGATAACATTTACTGATTCTTCTGAAGTTAAAGCAGCAATTTAATTCAGTCATGGACAGAATGGTGCATTAATAAGACACCTGGCCTATGGTACCAAGATTGAAAAATGAGAAGAAACCCAAGCATGGAGAAACAAACTTGCTAAAAAAAAAAAAAAAAAAAAAAAAAAGAACATAATCACAAGGGAGCTAATTTACTCATTTTTTAGATGAAAGAAAATTGCGAGAGAGAAAAAATGCTCTCATTTTAACACTTCTGAAAATAAAACTGTTGTCCTTGATTGAAACTTAATTTTTAAGTGTAACAGAGTAATTACTAAAATGAAGTAAAAAAAAATATGGATAACATAATCTCTGTGGTTACAACCAATTGCATGGTCTAACAGAGGTTCCCAAATGTAGGTTTTGTAACCACTGCACCTGAACCACCTAAAGCACTTGGTAAAAAAAATTATTGAGCCCCATCTATTAGAAGAGACCCCAAGGATCCCAGGTGGCTCAGTGGTTGAGCATCTGCCTTTGGCCAGGGGGTGATCCTGGAGTCCCAGGATCAAGTCTGACATTGGGCTCCCTACATGGAGCCTGCTTCTCCCTCTGCCTGTGTCTCTGCCTCTCTCTCTGTCTCTCATTAATAAATAAATTTAAAAATCTTAAAAAAAAGAGAGAGAGAGCCCAAAGTATTTTTTTAAAAAGTTCCACAGGTGATGGTAATGCTCACTTAATTTTGATCATCAATGAGCAAATTCCAACATCTCTTCCCTCCTTTGGCTCATCTCAAGGGAATAATCATAGTACACTTTTTTCAAAGACAAT
Organism: Canis aureus; assembly: GCF_053574225.1. Lineage (NCBI taxonomy): Eukaryota > Metazoa > Chordata > Mammalia > Carnivora > Canidae > Canis > Canis aureus. Next base: position 11,002,343 of record NC_135617.1, on the reverse strand, counting down.
AGGAAGAAATCCAGGGATTATAAACAATGTTAATGATCATAACTGCAACACTGAATGGATTCCCAGCTCCCTCCTTCCATGTTAGCACGGTCATTGCAGGTGGGCAGGAGGTAAAAGGCTTGCTAATGATGGGATCAGTTTTACTACAGAGCTGGGCTTGAAAAGCATATATGTCTCTTTGTTGCTTCTAGTAAAAATGAGAGCTGGAAAAAAGGAACCAGCAGAAAACATGCGGAAGATTTTGAGAGGAAAGGGACATGGAGGAAGGGAACTGATTCTTTCCAATATGGAAATTCTAATTCAGTACTCTTTTTCTCTGAAAGAAGTTGCTGAAACATGGAGTTGGAAGTACTGGCGAGCAAGAGTATGCAAATTTGCATAATGAATCCAAATAACAGTTGTGAACACCCTAAAGGACTCTAGATTATCATAAGAGGAAAAATGAGAGGAAATATTCTTACCAGAGGCAATTTGGGGGGGTCCAAGGCATTTAACTGAAACATTCAAAAACAGGTGTTAGCATGTTTTATAATTTGAGCAGGGAGCAGAACAGAATGTTTAAACGAGTTCCTTCTCAGTTACATAGATTTCTGTTTTCTACGCTGTCATACTAACTCCGACCTTCATCAATGCTATATGCTGTGTCAGCCTAAGTGCCAGCCCTTCTCAGGGATTAGGATGATAATGTGTCACCTCACTCTGAGCTTTCCTGTACATGAAGTCCCTTTGATGTCAGCAGCAAATCTAGTCTTCTAATTGATATGGTCCTAGATTAGGAGGCTAAGAAAGACGTTAGGGGATGGGACACCACATCATCGCTCACCTAGAAATTTCCTTAAGGAAATAATTCCCTCTTTCTACCCTTCCTACTGCACCAGAAAATAACAAAGAATACACCTGTAGGGAGAGTCATAGGTGAGAATGGGACAAAAGAAAGTCTTCTCTCTGCTTTTTTTGCAGAAAATAATTTCTAACATATGGAAGGAAAATTCTAGCCCATCAATTTGCAGCCTATGAAAGCTTCCATTAAGTGATAAATTCTTTGAAACGTACAAGATTCTGCTTCCTTTATAGACCAGCAAGGGCGTCTTAGGGTCTGTATTTTTTCTCCCATCACTGGGTAATATGCTGCCATTTGATACTCACTGAGGAGATGCACTCCTTATAACCATCCACTTTTCATGAGAAATCATTAGAGCTGCGGTGTAAAAATCTACCTTGATTACAAACATGCACATTTTCCGAGCTACTAATATAAAATAAATGTCATACATTTTATCAGTTCTTCTTCCCCAAAGAGTTGATATTAAGGAGCCATTAAGAAAAGCTAAATCATGGATCATTATTCATTCAATAGTCAAAAAAGAAAAAGAAAGTATCTGTGTTAGATACTATTAACACATGCCAAATGCCAGTTATAATGATCCCATTAAATCGGATATGATGAATAGTTCATGAAATCTGACTTGATGTTATTTCTGGGACTTCTGTTTATATATATCATTTCTGGAAATAATGGTCCAAGGGCTGATCTGCCTAGGGGCTTTGCTGGGGATTTTTTCCACAAGAATTTTTTTGATTCTAGCTCTAGGGAGTTAGAGTTTTCTATTCAGACGCAGATGACAGAAAAGGTCATTTCCCAAACTCTGCTAAGAGACCATTGTTTCTTTGCCTTCTTAAACCAGAGGTTTAAAATGAACAAGAAATCTTTCTGAGAGAGAAAACAGCTAACCTAAAAGCCTCTCAGGGCCCCTCCCATATCTCATTCATTATGTTTCTTGTTCTGGTAGCAAACACTTCCTATTCTACTCTCTTTGTAATCATCGTGGGTCTAGTAGTTTGTCTGGGGGATGTAGCTATGTTCAAAGTACAAAAAAGAGTCAATTAAGACAAATTTTTAAAAGCTTTTATATGAAACACAGGCTCTTTGTTTAGTGCTGTCAGGCCCATAACAAATGAAGATTAAATAGTGGCTCATCTGGACAGGATGGTGGCAAAACTTGGAACTCTTTCTTTAACACACAGGCTTTCCACAGTGCCCAGCTTATCAAGGATTGCTGCTGAGGATGTTAGAACCTGGGAGACCTGGCCTAACAAAAACTATGCTTCTGGACAAAAGGAGAAGAGTTAATAAATTTTAAGTATGCTAATGGGGAGTCAAGACAGGATTTGCCAGCAGTTTGGGATGCATATTGAGAGACTCCTAAGAAAAGTGAAGAAAGCCCAAGAGGCTATGGTGGTTGAAAGAAACAGAAATCCTACTCAGAATGAAATGAAGACACTAGTGTGAATTTCCAAGGCATATAAGAAACATTCAAGCAGTATTTTGGTAGGTAACAAATTAGAGGGAGATAGACTTCACGAGGAAAAAAAAAAAAGGAAAAAATGTTATAAGGAAAGATAAACAGGTAATAAGGAATATTTAGGGAGGATTTAATTAGTAACCAAATTTCAAAATTCAAAACTGCTCTTCTGATTTTTTGATGTCCAGTGCACACAGAGGAAAACCTGACCTTCATAATCCTTGATATTGCAGGAGTTCAGAACAGGTGTCCCCAAAGTGTGCCACCTTGGCAGGTAGACTATTTTGAGTTGAAAACATTTGAGACCCTCTGGGATCAAAAGAAATTTTTCTTCCCACCATCTACCTAGAATAATCTAAAATGGGGGTCTTTTTCAGAATAAGAGTTATTATCAGTGATAAATATTCTGAGTGACCCATCTGTATGGTAAGGCAAACATATAATTGCTAAACATCTGCTCTTCTCATTGCCCTGTGAATTGAAGGGCCTCCTCTTTGAAGCACCAGGTTCCCAACCTATGTCTTAGTTCAGGATGGCATGTATACCTCATTTTATCTTTCTGTCTTTAGATCTTTCATGTATGTGGGGTTCTTGTATGTATGAAATTAAATTTGATTTTCCCTTATTAATCTGTCTGTCAATTTAATTCTTAAAACAGCAAAGAGAATCTTTGACGGGTAGAGAGAAAGTTTTCCTCCCCAACAATATAAAGAAGGGACTAAAATTATTAGTACACCAAAATAATATACATTGACACAAATAATAAATATTTATATTATGTATTAATGACCGAAATGAGAGAAGTTAACTGAATCAAGATTTCCTATTCCATTAAAAAAAATCTGTATAAGAAAATCATAGACTTTTAGGCTAAAATCATAGACTTTTTAGAACTTTAGAGTCACCTTGTTCAGCTACCCATGTTTAACCTTCAGACATCATAATTACCGATTGCTGACAAGACACTTAGATGAAAAGATTTACAGAATTACTGATGACTTTACCAAAAATTGTAAATTAGAAAGTTGACTTTTGCTACTTAAATTAAGGTCTCTTAGATGTACAATCTTTACCCCACCCTTGATGGGGAAATATAATTAAAAATTTTCCCTTGATGAGGAAATATAATTAAAAATAAAATCTTTTCCCAGCTCAGAAATCTTCTCTACAAAGGTAGCAGAGAAACATTTTTAGTATTGAATAGCATTAAACCAGAATGTGATGTGCATTACATTCAATCTGCTAAGAGATTCCAAAGACAGAAAGAAATCTCAACCTTTTATATAGCCAGGCAGATACAACCTAAAGGGGAGCAGAATTTGCCCCCAAAATATGTCCTTTTGGCACAAGGATTATTTTAGGCTAATTATTTTTAAGAAACATGGGCAGCCCGGTGGCTCAGCGGTTTAGTGCCGCCTTCAGCTCAGGGCATGATCCTGGAGACCTGGGATGAAGCCCCACGTCAGGCTGCCTGCATGGATCCTGCTTCTCCCTCTGCCTGTGTCTCTGCCTGTCTCTCTCTCTCTCTCTCTCTGTCTCTCATGAATAAATAAATAAAATCTTTAAAAAGTTATTTTTAAAAAACAGCAGATGTAAGAAAAGTTCTAAAAACTGAGAAGTCACTCCTTTGTGAGAGACATTTATAAGGGAAATCCCCATTTGTAAAGGTGTCTAACTCCTGTACCAGGAACTGAAGGAGGTCTAAATCTCTGGAAACTCTATCAATGGAGAAAGCAGAAACTTAATTCTGAATTACCACCATACCCTTGATTACTATACTTCGCTGAGTAATCTGCCATAACTGCCCTCTTCTTTCCTTCAAGATCCTTTGTATTTAGTAAAAATGGTATTTAAGGTGGTGCTTGATCCATTTGGGGGGAGTTACTCAGTTTTCCTGACTATGCCTCATGAATACAGGAGGTGTACTAGTTATTAAACTTCTGTTTGTTTTTCTCCTGTTACTCTGTCTTTTATTACTGGAGCAGGGTGAAGGGGGAGAGTCTGAGCCAGGAACTTAGAAGGGTAGAGAGAAAATACCTTTTCCTTCCCACAAATGCATGATTTTGATGTCTCTCACTTTCAAGATATGCAATAACTATCCTGAAGTAAAAGGACTTGAAAACAGCATCTGTCATACTCTGTTTACCTTAACCTCGCCTGGTAGTTGAGGTTACCATCTGTGTTAGCTTTATCTAGAGGAAAACACACTTCTCATATCTTTAAGATATGAGATAGTTTTGCAAAATGTGAGCAAAATGCCCACCCTCCTACAGAAACTGGGATATAGGGATGCCTTGGTGGCTCAGCAGTTGGGTGTCTGCCTTTGGCTCAGGGCTTGATCCTGGGGTCTGGGATCAGTCCCACATTGGGCTCCTTGCAGGGAGCCTGCCTCTCCATCTGCCTGTGTCTCTGACTCTCTGTCTCTCTGAGTCTCTCATGAATAAATAAATAAAATCTCAAAAAGAAAAGAAGAAAAGAAAAAAGAAAAGAAAAGAAAAAAGGAAAGAAAAGAAAAGAAAAGAAAAGAAAAGAAAAGAAAAGAAAAGAAAAGAAAAAAGAAAAAAGGAAAAAAAAAAGAGAAAAGAATAAAGAAACTGGGATATAGGAGTGTTTACATTTCAAATAGATGGTTCCCAGGTCCAAGAGAAAGGCATTTGTCATGAAAAGACATTCCAGACATTTTCAAAAAGAGGGCTGATTACCCTTCAAAAGGATTTATATACATTTTAAAAAGAAGAGCCAGTACTTACAAGTTTTCTAAAGGAAATGCTTTGAGAAAAAGGAGGTGTGGGGAAATCTCTTCCCTTATTTTCAACAGGAATAATTAAATCTCTTCATTTTAATGTATATGTGTCCTGACACCTTAAAGTCACCTTGGTTTTCCCACACTACCACCCTGAGTTGGCCCAACCCTCCACCTGCTGCTTCTGATAGTAGCTGGTATTGTCCACTGATGTCTGTGGATGGCAGTCAGAGGACCCATGAAACTGCTGAAATTGTCTTTTGAATGTGTTTTTTAGGTAAATGAGTAAAGGATTTATAGCTTTCAGCATTTTCTTATTTTGTGTTGTCAAGAATCCCTCTATCTGTTCAGTCACCTGCTAGGATTCTCTGTCCACTTCCTAAAGTATGTCTGCTAGCATCACCTTCTTCACAGCCTAACAAGGAAAATCCTCATTTTCCTATACTTCATGTCTCAAGTCCAGCATTTTCCTGGATCCCTGTTGTCGATTTCTAGGCCGTTCTTCTGCAAGTCTCCTTTCATAACTTATCTTCTTCTGGTCTGTGAAATCCATTGTCTGTGCCACATTTTTTCATACATTTTGTTCACAATTTAGGGATTTTCATAATTCCCTAACTTCTTCACCAGGTGCTGCTAATTCTATTTATTTTTGTATCTATTCAGTTGGCCACAAATCTGAAACTCAATTTCTACTTCTGGATAATTTAACATTTATATTTCACTCTTTTATCATGTCTTTTTATCCTACAACTACTTTGTACTCCTGTGCTCTTGATTTGATCCTCTAGAATACTCTATCAAACATTGACTGAGCTTTGTCCCTTTAGTTTTCTGCTCTGTTGGCCCCTCACCATCCAAATTCAAGTTTTACCTCTCACTTCCTATGACAAGCAACCAAACAAATGAAACTTTCCTTTAATTTTACCTCTGCCTCTCCTTGTGCTTAAAATAGCTTTGTGGAGGACTCATTTTATGCAAGATAAATTTCAAGTTGTTTAAAATGGCCTTTTGCATCTTAGCTTTGGATACATTTTCCAATTTCATTTCCACATACTTCCCTATACCTCATTAGAATTCTTGTCTGAATATAGTAGTTGCTTTGACTCTTCCATGCTTTTATTTTTTATGCATATATTTATCATATTCTTTGTGAACAGTATATTTTTTCCTCTTTTAAATCTCTTTTACATGACTTTTGTTCATTTATTTCAATTCTCTCTGCTATTGGCTTAGTCAAGTCAGTGGCTATTAATGTGCATTGGATCATCACATCTTTCATTTGTTCTCTTTTTCTCATTCCAAAGTAATCATTGAAACACCTCCTTGGAACACATTAAACATTGCTTAAAATTTATTTTCTTCATTTTATAAATGAATATTATCTTCTATATCTAATGCCAAACTATTTTTCCAAGAATATCAATTTTAATTATATAAATCTTTTCAGTCAATTTAGTTTATTCATTGTTCCAGAAACAACTCCCATTTCTACTTGCTCATAATTCCTTATTCCATATGCTTCATATTTCTAAACCCAAAAGATAATTCAAAGGTTGATCCATCTCACATCCTCCTTTAAACCTTTCCTGACCACCATAACTTAATGTGATTTAATTTTCTGTGATTTATAATTCAGTAAGTTGTACACCCTACTTTGTTCTTGTGCTATTATGTATACTTAATTACCACTTAATGATGAACAAAACCCATATTTTATGAAAAGTATAACTTATTATAAATGTTTAAGTTGGTCATTATTTTTCTACTTATTCTATTTTCTCATATTGCTAACTAGAGGAGTAAGGATGTACATGGCTCCATTTAGGCAGGTCGCTTTGGAAAGCACTTCCAACTGATAAGCTCCAGAGTTGCCAGTCAGGCTATAAGTAAATAGCTGCCAGAAGCTGCAGAGAGGCATGATCTTCTTAACTAATCCTCTGAAAATAATGTGTTACTCTTTGATAGGTAAAAGTAATTTTGACCTGAATATACCAGTTTTAATTTATGGGTAACATAATACGCCTTGACTTATGCAGTATTCTTTGAGTAAATATGGCCTCTTAGATTTTAATCATTGTTTTAAAAAGTCACAGAAGTTGACTTTAGTTGACCCTTGAACAACATGGGTTTGAGCTGCATGAGCTGCATATATCCATTTATGTACAGATTTTTTTTCAATAAACATATCAGAAAAATTTTGGAGATTTATGACAATTTGGAAAAACTCACAGATGAACCATGTAGCCTAGAAATGTCAAACATTAATGTTTCTAATATCGTATTATGAAATGAGTATAATACTATATGCCATAAAAATTTTACAACAATTCATTTATTAGCATACAGGCTAGCTACCATGAAGGAATCATAGCAATTATACTAGGTTATCATATGGCAATCACCCTGCTGCTTCTTCATTATCAATGCATGAATCATTATATCTGTAAATAAACATGAATTTCTTTTTCATATTATCTTTTCATTTTTGATGTCTAATATTAGTAATATGCACAATATCTATAATGTTTTGTATCCTATAAGACGATAGTGATGTGGGTACTAACAGATACTTCATTTTGTAACAGATGACATAAACGTATGGTATTAGAGAATACTGTAAATGTGTTTTCTCTTTCAATTACTTTCTTAATGGCCTTTTCTTTGCTCTAGCCTGCTTTATTCTAATAACAGCATATATAGTACATATACAAAATATGTATTAATCAACTGTTTATGTTATTGGTAAGGCTTTTGGTCAACAGGAGGCTATTAGTAGTTAAGGTTTTGGGGAGTCAAAGTTATACATGGATTTTTTTTTTAGTGTCGTAGTGTGGCCAGCACCCCCTAACACCTGTGATGTGCAAGAGTCAAGTGTGTATAGTCATGCTATTTGCCTTCATCTGGTTTCTCATTTTTCAGTGAAATTCAAATGTTCACTCAAATTCAAATGTTTACTCCATAAAATTTTTACATTTTTCCGCTTATCTCCAGAGCACCTCAGTTTCTTGACTCGGACTCTAATGACTCCATGTCTCTGACTTCCTTCATGTCTCAAAGGAAAAGTAGTTGCTTTCCTTCCTGAAGTCAGCTTGTACTTTGGTTCCACTTCTCAGTCATCTCCTCCCAAGCCTTATATCATCAGCAGAGAAAACTATTCTCACTTAGCATCATGTTCTTCTACTATATCAACACAAATATGCAAAACAACAAAATCATTAAGATATTATTCTCTCAATTTCTCTCTTTCTCATCAAAAGTCTCAGAAAAGGAGTCAATACTACACCTGTTACTTCAAACAGAGTATGAATCTCAGTGTAAGTGCTGTTGACTGATCATGTGACTTTGAGCAGCCCATGTAACCAGTTGAGTTTCAGTTTTCTTATTTAAAAATGAAATCTGGGCACCTGGATGACTTAGTCAGTTAAGTGTCTGCCTTCTACTCAGGTCATGATCCCAGTGTCATGGGATAGAGCCCTGTATTGGGCAGTTGGGCTCCCTGTTCAGCGGGGAATCTGCTTCTCCCTTTGCCCTTCCTCTCACTCACTTTCTTTCTCTCTCTTATAAATAAAATCTTTAAAAAGATTTTAAAAATGATAAAAATGAATTCATTCTTAACACAATATTGTAATTTTTTTAAAAGATGGAATACCCTATTTAATATTTATCATTTTGCAATTAATTCTCAAGTGTTTCTAGGCAATATCTTGAACCTACTCTTACATGTTCAACAATTTGCTTGACAAAGCTGTTGAATCCTGCCCCTCATTTTATTCAAATGCCTACTGTTCCTACAGTCATTTCAAAATCATGTTTTCTTTTTCCCATCCTTCATTATGCAAGTAGTCTTTATATCTGAGTCCTCCTTTCTTTCTGACTATTGCCTATACTATAACAATAGTTTCTAATTTTTTTTTCACTCTTCTCATCAGCCCCTCTTCCCATCCAATCTCTGTTTCTAGTCATGTTTTTGTAAACTACATAAATCACTCCCTCAAAATCATTCAAGTACTTCCAAATGGCAGCTGAACAAACTAAAATGTATCATTCCTTCAATATGATCTGGCATTCAGGCTCATATTCTGCTAGTGATTTTTTGCTCCAGCCAAATTGATCTATTTACCTTCCTTTGGATATACCCCTTGCCTCTTAGCCTCTGGGCCTTTGCTCCAGCCCAACTCCCTCTGGAATTTTTTTTCTCATCCATCCAACTGTGGAAACCCAACTATATTCTGATTTTGACATCAACTTCTTGGTATCTAGAAATGGTCTTGTTTCTTTCTGAATACACTGATATTGTGTTTTATCCCTTTGGTGGCTTACCTTCTCAGATAATACCACTGGATTAAACAACAAATACCACCCCCCAGTCCACATACCCATAAAAGGATTAGAGGAGGGATTAGTTCTAACTACTCAGTATCCTTTGGAGTAGACAATAAATATTTTCCAAAGGATAAATTTTGAAAATAAACATAAAATCTAGGGGCACCCGGGTGGCTCACTTGGTTAAGCATCTGACTCTTGATCTCAACTCAGGTCTTGTCTCGGAGTATTGAGTTCAAGCCCTGTGGAGTCTACTTATAAATAAAATAGGTGATAGATAGATAGTCGACTGTTCAATGGTAGTAGAGACAGAAATATAAATGTAAATACAGAAAAATAGACATAAATATAGATGTAAATTTACCAGTTAATATTAATCTATAAAAAGATATTCTTTTAAATAAATATAAAGATCTGCCTTTGAAATCCCAGCTGTCAGAGATTCTCCTGATCAGGGTTTAGATTATGTTATTTAAGTGGAAAGATACTTTACTGATGATTTTAACCAAGGATTTTTATAGATGAAGAAACAGATACTCAGAAGTATTAAAGGACTTCTCAGTCTGCTTCTCTATATTTCTGCTCAGTTAAGCATTTCTATTTATTCTGTGCCTAAACCTTTATAGGAAAGGACCTGCTAATTAGGTAATTAGTCCTTATTCCTCAAATTAAAATGTTCTTTAATCTGGCAGATGAACAGAAAATTGTTTCCCCTTTCCAGCTATTACCAACAAACATTTTTTCTCCTGACTTTCTTCCTGCTTTTCTAATGGTCAATCAGGAAATTTGGGGATAATTAAGTAAATAGGACAAATCACAAAGTCCTCTGTTCCCTTCAACTATCAGTAAGTTAATTCTAAAATATTTTAGTTTTTCCTGAAATGATTCCTTGATATACACATTAAGTTTTTAACTGATAACACATATGTAATTCCCTAGATATAACCATAACCGGCTTGGTCTCATCTAAGGGAAAGGAATGATATGGAATCAGATTAGGACTTTTGTGGGATGAATAGAGGTGTTTGGAGCGGCACAGAGTCCTGTCTTCTAGGTAGCAACAGTCCCCAACATGAAGGTTTTCCAGATATTTAGAAAGGGAAGATCTCCCAGATTTTGAGAAGAAACTCGTTAATTTCCCCATTACCAGGGGAACCAGGGGAGAGACAGAACTCAAAAGCACCAGAGCTGAGAGGTGGGGTGGTGCTCTCTGCCCCACAGGAAACTGGATTCAGGTATTCAAGGAGATAGGGAAAAATCTGTGTTAAAAGAACGTAGAGGTTTGGAGTGGGGAACTAGTAAAGTTGTTGACCAGAAATTCTGCAGGATAGATGACAATATAAATTAGAAAGTGGGGAATGGAATTTGCAGCATTGTCAGACCCTGAGACACAAAATTTTTCCCTTTATCTGGCTATCCAGAGATGGATCCAATAAAATGGGCAGCTGATTTCAGGCTGGAATAGGCAAGTCCAACAGAAATCACACTCACTGTCTCAGTAACTGTAAGAAATCATAGAAAATAACTTGAAAATGATTAATATATATAGGATATTGCCACTCAAATCCTTAATCATGTATAAAAGATATGAAATAACCAATTCAATAATATGTGTAAATATGTGAAATCTTAAGTTGTAATCAAAATGCAGAAATAAGTTCTCATAAGATATTAATTTTAGTATAACTGCATGCTCTGCTATAAGTGTTCAGTCTTTATTGTATGTTTTAATAATATAAATTTATTGGTTAATATAATTCCAGTTTTTATTTCTAAAGGAAGTATTTCTCTAATGTGGTTCATAATAAATCTTGAAGGGAAAAGCAGACCAGAATAGCTAACAATATATCCACAAATCTAAGAAACTATAGTAAAATTGGTAGGTAGAGTCACATGACCAAAGGTAAAATTCACCATTACAATGAGTTTATTATTTATTTATCTACTTCAGGGCCAGGAATACTTCCTTCCAAATGTTAGTTATTTGATGAATACTTTTGATTAACTTAATTATAAATATTGTCTTTTTAAATAGAATACTTGTCTTATTTGGGGTGTGGGGGTCAGAAAGACATGAGTTTGAATTCCAGATGTGCTACTTATCACCAATTTGGCTCTGGGGATGTTCGCCTACTTTTCTAAGCCTCTGGTTTCTCGTCCGTAGATGAAGTTAACTAAGACCTACTTCATACAATGGTTTTGAGGATTTAATTTTATGCAATATGTTGTCACTCACTCACACTCTGACATGGAATTCCCTAACATTATTCTGAGTTACAGAGGCTAAATGAAGAAAAAAAGAGATTCCAATTTCATCATCATAAGCAAGAGTCTCTGAAAACATTTACTGAACGTGTATTAGATTGTGACACTGTAGAGCACTGGGAAAACCATAGCTGCTTTTTATGGTCTGAATGATAATTTTCTTTAAAACCTTTCCTGAGTTCAAAAACAAAAGGGCTGTTCTGACTGGACACCCTCATCAAGGGAAAAGATTGAATGTCTCGTCAGGCAGTACACCCCTGACTGTTTTAAGTACAAATCCTCCCGGAGAACTCAAAGTTTTGTTCACTGAACCACAAAATTAAAGTACCAGGGAAGAACTCCAGAATAGCTACAATGCCAAAATATGTATCACACAATACCGAAAGCCTTCAGAATTACTGTATTTACAAAAAGGTTTAACACATGAAGTAAATGGAAGTTTTATGGTCTAAGAAAGGAAACACAATTTTAGTTAACTAGCACTTTTCTACTGCTCTAAACCTTTTAATGGGTGCAGAGGGAATTTGCACTTACTGAAGTAGATCAGTGAAATGATAATTTGTCTTTGAATAGAGTACTTTTATCCCATTAATTTCTGCCATTATGGTAGGAGATAAGATGTAAGCCAATGACTAACTGAAAATCAAGGTCCAAAAAAGACGAAACGAAACAAAAGAATAGCTTATGTCACATTATACAATATGTATGATAAAATCTTGCATAACCATTTATTATAATAATTTCATGTCAGTTATATGCACTTAATTGTGCTTAATTTGCCTCTAAAGTTATTATAAATCAGTCCCCTTAAAGCTACCTTTTATTATTATTTTATAGTTAACAGAAGCGATATAGAGCAGAGACAATAGAGACAAACCAAACAAGTTTAAAAATCAAAGAATAAATAAAGATAACTTTTAGACCTTGAATGGGATATAAGTGTCTTAAAAGTATAACATTTCCTTGCATGCTTTCTAGATTTGGTGCTAAAGAACAAAATTGATACCCTTTGAAAGACAATAATGAAAAAGGAAAAAAAAATATCTAGATTACTAATGCGGGTAAACACCATTTTTAAAGTTCAAAAAATAGGGACACCTGAGTGGTTTAGTGGTTGAGCATCTGCCTTTGGCTCAGGTCATGATCCTAGAGCCCTGGGATCGAGTCCTCACCACGCTCCCCACAGGGAGCCTGCTTCTCCCTCTGCCTGTGTCTCGGTCTCTGTGTGTCTTTCATGAACAAATAAGATCCTAAAAAAAAAAAAAAAAAAGTTCAAAAACTATTTGCTGAAGGTAAATTAGTAACGAGTAAGTTACTAACCAGGGAGATTATTAAGTAAATTCTGTAAACTTTTATTTTATTATTTTTATTATTAAATTTTTATTTAAACTTTTATTTTATTATTCTTATTATTAAATTTTATTTATTATTAAAACATTATTATAAAACAGTCCTGTAGAAAAAAAACTACTACATTGGACCCATACCCACTCCCAATCTTAAGAAATAAAACATAACCAGTACAGTTGTAACTCCCTGTATATCTTGCCAAAACACATTTTCTTCTCTTTTACAAACAGGTAACCGTGGCTATTAATTTCGTATTTATCATTCTTATGAATTTCTTTATAATTAATATATAAAATAGTTATTTCTTTTCATTTTATTTTGGCTCATTCTGTCCCCTAACTTGGTATGTAGGATATTTGCTTCATTAATTTTCAGCCTTCATTCTTTCCTTATAACATTTTTAAAATGCAATATTTTTTTCTCTGTTTACTGGATCTCCAAAGTTTTGACATACAATTTTTATTGTCATTTAGTCCCAAATAGGTTCCCTTTGCATTATATATTCTTTGACAGATATGCTAATTTAGAAGATGTTTAAAGTTATCTTTTAAAATTGGTCCCTAACTTAATTAATACTAACATTGTGGCTATATACACCAGATCTTTGAAATTCATTGAGACTTTGTGGCTTAGTACATGGTCATTTTTTGTAAATATCCCATGAGTTTATGTAAAGAACGTGACCACTGACTTCTAGCAAAAAGTATCCAATATCTGTAAGAGCCACCTTGGTTTAACATAGCAGTACACTGGAATTTCAATTCTGAATTCTACTAAAGTATGCCCAAAGGAACTTATAAGGATATATGTACAAAGCTACTCATAGCAAGCTTAGTGGGAAAAAAATTTAATATTGATCAGGATAAAATTTATTAATAAGTTATGGAATTATGTAAAAATACTATCCAACATTTTAAATGAGGTAGGCACTTAAGTATAAATATGAAGAAGCATCTATTATATATTTTAGAGTAATATACACATATATTAATATATGAATACATGCAAACTCACATATGTGCATTTAGATTTTGTGAGAGAGAGACAGAAGCTGGAGGAAGAGAGTTAACAAAGGGTGAGGGGTACGGGGGAAAGGCAGTGAGGGAAGAGAGGGACAGAAAAGAAAAGTCTTTCTACCTATTATTTATAACTTTCATCTATTATTTTATACAGTATTAAATTGTTCATTCCTCTCCCACATCAACAAAAGGTAAATTTTTAAAATTGGGTGGTGTGAGAAATAAATTGTGTACCATAATTTCCGTTTACATTTTCTCTCTTGCTGGAATGAGGATATGTTTGTTCAACAGAGAAGAAGAAAAATAAGCGAAGCCATGTCTGCAATCCAGGATGGAAAACTGACGGTCTGAATGACATCAATAGGAAAAATCATTTACAGAGGGATTCAACAAATAAGGAGTCAGAGTCAATGGGTCACGATGGCTGATAGAATTAAACAATGAGTCTGGGAAAACACTAAGGAAAGTGTTCAAGTTACAGGGACGGATAACAAGGTGGATAGTGGTACTATTATTTACAGAGCTAAGGAAAACAAGAAGGACAGATTTTAGGGGAGGAACGGTGGTTGCCAATGCTCAAGTTACCTGTAACATTTAGGTGAAGTTTAGTAGATAGCTAACTATGAGTGTCAGGAATTAAAGCCAAAGAGCCAGATTGGTATATTTCATTTCATAGCTGAAATCATGGAATCAAATAACATTTTCTGTATGAATAATTTGTTTTAAAAAATGCAAACATTAGATGGTCCCATTCATTTGGGGAATATAAATAATAGTGAAAGGGAATAGAAGGGAAGGGAGAAGAAATGGGTAGGAAATATCAGAAAGGGAGACAGAACATGAAGACTCCGAACTCTGGGAAACGAACTAGGGGTGGTGGAAGGGGAGGAGGGCGGGAGGTGGGGGTGACTGGGTGGCGGGCACTGAGGGGGGCACTTGACAGGATGAGCACCGGGTGTTATTCTGTATGTTGCCAAATTGAACACCAATAAAAAATAAATTTATTATTAAAAAAAAAAGACATGCATAAAAAAAAAATGTGAATGTTTTGCTTTTCCATTGTTAGTGACTCCAGCCCTGATATTAGTTGTGGTTAAAATCATTGGTGTATCAGTGATTACCCTAGTCTGTCTCCTCATCTCAAGATACTTAATTTTCAAAAGTTATTAATACCTTCCAAATGTCTTTTAAATAAGCCAAAGGTTGGCTGTCAGGGCAAAAGGCCACAGAAGGGGCTTAGCTGCTAGTGTACCAGATATGTAAATTGACATGATTTTTTTTTTTAATTTTTATTTATTTATGATAGTCACACAGAGAGAGAGAGAGGCAGAGGCACAGGCAGAGGGAGAAGCAGGCTCCATGCACCGGGAGCCCGACGTGGGATTCGATCCCGGGTCTCCAGGATCGCGCCCTGGGCCAAAGGCAGGCGCTAAACTGCTGCGCCATCCAGGGATCCCTTGACATGATTTTCTAACGGGCTTCACCTAGGCTTACTTAACATAAAACTAATGGGGGGATCCCTGGGTGGCTCAGCGGTTTAGCGTCTGCCTTTGGCTCAGGGCATGACCCCAGAGTCCCAGGATTGAATCCTGCATCAGGCTCCCTGCGTGGAGCCTGCTTCTCCCTCTGCCTGTGTCTCTGCCTCTCTCTCCCTCTCTCTGTCTCTATCACGAATAAATAAATAAAATAAAAATAAAAACCATAAAAATAAAAACCATAAAACTAATGGCACATGTTTAAATGCATAATTTTGATAACTTTTGATAAATGTCTATACCATGAAAACATCACCACAATTAAGATGAGCAAAATATCCATCACCCCAAAATTTCCTCTCCTCTTTTAAATTCCTACTTCTGATCTTCCCTATAATCCTCTCTACCCTTAGTCTCTAGAAAACCACTGAACTGCTTTTTGCCACTACAGAATATTTGTATTTTCCAGAATCTATATAAATGGAATCATGCAATGTGTACTAATTTTGTCTGCCTTCTTTAAGAAACAATTCTGAGATTCATTCATATTGATAGATATATTAAAAATTTATTTTTATTGCTGAGTAGTATCCCACTGTATAGAGATATGCCACAATTTGTCCTGCACCTGTTAAGGAGCATTTGTGTTGTTTCCAGTTTTTGTCTATTACAAATAAAACTGATAAAGTCTTTGTATGAACATATGCTATAATTTATCATAATACTTAGCAGTACAATGGCTAATGTATTTTGTAGGTACATGTTTAACCTTTAAAAAAACTGCCAAAAAAATAAAAAAAACAAAAAACCTGCCAAACTATTTCTTTAAATGTTTGTCCTACTTACGTTAGAACGTAAGTATATAAGAATTCCAGTCAGATTACATCTTTGCCAATAATTGGTATAGTCTTTTTAAAATTTTTAACTTTCTAACATGAATGTAGGACATTTCACTGGGAGTTTAATTTACATTTCCCCAATAACTAATTATGTTGGGTAGTTTTATCATATGTTTATTTGCCATCTGTGTATCTTCTTTGGAAATATCTATAAAATCTTTTACTGATATTTGAATTGTTTTTTATAAATCTTATGTGCAAGTGCTTTATTTTATATGTAATTTCCAAACGTGGCCTATCTTTTCATTCTCTTAAAAATGAACTGAAAAAGAAAGGTCCTTAGTTTTGCTGAAAACCGATTTTAATATTTTTGTGTATCATGTATTCATTTTCATTTGTGTATCATGTTTCTAAGAAATCTTAACCTGACTTGGCATATTTGGATTGTACAATCCATTGAGCTTCTGACTCTTGGTTTCAGCTCAGGTCATGATCTCGGAATTGTGAGATTGACCCCTATGACCAGCTCCGCACCCAGTCTGCTTGAGATTCTCTCCTGCCCCTCCCACTTGTGCTCTCTCTCTCTCTCTCAAAAATAAAAAAAAAAAAAAAAATTGAAAAAAAAGAAAGAAATCTTTGCCTGACACAAGGAGACAAAGATTTTGTACTGTGATTTTCTTTTAGAAATGTTATACTTTTAGATGATATATATTTAAGATGATATATGTTTTGAGCAAATCATAGTATATGGTAGAAGCTATCAACTGATTTTCACTGTTTTGCATGTGATTGTCCGATTGTCCTAGTATGTGTTGGAAATATTATCCTTTTTCCATGAATTGCATTTTAAGCCTTTTATTTTTATTTAAAGGGGCAACTATACTTGATGATATTTGCTATTATATATTACAAAACTTCCTAAATGTTAAAAATGACATGAGATTATGAGTTACCTTAAAATGGAGGAAAATGGAAAAAAAATTACTATAGGTACTCAAATAGATTAATATTAAATTATAGTTGAGAATCTCTTACCTGTTCACCCTTACAGCAAGACAGATACTTTGTCTGAAATGTAATAAATTAATTTCCTGGAGTTAAGTATCTAATTAAATAATTTTATCCTATCTCAGGGGCTCAATGATGCTTAGAAGACCAGGAGGTGAATGTCCCTTTCCAACTGCAGTCAGCACATATCAGTAGAATATAGGATCCATGTTTTGTCCCACCCAACTTGAGAAATCACTATACCTTCAAAATTAAATTTATTAAAATTCATATTTGAGAAAAACCTGATTATTTGCATTTTGGCATCTATATATCGCAAATCAAATATGATGGGATGGTAAGAAATAGAGCTCAAATACCAAGAGAGATAAAGACTGTTTTGATACTAATTAGAGTTGCCAGATTGAAAGCTTACCCCCATGTGATTCCTGTTCAGCTCGAGGTTCATTAATCACTTACATTTAGTGAGACCCTCCTGAGAAATGCTGCCATGTGTTAAACAAATATTATGTAAAATTTAAAAAGTAATAATTTTCTCCAAAATTGAACTCAATTCATCCTTCAAGGACATGTGCACAACCCACAGGTGTGATCAAAATTCCCAAGATAAGTAGAAGCAGCTCTACAAAGTTCTTCATGAGCCATCAAGGGAATGCCCTCTGCATTTCTCCAATGATTAACTCTATCTTTGTTGTCTGAAGGAGAATTGGATATATCATACTCAGTTCATATTCTAATACCTGAAGCCTTTGCTCGTGATTCAGTCACTTACAGTAATTACAGTCTACCCATCCATTTCTCAAATGCAAATGCCCCTGAGAAGTAGAAAAAACTAAACTTTTCATGTCTTAGAGAATGTGTTCTTAACGTGGAAGGTACAGCCCCCACCCCCAGAAGCTCCTCAAGAAAGCCATCAACCCCCTGAAAAATGCTCAGGAGAGACTGTCTATACCATCTGATAAATAGTAAGCCCCTGGATGAGGAAGCATTAAGCAGTACCACCTGGGGAGGTAGAGTTCTATTACGGCCTTGTGTGTGAAGGGCTTTATACATTTAGTGATATATAAAGGACTTTTCAAATTTTTTGTGTGCTCATAATTAACGTGAATGGCAACATATCGTGTAGTATTGTTATTCATATTTACTAACACCTCCTCTATTTTATTATCTTTTATTTCCCTATTGCAAAATACTTTTTTAAAGATTTATTTATCTATTTGAGAGAGTGAAAGAGAGTGCATGCACGTTGCATGGGGGGCAGCGGGGGTAGAGGGACAGAATCTTTGAGTAGACTCCCTGCTGAGTGTGGAGCTCAACACAGGGCTTGATCTCAAGACCCATGAGACCATGACCTGCGCCAAAACCAAGAGCTGGACACTCAATCGACTGAGCCATCCAGGGCACCCAACTGCAAAATAATTTTTATCCAAAAAATAATAATAATTTTTATCCTACATTTTTCATATTTACATGTTGGTACAATTCCCAAAAGCTGACTATAAATGAACATTTTCTGAACCTCAGTTATTATTAAACTGATTTTAAACAAAAATTTTTATTTTAATGAAAGGAAAACTGTCTTATACAGTGCACATGTCTGATCTTCCTTCCGGAGGCCATTTTAGTGATCCAGCTTTGCTGATGACCTTAGACATTATTTGGTTTGTTCTTCTGGACTTCAGAAACACTGCCAAGTGAGGAACTTCCCTGACTTTAGAGAGCCAGCTTGGCCAATCTAGCTCTATTTCAGGCAACATAGACGTTAAGGTCTACAATCAATGGAAGTGAGCACTGCTGTAGCACTTGCAAGCTCACAATGCCCCTCGAAAGAACTGTGGCAGTTGCCCAAAGAGATGATAGTACCTTCATTACTCCTGCTTCTACTGGGCAAAAGGGAGCTTTCAGTATAAGACTTGGATAGGATTCTGACCAAAGTCAGTATCGAACTCTGTCATGGGTACCTGGGGTGAGGTTTTGAATGACCCTACAGATATGAAAAGTCATAGTAGGCATGGGTCAGAATTATATGGCAAATAGAACCAAATACATAGGGAAGTATGAAGATAACAAATAGCAAGTGCTAAGCACTATGCAATATACCCGGGCTATGCATATGAACAAAATATGACGTCTGTGTGCTAGAAGTGGAAAATGGTGGTGGAAAAATGAAATAAAAATACATAACACTGTAGGAAGACTGCTGTATTCTCAAGTACTCCAGAGGAAGAACTTTACAAAAACTCATCAAAAGTACAAATGTAAGTCATTTTTAAATTATATAAAATTATTCAATATAATTATAATGGAGTTTGAATTTATTGGTTGCTGGGAGGCAGCAATAACCTGATCTTCTCCCTCAAGGAGACCTCAGTTACAGGCACCAGCAGAGTGGCTCCCAGACGTGAATTTGGAGAGCAAGGCTGCAGCCACCCAAATATGTGCTGTACCAGTTGTGTAGGCCAGCTTCTCTCTCTTCCTCACTTTCCTTTGGGATATCTAGAAAAAGAAAGTGAATCCTTTTCTTGAGAAATGTAGGATCCTAGTTAGACTAAGCATGCTAACGTGGCTATTCCTGCTGGATACTGTACTTTCCTAGCTGGAGCGGGATCTGTATTTTATCTTGTATACTGTATTGCCTAGACAGTTAACTCACAAGGTTAGTGTTCAGTAAATAGTTTCTGAATGAATGAATGAGTATCTGGATTTCTTCCCCAGAGTATAATGTTGAAGAGAGCTGCCAAATGTTTAATTAAGTAGTGTAATAGGGAGGCTTCCCTGTGTGTGCATGTGTGTGTAGCTCAACAGAAATAGATGGGATTTTCTAATTGTGTTGACAGAACCTAAGCCTAAACTATCATGAGAATTGTATTCCCCTAAAGGTTTCATGCAGGATCTTACAAGCATGCTCCACCATAAGTGATGTTATTATATTAAAACTCTTGTGTAAATAAAACGGTTCATTAAATGATAGGTATTTCTACCTCCTTAAAATGTAAACAACGGGGATATTCTTATGGATTTACACCATCTTCTAAACATACATGGCAGAGATATGAAAAGAAATGAAATTTGATGTTATTTTTTTAGGGTAAAAAAATGTTCCAGTCTTAGAATAAAAGAGCTGAGTAGAGATTTGGATCGCTGCCTGGCACTTAGGCTGTGCCACAATTTGCTATGCTGAAGATACAAGCTGGAAAATATCAACAGGGTATTAATTGGAATAAGTTATTCTGTTAATATAGTTAACCTTCCCCCTTGGATAATGTCAGGGCTTTCTGTCCAGTACAGCAAACTGAATTTTAGTGAAAATAAACACAAATACTTGGAAATTACGGTTTGTCACAAAGTCTGGATATATTGATAGTCAAAATGTGTTTATATTTATATATTAATATTAAGCAAAACAGTGTTCTTAAATTTGAAAGTCATGTTAAATATTAGTCTAAAGCAAAATTTATTGTAATGGGACATATACTTAACCAAGGAAGTGATATTGTACCTGTAACTTAATGCCTACCAAAAGGATATAAAATTATGGTGAACACAATTATGTGAAGTTGAAATGGATCATTCTGAGAGACCTGACTGAATCTCGGTTTGTCTTCTCAGTGCTTCACTATTTCAGTGCTCATTTACCCTAGAAAATATCATGGAGTTTAAACTTCTGATGCATAGAAGTGAAATATGTCAAATTTCACTGTGTTAATCCTTCAGTATTTTGATTTTCAAAAAAGTGGAAGGGAAGTAGGCTGCTGCCTGTTTGTACAGTTTTGTTTATATTTTCACAAACTCTAATTTGATATGTTCCAGTTCATGAATATGCAGTAAAAAGACATGATAGCAATATAAACAATGTAGGGATGCATTACGTCATTTGATTACTGAAATTAAGCTATTATCTGGTTCCCTCTACCAGTTAATTTTTCTGGAGTCTCTGTTCTCTGTACCTATGTCTCTCCCCTCCCCACTACCCCCAGTGACCATGGGTGGCCTACATTTCCTTTTCCTACTTTTGGAGAAGGATTGGGAGAAACTCTGAATGGTTGCCTGCATATTGAGACTCATCACTCATTTTGGGAAATTGGTCAATTCTTAATAAGTATTTTGTTGACCTTGCTTAATTTTCCACATTTCCTATCTAGTTTTCAGATACCTGGTGTTAGTCAACTAACATAAAAATGTTGTAACAGTGACATGCAACTGTTCAAATAAAATATTTTTTTTTTTGCAAATGTGATGTGAAAGTAGACCCCTAGGATACCAAATAATTTTCAGTAAATGCTTCACTGTAGTGTATATTAACAGTTGGATATCACATCCACATTCTGCCAACTTCAAGTTGCTGAGGTAGGACAGGGAAGGAGGTGCTGAGATTATAGTTGAGTGCTCATCAGTGGGTTCAGTGCTCCTGCTGTGCTAGCCACTGGGTCTCATGCTCATGGGTACAGCTGGTGGCAAATCCCTGCAATCAGAAGCCATAACTAACAGAAAGACTCTGCAGTCATTTTAATCAGTCTTCAGCAAAGCTAGCAGTAAATGTACTAAGTGCATACATTTTCCTGGGAATTGCCAGTGTGGCTTTAGTATTCTGCTTGAATTGAGACAGCATGATACAATGTAGAATCAGTGATGATGGAATCAAACATTCTACTGGTCTGAGCCTAGGTCTATTCCATAAAATTACTCTAATTCTTTATCTAGGGAACAGCAGTGTTAATTATTCACAAGGCAGATGTACAGAAGGCATATACAGTATGCCTAAGACATCACTCAAGTGGACCTTAGAATACTTACACAATGGTGAGGAGTTGAGAAATATAGTATTTTATGTTTAAGCAAAATGTGTAAGATTTGATCTACTAAATTTTTAAAAGTTTTTCTTCTATACATGTGTAATTCAAAATGTCAAATAACTTATAAGGTTTTGTTAAACATCAATAGTTCTCCTCCCTCTCCTTCCTTCCCTACTCCATATCAGTAAATGTATTTCTCTCTCTGAGCTAGTTAGCTTTGTACATACTCAGAGATAGGTCCCATATTTCTTAAATAACATGCTTATATTGCTACATCTTGATTTTATTTTCATTTTCTCTATTGCCTATTGACCTCTTATTATGGAAGAGGAGGATATAGGTCTCTCACCCTTCTACTCTCATTCTTTTCTCCACTGTGCAAACATAGTTATATCTTAAAAAATATAGTTGTCATATTTTAGTTAAACTAATATTCAGTGTTTATATTATTAGTAGTATTTCAATTTTACAGATGAAAAATGAAATCTTCTCAACTTATATTTTCTGTCTCGTATGATGTTTTCTTTCCCCTGGAATTTATACCTGCTTCAGGTTCTCCATTATCTCATTTTTTAACCCATCACTAACTTTCCTCCTTAAATGTAAATATTCTCCCAATTCATTTTTTTAAAACAATCCAAGTAATCTCTCCATATTTTTCAATCTAGAAACTTATTTTCTGCTCTTGTAGAAAACTTACAAAGATATAAAAAAGTAAAAAGAAGAATTCTATAAGTACTCAGGTACTCACTGCTCAGTTTGAGAAATAAAAGTTTATATGAAATAGAAGAGTCCCCATGCACCTTCCTTATATATCCCTTCTCACTCATGTAAACTGTCCCAAATTTAATGTTCATGATTCCTATTTATTGTTCTATACCTTTTCCATGAACATATACCTACCAAAACAAATGTATTATAGCTCAGGATATTTTTAAATATTTTAGAAATGCTACCTACTGGACCAATTTCTTAGACCATACACAAAAATAAATTAAAAATGGATGAAAGACCTAAATGTGAGACAGGAAACCATCAAAATCCTAGAGTAGAATATAGGCAGCAACCTCTTTGACATTTGCCTTAGCAACTTCTTACTAGATACATCTCCTGTGGCAAGGGAAACAAAAGCAAAAAAAAAAAAAAAAAAGTATTGGGATTTCATCAAGATAAAAAGCTACTGTACAGTGAAGGAAACAGTCAACAAAACTAAAAGGCAACCTTTGGAATGGGAGAAGATATTTGCAAATGACATATCTGATAAAGGGTTAGTATCCAAAAGTGTGTAAAGAACCTATCAAACTCAACACCTAAGAAACAAATAATCTAGTTAAGAAATGGGCAGAAGACATGAATAGACATTTTTCCAAAGAGATTCAGATGGCCAACAGACACATGAAAAGATGCTGAACATCACTCATCATTGGGGAAATCAAAACTACTAATGAGATATCACCTCACACCTGTCAGAATAGCTAAAATTAACAACACAGGAAACAACAGATGTTGGTGGGGATGCAGAGAAAAGGGAACCCTTTTGCACTGTTGGTGCAAACCATAACAGAGAGGCAAACCATAGAAGACACTCAACTATAGAGAACAAACTAAAGGTTGCTAGAGGGGAGGTGGGTAGGAGACAGGTTAAACGGATGATGACTATTAAGGATGAGCAATGGGTGTTGTATGTAAGGGATGAATCACTAAATTCTACTCTTGAAACTAATGTTACACTATATGTTAACTAACTGAAATTTAAGTAAAAATTTGACACTACAAAAAAAAAAAAAACAAGAAAAAAAGAAAGAAATGCTACCATACTGTCCCCAAAATAAAATACAAAATGGAGCCCAAACTTGAATATTCCCTAACCGGACAAAACCATTTAAATCATGTAAGCAGGGGATCCCTGGTTGGCTCAGCAGCTTGGTGCCTGCCTTTGGCCCACGGCATGATTCTGAAGTCCTGGGATCAAGTCCCACATCAGGCTCCCTGCATGGAGTCTGCTTCTCCCTCTGCCTGAGTCTCTGCCTCTAACTCTTTCTGCATCTCTCATAAATAAATAAATAAGTAAAATCTTAAATAAATAAATAAATAAATAAATAAAGTAAGTAAGTAAGTAAGTAAGCAAAACTGAATCTAGTTTATTTCATGAATATAAGCAAAAGCTACCTTAGGTTATTTCTTGTAAATTCCTCTAATAGTTATAAAAGAAACAAGTCATCTTCCTAAAATGGCATAAAATGATCACTTATAACTAATCCCTGCTATCTAGAATCCCCATTGTAACAATGAACCATTGCAAAGGTTAAACAGTTTCCTCATTTTCACTTTATATGCTATCCTGTAAAGTCATGCCTCCAAGCTTCATAGCAGTCTTGTTTTTTTTTTTTTTTTTTTTTTTTTTTTTCAGTCTTGGGTTTTAAAGCTCCCACTTTGTGACCTATTCTTATATGTTCAATACACTTTTACTAAATACTATTTTACTGATCTGGTTTAAATTTTTACTGTCTCTGGATTTTTAACACAGTACAAATTTTTCATTCTTCCTGTTTTTTTCACTTGATATGACAATGTTCATGAGTTCATTTATGTTGACTCATGTAATTCTAATTCAGTGACTTTCACTGCTCTATGGCGTAACCATTATGCTCAACATGCATGACTAGTGGAAGTAAACATAAAGCCACTTCATTTTTATCTTTTCATGTCACTTTAAATCATCCATGTGGGTCTACTACTTCCCAAGACGGAGAATGAAAAATTCAGATAGATCCAGCACTAAGTGGATGCTTTGAGAGCTTTAGGTCACAAAACAGTCTCAATTCACTGTTTAAAGGTCCAGTCACATAGGATTATCAAAGTCCAAATCTGTTTGGGGCTAGGAAGAAGGACATGGCAAGTTCTTAGCATTTGACTCCCCCTCTTTCAACTCTCTAACATCAGGGAAGCTCTCTCTCAAACACAAGGCAAAGTCCAAGAAAACTGCAAAGATGCTCACCCCAATGTTTTTTAACTGAGCCAAAGCCAGCAACTGTAACTTCCAGACACTTTTTCCCCAGACTTAGTTTTATGACTACATAACCCTAATTCTTTTCAGCCACAGTTCAGTAACATTTAGCATAATTTGTGGCCAAGTACATTTCCCAAAATATGCTTTCAATATTATTTAAGTGAATTATCTGGATCTGCTGTGATAATTGTGTGTTTTTTCCTTTTTCTATTGTAATCTGTCAGTATAGCCAAGTACCTTAAAGGTTTTCTAAATAAATATAACCTTGCATGTCTGTGATAAACCCAATATTTGTGTTTACACATATATATGTATATCCCTGATGTATAGTCCTTATTCTTACATGGTTTTTTTCCTTCTAAAACTCTGATTATATGTGTGTTGAATATTCTCATCTCCTTATCTTTCATAACTTCTACTTTTTTCACTCTGAAATTTAAATTCTGTATACTATTTTTATGTCTGCCAATTTACTAATTCTTTTTCTTGCCAGTTTTTTTTTTTTTTTTTTTTTTTTTAAGTAGGCTCCATGCCCAGACTGGAGCTCAATTTGGGGCTTGCACTCATGACCCTGAAATCAAGACCTGAGCTGAGATCAAGAATTGGATGCTTAACTGACTAAGCCATACAGGTGCCCCTAGTCATGTCTGATTATTATTTACCCAGGGTTTTTTTTTTTAAGACTTTATTTATTTACTTATTTATTTTAAAGATTTTATTTATTTATTTATTCATGAGACACGGAGAGAGAGAGAGACACAGGCAGATGGAGAAGCGGGCTCCATGCAGGGAGCCCGATGTGGGACTTGGTCCCAGGGCTCTAGGATCATGCCCTAAGCCAAACACAGACGCTCAACCACTGAGCCACCCCGGCATCCCAAGATTGTATTTATTTATTCATGACAGACACAGAGAGAGAGGCATAGACATAGGCAGAGGGAGAAGCAGGCTCCCTATGGGGAGCCTAATGTGGGACTTGATCCCAGAACCCCAGGATCACGCCCTGAGTGGAAGGCAGATGCTCAACCACTGAGCCACCCAGGCATACCTGGCTTGTCATTTTAAAAAAATTCATTCGATAACAGCTAAATTAAACCTTTTTAAGAGCAGAAAGAAACTTTCTGCCCCTGTTTATCCAGTTTTTTTGATTTCTAACAAATTCTCAAATTCTCTTTGGTATTCTTTTGTTTTAGATTTTATCTATCTATTTATTTCTTTATTTGACAGAGAGAGAGAAAGGGAGAGCAAGCAGGGGGAGGGGGCAGAGAGAGATGGAGAAGCAGGCTCCTCACTGAGCAGGAAGCCTGATTCCCAAGATCCTGGGATCATGACCTGAGCCAAAGGCAGACACTTAACTGGACCCCCTCTTTGGTTCTTTTTCTTTTGTAAACCTGCCTTATCAATTTTTATACTCTCTTGGTCTTTAGTTATTAATATACCTTTTCATTTCTCTAAGTATATCAACATATTTATTCTACATTCCATGACTAAAATTACAAAATCTGCAGATGATGCCATGATGTTATTTCATGACTCTTCCTCCTATCATCTTTTTTTTTTTATGTGATGAGTGATTTTTGATAACCGGTTCATGTTCTTAGCACCTTATTATAAGGAATTATTTGAGATCTGGGTTTAGAGTTATTTTTGCAAGGATTTGATCCTTAGGCCCTGAATCTTGACCTAATCAATGTCCAGCAATATATAAGGCTATGAATTGGCCATCTTCAGATTTAACATTTCAAGGATAAAATTTCTCATTTTCATGTTATGCTCCTTGAATTGAAATTTTACATCATCGTTATTTTCTTTGCATTTAAAAAAATTTGGTTTACTTTATTTATTTTTTTATTTAAGTTCGCTTCTAGTGTATTATTAACTTGGCAGTAGAATTTAGTGATTTATTAGTTGCCTATCACACCTACTGTTCATTACATCAAGTGCCCTCCTTAATGCCCATCACCCAGTTACCTCATCCCCCTACCCAGCTCTCCTCCAAAAACCGTTCTTTACACTTAGACTTTATGGTTTGTCTCCCTCTCTGCTTTTATCCTATTTTATTTTTCCTTCCCTTATCCTATGTTCATCAATTTTGTTTCTTAAATTCCATATGAGTGAAATCATATAGTATTTCTCCCTCTCTCTGACTTATTTCACTTAGCATAATATACTATAGTTCCATCCAAGTGATTGCAAATGGCAAGATTTCATTATTTTTGATAGCTGAGTAATATTCCACTATATACATATATACCACTGCTTGCTTTATCTTATTTCTGTCAATGGGCATCTGAGCTCTTTCCATAGTTTGGCTATTATGGACATTGCTGCAATAAACATTGGGGTGCATGTGCCTCTCCAAATCACTATTATTATATCCTCAGATAAATACCTAGTAGTGTAATTGCTGGGTCCTAGGGTAGTTCTATTTTTGACTTTTCGAAGAACCTCCATCTTATTTTCCACATTGGCTGCCCCAGTTTGCATTCCCACTGCCAGTGTAAGAGGGTTCCCTTTTCTCTGCATCCCCACCAACATCTGTTGTTTCCTCTGTTGTTAATTTTAGCCATTCTGACCAGTGTGAGGTATATTTCTCTGATTGATTTGTATTTCTCTGATGATGAGTGATGTTGAGAATTTTTTCATGTGTCTGTTAGGCATGTCTTCTTTGAAGAAATGTCTGTTCATATCTTCTGCCCATTTCTTTACTGCATTTTTGTTTTTTGGGGTGTTGAGCTTGATAAGTTCTTTATAGATTTTGGATACTAACCCTTTATCTGCTATGTCACTGCAAATACCTTCTCCCATTCTTTCTGTCTTCTTCAATTTCTTTCATAAGTGTTCTATAGTTTTCAGAGTACAGATCTTTTACCTCTTTGTCGGGTTTATCTTTCAGCATTTGGTGCAATTGTAAATGGGATAGATTCCTTAATTTTGCTTTCTGCTGCTTTGTTGTTGGTGTATAGAAATGCAACAGATTTCCGTGTGTTGATTTTATGTTCTGCAATTTTGCTGAATTCCTGGGTCAGTTCCAGCAATTTATTGGTGGACTCTTTCAGATAGTCTATATAGAGTATCATGTCTTCTGCATAGAATGAAAGTTTGCTTTCTTTGCTGATTTGGATGCCTTCTATTTCTTTTTGTTGTCTGATTGCTGAGGCAAGGACTTCCAGTACTATATTGAACAGCACTGGTGAAAGTGGACATCCCTGTCATGCTTCTGATATTATGGGAAAAGCTCTGTTTTTCCCCATTGAGGAAGAATATCAGTTGTGGGTCTATTACATAGGGCCTTTATGATGTTAAGATAGAGTCCCTTTATCCCTACTTCATGGAGGTTTTAATCAAGAAAAGATGCTATATTTTGGCAAATGATTTTTCTGTGCCTGTTGAGAGGACCATCTGGTTCTTATCCTTTCTTTTTTTAATGTGGTATAGAATGCTGTTTGATTTGTGGATGTTGAACCAATCTTGCAGCCCAGGAATCAATCCTCCATGGCTGTGGTGAATAATCCTTTTAACATACTGTTGGATCTGATTAGCTAATATCTTGGTGAGAATTTTTACATCCATGTTCATCAAGCATATTGGTCCTTTTTAGTAGGGTCTTTGTCTGGTTTTGGAATCAAGGTAATGCTGGTCTCATAGAATGACTTTGGAAGTTTTCCTTCTGTTTCTATATTTTGGAATAGTTTCAGAAGAATGGGTATTAATTCTTCTTTAAATGTTTGGCAAAATTCCCCTCGGAAGCCATCTGGCCCTAGACTTTTCTTTACTGGGAGATTTTTGATTACTGATTCAATTTCTTTGCTGGTTATTGGTCTGTTCAGATTTTCTATGTCTTCCTATTTCAGTTTTGGTAGTTTATATATTTGTAGGAATGCATCCATTTCTTCCAGATTGCCTAATTTGCTGGCATATAATTGCTCATAATATCTCCTATGAGTGTTTTTATTTCTGCAGTGTTGATTGTGATTTCTCCTCTTCAATTGTATGCATTTGGAACCTTTCTCTTTTGTTTTTTATAAACCTGGCTAGGAGTTTCTCAATCTTGTTAATTCTTTCAAAGGACCAACTCCTGGTCTTGTTGATGTGTTCTACTGTTTGTTTTTTGTTTTGTTTTGTTTTGTTTTTAATTCTTGTATCATTGATTTCTGCTCTAATCTTTATTATTATTTCTCTTCTCTTGCTGGATTTAGGCTTTATTTGCTGTCCTTTTTCCAACTCCTTTAGGTATAAGATTAGGTTGTGTATTTGAGACTTCTTATTTCTTGAAGGCCTGTATTGATATATACTTCCCTCTTAAACTGCCTTTGCTGTGCCCCAAGGGTTTTGAACTGTTGTGTTTTCATTTCATTTGCTTCCATGTGTTTTTTAAATTCTTTAAATATCCTTTTTTTTTTTTTTAGATTTTATTTATTTATTCATGAGAGACACAGAGAGAGAGGCAGAGACCTATGCAGAGGGGAAAACAGGCTCCTCTCAGGGACTCAATATAGGACTCAATCCCAGGACCCTGGGATCACAACCTGAGTCAAAGGCAGACCCTTAACCACTGAGCCTCTTAGGAATCCCTAATTCTTCTTTAATTTCTTGCTTAACCAATAATTCTTTAGTAGGATGTTCTTTAATACCCATGTATTTGTGGTCCTTCCTAATTTTTTCATGTAGTTGACTTCCAGTTTCATAGTGTTGTGGTCTAAAAATATGCAAAGTATGATTTCAATCTTTTTTGTACAAAATGAGGACTGATTTGTGATCCAGTATGTGATCTATTCTGGAGAATGTTCCATGTGCACTCAAAAAGAATGTATTCTCTACTTTAGGATGAAATGCTCTGACTATATCTGTGAAGTCCATTTGGTCCATTGTGTCATTCAAAACCCTTGTTTTCTATTGATCTGCTTTGATGTTCTGTCCATTGCAGTGTGGGGTGTTAAAGTCCCTATTAAGTTTGTTATTGTTTGTTATTTGGCCACTCCCAAGTTAGGAGCATAAATATTTAGAATTATTAGATCTTCTTGCTGGATAGACCCTTTTATTATGATATTGTGCCCTTCTTCATCTATTATTATATTATTTGGTTTTTCTGATATAGGGATGGTTACTCCAGCTTTCTTTTGATGTTCATTAGCATGATAATTGGTTCTCTACCCCCTCACTTTCAATCTGGAGGTGTCTTTGGGTCTAAAATGAGTCTCTTATAGGCAACATATCAATGGATCTTTTCTTTTTAATCCATTCTGACATCCTATGTCTTTTGCTTGGAGCACTGAGTCCATTTACATTCAGAGTAATTATTGAAAGATATGAATTTAGTGCCATTGTATTACCTGTAAAGTCATTGCTCCTGTAGATTATCTCTGTTCCTTTCTAGTTTTTGTTATTTGGTCACTCTTTCCTCCTCAAAGGGTCCCCTTTAATATTTCTTGCAGGGCTAATTTAATGTTCATGAACTCCCTTAGTTTCTGTTTATCTTGGAATATCTCTCTTTCCTTCTATTCTCAATGACAGCTTTTCTGGACAAAGTATTCTTGGCTGCATATTTTTCCCATTTAGGATGTTCAATATATCATGCCAGTCTTTTCTGGCCTGCCAGGTCTCTGTTAACAAGTCTGCTGCCAGCCTTATGTGTCTATCTTTGTAAGTTAAGGACTTTTTCTCCTGATATGCTTTCAGGATTCTCTTGATATTTTTGTATTTTGCACTACAATATGTCATGGTGTTGACTGTTTTTGTTGGTTTTGAATGGAGTTCTCTGTGTCTCTTGGGCTTGAATGCCTGTTCCCTTCCCCAGATCAGGAAGTTCTCCGCTCTAATTTGTTCAGTAAACCTTCTGCCCCTTTTTCCTGCACTTCCTCTTTTGGTACTCCTATGATACAGATATTGTGTCACTTAATGGAATTACTGAATTCCAGAAGTCTACTTTCGTGATCCAATAGTTTTCTTTCCCTCTCTTTTCAGTTTTATTATTTTCCATAATTTTATCTCCTATATCACCTATGCTCTCTTTTGCTTCTTCAATCCTCATAGTTATTACCCATATTCTGTTTTGCATCTCAGTTGTAGCTTTTTTAAATTTCAGTCTGACTAGTTCTTAGGCTTTTATCTCTATAGCAAGTGTTTCTCTGCTGTCTTAAAATCCGGCTAGTAGTCTTGTGACTATTGATCTAAATTCTTACTCAGATAGATTGCTTATACCTGAGTTGAGCAGATCTCTGTCTGTGATATATTCCTGACCCTTCTTTTGGGGAAAATTCCTCAGCCTTGTCATTTTGGCTAAGTTTCTATCTTTTGCATTTTATAATAACTTGTTATATTTCCTGTACCCCAGAGTAATGTTCTATTAAAAAAAATATCATAAATTGTCCAGGGCCTGGCACTTCAGGAAATGTTTCTGATGTATGCTAGGTACACTCTGTTGTGTTTTGGTTGCTTTTTCCCACTGGCCCATCCTCTACAGATTTCCTCCTTGCTTGTAGTGGAGGAATGCTTATATCTTTAACTAGGTGTGCATTGATTTGTTTGTTACTATAACCCTGGAAAAGAGAAAAAAAAATTAAAAGCCTGATCTAAGACAAGAGAAAAGGATACAGAACCAAAAAACACATAGACAAAAAATTGTAAGTCTGACTCCAAAGAATAAGAAATAAAGAAAGAAACAAATAAACAAGAGTAAGAGAAGAAGAAAAAAACATCAGCCTAATATGAAAAATAAGAGAAGGAAATACAAACAAACCAATAAATGAACCAAAAATTATAAGCCTGAAATCAGAAAAAAAAAAGATAAAGAATAAAAAGAATATATATATATATGATAAAAGATAAAAACATTTAAAATAAGGGGTGCCTGGGTGGCTCATTGGTTAAGTGTCTGTTATCAGCTGAGGTCATTGATCTCAGAGTCCTGGAATGGAGCCCCACATAGGGCTCTCTGCTTAGCAGGTAGCCTGCTTCTCCCTCTCCTGCCTGCTGCCTCCCCCTGCTTGAGCTCTCTCTCTCTGTTAAATAAATAAAATCTTAAAAAAAAAAAAAACATTAAAAATAGGAAATTAAAAAATTAAAATTAAAAAAAGCAAGCCTGGTCCTATTTCCCCCAGAAAGGAAGCTGATGCTTCGGAGCACTCTTTTATCAGTAGACTTGGTAAATGTGGGGCTGTGTGTGTTGGGGGGTGGTGGTGTTGTGTTGGTCTTCTGAGGGAGAGGCCTGATGGACTGGTTCACAAGCTGACTTGCCTTTATAAAGATGCCCCTGCCAGGTGCAGGGGGGCAGGGTTTGTTTTAAGGGACTCCAACCTCCACTGGAGGTGTTGTGTTTCTCTCTGAAGTCAACTGTGCTGGTAGGCAGGGGGAAGAAGGGGTGGTAGAGGAGGAAGATGGTATCACCCTGCCCTCATGTCCCCTGGGGAGAACTCCTGCCCACTGCTGTTCAGGAGGGCCTCATAGAAAAATGAAAAATTTTCTATGTCCTGGGTTTTTGTCAGATTCCTGCCCTTAAACTGTTCTTGGGCAGTTGACACACCTGGCCCTCAGATCTGTATTTTATCTCTCACCCATAGCTGGGATTCAAAACTACAAGTTTTAAAGGGCCTGGCAAGGTGTAGACCCACTCTCCTCCCCCCAGAGGAGAGCCTAGCAGTGAGCCCAGCACCGTCCTGTCCCAGAAAAGCAGTTGCACAGTGTCCATACAGTAGCTAGAAGCTACCCTGAGGCACAGCAAAAAACTGAAACCATGTAATCTTTGGTCTGCATGTGTCTCTGTTCTCTGTTCAGTTCTGTCCCAGAAAAGCAGCCACTCTGCAAGCTCAGTTGCTTCAGTTTGTCCTGGCTCACAGCAAAAAGCTGCTTCCAGGTTATCTGCTCTCTGGCCCCCCCTCTGTCCCTGCTGTTGAGGCTAGCTCAAAGGCTCCCAGCTGGCCTCTTGTCCTTTGAGAAGCAAAATACACTCATTCAAATGTACTCAGAGAAGGGGACCAATTCCTCCCAGTGTGACCCAGGGCTTATTGTGGGAACCCCACCCACTGCACTCTCTCCTGCTCTCTTCTTGACTCTGCTCAGCAAAAAACGGTTCCCTTCCCTTGGTGTATCCATGGCTTTCCTCCCCCCATCCAATCCATGGCTCCAAATCTCACATCTGCCAAGTTCTCTCCCTTAAATTGTGCAGATTGTTTTCTAAATCCTCAGATCATATTCCTAGTTGTTCAAAATAGCTGATGTTGATCTAGCTGTGTTTGAGGAACAAGGCAAGCTCAGGGTCCCCCTACTACTCCATCATTTTAACTCAAAAAAATTGACATCATCATCATCATTAGTTTTTGTGGGTTTTTTTTTTTTTTTGCATCCTCATTTATTATCTGTTTAAACCTGACAAACCAAAGGTCCAAAATCTCAAAGTAGCAGGAAATGTTTTTGATTATGAAAGAAAGACATTTAATTACCTGATTTTACATTTCAAGCTGTGCATGGAAGATAATTCATGTGCTTTCTAATAACTTTCATGTATTTTGACAGTAGTTCTATCTAACACCTTTATAATTTCTAAAATTTCCTGTTTTGTTGACATCTTACAGAATGTT
The DNA here is from genome assembly GCF_053574225.1 of Canis aureus. Classification (NCBI taxonomy): domain Eukaryota; kingdom Metazoa; phylum Chordata; class Mammalia; order Carnivora; family Canidae; genus Canis; species Canis aureus. The sequence continues at coordinate 10,968,639 of NC_135617.1, read as the reverse complement.
TATCTTAATTTCCTACATCTCTCATTTCTGTGAATGTTTTAACTCAGATATGGAAGAACTAAGCTGTGTTTATAGGTATCAACGAAGGAGTTGAATAATCAATATATTATGTCATATAAAACCTGAATTAAAAATCAAATGCTCAGAGTTATGACAGTAATGGGTAATATTGATGAAAAACAGAATAGCCAGAGATGGAAGCAATTTAAAAAGGAATATTTCTGTCATGTTTCTTATCATATTTTTGTCAATTACCATATAGCTGTAATTGCATGATTTTGTACTGGTCCATGAATCAGGTGTAAACCTTGTTTTTCATTTAAATCCCCTAACAGAATTTATAGAACAGCAACAACAAAAATAATAATAATTTACTTTGTGAACCTTACATTAATTGAGATCCACTGAATGTAAGATTCAAAGAAACAGTTTGGAAATTCAAGAGAAAAAAGAAATCTTGGAGTTTAGATGTCTATAGATAGCAACATCTGAAGTAAGTAGTATTCATGGTTTAGGTAGCCTTCGTTACCCCTAATACATTTCAAGAACAAGTGTCACTCTGGCTAATAATGTATAGCTGTGGATTCAGGCTCCTGGAGCTCAACTCCTACTCATTGTGTGACCCTCAGCAAGATCCTAAATCCCTCTACACATCATTACTCATATCTGGTAAACATGGATAATAATAGTATCTACATCGGAGAGGTATTTTGGAGATTTTAAAAGGTAATATTTTGAAATCCTCAGCATAGAGCCTTGCATTGACAAGTGTCCAAATGGATATTCATTTCCCCACAGTCTGAAAAACTTAAGATTTTCAAAGGCTAATCTGGGAAAATAAACCTAAATGTTGAAATAGAAGCTAATGTCTTAGTCAACACTGTATTTATGTAGCCAACAGTCTTCAAACATCATCTCTTTCTAGTTTATCTTTTAAACAGCTTTAAAAGAGAGCAAGCAAAGAAAATTGGTTGAAGATCATGGGGGTGAAGAAAGTTTACCATGCAGCCCATCATTTGCTCTGCCATTTTCTTCTTGCACAGTATTTTGAGTCTTTGAGGGGAGCTGGTGATTGAACACATTGGTTTTGTCCCGCACAGACCTGGTTTCTCAGAAGCCAGATTTGGTCACTTAGTAAGTATTTGGTGACCTAGACCAAGAATAACTTGATAGCACAGGGCCTAGAATCAAGTAAAACTCAATAAACACTAGTTATAATTTATTATTATTATTATGATGATGATGATGATGATGATGATGAATAATTTAAGATTTGATGCCATTTTTCCTTAATGCTGGTGAGAAATTTTATGTGGAAAATAACTTAATCCAGTTGCGCATTAGGTTAAATCATCTAGAATAACCCAGCAATGTTTGTCTAGTCCTATTCATGTTAGAAATGCTTAAATAATCAGCTTATTGCATTTGCTAGGGTGGGTATAATCTTTTTAGTAAGAGCTTTCATTAAATACCTCTTTTTATTCTTATAATTTCTCTATGTGGTGGGACAAAAATTATCGCCATCATTCATGAGTGAGAATACCAGTGCTCTAGGTGGGTAAGAGACTTGGCTAAAATCACAAAGCCTCACATTGGCAGAAGTGTAGGGGAGTGTAGGGGGGAAAAGAACCGGGAGATCTAAGCTCTGGTCCTGACTTAACCTCTAATGATCTTGTCTTTGTATTTATAACAGGAACAAAACTCCCTGCTCTAAAAGTCTCACAGTATCATTCTGAGAAGTAAAGACAATAATATGTAAAATGTGAAAGTACCTTCAAACCCACACATTGCTAGACAAATATAAGATCATATTATGTAACAAAAATCATGTTATGAATTTCAAGCTAAATCTAGCTCTAGCTTCTACGTAAAAAAAGAAAGATGACTTTTCTATACCATTCTTGGAGAGAAAAGTGACAGGAAAGTCTTTTCTGATAGGAAAAAAAAATGTATTTCCTAAAGAAAGGGAAGTTTTGTTATTTCCTACTGGGAGAGAAAAGAACTCTTAGAGGACAATGTCATGAGTCAGGAACTTTAAATCAAGATATTTGGGTTTAAATCCTGCCTTTGGCACCAAATAACTGTGTAACTTTTCTCAAATTCTTAACAAATGTGGACCTCAATTTACTTTGTAAAGTGAAGTTACACTAGAAAATACTGAAGGTCTTTTTCAGCTCTGACACTCTCCATTGCTACAATTCTGCTTTCCAAGCACAGGGCCTTTGTGAAATTGCTGAATTACAGCAATACCTGAGTTGAATTGTGGGACTTATAAATGCAATGCTCTTCATAATGGAATTTTCCAGTTGACTGGGAGGCAAGTTTATCTCAAGATCTTATCTTTTCATATTCTTTCTTTCATTACTTTTTTGTTTTTGCTAAATCCTCACAGATTTTCCTTTTGCACAATTGCCTGTGATAACCCCCTTTCCTAGCCCTCCCTCAAGCTTTTCAAGTCCACACTGCCCTCTTGCATCTGTGGCCAGAGTTTCAAAACTATCCTTATTTTGCAATTCAAACTGTCACTATACCTCCCATGCTCCACATATTTACAGTAATGAAATAACCAGCATCAGAACTTTATTGGAGAGTCAGGATAATGCTCCCCCACCCCAAAGATGTCCACATCCTAATACCCAAGACCTGTGCATATATTACTATCTACGGTAAAAAGGACTTTACCGACGTATTACATTAAGGATCTTAAGGTAGGCAGAGTATCCTCAATTACCCAGGTGGACCCAATGTAATCACAAGGGCCTTGTAAGGCAAAAGTTTGAAGCAGGAAAAGGAGAGTTGTGACTACAGAAGCAGAAGTCAGAAAAGGGAATTTGAAGATGCCACATAGTTAGCTTTGAAGCTGATGTTCAAGGCCATAAGCTAAGAAATGTAGGCAGCTTCTAGAAACTGGAAAAGTTAAGGAAATAGAGTCTAAGGGGGTCTCCAGAAAGAACTCACCCCTGCTGAGCCCAGAAATACCCATTTTGAACTTCTAACTTAAATAACCATAAGATAATAAATTTATGCTTCTTTAAGCCATCAATTTTGTGGTAATTTGTTACAGTGGCAAAACAAAACTAATGCAGATTCCTCCACTATTCTCAGCAGTCTGTCTCATCGCCAACTTGGGTTTTGTCTTAACTGCTAGTTCCTGGAAGATCTTAAGAAGTGGTGTACATTTTGAAATTTTCTATTGATGGGGCTCAAGGCATACCACCTTAAAATATGCCAAAATGGCATATTGATTATTTTGAAATAATTACTTGAGAAACAGCTGGTGCAAGGACACTCTGACCCTCTTCTCTGTTTCCGTAAAAGCAGAAAATATCTGCCATGTGACAAGTACACTCCCTAATCCGGGAGGCAAAGAGATATCCATATCACCAGATATTAGGAATTTAGGGCTGAGAAGGCTATGTAAATAAACTCCACTTAATTTATTCACTAATTAGTATCCAAGCCTAAGTTTCTTTGTTTGGTCAGTTCTTCATAAATTTATTGTTTCTTTGTCTAAAGGTATAAAAGATGCCTGTTTTGATCACTCCTTTGAGCCTCATTATCTTTGGGATTTCCACATTTGGAATTAAATTTGTTTTGTTTCTCCTATTAATCTGTCTTGTGTCAATTTAATTATTAGACCAGCCAAAAGAATCGAGAAGGGTAGGGAGAAATTTTCCCTTCCCTGATACCAGAATGCTACAATCCTCAAGTTAGTTACTGAGGTTAAAAAAAAAAAAAAAAAATTAAGAAGTATCTTATATCACAATGCAATTTGCATTGTATTTACATTCCCCTTAATCTACTGCTAGCATAATTGATATCCTCAGATAATCACAGTGAGCTAGCTTATATTTCTAGATAATGTTTGATGTTGTTTGCAGCCCTGAGCTTATATGATTATCGTGTAAAAATAAATTAGAAGTTACGCAAACATATCAGCTCATCTCTCCTTACTGAAGTATACTCTGAGTGACTCTAATTAACAGAATGTATCATCTGAAATCTAATTATTTATTATACTTCTAAGTTTCTCTGAATTACTGATTACTGATACTTGGGTATTTTTATATATGGGGCTATTTACTTTTAAAATCCTTTCTTATCTATTCATGAAGAACTTGGGGAGTAGCGCTCTCATCACCCAAACATATTCTATGGGACCATATTCCTATTCCACTGTGGAACCAACTATTTTTGGATTTCTTAATAACAGTAAGAATGAGAAATTTATAATGTGAAAGTAATAGTTACTTATTAATGATCATGGAGGCATACATGGAAAAAAATTATTTCAGTTGCTTTTCTCAAAGATATAATAAGTCACAGAGGAAAGAGGATTAGCCAGTCTGGAAAATAAGGGAAGAGAACAAGAATAATCTTAAAACAGGAAGTATACATAAAGTAAGAATGCAAAGTATCCTTATAGTGTCATGGGATATGGAGGCTCTATATTAGCCAAGTTTTTCAGAAGCATGGGATTTAGGTGACATGGATTTAAGAGATGAAGCTCAAGAAGTAAAGAGGACCCAATCTAAAAGGCCTTGGTATATCAGTGCTAAGGAATTTTGACTTTAATGTAAAGAATGCATGAAGCAAAAGGGGTGTTTTAAATGGAGAAATAACATAGCCAGTGTTGTGTTTTAAACACTTAGACTGTATATAAATGACAGATTTGAGTGAGATGGTTATATGCGCAGGAATCCAAGTTTTGAGGCTGTTGTAAAACTTCATTTGAAAATGAGAGTCCATAGTGACAGATATGGGGGGATGGATTTTTATTAATTGGGTGTGAAGGTGAAGTTGAGTTTGAATGTCCTTTCCCACCACCATTATCACCAAACTGTAATATTCTAGGTTATGAGAACTCTCAAATAAGAGGAATAAAGATAATCAATTTCATTTTAAATATGCAACTCCCTAGGAAACTAAGAATAAAAGGAGATATCAAATAAGCAGTTGAAAAAGCTTGGTAGCTTGGTAGAAAATATAATTGAGGCATTATTGGTATAGAGACGAATAAGAACATTTGGCTTTGGAGACTTGATTCCACAGTCTTAGGAAAGATATGTAGTAACTGTAGTAACTAGAAACATTACTTAGTTTCCCTGAGCCCCAGTTTCTCACGTACAATAAGTATTTTAATACCCTAACTCATGAAGTTTTGTATAGTTCTTATACATATAAAATATTTAGCACAATATCTATCCACAGAAAAAACTTAGAAGTATTAGCCAAATGTAGATGAAGCCATGACACTAAATACTACAATAATCAAAAAAAAAAAATACTACAACAATTCTACACAAGATGACATCAGAGGATAAAAAGAACAAAGCCATGAGGTTACACATTCATATTTAAATTGTGAACAAATTAATTAAATTATTAGAATGAAAAAGAGAGGAAAGGAGAGGGAAGTAGGGTATTATAGAAGTTGAAGAAATATTTTTTTGTTTCCTGGTTGTCCATCACTAACCAGTAAATGAGAAGATCAATGACACTGGATAGATCTATTGTATTTCTTTTTCCAAGTCCTTGATTCTTAGCACTGTGGTTCAAAAAACAGGCAAAAAATTGCAGCAACCCTTATTCATTCTGTAAAGTAGTGACCTGACCAAACTGGGAGGCAGCCCCAATCTCTGTCCATTTCTGAATTTGCTCACAAGTCTTCCAATTTATTTTATAACCTCTTTCCCTTAAGAGTTGGTATGTGCTGCTTGCAAGCAAAAACCTCTAATTGATATAGAAGGAAGATAACAAAATAGGAATTTTAGGATAAAATAAGAACTAATTAAACCTCCATTAGTTTTGACAGTTAGAAACCTAACATCAATGGATTATGAAAAGTGTGAGATGTAAAGTAGTTGAGGTAGTGATTTTGGGGTACCCTCTGGGGGAAAATAAGATAAAAATCAAGAGATTTCAAAGGATACAAAATGAGTATCATTTTGTTTGGACTGTTTGGATTGTTTCATTCCTCAGATATGAGAGACATCAGCTTGTTTATAGTCCAGGAGGAGCCAATAGAGAGGGAAAGTTTTAGGAAGTAGAAGGAAGAGGACTGATGAAGGGAATAAGACAGGAAAGAGGAAGATGAAAAGGAAATAAAATCTCTGTGTGGAGGGTATAGCATTGAACAGGCTGAAGCATACTGTGTCTCAGGGACTGATTATACTTAAAGATAGTATGAAAGGGAGGCAAAAAATAAAATAATCTGTTGACCTGTTTTCACCTTAAAACAGGCAGCAAGATCACCGACTGAGAATGAATGTGCATGGATAAAAATGTGGCTTGAAAACTATACTAGAGAAGCTTCAGAACATCTTTTAAGGAGGATAAGAGCTAAACATGAATAAGGTCAAGAGAAAGAATTAGCAGAATGTGTTGAGATTAGCAGTGAAATTGAGACCATGAATATATGTAATTTTTCAGGTGCTCACATAAAGGAGCAGAAGATGCAGATTTTTGACCTAGAAGTTGCGCTCCATGAGTAGATTGCTGTGATCAAAAGAAGGTATAAAACAGAATTTATATGTTGAGGCTAGTGGAAAGAGAAGGTGAAAGAGTAGGAAAGGAGGAAAATTATGTCATAGGGAAGGACTAGTGAGGGTGGCCACTGTTGGTAGTCTGAGAGAAAATTGAGGGAGTCTGAAATTAGTTACTATGAGAATCATCTTTGAGGTTGCATAGCATGTATACAGGAATGAGAACCTGAGAAATCATTTGAAGTCAACACTGCACAGGTCCCTGATGTGGATAGATCCACAAGGAGACATTGAGAATAACTGGGCAAGCGGTCATTGAATTTAAGTAGAGCCAAGAATATTAAGGCTACGTTGTTGACAGATTGAAAACTCTTAAGATGTTGGCAGAATGGTGAGAGAAGGGGAAGAGGCAACATCTTCCATAAATGAGAGAGTGTGAATAAATAATTGAGAGGTTGGTTGAAGAAAGCAGAAACATTAATGCAGCTAGATGAAGGGAACCAGAGGAGAAATAATATTCTGTATAAGAATGGATTAATAAAGAGGTAGAAAGCAACAGAAGGGAGTTAAGAGAATATAAACTTTCCCTTCTCAATTTATTGAGAAAAGGAGATAACATTTTTAAAAAGTGAATAAAAAATAGACACATTTCTACATTTGATTAGATGAAAATTAGATGCAAATTAAGTAGGTTACATCATCACACAACCCAATATAGCTCTTAGTCATCGGGGATATTTTGGCTTTGGGTTTCTTTTTTTTTTTTTTTTTTGGTGTGTGTGTGATTATTCAAGATACAGAAATGATCATTCTTAGCAAAGTTCTTCATTCTCCCCAAGACTTCTCTCATGGTTAAGAGTTTGGCAGGAATCTTATCACACTATTGATGCCGCTGGCTTCCTAGAGGTCAATTTTTTTATACATTGCCTGTCTTTATTAGATAAGAATGGTCTAGGGTGTCTTGGCCCTTAGCATTCTCTTTTGGAAATTACATTTTGGTTAGTATACAGCAGCTGGTTTTAAGATTTGTTTATGTCTAAATCTTTTACTCTAAAAGCAGAACTATTATATAAAATACACTAAAAAATACATATAATGTGTATAATATTTGGAACCACAGTTTAAAACAAATAATTGCATAATAACTATTATATACGTATGATGACAAAGTATGTAATCTAATAAAGATAACACTAGAAAGCTCACGTTTAAAAACAAGCATACAATTTTTGACAAAGTATGAGATATTATTTTTACATTTTTAAAATTCTTGTGTAAAGTGTTGCCTCCAAATTAAGACAGATTTAGTTCAAACGAAGCAATTTTATACAATAAGCTTGCCCAATTGTTCTAAGAAGAAGTATAATTATTAAAAAATGAAACCTGTGTTGTTTAAAATTCAAGAAAATTATACATTTTGCCAGAAGATGTTTAGGTTCCTCAGAGTACCAATATAAAACACTCCAGATTAAAATGTTGTTTAAAAATTCAGAATAAACAGCCTTTTCAATAAAAAGTACCACAGTTCATATTTCAATCTCTGAACAGCATTTACCAAGTAGTACATTCAATCAGAACCAACAGATTCAGTTTACTTAGTGAAGTGCACCATTTAATAAAACTCCATTTTGGCAAAATTTCAGAACCATTATTACCGAGGAAATATGATACTACTTCACATCAAACAACATCGAGCAAAGCTAATCATTTGGTTTTTACAGACATCTTCTAAACATCTTGACTCTGCTTTGAGCCATATTTTTATGTTTGCATGTAGCCTTAACATTAGTCCTACCTACGTTTTTCCCAATTTCACAATGGCCTCCTAACTGGCTTCTCAGCATCATTCTTGGACATTTTCTTCAATCTGTCCCCCTAACACAGTCAGAGTGATCATCTCAGAATGCAATTCCAAACATGTTATTCCCATGCTTAAATCACTTCTATGTCCATGACCTTAGCTCTGCAGGCATAATCTTGTCTTTTTCTCTAATTACACTTCCAGGTACTCTACCTCTGTCTCCTATGACCATATTCCCTTCAGCCACAGGGATTTTGCATAAGATACCCCTTCTTCATGAGCTGCCCCTCTCCTCTCCCTCAATCACTACCCTCTTTTCCTATTTAACTGTTTCTATTCATCCTTTAGGACTCAGCTCATAGTTTATTGCCTCAGGGAAGTTTCCCTGATATCATCATCCCATGGTTCCTCAAACTTACCTTTTGTTGAATGCTATGCTTTACTAGCACTTATGACACCTTCATTGATGACTGTCTCCCACACAAGACTGTGAGCTCCATGAGACAGACCAGGGACCACGTATATGTTGTCCCTTACTGTATTGTTTATATCTAGCTCAGCACCCAGCATACAATGGTCCTTTAATATATTTGGCAGAATGAAGAAAATAATAAATGAAATAAAATGACATCACATAAAAGCTTTCAATTATCAATCCCTACTCTATATTTATACAATTTTAATATGACAACTTATAATATTTCTATGTTTTTTTAAACCTGAAGTTAATACAGAGGTGTTTTTTAAGGGAAAATGGCAAGATAATTTGTAATAGATAAAAGATTATTTTGTATCCTTTCAATGGAATGCCATCGTTGTTGTTTTGTTTTGTTTTTCCTGGTAACCTCCTCAGGGTTATCTGATTTTAAAGAAATCTCTGTGCTCTTCACTGTTTTAACCAACCTGTATTACAGCTCTGTAAATTGTAGAAAAGGATTAGTAATGTAAATGATTCTTGTCCATAGAAATGCAAATGAATTTTGCACCAGAGATATAATCAATTACAGCTCTATAAAAAAGATGGTTCCATATATTATGTTTAATGCCTTCTAGGATATCAACCCATTTTTCAAATTCTTTTCATCATTCCTGACTGCTCATATATATCTATTCTTCAGATTCCTAATCAAATTATTATTTTTTTCATCAAATTAGATGTGACATCTTATTGGTTCTTTAATTAATGAGTTAAAAATATCTTTGGCATGTGTATACATATTTATAGGATAGCCATTACCCTACTATTTTGAAAATTATCTTTTAATAGCTATCTATGGTATTTAAAATATAAATACCAAACACAATCACCTTTCATTTTCATACTTTCACTGAAATATGTTAATAATGGGGGTGGGTGGGTGGTTCAGTTGGTTAAGCGTCCAACTCTTGGTTTCAGCTCAGGTCATGATCTCAAGTTCCTGGAATCGAGCCCCATGTCATACTCCACACTTTGCAGGGAGTCTCCTTTTCCCTTTGCCCCTCTCCCTGCTCGCTCTAAAATAAATAAATTTTTGAAGTATGTTAATAATAGCATACTGACTGATTCTTTTGTGGGAAGATTTAATACCAATTAGTATGCTGTGTCAAATGGCCCTTCACTGTGTATATATATATATACATATATATATATATAGGACTTCATATGCATATATATATGCATTCCACATATTTGCATTCATTCCACAAAATGTGTGCTCATACATGTATTCAAAATATTGCACATGTGTATATATACACATATACGTGTGTGTGTGTATATATATGGATTATGCATACCACTGTATATGCATATGCATATATACCATATAGGTGCATGACCCCTTAACTATATATATATATATATATAGTGTGTGTGTGTGTATGTGTATATATATATATTTCAATAACATTATATATGTGTTATATATATATATGAGTATGTATATGTGGAGAGAGCAAGAGAGAATTGCTTTTATTCTAACAAGGACTGAAAAGCAATAGGTATTTCTTTGTTTTGTTTTTTACAGGAGCATATACTGATCAAATTGTTGGTATTTTATGTGATGTACTTGTATCAAGGACTGGAACAGTAGGAAGATCACAAATGTTATCAGGCTCTTGTTCTCATTGTTAGTGAAACTGATTGCAAAATGTTGTTTTAACCAAAGGACTACCTCCTATCACAGACAATAAAAGAGAAAAAAAAAGCAATTTAAATAATCATTTTAAACTATCTGTGGCCAAAACAAAAATCAGATGCCTTTTGAAGTACATTATAAAAAGTGAACTTCACATACAGAAGATCTAATAACTATAAATTGTTAATTTTATCTTTAAATTAAACTAGACCACTACAAATGACTAACACAATATATGGTACATTTGTTTGCTTTACATGTGCAGTGGTTTTCATGTTGTCAGTGGCCCTCACATTTATTATTTTATTTGATCTATATTCAAAGGTAAGTTTCTTTTAAAAAAGTAGTCATAAACACTCAGTAAAGTTCACTTTTCACCAAAAAAATATATTGAAGATAAAAAGACATGATAAATATGGTAAATTGATATGTGCTGGCATGTAAACACTTTCAGGACATATTTTAACTGAAAAATATAAGGTACACATATATTTGTGGATTGCAGTTACTAGTTATGCAAAAAAAACCCATCCAAAACTAAACTATGTACACATGCTTAGGAAATTTCTGAATAAGTAATTAATATCATATTTAACTCAGGAGTTTGGGATGAGGCGTATCATTATATACCTTTACTTTTGCCCTGTTTGAACATTTTTTACTCCATATATATATATATGTTACTTTCAACAAAGAAAAACTATCTTTTCTCATTTTGAGTAAAAGCATTTTTTTTTTTAGTATTAGTTATGCATTCTCAGAGATTGCTCCCATGATTGGTAAGAAAAGATAGTAAGAATGAGATGATATGGACTAGACCATGTGTAAACCATTCAAAGGATCATGCCAAGCATTCTGGTTCTGTAAGTGAGCTATGACCTCAAAGCTATTCCTCAAAAGAAAATAAGGGCCTAGAAGAAATTCCTATGAAAGTGGGAGATTTTTCAGGAGAAAAGTCATTTTGAACTAGAAACATCAATAAACAAAGCATAAACCAGTCAGAAAAACTAAAAAGATGGTGCCCAACTTAGGGGTCATTGCACCTCTATAGTAGGCAAAATAATACCCCCTCAAAAATGCTCATGCCCTGATTCCCTAGAACCTGTGAATATTTTATGTGCTATGGCAAACAGGACTTGCAGATGTAAGTTTATGAACCTTAAAACAAGGAAGTATCCTGGACTGTCCAGGTAATCCTAACCCAATCACATAAACCCTTAAAAGCAGAGAATTTGTCTAGCTGAATGCAGAAAAGACATAGGAGAAGAGGAAATGAGATTCCAATCATGAGAAACACTTGATGTGTCATGCTGGGTTGAAGATAGAAGAGGCAATATGACAAGGAACCCCAACAGTACTATAAAACTGAGAGAGATTCATGGCTGACAATCAGCAAAGAAACAGGTCAACCCTTCAACCTCAAGGAACTGAATTCTGTCAACAACTTGAATGAATTTGGAAGCCAGTTCATCTTTAGTGCCTTCAGGAAAGAATACAGCCCTAGGGACACCTTGACTTCAATCTATGAAACGAAGCAGAGGACCCAACTGAGCAATTATATGCCAGGACTTTTGACTTACAGAACTGTGAAATAATAACTTTTGTACTGTTTTAAGCTGATATATTTGTCTAGATAAAAAGTCTAGAATAATAAAGACAAACCCACTTGCTTCTGATGAGGCAAAATAATCAATGACAGTATGATTAATGAGCTAATAGTAAAAAACAACCAACCAACAAAAGTATAACAGAAAGAAAATAAAAAGAAATTATATATATATATATGCCAAATGGTCTCTTTAAACAGTAGAAATATGTAAAAGCCAAAATTGAAGCATTGAAAAAATGATTATAGCAAGATGTACAGGCTTTTGCATATTAGAATTTCCATAAAGTTAAAACAAGCCATTGACTGGGCTTGTCTCTTACACATAGAACATGCAAAAAAAAAAAAAAAATCCTTCAAATTGCAAAGAAAAATACAAACCTAATAATAATAAAACAGAACAAAGACAATGAAGAAAAAAAGAAATGCTACTTAACTATGAACATTAAAACAATGAGATACCATTTTTCATCCATGAGATGGGCAAATATTGTTGGAATTTGAGGAAACATATTCTTATCTACTGCTGAGAGGAGCTGGAAATTGATTCAACCTTTTAAAGCTCAATATGGTAGTTTGTCTTAATTTTATATATGTTACTCCTTTATCAATAAATTCTACCCTAGAGATATAAAAAATGTTAGTTTCCTTAATGATTATAACAGATTAATATTGATAACCATGTATTGATCTGTTTTAAACTATTTTATTTATTTATTCATGAGAGACAGAGAGAATGAGAGAGAGAGAGAGAGAGGCAGAGGGAGAAGCTGGCTTCATACAGGGAGCTTAACGAGGGACTCGATCCCAGGTCTCCAGGATCAGGCCCTGGGTTGAAGGCGGCACTAAATCGCTGATCTACCCGGGCTGCCCCCATATATTTATCTTACAGACAAATGATTATATAAGTAATACTTTTTATAGTTATAACTATATAATAGTTAATAAGTAACATTTATACGAAGGAATGCTATGCATCGATACAAAAATGCAGCAAATCAACATATAAGGATGCTCAAATATCTCTGGATATTTGATTAGGCGCAAAAAAGTTTTAGGATAATACATACAGCATATGATTTTACCAAAGTCCACAAAATAAAAGTATATATCTTTACATGTCCATATATATGTACATGTATACAACTGCTTACAAAATAGTCTGGAAGTGGGACACCTGGGAATGCACTTGGTTTAGTGTCTGACTCATGGTTTCAGCTCAGGTTGTGATATCAGGGTCATGAGACTGACCCTGGTGTTGGGCTCAGCAGGGAATCTGCTCTGCATCTCTCTCCTTCTGTCCCTCCCGCTCATGCTCTCTCTCTACAATAAATAAATGAATACATCTTTAAAAAAAAAAAGAAAGAAAAATAGTCTGGAAAGTATTTGCCAATTAATAATACCTGTTGCATTTAAGAAAAAAACTCAGACTAGAGCATCAGGCAGTGGGTACTCAAGGATAATCCAATCACTGGTATTGTTTGAGTAAAACAACAAGAAAAATTAAACTGAATTCATTAGATATATAGATTTAAATGTTTTTTTAGTGTGGAAAAAATAACATGGATTAAATTATACTGAAGGGGTAAATTATAATCAGTAGTTCTAGCACCAGTGAGCGAGTATAGCCCTAGCAATAAATATGAGTTTATCTCTGACATTTGATCTAAGGAAAGGATCCTTGTGCCAGATCAGAAAATGTTCTTCATTAAGGAAAAAGTAAGAGACTATTGCACAAACATTCTTCTACTCGCCTCTTCCAAATGTAAGAGTATAGGTGCTTCTAGGATCACTTCTGAGCAGTGGCATCTCCTAACACTTAACTTGGGTAATCAAGAAATATAGATCAGTGTCCATAACTGAGTTCTTTATAGATTCCTTGTATTTTTAAAACTTTCCTGTACTTGTCATCTTCTCTTACCTATTTCACTTGTGTTTATTCTTAGGAAGAAAAAACTGAGAAAGTAAGAAAATCAGTCAGAAGAGAACAATACCGAGTTGGTAATAGTAGCTTTGTAAAGGAAAGGGAATTAGGATTATCAGGATTCATGGCTGAGGTGAACAGAATACTGATTTCCCAAAGATGTCCACATCGTAATCCTTGGAAGCTATGAATATATTACTTTACATGGCAAAGGAGACTCTGCAGATATGATTCAGGATCTTAAAAGGAAAATTATCCTGGATTATCCAGGTAGACCCAGTATAATCACAAGAGTCTTTATTAGAGTGAGGCAGGTGTTTCAGAGAGAAAAGATGTGAAGATGTTATGGTGCTGGCCTTGTGGGTGGAGAAAGGAGCCATGAGTCAGAGCATCACATAGCCCCTATTCAGACCCTGATGTTAGCCCTATAAGACCCATGTTAGCTTTCTGACATGTACAATTGTAAGATTAGTGTGTGCTGCTTTAAGCAACTCAACTTGTGGTAATTTTTTACAGCAACAGGAAACAGACACAACTGGGAAGTGACTTTGAGAACTAAACCATTGGAAAGATGTGTCATTTCCAAACATAGGTACAAAAGATATATATCCTCTTCCCAAGAAAATCAGAACTGTTAGAAAAACACTTCCCAAAATTATTTGAATAAAAGACTCTGACTTTATATCTATACATTAATTTTCATGCCCTTTAGGTACTCAGGGGCTTTAGAAAAATTTCTAGTCAACCCCTTTCATATTATAGATAAGAAAACATAAGCCTAAAGAAGTGAGGTGATTTGACATTTAGCTATTGGTGAAATAATTAGAACTAAGATGTCCTGATATCTCTTGACTGTATAAAAAGGAGGAAGAAGAGAAAGTGTAACTCCTCCCTTTTTACTCCCCGTACAGGTAGCTAGGAAACTTTAAATTAAGTAATATTGGGTACCTGCTAAAGTTAGCCCACTCAAATGCATGACAAAAGGAATATATTAGCAAAGTTTGAGATTGCTGAATGCAGAGTCAAATTGTCAAGAAATGTATGTAGAGTTAGATTTTAAAGGAAATAGGAAACATTAATTTTCTACTTTCCTCTAAATTTCTCTGGAGTAACTTTAAAAGGTACATTAATGAAAGATAAAACACAAAGATGGGATCCTTTGCCTGCTAATAGATAACTAACCAAAGACTAATAAAGATTCAGTGATCATGCTGATTAGATTATTCTGGGTTGTTTTTCACTCCGCAGGCAGTGCCCATACCAAGCTTCTATTACAAATTATGCAATTAATGTAGCTTTGGAACTTGTATTTGCATCTATCACAGAATGTCTATTTGTTGTAATGGTGCAGAAGGATAATGTCTTGAAAGTTCTAAAAATGAAGATAATCATCTGAGACCTTTTACATAAGCTAACTTTTTTGTATTGATAACACATACAAAGGACAAGAGAACAAAAATCCTTGTATGAATAAATTGAGTAAAACTCAAGATACTCTGAATTACAAAGCTTTTACAATGACCAGTTCTTAAACATGGACTTGTTAGGGAACACTCAAAGCCAATATATTGTTACTTTTATTTCCACCATTTAATCCTGACAATTAGACCACTTGTATATGTATTATGCCAAATAGGGCTATAAAAATAAAAACATTAAAAGTCTGTGATGATTTGGATCCTTTTTAAAGTACACTGGAATACCTTGAAATTAATATTTCTTAATCTGTAAGTGGATAGTTCCCAGCTGGTATGTTTCTCGTCTAATTGAAATGCATAAGAATGAGTCAACACAACCACCGTATTTGTAATTAAATTTTGGATTTAAGTTAAATCCACTTGAATCACAAAAGCTTGTGGACAAATCTCTTTTCGGCAATAATGCAAATAGAAATATTCGCATAATATGAAATGCTAATTTTTGGAAACTAGCAACAAATAATACACACAGAAAACTACTTATAATGAAAAACATTCATCCAAAATGACATTTACTTTGAGATGAGTTCGTTCTGCAATTTCTCATTCTAAAACATCATTTGTATTATCTAATATAATTCAAAATCCTTCCCTAGTCTATAAGACTGTGAATAAATTCACATCCTCATTACTTCTTAGGCGTCTTTTGATTAATTATATCTTTTCTAATTTAGCTCTGCAGAGTACCTTTAAGCATATGTGGATATTTACAATAAGCAGAGAATAAAAAAGAAAGAATATACCATTCAATGAAAACCAATACTTTGGGAGCTTAAGAGCTGAAATTAAAGTTCAGAGCTTTTCACAGTTGTTCATAGGCCTTGATCCCCAAGTCCTGCACTTGGGAGGGTCATTGTGAAGGTTTAGTCTGGGGTTTTTAAAATCTACTGTAAGGGGATCATCCAGGGAAAACAAACTACCTTGAGAAGACTTTGAATAAGATTGTTCATCCATAATATTTTTTAAGGGCTCCCAGCATCTTTTAGACAAATTCTCTAAGGGGAAAAAAAATTGCTTATCACACATGCTTTAAATAGAAAAAGCCTGAAATGAATAATTTTCTGTTCATCTTTTTTTTAAACTCTTACACTAATATAAATAGTTGAAAATAAATTCAATTTCCTCCCTTCCTTTTTTTAATATCTTACTAGTAAATTATGATCAATAATAATAGAATATTACAAGCTTAAACTACATGCAGGTTTGTTTCTTACAGACCAGGTAAGAATCTAAGTGCAGCCAGCTAGTCTCGCTTTGGTGGCTTCACAAGTCACCCAGGATCTTTCTATTTTATGGCTCATTCCCAGATGGCTGCCTATCACACTGCATCCTCAGTATAACCCTGAATTCTCTTCTCCATATTTGCATTCCTAATTATTAAGGAATTAACCCAGGAGTCACAAGCATCAATTCTCTTAATATTCCAATTGTGAGAGCTTAGTCATAGGGCAACAAATAAATACACCATAGCTGGAAGATGTAGTCTTTACTTTGGTTGTCATAGAACCAGTTAGGTATTAGAGTGGTTATTTTAGAAGAGAGAAAACAGATATTGGGGAAAACATAGCAAGTCTTGATCATGTTATCCTTGTTAAATTTTGAGTAAATAAAAATAATTCAAAACTGTTTTTAGTGGTTTTTCTTTATCACTTAATCCTTTGGCCCTGTTTTGCTTTTCAAAGCATTAACTCACGCTCTATTCCTGGTTTCTCATGTCTTTTTGGATTTGTCCTCAGCTCTGCCGTCTACTAGCCAACCAGTGTTTTCCTGAATCAAGATATATTCATTTTAGATTTTTAAGAATAGGACCCAATGTATAAAATAAACCTGCAGGATCCCATAATTATATAAATTAATGATTAAAAACATGAATGGGGAAAGATAGACAAATCTTCCATGCAGAAGGATTCCAAATAACTTTTGCAGATACTTTGCTCTCAGTGAAGTAAAGCATAACTCCACACTCTTTTAAGTATGCGCTGTGCGTCATGACTTCCTTCCAAAGAGTAGAGTAAGAAAGGGAAGAAAAAAGAACATTAGAGTGGAGAAAGCTGACAAACACTTCTTTAGCCAGGTGATCAACAGTGATAAGTCCTGTTGTTAGTGTGTATCCTTGATAGGAAGTAATAAGAAATGGCACTTTACCTCTATGGGTCTTCCTCCCAAAGACCCATGACCCCAGACTAATCCTGAGAAGAACACTAAATAAATCCCAGTTGATGGAAAGTCTACAAAATACCTGACCAGTACTCCTCATAACTTTCAATATCATCAAAAATATGGAAAGTCTGAGAGACTTAGAGCTCACAAGAGCCTGAGAAGACATTGTAACTGTCTTAGCCTGTTCAGGCAGTATAACAAAATACTGCAGTCTGAGTGGCTTATGAAGAACAGAAATTTATTTTTCATAGCTTTGGAAACTGGAAGTCTGAGATCATGGTGCCAGGATGGTAGGGTGAGGGTCTTCTCCTGGGTCTCTGACTTCTTGTATCCTCATAGTTGGAAGTAATCCCTCTCCAGGATCTCTCTGGAATCTCTTATCAGAGCACCAGTTCTTTTTAGGAGCTCCATCTTCATGACCTAAGCACCTTCCACAAATCCCCCATCCCATCCTAATACCATAACACTGGGCACCAGGACTTCAATCTTTCTTTTTTTCTTTTTTTAAAGATTTTTATTTATTTATTCATGAGAAACACAAAGAGAGAGAGGCAGAGACATAGGCAGAGGGAGAAGCAGGCTTTCCATGGGGAGCCCATGGAATGGGATGTGGGATGTGGGATTGATGTGGGATTCAATCCCAGAACTCCAGGATCATGCCCTGAGCCAAAGGCAGATGCTCAACTCCTGAGCCATCCAGGTGTCCCAACTGAAACTTTTCAAGTGTGGGACACACATATTCAGACCACAGCAACAAGTAAAGGTAATATGGTGTTCTAGATGAGATTCTAGAACAGAAGCAAATACTCTGTTTCTCTAGGTTTTCCTTAGTAAAAATTGAAGGGTTCTGAATAAAGTGGAGACTTTAGTAAATAATAGTATATCAATTTTTTCATTATTTGTGAAAAACGTATGATATTAATATAATTTTACATTACATGTGATGTAAAATATTAATAATTAGGGAAACCAGGTTGGGAGATATGGGGACTTTTTTTTTTTTGATATGGCTTTTTTTTTTATATATAGCTTTATATATAGCTTTTTTTTTTTATTTTTTGGCAGTCTAAAACTATTCCAAAAAAAAAAAAAAAAAAACCTCTTTATTTTAGAAATCGGAGGCTCCAAAGAAGATACTTATTGCCTATAATTTGGAAAACACAGCAAACTAGGAAAAATAAGAGGATAATTTCCTAAGAAATTTCAGGTAAGAATTCTAAAAAAACTTTTTTTTTCATAGAAAAAGTCTTATCTAGGTGTATTATAGAATTATTACTGTTATAAGACCATTAGTTCAAAATCCCTTCTAGAGATTTTCCAAGGGCAATAACAGAAAAGGCAGTATTTAGAGATGCCTGGGTGGCTCAGTGGTTGAATGTCTGCCTTCAGACCTGGGCCCAGGGTCCAGGATGGAGTCCCACATCTGGTTCTTTGCAGGAGAGCCTGCTTCTCCCTCTGCCTATGTCTCTGCCTCTCTCTCTATGTCTCTCATGAATAAACAAAATCTTGAAAAAAAAAAAAGGCAATATTTAAATAAGGTAAATTAAACCAAGTTTTATTTACAATTATTGTTTTGAAAGAAATTTTCATATTATGGAAACAAAAATGACATTCTAGAAAACTGATAACACAAATGCTGATACAGGGACAATTAGCTAATAATTCTAGGAAAAAATAGGTTATATGCCAATTTTATTAATTATACCAAAATAAATTTCAGGCAGATCAAAAATTGAATAACAATAAATATATCTGAGATTTAAATAGCAACAATAATAAAACCACTATGTAAAAATGTGGAAGAAAATTTTATGTATTTTCTTGGACTGGGAAAACTTTCTAAGCACAAGAAAAATGAAAAATCAGGGGTGCCTGAGTGGCTCAGTGGTTGAGCATCTGCCTTCGGCTCAGGTCATGATCCTGGGGTCCTGGGATCGAATTCCATATCGGGCTCCCTGCAGGGAGTCTGCTTCTGTTTTTCTGCCTCTCTCTCACTTTCTGTGTCTGTCATGAATAAATGGACAAAATCTTTTTTAAAAATTATTAAAAAAAAGAAAAATGGAGAATCATAATGCAAAAGTATATGTTTGAATACCTGAAGTTTTAATATTTCTACTTGATTGAAGAAACAACATAAACAAATGCAAATTAAAAATTGCAAAAATAAGGATGCCTGGGTGGCTCAGCAGTTGAGCATCTACCTTCGGCTCAGGATGTGATCCTGTGGTTCCAGGATCAAGCCCCACATCAAGCTTCTTGCGTGGAGCCTGCTTCTCCCTCTGCCTGTGTCTCTGCCTCTCTCTTTCTCTCTCTCTCTCTCTGTTATGAATAAATAAGTAAAATCTTAAAAAAACTGCAAAAATATTTTTTCAGCATTTATGATACATTTGAGGTTAATTTCCTTAATAGATACAGCTTTCACAAATAGTGTCAATGAAACAAAACAGTGAAATAGAAGAAATGTGCTTATACACACATAAAATACACACACACACGCATGTATATATAAGTGATATATACTTAATCCATAACTGTCACAGAAGTTTTCATATATAATTTCTTATGTAGCAATAATTTCTGGAAGGTTAAACAAAGAGCTCTTAAGTGATTTTTACATCAGGAAAATAGAGTTTTATGACAGAAGAATTTATCATTATATTTCCTTTTTATTTCATTATTTATATTTCTTGTGTGTACATATTTTTCTTTTATTTATTTTCTTTTTAAAAAAGAATTCCTTAAGTAAGCTCTACACCCAATATGGAGTCCAACGTGGGGCTTGAGCACAGGACCATGAGATTAAGACCTAAGCTGAGATCCAGAGTTGGATGCTCAATCAACTGACCACACAGGCACCCCTATTTTTTTCAATTTAAAGTATTTGTTTTCAAGTTAAAACATCATATAAGTTTTATCCTTAAAGGACTTTCAGAGCATTAAAAATGGTGACCATAACAAAGAGTTAAAAAAGGGAAATCCAGGGGCACTCGGGTGGCTCAGTTGTTGAGCATCTGCCTTTGGCTCAGGTTGTGATTCCCAGGTCCTAGGATTGAGTCGTAGATCAGACTCCCTGCAGGGAGCCTGCTTCTCTCTCTGCCTAGGTCTGCCGCTCTCCTTGTGTCTCTCATGTATAAATAAATGAAATCTTTATTTAAAAAAAGGAAAATCCAGTAATTTTGGTGGAAAAATTACTTCATGGGACTATCTCTAGTAATGGGTGCTGACATTTGGTTTCCATTTTTTTTAATTAATCTTGAATTTGTCTTAAAATCTCATTTTTATTCTTTTTCCCCGAAGTTGAAATGCAGATTTACATAAGGGTCTCACATTTGGATATTAAAGCATTTTTAAATATATTTGGTGCTCATATATAAACACTTTCCTTCCCATTCAAAAATTTTAAGTAGTTTCTTTTAACTGCCAAAACATAAAAATGATTCTCTGATTTCAGAAAAACAGTTTATTTATCCAAGAACCATTATTTTAGGAAGTTTTAAGTGTATGAAAGTAAGGGTACTTAAAGTACTTTATTAACTATAAAAAGGATTATTATCACCTCCTACAATGCCTTAATATTACTTGTTTCAATAACAAGATTTGCCATTAGTATAATTGCTGCAAAGCAGTCTTTAGTGAAATATTTTAAGTCGGCAGTAAGGTGTGATTACATTCATTATTACATACCACAAAGTATAGGGGGAAAAACTTTTAACAGGGATTCTTCAATGCCTGGAATTTATTTCCCTCTCAAAATTCACATAACCTTCTCAAATATTATAAATTGTCCAACCCACAGTAAAACTTCAAACAGGGAGTCTCTTGAAAGATAAAAGAATGAGTCATCATCTAAATATTTTCTGAAATAGAGGTGATCTTGGTTAGGTCATGTAGAAGAAACACTTATGTAGTAATTAATTTAATTCTAGAACAAAATATTATGTAGTAGGAAGTTTACTGAAGAAAACTAGAATCTTATGGTACCTCTGACTTATTGAATGACTCAGAAAGAATCAACCTTAATACACTACTTGTTAAGTGAAAGGCCTAAATGGAAACCTAATGGGAAGCTTTTCTGACTTTTAATTCAGGAACATGAATCTGAACCACTATATTGTTGTTTCTCAATTTTGTGTAGTAACTAGTTACCACCAATCCACAGGGCAATAAGAGAGCTAACGACTTCCCTCAATCCCGACTATTCCGCATCTTAACACACTATACTTAACATACTGATTTTTTCAGGAAGATATTAATTCTTCTCATTAGAATACAAACTATCACTGTCTATAATTTTCCATGTGTAGGTTTGTACAGGGATCCTTTTCCCCACATTCTCTCTGTGCTTTGAAACTGGAGCCATGTCATCCTTTCCCACATTTAGGCCCCTCTGAGATCCAGACATAGAATGTTTTTAAATATATCATAATAGCAAAATGCTCCCTCAAATTTTCTTGTCCCAGTCAGTTGCTGAAACAGATGTTCAAGACTTGAACCCAGTCTAGCACATTTGGAGTCCCAAATCAGCAGAAGCCAGAATCTAGAATTCCTTTGCTGCTCCCAGCCTTGAGTGGGTCTAGCAAGGCCCTGGAGACTATTTCTCACCCACTACCCTCATTCTACTTGTACTATTTTGTACTATTTTGGTATATTTTCATGGTTGCCTCATTTCCCTTAGCCAGTTGAATGTAATTGGGAACATTAAAATCTGCCAAAACATTTCTGGTTCCATCTCCTAAGAAATTAAACTTTATGGTTGCACCTTCAACCACTGCTTGGGGTTTCACCACAAAACAGATATTAACATCCTTGCATAAAACAAACTCCGCATAAGAGTAAAACAACTGCCCAGGCTATTCTGCTGCCTACACAGTATTCCTTTTGCTTATGTCAACAGCCTGAAATGGGTTTAGGTATACTAGGCCACCTTGGACATCATGATTTGGCCATAATCTTTGGGGACTCCCACTAAGCTAAACTGTCTGAATTGTGCTCAAAATATTCCCAGTGGTACCACCAGTCCAATGGTAAAGAGTCAAAACACTTTATACCAAAATTCACATAAATTATGATACTTAGATCTGACCCATATCCTCTTCCCTATTTAACTAGATGTTCTAGAACCAGATATTAGCCTAATATACAGAAAAGCTTTTTCTCTGCATACAAATTACAATATCTTTAGGATGTGTTTAGATAAAATAGCAAATAAAAACTAATTTATTCCAAAGCCATTCAATGTTTTAAACTATCTTACCTTAGATATTCTCTCTCTTACCTAAACACTCCTATAATTTAAACAATTTGACTATTATTCATATGTGAAAAATACATTTAGAGCTATAAAAAGTATTTGAGTTTTCACATTTTCTCAGTAATTCAGTACATCTAAAGGACAATGAAAAGTGAATTCTTTCTGAGTGATTAATAATGCATATTCAACAAAATTGACACAAAATAACATATTTCATAGAATTTCATTATCTATGCATTAACTGCTACTTTTTTTAAAGAATGAATTTTTTACATTGAGCTATTAATTTATGTTTAATAACAGCTATACTGTAATACTCTTCACTATCAATTTTGTTTATATTATGATTTCTTTTATTATGTTTAATAGTTTAATAATCAGATTGAAATCATTAGAAATGTAGTACTAAAATTTTTGCCTCACTTATCTAGCTTCGTTACTTTTAAAATTAACCTCAATTCTATTCAGCACCTTCTGTACATACAATATAGGAAATGCTTAATCAAAATAATAACTTCAAAAAGCTAAAATATAACTAAGCATATACAAAATAAAAATCTAAGGAGTGATGGCACCATGAGTCTTTTCTTCTTTCTCTTAAGTTACAACTAATTGGACATCCACAATGGAAAAAAAAAAAAAAAAAAACAGCACTACTGCATAGTGTATTGGGACACCCAAAGGATCCATCCATCTGTGCACACATAAGTGGGTAGATCAGACTAGGAGGAACCTGGAGAAATGAGAGAAGTATTATGGAGCTGTTGGCAACAGAGGTGGTGATGGCAGAGAAGGTGGCAGCCCATCTGGCAGTGAACCTGCACAACCTTTCTATAGGAGATGGTGGAGAGTGAAGGCAGTAAGGGGGTTTGGCCAGCCACACACTGAAGCTGGAGAGACCAGTTGCTCTTCCTGAAGAGAGACTGTCGTGAATGGGAGGAGAAAAAGGACAGAGAAGTAGGCAGATAGAAACTAAAAGAAAGAATCTCCTGCAGTTAGCTCTGGGATACAAGAGGGCTATGAATCCCAACACTCTTTGCTTTTTTTTTTTTTTTTTTCTTAGCACACAGTAATCCCAAATTTAGCAGGGAGTCAGCTCCGGTAAGAGAAACCAATCTTGGCCAAAGAAAATGTTGGCTACTTCAAGTCTGGCAGCAGAGGGACTTCTCATCAAATACTATGAAAAATCATGGTAATATTGTATCAAAGAAAGAAAAAGACATTTTCCAGCAACAGAATCCCAATACATGTAATATTATAATCTAACTGGTAAAGAAGCTAAAATAGCTATTATGAAAAAATTCAGTGGGCCACAAGATAGCTCAGAAAGTCAATGACCTCAGGAATAAAATTAACAGACAAAATGAGTATTTTACTGAAGTTTATGATAAAAAAAAAAAAAAACTTTAAAGGCAGTCAAGTTAAAAAAAAAAAAAAGCCAATAACCTACAAAAGTACCTTCATTAGGCTATCAGCAGATTTCTCAGCAGAAACTCTACAGGCCAGAAAAGAGTGGAATGACACTCAAAATATTGAAAAATTAAAAACTGTTCACCAAGATATCCTATCTGGCAAAGATATCCTTCATATATGGAAGATATATGAAAGCTTTCCCACAGATAAAAAGCTGAGGAAGTTCACCACCACCAGACCTGACTTACAAGAAATGTTGAAAGAAATTTTCCAGACTGAAATGAAAAGACAAAAACACATGAAACTCTGATGAAGGTGATTGACAGTCAGTTAAAATCAGAATACTGTAGCTTTTTAAAACTGTATATTTAACTCAACAGTAGCATAAAGATCAAAGGAAAAGAGCTATGAAAATAACTATAGCTACTACAACTTGGTAACAAAAATCACAACATAAAAAGATATCATTTGGGATAATAAAAATATAAAAAATAAAGAGTAAAAGGACAGAATCATATAAACAAATGAAAATTAACTACTATCAACAGAAAAAAAAACCCTATTTCATGTATATGATGTTTTGTATAAACCTCGGGGTAACCACAAAGCAAAGCTTGAGTAGAGACATAAAACATAAAAAAAAAGACTTGAGAAATTTATCCTGGAGAAGCACCAACTTACAAGGACAGATAGAAACAGAAGGAAAAAGAATGGAGAGAATAACCAGAAGGTAAAAGAAAAAATGGCAGTAATAAATCCTAACATATTATTCATCAGTCTAAATGTAAATAGATGTCAAAAGACATAGAGTGGCTGGATAATTAAAAAAAAAATAAGCAAGACCCAACTTTATGTTGCCTACAGGATAAAGATGATATTCCAAGCAAATGGAAACAAAACGAAGGTGGGTGTAGTCATACAAAAGACTTCAAGCCCAAAAGGGTAACAGGAAACAAAGAAGATTATTATATAAGGATAAAAGGGTCAACATGTCAAGAATTAAGAAGGTATAACAATTGTAAATATATACACTCCCAACACCTGAAGACCAAAATGTATTAAGTAATTAATAACAGATCTTAAGGGAGAAATAGACAATACCAATGCAATAATTGTAGAGAACTTCAATACCCCACTATCAGCAATAGATAGTCATCAAGATAGAAAATCAATATGGAAACATTGGAATTGAAACAATGAAATGAAATTGAAACTCTAGAATAAATGGACTTTAAAGACATACAGAACATTCCATCCAACCACAGAACACACATTTTAGTCAAGTACACATGAAATATTCTCCAGAGTAGATCATATGATAGGCCATAAAACAAATAGCAAATTTAAAAAGACTGAAAGCATACCAACAATTTTCTTTGACAATGGATGAAACTAGAAATCAACAAGAAGAAAGTAATAAGGTCTACAGATTTGTGGAAACTAAACAACATACTTCTAAACAACCACTAGGTAAAAGAAGAAATAAAGAGGGAAATAAAAATTATCTCAAAACAAATGAAAATGAAAAATATATCAAATGTTGTGGGATGCAGCAAAAGAAGTTCTGGAAAGAAAGTTTAAAGGAATAAACACATAAATCAAGAAACTAGAAAAATCTCAAGTAAACAATCTAACTTAACACAGCAGGAACTAGAAGAATAAATTAGGTCTAAAAGGACATAATGGGATATAAGGTAATGCTAAGAGCCAGGGTGGAAATCAATGAAATAGAGACCAGAAGAGCAACATAAAGGAGTAATGAAACTAAGAGCTGGTTTTTCAAAAGGATAAACATAACTGACAAGTCTTTAGCCAACTAACTAGAAAAAGAGAGTAAAGACTCAAAAAAAAATTAGATATGAAAAAGGAGAAATTACAACTGTTCTACAAGAATACATAGAATTGACTGCTATAAACAGTTATATGTCAAAAATTACATAACTTAGAAGAAATGGATATATTTCTAGAAATACATAACCTATTAAAGCTGAATCAGGAATAAATAGAAAATTTGAACATATCAGTAATGAATAAAGAGATTGAATCAGTAATTAAAACAAAAACAAAAACAGAAAACAGAAACAACCAACCTCCCAACAAAGAAAACTCCAGGAACATATGGTTTCACTAAAGAATTCTACTGAACATTTAAAGAGGAATTAACACCAATTCTTTTCAAACTCTTCCAAACTTTTGAGGAAAAGGGAATATTTCCAAACTCATTCCATGAGACATTACTTTGATAATAGAGAAAATAGAACTAAAATCAATATCCTTGAGGAATAAAGATGCAAAATTCTCACAAAGTATTAGCAAGCCTAATTCAAGAACACATCACAAGGACACACCATGACCATGTGAAATTTATCCCTGGGATGCAAGAGTGGTTCAACATACACAGATCTATTAATGCAATACATCACAACAATAAAAAATAAAAACCATATGATTATCTCAAATAAACACAGAAAAGCATCTGATAAAATACAACAGTCTTTCATGATAAAAACTTTTAAGATATTGGATATAGAAGGAAGATATCTCAACGTAATAAAGGCCATACATGACAAAACAATAGCTAATATTACATTCAATGGAAAGAAATTAAAAGTGCTTCCTCTTCAGAAACAAAGTAAGGATGTCCACTCTAACCATTCTTACTAAAATTAGTACTAGAGTTCCTCACCAGGGCAAATAGGCAAGACAAAAAAATAAAAGGCATCCAGGTAGGAAAGGAGGATATAAAATTGTCAATATTTGCTGATGATATGATCCCATATATATATAACATCACAGAAAATCAGTCAAAAACTGTTGGAATTCATCAACCATTTCAGTATAGTGGCAGGATACAAAATCAACATACAGAAATCATTTGCATTTTTTGAAAGATATTATTTATTTCTTTGAGAGAGAGACAGATATACAGAGAGTTCTCATGCATGCACATGAGTGGGGGAGGGGCAGAGGGAGCAGCAGATTCCTGGCTGGGAGCCAGATGTGGGACTCAATGTGGAGACTCCAAGGTCACCACCTGAGCTGAAGGCAGATGCTTCACCAACTGAGCCACCCAGGCATTCTTATTTGCATTTTTACACTAATCATGAAACATCCAAAAACAGTAAAAAATAAAACCATCCCATTTGCAACATTAAAAATAATAAAATACTTAGGAATAAATTTAACCAAGGAAATAAAAGATCCGTAAATGGAAGCTGAAAGAAAGTGAAGAAGACAAGCAAATAGAAAGGTATCCCATGTTAATAGATCAGAAGAATTAATATTGTTAAAATGACCATTCTACCTAAAGCAGTTACAGATTCAGTGCAATCCCCATCAAAATACCAAAGGCATTCTTCAAATAAATAGAAGAAATAATCCTAAAATTTATGTGGAACCACAAAAGACCCAAATAGCCAAAGCAATCTTGGAAAAAAAAAAAAAAAAAGAACAAAGCACTTCCAGATTTCAAGTTATACTACAAAGCCATAGTAATAAAAACAGTAAGTACTGGCACAAAATAGGCAAATTGACTGACAGAACAGAGAACCCAGAATTAAACAACAGCATATATTGTCAACTAATACTCAACAAGGGATATTCAGTGGGGAAAGGATGGTCTCTTCAATAAATAGTGCTGAGAAAACTGGAGAAACACATGCAGAACAATGAAATTGGACCCTATCTCACACCACTCACAAAACTTAATTAGATATGGATCAAAGACTTAAGCATAAGACCTAATACCTTAAAATCCTAGAAGAAAACATAGGAAAATAGTTCACTGATATTGGTCTTGGCATTAATTTGGGTGTTCTGATGCCAAAGCATAAATAAAAATAAAAATCAACAAATGGGTCTATATCAAACATGGAAGTTTCTATACAGCAAAAGACACAATTAACAAAATAAAAAGAAAACCTATAGAATGGGAGGAAATTTTGCAAATCCTCTATCAGATAAGGGTTAATATCCAAAATATATAAAGAATTCAGTCCACTCATTAATAAAAAAATAAAACAATCTGATTAAAAAAATGGGAAGAACTAATTAGGCATTTCTTCAAAGAGGACATCATAAAGGACAATAGGCACTCGAAAAGAGGCTCAACATCTCTAATCATCAGGGAAATATCAAAACCATAATGAGATATCACCTCACACCTCTTGAAATGGTTTTACTCAAGAAGAGACAATAGATGCTAGTGAAGACATGGTGAAAAGAGAACACTTATATACAGTGTTGGTGGGAATGTATATTAGTCCAACCACTATGGAAAATGAATATGGAGGTTCCTCAAAAAAATAAAAAATAAATCTACTATAGGATCCAACAATCTCACTTCTGTGTATATGCCCAAAGAAAATGAAAACATGGTTTGGGCAAATATATGCATTCCCATGTTTATCACATAATTACACACAATAGCCAAGAAATAGAAACAACCCAAGTGTTCACCAATGGATTAATGAATAAAAAAGATGTGGTATAGGGACGCCTGGATGGCTTCAGCAGTTGAGCATCTGCCTTCGGCTCAGGGTGTGATCCTGGGTCCGGAGATGGAGTCCTGCATCAGGCTCCCTGTGTGGAGCCTGCTACTCCCCTGTCTGTGTCTCTGCCTCTCTCTCATGAATAACTAAATAAAATCTTTAAAAAAAAAGATGTGAGATACACACACACACACACACACACACACACACACACACACTGGAATATTATTCAACCATGAAAAAGGAAGATATCTTCTCATCTGCAACAACATGGATGGACCTCAAGCACATTATGCTAAACAAGATAAATCTGAGAAAGTCAAATAGTGCCTGGTATCACTTATATGTGGAATTTTAAAAAGTTAAACCTATAAAGAACAGATAATTAAATGGTGGTTACCAGGGGACCAGTGCGGGGAAGGATAAGAATGATGAGAAAGTTTAAGGGTAAAAAATTATAGAGTAATAAATAAGCCACAGAGATCATAATGTACAGTAATATGGCTGTATAATTATGGAATGGATAAATATTACCATCAGCAATCATATTACAATATATAAATGTAGGAAAGTAACATGCTATACACCTTAAACCATGTTACACATCAAATTTATTCAATAAAGACAAAATTAATGGGTGACGGGCACTGAGGGGGGTACTTGACGGGATGAGCACTGGGTGTTAGTCTGTATGTTGGTAAATTGAACACCAATAAAAATAAATTTATTAAAAAAATTAAAAATAGACAAAATTAAAATCTATAATTCTCAATATGCATAAAACATATCATTAGATATTAACTCTTTTCAAATACAACTTAGGAATAAAATTGTTTTATTTTATTAAAGTCAGAATGAAGAAACATTGCCCCAAACCCAGAAAATTATAATACGTATAACTTACATTTCACTTAGGTCTAGTTTAATGGCTTATATTTTTAAATTCCTTTGTAACAACTTCTTTCTGTGATCTATCACAATTTTAGAACATTTTGAGCCTGATGCCTTAGCAAAGGTTTCAATCTGTCAATCATTCAGCAGTCAGATTGGTCCTGCTTGAAAAAGGTTTAATAGAAAAGAAGCCATAAATCAAGAGAAATACTCAGGAAGATGCCCTTATGGAATTACCCTATAGAAAGATCAATTACTCTGGCCAAGAATGGTGAGTTTGGGGTGTGTGTGTGTGTGTGTGTGTGTGTGTATGTGTGTGTGTGTGTTTAAATAACTGAAGCTATATTTATCCTGTTTTTCTTTTTCCTTTTTCCAATATAACTGAAATACATTAAAATCCTACCAGACTATTCAAAATAGAATATTTCTACCAATCGATCTCACTGACAGAAATCTCATAATTTTTGAAATAATATTACTAGAGCATACATAAATACCTGCCTTGTACTTGCAGCTCTTCTGAAATTAGATAACATATAGGTCAGCCCTTAGCACCCATCCAACTGATTGGAGAATTGGATAGTTCCATCTTATGCCTCATCATCAGCTCTGCCTTTTTTTTTTTTAAGATTTTATTTATTTATTCATGACAGACACATAGAGAGAGAGGCAGAGACACAGGCAGAGGGAGAAGCAGGCTCCAATGCCTGAAGCCCGATGTGGGACTCAATCCCAGGGCTCCGGGATCACACCCTGAGCCAAAGGCAGACGCCCAACCACTGAGCCACCCAGGTGTCCCTGCCTTTTTTTTTTTTTTTAATGTGTATCAGCAAACAGCTTTCTGAATCATATAGGAACTAGTTAGAACCTAATAAAAACGCTAACATTAATTATAACAATTGGATTATTTTGGACTGGTATTCATGCTGCAATTAAATTCCCCAACTCTGTGTACTTGGTTCTAGTAGTTCCAGATACACTTATAGGTAACCACATGAACTTGTCTATATTTTAGTAGGGCAGATAGCATAAAAATTCCTACAATAATAAATCATAGTTCATATTCACTCATGCAGTATAGGATGGGATGTTATAGAACATAAACAACATATATTTTCTGAATACCTCCTGAGTGCATGGCTCTGTACTGGGCACAGGGTATGAAAAACAATATGACATAGTCTGTTTATCATATTATTTAACCTCAAGCAGCATCTGTCAGAGTTGATCACTACTCATAATCTGTTCCCCTTGGCTTTCCAATACTATGCATTCTGTTTTTCTCCTACTCCTTGGCCTATTTCTGTCATTGCTCTTTTTCCTTCTTTCTGTACCAGATTTCTGAATTTCTGAATGATAGAATTCGCTAGGGCTAAATTGAGAGTATCTTTTCAATCTCTTTCTCTCAGATAAACCCATTCATTCCTTGGCCTTAAATACTTTCAATACACTGGATGATCCATTTACATTCCTTTTAGTTGTTGTTTTTTCAAAGACAGAAAATAAGACTCAAATCATTGATGGTCAAAATTACCCTTGAGTGGGACACCTGGGTGGCTCAGTGGTTGAGCGTCTGCCTTTAGCTCAGGGTGTGATCCCTGGTCTGGGGATCGAGTCCCACATTGGACTCCCTGCGAGGAGCCTACTTTTCCCTCTGTCTATGTATCTCTCTCTCTCTCTCTGTCTCTCCTTTAAAAAAAAAAATTACCCTTCAGTATCCTTTTGGGAGTTACCTTCTTAGAGAACAACCTATAGCCTTTTATTACTCCAGAACAGAGATTACTGTTTCTTTGATAAAATATTTAGCATGTATTTAGGATCTACATTATATCAAAGACAAATGAAATCTCAAAGTCTGCCAGATGTGAGAGGTATGTATACACTGTGAGAGGTATGTAGGGGTTGAGATTTCTCAAAAACCACTGGACTCACCTCTTTAGGCCCACACTCATCCTGGGGTGTATTCTCAGGGAGTTGAAGGGGGAATTGTTAAAAGTATTTAAATTGGGGTGTGCATGTATATATTTTAATCTAACTGTACTTTATAGCCAACCTAATACTTCTTTGAAATTCCCAGACTCTTTTGCATTTCCAGCTGAACATTTCACAACCTCTTGAAATTTAACATATCCAAAAATCCGAATTCTGATCTTTCCACACACACACAAAAAAACAACTCCTCCTGCAGCCTTCTTCAGTTCATAAGTGCAGTCTCCTTTTATCCATTGCTTAGAGTCAGAAACGTAATCATTGTGCTTTATTCTTTTCTCTGATTCTTTACTTATTAAATCGCAAACACCTTGACTTCTACTTTTAAAATATATCAGGAACTGATTTATTCACAGGTCCCCAACCACACTTCCATCACCTCAACCCAACCCAGAGTCTCCCATACCCCCAGGATACCTCATCTCTCTGCTTCTACTTTAACTCCCACCACCATTCTCATGCCCCAACCCCATCTGACACACAGACACATGGATTTATTGTCCATATATCTCAGAGACACCAATAATTTTTAATACACACATTGGATTATGTCAATGCAAGGTCCTGTTTAAAGGCCTTTAGTAAGTCTTTAGTAACTGCCCATTTTGTTTCAAATTAAAATCCAAACTATTTTGAGGAGCCCCTGCCCACTATTACAACCTCATTCCTTGCTACTCTCCTACTCCTGACTTCTCTGTACCTTTTATTTTCATCAGTACTCTAAGTTCTATATAATTTTGCTGCTATTCTCTCTATCTGGATATATCTTACCCCAGAATTCTATCAGTATGGTTCTTTATCATTGATTAGGATTAGACTTCATTGCAGTCCCCAAAAGAGCCATCACTGACTACCCTGAGGTTCTTTCACAAAGCACTGTATTTTCTTTATTGCATGAACATCAGTTTTGTAAACAGTTTTATTAAAGTAAAATTAACTAAACAGCACATATTTAAGTGGTAAGTTCTGACCTACATATATACCCATGAAGCTCTCTACAAAGCTAGGGTAATGACTATATCCATCACTTTTAAAATTTTCCCAATGCCCCTTTGTAATCTCTCTGTTGTACCCTTCTGTAACCATCTCCTTTCATTTTCCCACCAACTCCCACATGCCCTGATTTATTATTTTGTCACTATATTTTACATATTCTAGAATTTTATGTAAATAGAATCCAATTCAAGCCCTTTAAGCTGTAATTCCATACATTTACAAAACATTATACTGGGTGGAGGTAGAAATAATAAGAAAATATTTTTCTAACTTGAGGAAGCTAAAAAAAGAAATACAAACGTCACAAATACAATTATAATTTTTTTTTACAAAACCAAATACTTGCACAAGACAGATATTAACACTTGTGTATGGCTTTAGAGGAGGCAGATACCACACCCTGTTGGTGGAATAAAAAAAAAAAAAAAAAAAAACCTGAAAATTAGCATTCTGAACTTTGCCTTCAAGAGAATATTTAATTTTTGACCAGTAGAGTTGGAAAGAGCCAGATAAAAAGCTATTCCAACTTGGTTAGGAACTTTATCAGGCAAAGGAATGATATAACTAAAGGGACTCATTTTCCTAAAGGGAAAATGTGAAGTTTATGTGGGGAGTGGGGCATTAAGGAATCTATTTTGAGTAGAAGTTTCTGAGGGTATAAGGAAGATTGTGGAGGTATAGTAGGGCTGGTGCTTCAAGAGTCTTTTAAGTGAGACAATGGAATTGGCCTTAATGCAGCAGGCACAAATTGCTTGAGAATCCATTTCCAATAAGGAAAAGGAGGCATCAGTTATCCCAGGAAGTTGGCATGTTGAAGACTATATTCCCTTTAGCTTTTGTTCTGGAATTCTGGGGAACATCCTGGAATCATGAAATACTACACCCAATGTTTAGGTTTCTTCAATCTCTCTCTCCAAGGAATGCAATCCAGCAGTCCAGGGGGGCTTTTACTATTTCCCGAGGCCTCAGATTTACATTGTGCTTCTTGGTGATACTAGCTCACTTTATAAATGAGGAGGACAATCTTTGGAAAACAAAAGGATTTAAGGCATGGCATATTTAAATACTTAAATATTTATGCTTTAAAAATAGTTACTAATCAGGCAGCCCAGTGGCTCAGTGGTTTAGTGTCGCCTTCCGCCCAGGGCATGATCCTGTAGACCTGGGATTGAGTCCCATGTCAGGCTCCCTGCATGGAGCCTGCTTCTCCCTCTGCCTGTGTCTTTGCCTCTCTCTTTCTCTCTCTGTGTCTCTCGTGAATAAATAAAATCTTAAAAAAATTAGGCACTAATATCTTGGACATTGCCTTTACCAATATATTTATAGATATGTCTCCTTAGTAAAAGGAAACAAAAGCAAAATTAAACTACTGAGACTCTACCAAAATTAAAGGCTTTTGTACAGCAAAAGAAACCATCAACAAAATGAAAAGGCAGTCTATTTGAATGAGAAAACATATTTGCAAATGACACATCTGGTGAAAGATTAATATTCAAAATAATAAAGAACTCATACAACTCAATGCCAAAAAAAAAAACAAAAACAAAACAAAACAAACAAAAAAAAAAAAACAAGGAATCCAATTAAAAAATGGACAGAGGACCTGAATAGATAGTTTTCCTAAAAAGACATACAGATGGTCAAAAGACACACGAAAAGATGCTCAACATCACTAATCATCAGGGAAATGCAAATCAAAACCACAATAAGTTATCACCTCACACTAGCCAGAATGGCAAGCATCAAAAAGGCAAGAAACAAGTGTTACAAGGATGTAGAGAAAATGAAACTTTGTGCACTGTTGGTGGGAATATAAATTGGTGTAACCATTGTGAAAAACAGTATGGAATTTCTTCAAAAACTTAAAAATAGAAATACCATATGATCCAGTAATTTCACTACTGGGAATTTACCCAGAGAAAACAGAAACACTAATTCAAAAAGATAATATGAACCCCTATGTTTATTGCAGCATTATTTGTAATACTCAAGATATGGAAGCAACCAAAGTATCCATCAATAGATGAATGGATAAAGAAAATGTGGTATATATACACAATGGAATACTATTTTATTTTATTATTTTTTGTTTGCTTCAAGTTTTTATTTAAATTGCAATTAGTTAACATACAGTGTAAAATTAGCTTCAGGAGTAGAATTTACTGATTCATCACTTATACACAATACATATTGCTTATCACAACAAGTGTCCTCCTTAATACCCATCAACCATGTAACCCACTCCACCTCTAGTAACTCTCAGTGTGTTCTCTATAGTTGAGTCTGTTTTATGGTTTGCCTCTCTCTTTTTTCCTATGTTCATCTGTTTTGTTTCTTAAATTCCACATATGAGGGAAATTATATGGTATTTGTCTTTCTCTGACTGACTTATTTTGCTTAGCATAAAACACTCTAGCTCTGTCCACATTGTTGCAAATAACAAGATTTCATTCTTTTTATGGCTAAGTAATATTCCAATGTACATGAATACCACTTCTTTATTGATTCATCAGTCAATGGACATTTGGCTTTTTGATAATTTGGCTATTGCTGATAATGCTGCTGCAAACATTGGGGTACATGTGCCCCTTCAAATCAGTATTTTTGTATCCTTTGAGTAAATACCAAATAGTGCAATTGCTGGGTTGTAGGGCAGTTCTAGTTTTAACTTTTTGAGGAATCTCCATACTGTTTTCCAGAGTGGCTGCACCAGTTTGCATTCTCACCAACAGTGAGAGGGTTCCCTTTTCTCTGTATCCTTGCCAACATCTGTTGTTTCTTGTGTTGTTAATTTTGGCCATTCTGACTGTTATGAACTGGTATCTCATTGTAGTTTTGACTCATATTTCCCTGATGATGAGTAATTTTGGCATCTTTTCATGTGTCTGTTGGCCATATGAATGTTTTCTTTGGAAGAATGTCTGTTCACTTCTTCTGCCCATTTTTAACTGGATTATTTATTTCTTGAGTGTTAATTTTGATAAGTTCTTTATATATTTTGAATACTAACCCTTTAGCAGATATATCATTTGCAAATAGTTTCTCCCATTCCAGTGGCTCCCTTTTAGTTTTGTGTATTGTTTCCTTTGCTGTGTAGAAACTTTTTATTTTGATGAAATCCCAATAGTTTATTTTTGCTTTTGTTTTCTTTGCTTCCGGAGACATATCTAGTAAGAAGTTGCTATGGCCAATGTTAAAGAGGTTACTGCCTGTATTCTACTCTAGGATTTTGAAGGTTTCCTGTTTCACCTTTAAGTCTTTCATTCATTTTGAATTTATTTTACACAATAGAATATTACTTAGTCATAAAAAAAGATGAGGTTTTGCCATTTGCAAGAACATAGATGGGCCCAGAGGGTATTATGCCAAATAAGTCAGACAGAGAAATATAAATACCATATAAGTTCAATATAAGTTCACTTATATATGGAATCTAAAGAACAAATGGGCAGACAAACAAGCAAAAACCAAACAGACTCAAATACAGAGAACTGATGCTTACCAGAAAGGAGGGGGCTGAGGGCTGGTTGAAAGAGGTACAAACTTCTAGTAATAAAATAAATCAGTCACAAAGATTAAAAGTACAGCATAGGGAATATAATCAATAATGTTGTAACAACATTTTATGGTGAGAGATAGTGACTACACTTACTGTCGAGCACTGAGTAATATACCAAATTATCTAATCACTATGTTGTACACCTGAAACTAAGATAACATTGTATGTCAACTATGTCTCAATAACAGATTTAAAAATAAACAGGATGAATGTCTGATAAAATAGAAAATTTAAATAAGAGCCTGAATTTTATAACATAATACCCAAAACCACCAGGATACAATTGAAAATCATTTGTTATACATAAAACCAGGTACATCCCAACTTAAATAAGAAAAGATAATCAAAAGTTGCCAAAAATGAGATGGCATATTTTGGGAATTATCTGGTCAGTGAAAATATTTTGTATAATTTCAATTAAAAATCATATATATATAAAACATATCTTACATATATTGTTATATATGTGTGTAATATTGTTTATTTAAATAGGAAGGACTTTCCTTTAAGAAAGAAAAAATCAATGAGTTGACCATAAGATAATTAAAACTATCTGTATTTGCGGTAATTGGGTGATGGGCATTAAGGAGGGCATCTGATATGATGAGCACTATTATACTGTATATTGGCAAATTGAATTTAAATTTAAAAAGATAAAAACAAAACTAAAAGAAACAACAAAGAAAGATCACTACAAAATACAAAAGACTGGCTTCTTATGTACTTTTTTCCAGATAAACCATAAAGTTCCTGTCAAAAAAATTTAAATGAAAAACAATAAATTGTTCACTGAGAATCCACCTGTCATTTCCCTCAATGAGCTTATGCCTGGAAAACGTCTAATATGACTTTTGAAAGAAAGTCAGGGTGACTTCAAAGCTTGTGCTCATTCTACTATCTTAAACTGAAATATGGAAAACATACTAATGTCCTCAAATTCACAAAATAAATAAGTGTATCTTTCTATTTTATCTTTTTAGTAAAAATTAGAAAAATATATTTTATTTTGATATTAAAACAAATCTTTCTCTATTATGGCATATGATACAAAATTCTCATGAATTTGATAATCTGAAAGCTATGATTTTAAAGTTGCTTATCTGATTCCTATTATGGCCCTGGTACATTTGTATTATGCTTTGCTTTTGGAATATCTAGTTGTGAAATTTTGTGACTACTACACTAAAATATTTTAATTTTTTGACTGAGTTAGGGATTTCCTACTTTCATATAAGTGCACTGGCTTCTCCCCTGCATAAGTGCGATATCTTGTTATAGTGCTGAAAATATAAAAATGAAACATTACATACTACTTAAATACCACATTTTTAAAATTTAAATTTAGTTAACATATAAAGTATTATTAGTTTCAGAATGATTCATCAGTCTTATACAACATCCAGTGCTCATTACATTATGTGCCTTCCTTGATATCCGTCAACCAGTTATCCCATATTTGTGAAAAGATCATAAGACAATCTTAACTTCCTAGATACTAAATGGGATGACAAATAAACTTATTTTCACTTCTCTTCCATTGTAATTTGAAACACTTAAAAAAAAATCCAGGATCTTTGAAAACAATCTATAATCTCAAATTTCTCATAAAATTTAAAGCTCTAGTAATATTTTTTCTGTGTCACTATGTGGCATATAATCTTGATTATACTCTACTAATTGCCTAGGAGATATTTTACTCTTGTTTCAAAAGAGTCAACGGATTTCTTGGCAGAATTACTTAATTCTACTCTCCTGGTAAAATTTATCTTGAGGTAATGATATTTGGACTATCCTAAATCTGAGCCACTGTGTTTTCAGTCAGGTTTGACATTTCTCCTGAGTAACGGAATCGATCTGGTGCCGTGTCGTGTGTATTGCAGAGCAGATGCTGCATTTCACCCTGGAGTATAATACAGTTGAAGGTGCAGTGATTCCTACATATCCACTTAACAAACTTTGTGCAATAACTGGAAATAAAAGACACCACCCAAAGAATGTTTACTCAAATGAATTAAATGTTTATTAGAAAAATGTAAAAATAGCCATAGGACATTCAATCAGTTCTTTTTGATACCATTACTTTTAGTCATTCATTTATGTACTGATGAAATAATTATTGAATACCTACTACATAAAGCATATGGATCTTAAATGAAAAATAAAAGTGTCCATCAACTCCCAAAATTTACAGTCTAAGAAGGAAAACAATCATATGCAACATAAGTATAAAGCAAAATGGGATAGGTTATAAAGTTGGTAAATTTCTATTCTATTACGTAAGATTGTAAGCATTTGAGTGAAGAGAAAAATAGTAACTCACTTTTGTATAGAGCAGTATTTCCTGACATTATTTGATTAGAGTGTAAATTTACTAATCTCTCCCTAGAGATTTTATAGTCTCTAGTTTCATTTTT
Source organism: Canis aureus (assembly GCF_053574225.1). Taxonomy (NCBI): domain Eukaryota; kingdom Metazoa; phylum Chordata; class Mammalia; order Carnivora; family Canidae; genus Canis; species Canis aureus. The sequence goes on along the minus strand of NC_135617.1, from coordinate 10,930,065 downwards.
TTACATGTTATATGATAAAGTAGGAATTTAAATAAATGCTTAAAATTTCCATGTTTCTTAAGAATATTCATATAGAAGTAACCCTTTTATAAGATAATCATGTCCCCCAAAATCCATATGTTGAAGTCCTCACCTCAGTACCTTATAATGTGACCCTTAATTGGAAATGGAGTCAAGATGACATCATACTGGAATAGGGTGAGCCCTTAATTGAATCTATCTTTTTACAAAAAGCAGAAATTTGGACACAGGGAGCATGCCATGTGAACATGAAGGTAGAGATTAGGGTGATCTACCTATAACCCAAAGAACACCAAACACTGTCAGCAAGCCAACAGAAACTAAGGGAGAAGGGTGCAACAGAGTCTCCTCATAGCTCTCAAAAGGAACCAACTCTGAGGACACCTAGCTTTCAGACTTACAGCCTCCAGAACTGTGAAAATATGAATTTCTGTTAGGCCTCCTAGTTCATGTTATCTTGTTAAAGCAGCCCTAGGAAACTTATAATTCTTAAAATATTTATAATATAAAGGGTGCTGGGTGACTGCCTTTGGTCTGCCTTCGGCTCAGGTTATGATCCCAGGGTCCTGGGATGGAGACTTGTACTGGGCTCCCTGCTCAGTGGGGAGTCTGCTTCTCTCTCTCCGTTTGCCCCTGACCAACACTACTATGTGCATGTACTCTCTCTCTCTCAAATAAATAAAGTCTTAAAAAGAAATAAAAAATATAAGAAGACAAATTTTGCATGTTGTATCTTACAATGTAATAAAACATTATTTTAATTATATAACAAGAGAAAGGACTTACTGATATATTTCAACATAGGCTTTTTATGATTTTATCATGTCTGGCATTAGAAAATAAAACATAGGGCTCTTGGGTGACTCAGTCGGTTAAACGTCTGCCTTCGGCTCAGATCATGATTCTAGGATCCTGGGATTGAGGCCTGCAACAGGCTCTCTGCTCAGCAGGGAGTCTGCTTCTCCCTTTCCCTGTGCCCCTCCCAAATGATGCTCTCTCTCTCTCAAATAAATAAAATCTTTAAAAAAAGAAATTAAAATATATATAAAATGTATATTCAAATTTAGGTTGAGAAAAAATTACATTCTTGATACTGATGTTTAAAATTCTTGAATTTTACACTCAAGGAAGAAATGGATCATGAACATACTTTGTCCTCATTAATTGTCCTACATGCTCTATCATTATGTACTCAGAGCCTCTCAATCTATTTCATTTTAAAGAGAAAAGTACTTAAAATCTCCTTATATATTTATTTTTTAAAACATAGAAATTAAAGCAAATGTGATTCACTAAAAATTTCAAAGCATTATTAGGAGGAATTAAAGGGATATACCATATTTGTGTTTGGAAAGCTAAATATTATAAATATTATAAAGAAGTATAAAGAGATAATGAGATCCCAATAAAACTCCAAAAAGTTTGGGATGCCTGGGTGGCTCAGTGGTTGAGCATCTGCCCAACCATGATTATGATCATGCTCAGGGCATGATCCTGTGGTCCTGGGATCGAGTCCCGCAGCAGGGACTCCACCAGGAGTCTATTTCTCCCTCTGCCTGTGTCTCTGCCTCTCTCTCTGTCTCTCTCATGAATAAATAAATAAAATCTTAAAAAAAAAAACTCCAATAAGTAAATAAATATTTACTGTAGACATTGAAAGGTTAACTCAAAAAATCATACAGGATGCAAAGGGCATAAAATAACAAAGACAAAAAAAGAACCACACAAAGTAGTCATATTACCAGCCCTTAAGCTTATTATTAAGATACAGTAATTAAGATTTTGTGGCACTGACAGAAGAATGAATAAAGAGACTGATGGAACAAACTAGAAGTTATTGTCCCAGACCAATTTTCAGTTTTACCAAATATTCCTATTTCAACATGTCAATATAGGTCTCCTATTTTTATGAAGAGTTTCCTTGGATTGTAGTCTTAAACATTAAATTGGGTTCCATTGCTTTATCTTTTTTAGAGACCCAGGTTTTTAAGATATTCTTTGCCTGTCTTCCATTTCAATTACTTTTTTCTCTGGTTTTTAAAATTTTCTTTAACTCATCCCCATTCCTATTTTCTTGGTTATTTCCCCACTTTTCTTGACTGCTCCTTACTAAATTTTTATTTTAATCCATATTCCCTTTAACTTAGTCTATTTCTGAAAATAGTTTTATCTTCTCTTTTATGTCTCTCTTGAATTCTATCACCTCTCATTTTTTTAAAAGATTTTATTTATTTATTCATGAGAGATAAGAGAAAGAGAGAGACAGAGACACAGGCAGAGGGAGAAGCAGGCTTCATGCAAGGAGCTCAATGTGGGACTTGATCCTGGGTCTCCAGGATCACACCCTAGGTCATTTTTTGTAATTAAAGAGTTTTATTTTATTAATTTATTATTTATTTATTTGTAATTAAAGAGTTATTTATTTATTTATTTATTTATTTATTTATTTATTTATTTAAGAGACACAGCTAGAGAGAAAGGCAGAGACATAGGCTGAAGGAGAAGGAGGCTCCCTGCAAGGACAGGGACTCTATCCCGAGTTCTGGGCCAAAGGTTCAACTGCTGAGCCACCCAGGTGTCCCTCAATTCCCATTTTCTCATTTTCTTTTGTACATTTCTGTTCTTAGATTTTTAAATTTCTGTTTAAAGATTTTTCCATCTGTTTGTTTGCCTTTGTTTATTTGTTAATTCATTCTACCGGTGCGCAAATGTTTGTTTGAAGATACGTGATTCAGCTTGGAATGTTATGATAGAAGGTTTTTTTTTAATATTTAATTTTTGAGGAGACATGAAGTATCTATTTTTCTGGTTTCCTCTGACAGTAGCTTTGTACAGATGCTGTTTGTATGCTTCTGCACTTTATGAACAGGGTTGAAGGCTGGGGGTGAAAGAAAGATTCCAATTTGGGAACTCTTCCTTTGTAAGTGTGGTTAAATGTAGTTTTGCTAATGGAGAGTGTCTTGCGAGGATGCTGGGGAAAGGTTTTGGTTTCTTTTATTTTTCAGAACCCTGAATTTTCTCCCCTTACTTCTTTTTCCTTTTACCATGCAGGCACTGAATGCTGCTTCTGTCTTCCTTTTCACTTTTTTCTCCCCATGAAATGTTGCTTTACTTAACACTGCTTCCTCAAGTCTCACATGTGAAGTTCCTTTGCAACAGTCACTATTTTGATCTGCAGGATCTTGTTTAGCACTTTCATACTTGGGGTGGATTTTTTCTTGAAGGGGAGGATTTTAGCTTACCGTGCAAGGGCTTCAACAAAAGCTCAAGAAAACTTTGACTAGAAACATTTTATTTTCATAGTTAAAGAAAACATTCTCTGACTTCTAATCACGATCAAGTCATAGAAAATTATTAATTTACTTTTTTAGGGGAAGATTAGTGAAAGATTAACATTTAGGCAGCCATCATTTGCCAATACCTTGACTACCAATGTTTTTTTTTTTTTTTAATTACACTGTATTCTTAACTGGAGAATATACCCCATATAAGGTATATTTGGTTGCTGGCAACAGAAATCTGGAATAATAATAGCTTAAAAAGATTTTATATTTTTCTCTTAGAGAGGTCTGAAGGCAGGGGTCCACTCTGACAACTGTGCAATGTCACCATTACCCAAGTATCCCTTACTTTTTTCCTGCACATCCATCATTAGCCTGTGGCTTCCATTCCCAAGGCTGCCTCAATGTTGCAAAATGCTGAAGACTCAGTTACCACTTTCATGTTCCAACCAGAAAGAAGGAAAAAGAATGATGAGTAAAGTGGGGGTACTCTTTCAGATGACTCAGCTCCCTTTAAATGAGTGCTTTAAACAGTCTGCCCAGTAACTCCTTGTTTATGTCTCATTAGTTACCACTACCTGCAGGAGAGATGAGAAAATCTACTGTTTAGTTAGGCACCTTTCTAACCCCAATAAAGGCACTGTTCTCTTAATAAGGAGAAGGGGAAAACAGGTACTTGATAGGTGCTGGAAGTTTCTGCTACAGGAAATAAGTCTTTGTTTATGTAATATGGGTGGCTTGGCTTTTCTCCATGCCTAATATATTTCTATGTCTAGGCATCCATTACATTAAATGATTATGTATTTGAAGTGAATAATAGTCAGAATACATTTAGTTCAGCTAACTCATTTTAAATCTGTGCGTGCATTAACCGTATTTTATACTAATATGTGTTAGCTCAACTTTATAATCTAAAGGTATTAACTCAGCAAAATATGGCAAGTTTAAAAAAAATCTTATAAATTTGAACAACTCCTTTAGCGGGAGAAGTCAAATCACTGTAAATTTTTCTGTTATGTGTGCATTTAAATAGTCTTTGATATTAAATAACTATATTTTAAATCTAATAGCTCTAATAATAGTTTTGATATATGTCTTTCTACTTGAATCATTCAATATTTTACCACTGACTAAAAATTTCTGGTTAGCAGTATAACTGTCATTCAGTTTCTAGCTTCAGAGTTAGGAATTTATTTATTTGATTAATACTGAACTTTTACTACTCTGAAGAGCTTAAGGCAGTGAATGGCTAAGTGGAACCCTGAAATATTTAGCATTACAAAGGCAAAAAGAGGCAAGGCAATAAATAGGGTGTAGAAAATGGGAGAAGGCAGATGGTGACAACTTCAAGCCCAGGTAACACTCCAGGCAGTGTTCTCTAAGAGTGATGCATTAGGAAAAGAAAAAAGTTCCCCACACTTCCTCCTTAATAGCTGCTTTTGTAATTTACTGGGATAAAATTATCTTTCTCAACTTTATTTTTCAGATTCCCAAATTATTGCATGTACTTTCTAAATTTTCTTTTATCCTATCTTACAAAAACACATATTCATGCATTTATACAAAAGAAGCATATAATTTAAATGGTTTTGACATATTCTGAAGCTTATCCAAATATCCCAAAGTTGAGAACCAGTGACTTAAAATATGAGTTTGTCAATTAGATAGAGGGAGAGGGAGGATATTATTCCAGGCAGAGAAGGTAGATAAGCTACAGTTTCAAGCTGCCATAACTTCACGTTGCAGTATTTAGGGACTGCCAATAATTTTATATTTATTTCAAAATAACAGTACTTGTAGGAAGATTGTGAGGATAAAGGAGTAGATAAAGGGTTGTTGACAGATGAAACCATGCTGTTCTTTAAACTTGATATATTTATTTATTTTAGCAGTAGATAGAACTGCTGATGAATTTTCAAGGTGTTCTACTGCAAGAAACATATTTTGTTGTTCTCTCTGCTATTTTACCATCTTTTCTGTGCCTTATTTCTTCCTGTGATTAAGAAGTCCTTGGGGTGAGTGGGTGGCTCAGTTGGTGGAACTCTTGACTTGATTTCAGCTCAAGTCATGATCTCATGGGGGTGAGATTAGTCCTCAGAGAAGGATCCATGCTGGGTGTGCAGTGTGCTTAAAATTATCTCTCTACCTCTGCTCCCACCAACCCCTTCTCCTTTAACACTCTGTGTATGCTCTCTTTCTCAAAATTAAATCAACCAATCAATCCGTTCTTTCACTTGGAATCTCTTTTTGAAATATTCCTTTTCCTAGAGTTAACCCTTTTAATATCATTTCTTCTTGGACATTCACTAAATCAATATATTTTCTTATGACTACCTATTACAGACACTGGAGGCCAAGTGCTAAACAAGACAAGCCCAATCCTTGCCCTCACTCATGCTCCCTCTTCCCTTAAGGAGAGGAAGTCATAAAATGACTGATTTAATAATTTGTTATTTAGAATCACAATGAATGCTATAGTGAGAAAGCACAGCCTGTATTAGTCTCCTCAAGCTGTCATAAAACACGAGAGAGGAGGTGGCTTAAACAACAGAAATTCGTTTTCTCACTTCTGCAAACCAGAAGTCCCAGATCAAGGTTCAACAGTATTGATTTCTGGCGGGAGCACTCCTTTTGGCTTGCAGATGGCCACCTGCTCACTAAATCCTCATATGGCCTTTCCTTAGTATGCTTTCAAGGAGAGCAAGAACAAGCAAGAGAACAAGCACATGAGCATGCTCTGCTGGTGTCTCTTTATGGGCTGATCCTGTAGGATCCTGTAGGATCAGAGCCTCATATTTATGACCCAAGTTAATCTTGAGTTATTTTCTTAGAGGTTTTAGCTCTAAATACAGCCATCCTGGGAGATAAGGCTTCAAAATTCAAATTTTGGGAAGACACTCACATTCAATCCATAGTGAAGTCTAATCAGAACATTTAACGAGGTATCCGATTTAATCTGCAGTATTAGGGAGTGTTATGAAAAGGCAATAATTGAGCTCTGAAAATTATGAAAGAATAACAGAAAGAAAATTATATAGACAAAGAGAATAGTACATAAGAAGGCCCTAGAAACAGCATGTCACATTGAGAGAACTGAAGCAAACGCAGTATTGTAGAAATCAATATGATAAAGCATGACATGAGGCAAAGCTGGAGAGGCAGGTAGGGACCAGAACTTATAAGGCCTTGTAGGCCAAGTTAAATACTGGGCAGACACTGAACAACTTTTTAAGCATAGAAGTGACAATTAGCTATGCTTCTTAAAAAGGATATCACTCTGATTGCAGTGCAAAGAAGCAATTAAAGAGGATTAAGAATGTTAGTTATAAGGGTATAATACTATGCTGGGCTGGATATGATGGTGGCCCAGGATACAGTAGTTACTCTGGAAATTGAAAGACATGGACTTAATTGGAAATAAAGTAGTACCCGCCACCCCCCTGACCCCATCTGTACTTTTGCTTTCTGTGATTTTAGTGACATGAGGTCAACTGTGGTCAGGAAGCAGATTTCTCCGTCTAATGTATGGTCAGAGGGTCATTTGTAGCCTAATGCTATGTCACCATGCCTACGTCACTCATTTCACTTCATCTCATCACATAGGCATTTTATCATCTCACGTCATCACAAGAAGTTTGAGTACAGTACAGTAAGATATTTTGAGAGAGCAACATCACATTCAAGCAACATCACATTCACATAACTTTTATTACAGCATATGGTCATAATTGTTCTATTATTGTTATTAATCTCTTCCTGTGCCTAATATATAAATTAAGCTTTGTCATAGGCATATACATATAGGATAAAACATAGTGTGTGTGTGTGTGTGTGTATATATATATATATATATGTTTTTTTTCCATGACCAAGCAAGATTTATTCCTGTAATGCAAGAATGGTTCAATATACAAAAATTGGTCAATATAAAGACTACAGTAACAGAATGAATAGGAAACAAAATATGATCATCCCAACCGCTGCAAAAAATTTTGGCAAAATTCAGTATCTTTTCACATCAAAAATAACCAGGAATGCCTAAGCAAAACAGTGTGTGTGTGTGTGTGTGTGTGTACATGGAATATTACTCAGCCTAAAAGGGAAATAATTCTGATAGGTTGCAACATGCATGAACTTAGGAACATTATGCCAAGTAAAATAAGCCAACCACAAAAAAATAATGAATGATTCCACTTACATGAGGTGAAGTAGTCAAATTCATGGAAAGTAGAAAGGTGGTTGCTAGGTGCTGGGATAAGGGAGAAACTGGTACTCACTGTTTAATGGGTATATATATATAGCTCAGTACCATCCATGGTTTCAGGCATTCACTACAGGTCTTAGAATGTATCCCCTTAGAATGTATACAGATGAGGGACTAGTGTTTTAGAGGTAGAATTGAAATAACTTGGTGATTGATTACCTTAGAAAGAATATGAAGAGAAAAGAGTCAAGGATGACTGAGATTTCTGGTGGAATTTGGACCCATTCATTATCATGCAGAAGGATAAACCTTTTTGGTGGAGGATAGAGAAAGAATCATGTGTTCAGTTTGAAACATGCTGAATTTTTGGTGCCTATGATATATCCAGTTGGATATATGTGCTGCAGATAATTTTAAACATCTCTGGGTTAAAGATTTTAAATTTCAGAATTATCAGCCATAAATGATAAATGAAGCCATTAGTTCTAGCTGAGATCTCTAGGGAGACAGTACAGAAAATAGAACAAAAGCTTAGGGCAGAGACATTGAAAAAAGCTAAGCTTTAAAGTTCAGTGAAAGCTCCTAAGGACACTTAGAAGGAACTGTCAGAGAGAAGGAAAAGCCCAGGGACTTGTGTGTTTCAAAGTAGGACGATACAGTGAGGACAAACTGCTAAGAATCAAGTATGTTGAGGTCTAAAACTTAACAAATGTAGTTAGTCAAAGAGAGTGAACAAGAGCCATTGCAATGGAACCAAACTGGAAAGGGTGGAAGAATGACTGGGACACGATAGATATTGGAGAGAACAGCAGGAACAGGGAGCTCCTGCCACTAACCTAGATGCTTAACTGGAAACTCTTAGAGATGTAAAAGAAAGGAATGAATGAATGAATGAATGAATGAATGAATGAATGATTTTTTTAAAAAGTTAATTTGAAACTCAGAACATCCAAATTTAAACTATAAATCAAACAACATTGCTTATTTTCTTTTTTTTTCTGGTGCTATATAGATTTATAAGGATATTTCAGGGTTTATACACTGAGTAGCTTTTTACTACCTAAACCAAAGAAGTGAAATCGAAATGCTATGTATTTTATTAGGGTACAAGAGCACAGTTTTCAAACGCTTTTATTCTTACAAGTGTGAAATACCATTTGGCCAGGGAAAAAGTGAAATGGATATTGAAAATAGGTAAAAGTATAAGAAAATTTAAGAAAAAAACCACACTATATTGTGGTATTAAGAGGAGTAACTAGGAGACAAATGTAAATTATAGTGTGGTAAATATAAATTGTTTACAGATCTACACAGGATTTAATTTTTAAAACTTTTTTTTTAAGTTTAAGTAATCTCTACACCCAATGTGGGGCTCAAACACAACCCCGAGATCAAGAGTCACATGTTCTTCTGACTAAGCCGGCCAGGTGCCCCCACACAGAATATTTTTAATTAATTAGTTAATTAATTTTTAAGGGTATTTAAAATTTTTTATTTGGGTGGTAATAGTGTGGTAATTTGAATCATCTTAACATGTATGTGGTGAGGTCCATTATAGATACATGAGAGAGATTTTCTAGGAAATGAATATCCTAGAGACTTGGGAGCATCCAGGAAATGAGTCCACCAGTAGAAGAGGTAATCAATACAGAACAAAGTCATTGGAAAGTATTTTAATAAGATGGTATGTTCTTTTTTTTTTTTTTTTGAAAAAAAAGATTACATTTATTCATTTGAGAGAGCAAAAGAGAAAGAGAGTGAGCATGAGCTGGGGGAGGGAGGGGACAGAGGGAAAAGCAGACTCTGCTGAGCCCAATGCTGGATTCGATGAGGGTCTCCACCCCAGGACCCCAGCATCATGACCTCATCGAAAGCAGACACTTAATCGACTGAGCCACCCAGGTACCCCTAAAATGGCATGTTCTAATAAAATGCTGGAAAAGTAGTTTACTAGAACAGCCCACTATGATTATGAGAGCAGTTTTGAACACCAAGGGCAATCTACAATACTTCATTATTCAATTTTCTCCCAACTCATATTAGTGTATAAAATAGTATTTAGGGGTGGGGCATCATCAATTGTTCAATTTCCATGAAAAGCAGGACAAAAGGAAAAAAATAGATAAAAGAAAACGTAGAGTAAGAATCCACTGTTAAACGAATCACTGAGAATGTTCCACCAATGTCTGTGAATAAATCAAGTACTTTAGAACTCAAGTTATAAAAGTGAGATAATAAGATAATTGTGGGATCAATTTCCTTAAATGTTTTAAGGAAAACAGAAAATATGTTCTTTTGGAAGCGTGAAATACAACCTTACAAATAGGCAAGAGAGTACTTGTGTGATTTTGACTCACTCTGAGTTTCACTGTGTTTAGACATGGGAGAAAATGAGAAGAAGAAATATCGTTTTATGGAAGAAGCTTGAGAGAAATGGTTATGTTCCAGTGAAAATTTTTCTGAATAATGTCTCTTATAACCAGACTTTGTACAATTCTAAAAGTTTACATGCTCCATGCCAACCGACAACTTTCACAATGTCTATAAAAAACTCCTATTCCAGACCCAAACATCTCCCTGCTGTGGGATGGCTAGTAAGCAAATACAAGCTGTCAAATCACACCTTGGAGGCACATTCCACACACAGAGCGGCATGTGTCTGTGTGCAGGCTGATTCATGTGCACAGCACACCGTTTTCCAATAGTCGGACTTCAATTTAAAAGGGGAGATTTGGGAAACCAAATCTGTTTGGCATAAATAAAATACAACTTTTCTCAAGCTACCTTTCTCTTTCTATTCTCTCGTAAATGTCAAGAAGAAAACTCAAGTACCATTTGATTATTTATGGAAGAGAAAGTAGAGAAACAATGCGTATTAAGCATTTGTACCTTACGTGGCTGGGGGGAAGGAGAAGGAATACAGGTCTAGTAGGGAAGACAATGACAAAGACTGTGTACTCCATTCCAGGGGACATTTGTTTAAAGACATAATCTTTGGAAAAGTAGGTATAAAAAAAAAACAATAAAAAGGTGACATAAGTGAAATACAGGATCTTATCACCCATGATGCTTTCATAGAATGGCAGCATGGAGAAAAAATAATTGACACATTCAATTCAGAGAGGTTTTGAAGTTTGACATTGTATATCATCTGAGTATATTATCCCCTTAAAGGGAAAACAAACAATCAAACAAAAAAAAAATTGGCATATTTCAACTGTGGAACCTGCTCTATCTCTTAACTCTGGCTGTACAATTCTGAATTCTACATTTAACTACTAAGGGGAAGGATGTCCCACCATGTCTTAGAAATGTTTTAGAAATCAGTCAACAAATGATATCAGTTCATCACTGTCTTAACAACACTGAAGAGTATCTGCCAAACCTGAGGATACACTGCTCCTTTGGTCATGATTGGTCTAAAATACTTTAATTGTATGGAAGTAGAAACATCAGGATACTCTGGTGAGACACAAGTCGATAGGCTTCGCTATTCATTAGTCAGTGCATTGTCCAAATAATATCCAGCTTCTTCAGTCTTTTAAAGTGGAGAATTGCCCTTAATACGAAATGTCCTGAGCTTCAGGGCTGGCCTTGCTTTCACATATGTTGGGAAAATAACTTAGGGGTTGCCCAAAGCTGCTCAACAGGTTATTTGGTAGCTAGACCAGAAAACACCAATGAAAGAGGACTGGGACCTTGTTCAGATGTCATGCATGTCAGAAATGGACTTTTAATGAAATAGAATAAACTTTATTTTCCTTATTCAGGATAAAAAAAAAGGCCAGTCTCTCTCTATCTTTACCTCTCTCTATCTATATCTTAAGAGCAAGGAAGCAGGCTTATTTTAATCATAGATTAGAAGCTATTTCTCATTTCCCCTCAAGGTACCCATGTGGCCTGTATTTCAGGGGGAAAGAAAACGGCAGAGGGATTTTGGTTGACATGTATTCTCATGATCTGTTAGTATTCCTTCTTTAAGAAAGGAAAACAGTCAAATATTTTGTCCTAAAATTCTCAGGACTCATTTGAGGGATGATCCTGAGCAACATCTCTAACTTCACGATTGGAAATCATATAAACCGTTCCTACTTCCAAGGCACTTAGAAGCAATTTACAACAAGACTGACACATGAAATAAAGTGAAAGAATACATCAGAAAAGCTAAATTATGTTATATGCTAAATATGCCACAGAAGACAAGTTTAAAGGAGATATTCGCTAGCATCTGCCCCCATTCTTTCTAACATCCCTCCCGCTGAGATGAAAGCATCTTTGCTCCTCACCACTGAGAGGATAATCCTGCTTTCCTATCAATATTAAAAATGGCTCAAGTCTCTCCCATTTAAAAAAATATCTCTCCAACTTGATAACACCTTCAACCCCAACTTAATAAAATTTATTGGGGGAAAAAAAGGATGTTTCTACTCATTTTCTACTTATAAGTTGTTCACTTCTCAAGCCACAGACATGGAACTATTGGCTAAGGAATTAATTATAGGGGGATCTCAGGGTGGCTCAGCGGTTTAGTGCAGCCTTCAGCCTAGGGTGTGATCCTGGAGTCCCGGATTGAGTCCCACGTCAGGCTCCCTGCATGGAGCCTGCTTCTCCCTCTGCCTCTCTCTGTCTCTCTGTGTCTCTCATGAATAAATAAATAAAATCTTTTTTTTTTAAAGCAGTATTTTTTTAAAAAAAGGAATTAATTATATATGTGTAGTTGAAGGATAAAGTATAGAAGTCTCTTCTCTCTGATATCTGAACATCCCTTAAGGTCTGCCCTGTGGAGTTCTACTCATGCCTGGGTAGACTCATTCTACTCCTTGGCTTCAGTGATGACTGTTAGGCTGATGGCTTTGAGATCTAGATCATCAGCACATTTCTCTCTCTTGAGCTTTATACACACATTTGAAGAGTAAACCTCTCTCTCTCTCTCTCCCTCTAAATACAGATATTTGAATTTCTTGTTCATACATAAAATTAAATATGTTCAAAACTGAAATATTCTTATCGTTACCCTTTCCTACCCCACAACCTATCACCAAATCCCATTCATTTCTTTTTCCCTCTCTCCAACATATTGATATTATTCTAGGCTATTATTTGGATATACCAAGATTGCGTAGATTACTGCAATGGTCTCCTTAGTTGTATTTTTAGTCTATTATTGTGTCTAATTTCTCACAGACTGGATACAACAATCTTTAAAAAATTAAAAATAAATAAATCTGATTATTTCAAGGTCTCCTCATTGCTCACGGGATTAAATATGATTTTCTTAATAGGGATGACATGGTCCTTTGGGATATAACCCCTGATTAATTCTTCAACTTCATTTCTTGATACTTTCTCCTGTCATGCAACAGTCCAGCTGCCTATCTACCTTCAATCCTCTGAAGGCATTGGACTTCAGCACAGACTGTTTCTCTTGCTTAGTAGACTCTTTCTTATCCACGTCTGTCATCAATCATGTTACTGTTTCTCTCCACACTTTCCTTCATCTTTGAAGCCTTTCTTTTGAATCCATACCACCCAGTACTTTACCCACAACAGAGCCTCTCATGCTCTATTTGATGCTTGATTACCTTTACTTCAGCTCTCATTAGCTATAATACCTCTTATTAAACTCGCTGGGGTCAGCGAGTATTTCTACCTTAAATCCCTTAGTCTTCCCATAATTAAGCACAATGTCTCAGATGCAGTATGTGCTCAATAAATATGGTTAGAAAATTATATTTAAACAAAATCACTTGACTAGAATTACAGTGCAGATAGGCATATCAGGAAACAACATGTATGGAGAGTTCTCTCGTATGACCCTTTAAAGACTGGCCAAATTTAGCAATCCACTTATATATGACAGAAAAAAAAGAAAAAAAGAGAGAGAGAGAGAGATGAAACCTTACCCATTCAGGCCAAGTAGGAAAAAATCAATCAAGACTAAATGGGAAAAATCATGGCATGATGTTAAAATGAGTGCAATTGTATGAGTTTTAAGTAAGATATTCCCAACTAGACAAGCTCCTGTACAGCTGCTGAGGAACGTGCTCTAAAACAAATAAATGCTTTCAAGATAGCATGTAAATTGTAAACTTATGGGTGTTTCTAAAAGTGTTTCAAAATCACCCATTCACCTAAGTATTTTGAACATTCCTCCTGCAATTTAGCTCCAGATGCAATTTAGAACAATTTGAGGGAAAAATTTGCTAAGTAAAAATAATTTTCAATCAGCCCCCTTTTTCAAATTATAAGCTTTCAATTTATAACCTTAGCTGTTCTAATTAATGAGATTTAAATACCTTTGAAACTGGAAAGAAAGTTCTTGGTCCTGGGTGATGTATGGTTCTAAAAAGTAAACATATGATTTATAAAACAATATTATCCCACAGCTGTGGGGGGAAAAAAATGTCCTCCTTAAAAGCTAACAAAAGCTGCTGAAGACACTTAACTTGTGAGTCATCACCTTAATCCAGCAGTGTGAGTCAGGAGACAGTGCTGGTCATGGACCACACCTGGACTGGCTCTGGGAATATTCATGCACCTTTTGCTAAGAATGTCACGGAGCAGTGATTCCTAAGGTGGAGCATGTGTGCAGAGGATGGAGCGGTAGCTGGCAGGCTCCCCGAGGAGCCTCAGAACAGCATAAATCAATGTTTATGTTGACAATGATGTGCCTTCATTATATTTGAAGCCTGGGTTCTTGTGTTTGCAAGGTCAAATTTTATCATACAAGGTGTCACATGGTTTTCCTAGAACAGTTTTTATTTCTACAATGTAATCATTTTAAATATCACATGTGCATGTCTAACACATAAGTTCCCATGTACACAGACACATGCAAATATTCTGCATCAAAAGATGGAACACTGAAAATACGATACATTTTCATATGTTTACCCTCATCTCTATCACAATCATTTCACAGAAAAAAAAAAAAAAAGATCCAGACTCCATTTTTAGGTTTTAAGAATTCAAGAAATGCTATCATGTTCATCCCTCCATCTCTTATAGAATTAGATCTAAAAACACTCAAAACTAATGAGGAAACATTTTACGTGTAAAGACCTTCAGAAACAGAGATCCACAAACCTCTTTCAATAATGCATTCCTGAAAAAAAATACCTGAAAACTTTTGCCTGAGGAAACTATTTTCTATAATAACATGAATTCCTCAGATAGCAGCAAAAGCCCATTTCCTGCTGTTAGCTCTCAATAGGAAGGAGATGAATAATTTTTCTTCATATCTTTGAACAATGTTTAAATTATTCCCCAATCTTCTCTGTTTCACACTAAATAATTCCTCACTCCCTGAGCACTTCTTCATGGGTTTTACTTGAAATTATCGTTGTTGATCTCTATTGCACTCACTTCAGAGTCTCTTTATGAGTTATAGAAACCTAGACTCGAAAATTTAATAAGAGTAAAACTCAGAATTCACATTTTTCATAGTCTTATTTGTAGCTTCCAATCTTCTAGTTAAAAAAAAAATAATAAGAAAATGGGAAAACAGCAACACAACATCCTGGAACTTATTTTCCAAGGCTGCCCATGTTTGCTGTTGTCTTCATCCAACCTGTAAACCATCCCTATCCCCACATTCATTCCCTCCTTTTCCAGAAAAGTGCAATATTTTATATATTGGAACCTCTAAACTCTATTAATGTTACTGTGAAACAGAGCCCCATGAGACTGTTTAAATAAAATCAGAGCGCAAAAGCCCTTCGCTGACTTGAGACAGGATTCTGATGTAAGGAACAATACTGATTTCTCCAGTGGACCGAGAAGAACAGTTTTAATTGGATTAGGAATGTGAACGATGGGTCCCCTAGAGATTTTTAATGCTTAGTTAGATAAAATTCACCTAACTCCAAGGATTTGCTTAGGAGATGTGATATCCCCCCCCCCGCCCTAGTTTTATTGAGAAATAATTGACATACATCACTGTGTAAGTCTAAGGCATACAGCACAATGGTTTGATTTACATATATTGTGAAATGATTGCCACAATAGATTCAGCTAATATCCATCCTCTCATATAGACAGAATAAAAAGAAAAAAAATTGCCATATGAAAATTCAGGATTTACTCTTAACTTTCCTCTGTATCATACAACAGTGTTAGGTACCCTCATGTTGTATATTACATCTGCAGTAGTTAAGTCTCTCATAACTGGAAGTTTGTACCTTTTGACCACCTGCTTCCAACCTCCCCTCTACTCACCCCTTGCCTCTGGTCACCACAAGTCTGATCTCTTTTTCTATGCATTTGGTGGGTTTTTTTGTTTTTGTTTTTGTTTTTTTTTAGATTCCACCTGCAAGTGAGATTCTACAGTACTTGTCTTTCTCTCTCTGACTTATTTCCCTTAGCATAAGGAAGGCCCTTGAGGTTCATCCATGTGATGGCAAATTGTTGTTTTTTATTTCCTTGTTTTTTTTATAGTTGAATAATATGGCATCATGTGTGTCTGTGTGTGTACAAACATAATACACACAAACACACATACATACCATAACCCCTTTATCCCTTCACCTATCAATTAACACTTAAGTTGTTTCCATGTCTGGCTACTATAAATAATGCTGGTATGAAAATGGGTGTGAGTGAATGTTTCCAAGTTAGAGTTTTTGTTACCTCTGGAAACATTTCCACAAATGGAATTGCTGATCCATATGGTTTCTTTTTGAAGAATTTTTCTAGTTTGATGTAGTCCTAATTGCTTATTTTTTATTTTGTTGACTTGTGCTTTAGGTGTCACATCCAAAAAATCATTACTAAGGCCTATGTCAGGGAGTTTGTTTCTTCTAAAAGTTTCATGGTTTGTAGACTTACATTTAAGTCTTTAGTTTATCTTCAGTTAATTTTAGTCAGTGGTTTAATATATGGGTCCAGTTTCATACTTTCACATGTGAATGTCCAATTATCTCAGCACCATTTATTAAAGAGATCGTCTTTTCTGCACTGAGTATTCTTGGCTCTCTTGTCAAATACAAGTTTACCATACATACATGTATACCAAATACAAGTTTACCATACCATACTTTTTGTTTCTAAGCTCCCAGTTTTGTTCCATTAGTCAATTATTTGTCTGTTTTTATGCCAGTACCATACTGTTTTGATGACTAAAGCTTTATAATATAGTCATAAAGCTATATTAGAAGAAGTGTAACACTCTTGCTTTGCTCTCCTCTCTCAGGATTTCTGTGGCTATTTGGGGTCTTTTATGGTTCCATATAACTTTTAAGAGTGTTCTTTCTAAACATAAAAATGGCAATGAAATCTAATATAGTCTGTTTTGGTCTTTGAGGTTCAGGGGGGTGCTTCAGCTTTACCACCAAGATTTTCTCAGTTGTGTCTTATTCTTGAATAAATATTACTTGTTCTTCTTTTGAGGGGGACAAAGTCAGAAATGACCTATATTGACTTCTCGGTAGCATCACTCTAACTGAATTTAAGTTCCATAGAATGAACTGGGTCTGTTAGAGCAGTATATATTAGTTACATTTTATTGTAGACTATGGGACTTATATTTTATTGTTTACTCAGGAGCTCCTTCAGATTTGTGAATGACGAGCTAGGCATTCTCAGAATGAACTTGTTCGTGGTTATACTTAATCATTCAAGAGCCTCATTACTTGAAGGATTTAATTACAACATTGTGTAAGTTGATATAATGTATTTCTTCTAATATAAAAATGCTTTATCCTCCTTAGTGAAAGAGTACATTGCATGGGTAAGCATACTGAATGGAGACCTCTGGAGTTAGATTGTCTGAGCTAGAATCTTGCATCCTCCACATATCATCTCTGTATCTTTGGACAAATTAAATTCATATGTCTCACTTCTCTCATATGTAAAATGGAGACATATTGCTCTTTGAGTGGTTGCTACCAAGCCTGAGTAAGTTAATACTTGGGCAGTAGCTCATTCAGCCCATGGCTCCTGTCCCTGTGCTTTAATAAAATGACCTTGGCACTAAAAAAAAAAAAATAATAATAATAATAATAATCACTTAACTAGTTCCTAGAACATAGTAAGTGCTCACTAAATTATAAATATAATAATCATTGTCATCACTTAAATTTGTGATTTTTGCATATTCAAGAGTTTTATGTCAAATCTGACTTTTCCTCATACTTTAATAGTGATAATCACTAAGGAGAGGGATGAAGAGAGAAGTAAGAATGAACACGGACAAATTTTCTGTTTGGTGCTGTCTTTCCTTCTCAACTCCTAGAGAAAATGCCAAGTAGTTCTCTTCTTCAATATTTTGAAATCTAGAAAGAGGAGCTCATGTAGGCACATGAAATCTCCAAATGAACTCTGGAGGCACTGACAGGTAACAGAGACCGAGATT
The DNA here is from genome assembly GCF_053574225.1 of Canis aureus. Classification (NCBI taxonomy): domain Eukaryota; kingdom Metazoa; phylum Chordata; class Mammalia; order Carnivora; family Canidae; genus Canis; species Canis aureus. Next base: position 10,912,208 of record NC_135617.1, on the reverse strand, counting down.
ACTCCATTTGTCACCATTAGACAAGCTTAGGAGTTAACAAGATGGTCTTCCATACACAAATATTCCTGGGGATAAATCTTCTCATTCTTCCCTGCATTATTTTGACTGACTTTACTCATATAGCCACTTTACTTGACATTTAGCTGCATCAGTATGAATGGTAATTTTAATATAAGTGAGGAAAGGAGTTAGTTCTATATATATTTTATGGAGCTCATTCTGTGAGGGATGTAGTAGCTAGACAATGCAAGAGATAATAGGATGAGTACATTTTTGCCATCAAGGAATAAATATTTTAATGAAGATGAAAGAGATGGCATACAATGTAGAGCCAATAAATGCTTTATCTCCTAGTAAGACATGAGGCATAAAGAGACAAAAGATTCATGGTCCATGTTGGGTTTACAATAGGAATTGCAACTGACCACCTGCAGATATACTTATTTGGCAAGCCTGGTGCTTTAAATTTTTTAAATGTGCTTTTATTTTTAAAGCATGAATTTTCACATAAAAATTTATGTTTCTAAAAAAATCATGTTTCTAGATTCTCTTTAAAATTTGGGAGTTCTGGAAAGATGCGTCTTTACGAATTAGTGCAACTGCTGATAGGAGACTACTGAAAGCTAAGGCTTATGCTCAGCAGATCACCAAAGTCCAGATCCTGCTACCTCCTACATGCATTAAGGATCCCTGACTCCTGTAAGCATTTAAAATTAAAGTTTGGGTCATACATGATATTAATTCAAAACATTTAATACTCCTGTTTGTCCTATATCTAATACTATAGACTGGAGGCAACTGGTGTTTTTTTTTTTTTTTAATTTTATTTATTTATTCATAGAGACACAGAGAGAGAGAGAGGGGCAGAGGAACAGGCAGAGGGAGAAGCAGGCTCCATGCAGGGAGCCCGATGTGGGACTCGATCCAGGGTCCCCAGGATCACACCCCAGGCTGCAGGTGGTGCTAAACCGCTGCGCCACCAGGGCTGCCCAAGGCAACTGGTGTTTAATATACTTTAAAAGAAAGCAAAAATATTGCATATAAAACTATACTAGAATATGGAAATATATAGTAGAAAACCAGAAAAAAGAAGTTGAAATGCTTCAAGGAGGAAGCATTTAAGGTGTAGGAGAAGAAGAAGCAATGCTTACTGACTGGGAAAATGATGAGAGGAAGCACTCCAGATGTAAGCAAAGGAATGAAGGAAGAATATTTGGGTCAGTTTTAAGGAACATAAGTTGTTTTAGTTTTTGTTGTTGTTGTTTTTAAATACACATGGGATATATTTGAGGAATATCAAGAATCTGGAATTCCATGTGGCTCTATAGTACCATACAATGGATCACCAACCATCCCTTCTTGCCAAAGTTGTTGTTGGGGCCAGAAAATGGGATCCATATGATGAATCAAGGAAATGAAGACTACTGGAATCTGGATGAAGAGTAAAATCAAGCTCAGTTATGACTTTCCTCCTCCACTTCTGAGGAGGACCTGGAAACTGGCAGCCAAGAGTCCATGGGCAGAAATCAGAAAAATGAAGACACTGGAGAAAATGAGTCCCTAGAGACCCCAGAGAGGAAAAACCAAACAGGCTTTGCAGTTCTATCTGGGAGCACCTAGGTATCTCTGTTCCACAGAGAACTAGGGCTGTTTAGGAGGCAATTGTGGGCTAAGTATTCTCTCCCCCTTAAATTGGGAGCCTCCTCATCATTGTAGCTAATAAGCCCAGGGTAGGGCTTATGTACAGCCAGCCCTCAGAAATGGAGACTGCTTATCTTAAGTGAGCCAGCATGATCTTAAGCCAAGTGAGTCATGAATGGGTACAGGAAAATAACATGTCAGGAAACCCATCAATCCAGAGAAGAAAAAGAAGCAGAACACCAGATCAAGCTGCAACTACTGAAAAAGAACTGTTATGGAAGCAGTTGATAAGTTGGATGAAGCAATGATGAGAGCTAACAAAAATACAAATACAGCACAGATGACAAGAATCTAAAGGAAAAGAAAACACTGGATGGATTAAAAATGATTGTTAAATTTAAAAATCTACCAGTTGATAAAAGGAGATGACCTTACCCTTGAGAATCCAACCAGTGGCGTGTAAGACCATGGAATGAAAATCTCATAACATAGTAAAAATACAAAAAGATGGAAACCAGGAGAAGAGAGTTGGAGGGCCAAACCGGGAGATATGACATGCAGATAGCAGGAATTCCTTCTGCAACATGCAGATGATAAAAGTTCTGAAAGAGGAAAAAGAACAGAGGGGGGATAGGAATTTAAAAACAAATTATTAAAAATCTCCACTCAGTGAAAAAATACTGAGTCTATAGTTTAAAACAAAATACTCAGAATAGGGCACCTGGGTGGCTCAGGGGTTGAGCATCTGTCTCTGGCTCAGGTCATGATTCTGGGGATCTGGGATTGAGTCCTACATTGGGTTCCATGCAGAAAGCCTGTTTCTCTCTCTTCCTGTGTCTCAGCCTCTCTCTCTGTGTCTCTCATGAGTAAATAAATAAAATATTAAAAAAAAAAAAACAAAAATACTCAGAATAAAAGGCACAGCAGGACACCTGTGTGGCTTAGCGGTTGAGCATCTGCCTTCAGCTCAGGGTGTGATCCCAGTTTGGAGATCGAGTCCCACATCGGGCTCCCTGCATGGAAGCTGTTTCTCCCTCTCTGTCTCTGACTCTCTCTCTATGCCTCTCATGAATAAATAAAATCTTTAGAAAAAAAGAAAAAGAATAAAAGGCACAGCATAAAGAATATAGTTAATGATACTATAATAACTATGTACAGTCACAGTAGCTATACTTTGAGCATAATATAATGTATAAACTTGTATCACCATGTTGTACACCTGAAACTAATGTAACATTGCATGTCAACTGTGTTCAACTAAAAAAAAATACCCAGAGAAATCATGTTAAAATTTCTGAACAAACTCTATTTCTCTAATTTTAATAATGCAGAAATTGCTATATGTAATACTTTGTTAATTATATTATTCAATTCTTTGCACTTATTTTCTTTGGTATAGGTATCCACTTCTGGAAATATTAAACTCTCCTTCTATAACTTTATTTTTCGGTTATTTTGTGTCTCTGATCATATATTTAATTTGTATGGTATTGGTGCACAGGGGTTTTAAATTGTTCATTTTTCTTCATAACATCACATGGTGCTCATTTCACAGTACTTTCCTCCTAAATATTATCTACTTATAATATTGTCATTATTGTTGTTTCCCTCCTTTCTTTGATCCTTCCTTCCTCCACCCTTTCCTTTTTTTTTTTTTTTTTTTGCATTTTTTGGTACATTATCATCAATATCCTTTAATGGTGTGAGGTATAGATATAATTTCTTATATAGAGAGTACTCTATAAATTAACCAATATATTCTTTCTGGTTAGAATGCCTCAGATCTACTCTCAGCAAATTTCAAATTTATAATACAATATTATTAACTATAGTCACTATGTTGTAGTTCTTCAGAACTTATTCTTCTTATAACTACAAGTGTTTTCTTATAACTACAACTTCTTATAACTACAATTCTTTAACCAGTGCCTCCTTATTTCCTGCCTCGACTTGAACCCCTACCATTCCATTCTGCATTTGTATGAGTTTGATTCAGGGATCATAGTTCATAGTTCATTATAGACCATCATAGTTCTTACAGGTTTTCATATTGTGTGTGACCTTAGTACTGAGAGAAATGTGAATTCAAAATAACAATAATGTATCACTTCATATTTACGAGAAGGGGAAAAACCTTGATAAGTATTAATTCATACTGTTGCTGAGATTTTAGGTAATGATAGTTGCATCATTTTAGAGAGCAGACTGGCAATAATCGTTAACTGCAAAAATATAGTAACTCCATATCTAAACATCTATTTCCTAGAAACAGATGTGCAAATGCAAGGAAATACATGTAGACACACAGAGATAAGTGGGAAAACATATAACGTTTTATTTGGAGAATGGCTGAATAAATTCAACAACCATCCCATGAAATATTATGCATATATTAAGAAGGAAAGATTATAAATAGCTATTGATTGGAGGCATTGCCATGATATAATGTTAAGAGAGAAAACAAGCCAGATGCTGAGAGGTGTTTTATTAGTAAACAAGTCCTACAAGAATCAGACACTAAAATGGATTAGACCTGCAAGACATTTATAAGGAAAAACTCTGTAAGGTAAATGGGGCAGATGCTGGAGGGGTCTGGGAAAGTCCCCTCTAAAGGAGAGAAGGAGGCAGGAGGTTTGATGTAAGAGATGTGGACTATAGTGGACTTTTTTTTTTTTCCTACAGTGGACTTCTAAGAAGGTTTGGCAAGGCTGATGGAGAGCCCTCCAACAAAGGAGGATTTCCAAACTTTGCAACAATAGGCTTACCTCATTTCTCTGCCACTTTCTGTCATTGGCCGCATGTAGCCCATAAGAAATATGGCCCATGTGCCAGCGTGACAATGGATTTCTGAGTTCATCAGCTGAGGCCACCACTCAAATAAGAGATCTAAGAGGAATATTTTCATGGCTGTCACAATTTTCTTAATTATTTTTTTCAGCATGGAAACAATAATGGATGAACATGTACTGATGGTATCATTGTTTACATTTGTCCTGGAAAGAAAAAAGAACAAAGGAAATAGGAAAAATTTTAAAAATTACCTATAAAATTATGATTTTACAAAAGTACATAAGATGAAAATTATGATTGTTTTATGTAAAATATTCTATTGGTTTAAAATAGATGTATTAAATAAATGTCAATATTTTAAAATAGACATGAATGTATTTCATGATATGTTAAGATTATCAATAGTCCTTAACTGATCTTTTAATACAAAGTAATCCATATCAAAACTACACTTATCCTTTTTTTATGGAAATTTATATGCTTATTTTAAAATTCACACAAAAATGCAAAGGACCTAGAATATCCAACACAACTTTGAAAAAGAAGAGAGTTGGAGACCTATTTTACTTCAAAATTATTATACAAATATAATAAGACAACATGGTTTTGGATCAGAATAGACAAATAGATAATAGAACACAATGGAGAATTCAGTAATAATCCAATAGACCAATACATATATGGCCAATTGACTTTTAACAAAGATGCAAAGGTAATTCAATGGAAAATAAGATGTATGCACGTTGCCATTTCAATAAGTGATGCTGGAACAACTGGATGTCCATATAAAAAACTGCATTTTGATTTATAGTTTTTACCACATTAAAAACAGTAAGTCAAATGGATCACAGAATTGAATATAAAACATAAAACTATAAAACATCTAGAAAAAAAAAAGAAAATCTTTGTGGCCTTCAGTACAACCAGTATTTCATATATACCAAAAGAATGATCCCTAGAATAAACAATTTGATACACTGGACCTCACTGAAATTAAGAACTCTTGTTCTTTGAGGAAAAAAAAAAAACACAAATTTTTTTTCCCCCAATTTTTAAAGTAATCTCTATGGCCAACATGGAGCTTAAACACAGCCTTGAGATCAAGAGTCATATATGTTCTACCCACTGAGTCAGCCAGGTGCCCCACAGAACTCCTAAAAGAAATAAAACTCTGAGTCAGAAATTGTGAGAAAATTTTTGTAATCCACATATCCGGTAAAGGACTCATATCCAGAAATATATAAAGACTTTTCAATATTAACAAGAAAACAAACCAATAACAAAAACTAGATCGCTTGCCTAATGTAACAAATTTAGCACATTCTGGACCTAGGATTTAAACGTACATCTGATTGATTCTGACAAAAGATTTGAATAGACATCACTGAAGAAGATTTATGGATAGAAAAGAATCATATAAAAAGATGCTGAACATTATTAGTCAATAGGGAAATACAAACTGAATGAGATAGCACTATCCATTAGAACAGCTTAAAAACAAAAGCTGATCATAACAAGGATTCGCATAGCATAGAGAAACTGGACCACAACTCTCATACACTGTTCATGGAACTGTAAAATAGTTTTGGAAAAATGTTTGGAAATTTTAAAAATTAAGTTACATACCCACCAAAAGACCAGTCATTCTACTCTGGGTATCTGAGTATGAAGAATGGAAGTGTATGTCTACATAAAGACTTGTATTCAAATGTTCATAGCAACTCACTTTTATTTTTTTAAAGATTTTATTTATTTATTCATGAGAGAGAGAGACACAGCGGGGGAGGTGGGGTAGGCAGAGGGAGAAGGAGGCTCCATGCAGGGAGCCCGACATGGGACTCGATCCCAGGTCTCCAGGCCCATGACCTGGGCTGAAAGCGGTGCTAAACTGCTGAGCCACCCAGGCTGCCCAGCAACTCATTTTTAATAGTCAAAAACTGAGTATAACCCAAGTGTCCATCACAGATTACCAGATAACAAATTGTGATATATCATACTACTGTGTACTATACAGCAATAAATGAGATGAACTACTGATATGTGAAACAATATAAATAAATCTCAAAGTAGTTATGCTATGTGAAGGAAGTCAGACAAAAAAGACTATATGTTATGTGATTCCATTCCTATAATATTCTAGAAGATGCAAACTAATCCAGAGTGACAAAAGCAGGGTAGGCAGGAAAAATGGGTGAGAAAAATGGGTCATAAAAATGGTATAAAGAAACTTTTGGGGGTTACAGATATCGTTATTATCTTGATTGTGGTGATGGTTTCATGGTGTATACACATGCAGAATTTTTCAGATTATACACCTTAAATATGCAGAGTTTGTTGCATGTCAATTATACTGCAATAAAAGTCTTAAAAAGTAAATACAAGAGATGTGATATGAACACAGCATAAAATATTATTTATGTATGACTATATGGATTAACATGCATAAAAAATCATGAATGGAGGTCTATGAAGAGTAGATAGTGATTGTCTTAGGCAGGTAAAATTTCAGATAATTTTTACCATCTTCCTCATATTTTTATATGTAATTCATTATTTTCTAAATATATACTATTTGTATAATCTCAAAAATAAAGCTATTTTCAATGTGAAGAATTCTGAGTGATGAAATTAATTTGATTTTTTAAAAAAAACTTTATGGATTTGAGAGAGAGATAAAGAGAGAGATAGCATGAGCAAGGGGAGGGGCAGAGGGGAAGCAGACTCCCTGCTGAGCAGGGAACCCAATGTGGGGTCCATCCCAGAACCCTGAGATCAAGACCTGAGCCAAAGGCATGTAACTGAATGAGCAACCCAGGTATCCCTTAAGTTGACTTTTGAAAACTACACTTTATTACATCTCTGTTATGGAGCAGGAATTGATTATATATTATTTAATGTAATTGACTCTAACCATTACAATCACTAGACAAAGAACTACTAATCTCATTTTTCTAGTGAGAAGCTCTAGCTTTCATCTTTCCTATATTACAAAATTAATATATTTTAGACTTAGAATTTAAATATATATCCGATTGACTTTGAAAACTTGTGCTCTTTTCATTATTCAATTTTTCACTCTTTTAGGAAAGGTACTCCATATAACAATACTCAACAATAATTCATAATTTTCATCAATAACAAACATATGTGCCAGATATTTTTCTAAATGTTTAAATGTGCTAATTCACCTAATCCTCCCAACAAGCCTATAGTAAGTGCTAAAATAATCCTCATTCTATAGAAGAGGAAACCAAGGCAAAGAGGTTAACTGCCTTGTCCACAAGTCTTCAACTAATAAATGGCGGAACAATACTGTGGATGCCAGGATCATCTATTTTGTTAGATATTAGGGAGGTTGTAAAGATCTTAGAACAGAGACAATCATGATTCGAACTACACCCTGGGAGTATTAATCTGATTTTGATACCAGATGGTAAAGAGGGAAGAAAGACAGAAGGTGAGGCACTGTTATCGAGAAAATCTCAGGTCCTCTCATGATCACAACTTATGAGGAATTCTAGTTTCCTTCCTACTGCTTTAGGCAAATTCTACAAGGCGCTGTTGATATCACTCTAACAGGAGAAGCCATTTATTGGGTGGTGCTCTCCAGATGCATACAGATTTGGGGATCCCCTTAGAGAAAACAGGCTGGCAAGGCCTATAGTCTTCTCAGAGGAAGACTTGAGGCCCAGATCTCAAGGTTGCAGGTCTCAAGGAAGAGCCTGATAGAGACTCAGTGAGCCTGTGGGGTGAGCAGAAAAGATCTGGCACTCTACCTCCATGGTTTGGCTGGGTGGGGCACTTATTCCCTCATTGCTCCCTGTAGGGATACAGTGATGGAAAAGAAGGAGTGGGGTGATCTTCTCACCTGAGTCAGCTACTGTGAACCAGGCATGTGGCATGTGCAGAGCCAAATAACTAATTTCTTCTCTAAAATTGTGTAAGGTCAGTGTTACTATTCCCATTTTGGCAATGAACAAACAAACTCAAAAATGGCATTTCCATGTCACATTCCTATGTCCCCAAATCAGGATTTGAAGCCGGTTGTTCTGACTTACGGCCCAAAACTCGTTTCACCACAACAGACGTACAAGAAGAAAGACTAACAAATCCATTTTATGAAGTAAAGGATCTAACTACAATTTTTGTTCCAAAGCTTATTGACACCAGGACCCAGTGGGCTGGGACACTGATATATTTTATCTTCCTGTACATCACAGCTGTCCAAATCTTGATCTCTTCAATAGTGACCCATTACACAGTCTCATCCAGTCTTCTGGATTTAAATACCATGTATATTACTAATAATTATACATTTTATCTCTAACGTGACCCTTTCCATTAGATAACTAACATTTCAATATTATTCATCCAAAATCGAGGTACTGATATTCATATGTCCCCCTACACCTACACCTGCCCTTCTTATAGTTCTTCCCTCTCAGTAAACTCCATTATTTTTGTTATTCAAGCAAGAAACAAACAGATGAAAACCAGGTCTTATCTTGACTTCTTTCTTTCCCTTACATCCGATATCCAGTCATTCAACCAATATTTTTCACTCAACTATCAACATATAAATCGAGATCTGAACAACTTCACCTTCTTAACCAGTTTCGTGGCTATCACTTTGTCCCTGTCTTGCACTGCCATAGTCCTGGCTGGTCTCCAAGCATCACTTCCTGCCCCCGCTGCAGTCGTTCCTAACACAGCAACTAGAAAGTCTCCATGGACATGTGGGGCCAGAGCTTATTCCTCCTCCAATTCAGAGCCCTCTGGTGAGCTCACCTGGAGTAAAAGCCAAACTCCTTACTATGTTCTCCCCTACAAAAGCCTGAGGAAGCCTTCCCTCCTCTTTTGCACCCCCATTTCCTCCTCAGCTGGATCTTTTACCTCTCTAGCCTATTCACTGGGCATTTCCAGAATGTTCCTTCAATTCACTAGGTATTATGTTCTGCCTCAAGGCTTGTCATTGGGGATTTCCCAGGGTATGCTTTCCTTTGACATGCAGGCAGCTTATTCTGTTATTTCCTTTGGGTCTTCACTCAATAGTCAGCTTCCTAGGAAAGACTTCCTTGCTCAGTGGTCTAAAATTTCAGTCTCCCCTAATGTTTCACATCTCTTTTTGCCTGTCTCATTTCTTCTCACACCATTTGAAACAATCTAATATAGTGTATATTTTACTTATTTTGCTTTTAATCCATCCCTTTCAACAGAATGAAAGCTCCATGAAAGCAGAAATTGCCTCTTTTGTTCACTGTTGTTTGCAAAGTGCTTAAAATGATTCCAGATATATAATAATTGTTTAATAAACACTTGTTAAGTGAATGAATGATTAAATGAACATACGGTTATAACTAAGGAAAATTTAATTAAAAGAAAAACATAGCCCAGTAAGTCTGATAATTTGTTGCGTTTCTGTTTGCTGTTATCCCTAGAGATGTAATCTTTAATGAAAAATAAAACTGCTTCACCGTGCATTCTTAGAATTTCATCCACTTGGACTCAAGGGCCAGTCTCTACATGGGACTCATACCTACCAAGCACCTTATCATGTGTTTCCATTAATGAAAGAATATAGCTAGGATTTTATTTTACACAAAGGTGAGAAAATTCAAAGTGATAGTTGCCATACCAACTACAACTTGGCCCCTGAGCTCATATGAATTTTTGCTATTACTTATATCTGCTCTTAACTTTTATGCCTTAAAATATATAAAGGCAATTTGTCTGCCTTACTACTGCTGTGGGATTTGTCTACAATTTATGCTTCAGGGCTCACCACAGGACTGTGACATACAGAACACACAAAACTCTTCTCTTTCTTTGGCATTGAGCAATAGGATGCATTTGCTTTACTACTGAAGTCCACCCATAAAAGAGACCATTCACTTTTTAAACTTGCTGCGCCACATTCAAGGGAAAAAAAAAAAAAAAAAACAAACGAGAATACTTTTATACTCCACAACAGCCTTAGTTCTCCCCAAAGCCTGGGCCTTGTTAAGGTGCCTTCTCCTGACATATGTGATGCTCATTTTTATCTATCTCATAGGCTCCAAGCACAAAGCCTTCTCCTTAATCTTGTAATCCATATGGAAATTAGAGCCATATAGATTCACCTGTCTCAATGAGATTACTTCTTGTCTAGAGTTGTCTTGGTGAAGAAATAATGGAATTAAAGGAGCTGGGATGTCACTTTTTAAGACCTTCACAGAATGATGACAGCAATATTTCATATTAGTTTTTTCTGCCATCACTATAGACAATAAGTTCTTAAGTACAGCTTCTGCGCTTTTTGTGCATTGCTATTTTATCAAATTTGTGTATGTTGTGTCTGTAAGATTATATCCTAATTAGACTATTTAAAAAGACAGGCTAGATCAAATTCACCAAAGTCAGACAAGTAAGAGGACACCAAAAAAAAAAACAAAAAAAAAAAAACAAAAAAAAAAAAACACTCTGCCACTTAGCATACCACAAACACTGACCTCAGCAAACTGGGTAAACAGATCCACTCGGATGAGAAATAACAACATAGAAGGTATTATTTTCTTCTTTCTAAATTAAGTTTGTTTGAAAAGATCTGCACTTACATGGTTCCCAAACAAGGAAATATGAACATTCATACATGACAAGTTTTCTTCCCATCCTGATGACCTCATCTGGCCAGTTCTGCCTCCAGTCCCCAACCAAAAGCTTAAACACCCACCCTTCTTACTTTGTCATACACCCTTCCAGAGTTACTTTATGTATGTATAAGTAACTATCGAAAGGGCATCTTATTTTCCCATATAAAATCAGAAGTAAATAAGTAAAGCGCAAATAGATGTTAAGCACAGCTAAAATTTGCGTCCGTGTTCCGCAGGATAATTGATGATTCCCACCAAACCTTTTCCTCCTTTCTTCTCCTTCCAAATGGATTATGATACATTGACTTTTTCTTAAAGTGTGTCAATTAGGTATTATTGTTAAGTACATCTTTATCCTGAAGTGTAAGAGATCTTTAACACAGTTTTAAAGTAACAGAAAAGTAGTAGAAACTATACTTACTAATATCTCTTTTATAATCGCAGAGAAACTAAGAATTGCAAAGTCTTTAGGTGCTGTGGTGCAGAGTAGTTAAGATATTAAAAATATAACTAGCTTTCTTACTTTAATGAAGCTTATTGTATTATGGTTGTGCTGGTTAGTAAGAAATATTTAACATCATTATCTTCAAGTTATAATTTATAAATTGGTATTTTACATAAAAACATAAAATGAGGTTAATTCTATAGGAATTAGGTTCATCTTACATATATTATTACATATGTTTAATGATATATATAGCAAACTCATGGCTAATTCTGTTATTTTTATGTTATATAATTATTAGAATCATATAATTCTAAGTTACATATTTTTTTTTTACAAATTTTTATGTATTTATTTGAGCAAGAGAGAAAGCACTAGTGAGAGACAGCATGAGTGGGGTGAGAGGCAGAGGAGAATCAGGCTCCCTGAGGCAAGGCTCCATCCCAGGACCCTGGGATCATGATCTGAGCTGAAGGCAGATGCTTAGCCAACTTGAGCCATCCAGGTGCCCCTAAGTTACATATTTTTTTAATGCAGAATTCAAATCAAGAGCAATAACTATGTTCTCTTTAGCCTGCCCATTTTAAGGGGCATTTGCACTTTGAGATATTCCTTTCTTAGTGATAATAATTAAAAAATATAGATCAACTTTGTCAAGTAGATTGTTTTAGCGGAAGAATGACCGAATTTGAAGAGAGGAAAAGTTTTATGTCTAGCCCTGCCATTTCCTAATAGAGCGTGACTTTGAGCAACTTACTTTGATCATTTGTTATTTTAAAAGAGTTTTGCTTGCTCCAAAACTATTTAATTCCTTTTTTTTTCAAAACTATTTAATTCCCCTATGGGGAATTAGATATGAAAGAAAAGTGACAGAGAAAAAAGGGAAATTAGAGCAAAAGTGACTAAAACTAAAAAGAAAAATAATGAAATGAGACAGGTAAGTAAAAGTAGAGAAAATGTAACTCAGAAGAATAAATATTTATGATGAATCTTTCAGACTTAATGTTTATCTCTTCCCTCCGTCCCTCCTACAAAATAAACCACAAGAAAATCTCTAAGTCTCCTTTTCCAAAGGACGGATGTAACAGTTGTGCCAGAGGAATAAGGTGAAAGGAAGAATACGTATTGTGTGTGTATTACCTGCTGGGTCCTTTATATAGGCTAGATCATTCCTACAAGAAGACCTAGTGCCAATTATGAATTTACTACACTCAAGAAAACTCCGATTGTCAGTTCTCTTTTCTCCAGTTCATTTATTACTGTGACAGTTATTTTACATGTCCACTTGACTAGAGACAGGTATTTGGCCCAGATATGTGATCGACCATTATTACAGGTGTTTCTGTTAAGGTGTTTTTCAATGAGATTAATATTTAACTAGGCAGACTGAGTAAAGCAGATGGTTCTCCTTAGTGTGGGTGGGCCTCATCCAATCAGTTGAAGATCCGAATAGAAGAAAAAAGGCTGAACCTCCTCCAAGTAAGGAAGACTTCTTCCTGCCTGCCTGTCTTCAAGTTGGAATGCTGGCTTTTTTCCACCCTGAGGCTCTAACTGAAACATTGGCTCTTTCCTGGGTCTCAAGCCTGCTGTCTCTTGGACTGGAACCACACCATCAGCTCTCCTGAGTCTCCAGCTTGCCAGTACACCTCGAAGATCTTGGAACTTGCTAATCTCCATAATCACATAAGCCCATTTCTTATCATCTTGCTTGCTCTCAGTCTCTATTTCTCAAAATTTATCTCTCTCTCTCTCTCTCTCTCTCTCTCTCTCTCTCTCCCCACACATAAACATATACAAAGTTGGCCCTTGAACAATGTGGGAGCTAGGGGTCTTGATACTCTGTGTAGTAGAAAATCAATGTGTAACTTTTTACTCCCCCAAAACTTAACTACTAATAGCAAGAACCAGAAGAAATCACTTTTGGTGGGAGGTGGAGAAGATGAAGATCACTTTTTATTGTGATGTGAAATTTACTGGAGAAACAAGCTGCTCATAGGAAGAAGATTACTGCCATACTGTGTTTTAAAAGAATGCTCACAAGACTTGAGCTTCCCGTAATAGCAACAGGAAGTGCTATTACCGTACTGCTATTTTAAAAAATTTTATAAAATTATTATAGCAGTATGGTATATACTCTAGTTAACTCTATGCAGTTATGATTTAATACTGCATCTTTATGTTTGTTCACATTTTTCTCAACTGCAAATGGTGCCATGTATGATGTATGTTTGTGTGCATAAGTTCTGATAAATGTTAACTTTTCACATAATAGATTTGTGTTTATTTTATGGTAATAAATTACAGACAAGTATCTACATATATTTCATGCATTCACGATGTGCATAATCATTTATCTCTTTTTTTTATATTTGTAGGCCATGTAGTTTGTCTGTAAGTTTTTGCAAATTGTCACAAATCTCTCCCCAAATTTTAATATTTTATTGAAAAATAATCCACATGTAAGTGTGCTTGTGTAGTTCAAACCTCCGTTGTTCAAAGGCCAATACAGTGTGTGTGTGTGTAGGTGTGTTTATACATACTGTATATATATATATTATATAATATACTTCTGTTTCTCTTGAGAACCCTACTAAAATTAGCATTATTATGCTGCTGGAAAAAAAAAAAACTTGATGTTATGAACTGAATCTTTGTGTGCCCCAAAATTTATGTTGAAGCTCTACTGTCCAATGTTATGGTATTTGGAGATGGGGACTTTGGAAGGTAATCAGGGTTAGATGAGATCATGAAAGTGGGGCCCTCATCATGGCATCAGTTCCTTTTTAATGAGACACACTAGAAAATTTGCTTGCTGGGTGCTCACTCATGTGAGAGTGCACACTCTTTCTCTATGCTTGTACAAAGAGGAGATCATGTGAGCACACACTGGGAAAGTCAACTTCTACAACTCAAGAGAGGAACATACACCAGAAACTAACCATGCTGGCACTTGATCTTGGACTTCCAGTCCCTGAACTGAAGACAATAAATTTCTGTTGTTTAGCTCACCTAATCTGGTATTTTGTTATGGTAGCCTAAGTGAATATACTTAATTTATATTGTACTCTATATTTTTAAATATATTCATCATCATATTAAAGTCTTATTAAAATCTGTGAAACAGCAACACACTACATCTGGCCACACAGAAACTGACCTAATATCAAGACAACTTAATACCATACAACTGTTTAAAATGGAGTTCACGCAAACACTATTCTGAAGAAATTACCTTAGTATTCTGGGTTACACTTTCCTTATATCCACATAATCTCAGTGTCAATCAAAATAAGCCAAAATTCCATTTATCTTTAGGACAAGCATAATCTTCCCCACCATCCTGTCTGTAGACATCTGTTGTCATTAATGATAAACAACATTCCTACATTCTCTTATCTATTACATTAAAAGTTATACAGGTCACATTCCGGTCTTTGTAGAACATCTGAGATGCTGATCACATAATGACTTCTCAGATCATTTACTACATACAGGATCAACTCATGAACTATAGGAGAATAAAGCAAAGTTCAAGAGTTTCTTTGACTTTCTAGTATAAGCAAAAGAACAAGACAGTGATATACTATTTTCCATTCAACCTTTGAGTCATTGTTAATGAAAGGATAAATGTAAATTTGTAGCCTTAAAGATATAATTTCCCAAACTTGTCAATCACTTGATTTCTTAATTTAATAGTCGAAATAGAACATACAATGCCGTGGCTTTTAATGGATAGAGCTGACTTGTAGATTAACTTTTTATCAGACCAAAAAAAAATTTTTTCTCTAAAGAATAAACTCAAATATAAAAATTGGCAAAGATCAGAAAAGCACAAAACAAAAATTAATGTCTCCCATAATTTCAACCTAGAGATAAAAACTATTAACATTTTATGTAATAATCCAATTTTCTTTATACTTTTTGTGTATATACACAAATGCACATATATACAAACAAGTTTCATACAAGACATCATCCAGCTACCTCCATCCCCCTCCAGGTTATATTAGATGACATGAGGAAAAAGGACAAGAGGAGGAGTCAAGAGAGTCATCAAGAGTGCAGCATTTCTGTGGAAATTGTTCAGGATCACCACAAAAGGGAACACTACCATTTTTCTTGTGCAAGGAGGCTTATGCTCAACCTGAGGACTTATCCTCCTGCCTTTCAAAATTTCTTAATAGTAAAAAAGAATATTCAGAGATGCCAAGTGACATAGTCTACACTCCCAGCATTTGGCCTAACAAGAATATGCAAACTTCTCCTGAGCAAGTAGTACTGTGAAAATTTACTGGGTTGAGCAATCTTGATAGAATGCCCTTTAAGGGAGTTTCCTGTCAGTTGAGGGAACTCTGGCAGCAAGCAGATGTGGAGAGTATAACAGAAAAATGAATTTGGGAGCAGATTATAGAATAGGAGGCCAAGCCAGATCTCCTGAAAGAGGGGGAGTGGAGAGAGAGTGGTGGACTCAGGACCTTCTGAGAAACCCATAGGTGTGTCCTTCAGAAGAGATAGCAAAGTATCCTAACTGTTACTGGTCATCCCATGTCACTGTCAACCAATAAAGCAACAACAACTGACTAGGAGGAAATCAAATTATGGCCAGCTAATAAACATTTTCTTGTTCCCCTATCCTATTTACCTGTCTTCAACCCTAGACCCAAAAAAGGTCAAGAAGTGGACGTCCCAAGGCTAGGGACGTCCAAGCTGCTTCTTCCACTCCAGGGTTATTCAGTAGGAACAGGAATAAAAAGGAGACATGCCTTGTTTTAAATTTTGGTCTAAGGACATGCTCTGAAACATCTGATTTTTTTTAAACCTATTGAAACTTATTTTATATTCCAGTATATGGTCTAATCTCCCATGTGGTCTTGAAACTATATACTATAGTTATGGGGTATAGTGTTCTAAATGTCAGTCATGTGACATTTAAAAATTCTCTATATCCTTGTATTTGTCATAGGAATATCTAATTACAATGTAGATTTTTTTCTTTGTAATGATTTCACTTTAAATCATTCATTTTGAATCATTAGGAAGGAAAATGTTTTGAATCATATTAGGAAGGAAAATGTCCTTTCTCTGGCATGTAAGATGGTTAACACTTGCTGATTAATGATTATTATTAAAAGAACCTCTCTTTATATTTGGTAAGTTATTTGATATTACTACTGGTTTTATATATCTCGTTCCATTTTACTCTCTACCTGCTTGTGTCTTTATATTCAAAGTGTTTATAGTATGTAGTCAGCTCTTGATTTTTTTATTTATTCATGAATTGTTCAGTCCATTTACATTTAATCTAATTATTTATGTGTCTGACTTTAAGCATATACTCTTGTTATTTTTTATTTCTCCCATCATTATTTTACCACATTTTAAATAACATTTTTTTCTGGGTATATATTTCAGTGCTGTAACCTGCCCTCCTTGCCTCAGAAATTTAAAGATATTTTCATTGTCTTCTGAACTCAGTTGTTTCTTATGGGTTTACTGTCCTTCATATGGTATTTTCTCTGTGTATAATATGACTTTTGTTCTGGCTTCCCATAAGGTTTTCTCTTAGTCTTCCTTTTTACCTTCAACTATGATGTGCTTAGTTGTGGTTTTCTTTATAATTACCCTACTTGAGATGCCTGAACATAAAGGATGTGTCAGCTGATTTTTAACTTCAAATTTTGGAATTTTTGAGCAATTAAATCTTTGAATATTTTTTTTATGTCTACTGCACCCTCCTATTCTTCCAAAACTCTTCTTCTTCTGAGAGTCCAATTACAACTATGTTAGGTGGCTGATATTATTCCACAGGTCATTGATTATATATTCATTTATTTTTCATACCTTTTTTCCCTCTGTGATCCTCAGATTGGATAATTTCTATTGACTTGTTTTCTGGTTCCCACTATTCCTTCGGCAGTCTTCAATCTGCAAATCCCACTGAATAATTTACTATCTCAGATATTGTACTTTTCCATTATAGAAAGTTTTATTTGATTCTTTCTGATAGTTTCCATTTCTGTACTTATATTGCCCACCATATCCTGATATTCATATTTTAAGTACCTGAACATATTTAAGTAGTCATTTAAACTCCTTGTCTTCCAATATCAATAACTGTGTCCCTTTAGAGTCTATTTATATTGACTATTTTTAAGTTCTTTTTTTTTTATTTTGTGTAGACCTAGTAATTATTGATTATATGTTAAGCATCGTGGGTGATATGTTTTTGGTAGTCAGGATTATGACTGACTACCAAATTGATAAATACCAAAATACCAAAATAAAATAAAATAAAATAATACCAGAATCTTTTTTTTTGCTTCTAACATTATAGATTAAAAATATCCATAGTTCTTGTGCACAAAATTCCATCATTAACATACAACCGTTATTCACCTCCCTGCTGGGCCCAGGAACAGCCTGAAAAGAAAGATGGTGGTTTTTCTTTGCAAGAGTTGCAGAGTCATGGCTCCGTCTTTATGGCCCTTCCCTTCTCCATAGCAGCTGTGCCGGGCGGGGTGCTACGCTCACTCACTCGTGCCTCTGTTTGGAGGGGGGGATCACGTGTGGGGGCATGTCGGCAGGCAGCTCGTGGCCCTCTAGCTTGACTTTGATGAGGTGGTTGGCCAGGGCAAACTCCTCATCATCCAACAGCCCATATTTGTCCACGTCCACCAGCTTTCCAGCTTTCTGTTTTGGCAGGCAGTTACATTGCAGGCATATCCTGCCAGCCTCTCTCTCTTTTACTTGTAACTGCTTAGTTTTGTTCTTCCCTTACTCCTAGGATGCAACCCTTACATTATAGCATATTTATTTATTAGTCATGGCCTTTCTTGGGATTTCAACTGAATGCCCACGTTGCTCTGCAGGGTATATTCTTCTGACTAGGATGCATCTGTATTATATCTGTTTTGAATGACTTTGTGTTATTTCCATTCAGCTCTCAGCTAAATGGCAAGTACTCTCCATTAAGCCTAATGGAATCTCTCTGAATCCAGCACTTAGCCAGGGATCTATGGAGAGGTCCTGGTTAAATGGACTTAGCAGGGTTCTAGCTAAAACTAGATTTTGATGAGGAAGTGCACAAACAGGCTGAGAAGAAAAGTCAGGACCTGGACCTCCAGAAAGTTCTTTAATTCCTGAAGTCCCAGGGTTAAAAAGCTACAGGATGCAGAGTAAAAATTTGTTGAATGTCTTCATTAAGGTTAAATTAAACAGAAGTAAGTGTTGATTGGATGTAAGGAAAACCTAAATGAACTAAGTCTATGAGACTGTGAAATAGACTCCCTAGGGGCAGCCTCTCAAAGAAGTCTTTCAAAAATCACCCAAGCAAAATTCTTTCCAGCAAGGACTATAGAATTGTTTTTATTTTCCCTAATATTTTTTAAAAAGCAGAATATGTCGATCAGAAATGAATTCTTCAGATCTATAAGGCATTATGACCCTGAATTTCCACTCTCATTCGCATACATATGTGTTCTGTAATCCTTGACATAAAAATATCTTTGTAACCTTGGCTATGCTGCCACCACTGGTCTAGCTCTTGCCATGATCAACATGGAGATGTAGAACTAGGCCCGGCTGGAAAATGTTCCCAAGGCAAATGTTCAGTGCTAAAAATTAGGCCACATTCAGAATTCTACACAAATTGCATTACTTTTCTACTATTTACCTTAAAAAATAAAGTTCATACACCTATGAACTTTCTGATACCGTAACAGTTTATGGTATCCATATCCCTGGATTTTCTTTTGATCATTGTTTCTCAAAATTGTCTGAATACTTGGAATCTTTTCTAGACTCTGGATATAAATGTCTACTGATGTATTTTTTGACTATTCAGAATTTTGGTTCCTACATTTCTCTGCCACTTGGTAATTGAATACATTTTATTTACTTCTCTGGCTTTGATCACAAAACTTCTGGCACTTCTGTTAATTTCTTGCCTCATTTATTCACATTTGTTGTAACACCCCACTCCCCTGCTTCTTGAGTCCACCTCCACAATCTCTGCCTTGTTTTCATTCTTTGTTTCAGAATTATATTAACAGATTTTCCTGTAGATTGTATAATGGGCTGATTGGAAAAACATAAACCTGAACACTAGGCTAGATGGAAAAATAACTCCTATTGATTGTTAATTTATTTATCTCTGCATTCCCCCAAGTAACTGGTATATATTTCAGATCACAGAACATGAAGAAATTATAGAAGGCCCTGGGGCTAAGAATGCTATGATAGATTTGATTTGTTTGTGTGAAGGAAATAAGATGTTAGCAGAAAGCTGGTGACCACAGAAAATAACCAACAATTTCCCTTGGTAGTTTCTGATGAATTTTCTTGAAAGAAAGTACAAACAGATGACCAAATTTTATCATCTGTAAATACTTTAGGCTTTGGCCACAGGAAATTTATTTTAATAGACTTATATTTAAGCTGGGCTAAAGGGCAAATCCTAGTACAAAGTAGAAAATGAAATTATTTCCAAATTTATGCCTGGGAGGTTACTTTCATTTTGCCCTTCTGGACAACAAAAGAATAGAGAGATTCTTTAAAAGAAATTCTTTACATAGTTTTTAATTCTAGGAGGCACACTGACACCATCACTTACCTAAGCTAAATTCTAAAACATAAGAAACAATGAAAACAATATGACTATATTCATAATTATCTAACTGTATAAAACTACTTTGTATCTGCTCTAACATAATGCCAAAAGTCAAGTTTTGCATATGATAAACTGTTTCTCCTGTTCAACAAAATGTTGTGCCACTGTAATGAGTACAATGATCAGAGGTTGGAAGCAAAGCATTGTAAATGGCATCTTCTTTAATAAATCTTAGGTAAGATACAGGCAAGATAATCTCTATTTCATATAACAAAGAGAACATTTGTAAGTAGGATGTTGCTTTGCTTCTGCTCCAATAGAAGAATTTCACCTTTCTGAAGCATATCTCAGGTGTCTCCAAAATCGCATTTTTTAAAAAAGATTTATTTAAAAGAGAGGGGGAGAGTGAGTGTGTGAGGTGAATGAGTACGGGGAAGGGCAGAGGGAGAGAATTTTCAAGCAGACTCCCGCTGAGCACGGAGCCTGACACAGGGTTCAATCTCATGACCCATATGATCATGACTTGAGCAAAAACCAAGAGTTGGACACAAGTGACTGAGCCACCCAGGCACCCCTCTAAAATTGCCTCTTGAAGAGTATGGCCTATACTTGTTGCTTCTTATTGAGTAAGGCCAAGACAATTTCTGGAATTTAAGTAAATACATAATTAATGGTATACTTTATGAAAGTTTCACGTTCCCAAATAGGAAATAATGATGAGGTGGCTTGATACTTTCATACCATTCACCAAATTGCCCAAGCATGATAAGGTTAAGATTATAAACCTGGCTCCTGGCTTCGGAATTGACTAAGAACTCTACTACATGATTAAGCCGGCCAATGATGGGCCCAAAATGAACATGATGGAGTAATAGGGAAGGATAGGGTTTGGGAAAAAGAAGCAGAAACTTCCAGATGAATATGAATTTCAGAATGAGAGCCTCCTCATCTCTCTGCTGGGTCACCTTCCTAGATCTAGGATTAATGGAATGGATCATCCATAAATGTTGAATTTCTTGAGACCTTTATCAATATCACCAGGGTGTAAATAAGCCCTAAGCCAGGAATATTTGTTTGTTCTAAGACACAGCTCTCTCTCTGTCTTATCTCAGTCATAAAGCCTAAAATTCTATATTATTTCTTAACCTACTTGCTGGTTAGTATGCCTAATATCCAGGTTTCATTTGGTCCTATCCACTAGGCTGTGCGGGGCCCTTTCCTACGTGTGTCATTGTCTCCTTGAAATTGGTCCTTGCATCATATTGTATACATTTGTTTCATGTTGCATGAATCAAATAGTCTGATTCTATCTGATGATGAATAGAAATCCATTGTAGAGATGTATGTAACAGAGTTATTTTTTACTTTCAATCCATTCACCGGGTAAAAAAGCATTTGGTAATTTCCAGTTTGGGGAAATTATGAATAAAGTTGCTACAAACATTGATAAAACAGCGTTTTGCAAGAAGCTTCATTTCTTTAGGGTAAATATGTAGGAGCAGGAATAATGGGTCTTGTGATAAGTATAGATTTAACTTTGTAAGAAACTTTTCAATGAGTTTCAAAGTGGGTGTACCATTTTAAATTTGTACCAGCAACATATGATCTGTTGCTGTACATCTTCAAAGTCACTTGGTTCTGTCAATAATTTAAATCTTGCCTTTCTATTAGATATAAAATGGCTTCCCACTGTGCTATTAATGTACATTTCTGTAATGATGGTGAACATCTTTTCAGTGAGTTTACTTGTATTTGGTTTATCTTCTCTGATGAAGTGCCTATTTTAGATCTTTTGTCCATTTTTTTTTGTTTGTTTGCTTCCTTATTGAAGTAAAAGTTCTTTTTGTATTCTGGATATAATGAACTGATCAGATATATTGTGCAAATGTTTTCATCTAGGTCTGTTTACTGCTTTATTATCTTAACAGTGTCTATCAAAGAACAAAGATTTTAATATTTATAAAATACCCAAATTATCCATTATTTTTATTTTTTATTTTTTTAATAAATTAATTTTTTATTGGTGTTCAATTTACCAACATACAGAATAACACCCAGTGCTCATCCCGTCAAGTGTCCCCCTCAGTGCCCGTTACCCATTCACCCCCACCCCCCGCCATCCTCCCCTCCCACCACCCCTAGTTTGTTTCCCAGAGTTAGAAGTCTTTATGTTCTGTCTCCCTTTCTGATATTTCCCACACATTTCTTCTCCCTTCCCTTATATTCCCTTTCACTACTATTTATATTCCCCAAATGAATGAGAACATACACTGTTTGTCCTTCTCCGATTGACTTACTTCACTCAGCATAATACCCTCTAGTTCCATCCACGTTGAAGCAAATGGTGGGTATTTGTTGTATTTTTTATTTTTAAAATTCCAATAGAGTTAAGATATAGTGTTATATTAGTTTCAAGTGTACAATACAGTGATACAAGAATTCTATGCATTATACTCTCTAGATCTATGTTGTTATAGTACATGTCCTGCCGAAGTGAGCACTAGATCTATGTTGTTACAAATGGCAATATTTCGTCCCTTTTTGTGGCTAATACATATATATATCTTCTCTATCCATTCAATTGTTGATGGACACTTGGGCTGCTTCCAAAATATGGCTAGTGTAAATAGTGCTGCTATAAACATAGGGGTGCATATATCCTTTCAAATTACTGTTTTTATATTCTTAGGGTATATACCTAGTAGTGTGATTACTGGATCATATGGTAGTTCCTTTTTTTTTTAATTTTTCGAGGAATCTCCATACTGTTTTCCATAATGGCTGCTCTAGTTTGCATTTCCACTAACAGTACACAAAGGTTTTTACTCTACATTCTTTCCAACACTTGTTTTCTTGTGTTTTAGATTTTAGTCATTCTGACAGGCATGAGGTGATATCTCACTGTGCTTTTGATTTGCATTTCCCTGATGATGAGTGATGTTCAGCATCCTTTCCTGTGTCCATTGGCCATTTGTACATCTTATTTGGAGAAATGTCTGTTTATGCCTTCTTCCCATTTTTAGTTGGATTTTTTTTTTTGGTGTTGACTTGTATCAGTTCTTTATATATTGTGGATACTAACCCTTTATTGGATATGTCATTTGCAAATATCTTCTTCCTTTCAGTAGGTTGCCTTATAGTTTTGTTGATTGTTTGCTGTGTAGAAGATTTTTATTTTGATGTAGTTCCAATAGTTTATTTTTGCTTTTGTTCCCTTGTCTGAAGAGACATATCTAGAAAAATGTTGCTAGAGTCGATATCAGAGATATTATTCCAGTGTTCTATTCTAGGAGTTTTATGGTTTCAGATCTCACATTTAGATCCTTAATCAAGTTTTAGTTTATTTTCATGTATGGTGTAAGAAGGTGGTCCAGTTTCATTCTTCTGTATGTAGCTGTCCCATTTTCTCAACACTATTTGTTGAAGAAACTTTTTCCCATAGCATATTCTTGCCTCCTTTGTCAAAGATCTAACCATTATTTAATTTAATTTAAATTTTATTTTATTTTATTTTCAAGTTTTTATTTGAATTTCAGTTAACTTACAGTGTGATATTAGTTTCAGGTATAGAATTGAGTCATCACTTGCATACAACACCCAGTGCTCGGGGATCCCTGGGTGGCGCAGTGGTTTGGCACCTGCCTTTGGCCCAGGGGGCGATCCTGGAAACCCGGGATCGAATCCCACATCGGGCTCCCGGTGCATGGAGCCTGCTTCTCCCTCTGCCTGTGTCTCTGCCTCTCTCTCTCTCTCTGTGACTATCATAAATAAATAAATAAAAATTAAAAAAAAAAAAAAACACACCCAGTGCTCATCACAACAAATGGCCTCCTTAATAACCATCACCCATTTAGCCCATTCCCCTGCTCATCTCTATTTTTAAAGAATGGTGTCTTATTTAAGAAATCTTTGCCCGTGTCAAGGTCACAAAACATTTGTTCTATATTTTCCCTTGACATTTTATAATTTAGGTCATTGAGCCATTATAAGTTAGTTTTTTTGTGTATAATATCAGGCATAGGTTATGGTTCATTTTTTTTAAAGTTTGTTTAAAGCATTATCCATTTTCCTTTGACTAGCTTTTGCACCTTTACAAAGTATCAGTTGAATACAGCTGTATGGGTCAATTTCTGGAATCTTTAGTCCATTCCATTGTTCTCTATGTCTATCCTTTGATACATTTAACCTGCCTTCATTGATGTGGCTTCATACTTAATTTTGAAATTGTATACTGTTAATACTCTGATTTAGTATTTCTTTTCTAAACTAAAATAGTAATCTAAATCATTTGCTTCTCCACATATATTTTAGCATCAGCTTGTCAAAACTCAGAGAAATTCTACATTGGAATTATATTGAATCTGTAGATCAGTGTGGGGTTAAGTTGACCTGTTAATAGAACTAAGTACTCCATGCATAAATATAATATGTCTATTTATTTGAGACACATCTTTGAAGAGCTATATGAGAAATGATACAGCTTCTTAAGGCTTAGGAATTCAGGATGTCTTCCTATAGAGAATGGAAGACATTAATAATAGGACTTTAATGATATAATACATGTTTGCTTTTAGAGACATAATGGAGGATTTATAAAATATTAACTATAAAAGTAACATTTTCATTGAATTTATATTGACAGTAGTTAAATCTTATAGATTTAAAGTAATGCCACTTTACTACTTAAATTTTAAATAAGAAATTTCTTAAGGCAAAAGTAGAATACATCTGCTGTAAACATTTTTGAAAACTCAAAAATCACAATAAAAAAATCTTAATTTTATCCCTTAAATGTAAGTGTCGACTTTGTTCTCCCTGTCCATTCATATTTAAGTTAACTTGGTGATATAGTGATTTTGTTTTTTACATTACATGCAAAATAATACTCTCCAATATAATTTTCTATAAAATGCAAGTTTGATGATTATAGAATATTCATTATGTGGATATATAATAATTTATCTTAACTATCCCCAATATTTTTCTAAATATTTTATTTATTTATTCATGAGAGACACAGAGAAAGAGAAAGAGAGAGGCAGAGACACGGGCTTCACGCAGGGAGCCCAATGAGGGACTCGATCCCAGGTCTCCAGGATGACACCCTGGGCCTAAAGCAGATGCTCAACCACTGAGCCACCCAGGTGTCCCATTAACTATCCCCAATTATTGGGCATTTAGGGTGTTTCCAGTTTTACATTATAAATATCATAGTGTTTAACAATTGGTAATTAAATATCCATATACATTTTTAATTGTTTTTTTCAGGATAATTCCTAGAAATTAATCAAAAGTTATAAATATTTCAGTAATCTTGTCAAATTTCCCTCCAGAGAAAACTATGTTGATATATTCTCCCAGCAGGTATGTCAAGAACTGCCATTTTCCCATTTCAACACACCATCAGTAATGCTAGTTATTACAATTTCTTAAATGTCTTTTTTTGTAAAAGGGATATTTTATTGTGTAAATTTGTATTGTTTTGATTACTAGAGCTATCTGGAATTTGGCTGGAAACATTAAAACCAACAGTAATAAAGTAATGCCACTGATTTCAACCTGTTATCTAATGCCATGGCTCCTAATGTTATATCATACTACTTTCATTTGTCATGTATGTGTACCTATTAAAACCTGGTCTTAATTATAATGTTTTTATGTTCATATCCTGCATATGGAATTATAATAATGAAATATTATTATTAAAAGCAATCTTAACAAACTCTTAAATTACATATTTATGGTATTCAGAAATATAAAAGGGATTATATTTTCTATTTCTGGAGAGAGTTTTCCTAAACAAGGAAAATTTAATTTGAATGGAAAGATCTTAAACTGTACCTACAAATGCATAACACTTTAAAACAGTATTGGTATATTGAGAGTAATAAAATATTCATTAAAACATACTACATGCAGAACTATGGAGTACGTTCTGATGCAATATAATTAGTTCATAAAACATACATTATGTCTGCTTCCCTACATTGAGCATTACAAAAGAGTTTCATTGGTTTTGGCAGTAGCTTGATTTATCATTAATAATATAATCTGACACAACCCAAAACATGGATCATTGGGCATGATTTTATAGAAAGCATCTAAATAGACTATGCAATGATATTGGAAAGAAAAACAAAACCATGATTCTACTCAGCCATGGTACTGCACCGTTATAGAGCAATTTCTCCTTGGATTGCACACCTGCTTTCTGGCCCATTAAGTCCTGCTGTCTTTACAAGGAACTGAGGTTGTAATGTCTTTCCCAAATGCATATTTTTATGGGACCATGCATAACAAGTACACATGAATGTACATGTGGCCAACCTCATTTTTAATATGTTCAATCTGACTGGAACAGGAAAATAGTCACCTTAGAAGATAAATCTCTTAATTGCTTAAACCTCTGCAGCAGTCATTTCCTGACAAGCATTGCAAGAATCCCCTGTAGCTGTGGGGAATTATTATTCTGTTCACTTATACATTCCTAGAAACATGATCTGATATCATTTTTCATAAAAAGTGGTATTTAGGAATAATAATGTGCACATCAGATCTGATTTTATTTTTATGCACATCAAAATTCCACTGCGCCAAACCCCTGCAGTCACCTATCATTACTGTAATTCTGGTTGGCTATTTCTCCCCTTTCACTGATGTGCACAGACCACTTCTCAATGATATTTTCATGGTTTGCAGAACATATCAAGAGTTAGCTGAGAAATCATTTCAACAGCAGACTTCCATTGGGAATGTCAATGAGCTAAAGGCATTTTGGACACACTATCTGAATTCCTGCACTTTATTTTATTTGCAGAATTAAAAACATTTGAAGTAAAAAGCAATGATCTGTACCTGATAGAACAATAATCTTTCATCAGAGATCTATATATATTGAAAAGGCAAAGCTTCTGCTTTGAGGAGATTATAAAATTGGGTTCTAGGGCCCCATGAAATACAATCTGGAAACCAAATGTGCACATTTCTTTACCTTCAAATTTTTTTATACAGAATTTTAGAAGTTATCATTTACTGCACTTCCTTTACACTCCATACACTATTTTTTTTTTTTTTTACTATCTTGACACATTAAGTCAGCTGAAATTAAACGTTAAATAAAATTGTCTTGGTGGACTACTTAAGGTCAAAATGTCAACTCATTTTCCCCCACATAAATACAGTAACTTATAATTATATTAGCAATTATTAAATTACAATATTTCTTTTTTATCAATAATTTTTTTTATTGGTGTTCAATTTGCCAACATACAGAATAACACCCAGTGCTCATCCCGTCAAGTGCCCCCCTCAGTGCCCGCCACCCAGTCACCCCCACCCCCTGCCCTCCTCCCCCTCCACCACCCCTAGTTCGTTTCCCAGAGTTAGGAGTCTTCCATGTTCTGTCTCCCTTTCTGATATTTCCCACTCATTTTTTCTCCCTTCCCCTCTATTCCCTTTCACTATTATTTATATTCCCCAAATGAATGAGACCATATAATGTTTGTCCTTCTCCGATTGACTTATTTCACTCAGCATAATACCCTCCAGTTCCATCCACGAAATGACAATATTTCTTAAAGTAGCAATATACAAAGCTATTTAACTTCTCTCAGTATTTAGGAAATATCAGAAAAGATAAAATGTAAATTAGAAGCCTATTCTTCAAATTCCTAGGAGAAGATGTTATTTAAAGAAAAGGAATAAGTGGCAACTTCAGCTTCTGATTTTGAAAGAGAACAACTTTTTAAAATATCAGGATTTTTAGTTTTTGTTTAATGATGTTAATTTTAAAGAAATAACCTTAGAGACATCTCAGGAAAGAGAGATGTCACAATCATCAGAAAATAATCTGAACATCATTTCTTTTTAGTATTGCTATGTATTTTATTCAATTTATTCCTTTTCTTGTGTTTTCTAACAATATATTATCTCCATATTTTGTCAAATTGAGGTTGTTATTATGAAGAGGTAAGAAAAAAAGCATGAAAGCTCTTTTTGAGGACAGAGTCAAAGTACTAAAGGGAAAATCAACCAGAGAAAGAAACCATCTGTTCTGTCCCTTACAAAAATGTAAAAATGGGTTTTCTTTTGCAAAGAAAACATTAAAAAACCAGTTCTTAGGAAATCTAAGGTCCAACTTCAATAATTACAATAATATTTTATTTACATCTTAGGATTGTTATTTCAGTGTAGTAATTGACTTAAATATACTAAGTTCATATCCCTTCATTACGACTGGCATGTATAAAAGATAATTGAGGGAAGTTCTGAATGATTTGAACAGGAATTATCTTCATAGCTCAACAAAAGCAAAATGAGCAACAAGAACAATCAATGTCTAAAGCTCGTATCACATAAGCCTTATGGGTTTTTAAATTATATAATTATTTGGCCAGTGGCCATTCACAGAAAAAAATTTCAAATTGTATCAAAATGCTTTTTGATTTAAGTTCGGGGGAGTATCTCACTGTACATACTATCTTGGTTATGCCCCTGTGTTACAGCATCAAGTTTTCTGAAAATTGCTTAATTATATGTTGTTTCAAACTACTTGAAAAGTGAAAATTCTAACCATTTAATTTCCTGATCCAGTAGATGCCAAAACACTCATTACTTTCTTTAACTAAATGAATCAAATATATTATGCTTTTGCAAACCAATCATTCTCAACTCTAATTCTGTAATGTTCACAGATAGTCATCTGAAATTCTCAAAGAATTGATTTCACTGTAATGTATTTAAAATAAAACATATACCACTTCTACAGGAAATAGGAGTCTGTAATTATTTGAATGTTATTCAGGAGGCAAAGGGGGTTGCTAAAAATGGTTGCAAAAAGATTGTATATTTACTTTATTTAATCTTTCTGACAGTCCTGTGAAATAGACAATAATAATATCCTGTGCATTTTCTTAATGAGGTACTTAAGATACAGAGAAGTTAAATAATTTACTCAATATTCCACAGTCCTGATTAGAAATTTTAGCATTTTGATTTGCACATCTGTGCCACTGGTGAGGAATAATGGGTATAGGTAACTGCACGTAGTGAAGAAATGAAAATAATTCCAGACTGAGTGACATAAAAACACTTCATTGCTTCAAGAATAATTCTGCTATCCATGTATTTTCTACTTCATGTCAAATATATTGACTGAAAAACTAAACAAGTAGCTGATCATCACAGGCTGATAGGTACTCACATTCTCCTTTCATTCAGAGGAGATCTCAAGTTCTCTGGTCCAGGAAGCAGGGTAATGATGAAGGATACAGGAGTCAGTAGGACACCAATCCAGGACCTGAGGCTTACCAGTTGTGTCAAACTGGCTTGCTTTTAAGTTTTCCTAGTGATAATTCCCTCTTCCTAAAGTGAAAATAATAATCAGATGCAGAGTGTAGATGTGAGAATTGCAAGAAATAGATGAATCACATTTCCAGTTAAGAATAAATTTAATTCTGCATCTCTAAACAGAGTTGCAAAAATTTAAGATCACATGGAAGAGATCTCTATATAGTTTCATCTAGTTTTTATCACATATATCAATTACTGCTACCATTTGAAAAAAAAAAAAAACAAAAACACATTGGGCAAACTAATGAAGGTGTTTTCCAATGTGATATCCATAGTTTATGGTTGTGTACTGTAAGCTTGTAAAAATTTAAAGAAATCACTATTAATTGGTGAGATATTAGAAAAATAATAGAAATCTGATTTTTTTTATTTTTCTTTTGATTTAAAGAGTAGCCCAGGTTCTTGACTATTCATCATACTGTTGACAATAGTCTTTCAAGTTAAAATTGTAGTGAATGTCATTTGTTAGGAAAATGGAATATGGCTCTGCTATAGTAGGGCCATGGGAAAACCAGTTCCTGATTATCATAAACTTATGATGTACATGGTCAACCACAACTTTAATCAATTATGTCCCAGTTTCTGTAATAAAAATATATTATATATTTGTACATTCATTATGTGAAGTCTATATTTAAAATTTCTCAGAAAAAGTGATTATTTCATTTCCACCTTAAATTATTAAAATTTGAAATAGTTATAGTCAAATGTCATCTTAAAAATAAACTACATCAAATATTACATTCTCAAAGAGGCAAAACTATGGAGACAATAAAAAGATGGTTATTGGGGCTAAGGGAAAAGGATGAATAGATGAAGTACTTTAAGGTACTAAAGAAGTAAAAAAAAGTAAAAAAAAAAAAGATTTTTAAGGCAGTAAAACTACTTTGTATGATACTATAATGAGTTACATGTCATCATACATTTGTCCAAACCACAGAATATACAACACCAAGAATTACCTTTAATGTAAACAATGGACTTTGGGTGGTTATGATGTGTCAATATAGGTTCATCAATTGTGACAAACATCCACTCTAATAGAAAGCTGTGCATGTATAGGGGCAAGGGGGATATGGGAACCCTGTGTATTTTCTGCTTAATTCTGCTGTGAATCTAAAACTGCTCTAAAAAAATAAAGCCTATTTCAAAAAAAAATTAAGATAATCAGAAATGTTATTGTATTTTTTAATGTGGGAACCTAGCTCTTTGTATTAGGTGTATTTATATTAAATAATTTGTATTTATATTTAATGTGCCTGAAATTTTAATTAAAATATAAATGGCCAAGGGTGCCTGGGTGGCATAGTCAGTTGAATGACTGACTATTCTTGATTTTAGCTCAGGTCAGAATCTCAGGTTTCTGGGGTCAAGCACCATGTTGGGCTCTGTCCTTAGCATGGAGTCTGCTTGACATTCTCTCTCTCTCTCCTCTGCCCCTCCTGCTTATTCTCTCTCTCTCTCTAAAATAAATAAATGAGTCTTTTAAAAAGTATATAAATGGCTAATGAACATCTAAATAAACTCATTCATTAGTCATCTGGGAAATGAAAGGTAATTTACAATGAGATATGTCTAAATATTAAGATGAAAAATAAATGGGTAATAAACTTTGGCATGAATGACCCCTAGCCCAAAGGTGTAAATTATTGTGACCATAACATTATTTTAATAGCCAAAATAATGAGAACCCCAATGTTCATCAAAGGTATATATCTTCACATAATAGAAACTATATAGCAATGAGAGTAAACTAACTTCAACTATGCAAGAGTATGAATACCCATACATAACTTAAGCAAAAGAGGCCAGATTCCAAAAAGAAATCAGACTGTATCATTCCATACTTATTATAAGCAAAAACAAACAAAACACCTAACATACAAAGTTAAAAAAGTCAAGCTAGAAGTTTTCGTTGGTGGGAATAGTGAATGGAAGGACCATGAACTGAAGCTTGGGTTTCAGGTAATGCTGTTTTGATTTCTGTGATGCTACATGATGGTGCACAATTTCTTGAGGTAAATATTTATGGCATATCTATTTTCCCACATTAGCTGAATATGACAAAGAAGTAGGAGCACAGGAGCAAACCCGAAGTCCATTTCAAAGGGAAAATAATGGTATATTGTAATAATTATTCTTGTATTTCTATAGGTTACAGTATTAAACATGAAATAACAGTTGTTACATGAACACTTTCCAAAGTTCCCAATTTGATAAAAAATTATAAGAAACTAGTGATGGTCATAATGGAGACTTTCTTTTGCTGAGATACCAAAAGATCTAAATACAAAATACTAGTCTCAATATTATTTTTCTCCACCAAATATTTTCACACGTATTTATAATAAAGTGTTTTAAGAATTTTTAAGGGGAGCTAAAAAGAAAAAAGATGGCCTTCAAGAAAATTTGACTTCTTAACTGAAGGACTATATAACAATGAGTATTATAAACTAAGTAGTTTTCTTTACACTAAGTTGTCAGTTTTAACTTGTCTTGTACTTTTGGAGCTGTGTCAATTTTCTATGGTCATTACTTAATTATCCAACAGGTTGTTAATTTCATATGTAATATATATGCCCCTCAAACTATTAGTAGGTGTCTTAAACTGGTTCCCCAGAAACAGATGCTGAAGAGAAGATTTATGAAAATATTATTTATTAGGAAAAGTTCCCAGAAAAAATCAGTAGGATAGTGAGGAAGTGGGACCAAGGAGAAATGTAGCTAGACAAGCCTAAGATATCAAGCCAAGTCCCACAGTGTCTAACTGTGGCTCAATCTGGCAGGAAGCTCTGGAGACACTATAGGAAGCACCTCATAGTAGCCTGGATCAAAGGCAGAGAGCTGGAGTATTTAAATACCCAGGTCTAAAACCTTTGGCTAAAAGCTGGCTTCAAAGGGCATATCTTTTTTAAACATTTCTGGCTCCCCATGTGCACAGGCAAAGCAATGGCAGCCTGAGGCAGTTCTCTAACAAAGATTCACAGATGCTGGCTTGGGAGTGAAATCCCAACATGAGCAGGTGTGCACTGTAAAGGGATTTGAGGGGATTCGGACAGAGCACCAACGGCATCTGTTACAGTGGGTTTGCTTTCTTTTAAAATCAAAGACGAAACAGAATGACTGTTCACTTAGTTAAATGTCCCTTCATAAAACTTTTTTTTTTAAATCATGAGGATGAATTCATATACTCATTCATTAAGTGTTTTAGGCATGTCCTGAGACATATGGAAAAAATATAGAAAAAGAAATAAAAAGCATTAATAAAGCATTGCTCTCTTTCCTTCAGATTAAAATGTAGCAGGTGAGAAAAGAATAAATTGCAGAAATACAGGAAAAGTACACTACAAGGTGCCGTGGAAGGAAGAGAGAGCATGGTTGGCTTCATAGAGGAAGCAACTTATGATGGTGTTGATCCAGTGTTGGGAATTTCCATGTGAATACAGGATAAAGATAATCCATTGAGAGCCCTGGCAAGACAGTAGTAGAAGTGATTGTATGTATACTTCAAACTGGCAGAGGATAGCTGATAGACTAACAGACAAGGCTAACATATTAGAAATTTCTGGAATAGAAAAAGAGAAATTTCTCTAAGACATTTTAAAAGACTACCATAAGAACAGAGGCATGGGATAGCAGTTAGAATATCAAAGCAATGACTATAGGAATTTAAGAATTGAGAGGTTGTTCTCATGTCTCCAGGCTGCTATAATAGAATACCATAGACTAAGTAGTTTATAAACACCAGCAATTAGTTTCTTGTGATTCTGGAGACTGAGAAGTCTAAAGTCAAGGCACTGGAAGACTTGGTACCTGGTGAGAGCCTATTTCTTGGCTCATATATAGCTGTCCTTACGTGGCAAAAGAGCACATGGGGTTTCCTTTATAAGGGATCCATCCTCATGACTTAATCAACTTCCAAAGATCACGTCTCCAAATACCATTACATTGCAGATTAGGTTTAAATATATAAGGGGAGGAGGGGGGTGGCCACAAATATTTAGTCTGTAGCAAAGGTAGAAAAGTTCAAAAAATAGTGAAACTATCTGATTATATGTTGTAAATTGAATTTGGATGTGAAAGTAATCCAAATGAAATCAAGGAACTGCCGTAAAACTTCTGAGTAATTTGAGTCAAAGATTTGAATGAGTTGTGTGTGTCCTCAATGATGTGAAGAATACCTAGAAGTTAGTAAAGAAAGAAAAAGAAGGCTAAAGAATGGTACAACTATCAAAAGATAAATTTAAAAAATACCCTGATAAAACTGAAAATGGAGGGGCACCTAAGTGGTACAGTAGGTTAAGCATCAGACTCTTGGTTTGGGCTGGAGTCATGATCTCAGGGTCATGAGACTGAGCCCCCATAACAGGCTACTTGGATTATCTCTCCCTCTGTTCCTTTCCCTCATGTTCTCTCTCTCTAAAATAAATAAATAAATCTTTAAAAAAAAACAGAAAATGGAAAAACGCATGCCAAAACTTATGAGATACAGCAAAAACACTTCACAGCAATAAATACCTACATCAAAAAACAAAAACAGGAGTATCTGGGTGGCTCAGCCAGTTAAGTGTCAGACTCTTGATTTTAGCTAAAGTCATGATCTGAGAATTGTGAGATTGAGCCCCACAGTAGGTTCTGTGCTGGATGTGGAGTCTGCTTAAGGTCCTCTCTCTCATGAGATGAACATTGAGTGTTAGACTATATGTTGGCAAATTAAATTTAAATATTTTTTTAAAATAAAAATGTATAATAATAATAAAAAAGATCTCTTTCCCTCTCCCTCTACCCCTCCCCCCAAGTGCACACATGCACACATGTGCTCTCTCTCTCACTTTCTAACAAACAAAACAAACAAAACACAAATTTTTAACAACCTAATTTTACAATTCATGGAAGTAGAAAGAGAACAAGGCCCAAAGTTAGCAAAGGAAGAAAATAACAACCAAGAGTGGAAATAAATGACATAGAGACTAAAAAGACAATAGAAAAGATCAAAGAAACCAGGAGCAGGGAACATACAAAGAAGAAAAGACAATCTCTTTAATAAATGTCACTGGGAAAACTGGACAGCTACATGCAAAAGAATGAAACTGGACCACTAACTTACACCATACAAAAAAATAACTCAAAATGGATCGAAGACTTGAATATAACACCTGAAATTATAAAATTAAAAAAAAAACATAGGTTGTAAGCTCATCTTGGTGAACTTTTTGGATTTGATACCAAAAGCAAAGGCTACAAAAGCAAAAATAAAGCAAGGGAGACTACAAACAAAATCTTCTGAACAGCCAAAGAAACCATTAACAAAATGAAAAGTCAACCTGCCAAATGGTAGACAATATTTGTAAATTATGTACTTGGTATGGTGTTAATATCCAAAATATATAAAGAACTTATACAACTTAATAGAAAAAAACAATGTAATTTAGAAATGGGCAGAAGATTTAAATACACATTTTCCCAAAGAAGACATATAGATGGCCAACAGGTACATTAAAAGATGCCCAATCAGTCTCACTAATCATCAGGGAAATGCAAATCAAACCACAATGAGATATCATCTATACCTGTTAAATGACGATTATAAAAAAGTAACTAGTTTTGATTAGTATGTTGAAAAAAGGGAACACTTATGCAGTGGTGATGGGAATGTAAGTTGATCCAGTAATTATGGAAGTCCCTAAAATAATTAAAAATAGAACTATCATATGATCCAGCCATTCTGCTTCTGGGTATTTATCCACAGAAAATGAAAACACTAACTTGAAAAGATATATGCACCACTATGTTCACTGCAGCATTATTTACAATAGTGAAGATAGGAAACAACCTAAGTGTCTATTAAAGGATGAATGAATATAGAAAATGTGCTATGAGGGATCCCTGGGTAGCTCAGTGGTTCAGCGCCTGCCTTTGGCCCAGGGTGTGATCCTGGAGTCTCGGAATCGAGTCCCATGTCAGGCTCCCAGCATGGAGGCTGCTTCTCCCTTTGCCTGTGTCTCTGCCCCTCTCTCTCTATGTCTATCATGAATAAATAAATAAAATCTTAAAAAAAAAGAGAAAATGTGCTATGCACATATACACACACACATATTCATACACAAATAATGGAATGTTCAGGCACAAAAAGAAGGGAATCCAGCCATTTATGTTAACATGGATAGACTTTGAAGGCATTATGTTAAGTGAAAAAATTAAGACAGAGAAAAACAAATATAATATGATCTCACGGATAGTTGGAAACTAAAATCAATAAAACCATAAAAAGATAACCCAAACTCATAAGTATAAAAAGCAGACTGGTGATTGCCTAAGGCAGAAGATAAGGAGGTAGGCTAAATGGGTGAAGGAAGTCAAAAGGTCCAAATTTTCTGTTTTAAAATAAGTCATGGGGAAGTAATGTACAGCATAGTGATTATAATCAATAATACCCAATTGCATACTTAAGAACTGCCAAGAGAGTTAATCTTAAAAGTTCTCATCACAAGAAAAAAATATTAACTATGTATGGTAACGGATGTCAACTAGACTTAATGTGCTGATCATTTTGCAGTATACACATATACAGAATCATTATGTTGTACATCTGAATTTGATATAATGCTATGTGCCAATTATAACTCACTATTTTTTTTAAAGAATGGTAAAACCAGATACCATATCTTTCAGAAATAAGGAGCTTTGCACTAGGGAAGAAGAAAGAGCAGTAACTTTAAAGAAGCTGTGATGATCCAACTCATGTTATGTCTCAGACCTCTGATCAGCCTCCACATGAGCAATTAATAGAAGGAGGAGTATAGCTGGGAAGTTCCATGCTTCAGTTAGGGTATAAAGGTGTAGTGAATGGAAGTGCATGGGAGCTTGTTGAAAAAGCAAGAGGACTCTTGGGGCCCATGAAAAAATTATGGAGGGAGTAGGGCTAGATAAGAATGAGTCTGGGGGAGAATATGTAGAGTAAGAACAAGAATCAGAGAGGGGCTGGGTAACAAAAGACTTACATTTGGGATAAAGCCCAGATAAATGCTATGATTGGAACTTACTGCCTTGGGATTTTAAATGAAATCTTTATGTACCAGCAGAGTGTGTAGGTGAGGGGGCTGGTGGCCAGGCAGTAAGAGGCAGATTGGGGTGGAGAAGTGAAAAGGGGGCATTGAAAAGCAAGTCAGTCATATATTATAGCATTACCCCTACCCCTCAGATCATAGCAAAGGAATCAAGATTAAAAGGGCACTAACTGAAGTGATAATGGTGGATACACCAATTAGCAGTTTAGTATACTAAAATAGTAAAGTATATTTCAGTTATTTATTTTATGTTTCAGAGTTTACATATCTGATCTCATCTAAAACAGTATTTTATGTTTTGTCGTATGTGAGGTTACCAATTGTTGTGCTGGATGAGAGTGGGACAAATTAGATTTCCAATTCTAAAATGGAAAGGAACCTTATGAGACAGGGGGAGAGGGTACAGGCCACACTGGACTGTTTTGTGACAGTGTGGAGTAAGAGCGGCTTTGATGTAAGATAGGATTTTGGTGAAAAGTGGTTAATATTTCTCCTCAGGCTGGATTTTTTTACGCTGTTTGGCAAAGTCTTCTCTTTCTTTTTCATCAGTCTGATGTGCCCCTGACATTAAGGTAGACATTTAAGGCATGTTTTAAGATTTAAAAAAAAAATAAGTGAATAAATTAAACAAAAACCAACAACACAAAGTTTGTTAGTGGAATCAGTCAAAATGCCAAACAGATCTTATTACGTGCAGCCTGAAATTTATCCTAATAGTCTTTTTCCTAGTAGCAATTGTAAATGACAGCTTCACTTATTTACAAAAAAATGATTTTCAAAAAGTAAATCTTTTCTCAAAATTGACTATTTATTCCTCATGCATCCATTCACTAATACAAAAAATAGTTCCTGAGTCTTTGACATGCACCAAGATCAGATTAGGCAATAGATCTACAAAGGTAAACTAGGAACACACAGTTCCTACATTCCCATTCCATACAGTTCAACTAGATTAACTCCAGAGACACAGGCACCAACAGGAAAAATCACACCAGTAGACAAACAGGTGAAAAATTTCTCAAAGATGATTAAAATATTTTAAAAATCCAACAATCTTTCATTTTCAAAATAGTATTTTCAACTAGATATATATAGTATTATATAAGTACAAATTTTTAAAATTCTTAATACATACTTAAAATTTAATAGTTGCCATATACTGCTCCTAGTCAAATCTCTAACAACTTTAATGTTAAACCCAAACCGAAGATATTTTCTCTTCATTTCAAGGCTAACATAAATTTTCTCTTTATCTCTAGACGGTGCTCATACTTTACTATGTAACCATGTTTTATTTCCTTATTTTTTATTTCTATGGCTTCCTCACAGTCATGAATCAATAAATGACTGCATAAAAATTCCATATTTCCTGACAGATGTGATTTTTATACTGGATAGAAGAAAGATAAACAGCATATACCAGGGGTGTAATTGCCAAAGTCAATTTAAAGGGGATGGGAGCTTTGGTCTCTGCTCTATCTGTTATTATCACATTCAAAATATGGTAGCTAACAAAATGTATACTGATGTCAAACAAGGAAATCACTCCCCAGACATTCCATCCCTTTTTATTTGCAATTGCTATCATTGTATCCTATATGAAATGGGTTCTGCTCATATAAGTGGATTTTTATAATTTTTAAATATGAGTTCTGGCTTTATGACAATTGCCATAAAATGGCTAATGTGAAACATACCAAAAAATATTTTTAGTAATGACATATTTGCAGATTTTTTAAACTAATATTGAAAGTCTCAAAAGGTACAGTATTAATAAAGTCAAGTTAATGGTCTATGTGTTCATGTCATACTAATCCATTATGAACTGAGAAGAACACAGACAACACAAAATAAACCTTGCTTGAACTCGTGAGCCTGTGTGTAGTAAAAGTATTTTGTAGCTTCACTTTGTTATTGTACTTCATTTCATATTTTTAGTTCTTCAAAAGACAGTTGATTAAGTAAAGTACTTATCGACCTTGTGTATAGTAAATTAAGTGTTTTAGTATTTCATTTGAAAAATAGCATACCTCCACATACTTAGACTATTTCCCAAAGGTTACTCTGACATTATTCTCCATTTGCAGTGCTACCCGTACTTGTGATATAAACTCCTCATTTACCAGAAGACTGAATTTTCTGACTGAGAAGTTTTTATTGATAAGTAACTGTTAGGAACATTCATTTCTCTTAAGCCTGCTGTCAACTATAATCTACAAAAGCAAATTATACTTAAATTATAATGTTCAACAAAGTGAATTAAACCAAAAAAAAAAAAAAAAAGGCAGCCATCAATGAACTAAGCACAATGTGTTTTCTATTTTCTTGCTGACCAGTTAAAAAAAATTTCTATTATTTAACTAATTCATGGCTTAAGCTATCTCTGATTTAAAAAGTAATTGTCAATCAAGTGTCTAAGTGGTTACAGTAATTGGAAAAAATGGGCTCTCTTTATTCCATTAAAAATACCTTCCTGAGGCATAGAGCACTTATGGTGCAACATTTCCAACTTTGGGTTAGCAAGGAACCATTAATTGGATTTTTCACTCCTGAGATGTTTATATTGGTACACGTCTTATATAGACTTATACTCACATGGTGATTGGATATGCATATTGTCATATTTGTGAAATTATTATTACATAGGAGACTAAATGGATTCAGAGTCCTCATTTCAAACTCAACATGTTGTCAAATCTCCAATAGTATGCATGTATTTTAACCTCCAAGCTGGATTTTCACATTAAATGACAGACTTTATCACTATAAAATATGACCACGATGAGCTCAACTGTCACTGACTAATGCCAATTATGTGTATATTCACTTTCTAGACTCATCTACATATAATTAAATTTTAGATATGGAATTTTCTTCAATATTCCCATATTTTTATATAAGCTCCAAGGAGCAATATATTCAAAACTGAATTGGTTGTTTTAGATACACTTTATTTTTTTAAAAAGATTTATTTATTTATTCCTGATAGACATAGAGAGAGGCAGAGACACAAGAGGAGGGAGAAGCAGGCTCCATGCTGGGAGCCCGACGTGGGACTCGATTCCGGGATCCAGGATCGCGCCCTGGACCAAAGGCAGGCGCCAAACTGCAGAGCCACCCAGGGATCCCTAGATACACTTTAATCATATCAATTATTTTAAGTGTTTTAACTGGATGCCTACTAAAAACTAATAGAACTAGAAAAAGAATGAGATTTCTTTAATGTAGAAACAGCATTTTAATTAAGATCACCCTTCCTTTTTAATGGGTGGGATTCTATCAATATATGACACTCCTTTTGTTCAAAGTACTCCCTATTCTGTAAAGACCAAAGCAATTGTTAAGTCAAAGTTATGTATTTACCCACAGTTATGAAGATTTTCTGCAAAGAACACTGGCAGCCAGCTACATACTTTGCTCTATGAAAGTAGGTTTAGCTTCTGTTTCATGATCAAGGTCATGTGCTGTGAGTGAATACAACATGCCTATCAATTTTCATCACTAGTGAAGTGCACTTGCTCCCCAACTTTAGACTACATCAAAATATAGTTCATAAACATAAAAAAATCATCATGGGCAATAAAAAGAGATATAAGAGTTGAGATATAATCTTTGAGATATAAGAGTTTGGCAAATATACTCCATTTTATTTTATATTAAAAAAATCTAAAAAAAAATAAAAAAATAAAAAAATCTTATGAGATACCTTCATATCATTACACCAATAAATAAGATAATCAACTTTCTAAAAGTCAGAGTAATTTTGAGATATACTTCACAATGGAATATAGAATCCCTTCTACATGACTGATTTTTCAATTGAGAAAATCTTCCTACTTTTACATATTTGTTGTAAAGTAATATATTAGAAACTATTTTGTAGTTTTCAAAATGTTATCTTGATGTATTTGGGTGCCAAGTGATGAGGAGGAAGAAAGGAAAGATGAGTTAGGCTGAAAGAGATTATATTTTCTTCTTTATCATTCAACTTGACCAAAATGCACGAGTCATCTGGGATATTTCTAGTGTTTGGAACAATATGATTTGCATGTCTTAAGAGGGAAACAGAAATGTAAATGATACAGTTGGGTTAATCATCATCATTGGAAATCTTTCCTAGGTTCTAATGAGGTGGCAACAAATTGCTTATGATATATTTGCCATCTGATCATATATTCATCAACAGTAAATTGAGAGGAATATAATATCTACGCTTGAACATAAAACTTTAACTGGTTGCTGGTAAAATGAGAAGCTGAGCTTTCGATGTTCAGGTAGGAAGCTAGCAGAACATATTTAGGATATAAAAAGCAGGTCTGCAGTTAACAGAGTAAAGAATTTGGCAGAAAGCTGGTTCTAAGGATCACAGAGGCAGCAGTCCTTAAGTGGCCAGGATCAAGATCGTAAGAGTTGAAGACACGAGGTCATAACAAGCGATACGGAAGTCAAAGAGCCTCAGTAGTGAGCAAATCCTTGATCCCAGCTAAGAGGTTTTATAAATTTCCTTTTTAGGGCAAGAAGACATGTCCTAAGTTTCTTAGAACTCACCAGGCCAAGTATATGTAACAAGATCAACAGACAATGACTGAATTGTCAGACTAAAGAATCATGCTCGTTTTCTTATACAACCAACCTAGGTATATTTACATAAAACAAGAAATAATATGCTGGCACACTTATGGATATTTCCATGTCCCCCTTAAATACAAATAATCAAGTAAATAGACAATATAAACTCTTATTTGTTCTAGATTTTTGTTTCGTTTGCTTTCTTTTCTGGACTATTATCTCTTTGGTTCACAGGCTATTCTTTCTAGTCAGTTTTTTAAATCTTATTTTAGAGATTTTACTTATTTATTTATTCGAAAGAGAGAGTGTGTGGGTGTGCAAGGGGAAGAGCAGAGGAAGAGAGACAAGCAGACTCCATGCTGAGCAGGGAGACAGACCGGGCTCAGTCCCACAATCGTAAGATCATGACTGGAGCCGAAAACAAGAGTCAGATGCTCAACCAACTGAGCCACCCAGGTTCCCCTCTTCTTAGTTTTTTTTTTTTTTTTCTAGAAATTGTAGGCTTTTTTATTCAGTTAAGAGGTTTCCTAGATAGTTTCAAACAAATTATTGTTTCATTCTTGTTAGTGTATCTTCCTAAAGTTAGCATTTAAGGATAGTCAGGATCAACTGAGCCCTACAGCGATTAGTTTTCCCAATACATGTACAGAGTATCTGAATGTCTATTTAGCTCTACTTTCAGCCTGTTCTTTTTGCTTAACTAGCAAAAGTAGGGTACATTACACTCAGCTTATTTTTGAAGTTAAGTAGTTTTCAGAACTCAAGAGCAATGCCCCATTTGGAATAACCTAAAAATTCAGTAATGCTTCTCAAACCCAACTATGGCAACCTGCTTTATTCATCACATATCTAACATCATATAGACTCTACAAGCCTGAGGAAAGCGTTGTCAGTATTCCTCAAAGTCTGAATCACAAACAACCTGCATTTGCATCACTTGTAGGTCTTATTAAAAATGCACCTTTTGGAGGGCTCAGTATTTTGAATAAAAATATGTCAGGCCTGTCCAGAGACTGCATGTTTAGTACAATTCTGCAAGTGATTTTAATACAGATTGATAAGAATTATGAGGTGATGTTCTCAACCAATTCCAGATAAATAGGAATCCCTTTCAAGAGGGATTCTTCTCTCTACTCCTCTCACAGTGTTTAGGGTCTTAAAAATAAAAGTTAGAAGATCTAGAGCAGAGCAGCCCAGGTGGCTCAACAGTTTAGCGCCAACTGCAGCCCAGGGTGTGATCCTGGAGACCCTGGATCAAGTCCCACGTAGGGCTCCCTGCATGGAGCCTGCTTCTCCCTCTGCCTGTATCTCTCTCTCTCTCTCTCTCTCTCTCTCTCTGTGTGTGTGTGTGTGTGTGTGTGTGCGTCTCTCATGAATAAATAAATAAAATCTTAAAAAAAAAAAGAATATCTAGAACACCTTGGTTCAAGATAGTCTCAACTCAATGTTAAACAACAACAAATATTACAACTTTTCTAGGCTTTCTTAATTTGAACTGTACCATCATAAGAGTGTATTTACACAGATTTAAGACAGCGCTTAAGCACATATACGGAAACTATGATCAGGTTAACAAAAAGCACTTACTGAGAAATCAGTGTATGCATTTACAATGGCAACAGTATATCATTGATTTAGGTAATAAAATCTGGAAAATGTAGAAAGTCCATGATTCTACAAGTCACTATTACTAAGTATGTAAGTAAGAAAATCACTTTATAATTGTAACTTTTCAAAGCAGATCAGTCATTGAAAATTTGGCAAATGAATAAATGAGATACAATATTTTTTAAAATTTTGATAGTAGGGAAATGTAATGGGGATAGCAAACTATTTTAAAACAATTTTCATCATAAATTATTTCTAGTATATGATCATGTGTAAAATGTTATGATTTTATGATAGACATGCAAACATGTATATATGATTATATTAAAATGTAAAATATCACCACCCTAAAATGAAGGTTATGCTTTAGTTGTGGTGAAAAGAGTAAATATGTGAAACAGAGAGGCATCAAGAGCTGGAGTGTAAAGACTTAATAGATTATTTTCAAGAGTGAAGATCTTCTAACTTTGGCAAAAATAGGTGATGAAAACAATTAGGGCTGGTAAGACTTGCCTGACTGAAGAGACATATGGATTTGAAGGGGCAAAAGGGAAAGGATAGAGGGGTCCAGGAGATGAGAAAAGCGTGAGCAAAGAGAGGATATGAATATGTACACTACAAAGATAGAAGCAGGTCTGACTAAAGTTAGTTAAATGTAGGTGAAGCGTGGGGAGAAAAGCAACTTAATCAAGTCATACTTGGGAAGGCACGGCAGAGATAATTTGATGTGGTAGGAAATAAGGTCATTAATGGATTTTGAACATGAAAGTAACAAGATCAAACTATTATTTTGTTAGTTTTAAAATATCTGTAATATATAGACAAACAGGGGAAATAAATAGGCCATCTTTGAAGTAATCTAAATATATGAAGCACTGAAGGAGAACAAGTAATTCAGATAAGTTTAAAGAAGAAGTAAGAGGACAGCCCAGGTGGCTCAGTGGTTTAGCACCTGCCTTCCGCCCAGGACCTGATCCTGGAGACCCAGG
This sequence comes from Canis aureus, assembly GCF_053574225.1. Lineage (NCBI taxonomy): Eukaryota > Metazoa > Chordata > Mammalia > Carnivora > Canidae > Canis > Canis aureus. The sequence continues at coordinate 10,868,511 of NC_135617.1, read as the reverse complement.
GTTGAGTCCCACATCCCTCCAAGCAGGTTCCTGCATGGAGCCTGCTTCTCCCTCTGCCTATGTCTCTCCTCTCTCTTTCTCTCTCTCCCTGTGTCTCTCATGAATAAATAAATAAAATCTTTAAAAAAATAAAATAAAGAAGAAATAAGAGATAATTTTTATGTTTTTTTTTTTATTTTTATCTTTTTAACAGGGCACACAAAGGAGAAAGAATTTAACATAGGAAGTTATAGTCAACTTGAAGAATGGTATTACTAAATGTATTAGTGTTCTACTACTGTTGTAACAAGTATCACAAACTCAGTGGCTTAAAAACACAAATTTATTCTTCCTTTTATAATGAGCCTTATGATTATAATAGGCAAACTCAAATAATCCAGGATAATTTTTCATATCAAAAATCTAAACTTAATCACATCTAAAAACCCCTTGCCATGAAAGGTAATATATTCACAGTTTCCAAGGATTTAGATATGGGCATATTTGGGTGGTCATTATTCTGGTTACTAGGCCAAGGAATGAACATGAGAAAGATTAATGTTATTGAACCAGATACATAGTCTCACATACCTAATCTTATTTATCTCCCAAAATTTATAGGAAGAGAGAAGAAAAACTTCCCCTGTAATGCTATAGCTGATAAGATGTAGAACTATGTTTGAAAGCAGTTTTATTTGACTCTCGAGACCATCTTTTTAATGGAAACATTGGGGATCATGCTTTAGAATTATTTAGGGGGAGTAGGCTGGGAATTCTGTTTTAAACATGTTGTTTTTGCCATAACTATTATGGCAGTTGGAAATAAAAAACAAAAATGAAGTATCAAGGATGCAGATAAAAATTTAGAAATAATCAACAGAACTAATAATTGAAATCATTAGAGCAGATGAATAAGTAAAGATAATTTTAAAAGAATAATCAGCACTCTTCAGTGAGTTAAAAGATGGGAAAGGAAGACCTTAGGGGTAGAAGGAGAACCAGGAGAGACAGTTACTTCAGAAGGCAAAAAGGAAAACATATTAATTAAATAGAGAAAATCATATTAATGAAATAGAGAAAAGAGTGTAAAAGGTTGCCAAGAGGGACAGGGAGAGGGGAACTGAAGGAAGGCCTTGGTTTTTGGTAAGGAGAAAACAATATTTTGTATTATTAGTGTCTTGAATCAAATTATTTGGGTAATAGGTTATTTGAAGAAAAGAGATGCTTACATTTCAGTAAAGTTTAGGTTGCTGCCCAATAAACATTTTATCATTGAAGTACTATAAAAAAATTTTTTAGATACTATTTTTCTTAAAAAGAGAACATAATGTTCTATTTACATAATGTTCTATTTTTCAAGAATAAAGCAATATAAAATCTTTTTATAGATTTTTTTTTAATTACTGACTTGTACTCTAAATTCCCTAAAATCCTTCAGAATGGTGTGACTGGGCTCCTGCCTCTTGCCTATTCCCTTTGCACTCACTGCCCCACCGTGTTCTTCTCATTTCTCAACATCACTGATAGAGTAACTCTAATCTGTACAAAATCTCTCACTGGGAATCCAGCTCTCCAGGGCTAAATTATCTTTTTATTTCCCTCTGCAGAAACAATTTTATCTTCTACAACACTCTTCTTTTGCTATCACCTCAACGTATTTATATTTTCTGCTAGCAGGAGAAATGCTCATGAATCAAAGTGATTCTTTTCTCATTTTGATGGAATTATTAATACTTAGGCCCTGGATTTCATTGTGAAATGCTAAGAATTCTTCCAAGATTTAGCCACAAGTAATTATATTCTGTGATAAAACCTAAGATATTGTTCTCAAATTACGAAATTTAAATTAAAACTACTTAGAATACTAAATAATAGAATATATGAGTAAGAACACTGCATATGAGTGTTTAAGGATAGGCATTGACAGAAAAATTTTTAAAATAAGTTTTGCATGTAGTTGCCATACATATACACACATAGAGCATATAACATATACATTATATATAACTATATCTTTAATTTTATATATAACACTATAGTCACATAAATTAAGATGTAAGCACACCTCTTTTATTAAGATTTACTTCATTGTGATTCACAGACATCATATTTCTTACAAATTGAAGGTCTATGGAAACCCTGCATCAAGCAATTCTACGGATGCCATTTTTTCAACAGCACGACTCAACTACTTGTCTCTGTGCCACTTTTTGGTAATTCTCACAGTCTTTCAAACTTTTCCATTATTATTATATTTGCTATGGTGAAATGTGATCAGTGATCTTTGTTGTTAGTATTGTAATGGTTTGGGGATGCCACAAAATGTGCCCATATAAAACCACAAACTTAATGGATGAATGTGTGTGTTCTGACTGCTTGACTTACTGACTGCTTCCCCATCTCTCTCCCTCTCATGGGGCCTCTGACACAGCAAAATTGAAATGAAGCCAGTTAATAACCATACAACAGCCTCTAAGTATTCAAGTGAAAGGAAGAGTCACATATCTCTTACTTTAAATCAAAAACTAGAAATAATTAAGTTTATTAAGGAAAGCTTGTTGTGAGGTGAGACAGGCCCAAAGCTAGGTCTCTTGTACCAGTTAGCCAAATCATAAATGCGAAGTATAAGTTTTTCAAGGAAAATAGAAGTGCTACTTTAGAGAACACACAAATAATAAAGTGAAAGAGCCTTATTGCTGATATGGAAAAAGCTTTAGTGGTCAAGATATAAGATCAAACCAGCCACAACATTCCCTTAAGCCAAATCCTAATGCACAGCAAAACCCTGAAGTTTCGGATGCCTGGGTGGCTCAGTGGTTGAGTGTCTGCCTTTGGCTGAGGGCGTGATCCCTGAGTTCTAGTACCAAGTCCCACATCAGGCTCCCTGCAGGGGAGGGAGCCTCCCTCTGCCTGTGTCTCTGCTTCTGTCTGTGGTCTCTCATGAATAAATAACTAAAATCTTAAAAAAAAAAGAAAAAGAAAACTAAAGGTCTTCAATTCTATTAAGGTTGAGAGGTGAGGAAGCTGTAGGAGAAAAGCTTGAAGCTAGCAGAGGTTGGTTCATGTGGCTTAAGAAGCTATCTCCATAACAGAAAAGTGCAAGGTGAAGCAGCAACTACTAATGTAGAAGCTGTCGCAAGTTATCCAGAAGATCTAGCTAAGATAATTCACAAAGGTGGCCATCCTACATAACAGATTTTCAGTATAGCTGTAACAGCCTTCTATTGGAAGAAGATGCCATCTAGGACTTTCATCACTAGAGAGAAGTCAATACCTACCTTCAAAGGACAGGTTGAGGGGGTATAGCTCAGGGGTAGAGCATTTGACTGCAAAGGACAGGTTGACTCTCTTGTATTGAGCTAATACAGCTGGTGGCTTTAAGTTGAGGCCAATGCTAATTTACCACTGAGAGTTGTAGGGCCCTTAAGAATGGTACTAAATCTACTTTGCCTGTACATTATATGTTGATCTATAAATAGATCAACAAAACCTTGATGACAGCACATGGTTTGCTAAATATTTTAAGCCCACCTTAAGAAAAAAGATTCCTTTCAAGATATTACTACTCATTGACCTGGTCACTCAAGAGCTCTAATGGAGATGTACAACAAGATTAATGTTATTTTCATGCCTGCCAACACAACATCCATTCTGCAGCCCATGGATCAAAGAGTAAGTTCAACTATCAAAATGTATTAAGAAATACATTTAGTAAGGCTATACCTGCCATAGATAGTGATTCCTCTGATGGATCTGGGCAAAGTAAATTGAAACCTTCTTGCAAAAATTTACCATTCTAGATTCTGTTAGGAAAATCCATAACTCATGGGAAGAGTAAAAAAAATATATCAACAATAATAGGAGTTTGGAAGAATTTGATCCCAACTTTTACAGATGACCTTGAGGGCTTCAAGACTTCAGTGGAGTAACTAAATGCAGATGGAGTGGAAATAGTAAGAGAACTAGAATTAGAAGTGGAATCATTAGAAGATGTAACTGAATTGCTGCTATCTCATAATAAAACTTTAACAGATAAGTTATTACATCTTATGAATGAGCAAAGAAAATGATTTCTTGAGATGGAATCCACTTCTGGTGAAGATGCTGTGAAGATTGTTGAAGTGACAAGGGATTTAAAATATATACGAATTTAGTTGATAAAGAGGCAGGGTTTGAGAGAATTGACTCCAGTTTTGAAAGAAGTTCTACATGTAACATGCCATGAAACAGTTATCATTGCTACAGAGAAATCATTCATGAAAGGAGGAGTTGGTCAATGTAGCAAACTTCATTATCTTAATAATTTGCCACAGCCACCTCGGCCTTCAGCAACTACTCCCCCCCCACCTCTGCCCGCCACCCCCACCCCCCATCACTCAGGGGCCATCAATAGAGAGGCAAGACGTTCCACCACAAAACATAATGACTTTAAAAGCTCAAATGATAGTCAACATTTTTTAGCTAAAGTAGCTAAAAGCTTAAAAACTTTTAGCTAAAGCTAGTAAAGTATTTTAAGATATGTGCTTTTCGGGGGGTTATGCTCTTGTAAATTTAGTAAACTACAGTATCATATAAACATAACTCTTACATGCGCAGAGAAGTTAAAAAAAAAAAAAAAACGTCATTTGACTCACTATATTGCAGCATTCACTTTATTTCAGTGTTCTGGAACCAAACCCAACTCATAGTATCTCCAAGGAGTATTTGTATTTCAATTCTTTCTACAGTGATTCATAGAATTAGTAATCTTCAGTCCCAAATCTCTTTTGAATTCTGACAAGATTATTCTAAATTTCATTTAGAAGAAATGGAGACTGATGTCAGAAAAGAAAATGTGAAGAAAAGGTAAAAAGCAAACAAACAAACAAAAACCCCAAGAAAGTACCTGGCATTCTAAGTACAAAAATATAAATAAAAAATAAAAACATTATCATTGGCCTGGAATTAAACTAGAACTCCTCTTCCCCCCCTTCCCTCAAAGACATTTCCTACAGATTTAACAGAGTAAAGGAGAATAATATCTGAGCAAAAAAGATAATTATTACATGGTAATGGTGATATAAGGTAATGCTTGGGGAAAAAAATTTTTAAGTCATCCTTCAAATTATATCCTAGATCAATTATCGTAAAATTCAAACTTCATAAATACTAATGTAGTATAAGAAAATATCTAATTTTAAGGCAGGAATAGTCTTCCTAAGCATAAAGGCATTGAAAGAAAGTAAAATAGAAAATTCAGATTTATTTAAAATATTTATTTTTTTGAAAGAGAGGGCATGCATGAGGTGGGGAGGGGCACAGGGAGAGAATCTTAAGCAGGCTTCAACCCCATGGTGGAGCAAATGAGGGGCTCCATCTCATACCCTATGAGATCATGACCCAAGCAGAAACCAAGAACAGGACACTTACCCAACAGAACCATTCAGGTGCCCCTCAGCAGACTTGACTACATATTTTTAACTGTCTGTACCTCTTCAAGTAACAAACTTTAAAATATCATTTGCCCCAAATATGATAAACAAAGTTTACTATTCTCATTATGTGAAGGTCTCACACAAATCAAATCTAAGCACTAAAACCCAAACAGAATAATTGGGAAGGGACATGAAAGGTGATTCATGGGATTTTTTTTTTAAAGATTTTACTTATTTATTCATGAGAGACTCACAGAGAGAGAGGTAGAGACATAGGAAGAGGGAGAAGCAGGGAGCCCGACCTGGGACTCAGTCCCAGGACTCCAGGATCACGCCCTGGGCTGAAGGTGATACTAAACCACTGAGCTAGGGGGGCTGTCCGATTCATGGAATTTAAATATGTAACAAGTTTTAAAAATTTCAGTCTCAATAATAATAAAGGAGAAGCAAATTGAGATAATAAATAAAAATTTTCAATTCTCAAATTTAAAAAGTTTTATTCAACTATTACCTAAATTTGGGAAACCTGAAGTAGCATTTGTCCTCTTATACATTGGCAGAAAGGCTTTATTGTCAGATATTTTGGGGAAAATAACTTGAATATCAAAACTTTATTTATATTAAGTAAGCTACAGATTCACATATGATTACATGCTAAGGTATTTTTAGTTGCTCTATTACCATAATTTGTGCTGTGTAACAAATTACCACAAATTGGGATGCCTGGGTGGCTCAGTGGTTGAGCGTGTGCCTTCGACTCAGGGTGTGATCCTGGGGTCCCGGAATCAAATCCCACATCAGGCTCCTATGTATAGTCTGCTTCCCCTTCTGCCTGTGTCTTTGCCTTTCTCTGTGTGTCTCTCATGAATAAATAGATAAAATCTTTGAAAAAAATTACCACAAATTTAGCAGCTTTGTAACACTGTTCAATAGCTCACAGTTCTAAAGGTTAGAGGCCTGGTGTGTGTAGGGCAGAGAATCCAGCCACATGCCAAAGGTTGAAACCAATGTGTCCTGAAGGCTGTGCTCCTTTCTGGAGGCTCTGGGCAAATTCCACTTCTAAACTCAGCAATGGTTTTGATAGGATTCGGTTGCTTCTAGTTATAGGACTGAGGACCCATTTTTCTGTTGGCTGTCCCTAAATCTAGCCAGCTTCTAGAAGCCACTTGCATTCTGTAGCACATGACCCTCTCTCCATCTTCAAGCCGACAACAATGCAGACTCCTTGTGCTTTTAAAGTCTTTGATTTCTTCCTCTGCCACCAGTCAAAAACAAAACAAAGCAAAACAAAACTCTGCTCTTAAAGGGGCTCATGCGATTAGAATAGGCCCACCAGGATAATCTCCCTACTTGAAGGTCAACTGTGGCAAATACATAACAAAATCCTGGGGATGATAGCTCATTATTTTCACAGGTCTAGCAATGAGGGCACGGCATTGTGAAGGCCACGTTTAGAATTTGGCTTGCCACAACAGCAGCGTTTTCAGTTGTGAAGAATTAGAAAACAAGTTGGTGAGTAACAGTAGAATGCTTCAATCAATAATCATGTATCTGTATTTTACATTATGAGGCAGCCACCAAAATTGATGCCTTCCAGTAATAATTATTGCCTGGAGAAATTAAGGCATGATGTTAGAAGAAAAAAGAAAAAAAAACATCTTAAAACATATGAAGCCAAGATGCTACAATTAAATTTATATCCATAGTTCTTTTGACTTATGGGCTCTTTTTGGAATCTAATAAGAATTATAAATCTTTTCTCCAAGAGAATATATATACATATACAAATGTTGATTGTAATAAAGATTGTCCGTAGAGTTCCTAGAGGTCCCAGATTGTCAGAAGGTAGAGGAGGGTCAATAAGGTACTCTCCAAACTGAGAAGACGCTTTGAGACCAAAAAATGATGCAAGCCATCCCATACCATTTATACAGTTTTATCCGGGGAGAGAGGGGGGGAAATCCCTGTGGATGGATCACTGGGCATCATGCAGCTATTCTATGCCCACTCCAAACCTCAATCCACAGCTTTTATAGACTGAGAAGCACTATAGTGAGGTCAAAGGTAGTTACCTGACAAGGTCCTACCTGTACACCAGTCATCTCTACTAGTTATCTAAGGTGGCCTCCTATGTATGCTACTAGGGAAGATCAGAACAAGCCTTCTGTGTTCCTGCCAGAGCATATACTAACCTCCACAGGGCCTGGAACATGTAGCTCCCAAGGAGGTCATTGCACAAACACAAACAAGATAGAGGGCCAGAGTCAGTATTGTTAGCACTTCCACACAATAAGAACTCTTAACTAATTGTATATAATTCTAAAGGTAGCACTAAAAGCAATACATTCTCCTATCTTCGCTTTAATAATTTACTGTATATAGTACCCCATTCTGTGTTCCCGTAGGTAGTCTTTTATCATGTTCTTATCACTATTTCTGAGAATCCCTAGGGAAGGCTTACATATTCCACCAATCTCTTCTCATTATCCCTTTCCACCTTTTGTTCTAGACCACTGCTCCCTGCTTCTTGGTGCCTAGTAACCAATTTTTTTTGTGTGTTCAGTGGTAGCTATGTCTTCAAAACTAATGAGCCCAAATGTGAAAAGAGTCTCCTTCCTGAGTTCCCTCAAAGCTCAGTTAACATAGGCCATAAAGTGTGGCTAAACTTTATAAAAGGCCACATTATATAAATATGCTACAGAGCAGAAAACAAAAACCCAAAGCTAGATGTCAGATACTCTCTTCCACAAGTTATTGGCCATACATCTGTTCAGGGCATCCTTGACCTGGCATTTCATAGGCGATCTTGCTCCTGAGACTTGCCTGCAAATATGTTGGAAATGAGTCTTATTTCTCCGAAAGGAGTCTCCTTGGGCATGTCTTCTTTCTTCTAGGATCCAATATGCCACTTGGCCCTCCCTAAAGGAGCTCCTCTCTCCTTCCAATTCAAGATTCATTCCCTTTTATCTTGTCTCATTTCTTGACCGATGTCGCATAGTATTCAAAGACTATGGTTAGGAGGAGTTAAACCTAATAGTCAACGATCAATTTTCCACATTCTTGGTTATTCAGTTCATCAGATGGCCCATTCAGCAACACTGTCAGTCTAGTCATTGTAGTTCTATATCCAACCTGGTTGAGTTCCACTGGGTCGTCTAATCCCGTCAAGGTAAAGGAAAGAAGTCTACTGCTCTCTCCCACTAGATGCATCGGGCTTAGAATACAGGGATGTTGGCACATCCTTCCCCCAAAACAGTATTTCTCAGAGACAGTCCACCATAAATAGAAGTCAGAAAAAATTCTACAAGCTAAGAATTCACCAAAATATATTCATCCAACAAATTGGACTAAATAATATAATCTGTGGAACAGCCTCAAACCTCCTATTTGGATTACTTAACTTGCTCAAGATATCCTCTGGAAATCTGGAGGCCTATCCAAGGAAAATCTGTCTACAATGGTCCTGAGTAAGAGGCTCTCCCAAAAAGGTTCCTTTCAGAGTGAACAAGGCCTACGCCAAACTTGAGTTTCCATCAAATATAGAATCAACACTTTAAGAAAGTGATAGTTTTCTGAGACAATATTCAAGAAATCCAAATTCCAACCCCAGGAAAAATAAAAGCATAATGACAATTTCAAAGCAGCAGTTTATCTTTGGTCCAAACACATACTCATCCATTTATAAAAATATACTACAAGAAAAGACAAAAAAATACGGATGTTATTTTATGACTTTTAGTTTGTATGTGTTTCCCTTATTTTATACACTTTATATATTATGGTCACTTTAGAATATATCATCAAAAATAAAATTCATACACATTGAATCCAGTTTGATCCTTATTATAAATACTTTAATATGATTTCCTGATGATAATTATCTTCCTAGGCTAAATTATATTTTCACTATGTTTAAACTGAAAAACACTGAGTTTATTCTAATGTGAACAAGAACAATTTCAGGAGAAAAAAGAGAACTCTGAGATCTAAGGTAGTTTATTTTAAAATGAAAATATCTAACCATTACTCAACTATCTATAATAAGAAATAAGAGTGGCCAAACAGTAAACCCAGACCTAGTGGAGATAGTTTATTAACTATATATTGGCATGCTAAATATAACTGCTCTGTGCTTCAATTAATGTGACAACAGGAAGATGAGACTCTTTACTACTTTAGAAACTTGTTTTGAGGAAGAGATTATTTAAATATAGGCTGTAAATAAGCTGTTAAAATAACAAGAATATGAATAAGTTCAGCCAGCTGAGCAACAGAAAATGCAATCAGTAATGAGTGACTTACTGTTTACATGCTTACTCTTGATGATGGGCATTTAACACTCAAAGTTAAATTTAACATGGTGGTTTCTTAGTATGCTAAAGGGAAGATGGACTTTAATTTAAACGAGCTCACTAACTTGCAGGGAAAACCACTGTAGAATCCATCTAAAAGAGTGTCACTTTTTTAAAATCATGCAGCTATCAAAATATGAGAGAGGACACAAGAAAGAGGATTCAATGTGGCTGGACCTCTCAAGAAGGTTTATATCCTAAGAAAAATGTAAGGGAACAATTATAATTTCTTTTGTAGTTACCATCTTACATTTTTATTTCCATCCCAAAGGTCCAGTTACTAAATAAAGTCAAGAGGTTGGTTGTTCAGGAGTTGGCCCTGAAACAGGTAAGGAGCTGAGCAGGAGAATGCTATGAGAGCAAGCCCCATTTCCAGCATGCAAATAGTAGCAGGTAAATCTAAACATGGATTGGTTTAGATTAGAAACACGGGATGGAGTAGGGGAACAATCTGTTGGAGAAACATTCAACACCAACGTTCAAGAATAAAGAGTTGAAAAATAACCTCCTGAATTTAAATGATGCCAACTTTCCAGTTCCAATGAGCCTGCTGATTTCTGTAGCCTTAATCACTATATTGATATTTCATATAACAGATTTGTTCATGGAAAAATGACAGGTTACCATCCTTCTGGTTTTGTCTCAGTTTCTCATTTCAATGAAAGCTTTCCTTTTTTTTTAAGATTTTATTTATTTATTCATGAGTGACACAGAAAGAGAGGAAAAGACATAGGCAGAGGGAGAAGTAGGTTTCCTAATGGGGAGCCTGGACTTGATCTCAGGACCCCGGGATTACAACCTGAGTCAAAGGCAGATGCTCAACCACTGAGCCACCCAGGTGCTCCTCAATGAAGGCTTTCAGCAAAAGATCATTTCCACATCTTGTGAGACGACAGCTCCAAATAAGGATCTAAGTTGGCATGTGAACTCAGAGTTCTCTTAATGTATTAAGTCATCCTAATATATTTAGACCTCAAATATAGATCAGGTCAACGGCTTTATCTGAGGTTTTACATGTAAAACTACAGAGTCAATAGTTTCTAAATACAGCCTGTCGACTTCACAGCAATAAAGAGCACTACATAAACTTGAATATCGGGCCTTCCTACATTTAGATACACTGGTCATCAAGTACTGGGCTGAACTTGTGGCATAATTTATACAATATCAGAATTGAAATTATGAAAATAAACTGTTACTAAAATAGAAGAGTTAGAAAGCAGGCATACTCCAGTTGGGATGCATTCTCACGCACTGGAAAAGAACACTGAATACCTGTACTTTCTATTCTAACATTTAGGACAACTTAGAGTAACTGTTCATGTGAGTCTCTGTTCACAGTGTGCCTTTTATTATAGAAGGAGCCAATTTTGTCCTACTCCTATTATAACTCCATTGCCCAGCATATTGTAGGTGAATTATTAATGAAGGAAGGAAGGAAGTATATGTGAGTGCACATATAAAAGAATTGGTGTTTTGTTTGCTGCTGATCTATATAAAACTTTGTCGTTAGCCAAATTTGCCTCATTTCCTCAGCTTCCCTCCCTCTGCTTGTTCTGATCTATGTAAATTATTTTATTTCCTTTACAAAACCCTAGTGTTCTGTGTCTTTCAGGAAAGGAAGCGGTATCAAATATTTACATTTTAATATGAAAGTAAGAAAATCTCTCTAGTTTTCAGTAATACTGCTAAAATGTGGAAGAAAAGAGGTTTTCACAGATAGGACTTTCTAGCATCAATAGTCAGTGAGGGGTGAAGCGAACACAGCAACTGATAATTCCAGGAAAGAATCAAGACATTTCTCCCTCCCAATGACTTGTTTCCGCAGAAGGATGAAAATTTTAAAACACCCAATACTACTTTTGTGCTAAAGTTTGGGTTGCCCCCAAGATACAAACAACCACTTAGCAGATGCCCAGAAGTATCCAATCTCAAAGTAGTAAATTACAGTGTGTCTCTTCTTCTTTATTCATGCTGAAATCCAATAGAACTCTTATTTTTTTAAAAAATTTTATTTAAATTAAATTAATTAACATGTAATGTATTATTGGTTTCAGAGGTAAAGGTCAGTGATTCATCAGTGTTATATAATAGTCAGTGCTCATTACATCACAGGGCTCCTTAATATTCATCACCCAAGTACCCCTTCCTGCACCCTCCTCCCCTCCAGTGATCCTCAGTTTATTTCTTATGACTAAGTCTCATATGGTTTGTCTCCCTCTCTGGTTTTGTATGTTTTATTCTTTCCTCTCTTCCCCTATGATCCTCTGTTTTGTTTCTTAAATTCCACATATGAGTGCGATCATATGATAATTGTCCTGGGTCTCTAGGATCATGCCCTGGGCCTAAGGCGGCGTTAAAACACTGGGCCACGGGGGCTGCCCTCCTATTTCTATTGTTAAAGGTAAAATTCCAGCTGTGAAATTCATTATAGTTCAAATTGAATCCTTCAATCCAACTTTGTCTGAATTTCCCCCTCCAAATCCTGGTCGTTTCTCTTTACCTTTGTATGTTACCACCATGCCTAGGAATGAAGACCTCTCCACCTACCACCCACTACTATTACTAGCAGTGGAATCTCAGTTAGATACATCCCCCTCTGGCCCTTAAGATCAGGTTTCCCCATAATGCAGACAATTGTCATTGGACGGTATCCACATTAGTGAGCTAACAGAACAACAAGCCTTTAATGAAATCAAACCTTTTCCACTTAATATCATTTAAAATGAACTACTACTCTGAAGCAATGAACTAAAAGAAAACTTTGTTTTCAGACTATTCCTTTTCTCAAGAGCTCTATTCTTTACGGTTTCCCTGCCTGCAACCTGCGACTTGGAAGGTTTCAGGAAGATTAGGAAATGATTTGATGACACACCCGTGCCATAAGCAAGAGTCTAGTATTTGTCAGCTAATAAATTGCCTTAGCAGGACAAACCTTGCGTAGGTGAGTGTTTGGTTGTTGTTTTTGAAGATGGAAGACACTTAAGAGTTTTTAAATGTAGATGGCTGGAATTGCTTTGAGAGAAAAACAGCTGAAAAAGATAGAGGAGATAATTCATAAGAAAGGAAAGAAAACTAAAGTCCATAGAAGAGGTAGAAGAACGAGCCTTAGACAAGACGTAGCAAAGCTCTGTTCTAACAGATGAAAGGTGGGCAAGATGTAATAATACTGCAGGGGAAGTTGTGCAATCATATCTGGCTGTTTCTGTGTGCAAAAGAATATGAGGTCCCTGAGGAGTCTGGCTGCTAGTTAAAAAACCCATATGTGATTTTTCAGATGTGACCATAGGCAATTACAAAGGCTTTGCCTTTCGGGCCTCACAGGGGAAGATGCCCTCCCCACAGCCGACTTGGTGCAGAGCCAAGGCAGTGCAGTCTCCGAATGGAGCTGCAGTCATGGACTCAGGCACCTCTGGCCGCTCATGTTCTTCACATTTTTACATTCCTAGATCTCTTTATTTGAGGCTTTGAGCAGAGGTCTTAAGATCACTCTTTCCTACTGACTTGGTAGCCAATACTTTCCTACATCACCTCACACTCCCCTCAACCCAGGGTCTATAAAACTACAGAGCCTTTTTTTCCTCTGCTCCCTCAACAATTAGACAACCCCCAGGTCTGTGCGGATCCACCTTATTCTCCAACAGTGCGCCTTTCCATGAGGGCAAAAGAAACAGGGGATGTTGGCTTTTTTTTTTTTTTTCTAATTTTAGCCTCTTGCTTATACCATCACAGTAAGGGATTAAAGGTTTAACTCTTTAATTTCAGGCTTGTTGCTTTAATTGGCTACTCTGCCTCCTGACAGCCCAGCTCTCACCTCCAGGTCTGCTGAGCTCCTGACAGTCTCTTCTGAGAGGCTTGTCAAAAGTTCTGACTTCAGTCTTATTTCTTCATTCCCAGCCACCATGTGCTCTTGAGCAAGGTGCTCTATATATCTAAACCTCAATTTTCTCACCTATAAAATAGGGATTAAAGAGAGAAAACAACCAATCTTTATATAGTTACTACGAGGATTAACTGATGTGGGGCATATAAAATACTTAATACTGGAAAATTCGGGATATGAAGTTGAGTTGTTTGTACATTGCTAAGCAAATGCTGTAAAATTTGTTTCTTTTTTAAGTAATCTATGAACATGGTAAAAAAAAACTGCAAAGGAAAAATATGTATATAAGCTAAGGATAATTCTTCTTTCTGGTCTCTACTTGCCTACTAATAACACATTTTTGGTGTAATCCTGCAAATTTAAGTGTTACTCATAGGTAAGTAGAACTCAATCTCCCCAGAATGTAAATAAAATATCTACTCCCCAGAATGTAAATAAAATATCTAATTATATAAATTTAATATGCTATAGCTAATGTGTATCCTTGATTAGTTCAAAATTTCTTCACCAATTTATATCATTAAATGAAAATACCCACAATAATTCTAGAGTCTGAGTATGCTTTTCTACATATCACACCTTGCAGGTAAGTTATATTAGCTTCTTGAGAAACAAATACCAGCTTTTCCTCTGAAATGTGTGAAACTTTTCTAATTACCCAGAGCAATCCTTTATGTTCTTAAACAGTAAAGCCTTAAGCGAAAGGAATAGGGAAATTTATCAATTATGTTTCCAGAAAAGGCTTTAGTTTTAATTCCTAAGGTGATATGGATTCTTAACTAGCCATTATTACTAGGAATTATCAGTTTGGTGCAATGTGAATGCTTTTTTATTTTTGAGTACCCAGTAATACTGTTTGAAATCAAAAAGAGAAAATGGATTCATAATACAAATTAAAGAAAGTAATTCATTTTTGAATAGCTTATCTTCCATTCCTAAGTAAAATTACTAGAACAAATGATGTTTACCTGTAACATTTCTGTCTCTGTCTTAAGAGATCAGTGAGGAGCTGAAGTAAGTCAGCCCCAACTCTGGCCTCCCTTGCTGGAGCCCTGTAGAAGTTCTAGACTTTGCATTTTGGCAGGACAGCAAGTCATTTTTTTCCTCCTCAGAACTCATTATACTTACCTCGTTATATTCTTTTCCTTTGTTTATGTCAATCTCCATAAGACACTCAAGTTGTCCTCTAGATCTCACTCCACGCTGCTCTGTGCATTCCCACTTCAATCCACTATCCCTTCCCAACTGTTTGAACTTTTGCTCTGGGTCAGCTGGAATTCATAGCTAATCATTAGCAAAATCCCTAAAATCCTCACCACATCTCCATGGTTTCTTTTGTCTCTTTGGTCTGAAATCTGACTTTCCCCTGGGGAAACTGTTTCCTCTGAGGACTGGACATGTTCTCTTCCAAAGCCCTTCTAATACCAGAAATAACAATAGATTAAAGGATATGGAAACTAAATGTAATACATGATCTCAGATCGTATCCTGGGGCAGGGAAACACAGACAGTGGATCAGACAATAGTATTCTATCAATATTTACCTGGATAATTATAGTATCCAATAACCATATCAACATATATGTTGCAGGGATCCCTGGGTGGCTCAGCGGTTTAGCACCTGCCTTTGGCCCAGGGCATGATCCTGAACCTGGGATCAAGTCCCACATCAGGCTCCCTGCATGGAGCCTGCTTCTCCCTCTGCCTGTGACTCTGCCTCTCTCTCTCTCTCTCTCTCTCTCTCATGAATAAATAAAAAATAAAAATAAAAAACATATATGTTGCATAATTATATGGTGGTAACATAAGACATTGTCCTTATTCTTAGAAGGTACACATTGACATGCTTTGAAACAAAGGCATGTAATATTTAAACTTAAAGCATTTCAAAAGTTATATGTATATTGTGAGAGAAAGAGAAAGAGAGACAGAGAATAATAAAAAAGAAATGAGGCAAAGTATGAACAACTCCTGAATCTGATAACTGGTATACAGGCGGTACTCCTGCAAATTTTTTTTTTTTTTTAAGAATTTAAAATTTTATCCAAAGAACGGTTACAATCAACCCGTCATGGCTGACCCCAAAGTTTTGAGCTCGAATGACTGGAAGATGATCAGCTCTACTAGGAATCCCAGAGGAAAGTAAGAAAGGGTGGAAGGGGAAGATAGGATTGAGCTGTGAACATGTGATTTTGAGGTGCAACACTTCTGTTAGGACATGATTCCCGAGCAGCAGCTGGAGCTTTACATGTGGATAAGAGATGGTGGCAGAAAGACAGATTCCCTATTATTATTATGAAAGAGCCTAACAAATACAGCTGAAACCCTCCAGAAAAAAAAAATATATGTTAAAAATAGTTATGTGCAGGTTATTTTAAAAAGCCAGTAGTCAGAAATCTCAGTGAATAAGAAAACTCAATAAAATATATTATTCATAGGTCAGCAAACTGCCAAAGAGTATCTCAAACGAAACGCTGATTTAAATCAGGCAGATCACCGTCCTCTGTTTATGTTGTGTTGACTCACAAATCTTGAAGGCTGGACTGATGTTAGTTGTTACTTTAATTGTGGTGCAGGGAATAAAAGGGGCAGTTCATATTTTAGCATTATTTCTTTTTATTCCTGAAAGCACCAGAGAATATGTGGCCTTTCAATTATACTTTAGAAGTAGCTCAAGACTGCAGACAGCACTGCATTTTAATAGACAAGCTTAATTGACTTCTGTTCTTGAATGACTGATGTGTGGTCTCTCTGGTAATGCTGACTGCCACCTGTTCTGTAATCATTTTAATCATCGAATTACCACATGGCACCAGTTAGGGATGCTACCAGTCTGTAACATGACAGACATTTTAAGGGCCATTTGTTTTTCTATTTATATTGCACTGATGAATTGAATTTGGGAGAGATGGATGATCCAAAGGGGACTCATTGAGGCTCTGGATGGACCCTCCCACCTCTAAAACAGTGCTTCCTTAATCCCCAAGAACCACTGAGCCCCTCCACCAAATTGACGAAAACATGTTTGTTTTGCATAGAAAAATGTACAATTGGTCTGAAACTGTTTTTTATTTCTCTCTTCCCCCTAAAAGATGTCTTATAAAACTGAAATGTCACTCAGACAAACAACTATTTTAAGAAGTGGTTGCTATAAGGATGCTGCATACCAAAGGGGATCTTTTAAAAAACTTCAGTCTCCGATGCAAATGCATTTCTTAGATCATACGACGCAGCTGTGTAGTAAATGTATGCGCTCTTGACTATAGTTCTGGTACATTCTTTGAAGAAAACCTTCTCCACAAAAACATCAGTCAAGAGGCACAGAAAACAGACTAGGCATTCCACTCCATTACTTTTGTGCTGACTGCTTTCACACACTATAGTGCCATGCTTGTCTGAACACTTATATAATCATATTTATTTTAAAAGAATTGGTTTTATTGTATATCTTAAAGCAATACTCAACCCACATATAAGTACCTGTGGGAATAAAAAATGCTACTCTTACCATTTAAGCGAGGTGATGAAATATGCCCTCATTTTAAGGCAAAAACATTTATGGAAAACTACCTTGGTATTATCTTTCCTTTGTGGTGGTGGTTTTAACCCTAGTCTTGACCCCAAAGTACAATTCAGTTTATTTACTCTTCCAACAATACTACTGCTAACTGTGGAGGATTTAAGTAACGTAGGAGAAAAACTTAATCAAAATCACATTCCCATTGCTTCAGAGGATATTTTACAGTGGTATTTCTAGTTTTTATGGAGCTACCCGGGCTGCAACTAAATTAATTCTTTTAATCATTTTATACAATATTTACTAAAGTAAAACGGCTACATAACACATATTTTCTGCTTTGTGAATATAAAACCATAGCAATTATTTGGTGCATTTACTACACAAAAAGTGTATTTGGTTAATTAAAAGGAGCATATCTATGATTTCTTTCAGTGGCACTCTACATTTTTAATGCTACTGGTGATAAAATTTTATTTCTAACTCATTATACTAGATTCTATATGGTATTTCTGAATGGAAAATGACTGACAACCATTTAGACTGTGGTGACCACATTATGTGACTAAAATTGAGTGCTGTCTACATGAGCAACATGAAGTGTAGATGAAAATATAAGAATAGGAAACCTGTTAATGGCAACCACAGTTGGATGAACTATTTTTTTTTTTAAATAGCAAGATGAGTAGACATCAGTGGTCATCTGAGAACAGTGGATCCACTCTGTGGGGAGCCTCACAGAGGGGACACAGCTGGAATGAAGAGTAGAGACCTGGAAGCGAAGGAAGAAGGTATAAGAAAACTCAGAGGGCAGCCCTGGTGGCTCAGCGGGTTTAATGCCACCTCCAGCCCAGGGTGTGATCCCGGAGACCCAGGATCGAGTCCCACATCAGCCTCCCTGCATGGAGCCTGCTTCTCCCTCTGCCTGTGTCTCTGCCTCTCTGTGTCTCTATGAATAAATAAATAAAATGTTAAAAAAAAAAAACTCAGAGCTTATCCTCAGCTTCCAGTCTAGAAGAAGTCCATGAGCATTCTCTTTTCCTTTCTCTTTTTTTTTTTTTTTTAACATCTACAAGTTTATGCATGTGACTCTAATGGACTCTCTCTCTTAAATTTAAAAACATGAAGTTTCAGTTTCTACAGATGTCTTAGAGAGGGGTGGGAGGGAGGTGGGAGGAAAAGGGAGAGACAGAACTATGTCTGTTAGGAAGTAAATGAATTATAAACTGATTTTTTTTTTTACAAATATAAGCAATAGTCAAAATAATGAGCAGATACGTCACTACAATAAAACAGAGACAATTTGAAGTTGAATTATATTTATTTTTATAAATTGTCAACTAATTGTTTAGATATTGTATAAAAGGGTTATCTCTATTAAGACTAAGGATTACTGCTGTCAACGGAAATTATTTCAGTCAGCTTCTGTAAGTCATAGAAAAAGCAGATTTACTATAGAGCAATCTCCATTTATCTTCAATAAAACTTATCGAAGGTATATATAACCATTGCCTTAGAAAGTGATTTCGACACAGTACTTGTCTCAAAAGGGCTTAAAACCTACTTGAAATCAGCCATTAGAGTATGCGTAAAGGTATACATGAGTCTATAAAACACTGTCTATAAATCTTTTATAGTGATTAGAGTAATAGGAACACAACTAAACAGAAGAAATTACAATATTGCAGATAAGGAATCAGAAGTGTCCAAGGGAAAGAAACAAAAAATACAAGATATAATGTGTGGGGGGGAGACAAAGATCCATAGAAGTAATGTTCTAATGATGGCAACAAAAATGACCGTAATTAATGCATTATATACTAGACCATATGCTCAAGTAGACAGAGATATTTTGTCTATATTTTTTTATTGCTGTGCCCTCAGTTCCTACAACTCTGCCTGGCACATAATAGGTGCTCAATAAGTGTTTATTGTATAATGAAATAAAGTGCCAGATAGCTTATGTACATGATGTTTAATCCTTTACTCTTCTGCAACATAATTTTTATTCCTTTTTATACTTATTTTTTAAATATTTAAAAATTTAAAAATTATCTTTTTATTATGGAAATATAGTTGACATGAAATGTTACATTAGTTCCAGAAGCATAACTTGGTGATTTTTAGTCCCATTTTTAAAAATTAAAAGCTAAGGCTCAGAATGGCTAAGAACCAGGCTAAAGTCATACAGACAAGCTTCCTTCTGCAGACACACTGAATTAAAAGGCAGACCTCTAGACTCTATTCTTTTAAAAACAAATATGGCAATCTGTTGGCCATATAGCATTGATGGTAAAGATCAGATTGGTCCATATGAAGGGCTTTACAAACATGTTATAAATAAAACATATAATAAGGATGTCCCCAATAGATGGTGTTACTGAAATAAATAAAAATGTATGAAAAAATATATGAAAGGGAAGTTGCTTCTTTTTTGGGGGGGGGGAGGTATTTTCTTTGAGAGGGCGATTTATGGCTATTGCATTGAAATATTCATGTAACACCCAGGAAACAGAAATGGTCTCCTACACAACTGAAGAAAAAGGCATAAAGCTGGCAGTCTAGGGCATATATTTGAAGTCATCTGGAGAGTAAACTCATGAAAAGAATCAGTTTTAAAAGGAAACAACGCAGAGCTAAGAAGTGTAAAGGGTTAAAGAATGTCCATGATGAGTGAAGAAAAGACTAGAAATAGAAATAAAATGAGGAGTAGAAAGAGAAGCAAAGTAGTACAAGATCACAAAGGGCAAAAAGGAAGGACTCCTACTAAGGAAGCACTGCCTGTAGCATCCACTGTAGAGGGGACAGATGACATGGAAAAGCCATGGCATTTGGTTATCTGATTTGGCAGAAGCTAGTTTAAAAGAGAAATAAGATGTGGGATGCCTGGGTGGCTCAGCGGCTAAGCATCTGCCTTCAGCCCAGGGCGTGACCCGGGATCCAGTCCCACATCGGGCTCCATGCATGGAGCCTGCTTCTCTCTCTGCCTGTGTCTCTGCCTCTCTCCCTCTGTGTCTCTCATGAATAAATAAATAAAATCCTTTAAAAAAAGAGAAATAAGTTGCATCCTCATTTTATGTTTAATCTTTGTAAAAACTTAAGTATTTTTAAAACAGAGTGAATGGGGTAGTGGAGAAATGAGATTGAAAATGTGAAAAAGAACAGTGAGGCTGCAAAGGCAGGAAAGATTAAAATGCAAGGTAGGAGGAATAGCCTCAGAATCCTCTCTGTCAATGTGAAAGAAAGAAACTTATAAAAAACAATTAAGATACAGTAATATTTTGGTGTGAACAGGAGGGAAGTTCACTGGTTCAGCTTCCATTTTAAGGCATGTGGTGTTTAAAACCAGTAGAGCTAAATCAACAAACAAAGCCAGCACAATGGCTGCTCACACAAACCTGCCCAACACAGGGGGGCAGCAGCTACTGAACAGGAGCAAGTTTGAGGTCAGGTGTGTGAAAAGTAGGAAACATGTGTGAACTGATGTGAGAAATGCAATAAGCAGTTTAAAAAGGATAGAGAATTACCAAATGATAGCTCTTGCTCAAATGATGGAGTTTAGAATGGATTTGTGGTTGTACAAAATATGTTGGGTTACATGACTTAAGTTATTTATTTGTTGGTTTATTTATTTGTTTGTTTGTTTGTTTATTTATTTATTTATTTATTTATTTATTTATGGTCCAAGGGTGAGGGGCAGAGGGAGAGGGAGAGAATCTCTAGCCAACTGTGTACTAATTGTGGAGCCAGAAGCAGGGCTGGATCCCAGGACCCCAAGATCATGACCTGAGTCAAAATCAGAAGTCAGGCACTCAACTGACTAAGCCACCCAGGTGCACCCTACTCTCCTGACACTTAGTTTTTGATAATCTAGACAAAAGAAAAGATAAAGATGGCAAAAGTTGATGAATAGTATTTCTCTATGTGGATTTTTACAAAATATTTTACAGTACATATTTTTCATTGCTTCTTTTTTTTTGCTTTCTTTTTTTTTTTTTTTCATTTGCTTTCTTTGAGATAAAGAGTTTCCCAGATAAAAACTAAAGGAATTTGTGACCACTAAACCAGCCCTGCAGGAAATATTAAAAGGGAATGGGAAAGAAAGACTAAAAGTGACAAAGACTAGAAAGGAACAGAAAACATCTCCAGAAACAACAACTCTACTGGTGAAACAATGACACTAAATTCATATCTATCAATAATCACTCTGAATGTAAATGAATAAATGTTCCAATCAAAAGACATAGGGTATCAGAATGGATTTTAAAAAAAGATGCATCTATATGCTGCCTACAAGAGACTCATTTTAGACTTAGAGACAAAGGCAGATTGAAAGTGAAGGAATGGAAAACCATTTATCATGCTAATGGACGTCAAAAGAAAGCCAGAGTAGCCATTCTTATATCACAAAAACTAGTTTTTAAACCATAGCAACTTTCAATTTAGTAGTATAAGACTTGAAGTCTGACCAAACCCAAGTACTGAAACAATTGCTTTCTCTAGAATAAATATTTGCTTTAAAAAGTAATCAATGAACCCAAACATTTATATCAGCAAAGATGAGGAGTTACGGTATTAGAAGATTTTGAGAAAGATAAATCTAACCAATGAGGGAGGCAAAGAATTATTAAAGGTCAAATCTTGGACAACTAAGCTGGCAGAGAAAGTCAGCTTCTCCCACACAAGAAATAACGTGAATATTGACTAATCTCAAAGTATGAAGGTGAGATGTCAAAAATTTAAATACCACATCTAATTTTACTGTTAGGAAAGAGCTAAATTAAACATAATTTCCACTGATCAGTTAATCCTTCTCAAGAAAGTAAGCGTGAAGCAATATATCTAGCATGCTAGTGATCATATATTAGAATAAAACTGAGTTTTCAGTGACAAGTCTGAAGCCCAAGAGAAGCATGTGGCTGAAACAGAATTAAATCTAAGAGTTGTGATCACTTGGTTACCTCAACAGTGATTAGTAGAAGTTAAAATTTCATAAAGCCAGACCAATTAAGGGTTATCCATGTTGGTATTTTTTTATAGGCTAATAGAATCTCAAGTCTAGGGGTGCTTGGGTGGCTCAGTCAGTTAAGCATCTCCCTCAGGGTCTTAGGATCAAGCCCCACATCAGGCTCCCTGCACAGCGAGGAGTCTGCTTGTCCCTCTCCCTCTGCCCCTCCCACCCCCCACTCATGCTCATTCTCTCTCTTTCTCTCCTCTCAAATAAATAAATAAAATATTTTTTTAAAGTTCATCTCTATTAGTAAAGATTAATAATTATATACATAAGATTTTTCACAAAACAGTGTATATCACTTCTGCTTTTTCTACCCAAGACCTGAATCAACTGAGACAAAGGAGTCAGTCAGTCAGTCAGAAGGTCACCAATAATGTCAGCCTTGTCACTGATGGCTTGTAGAATAAGGCTTAGTTTAGGGAAAATATAGACTTCCCGATGACGAACCTCTGGATTAGGCATATTTACAAAACCAAAGAAAACATGGAATCCCCTTGAAAGGTTGGGAAAGTGGATCCCACATTTGCCACATGGCTAGGAGAAAGAGCTTAAGCTCTCCAAAGGCAGCCAGATGTCAAAGAGTAGAAGGTGATGGGAGAAAGCCACTTAGGTAGACCCATCTCTCTCTCCCTACACAGCAAGGGAAGTAGGGTAAACAGAGGCCAAGAGTGAATAACACTGGAGACCGCCTGGAGGGGGAGAAAGGGTAGAGAGATTCTCTGTAACAATGCAGAGGTATAGCTGAGAGAAAATACTTTATAAACTGGGTATTCTCATGGGAAAGTTGCAAATTCAGTCTCAGGTCTCAGAAAGACCTTACAAAGCCAGACATTAAGTGACAGAAATATCCTAGCTGTACATGGTGTGGATAATTGCCACTT
Source organism: Canis aureus (assembly GCF_053574225.1). Classification (NCBI taxonomy): domain Eukaryota; kingdom Metazoa; phylum Chordata; class Mammalia; order Carnivora; family Canidae; genus Canis; species Canis aureus. The sequence goes on along the minus strand of NC_135617.1, from coordinate 10,845,471 downwards.
CTCCTTGCCTCATTTTGACACTAAAGACAATTGAATGGGACATACCTGGTTAGATTTTCTTACATTTTGGAAAAACAAAAACAAAAACAAAAAAACACCACACTCGTGGCTGGGATCTGGAAAGATGATTTTATCACATTTATAGCATTAAAATGAGCCTTAGAGAACAGGTTTTATAATCCTATGTTTAATTCTTTATGTAATATTATCCTGCTCTCTGTAAACACAGCCGAGCTTAATCCCCAGAAATGCAGTTTTTAAAAAAGCTAACCAAGAATGTCATATAAAATGAATGCCAGTATTCACAGCATGAGAATCTAAGTTCAAAATTCTTATCTTTCAACGAGTCTGGTAAAACTCTGATGGGTTGCTAGACTATTTTTTTTAATCTCTTCCAGAATCTTTTCCAACTTGAGTTCCAAGTATGAAAAGACACCCAATCAAGTTCCAAAACACTCTGAGACTTTGAAAAATCATCACTTCAATAGACATATTCTCATTCTATTCCTGCCAGTGATGAACAGTATGATTATGGCAGGTCCTTTGATCTCATTATTGTGTTTCCTCTAAGCACAAAGGCTGACAGGAGATACCTCATTAAATCTTGTCTCATCTCCTCCTGTTTTCTCCCCCCCCCCACTTTGTTTTCTCAAAATAATATTGTGTAGCAGACATTTTTTTGAGGAGAAGGTGCTTTATCGTTCTGTTTTTATTTTTTTTCATTTTTTAATCTGTTTTTATTAAACCACACTAGTATTGTGAATATATTGATTTTTCTTTCCCTACTATATGCAAAGAACTATAAACTTAGGGTGGATGAATTTCTACAATCTGATCATTGCCCTCAGGGTGTTTGTATCATGACTGGAGAAAACAACAGTAAAAATGTAATATGTGAGGTCTTCTCCTATTTCTTTATATTGAAATCCACTCATATGTGCAGAACTAGACTCTAATATACACTATGTACCTCAAATATTTGACACTTCTGGTGGCCGGATATTTTAACTAGCCTCTGCCTGCTGTTTCTCAGATCTTTAAGCTACAAAATTCTTGTTAAATGTTTTGAAATCTTGCAAGATAACCAAAGATTTTTAATTATTATGTTTGTGCTCTTAAGACTTTCACAACTAGATCATTTTGTTGAATAAAATTTAGTGATTCTGCTTTTCTATTAGAATTAGAATCTTCCTTTATGACTTGAATGAAAGAAACTAATTTTTAAAAATGAAGGCTTTCTATTATTGCCATTGTAAATGTATTTTCTCTCAGATTTTAGAATTTGAAACTCTTTGAAAATAAGCACCTTTCATTTATGATGGATAGGTAACTCCTGATAATTGTATTAGGTATAGAATACAAAAGTAACCTTTGGAACTCAAACTAGAGATTTTTCACAAGATAGTTGAGTAGAAAAATATACTATGCTTTCTTCTTGTAAAGATATTACTTTCCTGTCTAAGAATTGAGATGCCTGATACATAGAGCTATATTATTTAAGTAAAAGCATTAACAGAGTAGCAAAGAAAAGTTGACACTTTGTGAAGTACAACATAATTCATAAGCATTATATAAATAAAAGCAATTTAACCTAAAGAACCGCATTGTATATTAGAATTAGACTGTATTTTGTCATTTAATGTCAGAGAATGAGGCAAGAAAAAACTGAAAGGTAAAAACAAAACATTAATCTTTATATAGATTCTTCGCTACAAATTTGTTGAGGAAATTAAGGGTTCCACTAACTTAGAAATATCTATAAAAAAATCATATCACTTGTAGGGAAAGACAAAGCTCTACTCGCAAATTGTCAGGCTCAGAGAAGATGGAAAACATCAATGTCTTTGATCACTCAGTTGCAGCGAGGGCAGTGATGATGAGCTGGGGCATTTGAAAATATACGGACCCAAACAGACAGTAAGGGAAAATGAATTATCAAACTCTGGTTTTTTGAAGTCAGCTAGTGAAATTTCCTAAGGGCCTCTATAAACTTATTTATTATCTGATTTACTCCTATAAGAATAGAGAGAAAAATTCATATTACCAATAAGTTTATTCTATATATCTAATATGTAGAAAAGTATATCTTAGAGAATGAAATGTAAAAATGCTAAATTGACTGATGTAGTTAATATTCTTTCTGATGTAGTTAACATTTTGATAAATTTGAATTGGTTTCTAAAATATTGTACTTGGAAGGTCACACTCACAGTTTCAGTAAACCAAGATCTTAAAAAGAGAGAGAGAGAGAGAGAGAAGACAGAGACATCCTGCAAATTTTTTTTTTTTTAAGATTTTATTATTTATTCATGAGAGACACACAGTGACAGAGAGAGAGGCAGAGACACAGGCAGAGGGAGAAGCAGGCTCCATGCAGAGATCGATGTGGGACTGGATCCTGGGTCTCCAGGATCACGCCCTGGGGCCAAAAGCAGCACTAAACCGCTGAGCCACCCGGGCTGCCCATCCTGCAAATTTAAATAGCATTTTTTTTCCTAATGGAAGTTTCTGGAGAGAGATCAATAGCATAAATAGAAAAATCTATGATGATTTTTGCCAAAATTACAGTTTTAAGAGATTATGATTAGCCAATTACAGAGAACCACCTAACATGAGAAAGTATGAAAATCAAACTAATTAGTCATCAGCACAAATTGCTGATGACCAAAAAAAAATCACACAAGGTAAGGTGAAAAATTCCAAATATATAAAGGCATAATTTTTGAAAAGAATTCCACATTGTTGCTGTAAATCAGATTTTATTTTTGTATTTCAAAAATTTCAGTGGACAAAATTCTACAGTGCCCACAGGCAAGTGAACTGTTTTACCAGTAAAAAGATATCTAAAAAAGTCAAGTAGTATTTCTGTTGGCAAACTCTTGCTTATGTATGTCACATGACTACTATTAAGGAAAATTATATAAACCTTTTGTTGTTTTAAAACCTATCTTGAGGGCAGCCCTGGTGGCGCAGCGGTTTAGCGCCGCCTGCAGCCTAGGACGAGATCCTGGAGACCCTGGATCGAGTCCCACGTCAGGCTCTCTGCATGGTGCCTGCTTCTCTCTCTCTCTCTCTGTGTCTCTATGAATAAATAAATAAATAATCTTTAAAAAAATAAAACCTATCTTGAAATAGAGAAGTCCACAATTTCACACTGATTTGACTTAAGCAATATAATCTATATTATTTGAACATATCCTCAAAGGTTGTTTCTTCTAGAGACATAATTATTCCCGTTATCTCTTTCCAGTTGGTTAAAACATTCCCTTCAGTTGACCAAAACTTTGTCAGTCCAGGTGACCCAAATTCAAACCAAACCCCTACAGTCTGACAGGAATGAGATGTACCTGTGGGTTTTATCACATTCAGTCTAAGATAAGCATCACAGATAAGCATCCACAAAAATGTCATTTACCACTATCAAAGACTGGTTATCCACTACCAGTCTTTATTAATCTAGAAGACTACCAATCATTACTATACTCTAATTTTTTTTCTATTTATTTTTTGGGGTATAATTGATAAATAACCTTTTGTGATACGTGTATGACACAATTTAATATTTATATATAGTGAAATGATCACCAAAATCAATAAATCTAGTTAACATGTCACCATAGTTACATAAATTTTTTCTTTAAAATTTACTTTCTTAGCCACGTTCAAATACACAAAAAAGTATTATTAACTACAATCGCCATACTTAACATTGTATCCCCAACATCCACTTATTTCATAACTAGAAGTTTGTGCCTTTTGGCCACATTCACCCATTTCACCTATCTCCACTCCCTGCTTCCCATAACCACCAATTTGTTCTCTGTGAAGGGGTTTTTTGCTTTTGTTTTCCATTCCACATAAAAGTGAGATCATACAGTATTTATCTTTCTCTCACTCATTTCACTTAACATAACATCCTCAAGGTCCACACATGTTGTTGTAAATGGTGAGATTTATTTTTTTTTTATGGCTGAGTAATACTTCTTTGTACATGCCACATTTTTTTTATCCATTCATCCATTAATGAACACTTAGGTTGTTTCCATATCTTGGCTAATGTAAATAATATTGCAGTGAACATGGGGGTGCATATATCTTTTCAAGTTAGTGTATCCTTTTTTTTTTTTTTTTTTTTTTTTTTGCAAATAAATACCCAGAGATAGAATTCCTGGATCATATGCTGGTAGTTCTATTTTTTTTAAACTTCACACTCTTTTCCAGAATGCCTGCACTAGTTTACATTCCCAACAACACCGCACAGGGTTTCTTTTTTTCCACATTCTCACTAATTATTATTTCTTGTCTTTTTGATAATAGCCATTCTAACAGGTGGGAGGTGATAGCTCACTGTGGTTTTGATTTTCATTTCCCTGATGATTAGTGAGATTAATTGAATATGTTTTCAAGTAATTGTTGGCCATCTCTGTACATCTTCTTTGGAAAAGTGTCTATTCAAATCCTCTGCCCATTTTTAATCAGATTGTTTGTTTTTTTTTCCTATGGAATTGCATGAGTTCTTTATGTATTTTGGATAGTAATCCCTTATCAGATATATGACTTGCAAATATTTTCTCCTAGTAGATTGCCTTTTCATTTTCTAGGTGGTTTCTTTGCCATGAAGCCACTTTTTAGTTTGATGCAGTTCTATTTGTTTATTTTTGCTTTGGTTGCTTTTGCTTTTGGCATCAAATCCAAAAATCATTGCCAAGACTGACATCAGTAAGATTATGGTAAGATTATGCTTTCTTCTAGGAATTTATGCTTTAAGGTGTTTACATTTAAGTCTTTAATTGTTTTGGGTTAATTTTTGTGTATGGTGTCCAAGAGTGGTCCACTTTCATCCTTTTGAATGTATCTGTCCAGTTTTCCCAACCTCATTTATTGAAGAAATTGTCCTTTCTTCATTGTATATTCTTAGCTCCTTTCTCATGCATTAATTGACCGCATATGCATGGGTTTATTTATTGGCTATTTCCATTCTGTCGTATTGTTCTCTGTGACTGTCTTTATGCCAATACCATTTTTTTATTACTATAGCTTTATAATATAGTTTCAAATCAGGAAGCATGATGCCTCCAGCTCTGTTCTCATTTCTCAAGATTTCTTCAGATATTTGGTGTCTTTTATAGTTCCATTCAAAGATCAGAATTGCTTACTTCTAGTTCTGTGAAAAATGCCATTGGAATTTTAATAGAAACTGTATTGAATCTGTAGATTGTTCTGGGTAATATGGACATTTTAACAATATTAATTTTTTCAATCCCTGAGCATGGAATATCTTTCCATTTACTTGTGGCTTCAATTTCTTTCATCAATGTTTTATAGCTTTCAGTATACAGGTCTTTCATCTCTTGGTTAAATTTAGTCCTAGGTATTTTATTCTTTTTGATGCAGTTATAAATGAGATGGTTTTATTTGTACAGAAATGCAACAGATTCCTGTATATTATTTTATATTCTGAAACTCTACTGAATTCACTTATTAGTTCCAATAGCTCCTTTGGTGAAGAGTGTTAGAAAATTTTCTATATAGGTTGTATATCATGTCATTTATAAATATTAATAGTTTTTTACTTCTTCCTTTCCAATTCGACTGTCTTTTTCTTCTTTTTAATAGCTTTTATTTAAATTCCAGTGAGTTAGCAAACAGTATAATATTAGTTTCAAGTATATGATATTCAACACCTCCCCCATGCAACACCCAGTGCTCATCACAAGTGCACCCCTTAATCCCCATCACCTTTTTAACCCATAACCCCACCCACTTTCCCTCATGTAACCATCATTTTTTTCTCTATAGCTAAGAATCTGATTCTTGGTTTGACTCTCTTTTTTTTCCCTTTGCTTGTTTGTTTTGTCTCTTAAATTCCACATATGAGAGAAATTCTGTGCTATTTGTCTTTTTCAGACTGATTTCACTCAGCATAATACTCTATAGCTCTCTCGACATTGTTGCAAATGACAAGATTTCCCTTCTTTTTATGGCTGAGTAATATTCCTCCCTGTGTGTGTGTGTGTGTGTATACATTTATATATCACATTGTCTTTTCCCTCCTCAGATCTAGGATTAGGCTTAGGACTAGGGTGAGGGTATGTGCCTGGAGCCTTGACATTCCAACACTTGTCCAGAAGATAAAACCATAGACTTCTGCTGGGATGAGAATAGACATGGCAGTCATCTATGGAGTTGAGGCAAGGAGGAGATTTAGGACGCTTTCTTTTTCTTGATTACAAAAGTTAGTATCAGATGGGTCAAGATAATATTAATACTGGCCTCATCCTAAGATAAGTAGCAAAAAATTTCCTCATATTACTTATAATTGTATATTACTGTTTTCTTCTTCTTTCTCCTCTTTGTAAAATTTTATGCTTTTTGAACCAAGAAATCATGCTAGTGATATCAATATCTAGAACATTATCATTTTGTACTATGGCCTGCCTACAAAACAATTTGGTGTTTGTTGGTCTATTCATCATTTATTGAGCACCAAATAAAATTATATATGGCATCCTTAATGAATGAGCAAGAAAATTGATCAGTGGCCTCAACTAGCTCATTTTTCCAGGGAAGGCTGATATCTAAACTAGTATATTTTAATACAAAGTAAATACCTACAGGAAATATAGGAGAACTTAATTACACCTGAAATTAGTTCTGAACTCTGAATAGTTGATTTATAAATGAATTTTTGGAAACACAGTAACTCATGAGTCAGGTAATGTGTCTCTATAAATATTCCATAATATCATTCGTGAATGTTGATTTTGCAACCCAATCTGAAGGCCACAGAAACCATCAAATCATTAAAAATTAACAGACATTAAGCCCACTTTTGACTTTTCACAGTAAATTTGAGTATAAACATAAAAAATAAAAATTTAAAGTAATTATTCAGCTCCTTTTGTTCATAAATTACAAAAAGTATACATTAGGAGAAGTAGTTTTATTTAGAAAGTAAACAGTTAAAGATCAATATTTTATCTCTGCAGTTGGCTAGTTTTGACTCCTGTTTCTCAGTCATTCATTTTTCACTATTCTTATAGTTCTCATCATTCTTACCTGATATGCACTCCCAGTCCTGACTAAGGATGTGAACTGTCATTATTTTTAAGCACTTTAGTGTAGTCAAAGATTTTAGTTTCCCTGAGGCATCATGCTGTATCAACAGCTCAATAAACCTGCCAAATGTTTTACTTATTCTGAGGGAAAAACAAGTTTAGAAAATATTAAGCCTTTAATATTTTGTGGACGTATATGAAGTGACTCTCCAGTAGGAATAAATGTCAAAAATAGAATCTTTCCTCACAATGTCAAACTCAGCCAGATACTGTGCTTATTGCAGGTCAATTCAATGGAGGAAGTATGTGATTTTTCCTTAGATTATATTTGACTCCTATTTTATCATGAATGGCTTTGTTCTAATAAGTTGGTAAAACACAGTGGGACTGAAGTCAGTCTCAAATGTAAATACAGAAATAGAAGAAGCAGTACATGGCAGACATGTCTCTATACAATCACCTCCAACTAAGGCAGAGTTACAAAAGTCTTCTACTGATAAATTTGAAAATATTACTTTATTTTGCAACAAAAATAATATAAACCAAGGTTACTCATTACCATTGTATGTAAGCTACATTTAAGGAGTGAACTTCTGAAGATACACAAAAGTATAAATTCAGCAAAAGATGCTTTTTCAAGATTTCTTTCCCTTACTTTTAATATACGAAGTTTGATTTAACTGGAGATCTGAGTGAAATTCCAAAGTAAGATTGGATGTCATTTCTCTAACCTACTTGGAGAAAACATACTTAGACTGAATGATTGTCCCTGAGCACCACTAAAAACTATGACACATGTAAAGTTACTTAGAAATAATGCAGAAACAAATTCAGAAGGAGAAGATTGTTAGTGTCCAAGGATTTTCTTCTGCCTCAGTCATAATCTATTTATACATTTAAAACATTTAAAAATACAACTTAAAACAAAGACATTATATTTTGTATCATGCATCAGTGAAAATTTTAAAGGAAAATAGCTTATGATTTATTTATGTTTCCCTCTCTAGAAAAGCAAATAAAATTTATTTCAAAATGCCATGCTGCATTTTTAATACACTATATTGATTATAGTTCTTATTCCTTTCAGGGGGTAAACAAGGTAGGAAAGAACTATACGGGAAGATATGGGAGAAAAAGACAATTCGGTGAACTTGGGCATTTTTTTTTTTGTCTTAAATGTACCTGATGATCCCAGAAGAGGTAGGTGAGAGTCTGAGAAGCTGAACAAAATTTTCAATTGACTCTGAGTAAAGATTTCAACAGACTTTTAAAGCCAGAGAGATAAAATACTAAACTTCAAGGTACAGATTTCAAAATGTGCCTTGAACACCAAGAAGCACAGATACAACAAACAACTCACTTCTGGGCACACCATGGTAAAATAACTGGAAAGCAAAAACAAAGCAAAACAAAACAAAAAGAAGAAATCTTTAAAACAGCCAGAGGAAAAAAGACTCATGACCTTCAAAAGAGAATTAATCAGACTTACAGCTGACTTCTCAACAGAAACAGTGGAAGCTAGAAGATGACGAAATATGAAATGATAACTGCAAGGTGCTAAAAGGAAACAAATACAGACCTTCATCCTATACCCAGAAAAAAAGCTTTCAAAAATGGAGATATTTTAAAAAGACATTTTTAGAGATAGAACTTTTGACAGAATTATCAGTAGGCTATACTAAAGATGATCCAAGAAAAGGAAACTATTTGAAATACTGACAGTTCCCAGCTTAAGAGGTTCAATGACGATTTTTTTTTTAATTTTATGATGGTGTGAAAAAATACATATTCAGTAAAAACTACACTTTGAATTTCGAATTTTGATTTTTTCCTGGGTTAGGGATGTGTAAGATACTCTCTCATGATGTTGGCCAGGGACAGTGAGCAGCTGCTCCCATTTGGCCATGTGATCACAAAGGGAAACAACCTAATACACTTGGGACTATTCCGTACCCATTGCAATCATTCTGTTTTTTACTTTTAGCATAGTATTTAATAAATTACATGAGATATTCAACACTCATAAAATAGGCTTTGTGTAGTACAATTTTGGTTAACTGTAGGATATGTAAGAGTTCTGAACATGCTTAAAGTAGGCTGGACTGAGCTATGATGTTCAGTAGGTTAGATGCACTAAAGGTATTTTTTGACTTGTAATTATTTTCAACTTCGGTTGGGTTTATCAAGACATAAACCCACCCTAAGTCAAAAGATCTGTAAAGAGTTGCAAGAGGAAATGAGAAATATTGATGAATGAAGAGTGAATAGAATATATAGTTGAATCTCAATATTAGTGAGATTAAATAATAGTAATTATAGTTTGTGGTAGTTTAAATGTATAGGGAATTACAATACTTAATACTTATATGAATTAAATAGGCAGTAAATGACATTAAATATTTTTGGATTTATACACACTCAAGGATGGGGTAAAGGTACTATTTATATAAAACACTGAGATATTGTAATTTAGCAACCACAATAATAGTTGTAAAACAGCGTAAAAATACCAAGCTACTTAGACAGGGGAAGGGAAATAGAATAACCAAAAACTGTTTATGAGAGACATATAGAACATATTTTTTAAGTAAAAAATAAAAGGTTGGACCAATGGTAGACAAAGATGTGTTAAACAGCACACAATGAACACTTGCAATAATGGAAAAAAATTGATAAAATATTCTACATTAAAGTTAAGAATTTCAATTCATCAAAGACACCATTAAGAAAAAAAGTCACACTGCAGAGTAGGGAAAATTATTTACAAAACCTGTAACTGGTGAAAAGCTCATCCCTGGAATATTTAAATATTTTATTTACAAATAAAAAAAAAGCTTACAAACAGAAAGTGGGCAAGATAACTCAACAGACACAACATAAATATAATATCCACATTAGACACTATTAGACACATGAAAAGATGCTCATATTGTATTGTCTGTTACCAACTTAGCATCATTTCTACCCATATTTAACTTCTCTACTTCACAAAGGAGAAGCCAACAATTACATTTTCTAGAATCTCCTTCACGCTATGAGTCTGGCTTAGTTAGAGTTTGCTAATAAAAGGCATTCATATTACAGTTTGAAAATTGGAAGAGAAAGCAAGACCTGGGGACCAGAAAAGTGAGATGAAAATTACAGAGGTTACATGATGAGAATGTCTAGGTATATTCCCAACCAAATTCTGTACATATGTGCACCAAAAACATGTACAAGAATCTACGTTAATAGCACTCTTCCTAATATAAAAACAGTGAAAATGAACCCAAATGAACCTATATATTTTGATTTATCCATAAAATGGAATTGCAACAGTAAAAATAAATGAACTATGTACGGATATATGCATCAAATGCTGCATCCCAAGATAAATAGGTTTAAAACCAAGTCCATGTATTTTTTTTTCCTCTTTCCAGTTTAAAGATGTTTCTCCTTGGTTGTGATGAAACAAAACCCAAAAAGACCAATGAGAAATTGAGGCTATAATTTGTACTTCTTCTGTATCTTTATACTCCATATTCAGTCTCCAAATATGGTCCAGTCTAATAATAATGAGTAAACTATATAATTTTTAATGTGCCAGTCCCTATATTAATACATTCTAGCATATTAATATGCCAGTCCCTATTGGTATACAATCTAATTTGATCCTGGCAATGATCCCATAATATAAGTGCTAGGAAATGCTAAAACTGGGATTCAAACTCAACCCCCTCATATGAGAAACTATGTTCTGAACTTGTGCAACTTTAGCTCTGAAATATCCTCAAAATCTATTCCTACCCATTTCTCAATGTAGTTCATTTACAGGAACCTCTTATTTACTTGGGTACATTCTTTTTTTTTTTTTTTTATAAGTCTAGCTAGAGGGTTATCAATTTTCTGATTATTTTCAAAGAACTAGCTCCTGGTTTCATTGATCTGTTCTATTGTTTTTTTCAGTTTCAATATCATTTATTTCTGCTCTGATATTTATTATTTCCTTTTTACCTGCTAATTTTAGGCTTTGTTTGTTGTCCTTTTGTAGATTCTTTAAGTGTAAGGTTAGGTTCTTTGAGACTTTTCTTGTATCTTAAGGTAGGCCTGCATTGCTATAAATATCCCTCTTCAAACCACTTTTGCTGCATCCCAAATGTTTTGAACTATTGTGTTTTCATTTTTGTTTTCTCGTACTTGATTATTTCTTCTTTTATTTCCTGGTTGACCCACTCATTGTTAGTAGCATGTTATTTAACCTGAATCCATATATTTATGGTCTTTCCAGATTTTTCTTGTGGTTGACTTCTAGTTTCATTCTGTTGTGGTCAGAAAAGATGACTTTGATCTTTTTGAATTTGTTGAGGCTTGTTTTGTACCCTAATATGTGATCTATTCCAGAGAATGTTCCATGTGCACTTGAAAAAAATGTGTTTTCTGCTCTTTTAGGATGGAATGTTCTGAATATACCTGTTAGAGCCATCTGGTCCAGTGTAATCATTCAAAGCCATTGTTTCCTTGTTGATTTCTGTTTATATGATCTGCCCATTGATGTAAATGGGATGGTAAGGTCCCCTACTATTATTTTATTATTATCATCTAGCTCTTTTATTTTTGTTATTAACTGTTTTATGTATTTGGATGCTTCTTTGTTGGGTGCATAAATATAACAATCGTTAAAGCTTCTCATTGTATTGTCCCCCTGAGTAGCTGTTTTAATGTAACAAGTCTCTCAAATCTTTTCTAAAGTAAATGGATTAAAAATGTAACAGAGAACATAATTATAATTATAATGCTGCTATAAACATCAGGAAGAATATATCTGTTAGATTCAGTATTTTTGTATCCTTTGGGGTAAATACCTAGTAGTGCAATTGCTAGGTCAGAGTAATTCTAAAACTCAAAAAGTTTTAACTTTTTGAGGAACCTCCATACTGTTTTCCAGAGTGGCTGTACCAGTTTGCATTCCCACCAACAGTAGGAATGGGTTCCCTTTCCCCCACATCCTTATGGGGAAGGTCTGATGTTCTATTCACAGAAACTTGGCAGGCCAGAAGAAAGTGACATGATATATTCAACGTGCTGAATGGGAAAAGTATGCAGCCAAGAATACTTTCTCCAGCAAGGTTATCATTTAGAATAGAGAGATAAAGAGTTTCCCAGATAAAAACTAAAGGAATTTGTGACCACTAAACCAGCCCTGCAGGAAATATTAAAAGGGAATGGGAAAGAAAGACTAAAAGTGACAAAGACTAGAAAGGAACAGAGAACATCTCCAGAAACAACAACTCTACTGGTGAAACAATGACACTAAATTCATATCTATCAATAATCACTCTGAATGTAAATGAATAAATGTTCCAATCAAAAGACATAGGGTATCAGAATGGATTTTAAAAAAAGATGCATCTATATGCTGCCTACAAGAGACTCATTTTAGACTTAGAGACAAAGGCAGATTGAAAGTGAAGGAATGGAAAACCATTTATCATGCTAATGGACGTCAAAAGAAAGCCAGAGTAGCCATTCTTATATCACACAAACTAGTTTTTAAACCATAGCAACTTCTTTTTAGATGTATCTCCTGAGGCAAGGGAAACAAGAGCAAAAATAAACTATTGGGACTACATCAAAATAAAAAGTTTCTGCACAACAAAGGAAACAATCAATGAAAGGCAGTCTATATGGAATGGGAAAAGATATTTGCAAATAACATCTGTAAAGGGTTAGTATCCACAATATATAAAGAACTGATACAATTCAAGATCCAAAAAACAAATCATCCAATTAAAAAATGGACAGAAGGCATGAATAAATATGTCTCCAAAGACAACATCCACATGGCCAGACACATGAAAAGATGCCCATCACCACTTATCATCAGAGAAATGCAAATCAAAGCTATAATTTTATAATACCTCATACCTGTCAGAATGGTTAAAATCAAAAACCCAAGAAATAACAGGTTTCTAGAAAGCAACATTATTTTCAATAGCCAAGATATGGAAGCATCCCAAGTGTCCATGGATTGATGAATGGATAAAGAAGATGTGATATATATTTACACACACAAAGGAATATTATTCAGCCATAAAAAGAATGAAATCTTACCATTTGTAATGGCATGGATGGATCTAGCACTTCATAATGCTAAGTGAAATAAGTCGGTCAGAAAAAGATACATGATTTCACGCATATGTGGCATTTAAGAAACAAATGAGAAATAGGAAAAAAAAAAGAGAGAGAAATAAACCAAGAAACAGACTCTTAACTATAGAGAACAAATCAATGGTAATCAGAAGGGACATAGGTGGGAAAATGGGTGAAATAGGTGATGGGGATTAAGGAGTGCACTTGTTGTGATGATCACTGGGTAATTAAAATAAAAACTTTAAAACAAAACAGCTACTCAGGGGAACAAAGACCAGGAAAAAAGGTGTTACTCTGCATTTGTTGTAGCTGAAACTGAGTACACCTTGATCATTGTAGCAGCTGAGACAAACAGGGTGTCACATCAGTTTTCTTTTGGTCAGAGGAAGCATGCATGCACAGTAGTTAATACTGCAGGCTCTACATCCCCAGGTGGGACTCCTCAGCTTACAGGGATGAATGCTGTGTGAAAGTTCTCTGGTACAAGAGCCATCGGTGTTTAATTTATTGTTCCTTTGGGCTAGTTGGCTCCCTATTGCCTGTAGAGGTAGACTATAAAATAAACTCTATTTGGCAGACGCTTTCCCTTCTGGCCCTAAACCTTATCTCTACCCCCTGCTACCTCCTCTTTAGCATGGGCCACTCATTGGAATCCTATTTAGTTCTCCCTGCTTCCACCTTCATCCTTCCTATAGTCAGCTCTCTTTGAGATAGAGTTACCCCTTAAAGTATAAACCTCATGAGGGTACAGCCTTGCTCAAAGTCTTCCAGTATTTCCTAGAACAGTTAAAATAGAATGCAGCATTATTCCCTGGTTTAAACCTCTACAATATTCTCTCTTGGCTTCCTCTCTGGAATCACCCTCTATTATCCATGCTTACCACTGCTGGAGATACCAAACACACTCCTTCCTCAGGATCTTTGCATTTGCCACTCCTTCTAACTGAATTGCTCTTGCATCAAATACTCTTAAGGTTTTCTCCTTCATTTCTCTCCAGAGAGATTTCCTTTACCCCCCTAGCTAATAAAACATCCCTCATGATTCCCCATGCCCTTGCCCCACTTTATTGTACAACATAGAATTTATCACATCATCCAACATTATCTATATGGAATGGGATGATGGTTTTATAGTCTTCTTTCCTCTTTAGAATGTTAGTAGGAACTTTGTTTCTGTCATTTACTGCTAATCCAAGCCCCTAGAATAGTTCATGGTACATTAGGTACTCTCTATTTTTTTTTTTTTTTTTGGTAGTCAGTAAATTGTTAAGGCATGAATGAATAATGAACATATGAATGAAGCATATGACTTACCTACTTAAAAATGCTTCAGGCATTCTAAGTCTCTTGCAAAGAAGTTCCACCAACCTTGTAGCATCTATACAACCTTTTTACAACCTATAGTACTTCCCTGGATCACATGTTATTTCCTAAACTGCTTCAAGATGCTATATTTTTATACCCTTTCCTTAGAATAAAACCTCTTCCTTGAAACCTCTACACCGTCCTCTCTACTTAGTGAAGCTCTAATCGTCCATCAAGACTCTCAACTACTACCTCTTTTGTGAAAGTCCCACTGGAAAATGTTTATCTTCAATTAGTAAAATGTATGGTTTTAATCACATAATATCTGCATGCAAAAAAAAATCCATTATTTTTTTTGAATGATGTTAAATTTGCTTCAAGTCCATCTTTGGCTCAGTGGAATATTCATTCTCTATCATTACTGGTATTTTCTCAGGGCTGTAAAGGAAGGTCTTGGAATCTTATAAAGTCTAGGTCATTCATGAAAATGTTCTGTGGCTTTCATATCACACTTCTCTCTGTCAATATGCCCATTATCTAACCCGGATTTTTGTTGTGGGGGTGAGGGGTGAGGCTCTAGGGCTTCCAGGCCAAGCTCAGGCCCAGACTTGTAATTCTGGGATGGTTAATGTTTGATTTCTCCAGCTTAGGGAGAAATACCCTATTATACCTAGTTACCTGCAAGTAAGTGGGCCAGGTGTCCACTCTGGACAGTAGATTCCCAGCCCCAGAATCCCATTACCTCTACATATTCATCTTGTGTCTTAGTGTTAGAGATTCTTCAGGTATCTCACTTTCATTCAGGTCTAACTTTAAAATCTAATATTAAAGTTGACCTTTTCCTCTTTTCTAAGACATCTTAATATACACTCATTAATTAGCTAAATCAAAGTCAATAGGGAAGAATGGCCACCAAAAGTCAGGATACCTTCTTGAGATGTGTACAGAAAAAGGAGTGAAAACAAAACAGAAATTATCATCTACAAATTATCCTTGTTACTTAGACAAATGTCATATTTTTAAAATATTGTCAACCTCTTCTATATACACAAGGAAGACAGAAAAATCACTGAAAAGTAAATTTTATTATTGTAGGACCATTCTATTTCAGTGCAAATGTAAGGAAAGTGGGAAATGCCCATCACATGAATGAAGAGAGTAATATTACTTCCCTGTGACTTTGGTGTGCTTCCATAATCATGATTATTCATGGAGAGGGGGTAAGAAAATCTTTAAAAGGAACAAAGAGGGCTTCTGTGAGGGAAGTGCTTGAGACCTCAATCACTTCTCCAGGAGATTCTCAATTAAGAACATTTAGTTAGAAAAGGTTGTCCTGACTAGTTACTGCTGTTATGAAAGGACTCCAAAATCTTCACAGTGAAATAACCATGAAGGAGGGAGTCTGTGCTTATGACCAAGGCTCAGCACAACAGACAAGCAATTCAGAGGAAAAGGTCAATTCCAAGAGCACAAGGTATTAACCCAGTCAGTTGGGAAACAGAAGCTGAGCTTGAGGATGAACAAAGTGTACTCTTTCTAGAAGGCATCACCAGGGTATAGATCTCTCGACTCTGAAGGAACAGTGTTGAACAATGACATGGTACTTTAGCAACCAAAGAAAGATAATCAGATTTCACAGTTTAGACACATTCCCTTGACCTACATGAACTGGGATGCTTGCAAAATCAGAAGACATGTGGGGACTTATATAATTAATTAGAAAAAATTATAAACATGTGGCCATATTTTCCCCCAAATGGTGAAATGATGCTGTTTAGACATGTCTGTATCTCCAAACAGACTGAATTCTTTGATGTCTAGGTTGGATTTTTTGCTTCGTCATCTCAGTATGAAAAAGAAAGTTCAATAACATTATTGAAAGAACAGCTGATTATTTTCCGTTTTAACATTCTATATGAGATAGAATATGTATGTCACCCCATCTTATTTGGTCAATGATCTATCATTCAATGTTGAGAGTTTTTTAAAATGTATTCATTCCAGGAACCAGATCCTAAGTACACTATTAATTTTTCTTTTCTCCTATCTCTTATATATTGCTTCGTCTAATTCTAAAAATCCTGGTTTGGCTGAGCAAAAATACTTTAGTATATTTAGTTTGGCTTTTTTCTCCCCATGTTATAAGAATATCACCTTTAAAATCAGATAATGCGGAGTTTATTAAAATATTCATATGTACAACTAATGGGGTTTTCTGCTGAATATTTAATAGAAAAAGATGAAATCTGTGTTTTGCCCAGATCCTGTCAGCACCTAAAGAGAGAAGGGATGTTTTATTGTGGAAGAGTTCTCTGTATTAGTTCCCAGTTCAGTTCTCCTCTGTCATGTGTTAAAGCAGATTTTGAGGATTCTGGTCCCCATAGACATAGCTCATCCACAGGCTCCTGGAAGCACTCATTTGTGTTCTACTTTGACTGAGGGATCATTTATGAGCAGCTAACTCAAAGCAAAGCATCAGTTCTCTCATTGCTTGAGACACATTGATCTTTGGGGAGAGAGTGACACAATAGTGAACACAAGGTAAGCAGGCTCTAAAGTAGAAATACATCACCCCCATGAAACACACAGAGAAAAACACAGGCACCATGTGGGATATCTATAAATCAGAAAGGAAATTCTTTACAAGCCTCGTCCTGCCTGTCAATATCTATCACCCAAAGAACCAGGAAAGCCTTAGGCAAGCAACAATTACTTTAGACTCAGCAGGATGGCAGGTTCACTGATACCACTGGAACTGATCCCATCTGAATATTATGTATGTCTTCCTTCCAAGCTACCTGATGTAAGTGTCTGTCTCTCACCCTCTCTGTTCAGATATAGAATAAAAAATGGTCAAAGTTTTAAATTACTCTTTGGTAAGACTGAGTCTTTTTAAGCTCCTTTCAAAGCAAGATGAGCCAAAGGTCCAATGATTTAGCCAGACTCATAGTTTTACAAATAATAAGAGACTGTGGGTTCACCAAATCAAGAAACACATTTGCTGTATCCTGATGTAAAATGTGCCAACACTTTTCCTTCAGGACTTAGAATTTCTCAGTACCCAGTTAATCTATTGACTATCACCAACCTCACGTCAACCCTATGATATGGGAGATATTTGGGATGTCATCCATTATATTTTGGCTTTCAGAGAAATAGACCATAATTTGATTAGTTAATGTTACCTAATTTACAAATTAAATATATTTGCTACTGTTATCTTTTTCAGAACTATCTCCTACAATTTCTTACCTTATACATGGATTTTTCTTGCTGATGCACCATTTCAAATATAGTTGACTTTAGAGCAGGACTATCCATTTTGATACTGTACAAATATCTTATTGAGGTTTTAGTGGGAGGACATAATCAACTGCCTCTTCCTCACAATTATTGTTTTCACACCACTAATTTTTCATTTCCAGAAAAAAATTATATTTGGTGCTTCTATCTAGAGATGCCACTCATTTCCCCTCCCTTGTCACCACTATCCACTTGACAGTTTTTATCAAGGATTTCAACACTGAATCAGAGTCATCTCCCTGACATAATTCTAGATTGTAGCAATATCCTGTGCACATCATTTATTCACTACCTGAACCATTCTTTGATCCGCTAAATACCAGGGAGACTCTTCATACTCTATTTAATCAGCTACTCAGAGACCTCAAAAAGTGGACACTTTTCCTTATCCAACCCATTGTCTTAAATTTTAAACTGAAATATTTATCTTCCAACCATAAATTGGCAGAGGTTAAAGTAAACAGGGAAGAGGAACACTTACTCTTGTTGGGGGTAGAGGGATAGGGAGTCTCAAAGAAATTATGTCTAAACCTAACTTTAAAAGAAAAGCAGGGAAAGCCTGGCCTGGCAGATGATGAGGGACATAGGATGGGACAAGACATGATAATAAATGAGAAAGAAGGAATTCTACTCAATTCAGATTCATATATAATAGGAAAGAGATACAAAAAATCTGGTTGTAGATTAACTATATGATGTTTAGTGAGGCTGGAAATGATAATAAAGGTCAAAGGAGATAGAGAGTAGGGATTTTGATCATGTATGTTTTGCTAAGGAATTTTAATCTTATATATGGGCAACGCAAAGCTGTTGAGCAGAAAAATGAATGACCAGATATTTTGGTGGTGATATACACCTATACACCTATTTGAATAAAATCCATGCTTTTCATGAGTTCTGAAAAATTATAAACCTTCAAAGCTTTGAATATTTTCCCATCTATTTTTTGTTGTTGTTGTTTCCTGGGTTCCTAATTGACATATTTTGGAAATTTTTTTTCTTCTTTGTCTCTTAGTTTCCTTTTTGTATTTTCCACCTCCATATTCCTCTGTGCTGAATGATTGCCTCAAATATGCCTTGAAATTCACTATTTTTTCTAGTCTGGCTATTTCTAGTCTGTTGTTTAATTCATGTATTCAATTTTAAATTTCACTAAGTATATTTTTTATGTTTAGAAATACTGTTTGGGTACCTTCGCTTCTGGATTCTTTTTTTTTTTAAGATTTTATTTATTTACTCATGAGAGACACAGAGAGAGAGAGAAGCAGAGACACAGGCAGAGGGAGAAACAGGCTCCATGCAGGGAGCTGATGTGGGACTCAATCCCGGGTCTCCAGGACCACGCTGTGGACTGAAGGCCGCGCTAAACCACTGAGCCACCCAGGCTGCCCTGGATTATTTTCATAATGTTTTATTATTGCTATGTCAATTCTATTACTTTTACTTCTTTCACAATCTAAACATACTCATTTTGATTTCTCTTTTTTTTTATTCCTGGAGTATAATTTTCTTATTTATAATTATATATAGATTATATATATATATAAAGAATATAAATATTACTTTTACTTCTTTAACAATCTACACATACTCATTTTGATTTCTCTTTTTTTTATTCCTAGAGTATAATTTTCTTATTTATAATTATATATAAATTATATATATTAAGAATATAAATATTCTTATTTATAATTATATATTATAAATTTATTATTTATAATAAATAATTTCTTATTTATTATAATTTTCTCACAGTATTAATCTTTTCTATATTACTTACAATTTTTTGTCTTTGTGCTCATTTTCAGAATAAACTATCTTCTCTGTGTGCTGAGCATGGGTGTCTTCCTGCTATGATATAAGTAGTTTAGATTTCACTAGGGAATCATTTGTCTTGTGACTTTCACCAGTCTTTTAGGGTTCCATTTCTACTTTATCTTCTTTGGGCTTCTTAAATTCCAATGTTTATAGAACAATTTAAGGCTCATACCCACAAGTGGTGCTGTTCAGAGGCCTAATATATCACAATTGTATTTCTTACAACCCATGCTAAGCATAGGCAGCCTAGTTTGATGTGCTGACCTTTGAGAGTCATATTTTGTTTTTTTGGCTCCTACAGACCAGTCCCCACAACTTTATCTCCTGTGTAACCTCATTCTTCTGTATCTATTATATTTCTACCATAAATTCCATTTTTGCATCAGTGGAATCCCCAGATTATAAAAAAACAATCTGGGTTTGTAGATTAAAAAGTTTAGAATCAATGTACCCACATATTTGTTTTATGTATCAAATTGAAATATATATATATTATATTTCTAGTTCTAATTCTACTTAAAATATCATTTACATTTTGTTATTGTTTTTAAAAAGCCCTCCTCAGGTTGAATTTTGGAAAATAAAGAAATGGCCCTAAAATTTTCTACAGGACTCATAAATATGTATAGATCCTTAAGTATTTTATAAGCAGTTATAATGAAGGATAACTTTATTTCATAAATATTAATAAAATAACTATTTTACTAGGATATCTTTCAAATTAACCTGCCTCAAGGATTAAAAAAATGAGAAATCTCATTAACTTGGTGGAACCTTAAACAAGTTAAACATCTTAACTTGTTTAAGATTCCATCAAGTTAAAATTTGAAAGACATCCTCAACTGTGTTATTTGTCCAATGTCCTTCCATCAAAAAGGCCAAGGAGTTAGTCTGGTACCCATCATGGATTTTATGATAAACCTGATAGTCTCTATGACAAGCATGGTGATATATTTCTCCTGATAAACGGGCCTCACTCAAACTCAGAAACCCCAAAATAAATATTCTATAATCTTTTTGCACATGTTAAGTTCTGTCTATTTTAAAAGGTGTCTTTAGATATCTGGAAATCAATCAAGAAAGAAATAGTCCTATAGTATGTCTTTCTAGGGCTGTTATAACAGGTAGACTTAAAATATTCAAAGAAAACCATAGTTCAGATTCTTATTGGAATTTTATACAATAATATTTTTATCATCCCAAACTGCCCAATAAATCATCCTTTAAGGCTTAGTCTTCATGTGAATACTTATATACCTGGGCACCACTTGAAAAATTTATTTTTGCTTTCTTCATAAATTTCACACCAGGTCACTCAATATTGTACATGAGAGGTAAGTTCATTAAAGACACAATTTTTGAACAACGAATCATTGTTATTTGCTGTTAGGCAAATTTCTAACAATAACAAAAGATATTTGTACAGCAATCATAAAAATCTTAATTAGGAAAAGCCTTTTTAAAAAAAACAGTTGTAAACTAATACATATTGGAGGATTGATAAAATTAGAAAATCATTATTTTTCAACACTCAGTGAAGTAATTGAACCAGGCAAGGATCATCAACTGGTACAAAAACTATTAGGTAAAATGTATAGGATATTCACAGAGTACAAAAACATCACACCACAGATAACTTGCTAATTACAAACAGGAAAAATTTACTCCAGAAAACACTGGTCTGGTGATTACTACCTTCCAGCTATTATATATAGCATCACTAATAATTAGAGTTAGGCATTTTCTGATGTAATACAAAAGAAAAACATTGCTTTGCCTTCGAAATATTCTTGCATAAAATGTTTAGCCTCAATTTAATCAAGTCATAGACCTAATTTTGAATATATAAGAAATATAGAGAATAGAATTCCATAAGGAAATAATAGGCAAATTCAGAAAGTGGAATGCAATTGACATTTTTTCTTCAAACAGCCAGTGCCACCGGGGAAATAAAAATTTAGAGACTATTCTAGATTAAAAGAGATTAAGGGAGTATAACCAAATGCAAATGTAATGCTTGATGGGAAAATTGATTGGTTAGAGAAAGCAAATACAAAAGATATACTAGGGATACCAAGGAAATTAGTATATAGTCTGGAGACTAGATGATTTGAGGGACTTGTAATTATTTGGTAAGTGTGACAATTGTGTTGTGGTTGCACAGTTAATGTCATTTATAGACAATGCAGGCTAAGTATCTAGGCATGAAATGTCATTTGTTTGTTTGTTTGTTTTTTTACAAAGTGTCATGATTACTTTCAAATGGTACAGCCTCCTTCTTCCCCCAAAAAAGATAGCTGGTTAAATAGAAAAAGCAAACTTGGTAAAAAAAAAATTAGTAATTACTAAACCCAGATGGTAAGAATATAAATGTTTATGTTCTATCCATCAGGCTTCAATCAAAGATGCAGAACCACCATGACTGAAACAGAAGGGAAAGAGACTTTTGCACTCATGGGCTCTGAGGGAGCAATATGTGCATTGCAGGCCCCGTGACTAGGGATGAGCCTGAAGTCCTACCGCCAGATGGGCAGCTGGGAAGGACAGCTGGGTGTGGACAAGAACCAGAACAAACAGAAAGATAATAGGATGAAACTAGAACCCCATCTGCCCCATAGCATTTCCAGCCTCACCGTCTTGTGTAACCTGCAGGAAAAGCTGGCAGCATTTACGGAAGGGCTGCATATGGACTTGTCCAGAGGTGGAAAAGCTGAAGGAGGAGATCTAGCAGGAGCTGAGGGAAGGTCCAGTCTAGGGTCTGCCCCACTCCCACAAAGTGAGCTGCCACCCAGTTTAAACTTAGAGCATAACAATTGAAGCCCAGGCTTCACATCTGCTTTCCAAAAATCAGGAGTTCTGGGCAATTATGCTGATACAATACAAAGCCACCACAATTCATTTACCTCCTGTACATACAACAATTTTCATAACACAAGTTTTAAAAATTCCTTCTTATTCCTCTATAATACACAAGAAATCTTTATAAGCTAATGTTTACAATTGAAATATGAGAACTAGACTTTTTGAAATTCTCACTTTTATAATCCTGGTAAATTAGAAAGGGTAGGAACAGTCCTCTGACAAATGAAACTCCAATTTAATTATTATAAGCTACGGCTTTGTCTTTTCTACCATAAATAAAAGCTTGGATATAAATAAACTGACACATAAATAAGGGGAAATAGATTCATGTCTACCTGCCAAAGCAAATAGTTAAATAAGAATCTTTCTTCTCTCAGATTATATAAACCAAAGATTACTAATAATGCACATGGATCTAACATTTTTAGAAAGCAAGACTTAAATATCACCTATCCAAAACAATGAATCTGACCAATCTTCCCCAAATGGTCAGTCTGAAATCACCTCATGCAAATGAATTAAATGATTAAACCATTCAAACAAATGACTAAAATAACAGGGGCAGTTTGCCTGAAAATGGGAAGTTCTGTCAGAGGTGTTCAGTCTTGCATGCAGGTTAGAATCCCCCGGAGGAAGCCTGGGGCCTACCTCACGTGACCACCTAAAGTACAATCTCAGGGAGGCTGAGCCCTGCCATCTAACATCAGGTTTTAAAAATCTGACTGGCTAGGAGTGGCTGCGTGGCTCAGTGGGTTGAGTGTCTGACTTGCTTTTGGCTCTAGTCATGATCTCAAGGATGTGAGATTGAGCCCTGACATCCGGCTCTGTGCTCAGCAGGAAATCTGTTTGAGATTCTCTCCCTCTTTCTCTCCTTCTGCCCCTTCTTGGCTCGTGTTTGCACAAGCTCCCCCCCACCCCACCTCTTAAATAAAGAAATCTTAAAAAAAAAAAAATAAGAAAAAAAGAAAGGAGCACTTTGGTAGCACAGTTGGTTGAGCCTCCAGTTCTTGATCTTGCCTCCAGTCATGATCTCAGGGCCTTGAGATCAAGCCCAGTGCCAGACTCTGCACTCCGCAGGGAGTCTGCTTGAGATTCTCTCTCTCCCTCTGTCCCTCACCCCACCCCCTTGCTCTTTCTCTAAAATAAATAAATAAATCTTAAAAAAAAGTTTTAATTTAGAAGAAGAAGAAGGAGGAAGAAGGAAGAGGAAGAAGTAGAAGGAGGAAGAGGAAGAAGAAGAAGGAGGAAGAAGGAGGAAGAAGGAGGAGGAAGAAAGAAGAAGGAAGAAGGAAGAAGGAAGAAGAAGAAGAGGAAGAAGAAGAGGAAGAAGAAGAAGAAGAAGAAGAAGAAGAAGAAGAAGAAGAAGAAGAAGAAGAAGAAGAAGAAGAAGAAGAAGGAGAAGAAGAAGAAGAAGAAGAAGAAAGAAGAAGAAAGCTTGCTAGCTGTAGTATAATGCCCAAAGAAGGTTAAAAACTACTGGAAATCAGGGTGGAGAACTGATTTGGTAAGACCTGAGAGGATAAGTACTATAATTAGAGCTATAAACAAACAGAATTAGAGATGGAAGAAATTAATTCTAAATGGGTAACTCAGAAGAATTTATGGAAGATACAGAATTTATCCTAGACCTTGAAAAATATGTATAAATGTATTACATGGATTTCAAAAAGGAAGGATACTCCTGGAAATGATAGGGGCTTAAGGTAAAAACTGTGGGTAAGAAGGCATAAGGGAAGTTGGAGAAAATGCTAGAAATCCTGTTTCTGGGTGAATGGGGAGCAAGATGACAACATAAAGAACCTAGGAGTGGTGAATTTGAATGTACATTGTCTACCTTTGCCAGAGAAAATCTTTAAAGTAAGAGGAAGATCTTCTATTTTTTTTAAAGATTTTATTTATGTATTCCTGAGAGACACACAGAGAGAGGCAGAGACACAGGCAGAGAGAGAAGCAGGCTCCACGCAGGGAGCCCGATGTGGGACTCGATCCCAGGTCTCCAGGATCATGCCCTGGGCTGAAGATGGCGCTAAACTGCTGGGCCACTGGGGCTGCCCAAGAAGATGATCTTCTATCTTAGATTTATTAAGGTATAAGCAGAGCCTCTTCATTTTAAGATTGTCAGGTGGGGAAGTGCTATTACTGAATTCCCCAAAGCTAGGTTGACATGGCTGGGGCCACAGGCTGGTTGTCTAATCTGTAAGTAGCCTCCTGAGTATACCTCAGCATCTGTACAGAAAATACCATTCTGTAAGCTTGCCAGGACACAAGAAAGTTTGGAAGGCACCCATCTACCCTATATAACCATTTTGCTCGATATCTTGATATATGGGGCTGACTGCCTGTCTTCAGAACTCTCATTTCCTATTAAAGCCTAAAAATTAAATAGAAAAGTGAAAATGTAAATGTTAATGAAAATAACCAAATATATTAAGAAAAATAAAACAAAATCTATAAGGAGGAACATTTTCATTCTAAAAGAGAACATAACTCGAATTTTTTTAATTGTTTTTCAAAGAAGTAGCACATTACTTGGTGATGAACTAAATAGGATGGAAAAGCATCAATTTTGAAGAGAGCACCTTTCATTAAATCTTTTCCTGTGCTTCAGTCGCTTATTTTTTCTAAAGAAACCTCCATCACTGATTAATTTTTATAGTTCCAGAGATATTCTATATAGAAGCTGTGCAAAAAAGAGTTGATGTAGCAGGCCTGAGATTACTATTCTCAGGCAGACTCCTTACAAGGCTAACCATGACTGGTGTTTGGAAATTTGAATTTGTTCCCGCCACACCCTCCCTAATACAAGCAGCTTACTGGGGTATCTGGTTGGGTCAGCCAGTTAAGCGTCTTTTTTTTGGTTTCATCTCAGGTCATGATCTCAGGGTCCTGAGATCCAGCCCTGCATCAGGCTCGGCACTCAACATGGAGTCTGCTTGTCCTTCTCCCTCTGTCCCCCCTACCTCATTCTCTCACATACAAATAAAATCTTTAAAAAAAAAATAAAAGAACCCAAAGAGTAGCTTACTGTGCCTAGGCTGTCTGTGCTACCATTGTGGTTTGTGCTGAACATATTCCTTCTGGAAATCTGTAATTTTGGTATGTGCTTTGCGGGGGATGCCTGTGTGACCAGCTCCCAATGAAAACCCTAACCACTGAGTCTCTCTGATGGTCTTCCCTTGTGGATTACACTTTACACATGTTATCAGAATGTGTAGATAAAGGAAGTAGTGTGTCCTGCTGACTCCAGGGGGAGAGGACTCATGGAACTTTGCACTAACTTTCCTGCATACTTTCTGTCATGTGCCTTTCCTTTGCTGACTTTATTTTGTATCTTTTGCTGAAGTAAGTCCTAGTTATAAATATGACTGTCTGTTGAGTCCTATGAGTCTTCCTAGTAAATCACTGAAGGTGCGATGTTCTTGCAGATTCATCCCCACACTCCCCATACACAAGCATATGCATGACATATCTTTCAACAATGGTAGCACAATATATACACTGTTGAGTCTTTTTTACATATGGGTCTTGGACATTTTTCTTATTGGTGCCTATAGGCCCAGTTTATTATTCTTAACACTAAATAGGAGTTCATTATATGAATGGTATCATAATTTCACTAGTCCTTTATTAGGGGCATTTGGGTGTGTCAAATCCTTTACTTTAAAAAAATAAACAACCCTACAATGAGAATCATAAATGGTTCACTTGTCCTTTGTGTGAGTAGATCCATTTGAAGAAAACCAACAGGGAGCATTGCCAGGTCAAAGGTGATGCCCATTTAAAAATTTTAATTAATAGTTAAAATTATGTTTATCATCAATCAGGTCAATTTAACCAACACTTTTGTATGAAATTGTCTGTGTCCCTTAGAATTTGCCAACACTGTGGTTTATTTGAAAAAGTTGATCTTTGCTAATCTGAAAAGCGGGAAAGGATATTGTAGTTTCAACCAACATTTCTCTTATTAATGAGGCTGAGCATCTTTTTACAGGAACCATTGGCATTTTTTTCTGTTAGGTATCTTATGCTTGGTTTATTTTTCTATTATATATTTAGCATTTTTCTCCCTTATTTGTAGTAGTTCTTTTTATACATTAAGGAAATTAGCACACTTTGTGTGAATTGCAAATATTTTCCCTCAGGTTGTTATCTATTGCCCTTGTTTATGTCAACTCTTAAAGCAGAAATATTTTATGATTATGTAAATTTTTGTGACCTTTTGAAACTATGTCAAAATAGGATTTTAGGATTTTCCTCAATAATAAAACATTTATGTTTCTTTCTGCCTGAAAGATGAAAATGTGAGTGCAAAAAAATTATTACATTTATAAAAGTATATTTAAAAGAGAAAAACAAAACTTCTCAAATTCTGTTTCAAGTAAAGATGAATTGGCAGGTTTACATCACACCTGTTTCATCCCTTCCTGATCTACCATTAAGAACTTTAACATCCCAAGTGACACTTTCTAAGGACACCATATTTCAATTTCTTTGGCACTAGTGTATAAATAAATCTTAATTTTGGGCTCTAGTTGACATTTCAACTGACTGTTATAAATTACTTGAACTCTTTTACTAGGGAATTTGATTTAAAAGCCTTTAAAAGAAGCTGATGGACAGGATGTGACAATGGCCAACCTCTATACTCACTACAAATTATAGACATGCATATCTGAAATTTCTCAATACTTATCTGGCTATTGTCTTAAAGGAATAATAGTCAATTTTTCTTTTAAGATAATGAAAACTTCGTGCATATACCATCTTTTTTTCTGAAGCCTATACTGTACCTACAAAATTCATATTAAAACACACACACACAAAAAAAACGATTTTGTTCTAATAAATTGACATTTGTCTCCCCTCCCTCTCCTCTTCCTTTCTTTCCTCCATCCATCCTTTCCTTACCAGTATTTACTTAATCTTAATAAGACCTAATCTAGGGGCACCTGGGTGGCTCAGTGGTTGAGCATCTATCTGTCTTTGGCTCAGGTCATGATCCCGGGGTCCTGGGATCCAGTCCCACATCAGGTTCCCTGCAGGGATCCTGCTTCTCCCTCTGCCTGTGTCTCTGCCTCTCTCTCTATGTCTTTCATGAATAAATAAATAAAATATTGAAAAAAAAAAGAGCTCATCTAAATACCAAATTTATATTGAGATCTGTGATGGTTTACATGTGGACCATGTGAAGTGGTCCTGCACTTAAAGCCTCATTTTACAGATGAGGAATCTGAGGCTTGAAACTATTAAATAATTTGACCAAATCACAAGAATATAAGGAGAGGGACCAAAGTCCATCTGTATGTAACTCTATCCCTTACCCTTAACCATGCTTCCTGGTATATTTAAGTGCAAATCATCTGGCTGTATTTTGGCTTTATGTTTTGTTCATATATATAAATCTTGCCCCTTTCATTATTACATACCAGCAAAAACAAATTAACCTACACATTCATAAAAACAAAAGGGAATATTACCAACATTACGCCCAAATACTATTCCTCATGGGAAATGAGCCCTCTAATTTAGTCTACGTTCCTCACAAAATAATTTGTTCACAAGAGTGTCCTATCTCCTTTACCATTAAAATATAATGTCCTGTCTAGTTCAGACAGGATTAGATCTTCATTAAAAACTGACGGAATTGGGCTGGCTGGCCTAAATTCCCAAGTGTGAGCACTTTAGCTTAGACTGCCATCCTGACTATTTTAAACTTTTTCCTCTGTTCTTTTTCACTTTTTATGTTCTCTTCCCTCACTTATCAAAACCACTCTTTCTAATCCTATCTTGTCTTCCCTCCAACCCTTATTATTCTAAATTGCTTTTCCTTCCGTTCTCTAACCTTGATAAGCTACCAATGTCTTAGCTCTCACCACAGTCCTTGGTTGCTTTCCCTTCACTCTCCGAACATCATTTATTTTATCTAACTTTCCTGTGACAATATCCAGCTTTATTAAATTTATATTTATCTAAGAGAGTGTGAATCCTAAATTCCTACACAGTCATATGCCAAGTAGCTCCCCTCATAACCAGAGCTTAGAAAGAAACAAACATCTATTGACACCTATTGCATATTCTATGCAATATAATTTTTATTATATTTTATATGAATTATTGGCCTAAGACCTTAAGACCTAAAATTGAAGCTCAGACATTTTAGGTAATGCATCCATTACCACACAGATAAAATAGGACCTTGCTAGGATATGAACCTTATATTCTTGAAGTTCTTTTATTTGACTACCCAGACACTGCTTCTTTTATGGAATTCCATATATAGAAATTTTTGTGTTACTCATAACTACACAAGACCTTTGGCTAGGTATTTGTACTAATTCTTATACACTAGAAAAACTCAAAATTTTTTTTTTTGCTATTTTTTCCTGTTCATCTTTGAACACAGCACATGATAGGCAATTTAATAGATTTGTTGAATATCATCTTTCTAATTGATACAGAGTTTTCTTATGTGTCTGATACTGTATTATAGGAATTCTTTAGCTCCTCACATTTATATGTATAGACACTCATATTAGACTCTCCATTTCCTAACTATGTTTATCGTATTAGCATGCACCCTTCATACATTCAAGATTCACATTGAAGTTTATTCATAAAGTGCCTCACTATTTCCAGTTTCCCAGTGTTATTATGTGAGATTTCACAAGCCACAATTGATCTAAATAGCTTCAACAATCATGAAGCAATGAACGTTGCATTGCCATACTTAAGCTAATTTTTGAATATGTAATTATACAAAAAGAAAATTGGAACTTTTGTGACTATCATTATCCTAACACTATTATGAATTCAAATATACATAAATAAAATTCCAAAAATTGATAAGATTAGAATCTTGGAATTCCTAAGATTAAAAATATTTAATATGCAGGTAGAATGACTCATTAGCCATATCACCAAATTTCTTAAAGATTATAATAACAATCTTGGTTAATAAAATTCAGATTTTTAATGCTATAACCACACTATAACACAATTTAAATTGTCAGAAATCACTATGATAAATGATTTAAACTGAATAGGAGCCATTTTCTTTGAGAAGTTGCTTCAACCTCCTCCCTAATAGTTGGCAAGAGTCTATGTCATTATAATAGTCTCAACCAAAGATAACATCGTTTTTATTTAAACGAATGCAGCTTTTATTATGTTTTCCCTTTTTAATTCAAAATACTATCACTTCATATCGAGTGTTTTCTTTTTTGGCTTGGTCTTACTCTCTAATAGCTATAGTAATGTGAAACAACAAATTGAATCTTCAAACAAGTGTCCTAGATTCATCTTTACACTTTTATAATTTTTATTTTAACTCACTCATCTATAAAATGAATTCTTGGACTAAATGATTTCTAAAATCCTCCCAGCTTGAACATTCTACGTGCCTCAAGTTGATGGAAAACAGTGTACTGCCCAAGCATAGAAAACAATTTTCAGGCTCAAATACATATTTTAAAATTTCAAGCCTAACAGTTACTGCCATAAAATTTTGCCCAGAGTTTTACATCTCACTACTTGAGTAAAGGCAATTCCATTTCAAAATGCAACAAACTGTAATGTAAATGCCTTTTTTACAGGGTATGCAATTATGCACAGAAAAGTAGGATATCCTCTAATCAAGAGTTAAAACTTAAGAAAGCTTAAAAGAGTTCCTGAAGTTGCCTTGTATCAATCACACATCTGCCTTTCAATCTTCCCTGACAGCTTCCTTTCCTTCTCCTTACTTCACATCTTCCACTGAAGTAATGTGTCATTTATCGCAAGGGAAATCTCCTGCGGGTGTTTTCAAGAGAATTTCAGTTGGGGTTTACAGCTCACTCCTTTTGTTTATGACATTCTTTAATGTATTCCTTGGCAGATGGTAAAAGCAAAGTAATTAAGGAATACAGCTTTATTACTGATTATGGATTTGATATTTATGACCAGAGGTAATTTATAATCTTTGATTCTAAATACCATTATCCAAAGCAAATGTTTTATTTACACATTCAAAGGCATAGCAACAGATATTAAGGTGCACTGAATGAAAATAAAAACAGACTTGTAAATTTTTGACAATGGTCCTTAAATACTCATATTTCTAAGTTCTTAAATAAAACATGTAAAGTCATGAGACTTTTCATTTCCACTTTGTTTCAAGGCACTTTGAAGACAATTGAAAGAGAAAGAAGAGCAAATGAGTAATGGAGCTACCACAAGACGAGAGAGAAGGGAAAGACCTAGGAAAGAAGTAACAGAATGAAATACAAAACTTGGTTCAGCAATTCTCCATGAACACAATGCATTGGGGGGGGGGAGGGGGAGAGGAGCAGGAAAAGAGAATTTACAGAAATCTTGGTTAGTATGTGAATTTTGTAAGGAAGAACCAGCCAAACTAAACTCAAGATGATGAGGACATGGTTGGCTCTGTTCATAAGGAAGGCTGTAGGTGGGCTATGGGGCTAGGATAAGGCAAATATATAATACTCGAATGGTCTGTGGAAGTTTCCCAGTAAACTTTTATGAGTACTGCAGCCATTATCAAAGTTGAAAAGAACATTTACTGGAGTCTTACATTGTGTGGGTGCAAGACCTTTCCTTGCAATGTGCCATGTTGTCTTTTCTTAAGACTTGAATTTTTAGAGTAGGTTTAGGTTCACAGCAAAATTGAGATGAAGGCACAGTATCCCCTAAACCCCCAGCCCACACATACATAGCCTCCCTCATTATCAACATTTCTCACCAGTGTGGTACATTTGTTAACAACTGATGAACCTACATTGACACATTATCACCAGAGCCACACTTTACATTAGGGTTCACTCTTGTGTTGCACATTCTATGGGTGTGGACAAAAGTATAATGACATGTACCCACTATTATAGTATTATACAGATAGTTTCACTGCCCTATAAGTCCTCTATGCTCCACCTCTTCATTCCTCCCCTTACGCTGGCAACCACTTATCTTTTTATTGTCTCCACAGTTTTGCCTTTTTCAGAATGTCAGGGAGTCGGAATCATACAGTATATAGTCTTTTCAGATTGGCTTCTTTCACTTAGTAATATACATTTAAGTTTCCTCCGTGTCTTTTCATGGAGGGTAATTTTTTAAATGTTTTCATAAGCACAAGAATACCATTCAGAGGATCACAATGACAGCACCATAAGAAGCATTTGGGGAATAGAAGCTGCCTGAAGGAACAGTGTCTTCATCTGTCATTTTAGGGTAAGTACTAATGAGTAGAACTACAGACAGAATCACTCACATTCTTAAATTGTTTTATTTTTCTTGTTGGAATTCTTTTTGTTTTACTTTTAAATATTTTGCTTTATCGTTGCCGAACTCTTACATTCAAAATTCTGTGAGCTTAATGCAAAATAGTATGGATGCACTCAATGATTATGTTTTTTTATTGTCTCAATAGAATTGTATTACATGGCATTATGAACAAAAAAAATAGAAGAGAGGTGTAGGAAGAATCTTCCTTCTGTATATTGTATAGAAAATAATGAGCTGAGGGTGAAGTAACCTTGAAAGTTATTCCCATCTGCTCCCTCCATTGGGACAGACATTTATTTTTACAGCATCTCTCAAAGTTACAGCAGAGGCAGAAGATGGGTTTCCACAGGCACTCCGGTATTCTGATAATCCACAGCACCAGGATTTTCCTTCATCCCGGTACAAGAGATATTCTACTTTCTTCTAGTATGATGTTAAATAGCAACTGGCGATGGTATTGAGGTCAGAGAGACATTAGGGACTGTTTGGGTGTGTGAGACTGCCTGCCCCATCTGAAGAGAGCAGCTATCCAACACTTGCAGATTTTTTTATATAAAGATGAGCCCAGTGTTCCCAGATCTTTTGATTGTGCAAAAGAATTTGGGAATTCAGATTTTTTGGTAATATCTCTAAATTTCAGAAATCAATTCTGTGATGGAACTGTATTGTTCCAACCAAATACAGTGCATTTTTAGGCTGAAAGATGCCTAAATCAATGGGGAAGGTACAAGGTTGTGGTTGATTCAAGTGAAGTAATTGAAGAAGAAACCCTAATCCTGAAGCCAGTTCTAATCAAAGGAGTGTTTCCCTGAAGAAGCACCACCTGACACAGAGTTTTCCCCAAAAATGCCATGCCCATAATCCCTCGCAAATCTGAAAACTGTCCCTATTTTAATATCAAATAGAGAGAGTCAATAGTACATGCTGAAAAATATGTTCCATTTCCCCACTCTATGTCTTACTAATATGTATCCCAGGGACAGAGAGAGCACAAGAATGAGGAAAAACTCAGGAGGTAATGATATACAGAGAGAAGCACCTTAACAATTACCTGGAAAGGTCAAAGCTTGTGATATGATAAACCAAGTGCAAAGCAAATTGAGTTTTTAGCAGTTTATAAAAACAAGATGTGAATACTTCTTTAAAAAATTAGAATTTTTAAATTTAAATTCAATTAGCCAACATACAGTACATCATTAGTCTCAGACGTAGTGTTCAA
This sequence comes from Canis aureus, assembly GCF_053574225.1. Lineage (NCBI taxonomy): Eukaryota > Metazoa > Chordata > Mammalia > Carnivora > Canidae > Canis > Canis aureus. The sequence continues at coordinate 10,812,501 of NC_135617.1, read as the reverse complement.
CAATTTATCAGTTGTATATAACACCCAGTGTTCATCCCATCATGTGCCCTCCTTAATGGCCATCACCCAATTACCCATCCCTCCATCCACCTCCCTTCCAACAGCCCTCAGTTTGTTTATATAGTTAAGAATCTCTCTTGGTTTCTCTCTCTCTCTCTGATGACTTCCCATTCAGTTAAAAAAACAAAAACAACAACAACAACAAAAAATCAGACATTTTTATTAGAAAAGTTCTTTATTAGAAAAGCTATATAAAAAGCTATCTTTTTCTATAACTAATTTGGAGTATGTTATCAATTCTTTTTTCACCTACTTGCCCCATATGGCTTCATATTTTTACTAATGTTTACGACAATACACAGCACATGGCAGATACTATGCTAAGTTGATTAGTTGATTTGTCATTGCAAGGACAGAAAAAGAATACTTACTGAATATCAGTGTAAAATTTTCTACATGAAGATTTACAAGTCCCGCAGAAATCTTTAAACATTTAACAAAAAAATTAAAATCTATATATAGAAATAGGAAATAGCAAGCAAAATTAATTATTCTTTTCTAGGTTTATTTCTTTTTTTAAAGATTTTATTTATTTGAAAGAAAGAAAGAGAGATCATGGGGGGAGGAGCAGAAGGAGAACCAGGCTCCCCACTGAGCAGAGAGCCCAATGCAGGCTGAATCCCAGGACCCTGGCATCATGACCTGAGCCAAAGGTAAACACTTAACTGACAGAGCCCCCCACATGTCTTTTTTATTTCTAATGAAAGCTGTCTTGAGTCCAAAACTGGTTTAAAGTTACAGGAGTTGAGGGACGCCTGGGTGGCTCAGTGGTTGAACGTCTGCCTTTGTCTCAGGACGTGATCCTGGAGACCCAGGATTGAGTCTCACATCGGGCTCCTTGTGGGAAGCCTGTTTCTCTCTCTGCCTGTGTCTCTGCCTTTCTGTGTGTGTGTGTCTCTCATGAATAAATAAATAAGATCTTAAAAAAAAAAAAAGTTACAGGAATTGAGCCATACTGTGTCTCAAAATAGTAGGGAGGAGTAGTGAGAAGGAGACATGAGTGGGCAGATCCTGAGTCTTTAAACATTTACATATTTTCTCATAAATATGGAAGTTACAAAACCAGTACCAAGATTTATCTATACCCTTTATCTAACTTCCTCTAATATTAACAGATTGCATAACCATTGTACAACCAAGAAAAGTAAGAAATTCAGTTAATGAAGCTATAGACTACACTCAAATTATACCTATTTTTCCAACTTCTTCATGCTCCAGGATCCAATCCAACTCAACCTCATTTAGTTGTCATATCTCCCTAGTATCCTATAACCTTTATCCTTTGTCTTTCACAATGGTGACACTTTGTACAGTATCATTTGATTTGGGTCTGCTAGATGTTTTTAGTTGGGCCAGTGGGATCAAGGGGGATTGGGAGGCACCAACAAAATGGCAGCGGACCCCCCACCTTGTGGCCCCCACCTCAGAACTTTCCCACCACCAGCAGACCACCGGAGGACACATTCAGGGGGAGACTGGACCTATGCAGGAAACCTGAACCCCACCTTACCCAGACCCCATATAAGGTCATAAGCAGTTATCGCCCCAAGCCAATTCCACCAGTAATATGCCCTAATACCTATCACCCCATACAGACACACAACCCCTTACCCCCCCTTAAAAAGATCTCTTGCCCTCCCCTGGGCACGACTTCCCCAGCCCGCTCTTTCTGCCTCCCCTGTGGGCCTCAGAACCTTGCCCATGAGTGCATCCTATTAAAGGTTTGCCTCGACCAACTTTTGCCTGGCCTCTCTATTTCATTTCACTACCAATCAGATTAAACCTGACATTTTTTATGCTTAGATTGAGTTAATTCGCCTTTAACAAGAATAACACAAAGATGATATTGGGTCTTTTTGAATGTATTACATCAGAGGGTGGCTCATTCTTTTTAACAAATACTAGTATTAATTTATATAAAAGTCCACAGATGAGCATCTTTGACTTTCCATTCTTTTTATAAGTAATATGAACGATGTTACAATACATAGCTTCAAAAAATAAATAGTGTCTCTCATGTGTGAGTATCCCTCCAAGACAAATTCCAAAATATAGGATTTCTGGAACTTTGGATGAAGGTGGCAGAAAAGGAGGATACTAAGCTCACCTCAACCCATGGATACACCTAGATAACACCCACGTCAGTGTAAATAACCCAGAAATTGAACCCAAAGCCAGCGTGACAGACTCTCTACAGTTATACGTAAAGAAGAGGCCCCATGCTAAAATGATAGGAAGGGTGGGAATATGCTCAAGAACCAAAGTGATCCACAAGATTGTCCAAAGGGAGGGAGAGACACCACAAGCATGGAGAAGAGAAAGGAGCAGACCCTACACCAAGCACCCCATGCAAGGGGGATCCACACTGGGAAGACAAATCTCCATAACATTTGGCTTTGAAAACCCAAGAGGCTTAACTTCCTGAGTTTTTAAAATCAGTGGGGCTTATTTACCACCTGGAACTTTAAAAATCAGCCCCCTGGCTTCTGGGAGAGGTGAATGGCAAGAGGAAATGGAGTCCTCACCCTTAAAGAGACAGCACAACAAAGAACCCCACTAAGAAACAGCATAGAAGCAGCAGTTTGAAAAATGCCTGGAGCATACGGGAAGATTTATTTGCTAATCTCAGAACTGGTGCTGGAGGGGAAGAGATCTTTGGAAGACTTCTCCAAGAACAAAACTGCTTCCAGGTGCCATTTACATCCCCCTGTTCCCCAGCCTACTTATAGGGGTACTGAGTACTGGGATCAGCTCAAACAGTCCACTTAGCTTGCTAACACTGCCCCATGCCCCTGGCTACCTCCTGGGGACAAGCCTCATCCAACTCACTCTTGGCAGGAATTCGCCAGGGCAGCTCCAGGTCTCCTTCCACAGCAGACAAGTACAAACACTATTTGTTTGATGCTATTACCATCTGCCCCACCCCTGCATTCTCCTGCAAATTCACCTCCCTCCAGCACAGCCTCAGCAGGACTCCATTCAAAGCTACACCACAGCATGATATTGTGTGTCTAGCCTCAATCATGGCCAATACCATCTCCTGTCCTGGAGATAGGAAAAGAGGACTACACACACACACACACACACACACACACACACACTAATCCAAATGCAGCCCCAGCAGTGGGCTGGTGGCATCCATCTAGTCTGACTGCAGTACCCCCTCACCAATTTAAGTGTTTCAGGGAGTGAATACCACGTGGTTCAGTTGTAGAGGCCAAGGAAATTAAGCCCATTCCACCTTAAATTCAGCATTAGCACAAGTACGGCCATCTCAGGCCCCTGTGAATAAGAGCTGAACTTTACCTCACTTCAGTTACAGGAAAAAAATGCTTAAGGCCCTTGAAAGCCCCATATCAGAATGAGAAAATAGCTTAATGCTCATGGCTGGGAATCCCATATCAGAATAAGAACAGAGCTTAACGACCTTGAAAGCCCCATATCAGAATGAGAACAGAGCTTAAGAAATTCTTTCTCCACCCCTTCTGGAAATCCCCTAGACCGGCCCATAAAAACCCAGCTGTAACCCACCTTGGGTCCAAGTCCCTGCTCCGCTGTGTCGGGTACACTTGGACCCAAGCTCAAACTTGCTAATAAACCCTCATGCGCTTGCATCGGAGTCGACTACTTGGCGGTTTCTCGGATTCGCAATCTTGGGCACAGCACAGTGAGACCACAGCTCGGGCAAACACCTGGTCTGACCTAACTCAAGCTCAAGGTGGCCCCCAACTAGCCCATTAACAACACAGGTGATGAGGGAGCAGGGCTAGCTCAAGAAAAGCACAGCTGATATCCCACAAACAACACCCACCCAGAGTGGGATATATGTGACATTCTTTAGGAGGCTTCCAATTGTCTTAATATTATGCTAGAGGGAAAAGCAATCTTTAACTTGACAATGGCAAGGCTTCCAGTATCTTGTAGGTCCTCCTTAGCATATGAAAACCCTTTTGGAATCTCCATTTTGCTTACCTCCCCCAATTCCTGGGTATATAATCAGCCACTCCTCACAGGCCCAGGGCAGCAACTTTTCCTGCTCATGGTTTCTGTCCTTGTGCTTTAATGAAACCACCATTTTGCACCAAAGACATCTGAAGAATTCTGTCTTGGTTGTAGGCTCCAGACCTCACCTGTATTCCAAAACTTCATCACAGGGACCAAACCCTGCCCCCAACAGGCCCTCAATTTTAGTTATCTAAATTTGATAAACCAGGGGCACCTGGGTGGCTCAGTCAGTTAAGCATCTGACTTTGGTTTAGGTCATGATCCCAGGGTCCTGGGATGGAGCCCTGCATCCCATTGGGCTCTCTGCTCAGCAGGGAGTTTACTTCTCCCTTTCTCTCTGCCCCTCCCCTCTGCTCCTGCTCTCTCAAAATAAATAAAATATTTTTAAAAAATTAAAGTAGTGATAAGAGATCTTAAAAGCAGCAAGAGAAAGCAGTTACATACCAGGGAAACCCCATAAGGCTATGGCAATCAAAAATGGTAACTTAATGGTTACCATTAACCAATGGTAATCAAAAATCAAAATATATATATGCAAAAAATAAAGAAAAATGAATCCAAGTATATCACTAAAGAAAACCATTAAACCATGAGAAAGCAAGAAAGGAACAGAGAAAACCATATAGCAAACCATACAAAGATAACCATATAGCAAGTAATAAAATGGCAATAAGTACATAGCTATCAATAATTACTTTGAAAAGACTAAATGCTTCAATCAAAAGATATGGGATGACTGAATGGATTAAAGCAAGATCTATTTATGTGTTGCCTACAGGAGACTTATTTCAGATCTACACACATACAGATCGAAAGTGAAAGGTTGGAAAAACATTTATCACACAAATGGAAGTGAAGAGAAAGCTGAGGTAGCAATACTTACATTGGACAAACTAGACATTAAAACAATGACTGTAACAAGAGACAAAGTGGGACACTACATAATCATAAAGGCAACAATCAAATAAGAAGATCTAGCAATTGTAAATATTTATGGACCCAACATAGGAGACCCAGATACATAAAGCGGGTATTAACAAACATAAAGAAAGTAATCAATAGTAATACAATAATAGTTTAACACACCATCCCCTTGCATCAATGGATAGATCATCTAATCAGAAAATCAATAAGGACACAAGGGTTGTGAATGACATATTGGACCATATGGGTCTAACAGATATATTCAGAACAGTCCATCCTGAAACAGCAAAACACAGATTCTTTTCAAATGCACATGGAACATTCTCCAGAATAAGTCACATATTAGGGCACGAAACAAGCCTCAACAAATTCAAAAAGATCAAAGTCATACCATCCATCTTTTTCGGACACAGGTTATAAAACTAGAAGTCAACCACAAGAAAAAATCTGGAAAGACCACAAAGACATGGAGGTTAAATAACATGTTAGTAAACAATGAATGGACCAAACCAGGAAATAAAAGAAATAAATACGTACATGGAAACAAATGAAAATGAAAACACAATAATTCAAAACATCTGGGATGCAGCAAAAGTGGTTCTAGGAAGGACATTTATAGCAATGCAGGCCTACCTCAAGAAGCAAGAAAACCCTCAAATAAACAGCCTAATCTTATACCTAAAGGAGCTACAAAAAGAACAATGAACAAAACCTAAAACCAGCAATAAAAAGAAAATAATAAAGTTTGGAGCAGAAATAATATTGAAACTAAAAAAGCAGGGCAGCCCGGGTGGCTCAGCAGTTTAGCACTGCCTGCAGCCCAGGGCATGATCCTGGAGACTCGGGATCGAGTCCCATGTCGGGCTCCCTGCATGGAGCCTGCTTCTCCCTCTGCCTGTGTCTCTGCCTCTCTCTCTGTGTCTCTCCTGAATAAATAAATAAAATCTTAAAAAAAAAAAAAAAGCAACAGAATGAATCATAAAACCAGGAGCTAGTTCTTTGAAAATAATAAAATTGATAGACCTCTAGCTAAACTAATCAAGAGAAAAAGAGAATGGGGATCTAAATTTAAAAATCACAAATGAGAGGAGAGATTGCAACCAATACAGAAATATGAACAATTATAAGAAAATATTATGAAAAACTAGATGCCAACAAATTGGACAACCTAGAAGAAATGAATAAGTTCCTAGAAACATTATCTACCAAAACTGAAATAGGAAGAAATAGAAAATTTGTATTGACTAATAACTAGCAAAGAAATTAAACAGTAACCAAAAAACTCCTGGGCACCTGGGTAGCTCACTCGGTTAAGGGTCCAACTCTTGGTTTTAGCTCAGGTCATGATCTCAGGCTCAAGAGACTGAGCCCTGAGTCCAGCTCTGTGCTCTGCATGGAGTCTGCTTGAGATTCTCTTACCCTCTCCCTCTGCCCCTCCCACTCCTGCTTGCACTTGCTTTCTCTCTCAAATAAATGAATCTTAAAAAAAAAAAAGGAAAAACCTCCCAACAAACAAAAGTCCAAGACTAGATAGCTTTATAGGCAAATTCTACAAAACGTTTAAAGAAGAGTTAATACCTATTTCCTCAAATTGTTCCAAAAAATAGAAAAGAAAAATTCTCAAATTCATTCTGTTCTATCCAGCATTACCCTGATACCAAAACCAGATAAAAACACTATGCAAAAGACAAAGAGAATTACAGACCAATATTGTTTATGAACATAGATGCAAAAATCACCAACAAAATAACAAACCAAATCCAACAATACATTAAAAAATAATTTACCACAATCAGGTGTAATTAACACCTGGGTTACAAGGGTGATTCGATATTTATATATCAATCAATGTAATACATTACATCAATAAGGGAAAGGATAAGAACCATATGATCATTTCAATAGATATAGAAAAAGCATTTGATAAAATACAACATCCATTCATGATAAAATCCCTCAATGAAGTAGGGATAGAGGGAGCATACCTCAACATAACAAAGGCTGTATGAAAAACCTCTGATTAACATCATAATTAATGGGGAAAAACTGAGATCTTTTCCTCGAAGGTCAGGAACAAGATAAAGATGTCCACTCTCACCATCTTTATTCAACACAGTACTAGAAGTCCTAGCCACAGCAATTAGACAACAAAAAGAACTAAAAGTCATCCAAATTGGCAAGGAAGAAATAAAAGTTCCACTACTTGTTGGTGACATGATACTCTATATAGAAAACCCAAAAGACTCTACCAAAAAATGGCTAGCACTGATAAATTCAGGAAAGGCACAGGATATAAAATCAACATGCAGAAATCCTTGCATTTCTATACACCAATAATGAAGCAGAAAGAGAAATCAAGAAAATAGTCCCATTTACAATTGCACCAAAAAAGTAAGTAACCTAGGAACAAACCTCACCAAAGAGGTGAAAGATTTGTACTCTGAAAACTATAAAACATTAAAGAAATTGAAGATGACAAAAAGAAATGGAAAGAAGATTACAAGAATAATGGTGTTATGCTCATGGATTAGAAGAATAAATATTGTTAAAATGTGTATACTACTCCAAGCAATCTACACATTTAATGCAATCCCTATCAAACTACCAACAGCATTTTTCACGAAAGTAGAACAGATGATCCTAAAATTTGCATGGAACCACAAAAGACACTGAATAGCCAAAGCAATCTTGAAAAAGAAAAATGAAACTGGAGGTATCCAAATTCCAGATTTCAAGTTCTATTACAATGCTGTAGTAATCAAAACAGTGTGGTATTGACCCAAAGATGGACACATTGGCACAAAAATGGCACGAAAATGGGTCAATGGAACAGAATAAAAACCCACAACTGTACCCACAATCACATGGTCAATTAATCCTCAACTAAGCAGGGAAGAATATACAAAGGGGAAAAGGCAGTCTCTTCAACAAATGGTATGAGGAAAACTAGGCACCTACATGCAAAAGAATGAAACTGGACCACTTTCTCACACCATACACAAAAGTAAATTCTAAATGGATTAAACACCTAAGTGTGAAACAGGAAACCATAAAAATCCTAGAAGAGAACACGGGCAGTAATTTCTTTGACATCAACCATGGCAACTTCTTTCTAGACATGTCTCCTACAGCAAGGGAAACAAAAGCAAAAATAAACTACTGGGACTTCATCAGGATAAAAAACACAACAAAGGAAACAGTCAACAAATCTAAAAGGCAAAATATGGAATGGGAGAAGATATTCGCAAGTGACAAACCCGAGAAAGGGTTAGTACCCAAAATATACAAGAATTTACTCAACACCCAAAAAAACATAATCTGATTAAAAATGGGCAGAAGAGGGATCCCTGGGTGGCTCAGCAGTTTATCATCCGCCTTCAGTCCAGGGTGTGATCCTGGAGACCCGGGATCGAGTCCCACATCGGGCTCCCTACATGGAGCCTGCTTCTCCCTCTGCCTGTGTCTCTGCCTCTCTCTCTCTTTGTGTCTCTCATGAATACATAAATAAAATATTTTTTTAAATGGGCAGAAGACATGAATAGACATTTCTCCAAAGAAGACATGCAGACGACTAACAGACACATGAAAAGATGCTCAACATCACTTATCATCAAGGAAATGTGAGTCAAAACTACAATGCGGTATCACCTCACACCTATCAGAATGGCTAAAATAAAAAACTCAAGAAACAACAGGTGTTGGCAAGGTTGTGGAGAAAAAGGAATCCTCCAGCACTGTTAGTGGGAATGCAAACTGGTGCAATCACTGGGAAAAGAGTAAGGAGGTTCCTCAAAAAGTTAAAAATAGAACAACTCCTGATCCAGCCATCCCACTACTCAAAGAATACAAAAACACTAATTCAAAGGGATATATGCGCCCCTACATTTAAGGAGCATTATTTACCATAGCCAACATCTGAAACCAGCCCAAGCATCCATGGATTAATGAATGGATAAAGAAGATGTGAAATACACACACGTGCGTGCGCACACACACACGCACACACAATGGAGTGCTATTCAGCCATAAATACGAATTAAATCTTGCCATTCGCAATGACCTGGATGGAGCTAGAGAGTATAATGCTAAGTGAAATAAATCAGTCAGAGAAAGACCTATCATGTGATTCGGTCATATGTGGAATTTAAGATTTCGGTCATTTGTGGAATTAAGAAATGAGCTAAGGGAAGAAAAAGAGAGAGACAAACCAAGAAACAGACCTTTAAGTATAGAGACCATGGCTAAAGAGGCCAGATGGGTGGGGAGATGGGTGAAATAGGTGAAGGAGGATGAACAGTGCACCAACTTGATGAGCACCGAGTATAGAATTTTTTTAAGCTAAAAAAAAAAAAGATAAAAAAAAAAGAAGAAGAACCGAAGGAGGAAAAAAAAAAGAAAACAACAACAACATAGAACTTCTGGATCAAGTAGAATTATTGGGCTGTTTGATAGGTATTGTTCAATTGTTCCCCATAACTTTGGTACTAGTTTATAGTTTCATCACCAGTGATCTCCCCACTAACGTGAAATAATCCATCCTTTCCCCTCAATTTGAAATGTGGCTTTTTTTTTATCCTACTTTATATTGCATACAATTTATATCTCCCTTTATAATTTGTCAAGCTACTGAGGACTGAATATATGTCTCTTAGTGTTTCTGAAATGATGTATCCCACATCAGAACACAGTTAATGTTCATTAGATGGATGAGTAAAAACAGGGTCGACATTAGACTTTAATCCAGGTTACTTTGCTCTTGGGACACTGGATTACAAAAGGTGAACTGCTATTTCTGAATAAACCAGATACGTAATAAAGGGTGAGTATACCAGGCAGTCATCATTAAACAAATCATTATTATTTTCAAATAATTTTGAGCACTTGGGTCTTTTGGGCTATAGGAGTTAAACACAGCTCTTAGATTCCTATATATTCAAGCACTTTATTTCGCGGAAGGGGTGTTTAGGGAGGGCCTAACTGCTCCCACCAGCTAGAAATGCATTTTATATAGCTTCTCAAGGTAATAAGGTGTTACATGTAGAAAGAAAATTTAATAAACCTCAGCAAAGTTTCCTTATTAAAAAAAAGAAAAGAAAATACTCAACTGGTGATACTTTTATTCTTTTTTATTTTTTTTATTTTTTTTTTTTCTGGTGATACTTTTAAATGACTTTGTTTCTATCAGTAGTTCAAGCAGATAAGTTATTGTCTCCGAGAATTTCATCTTGAGTGACTTGCCCTTAATAAGAATGGTTGAGTAAGATTTAATGTTCAGAACCACCTGCTAAAGGATTCTCATTTAACACAACCCATTCACTGCAAAGCTCTCACACTGTAAAGACTTCTTGGGGGAGCCACAGTTCTCTCGGGTGTGTTCTCAGTCTCACACATCAACTCAACAGGCCTTGAGGGCAAGGGGCTGAGCTTTTCCCTGCGGTTCACAGCTCAGAATGGTTATGAATGCCTAAGCCCTTTACAAGCCTTAGAAAAGGAGACTGAAAGAAACCCAGTTAAACCTAATGTAATTAATATATTACAGAATTACACACCAGCATTTTAATTTTCCAAAAAAAAAAAAAAAAAAAAAAGACTCCAATTCGTTCCAGGGCAACAATGAGGGTAAAAATACCTAGAAATGGTTGTGTCCAGAAGTGTCATCTCAGAAGATGATCTGATTATTAATTTTGTTCCATATATGCTAGAAGCTTGTCTTGGAATCTTCAAAGTTATGACTTTAAATGTCTTCAAATGAGTATTTACTTTGTAATTGTTATTTATTTTATTTCAGAAAAAAAGAAATTTTGTTGAAGTACACTCTCATAATTATTATTATTATTATTATTATTATTATTTTTTTTTTAAACAAGGGACGGGTTCGCAGCAGTTTGGGCTTGATATGGGGCTTTTATTATATTTTGCTATATCTCTCAAAGGTTTTAATTAAATTCAATTATAACAAATTTTTGGAAGTCTATCACTCTCATTTTCCTTGTCTTCTTTAAATCTGAGGTTACTCAGATTGGGTAACTGATGGGTGGCTCAGAGGTTGAGCACTTGCTTTTGGCTCAGAGCGTGATCCTGAGTCCTGGGATCGAATCCCACATCGGGTTCCCTGTGAGGAGCCTACTTCTCCTTCTGCTACATCTCAGTGTCTCTCTTGAATAAATAAATAAAATAATAAATAAATAAATCTGAGGTTACCTGAGTGAAGAGAGCAATTATTAAATGATTATGATTGTGACTGATACATATGTCTCCTTGTAATATTGGATACTGACAACTGAAAAAGAAAGCAGCCTCACATATTTTGTCTAGATAGTTCCAGATTCCTGGCTCCACACACTCACAACCACAGAGATGATTTTTTTTTTTTTTTTTTTGTAAACCCAAATTCACCCTTTATTTTCCCGAAAAGCAGTTTTAGACTGAATGGTCCTGATCAGCCTTAACATTTTAACTTCCTATTGCCTCTCTACCCATTGACACTCTAATTTAGGAACTATCTGCTCTCCCTTCCATGCCTAAAATTCACTCCATTGATGGAAAGTTACACATGAAAAGCATTTTGCTCCTGTCTAAACAAAATCATGAACTTGAAATAAATGGACAATTTAGTCGTTTCGGTTTCAAATATTTGAGAGCTTATAACTACCTCTCAAAGCAGGAAAGCTATTTAAACCTCTAAATATAATAATGAGCAATAAACACACGCAGTTTGATACTTAATAACCCATATCTGCTCGCGATTAAAGTGATTGCATCATAATGAGTTTTGCCTCATAGCAGGGGAACCTTATCTAAATAGATGTCACTGGTATTTCAGAATAAAGTCAGACTTTTGCATGAGAATGCCATTGGAAATTGGAAACTCTACAGGTAGAGTTTACTGTAGCAAATATGATCTTCACCGTCTGAGCCAAAGAGAGCAGGTCAAGGGGTCCTGTGTTCATTTTTTGCCTGTTTAAAGGTTGGCCAGCCAACCTGCTCAGAACCCAGGAGCCTGGAAGCCTGAACTAATTTTGAAGAACCTAACAAAGGCTGTAGACTCTCAATCTAAGTAGAGGACAGTACAGATTTCCGTAGATAAGTCCTTGCCTTGATTTTACACAATTTTACACACTCATGGAAACTCTTTTTATTCAAGCTCTTTTCCAGGCTAAGACATGTGCCTTTTGAGGGACAAATATTCATTTTGTCCAAAGTAAACAAAATACACAGATTTAAGGGGAAAGAGGAGGTCATTCCTTGACCACTAGTTAAAAGATGAACTCAGGGTGAAGGGTACCAAACCATCTACTTTGAAGGAAACTCAGCTCTTCTCCCCTAAAGAGTATAAAAGAAGTAGCCTCTGACATAAATCAGGCCAATCACATGCATTCCCCCTTTCTGCCTTTGAGCCTCTCTGATGCAGAAAAACGGTCCTGAGCTGTAGTGTCTCTGCTCCCGTGTGTTGGAGTATGGTCTTCCCTACTCCCCTCCCTGCAGGGAAGCCTAAGATATACTAGTGCTGCCTATGTAATAGTGGTTTTTGATGTGACTGAGTGGAAAACTGAACTATTGCATCCTTGGAAGATATTTGATGTCCATTCAAGACCTTCTAGAAAGTTCTTTAAAAAAAAGGAACATTCAGAGATTCTTACCCAGCACCCCTTTTGTTACAGTCGCTGTACAAACACCTGTGGAAGATGCAAAGAAAAATAACACATGGCTTTAGTTCTCAAAAACATAACCAAGGTAACACATTTCACAAATCACTGTTAAGAAAATGGTCAGATGAGAAGTTAAGACAGCTTTTCACTGAAGTTGGTAAGACTATTTGAATTTCACCCAGAAGACTCTTTTACCTTCTCATCCTGTAACTTCCCTTCACCCAAAAGACTCTTTTACCTTCTCATTCTGTAACTCCCCGGCAGGAATATTAAAAGTAGATTCCAAATTAAGATAAAACAAAGTAAGATTCCGAATAAGTTCCACATGTTGGGACAAATTTGAGGCTGCATTCTATTTAACTACATGTCCTTGTTAGAGACCTCAATTTTCATAAAAGACTGTGGGTGGTCCCCCCAACTTAGCTGGTTATTAAAGCATACTTCTTGGCACTGATTCACTGATGCAGAATAGCTGCTCTCCAGGCACTTGTCAGGGAATATAACCCTGGACAACTGCAGCAAAACCAAGCAAAACTTGGTAAAGAGAAATTAAAAGTGTAAGTGCCTATGGGAACTTGCAATAATTCCAACTCATTTGATTTTAAGTTATAAAACCCTTCTTTCTTCCATTTCTTTCTTTTTTTTTTTTTTTTCTTTCTTCCATTTCTTAAAAGCAACAGGTATTTCGTGGAAGTCAAAGAACAGGGATACAATCAGACCTCACAAATGGACTTTTTTTATGAGTTTATTTATTTATTCATGAGAAACTCAGAGAGAGGGAGAGACATAAGCAGAGGGAGAAGCAGGATCCCCACAGGGAACCTGACACAGTACTCTGGGATCACGACCTGAGCCAAAGGCAGACGCTCAACCGCTGAGCCGCCCAGGTACCCCACCAATGGATTTAGAGATGTCTCTTAAATCTGCTTCTCTCCACATACACAATTCACCATTTGCTGTAACTACAGATCATCCTTGCTGCTTGGTTGCATAAGGCTGGTTAAAGATATCTAATCCTGACAATATGTAAGCTTATTTTACACGTTAAGTTTCCAAAAAGGAGGCTAAAACCCCTCTCTCTTCCCATCTCAATTCCAAATACCAGGGAAAAGGACCATGATTACTCAAGATGCAGCCTGATTCATGCTCAACTGATAAATTATAGGCAAGGAATAGAATTAAGGATAAAGAAGAGCTTGGTGCATTTTAAATTAAATTCCTACCCCTGATCTAGCCAATAGCTCAGGACTGTTTTTGCCAAATCACTGCTATGGGCTTACTATTAGGTGAATTATTAGGTGAATCATGGAAGAAAGAAAACAGCCAAAACATATGTGGAGAAGTGTGAAATGGAAAGGAAACACATTATGGTCCACGATACATAGTCAGGGCTTCCTTTTGTAAAGAAACTCCAAAATGTAGTGTTTAAGCAAAGGGCCGCTTACTCACGAACATTAACAGTTACCACCCTGAACAAGAGTCTTGGGTGATGCCTTTAGCCTATCAGGAAAAGTCTTCACGAAGAACACCTTTAAGGCTCACCATGAGGATGTTAAGGACCTTGGTTACTATCTCATATGGACATGCAAGCATCATCACCAACATCTCGGTAGGCGACACATATGTTTTTGTTTTATGAATCCTAAGGTATGTTTAACAATTCATGCTGCTCTCTTCACATTTGCTACTGGAAATCCGGAAGTCCTATGCACGCTTTTAGATGTCTGTTGTACATGATCCTCCCACCTTGATTCATCCTACTTTTTTTTTTTTTTTTACACATGCTATTTTTGCCTATGATCTCTCACTTATTTTAAATCTTTTTTTCCTTGTGATTTCATGAGCATTTTAAGTTGCTCTGTGCTCAGGGTACCTGGATGGTTCAGTGATTGAGCATCTGCCTTTGGTTCAGAGCATAATCCCAGGTCCAGGGATTGAGTCCCACATAGGGCTCCCCACATGGAGTCAGCTTCTCCTCTGTCCATGTCTCTGCCTCTCTTTGACTCTCATGAATAGATAAATAAAGTATTTTTTAAAAAATTCTCCATGCTCATGTCTATACCTTAAATAATATAATTTTTTAAATAGGCAAAGCTGTGTGCTTTAGTTAATATAACAAAGCAAAAATTTTCCCAGGGCTTCCTTACTAAGTTTGAAGGCATTTTTCTGTTGTGGTAGTCCCAGGTAGAAATCCTTCTCTTCCCCCCATATTTTGTTATGCTCTGTTGTAATTACTGCTATCTGGTCCTATAAGTCTTTCAGTTTCCTTCCAAAAGTAAAGATAAAATTTAAAAACAAAAATTCTCACCTTATTAGAAATTTCAAAATATACCAAGAAGGTACAAAATGAAAAGTGATGCTGTGTTTTAAGCAGCTTTCAAGTGTCAAATAAAGAATACTTGCCCATGTTTCTCCACAGAGAGGCATTCATTTGACCCTTCTCTGAAATACCGACTCCACTTCAACTGCTTCACCCAACCCTATGCCAACTTACTGTTGAAACACAAGCTATCCAGTAAGTTTTCAGCACAGCCTGGGTAGTAGATTAGAAGTTCCTCTACCTGGAAGTGTCGCCTTCTACTAAGGGTTTTGCAGTTATGCAAAACCTGAGTGGCTCAGTGGTTGAGCATCTGCCTTCAGCTCAGGTTGTGATCCCAGGGTCCTGGGATCGAGCCCCACATCGAGCTCACTGCTGAGAACTTGCTTCTCCCTCTGCCTATGTCTCTGCCTCTCTCTGTGTCTCTCATGAATAAATGAAAGAGACAGTTTTGTTTGGACAAGATGATCCTTTTGACATCTCTAAGTGAACCTTCCCCCACAGCTTGGCATCCTGGCTTGTCATGGTCAAGTGCCACTGTGCTAAAAAACATCCTGGCACAACTGGACAAAACATTTGCTTTCTCATTAACATACCTTTGACCTGTTAGAATCCATTAAAAATGTTAAAATAGTATTTATTAACAATTTAATAGATAAGCAGGTTCTCTGGGAACCCTATTTCAAATCTCTCTTCTCAGAAATTTATGGAGATGAAGCTTCAGATTGCTAGCAGAGGAGTAGCAGGAGTTATTTATTGAAGTTAGGGTAATTGAACTTTGACAGGGACTCACTGTTTGTATTTTGATTATTAATCATCTATTTTTTCCATTCTCCTTATAAACATTTATTAAGCACCTACCATGCAGCAAACACTGGAGTTGCAAAGGTTTTTAAGACACAATTTCCTTGTCCTGGCAGCTTAGAGCCCAGTGTAGGAGACAGAAATGTAAAGAATTAAGTTATGGCTTAAAATGGATGAGGGGAAAAAAACCAAAAACAGTAGCAAAGCACTCTTATAGCATATTAACAGGGGAAAGGAACCAATTTGGGGTAACATTGTAAAGAGAAACTGCCCCCTGCGCTGAATTCTAAGATAGGCAATTAGAAGTTTGGTAACTTAAAACAGGAAAGATGTCTCAGCAGGTGGGTAGGCATGACCTGTGAAAAGGCCCACGGTGGGACTTTCCAGCCTCAGCACTATTGGCTTATTTGGCTGGATAATTCTTTGTTGTGGGAGGCAGTCATGTACATTTTACCATGTTTAGCACCATCCATGGCCTCTACTCACTACATCCCAATAGCACCCCCCCCACTTATTCAGTTGTGACAACCAAAAAAAAAAAAAAATATCTCCAGACATTGTTACATATCCCCTGAATTAATGACAAAATCTCCCCTGGTTGAGAACAACTGACCTAGAAAAGCTGATTAAAGCATCAAAATGGGCAGGGATAGGCTGATGGTGACTGAGGGAGATTGGGGCCAGACTGTGGAAGGATGTTATATACGATGCTAAAATTATGTTGAATGATTTGGAATATTTTACAGGTAGCCCTAGATTTTGATTCATATTAATTTGTAATGTTTCTCCAAATAAACACCTGCTTAACATAGACATTATGAGCAGTTTAGTAGCAGGTATATTAGAGATATTAATTTCCAGGAGTGGCCTAAAAGATTGCTTGTAGCTTCTAGTACATGCCTGGCTGTATAATTTTTCCCCAAATCCTGTATAATCCTATTTCTAGAAATTTCTCAGTTACCACCATTGACACCACTCCATTCTGTTGCCTTCAGCAAAAAAGAGCACAAAATTAAGTTGAACTAAGCAAAAATAAATCATTGAATGGATGGGTATATTAGCCAATTAAATAATTAAATGAAAAAAGGAAAGACATTAAGAAAGAGAAGAATGGTTAAGAAAGGAAGAAGTAGGGGTGCCTGAGTGTCTCAGTTGGTTGAGTGTCTGCCTTGGCTTTCAGGACATGATCGCAGAGTCCTGGGATCGAGCCTTGCGGTGGGGTCCCTGCTCAGGGAGGAGTCTCCTTTTCCCTCTGCCCCTTCCATCACTCATGTTCATGCTCTTTTTCTCTCTCTCTCTCTTAAATAAATGAATAAAATCTTTAAAGCAAAAAGGAAGGAAGAAATCTTCCATCAATAAAGTAATAAAAGAGATTTTCCTGGGAGGATGGGAAATTGGTTCTGAAAAAACACTAAGTAATGACATCCTTTTTGGAAAAACTATTTTTCCCAGGGGACTACTGAAGGTATTAACACCATTGGGGCAAAAAAGTTCTTATATACTGCTGAACAGTCTTAACTATATTATCGTTAAACCCTGTATTCAATCCTTAAAAATGACTAACAAAAGGAAAAAAAATGCAGTGCTAAATTGGAAACTGCTAATAGTAATTTTTTTTTTTTTTTTTTTTCTAATAGTAAATTTAAGACAAAGGACACTTTGAACCTGAGTTAGACCTGATATTATGTACTCGGGATCAAACTAAATACCGTGTGTGTGCTTTTCAGTCTGGCCATCAGTCAAGCCAGAGCTTTGCAGTTTGACACAACTGTGAAGCAACTTCCCAGTAGGATCAAGGATAGAAAATACAGTGCAAACAAGTTTCCTGCATTTTAAAGGTAGAGCCGCCATTTACATCACTGTCATGGGCTATGAAGATATAGCTCCAAGGGGACTTTCTTTTTGAAGGTAGTGGTAGGAACAATTTGATTTTGAACGCCTCTGTTCATTTCAGGAAATTTTGAAAGAGGAAAGAGGGCAACAAAAACAGTCATCTCCAGATACATTCTCTTAAAAAGTTACGTAGTGGTCTTCGATAATCCAGGGTGTCTTCCTGAAAAAAAAAAGACTTTTGAATCCTTTGACTCTGGTGAAAGGGTTGCTAGTGCTTCCTTTTCTCTAGGAGAGATAGATGCAGAAATTATGAAGAACTACATGTAGCACAATGTATTCTATTAAATACAATTTCACACTGCTTTTGTCCAGTTATTGCTACTGGATTAATCTTTTCTCCAACTTTTTGATTGTGGTAAAACTCATAGAACATAAATATTTGCCATCCTGATTGTTATTAAATGTATAGTTCAGTGGTAGTAAATATATTCATATTGGTCTAGAACTTTCACCACCATCCATTTCCAGGAATGGCAATACTCTACCCATTAAACAGCTCATTTCCTCATTCCCCAGCAATCAGCATTTTACTTTCTTTTTATGAATTTGACTACTCTAAGCATCTAATATAAGTAGAATCATACAGTATTTATTTTGTGTGTGTGACTGGTTTATTTCACATAATGTCCTCAA
Organism: Canis aureus; assembly: GCF_053574225.1. Lineage (NCBI taxonomy): Eukaryota > Metazoa > Chordata > Mammalia > Carnivora > Canidae > Canis > Canis aureus. Next base: position 10,794,216 of record NC_135617.1, on the reverse strand, counting down.
GGTCCTTCATATCAGTGCATCAGAATTTCCATCCTTTTTAAGCAAGAATAATATTCTATTGTATGTACATACTATACTTTCCCTAGCACCCTAGCTGAAAAAACTGTCCTTAACCCTTTGAATGGTCTTGGAACCCTTGTCAAAAATCATTTGCCCATATATGTAAGGACTTATTTCTGACCTTGAAACTCTATTCCATTAGTCTATATGTCTGTTTTTTATGCCAGTACTATACTGTTTTAATTATTATGGCTTTGTTAGTTTTGAAATCAGAAACTGAGACCTCTAGCATTGTTCTTTTTCAAGATTGTTTTGGCTATCTGGAGTCTCCCGATATTCCACAGAAATTTTAGGAGAGGTTTCTCTATTTTTATAAGAAATGTCATTAGAATTTTGATTGGAATTGCATTGAATCTGTAAATCCTTTGCAAGTAGTACTGACAACCTAATAATATCAAGTTTTCCATTCCATGAATATGGGATGTGTACCCATTTGTTTCTTCTTTAATTTCTTTCAGCATAAAAAAAAATAATAATTTCTTTCAGCAATGCTTTGGAATTTTCATTGTATAGGTCATAAACGTCATCAGTTAAAGCCTAAGTATTATATTTTTACGCTTGTGTATATAGATGAAATTATTTTTATAATTTCCTTCTCATATTGTTCATTGTTAGTGTATGGAAAGTCAACTGATTTTTCCATGTTGGTTTTGTATATTACATCTTTTGTGTGTCTAAAACCATGAATTCTTTAAACATCAGTATCTTAAATCATGAAGAAAACAAAAAATAGTTATAAACCATTGTTACAATACTAGCTTTTTTATAATTGCCCACATCTCTACCCTTATTTAGATCTTTATTTCTTCATTTGGCTTCCAGTTGCTGTGTAGTGTCCTTTTGTTTCACTCTGACATGACTCCCTTGAGTATTTTTTGCAGGGCAGGTATAGTGGTAATGAAACCTTTCTAGCTTTTGTTTATCTGAGAATGTCCTGATTTTGCCCTCGCTTTTAAAAGACAATTTGCCAGCTATAGGATGTGGTGTTTTCCTTTGCACTCTGAAAATATCAGCCCATTGTCTACTGGCTTCCAAACTTTTTGATGAGAAATCTGATAATCTCACTGATGGTCCCTTGCATGTGATGAGTCAATTCATTCTTGCTGCTTTCAAAATCTTCTCATCTTTGCCTTTCAGAAGTTTGATTATAATGTGTCTTATGTAGGTCTCTTTAAGTTCATCTTGGAGTTTATTGAATTTCTTGGGTGTCTAAATTCATGTTTTTCATCAAATTTGGGAAATGACAAGCCATTCTTTCTTCTAAGATGCTCTGCCTCTTTCTCTCTTTTCCTTCTGGTATTCCCATAACATGTATTGTTGATCCACTTGATGGTGCCTTATAGCTCCCGTGGGTTGTTTGATTTTCTTAATCTTTCTGTTCCTCAATATCCATTGTCCTACAGACTAGTTTACAGATTCTTTCTCCTGCCTGATCAAATCTACCTTTGAATCCGAGTCCTTTTAATGGATATGAAATTCTTCATTTAAATATTGTACTTTTCAGCTTTGGGTTTTTTTTTTTTTTCTTTTTTAGGTTTTCTATCCCTTTATTGATATTTCCATTTTGTTCACACATTGTTTCCTTGACTTTATCCACATCTTCCTTTAGTTCTCTGAGCATCTTTAGAGTAGTTGTTTTAAAGTCTTTGTCTAGTATATCTGTGATCAGGTCTTTTTCAGTGAAAATTTCTATTGATTTTTTTTTTCATTTAAACAAGCCTTACTTTCCTGTTTCTTTGCATGCCTTGTAATTTATTTTTATTGAAAACTAGACATTTGATTTCTTATAATGTGATAAGTCTGAAGATCAGGTTCTCTCTATCGCCAGGATCTGCTGTTTTTGTTATTGTTTTTATTGTTTTGGGTTTTTGTAACTGCTGTATGTTATCCCTCGTTGCCAATGATAAGCCTAAAGTGTAAATTTAAGGTCTTCTCAGGTTTTTTCTGAGCCTGTACTTTTCTCTGGGCGTGTGCAGTCACTTTCTAATTTTCCCTGTAGATCTTGTAGTTGTTTTTCCTTGTAGATATGCAGTTGTTTTTGAATGTCCTAATCTTTATGTTTAGCTCCTAGAGGGTGAAAAAGAGGAAAATGAGATTTAAGTCTTCCTTTATATCCTTTGGAAGTCACTTGAGCTGGAGTGGAGAGGGGCTTGCAATCATGTGGGGAGGTACAACAATGGTGGCTTGCTTCTTTGTCTGCATCTCTGCGATCAGAAGCAGCAATAGCACAGATCTCCAGTGTCTGGAGAACAATGTGCACCCTGCCCCCCACCCTGGCCACTGCCAGATCCTTCAAACTGTATATTGCTCCCAGAAAATGTACACAGTTGCCTGCCATTGGAGTTGGGTGGAAGAATGGATAGTTGCTATTGTACTAAGAACCAAAATTGATGAAAATTAACTGCAATTTACTGCTCAACCCCACTCCTGGAAGTTGCAAACTTTCAATAGACCCCAGAGTTCCAAAATAGTTATATCAGACAGATTCAGGCAGTGCAATTGTTATGTAGTTGGGGAGAGAGATTCCTGGTATTTCTTACCTCATTATCTTAAACTCATTATTGATTAATCTTTTTATACATATTAAAATATTTTATTCTTCTTTCATATATGTATATATGTATATATATATATATATATATATATATATATATATATATACACACTTAATTAAACACTGTCCATGACCCTCCAATAAAGCATTTATAAATTAAGTTCTTGGTCAAAAGCATGAGTTTGCATATTTATACAATCATTTCCTTTATTTCAATGACCTGTTTAGAAGAATTTCTCTCCAAGTGATTTACTGCTACCTAATCCACATAAGAACAGCTTCTTCATACCCTTTTTTCTCTGTGGCTTCAGCTAAACATTACTTATCTGTTAAATGTGTTTAGTTCTTTTCCTTTTGTCTTCTGACACATTTATCCCAAACAAAAATTCTTTTTTTTTTAATTTTTATTTATTTATGATAGTAACAGAGAGAGAGAGAGAGAGGCAGAGACACAGGCAGAGGGAGAAGCAGGCTCCATGCACCGGGAGCCCAACGTGGGATTCGATCCCGGGTCTCCAGGATCGCGCCCTGGGCCAAAGGCAGGCGCCAAACCGCTACGCCACCCAAGGATACCCCAAACAAAAATTCTTATTCAAAGTGGCTAGAATAGGGCAAATTTCCAGTGCTTTCGTTTTTATGATCTGTGTTTCATACTGACCCTACACTATCTGAGTTTCTCTTTCCAGTTATTATAAAATAATAATTATAGAATAAAAATTACTTCAAAATTCAATTCTTTGTTATCTATAATTGGTGGTCTGAAAATGTTTTATCATAATAAATAAAATATATAGGGAAAATATAGTTCTTTTTTCAATGAGAGATGCATATAGAAGTTTAGAAAGGTAAAAAGAAACACATGTCCATTACTCACATATTGTGAACTTTGCACATTTAAGAAGATACAACATGGATTAGATAAACTCTGGGGTCCTTTCTAACAGTCTACTATTCTGTGATCAATATGCTTGTCTTTCAATGATTTTAAAACACACATCCTGGGATATGCTTGTCTAGTTATGTTAGAGATGGTCAGATCTTGATATATTTATCTGTATGTAGGCATTAATGCTTCATTTATCAGGAATGACAGGAAATAAATTTTGTGAACTAAATCATTAAGCAACATTTTCAGGTCAGTACTTTTAATCCCTTTATGCACAAGTATGTTTTAGTTTTGTTACAAATTCTCTGCTGAAAATTTTCTATTGTGTATTGCCATATATTGATAAAAGAACATAATCTCATTAGGCACACTTACTGAACTGTAGCAAAGTATGGCAACTTTAGTAGTTGTGGGGGTTTGTAGAGCTATTTACCTCCGTACTATCTGACTTCAAACTAATAAGACCTATTAGCTAAATTATAGATAGGTTAAATCTATTTAGAAGAACTTACTTGATTTTCCAAGATTTGTTTTATCTAGTTCTTCTGTTAATTTCTGTCACTCTTTCCTGTTGTCACTGTGTTTTCTGGTAAATCTGCTTCTTCAGTTTATATAAAAGAACTTGGTGTAATGACACTAAGGTTCTCTTACTTAAAATACATGAGCTATTTATTTGCTACTCAGGTATTTCTTTCACTTATCCTTTGCTTTACTCTACATTCTAAATTTTGATGTTACTAGTCAAAGAAAGTGAGACTTTAGAGTATTTCTCGGTTTCATCTGAAAAATGTGTATTATAGTATCTCTAACTTTCACTATTAATAATCATTTTATTATTTTGAAAGCAAAGCTATGTTAGAGTTCTAAGGAATTTCACTGCATACAATGATGTAGGAGAGAAAAGAGACAATTACTAGATCCCTCACCATCTTACCAATACAAGAGCATGCTCCATCAAGTTTTGCCTCTCTCTTACTGCACCCATTTCTTTCTTCTTGATCATTTCTTTATGATACAAAGCATCCTGTTTTTCTCCCATCTTAAAAATATTTAATCCCACTATCCCCATCACTACTCTCCCATTTCTTAGTCTCTTTGGAACAAAATGCCTCCAAAATTGTCCATATTCAGCCTTGGCAATCCTTCCATCTCATTCTTCCATTCTTCATCTGGCTTTTGTCCTCTACCTCTCCACTAAAACTACTTAGTATAAAGTTGACCAAGGATTTCCATATTGCTAACTCTCATAGTTAATCTTGGTCCTCATCTTGCTCAGCATAGCCTCAGCATTTGACAAATTTAATCACTCCCTCGGGACTTCTTTAAATACTTTCTTAACTTGGGTGCAAAACATTTTCCTCATTGTTTAGTTATAAAATGAGTAAGTCTGGGAATCTAACGTACAGTATGGTGACTATAGTTAACAATACTATATTATATACTTAAAAGTTGCTAACAGTAGATATTAGAAGCTCTCACCACACACACAGTAAATAGCAACAATGTGAGGTGATGCATACGTTAATTACCTTCTGTGGTAATCATTTCACAATATATATGTATACTGCATCATTATGTTATATGTCTTCAAGTTATAAAATATTATATATCCATTTTATCTTAATAAAGCTGGAGAAAAAAGAATCTAGCACCGATCTTTGCATTCAAGAAGTACTTGACTAAAAAAATATTGAGAACTTCTGTTAAAATCACAGCTATAAAGTAGTGATAAAGCAAGCCACATAATAAGATATTTGCAATAAATTTTTACTACAATAGACTTTCCATTAATTTTATGTAGCTACCTTCATGAATTACCAAAAATCTGGCAGCTTAACAACACAAACTCATTTCTCACAGTTCTATAGGTCAGGATTTGGACATGGCTCCCACTGGGCTAAAATCAAGTTATCAGTGACACTATGATTCATTCTGGAGGATCTAAGGATTCATTTCCTTGTTCGTTTGGGTTGTGGGCAAAATAAAGTTGCTTGTGGTTGTAGGATCAACATTCACATTTCCTTGCTGTCAGCTGAGAGCCATGTGCATCTTCTTAAGGCTGACACATTCTTTGGCTCATGGCCCCCTTATTCCATCTTTAAAGCCAGCAATGGTGGGTTCAAACCCTTTTTATATTACCTCTCTGATCCCTTCTTCTGCTTTCCTCTTATTCTTCGAAAAACTCATAATTACACTGGGGCCATCTTGATAATCCAGCATCTCTCTATCTCAAGCTTTTTAACCTTAATCATATCTGCAAAGTCCCTCTTTTCATGAGAAGTAACATATTCACATATGCCAACGACTCAAATGTGGACATTTTTTGGAAGCCATTAACCTACCTATCACAGATCCCTATCTAAAATATTGAAATTTGGGGCACCTGGGTGGCTCAGTAGTTGAACATCTGCCTTTGGCTCTGGTCATGATCCCTGGGTCCTGGGATTGAGTCTCGCATCCGTTTCCCTGCAGGGAGCCTGCTTCTCCCTCTGCCTGTGTCTCTGCCTCTCTCTCTCTGTCTCTCATTAATAAATAAAATATTTTTAATTAAAATTAAATAAAATATTAAAATTATTCCTCTAAATCAATATGAAAAAAACAAACCAATAAAAAAATGGACAAAAAGACTTGAACAGGTACATCACAAAGAGGACATCTAAATGGCTATTAACCTTATAAAAGGTTCTCAAATTTCTAGCCAGTAAAAAAGATGATGATTAAAGCCACAATGCAATTATATTCCACATGCACCAGAATGACTAAAAAGTAAAATAAAGACAGTTCCAAGTATTGGCAAGGAATGGAATAGTTAGAATCCAAATCTTGCTGATAGACATGTAAATTGGTATAATCACTTTGGCAAACTCTTTAGCAGTATCTACTAAATTTGAACATAGCATACTCTGTGACCCAGTAATTCCACTCTTAAGTAGACATGAAATTTTAAAAAGTGCTTATACAGAAACATTGGAAGATGTATAGAAATGTTCATAAGAACTATTTATTATATCAAGAAACTGCAGCAAATCAAATGTTTATCACAGGAGAATGGTTAAACTGTGTCATCATCATACAATAAGATATTAGCCAATAATAAGAATGTAGGATCTAGGGGCATCTGGGTGGCTCAGCTGGTTAAGCATCTGCCTTTGGATTGGGTCTTGATCCCAGGGTCCTGAGACTGAGCCCCACATAAGGTTCCCTGCTCAGTGGGGGGCCTGCTTCTCCCTCTGCTTCTGCTGCTCCCCCTGCTTGTGCTCACTTTCTCTCTCTCTCTCTCTCTCAATCTCTCAAATAAGTAAATAAAATCTTTAAAAGAAAAAGATTGTAGTATCTACAAATACAATTCACAGATGTATTAAACAAAATATGGCAGATACACATACAAGAGTACATAATTAGTGGGTGGATTTGTTTTGTTTTTTTTCCCATAAAGCTAGTGTTTGGTGTTAGAAGTCAAGATAGAGATTTTCCTTGGTGGGGAGCAGTGACTGGTAAGTGGCAGAAGGGAAGGCCTACAGGGTCTAGCAAGAGCTTTTTTCTTGATCTGAATGCTGATTATGCTGGTGAGTTTATTTTGTGAAAATTCAGTGATTTTCTGCATGTCCTACATACCAAAAAATAATTATATCACTTCCTTGTTTAAAATCCTGCAATGGTCCCCCATTTTTTTCGCATTAAAATCCAAAATGCCTAGAATGGATTCACGCTCTACATACTTTGGGCCTCCATTACCTTTCTGCTCTTATCTCTCACCATTCCCTTTGCTCACTCTGCTCCAACTATACTTACCTCCTGGTTGTTTCTGATTTCTGTTCTGTCTCCCACCAGAGAGCTCTGGTGGTATCTTTTTGGTCTTCCTGAAATGGTCTGCATATTAATAGATATATTAATCTTTCTGTCCCACTAACCTCCTTTAAATCTTTACTCCAAAATCTCCCTTTTGGCAAGGCCCACCCTAACTAATTCTGCCCCCAACACAAGCACAAGCCCTGATTGTCCTGATGTTACCTATCCTGTTTCTTTCCCCCCTATAGCATTATCTTCTAACCTTTTATGTATTTTACTTAATGTCTCTCTGCTCACTATAAACTATCATTCCATGAAAGCAGAGATTTTATATCCCAAGGACCTTGTGCTTAATAGGAGTTGCATGCACTAAGTGAATGACTTAGTAATCAAACAGTTCAGTCTGAGACAGGTTTTTTTGTTTAATGACTAGTAAAGTTCTCAGAGATAAATGATAGGGTTCACCTCAAAACATTGTCCATAGCTAGCTGTCTACCAAAGGAAACAGATCAGAATTATTATCTGGGTGGTTTCTACCATTGAATAACAAACAACTATTAGGTATATGCTTATAAGAAAAGAATGACTTAGTATTTCTCATTGCACAGAAGAGTTAAACAGCAGCCCTGATGGTCATCCTTCAAAAAACCTACTTACAAGGTTGACTCTTGGCTGCCATCTGGGAACTTTAATTTCAGGAGTGGCCTCACTGTTCCTTACCCAATAATGGTGGTTTGTCTTCTAGACTGTGTAAACAATGTGGCTTATGCTAAATGCTCACCTACCTTCTGGGAGTTTGAAATTTTAGTATATGCTAGATAGATGGCATACAACCAATCCCTGGTAAAATTCCTGGGCCTTAAGTCTCTTCCTGACTCTCAACATTTTATAAGTGCTGTCACAATGTGGTGAAAATGCTGGAGAAATTAAGCATGACTTATGTGACTTCATGGAGACAGGACTCCTCAAGGTTTGTAGCTCAAAGTTTATCCCACATGCCTTTTCCCTTTGCTAATTTTTCCTTGTATCTTTTTGCTGAATAAATCTTAGCTACGAGCCCTCTGAGTCTTCCCTGTATATCACCAAACCTGAGTGGGTTTATGGAGACCCCTGACACACTCATTACACACAAATAAAGTAGTAGAAAATTTTCTCTTTTCTACATTCTCATTTTACACAGTGGCTCAGAAAACAGAATTTCTAGGTGGTAAAAGAATGCAGATATTGTGACACATAGACTCATTCATTAGGGCAGTTCTGTAGCTACTAGGTCAGAACTTGGCCATTGAGAACACAAAGAATGTAAACTGGTGTGAATGTCCTGGTCCCAAATGCCTCTAAAAATTAAAAAAACTATTTTTTTCATGCAGACAAATAAATAATATCTGAGCTGTTTCTGAGGAATATGCCATGCACAATCAAGTCTGGAAGGATCTGAGGCAGTATGGAGTACACCATCCAGATCACAGGAGAGAGCAGCTGTCCAGAGATGGCTGACTGTGACCATGTAGAAATTGGAGCCCAATGCTGCCAGGGATTTGAGTTTCTAAGCCAGAAAAGCATTTTTAAGTAAAGTTTTCTAATATTTAACTCTTGGCAATAAACTAAAAAAATGTTTAAAATGTCCAAAAAAAAAACCATATTCCATGTGGTCCACCAGTTTGGAATCTCTCGCGTCTGACATGAAAATTTATGAATGTATGTATTTAATTAATATCCTAAGCCTCCAACACCAAAAAAAAATATATAAACCAAATTTCAACATAAAAGGGCGAAGATCTAGGGTCATTAGGCAAAATAAACGTAGCTCTTGCATAGCAGTGATCTGCTTTCAGATAATGCAATTAGAAAAGTTTCATGAAAAACAGCAAAATGCATCAAAGCTGACATCATGGGAGTAATCTGGATAAATTAACAGGACCAGAGTGCTAATTATTTTAGCTTCTAGAATGACAACCTTCACTTTCCCACAGATGCCAAATACTACTGTCTCTATTTCTTCAGCCCAAGACACCAATATACAAGGAGTTAGGTCCTCAGCAGAAGAGCTGACCAGTCCTCAATAATCCAGCCCACTCTCATCCCCAGAATGAGCAGCATTAAAGTCACCACACGGTTAATGATCTCTGGTCTTGCTAGGACTGCGATAATGCACTCTACCATTCTGAGGTTGTCAGGTGTTTTAACTATAGATTTAAGACAACACTTTTGCCCCCTTCTCTTACCATTTGCCTTTTGTCTGGGCTATTGATTTGCTCTCCAAAACAATCCAAGAAAAATATACCTTGGTAGACTGTTTATTATCTTTTCAGCGGGCTCCTAGTGGAAGTCTGAATTCCCTCACCTGGACTGCTGGTCAAAGCATGATCTTACAATCTTGTCCATTTCTAATGTGATGTGATTCTAAACAGACCATTTATCTGCTTGTCCAGAAAAAGCTGAGGGGGTAGAAAAGCAACATACTCAGAAGTAAAAATGCTCACGTCATTATCCCAAATACACATGTTGATGACAACTATTCCGGGCAGTCTATTTTCCTCTCCCTCCTTGTTTTCAAGGTTGTAACTCAGTGACAGACTTCTCCTTCCTAAAAATAAACCATTTGTCTTCCAGAAATTCACTGAAGATGTCCCAGATTTGTGTGAGGCTATATATCTCACAGGACAAAATCTCTAAGAGTTGAGTTCTTCAAAAGTTCTAAGGAGAATGAAAATGCTCAAACAACTCCATCTTGTGCATATGTCTGTATATACACATTCAGTGTACTATTCATAATAGAGATCCTAATTCAAGAATAGAGGATATTTGCTTTATTACAAGTTGTGGTGCTAAATATAATTTAAAAACTATCATCTAATTTCTATTAATTTTCTTTTAAAACATATCATTTTTTATAAAACTGATAGGGCAAAGGATGAATTTTTAGAAAATAAGGATCAAAGACACATTCGACCATTATGTCTTCAGAAAAATAGTCCAGCATCCTCTTTTTGGTTTCTTTGGTTTTTGTTGTTTTGTTTTTTGAGTAGGAGATCAATTCGTTTGGACCTAAAAATAAAGCCTTTGAGGGGAGCCTGGGTGGCTCAGTGGTTGAGTGTCTGCCTTTGGCTCAGGGCGTGATCCTGGAGTCTTGGGATCAAGCCCTGCATCAAGCTCCCCACAGGGAGCCTGCTTCTCCCTCTGCCTGCATCTCTGCCTCTCTCTCTAGGTCTCTCATGAATAAATAAATAAAATCTTTAAAAAAAAATGAAGTCTTTGAACTCGGTCAAGTTGCCTGGGCCTTAGGAATCCACAGTTTTATTTCAAGATACTCAATTCATTTTCATCACAGAAGTAACTGGAATAGGTAATGGTCTAAGTTAGGGGCACCAGGAAAACTGTCCAGAGATTCATTCTATCACATGTTGTCCCTAATTGTTTTCACAAGAAATTCTACAAGTCTTTGATTCTTGGCCTCCTTGTGCATTTTCCTCCATTCTGTGTCCTACCGAAGAACACAAATACCCCTGCAAAAGTAACAGATCAAGTGCCTCACACCATTATCTAAATAGTGCTACTCCATCAGATTGTTCTTCTCCTCAAAAGAGACCCTAAAAGCATTCCCTGTCCTATTGTCCGTGGCTCCTGAGAAGGTGAGGAGGGTGTAGAGAGGAAGGGGGATTTGGAGAGGACTTCAAACAAACTTTACTTATTTCACATATTCCCCATCCTTGCAACAGTAGAAGGTTTTCCCTAAACATCTACTATTGCCTCTCAAGTTTTCACTTGAATTACTTAATGATAATGAAATTTCACTAATAAAATAAGGCATTTTTATTAATATAATATGGAATTATTAGTAAAAGCAATACATATTTTGTTCTGTAAATGACTTTTTACAACTTTTGAGTATAATAGTGGTGAAAGTTTCTTTCTGGGTTTCCAACACAGGCCCATCTGACACAACCAGTGTTATGCTTATAAGGAAAGCATATTTATTCTAAAGGAGTAGAGGTTACTGGGGAAAATATGGACATTAATTACAGTTGGCCCACATTCTAGTTCTCACTCAGTTTCCAACTCAAGAATTTTCCTTCTTTTCTTCCCTGGGAGAATTTAGACCTAATAGTATTAAATATATATTCAAATGTCTCTTCCCTGATATTGTCCCCTGAGGAAGTATCCAGATAGGACACAGTTAATTTACAATTGAACCTGGAAAGGCCTAACTTTATCTCTGGGGATTTGGGATGTCAGCTTTGACCTTTGGCTCAGAAAGATGCAATGGGATTTATGATGTGCAGTTTAAAGTCCAAAACTCTCCTGAAAAGCCTTCCACTTTGTTTACTGATGGTTTTTCTGGTGTAACTTGTTAGCCAGCCTGGCTTGACTCCATGACTATGTGACTGGACAGCTATAAATGTTATACAGATCTTAATTCAGAGCCAAGTGTATCCCTTGAGTGAATAAAAGCCCCACAAAGCTTGTACCTGGATGTCTAACAGATCCTCCCTCTTCACCGACCCCCCATACATGCCTGTTTTTCTTTCTCTTGCTGCATCATACTATTTATTTGTAAATAAAAATCCTATGTAAGTATGTTCTGTTAAGTTTGGTGAGTCCTTTTCAACAACTGAACTTGTGGAATCACTGCAGTGTCTACTACAAAAACCAGTAATCTTTCAGCATCACTTAACACACAGTCCATTGAAATCAGCCTACACAAATCCTCTTCATGATTTAGGGGTGACTATCTACAAATTATACTATGCCCTTCTTTGGTTCACAAATGATTCTAATTTTGCAAACATTTTCCCTAAAATTAAAAATATATAGTTATTTTGGTTCGTGTACTCCTTGACACCTCCATGTTATATGTAATCTCAATAATATTGACATATTTACATAGCACAGCTAAAATATCCTTGGCAAGTGAATTCCATCTCTAAAATTCTGACAGATTTAATATTTCACTGATTAAAAGGGTTACAAACATGTGGGAAGTGACTTTGCCACTGAGGAGAACATGACTTTGCCACAGAATGGAATAGAGTCATGAAAGTAAAGTTCCTGACAGGCTGAACATTGGAAGAATTTGAGGGCTTACTTAACAAAATAGATCAGCAAAGAAGGTAAGAGAAAAAAAAAATAAAAAAACACAGTTGCAAGTTGGAATACCAAAGTAAATAAAAAGAAAAAAAAAAAGAGAAAAGAAAAAAAGGAAAGAAAGAAAGAAAGAAAGAAAGAAAGGAAGGAAGGAAGGAAGGAAGAAAGAAAGAAAGAAAGAAAGAAAGAAAGAAAGAAAGAAAGAAAGAAAGAAAGAAAGAAAGAAAGAAAAAGATGTACTAACTGGATCAATTAAGAGGGCCTATTTGGAATTTCCCCTTTCTTCAGCACATCCTCTGGTATGCTGAGATCTGTCCATCCTCTTTTTTTTTTTTTTTTTTTAAATTTCTCTTATCTGCTTCTTTTTTTTTTTAATTTTTATTTATTTTATGATAGTCACACAGAGAGAGAGAGAGAGAGAGAGGGGCAGAGACACAGGCAGAGAGAGAAGCAGGCTCCATGCATCAGGAGCCCGATGTGGGATTCGATCCCAGGTCTCCAGGATCGCGCCCTGGGCCAAAGGCAGGCGCCAAACCGCTGTGCCACCCAGGGATCCCCTGTCCATCCTCTTCAATGGGAAATGTCTTCTCTATCCAGACTAACATGTCCTACCAGACCCTCACAGACAAGAGAGTGCTTGGTGAATGATTGTGCCAGTGGCCAAATTTTCCTCTAGTTATAGATTACATACAATGGGAATAAGTTCATTCTTCCAAGAAATGAGAGTCTTCATCTTCTCTTAAGGGAACAATGCAATGATTGACACATCTAAGGCAACTTCCAAAAGTACCTGTTGAACTTTAGTTCAAAAGTGTACAGAATAAATGAAACTCAACCATAGAGAAAAAGGAAAGCTCTGCCTAAATCATTTTGTAGAGAGATGTACTGACATTTCAGTTCCCCTCACCGACCCCCTTCCCTATTCTTTAGAATGCCTCAACAGAAAATCCTGTTTTCTTCTGATACGAAGGACAGCTCTATTCACAAACATATGGAAATCTGCAGAAAATTAACTCCCCTGCTGTTTTTCTCCATTTTTAACTATTTAAATAATCACATAAACCACGAGAGCTGGAATTCAGAGAGTTTTATTTATCCATAGTAATTAAGAATTTGAAAGGCCGTTAAAAATCATAAAAATTTCATGTCTTTTTTTTATATTTCCCCATGAAAATAATTTTACCACCTATTAGTCCTAGTGTCACAGATGAAATAAGGATTGTGGTGCTGCTGATCTAAAAACTTGCCTAGCCACAGCCAAGTCTTGGACAGCAGTGGTTGAATCAAATAAAGATGGAATCCAAACTGTCCACTGCTTAATGACAAATTATCACATTTTTCTAGATCTACTCATTATCTACTTTAATTTTGTATTTTTATGAGTTAATACTAGCACCATACTAAGGTTATAGATGGAAACCAGCAGAGTCCACTCTAAAGTTTTCAACTTGAAAATCATTACTGAGTTATCCTCACGTATTCACTTATCAACTCTAACTTGTCCTGTGTAGAATATAGTCTTTGAGTCCAAGCCACCCTGATCCCAGTTACTTGGCCTAGAAAATTAGACATCTGCACACACTCTACCCTAGCCTGGAACTAACGAGCAATACTGCTATAGGGCTATGTCTTGGAAAGTCTCGGCAGGTCCAGACATTAGACATGAACTGCCAAGTGCTTTGGAGACGCTAAGAGACAGTAGAACCCTCACCACGCATTTAAAAAGACTGTAAGACTTACCATTTACCCCTTAACCTCTTAGCTACAAAGGGATTACCCAAGTTACTTGCCCTGTATTCCAGTCTACTGATTAGGACCCATTTCCCCATTATTCCCATTAGCTTTGTTTCACAGGGACTAGACACTTTTTCACTTCTCTCTGCCTCATTTTTCTCAGGATGCCTCACTGGGCTTGATGCTCCCACTGTTTCTTTCCTGCTCCCCTAACACTTTACCCAGCACCTGTCCATTCAGATATGACCCTGCAGTCTTGGATATCCACCTGTGTCTGGGACTGGTTTGAATATGCCATATTCCTGCAGAATTTGATGTATAATTTTTACTCCTTTCCTTGAATTGAGATTCCAGTTCTCATCACTGCCCTGTTTCCTGTGTAAAACCCCTTACCCTCAAACTCAGCCCCTTCCCGCCTAGCATGCTACCCAGCTGCATGTATTTCAAGCCCTCCTATCAATACACCCACTCTAACACCCTTCTACTTAAAAATTACTGACTTCAACTGCTGATTTCTTGCCTTCACCTGCTTCTATAACACTGTGAGCAGAAGTATTTCAAAGGGTCTTTCAGGCCAGCCTTTATGGTCTGTCATTTCTACCACTGCACTGCTCCCCCCTTTTTATTCATTGAACTCTATCAGGCCTGATGAAAGGTTTTGTAAAGCTTACACTTGGAAAGCGTGGTTTTTCTGCCAGAACAGATCATCATTTTCTGACTAATTGGTTTTTAGGACTTATGAAGCCAGCTAACATGGTCTGTCCATTTCAGATCTATGCCTCCCTGCCTCCTCTCTCTGTACTTCAGGATTGATGCATTTCTTTTTAATCACCCCTCACTCACCTCCAGCCCTTCTTCCCCTTGGTCATCTCCATTTATAGCTATACTGGTAACCTGCCCAACCTGCTCTTTCATCTTCTGCCAACATCCCCACAGTCACAGGGGATCTGGAGCAGGCAACACAAGAGCAGGGATAGGGAATGGACCAGATACCAATGAAGCAGACTGAATAAGAAGGCAGCTGAAGAGACAGAGATGCTGATGGTAAATCACCAGCTTGTTTTTCATGAGCATGTCTGAAAGTACCATACAGATTATGAAAATAAAGGCGTCCTGCTACATAAATTAGAGTTCTGTGGTAAATTATCTACAGATTTATAACCCGAAAGAACTGCTGAGGAAATAGAACAGGTTCATTTATGTACACTGTATATGCTTAAAAGTAAGAGTTTAAGGAAAACACCAAATAAAATAAATCTTAAAAAAATACTGTATGATTTGGGGATTTGTATGCACACACATAGCATGGAAGGGAGAGTCAAGCACAATCACATCATCACAAACAAATACCAATATCTCACTTTAGGTAAGGGCAAGTAAGGTTTATTGCTTTAGTAGAATGTTTTCATCAATGTCTATGACAAAAGAAAAAAATTTTCACAAGTAAATCAACACTAAAAACATAGTCCAGTTTTATCATTCCCTCTTATTGCAAATTTTCTCTTCTACCATATAAAAACACTGGAGCAAATTTGGGGGAGGAGAGTCTAACTACATTAATCATTTCCAAGGATAGAGTAAAAAGCCTCAGCAACTGTTTCAAAGAGAAAGTTTGATCTGCATGTGAAGTTCAAGTTAGAGATGTGACTTCAGTTGGAAGATTGTTATAAGGAAAATAAAAAGCTTACTCTTACAAAGTTTATCATTTTACTGAGAATGAAATGGTGTTTGCGGTGCCACACAAAGAATCAAGTTTCAATCACTTCAGTTCTTAGAAACTTCTGCAAATGTAAGCTTTTTCTATACTTTTCTAAACAGATACTTGCAGGTAAAATGCAAAGCTTTTCTCCTGATCTGGTTGAGCAACTGTGGAAAAACTATTCATTGTGATGAAATCATTTCTCTTCACAAAATATGCTTTGAATGCCTTCTTCCCTTGTTACTTAATGAAGGAGTTCAGTTAATAACAGGCAAAAGCTTGGCTTACATTCTTAAAATCATTCTTCTGACAAGAATTCATTGAACTGGAACTGTGTTTATTTTTGTGCATGCATACATTATCCCAAAATGGATATGTAAAATGTAGTAATTATTGTTCTTGATAAATATGAATTAGAGAATGTTCATCCACTTGTCTTTTTGATTCATGAATACTTATCAGGTATCTTCTAGAAAGACGCTCCGGAACACTGAACTACTATCATTACTACTAAGTTACCTGAGCTCTAGAGACAAGACCAAAAAAACAAAACAAAACAAAACAAAACAAAACAAAACAAAAAAAAAAAAAAAAACCTCAAATAGTCTCACATTTGAAAGGGATTCATATTTATACCACAGAATTCTCAAGACTACCAAAATTCAAAAAAATCTCTCATGCTTACAAATGTGGTCACACTTCTTATTCTTTGACAGCTTATGTCAGAAATGAGTTGTATTTGATAAAAGATATGTAGTCACAAGCCTGGTGCACATGCCTGTCTGGGCATAAACATAGCCGTGAGAACTTAAGTCCTCACTGGGAGGAAAATATTTTTCTCAGTCTTTCATAACCTACTTTAGACTACATATGTGACTACACCATTCTATACAACTAACACTCCTTCACCTTGCAAAACATCGTTTCCACAAATCACATCTCTTTATTGCTAAATAAAACACCTCTAACTCCAAATTAACTCAGAGAGAAAATATACTCTGAAAACAAAGGAGAAAACTAGTCTAATAACACATATTTATATCCACTGGGCTACAAGGATCTTACGCTAGCATCTGACATCTTTAAAATTCTTGGCTCCAACGATATTTTTCTATTGTTTTTATTTCAACCGAATTCTAGAATGCAAACTTGTTTTCAATGAGAGAGAATTTCTGTGCCTGTAAGACAAGTCTTTGGCTGTAATTCTGACCAAATCCTTATAACAATATTTAAAATAGCCATTAAAAGTTGTATTTAAAAAAAAAAAAAGTTGTAGTTTCAACTATGATGCAAGGGAAGTACCTGGAGACACAGAGACCAGGTAGAGAGGGCCACCTGTCGGAAGCTGATTCCTTTAATGGGGAGACATAATCATTCCATGATAGCCCTCTAGAGAAGGAACTGGAGAAATGTGAATCCTGATGTCTCCCTCCTCCTTCCGATCTGCTGTGATCTCAAAGTTAGGGAGGGAGAACTTGTGGTGGAGGTCCTATTGGTCAGTTTAGGAGCACACAGCAGAGTGGGAAGGTAAAAGAGTGGATCTAGAGAAGCAATGGAGAACTAGCTTAATCACCATGCAAAAGTCAAAGCTGTTTGAGTAAGAGGACATAGGTGTTATGGTGGCAAATAACAACAGCCATTACAGAGGAATTTGAAAGCTTCGAACTCATTAAAGGTGTAAGTGAATCGAGGTTTCATATAGACATTTTTCTATCACACTGATTCACTCGAGGTTAACACTGTTAATAGAGTTTACTGTGGGAATGTTCTTTGGCTAAGAAGAGTGACAACTTTGGGGGGGGCACCTTCATATCTTTACTGAACTCCACATGCGATATATCAAAATTACTCTTTGTGTACCATATGTCCCTATGGAGCACCAAATGTATGTGAGGAATTTCCTAGAACAGTTCTGACAAGGAAACTTCAATTTTTTTAAAAAAGTCATATTTTCAAGGTAGCAAAGGAAGTAATTTTAGCCCATGTTTACAAAAAACACAATCCAACAACCTCCATGACTGCTAGCTTGACCACACAAGCAAATCATGCCCATATCAGAAAGGAAAACAACCATTTTAAAAATAAAAGAGCTAATTTATTTGTGGTTATCTATACTAGATACGTGTTGGTCATTAAATTTAAATGTTTTAGAATGTTCCAAGGGTCTGAACTTCTCACCTGACATCATGTGGCTTATTGCTTCTCTAATTGATGGGGAATTAAAGACTACAAATTCTGCTCCTAAAAATGATTCCACAAGCAAATCGCAATGAAGAAAGAGGAGAAAGGCATCGGAACTGAAGCAGCAAACCATCTTGCCAGGGAATTATCTTGGGATCCAGGATAATTAGCAAACCAGATATATTAGTACCACTCTCTACACATCTGCCATGTCTGCCACTCCACAAATATCTTGGGTAGCTTTAGCATCCACTCAAAATGTGGTCACACCTGGGAGCTTATTAGAAATGCAGAACCTCAGCCCACATTTCAGGCCCACTGAATCGTAATTTACATTTCAACAAGAGAGCCCTAGGTGATTTGAACACATGATAAAGTTTGAAAAGCACTATTTCAGATTATAACTGAAAACTCTGAGACATTTTTTCTTAATACAGGGCAATGATGCATCACAATGATTACCTCGGACAAATCACCTCTTCACGAAAGGAAATAGAGAAATCCCAAGGTGGTTACAAAGATTTTTTTTTTTTTTCTGTATGGGCAATGTATGGGCAAACAATTATTGACCTTTTATCCTTTCAGTGATGACTCCAGGATTTCTGGACAGCAGGAGGGAGTAAAGAGTTTATCTGGAAGCATGCATATTCTGTAAGATTGGGAAAACATCTAATATCCATACAAAGAATGGGAAGTGGACTGATAAAAACACTTAGAATAGTCTTTCACCTTATAAATAGCAGCAAGCTATTTTTACCACTTCGAGGGAATTTACTTTTTATCTTTCTCACTGAATTGTGTACAAGTATCCTCAGGAGAGGGGAAACCAATATCAATACTTTTAATCAGATGCTATAGTCATGAAAATTCCAACTGCAAATTGGGATCCCTAATTGTTCTTGGTCTATTCTAGACATTTTCCATTGTTTTGAATTTGCTTTTCCAATTTTTGGCAAAGGCAGTTAAATAAAAGGACTTGAAATGCATTTCTGCTACCCGTGCATTCGACAAACATTTATGGATTATCTATCACACTCTAGGTGGTGTACAGGTGCTAAGTGCAAGCAATACAATAATGACTATGTTATAGCTCCTGTCCTTTCAAAACATGGCCAACGGAGACAGCATACAAACCAATAATGACATTGAGATGTTTTAAGTGCACAGGAGAGAACATAAGAGACTAAAATATAACAAAGAACCTTCATAAAAGAGGGAAAAAAATCACCTTCGACTTTGATTTCACTACTATATGTATTTCATTAAGTTCTATTAGCCTTTGAACGTCATAATTATTTAAATCTAACTTACAACTGTCTCAGTGCATGCTTTTGAAAGTATCCAATTATCTGGGGCTATAAAAAGCAGCTACACAGTAACTAATTGTTACTAGGAACACCTAGAGCTTAATATTTTGTAAGCAGACTAAAACATAGAACTCCAAATAAGTGTCACTCTTGCAAAATGTCACCTTGAGTGGTTTATACTTTTTCAATCTGTGAATTCTAAAATTTAAATTTATAATATATTTAACGGTGATTGGCTGTTAATGTCATTTACAAATTAAAGTCTTATAAATATAACTTCTAATTGCAAAGCACAAAATTTGATAATAAGGACCATGTAGACAAAGGTAATTAAATCAATTATGATGAATCATGTAAGTCATTGAAAGAAAAAATGATGTTAAAAAAAGAAAAAATGATGTATAACCTTTTGAAAAGCTGGTTTCACATAAAACACAGAAAGAACACACATCACTAGGCTAGTATAGCTCTCAGCCCCAACCTCACCTAAGATCAAAGATATTTTTATATCAGTTGACAAGATGGATCAAAATCTTCCCAAGTGGAAACACGTTATAGAAGAGTCACATGTTGGTTTTATATAAAAAAATTTTATTAGGTGGATTCTTAGACTTCCCAAAGTAATTGCGAAGTTGAAACTTCCAAGGATATTCCATTGAAAATACTCTGGAAGGCATCTAGCTTTATGACGTTCACATTTGGCCACTCTGTTGGGATTCAGATGATGGTGGACTATTATTGAAGGAGATATGAGTGCACACGCATGCACATGTATATATGGGTATCTGGAGATTCTTATCTTAGATTGCATTTTTAGAAATAGTACTGAGATTTTTATTTGTCACAGTGCTTAAAATATTTTGAAAGATTCTTTTCTAAGTTAACCTCTTAATCATCTTAAATGAAGCAAATCATTTTCTTCTCTCCGGGTAAATTTGATTTTTAAAATAGCCAAAAGCCATTCAGATCCAAATCTGGTGAGTTACATATATAATCATGAGAGATTTTTTTTTTTTTAAACAAAATCAGGCCATGGAAAAAAACCATGATTGCAAGATACTGATTTTCGTATAATGCTTACAAACCAATTTCAAGGCCATCCTCAATTTTTAAAAAAATGATAGTAATATTGGAATAAACATAGGCTCCAAAGACCACCACTAATAATTTTGTTCTAAAGAACTGTTAATATGAGTTATTATGCATACTAAGACATGGTTTATTCCTTCTACTTTATATTATGTAAACAGTCTAATAGCAAACAGAGAAATTGGCTTATATGATGGTATTTTCCTCTAAATTTAGTTAATTATGAGAATTATAACTTAAATTCATACTTGTAGTTCTTAAGTTCCTGGCACAGAGCTAGCATTCAATAAATATGAAAGGAGCATATGAGTAAAATGAGCAATTTGGTAGAATCCATATATAACTAGGCTACATCATGCATGAATGAACCAAACTTCTATACTAGTCTGACCAAAAGAATCCTCTATCTAGCCAAAAAAATAGAACTGAAAGGCCATGAGTAAAAACTTCTAGTAGAAATCATTCTAGCAAAATATTCTAAAAAAGATGAAAAAATGTATTCAAATATTGATCATATTTGTCAAACAGAAAAATTATAACATCAAACTAAGAATAGATACCTCGGCCAGAGTCCTCAATCTTTATATGATTATGAGGACAGAGACATTTCACTCCCACCATCCACCCCCACCCCAAACCCACACTGCTCCACACACATTCTGGGTTCTTACATGATGTTATCATTTTTCACAGGGTGTTTGTGAATCTTCAAGGGTTCCAGCTAATAGGTTTCAAAAACTCTCCATTAATTTAAATTTTTCTCTATCTTTGTAGCTTTACAGAGGACATATCACTTATATGCAGAAATATGTATTGAACAATATTTATATAATTTATATGTTTAGAGGAGATATGTTTTTGTACAGTATAAACAAGTTATACAAAGACAGTTAAAAGGAAAATAAAAGTAAGCAGGAAGAGATGATGTACCCAGAACAAACTAAAATTTAAATTCATAAATCAGATTTTGCTCCTACTGGAAATGTTACACATTCAGAAAAGAAACACATCAGAGGTAAAAGCTTAAAAAGTTTAAAAGTATAAAAAGTTTAAAATCTGTAAATATGTGGAGCCCAAAAATCTCTCATCAATCTTCATGTTTCATCTCAGGCTTTATTTGCACATAGCACAGAATGTACTGGCAGTCACATCCAAGTAGTTTTAACCGCATACATGCCCAATGTCAATAAAAATGCTCATTCCAAAAGAAAAAATATCAAATTTGATTCATTTCACCCAAACTGGTTCAAACAAACAAAAAAGATGTGTGAAATCTCCTGTTTTATATATAGTCTAACAGACATTATAAGGAATGATTCAAGGAATATAAACACTATTTGATCTCTATTTCAAAAGAAAGATGCTAATAGCAGCAATATAAGAAATTTGCACCAAGAGTTTCTGTTCATTCAAAGCAAAAGGCCTGCTCTGATGGAAATATGAATTTTAGGGGTGCCCAGGTGGCTTAGTTGGTTAAGTGTCTCCCTTTGGTTCAGGTCATGATCCCAAGGTCCTGGGATCGAGGCCCACATCAGGCTCCCTGCTCAGAAAGGAGTCTGCTTCTCCCTCTCCTTCTACTGCACCCCCTGCTGTGTGCTCTCTCTTGTTTTCTCTCTCTCTCTGTCAAATGAATAAATAAAAATCTTTAAATAAAATATAAGAAATATGAATTTTAAAGGAAAATCAGCAATGGCTATAATTCATGATCACAAAACTCCCAGAACTTCCTTTAATTCAACATGACTTGCTAGAATTCTAAAGCAAGAGAATAGAGTCGTGGACACACTGAAACTTGATACTCCTTCAAAGGAAGTGTCATATAAGGGCAGTGTGGGAAAAAATCCAAAAGTTCAGTTATACTGAGATAAATAAGATTTCCATCACCTAGAGATATCTTTCTTCCAAGACTACAAATTCCATAAAGAGATACAGAAACCATGAAAAAGGAGTTGCTCTAATCTTTTCTCTGAGGATTCAGTGAGAAGGAGCTCAGACTTACAAGCACTCAACCTGAAAAAATTGGATGGCAACCCAATTTCAAATCATTTATACTGTCATCTGTCCATAGAAAGCCAAAACTAAATTGGATAGAGAACTGTCTGATATGTGTCATCTCCAGTTTACTGTGGTAGGGACTAAATGTTTAAAAATATATGCCATACAGGCTGAACACCAAACTGTAATTTATAAAGAGACCCCCAAATAATGGAGACAATCCTAAAGATTTGAGAAAATGCTCACATTGAAGTTGAATGTGAACTTGAATGTAAAGCTGAAGTTCCACCAAACCATCAGACAACTTGCTATTGCTCCTTGAAACACAGTCAGAGGTCCCAATGGCACTGTGATATCACAATTTTGGCAAGTCTACCAAGGGCAATATAGCACAGCACAATTTTTATTAAAAAAAATAATTTGTATAATGTTTTATACAAATGGTTCAACATTACATATTTCTAATAAGAATCCAAAGATCCCTTCACTAGCATATTTTCAAGGTTGAAAAGCAATCATTTCCATGTTTTTTGTCTTAAAAAATTTGGGTAGTGATCCAAACCTTAAAAATATATCCAGAATTCTACTGCATTCTAAAACTTATCCCAAGGTACCTTTATCTCTTACCAGTATTATTGAAATATGCTAGTAGTGGTCAAACATGTCTGCTCATGTACACCTCTAAACAGGTTAAGTCAACAACTAAAAATTTCATTATGCTTTTTAATTATTGTAAGGGATTAATTTTTTATCTACATAGATCCCATGAAATCTAAAGATCATATTGATTTAATATCACCATCTCCCAATTAAAAATATATATGAATAAGCACTTTAACAGGTAAAAATATTAAATCTTTTTTTTTTCTAATTAAATGTGCTTTCCCTTTGACTCCCATGGTTCACTATTTCATTTTCTTTAGGTTGCTACTCAGATACCTCCTCAGAGAGCCTTTCCTGGCCACCCTACCACTTACTCTTCCTATCCCTCCCCCCTTCCTGCTTTATTTTTTCCTATCCCCTCCCTTCCTGCTTTATTTTTTTTCCAAAAGTGCTTTATGTGACTTAACTATATATTCTTTCATGCTTCGTAGAAAGCAAGCTCATCAAACAGGATTTTTTTCCTGTTACTATAATTTCCTGTGACCTATTACTTTTTCACTTAGAGGCTACTTATTCCACCAGATATGATTAGAAAGGGCAAGAGGAAAAAAAAACAAATTATAATTATTTTCTAAATGACTTTGGCAGAACAAAATTTTAAATAAAATATTTATCACAGCCTCTAAATATATCTTTATGAGAGCCATAGACCTGCAGATTTAGTAAATTCATTTTAAGGAAAATACGAATGGAGTTAGGAAAATCAGTTCTCAATACCAAGTCAGTTGCCCACAATTAAACTTATTTTCTACCAGAAGAGTCTGAGTTGATTTTTCAATTAAATAAATGTATTAATAACAATCCTAGTAAAAACAACCTTTTTTCAATCCAAATTCTAAGATAGAGACAAAGAGATGACTAGATGAATGGATAAAACAGAGAGTTGCCATTAATCTGTGACATGAATAAAAAAAAAAGGTATTTCCCCTTAATATCATTGTTTTTGCTTTCAAAGGATCTCCCATAGGAATGGTGGTTTTTCCAGCAAGGAAGGGTGGTGTGTGTGGAAGAGGTGAAGATGTCAAATCAAACTATTTGGAATTGTCCCTTCATTTTTCACTCTAGAAGTTTTTACATTCTGGGGAAATGCCCCACAGTAAGATCTGGAATGGATGAGAAACAAAGGTTTCTTCTAAAAGGGATAGGAGATATGAAATGGGAGATGGTCAACAAATGAAATGCCTTGATCTCAGATTCACCAGCAGGCAGCTAAATTCTAGGCAGTTAATTTCTAGGCAGTTAGTTGATCTGGAAATTTAGTCTTTTAAAGACTTGTGTCTCTGTAAGGTTTTCAGGTAGCCCTGAAGGTCACATATTCTAGTTTGAACACCATTTTATTATCCTATTGATTGTGGCCTTGCTTCTTCCAATTCCTGCCTCCTGTGGCTGGATCTCAACACAGCACTCAGAATGATTCTTTCGGTTTGAAATCAGAAAATCATTCTGTTGCTCAAACCTTCCAGTTGTTTCCCATTCTTACACACAGTAAAAGCCAACTATCTTGACAGTAGCCTACAAGTCCCTTAACAATATGCCCTTCAACTCCATTACCCCTCTGACATTCTATCCTACTCAACTCCCTTGGCTCAGTTTGCTGAACCACTCTGGCATCTTCACTGGCCCTCAAAGTTTCTCTTAGGTTATTTTCTTTTAGGATGATTCTCCTTCTAAGATGCTCTTCCTCTTGACTCACTACTTCACTTTCTTTAGGTTGTTACTCAGATACCTCCTCAGAGAGGCTTTCTCTGGCCACCCAACCACTTAGCCTTCCTATCCTCTACTTTCCTGCTTTATTGTTTTCCAAAGTGCTTAATGCAACTTAACTATATATTTTTTCACCCTTCATAGAAAGCAAACTCATCAAACAGGATTTTTTCTTTTTCCATATTCTATAGTATCCCTAAAACAATATAAGGTATACACATGAGGCATCCAATAAATATCTGTTAAGTGTAAAAGTTGTGTGATCTCTCTTATAAATGAGGCAAATTTATGCACATTGAAGAATGGGGTTACTTTATTTGTTTAGGCTTTCCTGTGTGTAATGAAATTGAGTAGCTAATGCTCAGAATTATCTTCTAACGCACAGCAATCAAGTGGTTCTTTGCAATGGATATCAACATTTAGGTTGAATTCATCTAATTCTATACATGTGACTCAGGTGTATGGACATGACTTGGAAAGCCACTTACTTAGTATTTGCATATTTTTACTCAGTACTAACCCAGTAGTATGCACATTCTTTTCACATGGTTTCCTCCATTTTTGCTAAAATTGATCGGTTTTTCTGACTGAAAAGCAGCTCCCTTAGACTTATAAGATATGATTAATGAACACATTAACTTCACCAATGGCAACATATTAATTGATTCCTTTTTCATATTATTTTATCACAGTCCTTGGAAAAAACTATGTAGGTGCTGCCCCTAAAATAATAACCTTTCCACGTCAAAATGTCTGAAAAGAATGTAGCTAGAGTGTTAATCAATAGTAAATATATACGGTTGACAGCACACTGGAATTGGGTACCCTGAACTGTAGCCAATCGTGGATGTTATCAATTTTGTCCTTAAAAGCATTTAAGGCAAGTTTGCCAGCTGTCACTACCAGACTATAACTTTCCCTCTTGTCTTTAAGTCATTTAAAAATCCTGTTGGATTTTATTTTATTAACAGGTTAACAGATCTATTATATCCCACTAGAGTACTATTGACTAATTTTGAAAAACTATCCACTTTGCCTCATGGCACTTGTGTAGCATTTTTTCCCAGATATCAAAGTATCAAAGAGTCAGAAATGCTAAGACTAAGAGACTTGAAGCATGTTGAGTATAATTTAACATTGAACATACCTCACAAAACCATGAACCATAAATATCATGTATATCACATATAACATGCTTACATGTTATTTTTTTAAGATTTATTTATTTTATTATTTATGAGAGAGAGAGAGAGAGAGAGAGGCAGAGACACAGGAGGAGGGAGAAGCAGGCTCCATGCCAGGTGTCCGACGTGGGATTCGATCCCCAGTCTCCAGGATCGTGCCCTGGGCCAAAGGCAGGCACTAAACCACTGAGCCACCCAGGGATCTCCAATATGCTTTCATGTTAAGTCAGCAATGTTTATATGGGGTTTACTCCATGTTAGTTGCTCTGAATGAATATAAAAGCAAAAACACGCATTACACTTATGATCAGAGATCTAAGCTAAACCAATATGAACACTATAGCAATCTACAAAATTATGAGTCAACTAATAAACCCCAATAGCATTCATAGATGAAATTTATTTAAAGAAGTCAAACATAAAAAGATATTTAATAACCTGAAGAATATTTATTCCATAAGCAAATAGCGATATAACCTTATTTAATGATCATCCCAAATAATAACTCTGACAGAAAATCATAAAATATTAGTTTATCTAAACTATTCACTGTATTCATGCTCTAGAGATGATATCCAGAGAGCCACAGAAAAAAAGCCTAGACAAAGTTAAGCCTAATGGCCCTAAACATTCCTATTTTTTCAAAGAGTGTTCACATCATAGAGGATTTATAGGTTTAAAAAGAAATGTAAACCTAATAAGTGATTCCCAAAAATATGTATTATATTTAAAAAGTGGTCTTTGTGTCACCAAAAGGAGTAGTAGTCCCATTGCAAGAACAAAACTGATACTAGCCTCTTTCAAACCTTAGAAGTTAAGGTCTTTTCTCAACTTTTCCCATAAGGGGATGATTCACCCTTAATTAATATAAAGTTCACAATGGATGTATAAATGAATCACAATTTAGGATTAAAGTTCTAATGAGGTCTTCATGAAATAGTGAAGTTGTCACAGAATTATCCTCTGGCCTTTGTCCAGAGTTAAATTATGAAAGTGTTTCAATAAAAGTTGCTGAGGTTTTTATTCCTCACAAAAGGTAATATATAGAGAATAAATATGCTTTCTTAATACTACCAGCTCCCTCAACACACTTTTCAAAAAATGTATACTTTTAATGCCAAGAGAAGAATCGTTCTTTCTAATCTGCAAATTCTAAGACGCTTTTCCAAATAAAAATTTTGACACTTCTATTTTGAAAAAGGCTTTGAAGTCTTAGCTTTTTTCAAACCAATGTTTCAGAGAAAATCATATCACATATAAATTTGCACTTATTTATTTTAAAACACTAGTGCTCCAAAGAATTTAGTAGTGAGTCACAGTAGAATAAAATACATGTTTATATAAACAAGAGAATTTTTCTGAAAGATTGTCTTAAGATAATTATGAACTGTTTTAAAGCAAATGTAATGTATTTTAAAAAGATACATTATCACAAGTATTTCCTTCTAATTATAATATTTGAGGAAGAAGAACCGATTTATACTTACTATAGATATAATACTGGATAATGTATGTAAAATATTAAAGAAATTGTATTTTAAACATGGCAGTGCTATCTGAGAGTTGTAAAGTCTGAACCAAATTACTAAATACTATAATTATATTAATTTGCAGGATAAACATTACTTTAATTTTTAGATAATAAATCTTTAAAATACTTATAACTTCAAGTGGAATATACAATAAAGTTTATACTACTCAAGCACAGTGTTTGCAGAAGGCAAATTCAACAAAAGTAGGAAAAGCTGATGACAATCTAAGGCAGCATAGCTTAATTCAACAATTATTTCTGCTTAAAAGTCTCAGACAAGAAATAAAAAACATTGGATAAAAATGAAATTGCTCTATTTTTGCCATTGCAAAGACTGCTGACTCTGGCTTAAGATTATGTATCCATGATGTCTAATATGCTGATAAACTAAACATTTTAATTACCATTTTATTTGCATGACAGCAAACATCCAATTATTTGTAAACTTAATGACTAATTAATTATATATAAATTATTAGCTTTAGTGGCTTTAGTATATGGAGATGGCTGTAATTGAAAATGGCCAACTTTTCTTGGCAGTCAACTCAATGAGAGAAAATGTGAAACTATCTTTATCAGTACTTCCTTACTCACCATCGGTTCTTGTACCTCTGCAACAGGCAACTACAATCAATGTTCATCAAGTCCTGAAATATGACTGATCTACAAAGCATTATGTCAAATAAGAACCAACTTCAACTTGAATAACCCTACTGCAATTCTCCTCTCTTAAAGAAATGTGTGAAGTAAACACATAAAAACAAACTTGCTTGGTGGATGTCCCATGTCAAACAGCTTAGAATTCAAAGAAATCTTGGAGATCCACATTATATTTCCCTCTTGAAGATAGCTGAGTTAAGAATGTATTGTGTAGGGACACCTGGGTGGCTCAGCGGCTGGGCACCTCCCTCTGGCCCAGGGTGTGATCCTGGAGTCCCAGGATCGAGTCCCACATGGGGTTCCCTGCATGGAGCCTGCTTCTCCCTCTGCCTATGTCTCTGCCTCTCTCTCTCTCTCTCTCTCTGTGTCTCTAATGAATAAATAAATAAAATCTTTTAAAAAAAAGAATGTATTCTCTGAAACTAAAAATATATCCAAAATGTAAAAGCTTATCAAATAATCCAAGTATCAGATAAAATAGTCTGTATTAAAAACAAAATTCAGACAAGAATCAGAAAAAGAAAGAATCTGTTTTTCCTTCTCTTGAAACCTGCTTTCCATGAAACCCCTTCTCTACTCTGCAGAATAAAAGGAATAGGACCAGCCATGAAGCACAGTTGGGTTGTTAGCCAAGGATACTCTCTAACCTTGATATCTCTAGGAATCAGTGGGTTGTGACTTCCTTGGCAATTTTTAGGAAGGAGGTATATTCCACAGTATAAAATGTTATTTTGTTAAAGTTCTTCAAATGCTCTATGTAATGAATCTTTATTCCCTGTGGTCATTCTTTGCTTATAAAATTAGATCCCCAATGGGAAAACTCTTTTCATGGATAACGAACAACATCCTAACACATGGCCTTTATAAAGCTGTAGAGCCAAGGAATCTTTCGTCTAACATTAAATAATACGTTACTGCTGATCCTGGCATCCTAAAGGCACAAATGAGCAGTATGACATAATTGAGAAAAGGAAGAAGGTATTGTTGGTCACAGCCCAAGAAATAACCTCAAATCAGAGTTTCTTTAATCAAGTCTGGGGGCCAGACACCATACATATATTTACAATTTCTGAGTTCAAATTAAGTTGCCTGACTCCCAGCTATTATTATTTTTTTTCCTCTAAGGAACCTGAGATCCAAAAAAGCTTTTTGCTTTTTTTGCAACTTTTGCAACTTGAAAAAGTACTAAACTTTGAAAGTAGGTTCCCCCTTCTTCTTTTTCTATTGTAATTCCTTGTTAATATTCTTTATCTTGCAGATGTCCTAGATAATAATGGGTTTATCCCCTATTGGAAAGAAAGTGTTCCTTTCAGTCTTTCACTAGATATCATCACAAAAATAGAGCATTTGAGAGTCCATGTACATATAACGTTGCAAAACAAGAAATATTGTAACTCCTTTATTCTCTCCGTTTTCAACTGACACTTCAACTGGTTCATCATAAAAACAATCCCTCACCTAAATACCCGCAACTTCCTTTTTTTTTTTTTTTTCAATCTCAATGTCTCAATGTCTAAAACAAATCTTTTAGTCTTGTTGTTATAGCTGGATAATATTTTGAAGTATTAGGTGATGTGTTTCCCCATTCTTTGTCATGTTAAACCTCTTTACTTCTATTCACAGGGCCTAGATTTAAGTTCAGACTCACTTTCACTTAAAAATTCACCTACTCATAGTTTTCAGGGTAGGGCCAATATAGAGGTAAAAAACACAATAGAAGAATTAGAATCAAGTGTATTTTTATAGAGCTTCAGGTGAAGATAAAAGGAGAAGAGGATCCTTTACTGTTACGGAGAAGAGGATCTGAGATAACAGCATCAAGAGCAAGTAAGACAGAAGGTTACAAGTATCACAGAAAGAAACCAGACTCCTCCCTCCCCAGTAAATACCTTTAAACAACCAACCCAGAAAGTCTTCGATCAATTATCAAGAGAAATCTTGCACTTTTATGTTCCTAGACTTTGCTCAACATCCCCCAACCCACCACCAGCCATCTGAAGAGCACACTATGTGGACAACCCCAAATCAGTTGGCCAGAACTCATAGAAAGCTCTAGAATAATGAGTAGGTTGGATCTTAGATGTTGTAGAGGGATGGTAATAGAATGAAGAAGGCATAGCCCCTGCACCTGTCAGATCAGACAAAGTCATTTGAAATCTCCCACTGAACTGAAGATTCTCCTAGTCTCTTCATTCTCTCCAGGGCACAAGGCAGGCAAGACTCTATCCCTCACTCACTCCCCTTTAAATGGTGAATCCTTCCATGGGGCATATGGGTGGCTCAGCCAGTTAAGGGTCCAACTCTTGATTTCAGCTTGGTCATGACCTCCGGGTCATGAGATCAAGTCCCACGTGGGACTCCACATCGAGCCTGCTTAAGACTTTCTCCTTCTCCCTCTGCCCCTCTTTTGCTCATTCTCTTTATCTCTCTCTCTCAAAATAAAACAAGCAAAAGCATTTAAATGGTGAATCCCTCCAACTATGCTCATACACCTAGCTAGCTGCTCCCCCCCTCCTTAAGGTTTGTCTCCCTTAATTTCCTGTGCCACCATTTCTCCCTTTCTTTTTTGTTTCAAGGGCTATTTATCCTCCCCTGGCTCACACTAAAGCTCAAAAATGATTCAAAGGACTTTGTTGACCTAATTAGAAAGCATTAATTCCCTTCTCTGGTTCCCCCGCAGGGAACCTGCTTCTCCCTCTGCCTATGTCTCTGCCTCTCTCTCTCTGACTTTCAGGAATAAATAAATAAAATCTTTTAAAAAATAAAATACATTGCACACTTCAAAAGAATGTGTTTTCTGTCACTTTTGCCTATATTTTCCTATGAATATCAAGTCAAAGTGATCAGTAACGTTCAGGTTGACTCCAGGTTTGTTTTATTTTGCTTTGTGAGTTTTTTGTTTTGTTTTGTTTTGTTTTTTGTGTTTTGTTTTGTTTTGTTTTGTTTTTTTGTTTTGTTTTGTTTTTTTCCTAGTTGTAGATTTTATTTCAGGAACTGATAGAACAACTATGATTGTGTGCTTGACTATTTCTCCCTTTAATTCCATCAACTTTTGCCTCATGTCTCTTGAAACGTTACTACTGGGCCCAGGCACATTTGTGAATGCTATGACTTCCTGAAGAATTATGCTTTTTATCATTATGAACTATCCCTCTCAATCTCTGGTAATACATTCTGTTTTCATATCTATTTTATCTGGTTATCATATGGCAAACTCAGCTTTCTTATACTAATTTGCATAGTATATCTTTTTATATCCATTTATTTCAGCCTATGCATTTATATTTATCACTTTTATATGGCACAGAGTTGGGTATTGTTTTTATTTTCTTTATTTGAATCAATTCTAACAATATCAACACTTATTTGTAGTCTTTAAGGGTTTTTTTATTATTATTTTTAGAATTCCTTTTCAATTGCTTCTGTTGCTATTTTATTAATGTTCTTTGCATTCTTTTTAACACCTTGTTGGCCTACAGGCTACATGTATGCCCTTGACTCTTTACACCCACAGAGTTATCATTACTACCTCATATAAAATATAGAAACCTTGTATACTTACAAGTTCATGTCTTCCATCCTTTATGTTATGATGGTTGTATCATACATTTTAATCCTCTCAATAAAATGTAAAACTTTGTGCTTTAAATGCTCACACCATTTATTAAAATGTGGAGGGAAAACAGAACAAAAATTTCCGTTTATATTTATCCAGATATTTGCCATTCAATTCTGATGTTTTTCATTCTTTCCTGAGAATTGAATTTCTATAATTTTTTTTTAATTTTAAAGGACATCTAGAGAAAATTACTAATCAGTAGGCATAAAGTTTCAGCTAAGTAAGAAGACTGAGATCTGCTGTAGAACATTGCACTAAGCTTGCAGAAGCTCTTCCTAACTCTTCACCATCTGGAAGTCTCCACAGTCTTCAAAAGTGAAGCTAGAGAACAATGCTGTAGCTCCCCAGGCAACAATAATGTCATATATACTCAAAATTTTATTAAAGAGGGTATATCTAATGTTAAGTATTGTCACCACGTAAAATATGAAGTAAAATAAATTTTAAATAAGTAAATAGATGTTCTTTAGTATATCTTATAATGCTGGTCTGCTGGTGACAAATTTTCTTAGTTTACATTGAAAATGTATTTTCCTCCTGGAATGACAATTTTTTGTCTTTGTTTTTTTTTTTTTTTTTGTCTTTGTTTTTTCTTTTCACTTCTTTAAGAATGTTTTATTCTCTCACAGCCTCCATGGTTTCTTATGAGAAGGTAGTTGTTAATTAGATTGTTGCTCCCCTGTCTGTAATAGGTCATTTTTCTCTTCTTTCAAGATTTGCTTTTTATGACTTTCACTAGTTTGACTATATGCCTCAACATAGGCATATTTATCTTCATTTGGTTTGGTGTTTAATATCTTGTATCTGTAAATTTCCATATTTTATAAAACTTGGTTAAGTTTTTGGTATATCTCTAAAAACTTTTTGGCTCCATTATCTTTCCTCTTTCTGGTTTTCAAGTTTCCTGTATATTGGACTGTTTGATATTGTCTCACAGCTCACTAAGGTTCTGTTTTTTTTTTTTTTCAATGTGTTTTCTCTTTGTTCTTCACCTTGAATAATTTCTACTGATATTCAAGTTCACTTGAATGTCCATTCAGCAGTAAGTCTTATCATATTCATTCAGCAGTATGTCCATCTGGTTAATATTTGTATCTTAAAAATTATATTAAGTTCTAAAATTTACATTGATTATTTTTTCTTATGTCTAATTCTCTGCTGAAATTTTATCCATTGAAAACATGTATTATTTTACTTTACAGAGAATAGGTATCTTAGTCCCTCCATAATCCTTGTCTGTTAGCTATAACACCTGGTTCATCTTGGAGTCAGCCTCAGTAGATTTTTCTTTTTTTTAATGTTGTTTTGTTTTAAAATGTTTTAAAGATTTTTGTTTATTTATTCATGAGAGACAGAGAGAGAGAGAGAGACAGAGGCAGAGACATAGGCAGAGAAAGAAACAGGCTCCATGCAGGGACCCTGATGTGGGATTCGATCCCAGGACTTCAGGACCATGCCCTGGGCCAAAGACAGGCACTAAACTGCTGAGCCATCCAGGGATCCCCTAGATTTTTCTTTTGAGAAGGTGTCCATTTTCTTGGTACTGTGCATGTTGAATACTTTGGGATTGTGTCTTCAACATTATGAATGTTAATTTGTGAAAATTCAAGTGTTGTTTTTCTCCAGTAAATGTGATTTCCTTTGTTTTAACAGGTAATTTTTTGAGCAGGACTTGAACTTCCAACATTGTTTGGCAACTCCGGTTATGTTATGTTATGATGTTATGTTATGTTATGTTGTTATGTTATTTGGGCTGGCGGGATGGCGGGGGCAGAGGGAGAAGGAGAGAGAATCCTGCTGGGCATGGAGTCTGACACAGGGATTGATCTCATGACCTCGAGTCAAAAGCAAGAGTCAGATGCCTTACCGAGTGAGCCATTCAGGGACTCTTCAATTTTTTCCTTTAAATTTGAACTGCTTAGACTGTGTGCACATATATCACTCAAGGGAACATGAGAGACATAGGTAGACAGGGTTTGTAGATAGTCTCTCTAGTTCTTCACCTTCTGAAATTCTCCACACTCTTCAGCATTCACGGTTTCCCAGCTTCACTTTTGTAGTTCCCCAAGCCAGAAAGATGGGATTTTTCAACGAGAGCCCCTGCTGTCACTGTACATGGTACACCATGTCATTTACGTGATCACTGTGTCACTCAGAGAATACCTAGCCCTGGGCCATAAGCCTCAGAAAGAAAACACAGTGGTATAGTTGGTCATCTCCACTCTAAGAAAACATGCACTTCCAAGTGAAGTCTACTTCTGTTGACTCTCCACTTCTGTTGACTCTCCAGTAGCTTCAGAGTTGCTTTACACATGATTTCCAGGTTTACAGGTTTTTTTTTTTTTCCCTATAGTCAGATCATTTGAGAGGGCCTTACCCTGATATACACAGAAGCAGAAGAATTTGGATCATTTATAATACTCTTTTTCCCTCAAATTTCACATTTAATCCTCCCATAAACCCTGCGGCTTATATCTTAAAACTATATCCACCATCTAGACACTCCCATGACCACACTGTTTGAAGCCACCAACCCCTCTCCCCTGAATTCTTGCTATAACCTCCTTGCTATAAACTCCATTATTCAAAATCCCCCAATGGCTTCTCATTTCACTCAGTAAAAATCCAGCTTCCTTACAATCTGCTACAGGGGTTATGTGATCTGGGCCTCTACAACTCCTTGATATCCTAATATCCTCCACCTACACTCACCCTTCTCCAGAGAACCATCCTCCCTTGTTTTTTCTCAAACATACCCCTCTGTGTTTTGCTATCACTCTTCTAGAACACTTTTCCCCACAGATGTCCATTGTTCATTCTCTCATGTTATGAGTTATCTAATCAAACATCATGTTACCAGTAGAGCCTTCTCTGATAATCTCTTATAAAATAGCCCTCAAACTTCTCTTTTGCTCTCCATTCTTAAAACTCACCGTTAGCTTTCAAAGCACACAGGTTGGCCTGACATATATCTTCAGTAATGTATTTGTTTCTTGTTTTATTTCCACTCACTAGAAACTAAGCTTCTTTAAAATAATAGTTTAACATAATAACTATTGATCTTTTTTGTACATCTAGACCTTAGAAGATTGCCCAGTTCATAGTAAGTATTCATTAAATAATTTGCTGAGAGGATGAAATT
Organism: Canis aureus; assembly: GCF_053574225.1. Taxonomy (NCBI): domain Eukaryota; kingdom Metazoa; phylum Chordata; class Mammalia; order Carnivora; family Canidae; genus Canis; species Canis aureus. The sequence continues at coordinate 10,759,334 of NC_135617.1, read as the reverse complement.
GTTTAAATTCCATTATGACAATGAGTGCTTTCATAAATTTAAATAAATATCTCCACATATTTAAATATCATTAATATGCACTAATATTCTTCCTGTTTTAAAACATCTCAAAATATTTGAATATTTTACAGCAACTCAGATACCATACCATTCAGACAGGGTTGATATGCAAGTCTTCTCGTTCAGTTTGAACCCTAGAGAATAGCAGCCTTTTATGTCTCACCGACTGATTTTGGTAGTTGTATGTTTGTGACCTCACCTTGATTTCTTCACAAGGTGATTATACTCAACCCATCGGTTAACCAAATGAATCTTACCATTAGCCAGAGTTTTAAGGTTTTTTCAAAGTCAGAATTCATTTTCCTTCCTTTCATAAAAATGAAAATCTTATTTTACTTCATCAAGACATCCTTATTTGAGAGGTTGATAGATAAACTGAAATAACAAATTCCAACTGAATCAGCAGTCCATGATTCTCTTCTCTTCTTCTTTCATCATTCATCCCACTTCTCCAGCTCTTCTCAGGGCCGTGATGTAAATTTCTGACAACCATAACCATACAAAGCCTCCAAGGGAAGGCTGTTTGCCCTATTACTCTGACCAAGGTGGAAGAAATCTGTATTCTTCTTGTTTCCATTAAGGAGATCATTCTAATTTTACTAACCATAATTAACATTTATTTAGTGCCTATTATGGGTTAGTCACTTTACATATGATATCCCATTAACATTCACAGTTAAGCAAGAACTACCCTATTTTACAGATGACAAAACTGATCATTGGAAAATTCACGTAAATTTCTCAAGCACACACTGGCAGAGCCAGAATATAAACTTGAGTATGTCTCTTTCTCCTCTACACAGTGTAGCATGAGGCCATAAATAAGAGGTCAGGCTTACAGATCATGTATTTATCATCATAAATTAAAATTAATTTTGTATAACCACAAGCTGACTTGGCTGAAGCAGCCTAAGGTACAACATTCCCTGATTCCTTTTCAATGGTTAATTTCATCCGTGTGAATATTTGCAAATGGAGGCTTGTCAAAATTACTCAAACTTCTGGTCTCGGGAAGATTTTGACTGGCCCATAGCCAAGTCTGGAAAGATCTCAATCTCTCAGTCCTTTCACTGACTGCAGACCTCTCATGACCTTCCCTTCTGCATCTATACCTCTGCTGAGAATTGGCATGAGGAGTTGGACTCACTCACAGCCACATGGCCTTGATAAGGTCAACAAGGGCCATCTTTCCCAAAAGGCTCACTGCACGTTATCAACTATAATGGCCAAAAATCATCAGAAGCAAGTCTTGGATATCTAGGTTAAAGAACTATATTCACAGCACTAGGAATAGTCATCTGAGAAAGTCCCTGCCGTGAAGATAGAGAAAAGTCAGGAAGTTAATGACAAAGGAAATTGGCCTCAGGCCAATCTTCCAAAGCTCAAGATGGAAAGCAGGCTGTATTGGGGCAGTCTGACAGCAGGTGGCATGGAGCCAATCACCAGAATGAGGAGATAGGAGATGTATTAAAGTTTTAAGAAGGGCTAATAAGAGCAAGACAAATCCACAAACGTGGGGGTGGTGGGTAATGGGGATGATAGCAAGGTCCCATAACAAAATCTCAAGTCTATAGCAACAAAACCAGAATCTCGGGTACTTAAACTGCCATAAAGGTGGAGACTTTTTTCACAAAAAAAAACCCAAGGCAGGTAGAAGCCCTTTTACTATAATCACGGTAGAAGATTTGTAATACCAATAGCAAGGTTGATTTCTTGCTGAGTTGCAGATCCTTGAATTTTTACAGACAAAGCATAGAGCCAATCCCAGTGCCTCAGGAATTCTAAATGGGAAGAAGGTTCAGGTATAGCAAAGCTCTAACTTCTTTGGCTTTATTCCAAAGTTTGTGTATTCCTTCAACTAAGCATGAGCAAACTTTGTACATGAAGTACCAAAGAGTAAATATTTTGGTTTTAAGGACCATACACTCCATTCTTTGTAGCAAGTACTCAACCCTGCCATTGTACTATGACAGCAACCACAAGTCACATGTCAACAAATATGTAAAGAAATAAGATTGCTGTGCTCTAATAAAACTATTTATAGATGCTTAAATTTGAATCTTACATAACTTTCACATGTCCTGGAATGTTATTCTTTTTGTGATTGCCACCCCCCCAAAATCATTTAAAAAGGTAAAAACCATCCTCAGCTTACACACCATACCAAAATAGGTGGCCATCCAGATTTGGCCCACAGCCCATAGGTCAGCAACCTCTTCATTCAGTGACATAGTGCCTTATAGTCTCTTGTGCCAAGGATCTTTCTAGTTTGCCATCATTTGCAGAACTATGAGAAGCAACAACTCCTCAGCTGAGTGAATGGCCACACCCTTGACACATGAAGCCCTCTCAATATACATATATATTTCTCCCTCACATTTTTATTAATGGGAAGTACAATGTAAGTAATTTACACACTGATTTACATGATTTTTTACCTTAATTTTAAAGTCCTGTACAGTAACATACAGAATGGCCATATCAACATTAATGCCATCAACTGTCTTTTGGTTACAAGCTCTTTCCAACTTTCAAATTTTTCTGTAATTTATTAAATTATAGCTCTCCTCCTCTTCCCCTTGGAATGATCTTCAATAATGCCGTCACAGTATGAATCTAGTCATATTATCCAAGAAATAAAGGATGTTTTTCCCTTTACACATGCTGATCTGTTGTTGGTGGTCTCCTACAATGAGCCCAGCGTTCAAAGAAAATTACTTTAATCTGAAATCACTTCACGAGCTGACAAGGTCCAGTGATGGAAGCCAATGGAAACAAACAAAAAAACTCTTAACAACTGAACTTTTAAAATTACTCTTGATGTTTTTCCCTAAATTAAAAGGTTTTTTTTAAGTTTTCATAGTTTTTCTTTTTGAATTTTAAAAACTTTCCTCCTGTGTTTTATAGTAACACATGCTTATTGGTATTTATCATTTTATATCTCTCCCCTTCATCCTCATACCTTTTGGATACTTCCAAGATAATGCTTTAAAAGAAGCTTTGGGATTCTTCGATACTGTCACACCTCCCACTATCATATGATACAGTATGAAAAGTTTAAAGCACACATATCAGCGCTACCTTGAAATTTCCTTTTTCCAAGTTAAGAGAATTAAAATCTAAATTTGGAAAGTGAGAGATAGGGGATGGAATAAAAAGTAACCCTCTGAAAAAAAGGTTGCAAGGTAAAATAGGATTTAAACAAGAAGTACTCCAAGATAAAAGAACTTCCTTGTTTGAAAATTCTGTATGGTTCATGCTTAATTATTCATACTAATGAAGAGCAGGAGACATGCAAAAATGAATAAACCAAACCATTTATAATTCTATTGAAGATCCAATATGAGTTTCTAAAGTGTGGGGATTTATTGTCCTCTTTAAGATAATTTAATGATCCCACCACAACAAAATGCATGTTTATACATTCATTCTACTTGTAAACAATTGGCAGAAATCTCTAAAACTATTTATGATACTACCACACAATTGCATTCTAAACAACAGTAACTAAAACAAAACTGGAAATTAAGTGAACAGATGCATCATTATGCACAGATTAAACATAATGAAAATAATAACAATAATAGTTACCACTTATTGGGCACTAACGATATGTCATGCACTGTGCTGTGTGATTTAAATGCAATTTTCATTTAATTCACTCAAAAAACCCTATCAAGAAAGTAACATCTTGCTTCCTATCTTATGGATGGTAAAATGTTTAACTTGCAATGGAACTTAGAGATTTTGAGGTCCTACTCTGTTCTTATACAGAGGGAGAAACTCGACTCCAGAAGGTTGCCAGTTGGCATGGGTCATATCTCATTAACAAAACTGTGGTCAGCAGAGGCAAGTCTTAAGAACCCACTTCCTCCCGGGTACAATCTAGTCTCTCAAGGTTTTGCAGAGTTGACCCTCTAAAGATCCACAGTTGGGGTCTGCATTGTGGCCATCTGTTTTAGAGACTAGAGCCTAGTAGCCACTAAATTTTCCTGCTTTAGTCATCAAATACTTGTTGTGCACTTAACTGTGGAGAAGCATTTTACATTCTTACATGATAGTAAAACATCTATATATGAATTAAAAAATCATATTTTAGTTACATGTTAGGAAAGATTGTTTTGGGTTGACATATAGCGTTTCACACTTTTTCCCCTTTTACGGTAACAGGATATAGGTTTCCAGTTAACATTTTCACCTAGAATATGTGATTTTCTGGAATAGATTATCAACATTAAGGGGGAAACGCCTGGTAGACAGAAATCTCTGGTGGAGCTTACATTTTAGAGGGAATAAAGAGACGGTAAGAATAAATGAGTATATTGTATAGTTTGCTAGCCTATGATAAATACTAAGAACAATTAAGCCAGCAGCAGGGTAGAGAGTATGTGTATGTGTGGCAGGGACAATGTAACCTGGGAGGTCTCCCTGAGAAAGTGAAAACAGACTAAAACCTGAAAGAGGTAAGAGCCAATTATAGATATATGTTAGTGAGGGACATTCCACATCAAGAAACAAATGCAAAGAATATTCTCAGTGAATTTCAGGGGCAGTAAGTTGGAATTTGGCTGGAAGAATGTGAGGAAGAAAGGGGAAGGTAATGACTTAGGAGAAGCATGGAGAGGGGCATATAGAAATAACAATGGGATGGCGGTAACAATGGAAAAAAAAGTTGTTTTTCTGGTATTGAACCTCTGTCAGTCCCCCAAGGTATTTTTTTTTTAAGATTTTATTCATTTATTCATGAGAGAAAAAGAGACAGAGAGGCAGAGACACAGGCAGAGGGAGAAGCAGGCTCCATGCAAGGAGCCCGACATGGGACTCGATCCCAGGACCCCAGGATCACACCCTGGGCCGAAGGCAGGTGCCAAACCACTGAGCCACCCAGGGATCCCCCCCACAAGGTATTTTCATTGTCTTTCTGCTTTACCGAAGATAGAGTCTTGCACATAAATTATCCCCCATCTGCTTTCTTGAGAGCCATGTGATAATAGGAACATAGTTAATTATGGGGAAGGTCTGCTTCACAGTCATAGTTAGTATAGAGACCAATCAAATTCCATGGTACAAAGCTCCATTTGGGTGCCTTTTTATTCCTCACTTCCAAAACTCATGTATAGTACAGAAGGGCACACAAAATATACCCTCCTTTATTGAGGGCCAACCTACCATGATATACTGAAACATGCTGACAGGCCACGATTCATAGCTCTCTTCCCCAGAATTGTTTCAGAATGGATTCCTTTCAAAGGACAGAAGTCCCACCCAAAAAACAGGAGCCAATGGACTTTGATGAGCCCTCTCAAAAGAGTGATTCTATTATCTCTGAGGGTGTCTTATAAGGGTAAATTATGTAATGATTATAAAGAGATTTTATTTTCTTCACAGGGAAATAACATGATACATAAATCATACAGATTGCTGTCAAGTTGAAATGTTGCTCAAAACTATATACTTCTAACCAGGTGTGTGTTCTTTCTTTCAATACCAGAGGGCTGCTGTCATGAAATTAATTTGCTCCCCAAATGCTTAAGACTAGGACACGAGGGAAGCAGAGGTCAGACCTAGACACATGGACTGGGAAAAAGAATGACAATGCAGATTCTGATGACAGCTCTGTGCCGACACAGAGGCAGATGAGGAGAAAGACACAGAAACTTCGAAGGTGAAAAGGAGGATAAATGAAAAAGGGTCATCTGAAGAAAAGGAACATTTTAAAATAGCATTTCCCAGGAAAGTGGTAGGTTGAATTATTGTTTATGATGATACCAGTGTGTTTCTTTCTACTTAAGAGCAGCCTGGGGTTAAAGAAAGGAGACCATTAGTTAAAGACTTTATGTAAGGAGGGTCAGGAAACACAGAAAGCCAACTAGAAACCTAGCCTGGAAAATGAACATCACTGAATGCCCAATGACTTGTTAACAACAGGACAGGGAAACAGAAGGGATAATATCATTGGACAAATATATTCTGTTGTACCTTCTCATCACTGTATGTATTTTATTCTCGCAGATTTTTTTAAAGTTAAATATAACTTATATAACCTAGTCTTTTTAAGAGGAAAAATGGAAAACCAATATATGACATAGATGAAGTTAACTTTTAAAGTAAAAATTTTAAGGGTTGGCTGGGTGGCTCAGCAATTGAGCATCCGCCTTCGGCTCAGGTCATGATTCCGGGTCTGGGGATCAAGTCCTACATGGCGCTCCCCACAGGGAGCCTGCTTCTCCCTCTGCCTGTCTCTGCCTTTCTCTCTGTGTCTCTCATGAATAAATTTAAAAAATCTTTAAGCAAAAATTTTAAGAAGAAACAAACAGGATTGCTACAAGGGAGAGCGATGGAGGGATGGGGTAACTGGGTGATGGATATTGAGGGCACATGATATCATGAGCACTGGGTTTTATATAAGACTGATAAATCACTGAACTCTACCCCCGAAACTCATAATACACTATATGTTAATTAATTCAATTTAAATTTTAAAAATAATTTTTTAAAAAAAGAAGAAATGTTTTCCAACTGTAAATTTCATAAAATGGAAAACAAACTCAATTGGGGGCAAAAGGCAGTTCCAATTTGCAAGTACCAAGAGCATGGATTACCTCCCATCGCTTCGCTGTGATTTCTAATATTTGGGCAGTTCTTAAGGGTTCTGATGTTAAGGAAGTCATTATTGGGTATGATATGCATTTTTGTAGTTAAAATAACCTTTCTCCTGTGATTGAGAGTAAGAAGAGGAAAACTCTATTTATCATATTACTCTAGCTCAATAGCTATCTGCATAGATTACGTAGGAATATTGTTCCTGTGTTTCAGAACTCCATGGAGCTAGGAATTGTGGTGTAAGACATTGTATGCTCAGAGTCTTTAATCATAAGAACAAGGCCACATAAGGCAGATATACATGCAATTATACTTTCTTCAGAGAAGCAAATTCTTTTCTTACTGACAAAAGATTTGAATAAGATAAAGTATACACTGCTAACTAGATAAAGAAAAATATGACAAAGAGTGAGGTAGAAAGACCAACAGGTATCACTTCAGTGTTCTAGTGAAGGGGCCTAGAAAATAGAGAAGAAATAAAAGGCACAGAACTTGAAAAGTTGAAAGAATTTACCCTGGCCAGAAGGCACTTGTGCCTTTCACTACAGCAAATGAAACTATAAGGTTTGATGGAGGAAACGGACAATTTTGAAACAATAGAAAACATGGTTTGCAAGGTCCTTCTCCGACTATAGCCTGTCCCCGTATCCTCTTTCCTGAGCTATGAAGGCTTTAATCACTGAGCCCTAACAATGGCCTCATATCTTAGCATTGAGACTAGCTTTAGTTCCAAAGCCTGGGATGAGGGGCAATTCTATGGATCCAACCATATAAAAGACCTGGCATTTTATTAAAATATATAAAGAAAGGATGAGAAGAAAGCACATTCACAAATATAGAATGTTATACAGGCAAAAGTGTGAAATAGATATTCATAGAATCAAGAACTCTTAGCTCTGACAGCTACTTTAGAGGTAAGGAAGCTTAATCCTCATTCTCTTCTAAACAACTGAGGTGCTGAAAAAAATTAGAGCACCTCATACAGTAAACATAAATGTGTAATGAAGAATGATTTGCCCACCCTTTAGTCTATGGCAGAATTAGAAATAAAATCCCTCCTTTTCAATATTTTTTTTCTATCACACAGCACACCTATGCCTGGTTCCACCAAATCCAAAGAGTCTTGGGCATGCTTCCATTCTCAAGTGTGCCATTAATTAAATGTCTGACTTAGGCAAAGTAATTTCCCTCAGCCTCAGGAATGTGTAAATTACATTTCTTTTAAAAATTAAGAAACGTTTCTTCCAGTTTAAAGTGTCCATCCTTTAAACTTGGGGGTGTCTGGGTGGCTGTTGGTTAAGCATCTGCCTTTTGCTCAGGTCATGATCTCAGGGTCCTGGGATTGAGTCCAGCGTCAAGCTTCCTGCTCAGTGGGGAGTCTGCTTCTCCCTCTGCCCCTCTCCCAACCTGTGTGCACGTATGCATGTACGCACACGTGCTATCGCTCTCAAATAAAATCTTAAAAAATTAATAGTAATAGTGTCCATCCTTGTTGTTATTACAGTAAACTGACAGCCAATACTAAAGCATGAGCAAGTAATGCTCAAAATGATCAATTAGCAATAGATTATTTTCTCCTGGAAATCCACAAGTTGCCAAAGGATAGCTCAGAACCCCTTATTTGAAGCTTACGAAAAACTAAGTTACTATTGTCCTTGTTTTTCATTTTCTGAAATAGATGCAGGAAAATGTGGCCTTAGGGTAAAGTGTATTTATTTGGTCCACCCACAGGGCAAACTGCAATTACTCCTCACAAGGCCTAGCAGTGGAGCCAGCCTCTGCCTAACTGTGAGGAAACAGTTCTCACAGGAGGTTTGACAACTAAAACTCTCCTAGGCCAACTAATATGGAAAATTATCTTTGGGTATGCCCCCAGGGTTTTCATCTCATCTCAAAGGAAAACCAATGGACCAAGAAACCAAAGAACTTTTAGTATCAGTGACTTGATATTATCACCCCAATCTTAGCAATAAGCCATCAAAATGAAATTGCTAAAAGTTACACTCACACATGTGCTCCTTCACATCACAAAGGTAAACAGACTAGGAGAATCCTATACTTAGGTATTTGTCAATATCCAGCACATGGATAATTTTTTAAATTAAAGACTACTGAATTTTAAATAAATAGCATTCTGCTTTTCTTAACAACAACAACAACAACAAAAAAAACTGTCTCCCTTTTCATCATGCATTCTTTGCTCTATTTTTTTAAGTTTTATGGATTTTCCTCCCCAGCGTTAGGTGAAGTACCCTTTAAACTATACTTCTTTATTTTTATTATTTTTTTTTTTAATTTTTATTATTCATGATAGTCACACAGAGAGAGAGAGAGAGAGAGAGAGGCAGAGACATAGGCAGAGGGAGAAGCAGGCTCCATGCACCGGGAGCCTGACGTGGGATTCGATCCCGGGTTTCCAGGATCGCGCCCTGGGCCAGAGGCAGGCGCTAAACCGCTGCGCCACCCAGGGATCCCAACTATACTTCTTATAATTGTTTTTGTGTAATACTTCCAGGAAACGTGGAAAATCAGCTTACACCTTCTCATGTTTAATTTAAATTAACCATGACATATTCATGTTGTTTCTCTCTAAATTCATAACCAAACAGACAAAACTATTGCTATATATAACTATACATCATAGTTATATATACATATATATATATATATATGCACACATATATAATTAAACCTTGAAGTAAACGATGTCACTTTAAAGAAAATTTTGGCAGTCAGGTTTGGGTGTATCTAATGTGCTGGCTCATTTTCCTCTAATTAGAAACACTCTGGGAAAATCCTTCAAGGGGAATCGCTATGGATGACAAGAAGGGATTTTGCTTTGGTTATCCGGGCCTTGTCTTCTCAATTAATTATAACCAAGCTGGGGAAAGTATGACTCCTGAAGCAATTAACATATGCTTTAGACAAGAAGAGTGAAGAAATCAAAATGATAGTGACTGGGTGACCTAACCCAGACAGGAACTAACTCATTATTAGGCATTGTTCTGAAAATGAAATGTAATGAGGTGAGAGGAAATAGTTCTGATTTATAGACAGAACAAACCACTATACCATCACAAGAAAGGGTCTTAAACACTCTAACAGGGGGAAGAAGTCTTTTAAATAACAGAAAGCTACTGAGGAAGGGAAAATAAGGGGCTTACAGTTTGTATCTATACCCAAAGACATATTTTTTACATGTTAGCCCACTTCAGTACAGATGAGGTCCAAAGAGCAAGCATTCTGGGTTCTAATCCTGACTCCCATCACTTACGAGCTATGCATCTTTAAGAAAGTTATTTAACTTTCTTTACTCAGTTTTCTCATCTGTAAAATGAGAAGCACATTCATACCTACACCTTTAAAAGTTGTTGGAACGTCAAATAAGGTAATCGCTGTAAAGCAATCATAATAACAGGTATAATAGGTGCTATAGAAAAGTATTAGCTACATTTAGTGTTAGTTTAATATGCTCTCTGGGAAGCTCTTACATAATCCAACTCATGTTTTGTTCCTTTTTCCCCCATCATCCACTCTATTTCATTCAACTAGGTCTTTTCTCTGCCCCCAATTGCAACTTGCTTTTTTTTTTTTTTTCCGGTCTCTCAAGGGATTCATTTCCTAGGGTTGTCATGACAAATTACCATGAAAGGAAATGGGCGGCTTCCAACAACAATTTTGATGTCTCAGACTCTTGGAGACTAGAACTCTGAAGTCAAAGTATAAACTGGGTTGGTTGGTTCCTTCTGGAGGACTTGCCTCTCTATCTGGCTCCTGACAGTGCTGTCATCCTTGATATTTCTTGGCTGTGGATGCATCACTTCAGTCTCTACCTCCATCATCACATGGCATTCTCCCTGCATGTCTGTGTTCAAACCTCCCTCTTCTTATAAGGACACCGATCATTGGATCAGGACCCATCCTAATCTAGTATGACCTCATCTGAGCTTGAGTGTATCTGTAAAGACCTTATTTCCAAATAAGTACACGTTCAAAGCTATCACTGAGTAGAGATTAAGCATATCTTTTTGGAGGGACACAATTCAACACGCAACACTAGGTTTTTGCTCAAATAGGTTCTCATTCTTGACATTCTCTCCCTCTCATCTATAGTCTATACTTCTGTTGTTTCCACCCTTCATAACTGACATAGTTTTTAATCCATCCCCAACTACTACTGCAATCCTCCTTCTTCATGTTACCATGCAGTTGAGAACTTAATGTTTCTGGTATCAGTTCTGTCTGCCTCTCTAGACTCAGCTACTAAAGAGCAAGTGAATCTTAGGACATTTCCCATTCCCCATAATACCAGTACTCCTCTGGGCAGAGAGAGGACCCTGTATAAATAGGGTTTAGTAGTTTGTTGGTTTAACAAATGCAACTATATGTATTGTTTGCCTCTGTTTATGAGATAATTGGGGGGGGGGGGGGATGAAGGAACAACAGATATTCAAGTTGTGTCTTATTTATGATGTTTATTAGACCAGGAAGTTAGCTTGAGAGCATTTAAACAAGCCATTTTATTAAAAGGCATAGTCTTTGATCCTTGAGCAAAAGCAGCTTAAACTCTAGTTGGGAAGAAAGAATAGACAACAATTAGAGGGGATAAAAAGCTTTATATATGTTCTGGTATTATATAATTATACACCAATTTTACGAATTCTGGCACGGAAATAGCTAGAAAATAAAGCAACACGTGATAAGAAGCTACTTATGTGGGACAAACTACAAAGGCAAAATGAAACTTTGATTTCTTCTTTTCTAAATAAGAAATCATATTTAGATATCTTGTGGATGAGAGTAGGGTTAATTCCCTTTTGTTTAAGTTAATTCACAAAAAAAAAGATGTTGATGTCATTTGATGACCTGATGATTATAATGTCTTACCATTTAAGGGGCTTGCAGTCTGAGTCTAATTCACTCACACAGTGAGCAACAGAAAGCTATTTGCTTACACACATGTCATATAATATTATCCCAGACCCTATAAAGACCTTGACGCAAAGTAGTTCCTCTTCTCTCTAGCTACAGCAGAACTTGAAATCTTAGGACCATAAGAAACATCCTAACTATTGCTTCAGGAGTGCCCTAACTACAGAATTTCAACCCTTACATTACAGCTGAAAGCTGTCTACTGGATGTTCTAACTCAGTGGACCACACAAGACCAAGTTTAATCTCTTTCCCCCATGACAACCCTTCAACAGCTGAAAGCAGTGTTCTGTCTCACAGCATTTTCCTTCTCTCTAGCTTAAGCCATATGACACCTTACCAGGCCTCTTTCTCTTCTGATCACGTCACCTGTGTGTGCCCCACCTTGTCTATCATCCTGGTAAAGGATGATGCCAGAACTGAATAAAACCTCCAGGTGCCCACTGACAGCCACAGCATATTTATAGTACAACACCCTAGGAATATCTGCATGTCTCTCATCTCTTCTCCATCCCCAGGTGTGAGCCCAGGTCTTTACTGAAGAGAAATTACTTTGACAGCCTCTTTATTGGACCACTCATCACTCCAACCCTCATATTTTCCTACTTCTTTAATAATAAATTTGTGACATAAGATAACAGCACTTCCATTATTTAACTATCTCAGTAGGACCTCTATTTTCAGCATTAATGTCAAAAAAATTCAATTTCTTAGAAGGATGTGAGAGTCTAACAGTAAGTGTCAATATGGCATAATTTTCAGCTTACTTTTTGTCAGCTTCCTCCCTGCTTGTTATGGATTGCGTTGTGCCCTTCCAAAATTCATATGTTGAAGTCCTAACCTCCAGTACCTCAGAATTTGACCTTGTTTAAAATAAGATCATTCCACCTATAGTTAGTTAAGATGAGGTCATTGTAATGGACTCTAATCCAATATGACCAGTGTTCTCCTAGAAGGGAAATCTGAACAGAGACGCATACAGGGAGAATGAAGATGAAGATGTGGCGACCATCTCCATGTGATGATGAAGATGGGCAGCTACAAGATGAGATGCCAGGCCTGAAACAGATCCCTCCCTGTCAGCTCCCAGGAGGAACTAACCTTGTCAAAGCCTTGATTTCAGACTTCTAACCATTAGGAGTTGTGAGGCAAATTTCCTTAGTTTAAGCCACCCAGTATGTGGTACTTCAATATGGCAAACTGATACATCACTTCTTACTCTCCACAAAAAAGTCCTCAGTGCCAATGAATGAAGATATGATGAAATGTTCATTAATTAGCTTTTATCTCTAAGAAACCACCCCCAAAATGACTAGTTTAAAACAACCACCACTTTTCTAACTCATGATTCTACAGATTGCCAAATTGAGCTAAGCAGCTCTGGTCTAGGTCAGGTTCAGTGGATTTCAGCTGAGCCCACTCACGCATCAAAGGTCATCTGGTACTGACTAGACTATGATGACCTTGGATGGGGCATTTAAGAATGATGGACCTCTCTCCACATGGTATCTCATCCTCCAGCAAGCTGGCCCCAGCAGTTCCAAGAAGCAAAAGAGTAAGTCCCAACATAAGGGAATATCTCAAGTCTCTTCTTACATCCCATTTGCTACAATCCCATCAGTCAAAGCAACTCACGAGGCCAAGCCAGATTCAGGGCTGGGGAAATAGACCACTTCTTTATGGGAGAAATGTGAAGTGATAGTATTGCAAGGATATGGAGGCAGGGAGGGAATGAACATACAACCATTCTTGCAACCACCACATTCTTATTCTTATTGTGACCACAAATTCTTATTGTAAACCCCACAGAGGGTATAAGTCATTGTGCATGTAGTACTTAAAATCACACAAAGTTTTTAAAAAGCAGACATGCTCCCTGCTTTTATGTCTTATATCATCTATCATCTGAGGTGATATTTAACATGAGAAAACTTAATATGTAAGATAAAGGTATAAAATAAAAGTATCCTATGGCCAACAAATATCATCAATAAACAGAAAATAGGATGCACAGTCTGGAGAAAAAAAAATATCCTCCAGTTGAATCACCAGCACAGGTGATTCTGTCCAAGGGATATTTGTCAACATCTAGAGACTTTGTTGTCACAACTAAAGGGCAAGAAGTTTCCACTGACATCTATGGGTAGAGGCCATGGATCCTCCTTAACATCCTACAATGCACGGAACGAACTCTCACAACAAAGAATTCTCGAGCCCAGAATGTTATTAGTACTTCTGCCATTAGGAAGCCCTGTTTTAGCCTGAAGATTCTTACCAACTCCAGCAAACCTGGGGTGCCAGCTACTCTCATTATTGCTGCCTGTTTTCAGTACTTCCATTTACTTGAAACTATCAGGAGCAATAAAGCATTTCTTCAGCCCCTGCAGCGGGCAAGCCCTGCTGTCCTGCTGTGCCCTCCAAGGCACCAGGGATAGAATGATAAAAAGGACTCTGTCCTGCCTTCCAGAAGCCCAGGGTCCAGGAGGAGCAGGCTTCCTCCATCCAGGCAGCACCTCCTGTGCACCTGGTACCTAGCTGTACCTCTGCTGTAGGTCACGGCTGCTCACTGATGTGTGCGCCTCCTGTTGGGCTACAGGCTTCTGCGGAGCAGACTTCCTCTCATTCACCTCTGGATTCTCAGGGCCCATGAACTTTGCTGAATAAACCAGGTGAAGGGCAAATTAAGGAGTGCTCTAGCCATCGCGTTGTAAAGTGAGTGAGGTATATCATGTGTAAGCCCTGAAGGATGCAGGAAGGAACGTAAAAATGGGTTGCCAGTACCTACACTCACACATCTCAGATTCTTGCACCACCGCCTCTCCCCAACAAAAAAAGACAAAAATAGCATTGTGATTCTTCTTCATGTAGAATTAAAACTCAATGAGGTGTCTGGATGAATGACCAACTGTCCTTTCTCCAGGAAAGCTTGGTCTTCTTCTATGATTGCCCAGTGCCATTTAAGGTGATCACTACTTCTAGGTCACTGAATATGTTTACCTATTACTTGATTTGTGGGTTTTTCAGTTGAAGCCTTTCCTCTGTTGTCACTGGTACCTAAACATTTTTTCACTATTTGTTTGAATAAATAGCCTCCTAACATTTTACTCCCACATAGTTTAATAGTCATCAAAAAACTGTCATTTAAAAATACTTCCCCCTGTGTGCAAACATCTGGCCTACCCACTTAGCGTTTGAAATAAGTAGTAATTATCTAGACTCTGCTTTGGCATGATATCGGATGGCAACTTAAAATCCCAGCCTCTATTCCCAGACCTTGCTGTTTGTTACTGAGCAGAATTCACTCGATTGGAACTTGAGAGTTTAATTTAGTACAGCATTCTCTTGCCTCCCAAAATTTATAATTAAGTGCTTGGCACTGCTCAGCCATATATTAAGTAAAATTTTAAAAATCTAAAAATGGTTCTGGATAATGGACCTATGTCCAAGGCAAGAAAATTCTGCAGTTTGAATTCTAAGACTGTGACACCGTGGAATTAGAAAGTGTTTAAAAACAAACCTAAAATGGAGAGAGAAAGAAAGAAGAACCTACTAAAGCATCATCGAAGACCCTTTCACAAGCAGGAGTTTGTTCATTCACGAGTGAGGCTGGTCTCTTGACATCACTTACACTGATTTCTTTGCAGTGGAATCTTGTTGCAGTAACACCGGGTTACGTAGGTCTTACTTAATCTGCACAACTCCATAAATGGGATGTGCCCATTTGTGAAAGGGATTGTCTAATTACCAAATCTATTTCTGCTTCTTCTGGGGGCTACACATCTACAATTCTCAGTCTCCATGTGTAAGACTACCAGCAGATTTGGCCAGTGGAATGCGAGCTAAGGCAAAAGATGCCATGTGTCATGATTCATGGTCTTCCCCCTCTGCTGTCCTGACCTGGAGAGGCACAATAACATCAGAAGCCTAAGTTAAGGAGGGCAGAGCCAAATGGCATGACCATGAACACTAACTTATTATGGAAATCTTAAGAATTACCATGTAAGCAAGTTTTTACAGAAATAGTTCTTTTTTTTAAGATTTTATTTATTTATTCATGAGAGAGAGAGAGAGGCAGAGACACAGACAGAGGGAGAAGCAGGTTCCATGCAGGGAGCCTGATGTGGGACTCGATCCCAGGACTCCAGGATCATGTCCTGGGCCGAAGGCAGGCACTAAACCTCTGAGCCATCCAGGGATCCCCAACAGAAATAGTTCTTACAGAAATATTCTTACCTACTGCTCTCTCCCACAGGGCTTACCTCTCCATTTTTAAAAATATATTTCATTACACACTGTCTGAGATACTAGACATTTAATTATGCATTTCTTTGTCTGTCCCCATTCCCTAAATTAGAATGGAAGCTCCACGCAGGTGGATATATTGTCTGTTTGTTCACTGCTTTATTTCTAGTTCCTAGAACAATAACAAGCACACTTAGTATCTCTGATGGAACCGTGCCTAGTGTAGAGTCCAAGTGACACACAGGGCCACTGCATTACACAAAGGAAAATGAGTAACGGGGACAATCCTGATGGTGTAAGGCAGGGGTGGCTGTGATACAGGAGTGCCATGAATGGAATAGAGGAGCAGGGGTCTTCAAGACCACCCAGAGATTTCCATATTCATCTTTCCACTTGGCTTGTTGCAGAATATAATGTTCTATACGTATGTGTGTACCTTTAACAATATGGGGGAAAATCGGTTCTTATATGGGAGACAGATTTGCAAGCAGGAAAAGTAAAGAGAAGCTGAGGGCACTAAATCTTCTACCTGCAATGTTTACCTTCTACTTTTGCTCAACCACATGAAAGAAAGCTAAAAACTATATTGAACTGCAGGGTAAAAATTTTCAAAGGAAAATATAATTAGAATTCAGAACTACATTAAAAATAATAGTGCAGTGATGGCAACACATTAGTCACGGTTTCTACCCATCCTAAGAAAAGAATTAAGGTCAGAAGCAAAAGAATACTTAATATTCATGTACACTTTGCTTTAAGAAAACTGAATATATGAAAACTTAATTCAAAAAAATCAGATAATTTAGGGAGTGATTTTTTTATGGTGAAAATAAAAGAATTTATTGCTCTACAAGAGTAACTTTATGATTAGTTTAAGTACAGAATTTTCAGTGCGTGCCTACATATAAATACTTGGCAAGCTAAGAACTTTCCCGACTAAAAAGGAATCCTCCTTAGTATGAGACATTTAATGTGATTTTGAAAAGCAATGAACAGGAACACATTCTAGAATTATTCACACACATTTGTCCCATGTAAAGACACCGTACACAGAAACATTCTCTCGATTTTTGTAGGATGCAGAGATTGTAGACATTCACAGAATATAGTAAAGTGAATATTCTCAAATATTTATTTTAATAAATATGTACCATGTAAACTGTGCACAACATTTTTCCATTGTAAGAGTAGTTACAGGAAACTACACTCTTGGGAACAGCCATTATGATCTTACATTCCAACCAATAGGAACAAAGCAAAGTCAACCAAACAGAATTAAGTGATGCAATGGTTATAAATCGACTTCACACACGTACAGAATAGAGATTTGTGACAGCTGTGAGGCCTATAGCCATGAACTATAGGGGATGCAATAACAGTTTATAAACATAGAAGTGAATTAAAAAATTAAATTGTCTGCAGCTAATGATTAAATATAAAATATTAAAGTATTATGCATTGAAAATGTTCACAAAATAAAGAAAAAAATCCCAACTCCAGGGGTTTTGCTTGGGGGCTGCTATGACATAAAAAGGAAGCAAGGACAGTGGGAGACTAAGGAGACCCTGGCTTGTGGCCAAACTCTTTCAACTAGAGAATCTCTAGCATGTTAGTAACACTAGAGTTCAGGTAAGTTTGGAAAACGGTTTTCCTGCTAAAATTTTTTATAAAAGTTTTTATAATTGTATAACGAGGGTGATTTCACCACACTTGTTTTACAGAAGAACACTTAATCCCAGAGATAAAGTGAATTTCTCAGGATCTGTCAATTAATGTCTTAATTAAAGTCTCCAGATTACCAAATCTGCTATACTTCTAGTTGATGGTGTTGTTATCAATAATCAATGTATTAGAATCTATAGCATATATTGGAGAGATTATAGAGAATTACTATAACAGAAATACCGAGGTGAAAAAAATATATATATGGAACTTTCTGGTATTTGCCCAAAAGAGATGAAAATCAGTCTCTTTTTTTTGGATTTTTAAATTTTATTTAAATTCAATTAATTAACATATAATGTATTATTGGTTTTAGAGGTAGAGGTCAGTGATTCTTCAACCTTATATAATACCCAGTGCTCATTACATCACATGTCCACCTTAATGTCCAATGCCCAGTTACCCCATCCACCCACCTCGTCCCCTCCAGCAACCCTCAGTTTGTTTCCTGTGATTAAGAAGAGTCTCTTATGGTTTGTGTCCTTCTCTGATTTTGTCCTGTTTTTTCCTCTCTTCCCCATGATCCTCTGTTTTGTTTCTTAAATTCCATATATGTGTGAGATCATATGATAATTGTCTTTCTCTGACTTATTTCACTTAGCATAATACACACTAAGTCTATCCACATCATTGCAAATAGCAAGATTTCACCTTTTTGATAGCTGAGTAGTATTGTGTGTGTGTGTGTGTGTGTCTTTTTTATCCTTTTATCTGTCTCAGTGGACATCTGGGCTCTTTCCATGTTTTGGCTATTGTGAACATTGCTGTTATAATCATTGGTGTATAGGTACACCTTCGGATCACTACATTGGTATCTTTGGGGTAAATACCAAGTATGAAAACCTATGTCTACACAAAAACCTGCAAATAGTATTTATAGCAGCTTTATTTATAATGGCTAAAACTTGCAAGGAACCCAACCGTCCTTTAGTAGGTGAATGGATTAATAAACTATGGTGCATCCAGAGAATGAAATATTCAGCACTAAAAAACTCAGCTATCAAGATATGAAAGACATAGAGGAGGTTTAGATGCATATCACTAAATGAAAGAAACCAATCTGAAAAAGATTACAGAGACAGAAGGAGAGTGATTTTAAAATCATTGTGAGCAAACTTCGTGGAAAATGGTTTGAGAGGAGGTTGAAGGGAGAAGCAGAGAGCAAGGTCCTGAGTTGGAAATTTCTGGTGCAATGAGAAGACATTGGAGAGTTTATGCAGAGAGTAACATGGCTCAATCTACAACATGTTAAGAGCATAACACAGAGCAGGGAGTTTGTGTGGAGGAGGGTTTGTAGGGGGAAGGGTGGAAGCAGGAAGAGGACTAAGGAGGCTATTGGATGAACCCAAATCAGTTGAAAGATGATAATAATTTGGACAAAGGTGGTGAAGATGGAGGCAGGGAGCAGTGGATCTGAGGGAGATGTCCAGGAGGTAGACACAGCAGAGTTTGCTGATGTGGGGAATAAGGAAGAAAGAAATTTGAGATAAGCCCTTGACATTGTACAGAGTTCAGACAGAATGAGAGCTGAGAAAACACCATGCTCTGGGGGGGGGGGGGGGGGAAACCACACAAAACAAAACAAAAACTCATCTCTGAAGCATTTCCAAATTATACAGAAAAAGAAATAATCACAGGAAAGACACATGTGGCAGCAGTTCAAAGACAGCATAATAACAGTCTTTAAAAAGCCATTATATGACTGCTACATTTGTCGCTCAAGTGATGACTGGAGCCTGACCAGGGAATTCAGATGAAAAAGTAACAGGCAACATGAGATATACTTCATAAAAGTTAGAAATGCAGAAGTTAAATAAAGGCAGATTTCCTTCACACAAACCATACTTAAGCCTGAATGATTTATATATTTATTTCATTTTTATGAGTGCATTTGTATAGGATTTTGGAGGGTTTTCTTTCAGCAAATAGATCAGAAACTATCCCCTTAAATGAGAGTTGGCCCCTTCAAAATAACCACTCTCGGAGAAAATAGACTTATTCTAATGATACTGCAATTGCTAAAAAAAAGTTTTGAAGCTCCTCTGTCATGTTTACTTCCAGAGCCAGCAGCTCCTTCTCAGAGCCAGCCTATGTCCTTTGAGGGGGCGCCTAGTCATAGTCTATGTGATGCAGAGCAGTGGACCAAGCTTTGTGGGTGTTCTCAGAGAGGGCATGGCAGTGGGCCCAAGCCCCATGGTGTGTAGAGTCCGTCACACACACAGAAGCACTCAGATGCCACAGAACTTCTCTATGGGTCTGATGGACAAGATAATTGCCTGGGTTGAATTATTCATGAGCAACACCATTGACATTAAATCCACACTGTATCCAGGGACAGTTTCTTTGGTGTAACTTTTTTTCTCAGGTCAAGGATGATGGTGTCTTCCACCCCAATTTTGATAGTTTCTCTCCACATCGTCATATGTATGACATGTTTTACCGCTGATTTCTATTTTCCTTCATTTTGGCTGGTGCAGGATGGGGAAAGAACCCTAATGCCGAATGTGAAGGTTTCTATGTGGCTGTTCTTCAGTACAAAGCACGTGAACAACTTTTCAGAACTTGATTTGAGTTTTTAAGAATATTTAGACATCTTCGTCTAAAGTGTGCTCTTTAGCTGCCATTCTCATAGTTAACTATTTATTTGAAGGCACTAAATGTCTAACCTTTTCAAAGATTCTGTAGATCATAGTATAAAAGAATGAGTGGTCCCAACATTTTCAGGCACACTTTATTCCTCTGCAAAATGGAGGACGATTAACATTGTTTTTTCTCATAAGCTTCTTCTGACATGTTTAGTGTTTCAGTTGCTTATTTGTTAAACAACACATGGAGAAAAAAAAAAAAAAAGACCTGAATTACTTGCTCTCAAAAATTGCCACTATTTTATGTTTTGTCACAAAGCAATATGTAATTCCACTCACTTCCTTTGCTGCCACAAAAATGATGGGGCCAGACATGAAAGCATTGCTATTACAGGTGGAATAGGAATTTTTATTAGTCTTTCAAGAGTCCGAATTTAATTGCATCTGTACTCAAATTTACTATACAGGATAAAGCATTTATTGTAACCTTTCTTTATAATTGATTTCCATAATGATTTTACTTCCTATGAAGAACAAAAAGAAGTATTTCATCTTTTTAAGCAACTCAAAAAGCAATTTTTTTTCCAGGCTTAGACATCCCCCACTTTTTCCTTCCATCCCTAAACACACACCCACTTGATAAAGGAGATTCCTCCCAAAGAGTTAGGATCATGGAAATATGTTACTTGAAGGCAAGATTTCCTTTGAGTATAATAGAGATCGGGGCTCTAGTCTCAAAGAGGGAGGAAGGAGAGAGTGGATATAATGAGAAAAGACGGTCTTTGGAATGCACCCCCAGATGGTCTCAATGTTATATTATCTGTAACGTTAGTAGAGTCTACTCTGCAATAGAGTTGTAAGATATTCGAGATGTGACTACTACCTGGACTCTCCTGCCACAAATAAATATAGAGAAGAGGGGAAAGATGCTTTAGCAGCCTGTTGTGGCTAACAGGTAAAAGAGTAGTCCAAATATTTTTTTTATACTGTCATTAATACGACTGTTTTTGTTTGATCCAACTTGAGGTCACTAAAAAGTTCATTATCAGGACTTGTTTTTTATTGAAAAGCAAACAAAGGTTATTTTAAAATGTATTATTCTTTTATTTTCAATACTATTCTTAATGCAAGTCCAAATTTAAAAACAAGACTTTATTTTAAAGATGGACCATAGGCAGCCCGGGGGGCTTAGCAGTTTAGTGCTGCCTTCAGCCCAGGGCCTGATCCTGGGGACCCGGGATTGAGTCCCGTGTCGGGCTCCCTGCATGGAGCCTGCTTCTCCCTCTGCCTGTGTCTCTGCCTCTCTCTCTGTGTCTCTCATGAATGAATAAATTAAATAAATAAATAAATAAATAAATAAATAAATAAATAAATAAATAAGATGGACCCTAGATGGGCAGATATCTTTCATTAATATTGATAGAGCATAATATGTGATGAAAAGACTTTCCTAATACTTCATAAAAAGTCAACAGCATGTGAAATATGTCACTATTTATAGCCAGACTATTTTATTTGAAATATTGTTTAATTAATGCCTAATAAGCCATCAAAACCAAAACTATAGTATATTCTTAAATCTTTCAAAGCTACACAAAACCTACAGAAAATTTAGAGTAAAAAAAAAACAACAACAACAAAGAAAATTTAGAGTACATGGTTTAAAGAATACTTTCTTCTAGGGATCCCTGGGTGGCACAGCGGTTTGGCGCCTGCCTTTGGCCCAGGGCGCGATCCTGGAAACCCAGGATCGAATCCCATATCGGGCTCCCGGTACATGGAGCCTGCTTCTCCATCTGCCTGTGTCTCTGCCTCTCTCTTTCTCTGTGACTATCATAAATAAATAAAAATAAAAAAAAAAAAGAATTCTTTCTTCTAAAGCCCAACTCTTGTTGTGAGTATAAGAATGTTCATTTCTCAAATCAACAAACAACCCCATAAATACATTCATCGTGTATTGGAGATTTTTTTCTCTCTTTTTTTTTTTAAGGATTTTATTTATTTATTCATGAGAGATTCAGAGAGAGAAGCAGAGACATAGGCAGAAGGAGAAGCAGGCTCCTCACAGGGAACCCAATGTGGGACACCATCCCAGGACCCCAGGATCATGCCCTGAGTGGAAAGCAGATGCTCAACCACTGAGCCACCCAGGCGTCCCTGTGTTTGAGATTTTACTAGCACTCAGAACACTTCTGCCGCTGTGAACCTACAACCAGTACATTTCTTATATTGCTTATTTCTCTAATGAATGAAATTCTAGGAATATATAAGTGAACTTCTTAAAGAGATAGAACATAAGCAACTCATGCCTGCTGTAGATGCAGGCAGCCTTTCTCCATTCTGAAGTATCTCAGAAAAATAAAACCGCTTGATTATTCAATAGATTTTATCATAACAGACCAGTTATCCATGTGCATGATGTAAACAGTACTCACTTCAGATGTTTTATGACCCTATGTATCCTTCCAGGTTTGAGATAAATCAATCCAGCACTGGCAAATCACACAAAAGACTAAACTGATGCAGGTTTACAATTCCATTTATGTAGAAGAATCACCACTCACTCAGACCTACATCCTCTTCTACTCAATCACTACTTCCCTGTCCTACAGAAAAGGACTTTGTTTTAGGAGGCCAGCTTTTGTAGACTTTTGTAGACTTTTGTTTTATTTTGTTTTTATTGTTTCTCTTCATTGATAGCCCATTTACTTGCTCAACATCTTTCTAACTCTCTGTTGGGAGGTCATGATTATTTTCCTTATCATCTCTCTCTATTCTTCTCTGCCTTTGACTTTTTTCCCCTCCTTTTGCTGGCTACTAGAGGATGTCAAGTCAAACAATGTTGTCCAGTTTACCCAGGTTTTCGTAACGAGATTTTGTTCTCTCTCAATCACCACTCTTTTTTCACTCTTTCTGTGTAGTAGTCCAGGTCCTTCCAGAAGCAGATGCCACGATGGGATTAAATGCACAAAGACTATATTAGGGGGAAAGACAGAGCAAAACCAAGGAAATATAGAGAAAGCCATCAGACTGCTGTGCAAGTCTGACCCCAGCAAAGGAGACAAGGTTTGGGGAAGCATCCTGGGCTTCTCTACAGGTAAGAAAGGATCAGGGTTGGTAGCATCTACAAGGTCAGCAAAAGTGCCAGCCCTCAGCAGGTGGGCACCTCTGCATGCCCGGAGAATCTTAAGGATGCTGTGGCATAAACATCCTCAGGGCAACCATGTAAATGTCTCTTCTCATCTTTTGGGTTCCCAGATTTTCTCCCACCATGGCCCTGGCAGTAGCCTTGGCAGTCCATAAGACCAGGCCTCCTCTGCGCATTCAAAGGTCTCTGAGGTCTGGGACCCCTATAGGTAATAAGAGGCGTCTTGATAGGCTACTTTGAAAGTTCCCTGGATCTTACACTTAACCTGCCTTTTAACAGTCTTCAGTCTCTCCTTATCCTTATCTCATTATTATATCATCCAGGGTTTCAATACAACTTGCAGCAACCAGCCAGCTCCAATGACTTGTAGGCACTGAATGGTCTACCAGAAATGAGCCCTCTTGCTTATAACAAGAGTCTTCAATAACACAGTATATTACTATTTCCTATTTCATCTTTTCCACTCAATCACTCCTGTCTCCAGGAGTGAGTTCTTCCAAAGTAACTACTTCTGCAAGCCCTTGTTTCTTCAGGCTCTACTTTCTGGTGAACTTAAACCAAGATAGTTGGTTCTTGGAATGTATAGGGAGAAAAGACACTTGGGATGGGATCCTGGACCTAGGTCATAACCAGACATATGGGAAGATCAATGAAATGTTAGTGGGTGGGAAGCACCTAGGGGGCTCAGTCGGTTAAGCATCCAAGTTGTGATTGCAGCACAGGTCATGATTTCATGGGTCTTGTGATCATGCTCCACATAGGGGGGCCACACTCAGTGGAGAGTCTGCTTGAAGATTCTCTCCCTCTTCCCCTCCCCCATTCTCTCTCAAATAAATAAATCTTTTAAAAAATGGGCAGCGTGTAGAAGCACCTCAGAACTAAGACTGGTCACAGTGGAGTTGGAAGCATTTGTTTAGATAGTAGTTCTAGCACTTGAGCAGTATAGGGAAATAGTGTATTCATAAGGATTGTGGTGGTGGCTGGCTTTTGTTGCCTTGGAAGTCTTAAAGAGAGACCTGCAAAGATATAAAGACTTAAGAGATCTCTCTTCGCTAGATGACCCTGAACATGAATAAAAACAGACAGATCAAAGTGAATGTAAAAACTAGTAGAAGATATCATTAGATGTGGCACTTAGAATATGGCCACTGCTGAATGGACTCCCCTGTGAATGAACCAGAGAGGAAGCCCTCACCAAAACAGTGGGCAGAAAACAAACCATTCCAAAGTGACCAAGGGCAGCCTGGGAAAGCAGAGTGGGGAGTGAGAGTATTTTATCCAATGCAGATGGCAGCTGCAGGTAAATACTCAGACTGCCATTTTTCACAAGGATATTCCTTGCAGTGTCCTCTGTTTTGCAAAGGTTTTTGTGGACTAGAACCCATCTTGCCTATAGCAGTGACATCACTAATGTATTACCTGCCGTGTTCTTCCCATTCCCTCATTTCTCCTACCTGTGGTCACCTCCTAAATGAATTGCATGTAACTAAGTTCTTGTCTCAGGCTTTGCTTTCAGGAGAACCCAAACTAAGAGTGGGCAATAATCAGCTCTGCCTACATGTCAGAGGACTCTGTGGAGGTCCCAGCCTAAGGAACTGTGCCAAGGGAGCACCAAGCCAGCCCAGAGTCTCAGTCATACCTGCCTCAGTACATAGGGTGCTGACAGAGCATGCCCAGCACAGAAAATGCTTTTGGATTTTGCATTGCTCATCTACTGTCTTTCCTCGGGTCTAATATATCCACCTGGTTCTAGGTTTCTGAATCCAAAGTTTGGCTACATAACCTAGTGGTTGTTAAGAACTCCTGCAAGTTAAAAGTAGTGGTCAACTGCTAAAAACAGTGAAGAGGTTAGCCTATTATGGAGTTCGAGATTCAGGTAAATGGGGAACATTATAGGACTCCAGTTATCAGAACAGTGACTAGGTAAAGATGTGGATAAGGGAACAACGTGAGAACCTCCTTATAAGAATAAGCATCAATTTAAGAGTCATACTTCTGATAACATTACCTTGAGGCCTCATTCCTGAACATATTCATCCCAGACCCTGAAATGTGGTTGAGCCCAGCCATAATCAGTCATCGGGAATGGGGTGTGGCATTTGTATGGTCTCATCAGCATTTGAGCTGATTTCACAACTTCAAAACTATCAGGACATTCCTTAGAAGAGTCTACCCTCATAAAAGTGGAAATGAAGCCAGAATACCAATCCTGCACTATTCCTACAGATAAGTTGAACAGTTTTCATAAATAAGTCTCAAAAATGTCTCAATCCTTTCATTGGTAGATTAAAGAAACAGACCCCTTAAGCACAATTTTTTTTTACTTTATTCTACAATGTAATTATCAATAGATTAATATATTTTACAGACATTTATAACAGTATCTATACCTATTCCTGTCTAAACATCCTCCTCCCTTTTCTTGATCAAAATCAGTATTAGCCTAATTTTTTTTTCAGATATAAGAAAAACACGGTCTGTGAGATCATTACTTTCAACCTTCTGTTTTCTCTGCAATACACCCAAAGTTTCACTCATGAATTTCCCCTAAACATCAGCATGCTAAATATTGTTTCTCCATTTATAATTATGTTAGGAGCATCATGTTAGGACCTACTCTCCTATGTCTTTATATATGTTAACTCACAAACTTCACTTATATTCTTTAAAAACTTATTTTAGTGCTGCCTCACCCACATCTTTCTAGCTTCAGGTTATGTCTCTACCCTTCTTCATTTAGTCTCAACTTTATGTCCCAGGTCATATCATCACTTATATTCTAATTATAGGTCAAATAAAGCAATGCCATCAATTCCATGGCCCCTTACAGATAAATTGGTGGGCTCAACAACCTTTGAAACATACCCATTAAACTTCAAACATTTAAAAAAAATGTATATTCACAAACTCACATAAATTCTTTTTTAGTGATACTGAGACCTGTAAGCAATGAATTTAGGTTGTGTTGTTCACGTATGGAAAGTAGTCTCTGTTATTTAGGCACTGACTTGGCTGTAATAATGCTAATGCTGACATTTTCCTTACAAAACAATATAGACTCTACATTTATGAAGATAGAACTTCACAGCAATCATGATCACTTTTATCCAACATTTGTAACGCTGCGGATGCTGTGCTGGGAACCAGAGGAAACAAGTTTTAAACATGGACATATTAATAGACATGGCACGGGCCATTATCTGAAGAACTAATGCTTGAAAGCCAAGAACTAATAGCTGAAGTTGAGAAAAGGACAGAAGCAAGGCTAAAGGATATTTATTCCAGGAACTGACAGGTAGGGATTAAAATCTGAAATCAGGTATTAGAGTCAAATGTGAGTTAATAAGAGGTGAGAATCACTGAAACAATCAGAGTGAAGGCCCTACAGAAGAGGTCATGTCATCAACGAAATGACAAATGCAGGAACTCAGAACGATGGCATGTTGATTTCTAAGAGGACAGCAAATATATTTAGGGACCTAGTTCTGTAGAAAACAAGATTTAGGAGCTGAAGGCAGAGTTAATAGAGGAACAAGCAAAAAAAAAAAAAATCTATATAAAAGAACAAGACCGATCCCCAGCCACTGAGCAACTGAGGTAGTGGAAAGGAACACATTCATATGTAGTCAACTGGATTTTAAGACTAATTGGAACAGCATTCCCCAACTTCTCTCAGCTTAGAAGTTTATTGATTAACTTTATATTTGAATGACCACTTAGCTTATTAAAATTCCTGGATCACACATATATTCCCTTTTGCTAGCACTCTGTAGATACTGCTAATCTGTATTCAGAAAATTGAACACTGCAGATGAGAAGTCTGAGGCCAGCCTGATCCATTGCCCTTATTAGGAAACGTGTTCTTTTTGCCTGAATACCCCCTCAAATTATTTGCTAACTTTACAGAGATATTTGAGGTTTATTGATGTTCCATGCTGGTTTTTCCTAAACAGGCTAAGAAATTTCAATTTGTAGATTAAACTTTTTAAGTTTTCTGTAGCTTTTCCTATGTGGTTTGTTTAGGGTTTTTTGTTTTTTTGTTTGTTTGGTATTGTTTTTACTTTTTACTTCATGTCAAAATACACATAATAACCGTCTTACCCATTTTTAAATGTAGAGTTCAATGCCATAAACTACATTCATGTCCATTACCACCATCCATCTCCAGAACCTTTTTCATTTGCAAAATGAAACCTCATACCCAAGAAACAATAACTCCCTATTCCTTTCTCCCTGCCAGCCCTTGGCAATTACCATTCTATTTTTTTTCTGCCTCAACAAATTTGTCTACCCTAGGTGTCTCATAAGTGGAATCATATTGTATTTGTCCTTTTGGAACTGCTTTATTTCACTTAGTGTAATGTCCTCACAATTCATCCATGTTACAGCAAGGCATGATTTTGTGATTCTTTGATTATGGGTATATTCTATATTTGTACTCTAGTATGATAGGTACTACTCACATGTGGTTATTGAACACATGAAACCATGGCTAATGTGACTTAAAATCTAAAATTTAAATTTACATTTATTTTAATTTTAAATGGACATGTATGACTCTATGGCTACTCTATTGGATAGCACAGCCTTATATGATCAGCATCAACTATTTTCCTGGTTTATCAGGGCTTTTTTTTTTTTTTTAAGATTTTATGTATTAGAGAGAGAGAGAGAGAACCTGCACGAGCAGGGAAAGAGGGGCAGAGGAAGAAGAGAAGCAAACTCCCCACTGAGCAGGGAGCCTTACAATGGGCTCCATCCCAGGACCCTGGGATCATGACCTGAGAAAAGGCAGATGCCTAACTGACTGAGTCACCCAGGTGCCCCTGGTTTATCAATTTTAGATAGGATTTTTACTGCTATGATATATTGCATAGCCTTATACATCCTTCCTCTGTTCAGTTATTATCACTTTTTAAAATACATTTCTGTTATCTTTATAATTTAAAAACATTGTACTGATCAGTCCTTTATGTTTAATTTTAATCTCTAGAGGATGTTCTGCAGTTTTATGTTGAAACATGAGTTTGTTCCATAATTTCATTTCTCTTATTGGAGACATCATGCATCTACTCTGTTTGCCTAAAATCCACATCCAAAATTCTCTCCAGGGCTTATTCTTGTCAGTATTGTTCTCCATGCCTACCAATGTTTTTAGCAGTAAATTCTCTTTATTGTACTTCAAATTTTCACTTCATTTCGGTAACTCATTCTCTTTTTTTTCTGAAGAGCTCCATATTTTATCTTCTATTGTTTTACTATGTCCCTGAGCTCTTGTTTGTTCTCTATATTCTTATTCTATAATTGTTTCAAAATTATTTTTTAAAAATTCGTCACAATATGTTCACTTACAATTAACAATTATCATTTAATGGCAACAATATTCTTATGATGATGCTTTATTTGCTATTTGTTTGTTATTCCTCTACTCCTTTGTTTTGTATTATCCATTGGATATAGTGCCAACTGTTCTTTGATTATTATTCATATTTTAAAGCAGTTTTTTTTTCTAGACCACATTTTTTTTTCATGAGGTTTATAAAGAAGAGAGCTACTAGTTTCTCTAGACTCTTCATCAACCAGAGATGGTGGTTTTGTAGTCGAGGCATGCTACTTAGGGCTCCGAGGTTTGTAGGGCAGTGCCCCCTTCTCAGTCTCTCCACTCTACCTCATTTGACATCCCAACTTCAAGCAGGGTGAGAGCCCAGGGTCTCAGCTACTGTTTGTTTCACAGGAGATAGAGATTACATGTCTATTTTTTATTTTCTTTTGCACTTTTGGGAAGTTTCAAAAAAAAAAAAAAAAGAACCAACCCACTATTTTCACATTCCCAATTTCACATCAGAAGTGCCCATTTTGTCCCTCTTTCTGAGCATGTCAAAGGATCTTTCTCCACCGATATCACAACTGGCTCTCAGAATAGTCTTGCTCTATTTTCTGTGTACATGGCCCCTTATGTTTTATTTTATACCATCTTCCTTCAATAGGTTTGAGAGGTTCACTACACATTAAAACAAAGAACAATCTGAGTGATATTCTGATGTCTTGAAAGGTTCCTCTTCATCAAACAGGTTTTATCTTCCTAGACCTGAGTGACAGATTCTCTCATCCCTGTGGCATGTCAACTCAGCAGGTTTTCTGTGACAGGTTAAGGGCAGCCTTCAACTCCTTCCGGGAAGGAGTTCACCTGCTGATGTTCTGAGACTTGAATGCTTGGTCCAGTTTTTGCTTTACAATTCTCTTAAATAGCACTTTGAGGAAACACTTTTTTCTATATCCTTTTTAATTGGTATAAAAATGATATTCTAACAGAACATGACAAAATCTCCTTCTAAGAAGCTTAGGTAGAAATAAGCTATTTCAAGTTTCTTGAAGATAACATTTCATGGGAACCCTGCCATCTGGTATCAATGGTTCCTATTTATCAATATCATATTCTGTGTCTGTCAAGTACTGCTGACATTAATTGTCTTCTAGCCTTGTTTATTGCCTTAGCAACCAGCTGCGGTTGAAAAAGCCTAGCAGGAGCAGGTTCTCTCTAACATCCTTTGCAACTCCTCCCTCCATGAGGTGTCATCTTTTCACCATTTTCTGGTCAAATTAAAGGCAACCAGACACATGGGAAATTTAAAATACTCAGATTTCAAAATAGTCTATCCAAGGCTTTGGACAAGTCAGTTACCAAACCTTGCACCAATATCCTGCCTTAACAATTTCTCAAGTATCAGTGATCTAGTAAACTCTTGTCTCTCACTAAATTATACTCATATCCCAGAGCTTTCCATATCTACATCTTTTCATGCAGTTCCTTCCATCTATATTGTCTTCTCTCTCCCAATTTTTGGTTTTATTTTTTGTCCTCCACACTGTCTTTTATGGTATAGTTCAAATGACACTACATTCATGAAACCTTTCTGATTTATACCAAATAGATGTGATTTTTTTTTCCCTCCTAGACTCCTATAATATATCCATCTTCCCTAACAGTCCTAACATTGTATCCATTGTTCATAGTTATTTGTGAATTTGTTTCATACTGCTCCTTGGAGGAACCATCTATAGCTTTTATCTTTTAGATCCAGAGAGCTTTGAAGATTATGTGTCATACATACTTAAGAGGCTAAATTGAAAGCCACAGGAAGAATGTTATAACTATTAGTTTTATTCTATTCTTTTAAGTTGTACACATTTCCAAAATGAGGGAAAATTACTGGAAATCAAGGAATTTCAGTAATCATTTCTTTGTGCTAGTCACTATCCTATAGTAGAAATATCTTGAGGCACATACATCAAAACAAACCCCCTTCTCCAAAATTGTCACCTCACACACAGTGGATCTGGGACAATATCTTTAACATTACTTTATCCTCCATCCTAGCTATGGTTACAGAAGCAAACACAGGGATCCCTGGGTGGCGCAGCGGTTTGGCGCCTGCCTTTGGCCCAGGGCGCGATCCTGGAGACCCGGGATCGAATCCCACGTCGGGCTCCCGGTGCATGGAGCCTGCTTCTCCCTCTGCCTGTGTCTCTGCCTCTCTCTCTCTCTCTCTCTCTCTCTGTGAGACTATCATAATAAATAAAAAATTAAAAAAAAAAAAGCAAACACAGACCTGAGTTAGACCAATTGATTTGTGTTATGGAACAATAGCTTGGAGCACTGATATTCCACTGTTCTGTACACAGAGAATCAGGAGAGACCTGTCTGTAGTAAGATAGACTATATAGATATTTAAACTTCACCGGGCATCCTACCATCTACCACCTGTCCCCTCATCCCCACCCCAGCTAACGTTCACCATGTTTCAGTTCTCCCTGTTTTACCCAATGACAGATGTTTATTAACTTGTTATGCCTAACAGTTTATCCATGTCTTGTTTCACTGTCACCTTCCAAATTATTGCCCTTGATTTTCCCTGTGTGGCAAATCGGAAAATAGGTTATAGAATATACGAACCTTCTTTGGTTTGTGTGACAACAACATTTGTTTGTTTATTTTAGATTTTATTTATTTATTCATGAGGCACACAGAGAGAGGCAGAGACATAGGCAAAGGGAGAAACAGGCTCCCTTCAGGGAACCTAATGTGAGGACTTGATCCCAGGACCCCGGGATCACGACCTGATCCAAAGGCAGACATTCAACCACTGGGCCACCCAGGTGCCCCAAGAAAGATATTTTAAACAAAGTGTCTCACCTTAAAATCAAGACCTGCCAACAAAATGAATAGGCTGGTAATATTCAATTACAAGATTCGGAGAGTTGCAGCTTCCTTGACCTTTCATCTGTACTTTTTAGTAGCAGATGGATGGCAGTGGATCTTAAAGAATATTTCCAAGTCTCAGAGAGTCAAAGCAGTAGGTTTCCTTTGACCAAAGCTACTATGATCTTCTAGGAATGCCAGTGCATACACTAAGGCCCTAGGTCTTAAAATGCTAAAATCAACTTAGCTTTATGAGAGAGGTTGTAGTGGTTGGAATTGATGTGGAAATATGAAGTCAGTTTTATTGTTTTATTACAGCTACTATATTTTCTTGAAATATATCTAGGTACATTATCTTGATTCTATCCTAGATGATATTCATCTATTATTCTAATCCTTATACATAAATTATCTCATTTTATACTAAAAACAATTGTGAAATAGATATTGTTCTTCCCAGGAACATCTGAAAAGAGGTGGAAACAGATACAACATAGAGCCTGCCTTCTGCTAGCTATCCCATGGACTGCATGTTAACTTTAGTGGGCAGGACTGTCCCACACAGAAATATATCACTTGTATAATATGAATTTTAGTAGTGACTTTAGTAGGATATGGATTAAAAAAACCAATATTACATTAGCTAAGTAAGAAGGAATGTCATGAGTTACAAGAGGCAATGAAGTTCAATGTTAACATTTTGTTCTTTGTGATTACTTTTTTTTTGCATGTTTAGGCTATTTTGGAACAAGGAGGGGAGAAAGGATTCCATTAACCCAGATTTATTTTGTAGAAATAAAGTGTTCTTTGGTGGCATGCCTGCATGTTACTAGCTCTTTATGGTATTGCTATCTGATACAGCTATATCTTAGATATAATTATTGTTACTGTTATTTATTTATTTATTTATTTATTTATTTATTTATTTTATTTTATTTTTTATTTATTTATGATAGTCACAGAGAGAGAGAGAGAGAGAGAGAGAGGCAGAGACATAGGCAGAGGGAGAAGCAGGCTCCATGCACCGGGAGCCCGATGTGGGATTCGATCCCGGGTCTCCAGGATCGCACCCTGGGCCAAAGGCAGGCGCCAAACCGCTGCGCCACCCAGGGATCCCTGTTACTGTTATTTAAACTGCAAATACCAATAATAGTGCATCATTCCATAGTCTGCTCAACTTTTGGAGGAGAGCTAATAGTCTTCACAAGGGGGTGGTTTCACACTAGAAAAGTGTTAATAGATAAAAACTGCAATTTGCTGAAATTGGTATGATATCTTTATTATACCTTCTCAGCTCAATTGGGCCAAATTTGACATTCTAAATTGCTATAATTTGGAACTCTCCAGTTTTATTATTAAATAAAAGCCTAAAATTTTATATATTTGCAAAGGAAAGATAACTTTCCTAATTTTTTTTTAGTAATTAGTTATAATTACATGTGGCACTGTGTTACATTACCTTCTTTGTAGACTAAGAGATACAAGTAGACTTTTCAAAGTCAGATCAAGCAGAAGGAACAGAGGGATCGGCTTGATAACTGCATATAGGTGCAAAGGTCAGAATATGCTTAGGGATAGCAAAAATCACTTTATGGCAAGAACTTAAGATACAGGGAAAGCTAAAGATAAAAAAGGGAAGAGAGGTTGGGTTCAAGTTGCAGAAGTCTTTGAATGGCAGACCAGAAAAATTGTATTTTATTCTATAAGCAATGAGGAGACATATTAAAAATTAAAGTAGGGTAGTGATATAATAGGAATAATTCTCAAACTTTGGAAACAAAATAAGAGACATCAGGAAGTTACAGAGTCTAAAGGAGGAAAATAATTTTGAAAGTAAGTGCATATTAATGAACATGATAAAAGTCAGATGCCCTAAAAACAAATGCCTATTACTTTCATCTTGCTCTAATGTCACAGGTCATTCATGCTCTAGGATGTAGTGTGATTACTGCCAAATCTCCATGCAAAATACTTGGGGGGTGGGGAGCTATGGTAGATTACTCAGGCACAGTCTTCTCTACCCATACCACCTTAGAAATACCCTTTTTTTTTTTTTACATTTTTATTTATTTATGATAGTCACAGAGAGAGAGAGAGAGGCAGAGACACAGGCAGAGGGAGAAGCAGGCTCCATGTACCGGGAGCCTGATGTGGGATTCGATCCCGGATCTCCAGGATCGCGCCCTGGGCCAAAGGCAGGCGCCAAACCGCTGCTCCACCCAGGGATCCCAGAAATACTCTTAAGTTTATAGAAATGTTTAACAAACAACAACATAAGCCCAAAATTTTCCAATTTGCCAAAGATGCAACCAGTTCATTTATATATTGTCTATGGCTGCTTTCAAGCTACAATGATAAAGTTCAATAGTTGCAGCAGAGACTGGCCCATAAAGTCTTTTTTTTTTTTTTTTTTTTTTTACTTTACAATTTGGCCCTTATAGAAACAGTTTGCTAACCCCTGTGCTGGACTACTGTCTGCTCCTGGTGGCCTTCTTTGTCAATCTCTGCACAACGGCTCCAGAAATGGAGTTTCAGGCGAGTTTCCTCCTCCCCTTCTAGGTTAGCACTGTCTTTTCTTGTGTCTCTATTTCCAGTGCAGCAGCTGGAAACATGCCATTCCAGAGAACACCTGCCATCAAGTTGGCCAGGATTGTCCAGTGGACACTGCAACCTCAATGATTACTGTGGTTACCTGTGAATGTAAATCAAAATGTGCAAGGTATGTCTTGGTGAAGTATCCGGGACAATTCAATGTAATTAGAAAATTGATGGTCTGTGCCCCATTTCCACATAGCTCCCTTCCACTGCCCACTTCACGCTGCTCCAGAAGAACTTTGCTGCATGAAAATTTCATAGCAAAATCTTTGATGAAATTCCTTAAGATGAATAGGAGTGGAAAATGGTAATAATTATGTTTCTACCCTTCTCATCTTATTACAAAAAAGACAAAAGAGAAAGAAATATGTAGCCAAGAGACTTGCAATTTTGTCATTGGTAGCTAATAAATGTCCAAATGAAATCAATGTTTTATTATGGAACCCTGGAAGCTATGGCTGTTTTCCCTCCCTGCAAAATGAAGTAAGCAGAGCGCTCTCATCAAGCCTAAGCTGACAACTAGGCTGCTCTTCATTGTTATAAAATAGGCAGGTGTTTTTTGACAGTGCACAGTCATTAATAAACTCTTAATATTTTTCATAATTTTGTGCTAAATTATTGTTATTCATTTCTCTGCACATTCAAGAAAGATAGATGGCATGGAAATTTTTCAACAACGTCAGAAAGCTGGTGAGGAAAAATATTCCTTCTTAAAGTCTACACGACTTCTTAAAGTTGTTCTTAAAGTACACCAACAGTGTGGTGTACTTCACGTTGAAACTGTAATCTGAATGGACAGCAATAAACATAACATGGAGCAAGCAGGATGACAGTCAAAATGCAACATAACACATTTTCAGAACACTCGAAATGCAGTAAAAATATGGAAAAAAATTGAATGAATGTTTTAGCGTGTCTTTGAAAGTTCATAGTGCCCTTTTTGTGATACAACAAAAGCAAGACTTAAGCCAATGCATTTCATTGAACCCTTAAAGCAAACAGCTGACAGTTAGATTACCTTGATTTGCAGAGAACTGTCACCTAACACAGTTTATTGCGTGCTTTGCTCTTTGTTCACAGCGCTGTGGATCTGTGTGCAGGCTCAAGAGATCAAATGGACTTCTGCTCCCACTAGGTCTATAGCTAAAGATCCAAGAAGGCAGGCTGCATAGCCAAAGACAGTGATGTGAACATAGATTATTAAAGAATAAAATGCTTTCACTCAGGTAACAGTTCAGATGGTTAAGTATGTCAGCTGTTTAGAGAGAACAATTAATCTATTGGTTATTTTCTCTGGTATATGACAGCCTTAATTCAAAGAAGGATGATAACATCTACTGCCATGCTCCAGAATTTGTGTAAGCACATAAAACATCTTTTTTCTTAAAATACTTTGATAAATCATCTTTTCACATCCCAGAGGCATTCAGGTAGACTAGAAACAAGACGAGCATTGAAGACAGGCAAATAAGAGTTGAATTTCCGGATATTCCATTTCCATTTATTTTATATATGACCTTGGAGAAGTCACTGGCCTTTCTCAGCTTGAGTTCTCTCACCTGGAATTACAACTACCTCACAGAATCACTGTAAGAATTTAATAGCGTACTTAAATCAAGTGGCTGAGTATTAATATTTTCATACCATTGATCTATGTTTGGCCTTCTGAACAATTCAGTGAGATGAAAGGGCAGGTATTATGATTCTATTTTTTTTTCCTGTGCATGTCCCATATCAGTTCAGAGACAGAACAACTCAACTTGCCCCACAGCTTGCCCTGGGCTCTTTCTGCTCTAACCTTATCATAGTTCATTAGAAGGGCTGTAAAATGGATTGTAATATAAGACGACCCGGGAGGCAGGTTTTCACGGAGGGACTCATGAGGTCACAAAGAGGTACTTTGTTTAGATTGTGTCAAAACTTGCGGCCAGTGGAGGGGCAGGAAAGCTTTCAGCCAAATATTAATACAGTCGCTGAGAACACCAATGGCAAAAGACAACGATGGTCAAAGAACAGCAAGGAAGGGGCAGATCACCAAAGTTTCAGTCAGCTAAAGTAAATATGGGGCCGGTGTCAGCAGGGAATGCAATCAGGAAGTAATAGTTCAAAAAAAATGTAAGCAAAAGCAACCTAGTTAAGTACATTTTGAGGACAAGGCAGCAGGAATTGATGAAGATGCAGTAGGAAAAAATCAGGAAGGCTGTTCTGAAGATGCAGAAATAAAACTGCTGAAAATGTTCTGCCAAAGGCAGAGCCTGTTTAGGAGGTTCATTCTTTTAGGCCTAGAATATTGTCTGTACTCATCAGAAAGGCGCAGTGCTTTGAACATAGCATTTGATCCTCTCTTGGTCACTACTCTGGGCATTTCAACAGAGGAAATTTAATATAGATAATTGGTAACTGGTTACCCAGTAATAAAAATTAAGAAGCCAAATGGAATGAAGAGGCCACCCAAAGAATAAAAACTGCACAAAGACTATTGCCCCTACGGCTACGGACACAGCAGGAGGGTTGGCATCACTGGAATGCAGAAGCAAAAGCCCTCCAGCAAGGGCTGGAGCCATAATAGAGTTCATCCAGAAGCGGAGACCACGGAAGAAGAGGTAGACTTGTAGGAACTGGAGCCTTAGAAGAGATGCAGTTGCCGCCAGAAACCCTAAGGGAGAGTTGGGCAAAAAGAAATATCCTGAGTTCTCCCTCAACTTCCCTCCCCCACTGCCTCCCCAGTGTCTCCCATTGACCAAAGCCAGTCAGGAACCAGGAGACTCAGGAGACAAGAATCAGCCTGCCTAATCGTCCCACTGTAGTACAGACAACACTGAGGGGTGGACTGAGCACTGACCAGCATGGATACCAAGCTGAAATCTGTACCTGATGCTCTCTCTTCTCTCACTCATTTACTTCACTAGTAAGACCAAAAAATGTTTCTATTTCTGGGTAACACTTGCCACAAAAAGAATGTACTATCAAGTCCATTGTCCCATTGTGCTACTTGATTTGTTTTTCTCAGTGAATCCTCCTTAAAGCAATTGGCAAAAATCATCTTTGTCTTACTCATCTTTGTACACTGAGGGTCTAGCACAGCACCTGCCATCTAGCATGTCTGATGAATGAGTGAACTTAAAGAGGTACGCTTTAGTTAAAGTCACTATGAGTAAATTCAAGAAGTTTGCTCATAGTACTTCTAAGGACACTTAGAGTAGAAATTATGAATAAGGTAAGGTCATTCAAAGAGAGAGATCCAGGAAAATCTCAACATCTGAATTAAATTAAAATTTAAAGCATATTTTACAATAAAAAGAGAAAAATGATGAGAAATTAAATTAAATTCATCTTTGGTCACACCAGACTTCTTATAATTCCCAGGCCTGGCTTTGTTCTCTACTTATTTTTTCTTCTTATTCCTGCTTCTTCAAATGTATCATGGTTGAGGCAGGGGGGCAGTACACAGTGCCACATACTTCGAGTGTATGAATATCCCCTGTTGCCACAGGTCAACACTGGAAAGAGAAACACTCTTTCTACAAATCCCTATTTTCTCCTGGGCAGCATGGCCACCAGCCATCCTTAATTTTTTTTTTTTTTCCATCAATCAGGAGTCAAGCAAAATACATACTGGTTCTTGGTACATACTCATTTTTATACATATTATCCAGCTTACTCTCTCAAAATTATCATCACAGGGGATACATTTAATAACTGTCCTCTCTTACTAGAACATAAGCTCCATGAGAACAAGGACATGATCTGTTGTTTTCACCTTGCAAAGAAGTGCTTAGCAACTATAGTCAAATAAGTAAAAGCATTAAAAATACTGTTCTGTGGCACCAAAGATGAACTTCTGGTTCCTCCTTTTTAGAAATTGGCAAAATATTTTTTTTAATTTTCATTTATTAACCATTTGCTTACCTAGTCAAGATTTCTCTCATGTAAAATCCAAAATCCCACAATATTCTTACCCCCTACTTTTCTACTGAAATATTGCTTTGTCCATATAGGGCCCTTTTCGTAAAAAGTAATTAATTTTTATATCTATCAATGAATATTTATTTTAAATACAGAAATATATTGAGTTCTACAAACACATCAATATATTTTGAAATACTTTGGCTGCCTGCTTTGTTGGCTAGTCATGAGCAGCTTATACCTCTGGCTTAATCCTACTGCACCCTCACTGTTGAGAGTACTTACTGTGCTATCGTGTGTTTTCTATTGAAGAAACCATTTTCTACCAGGTACTTTCTGTGCTTCTTGGAAGAAGAAGATTATGTAGTTTTTCAACAGCCTTTTCTCCTCCAGCCATGACAAAACATGGGAGCCATGACATTTCCTTGAAATCAATCACCCTCCAAACTCACTAACAAAGACAGGGGCTCTAATTTGGACATTTCACACTGAATGTCACCAAATCTTGCATAGTTATGAAAGTATGCCTTGGAAAATTAGTTTTAATATTCAGAATGACATTTTGATATAGACATAAACCTACAGAACTTATGCTGATTTAATACTATAGTTAGGGACTATAAAACAGATCTTTGTTGCACTTAAAATTATCTATAGTTACAGTAAACATTTACAAAGTGAGGTATTTTTATATATTTTTAAAATATTTTATTTATTTATTCATGAGAGACACACAGAGAGAGAGGCAGAGACACAGGCAGAGGGAGAAGCAGGCTCCCTACAGGGAGCCTGATGTGGAACTTGATCCCAAGACCCTGGGATCATGCCCTGAGCCAAAGGTAGACCCTCCACCACTGAACCATCCAGATGTCTCCAAAGTGGAGTATTTTTAAACCACTTAAGTTTTCCACTTAACTTGTTTTTATTAATACATAAAAGACTTTCAAAAAAGTATATATATCTGAATTTTCTCATATTATATGGTGGGAATGTTATACACTATTGAATACTAAAGGATTCAATACCAAAAAGGGAAAGAAAAAATTAAATCTGTTTAAAGAAAGAATTAAATCATTTTGGCAGTGTTAAACATAGTCCAGTGACAATATCCACATAATAAGAGCTAATTAATTTGAGTCCTTTAATTGGATCTCATTCACTCTTAATACATGAACAATCTGCAAACTAAACTAGATAAGTAACACTAGCATTACCTCCATTTTGGTCTGCCA
Source organism: Canis aureus (assembly GCF_053574225.1). Lineage (NCBI taxonomy): Eukaryota > Metazoa > Chordata > Mammalia > Carnivora > Canidae > Canis > Canis aureus. The sequence continues at coordinate 10,720,110 of NC_135617.1, read as the reverse complement.
GTGGCAAAAGAACAGAAGTCATCCCAAGAAGTTTCCACACACAATCTAGAAAACCCGTCATACTGCTAAAGCACTCACCGCTGAAGAGTACCCATGGCTTTTGCTATTTGAGTCCTGTCTTCTCTCATTCTGCTAGTCTTGAAGAAAATGCCTGTGGCATTGGCAAAGGCCCACGCTGTGTTTGTGTTGCCAGATCACTTGAAAATAGACTGTGCAGTCACAGACAAGGGCAAAGAAGGCACGTGCATGTGGTGTCACACCCCCGCCCCACCCTGAGGTTTCTGTTAGGCATGGGCTTTCGTCGCCTCCAAGTTAACCACCAGGTTCATGTCAATTTGGAAGAGAGCAGACAGGAAGCAGGAACCCAGCATATTTCATTTTTGTTGAGGATGACAGCAGAAGCATCTGGCTTTCAGGGGCATGAGAGATAGTAATTCAGTGTATGAGTCTAGAACCAAAGGCAGGCAGCAAGGGGGGGGGGGGCTTCACTACAGAAGCTCCTTGGGGTGTTGGAAGGTCGTTCCTCAGAGGGATAGTCTCCAAGCCTGATTCTGGGATGTCTTTAATGCCCATTAAGAAAGTCCATTTTCTACTTGCTCCAGTGAGAATGGGCTCTACTGAACCAGAGGCACCTGTGTGATATACTCATCTTCTCAACTTTTTGTTTCTTTGTATCCCTTCTCTCTCCTGCTTCTTAAAAAACTACCTCTCCAATCATTCCCAATAGCATACACATTTGCCATAATACCTTCTGTACTATAAAAAGAACAAAGAGAAACTTTCCCTTGACTTCCATCCTCTCACAACTAACGATCCTTTTCTGTTCCTCTTCCTAGGTAGAATAAAGAATTACCCTTACTTCTGAATATATTTTCAACCCACTCCAACCTGACTGACATCTCCCCAAGTCACTGAAACTGCTCTGTGCAAGGTTGCTTATGGCCTCCATGTTGTTAAGTGGCAGCCCCTATCATTTGACCTCTCACACTTGGATTCAGTTGGACATTTCTTTCTTGGAACTCTGCACTTCTGTGACCAATTCTCCTGATGTCATTCATCTTCTTCTCTCCTTATCCTCTGACCCTAAGTGATTGCATCCATTCCCATGGCATTAAATTCCATCTTTAGGTAGACAATGCCCAGAGTCCCACATCCAGGTCACAAACACAGTAGCCTAGACAATGCAAAATTGTTGCATCTGAAATACAGCCTTAACTTTACCCTGCTCCTCCCAGATTGTACGAGTTACCTATCAACTCACATTGAAACCAAATGGCTCAAAACCACCCATTGAACATGCAATAAAATCCAAACCTTCTGTGTGACCCAGGATCTGCCTCCTTCTCCAATTCATCTTGTTCCCCCCATATCACCATTCCCCAACCACAGTGAGCTCCTTTCATCTCTGTGGGCTCATTGAGAGCTTTTGTACTTCCAACATTTGCACAGGCTTTTGTCTCTGCCTGAGATGTGCTCTCCCTCCCACTCTTTGAGTCACTTATTCCTTCTCTTCCTTCTGGGCCAAATGGAAAGGTCATATCTTCAGAGAGAAATAACATACAATACTGCTTCATTTGAATTTGGATTCCAAACAACTCACTTCCACTGCTTTAGTACACAGCCTCTTTGGAAGTTGGACACTCTTTATTACATACAACCCCCAGAAATTAACCGATATGCTCTGCACTTCAGGATTTCTTCTCTCTTCCTTGGTCCTTTCCTCTCCCTGACCACAGAAGTTTTCTTACCATCAAAATCTACCCTCAGGGAAACATACTCAGTGTTGTAGCTTACTTCCCCACCCACCCCACCCCCAAAAAAAAAGCCTTATCTCTAAGTGTCTTACAAATATGCCTTCCTAAATAAGAGGAAAATATTTATGAGAAGGAGGGGAAATACTGTTTTATTCCCTGGCCTTTCCCAACACCCAAGAAAGCATGCTATTAGGATTCCATTTACTTCACTTCCCATTGTGCCACATCAAATGTCAAGAGAAGATATTTTTATGACCAAATCACATCATTTTCAACATATTACCATAGATTTCCTGAACTTCTCAATGGAAATATTATAATTCTTAAACATACTTACTAAATCCATCTGTAAGGCAGGAAGGAGGTAAGTGAATATACCAAATACACAAAACCCCACATTATCTGCTTGCAAGCATGAGAACCAACATGCCTTTCCTTACCCATACCCAAGGCCAGAGTACGGTCTCACAATTGAGTGGCATTTTACATTAGCACCAGACAGGTGGTCTGCCTAGACCAAAACAGGCACTACAGCAAGAGTAGTACATCAGTAATCACCCATGAAGAGACTTCAACTGGTCTGACATTTAGATTTGTCAAAAAGATCATCAAAAAAGACAATCAAACTTCAAAATATATCATCGCCTATATTTTTATTGTAAGTTTTATTAAATTCTGAAGCTAATATTACTTTAAGACTGAGTACCCAAGCAATAACCCATGATCATAAAACAAATCAATGTGGAAAAGACTTAATTTACATGAATTGAAGCAACAGGCAACTTACAGATACACAAATACCTGATGCTTGTCATTAGCTTGTAGTAATATCTAAACAATTCTTGTTGCCCTTATAATGTGGAGTTTATACAGAGCTCCCACCCACCCCCCAAAAAACAGTAATTGCATCCAATCAATAGAAAGCAACTGTTATTGGAACTCTTTCATATCATCAGGCATCGCATTTATGCCTCTACCCTCAACAAGTGATTGCACTGCCGGTTAGAACAAAGCAACAGTTCTACTGAGACTGACAATGCACTACAATTGCATATTGCATTAGCTTTAATTAAGGCATCAGAATGGACTTCAGGACTACTTATGTGCCATTCCTTGACCAGCTTTGCAGGCAAAAAAAAAAAAAAATCACATTTACTAGTAAAATTATTCTTTTGCTGAAAGACTGAGAAATCTTGTTTCAGAAGAGACACACTGGATAATCAGGGTCATTTAATGAGCATAGCCACTTGCCTACTCAGCTGTTGTGAAGAAATTTCTTTTCCCACATTCGTCTTGCCTCATGGAGGAGCCCACCTCAGGGCTTGCTTACTACCACAGCACAGTCACATACCACGAGAGCAGCAGACCACCACAGGGGACTGCACACAGTAGGCACTAAAGTCATATGGTTTCTGCCACCAAATTATAGTAAACACTAGGAGTCACACAGCAGCAGAGATACAATTTTAGAGATGTCATTCCAACCAGAGCCATGTTAAGCTGTTGGATTCCAGGATACTTGCAGTGAAATCGGTTGTCCTCTAAATGGTTTCCTCTAAAAATGTAATTGCTTTGTTCTGGGTTCAGACAGGCATGGGAGGGAGAGCACGATTTCCATCCCCGACTGCTGCCACAGATTCCAACTGCAAGTGCAAGGGCTGGTAAAACAATAAAGTCATCGTCTTTTATCTCAATGCCAGATAGACTCTATCCTTGGCTTCCAGACAAAATTCACTTATTATAATTATCTTCGGAGCTGGCAATGGCCACTATCTAAAACTGTGTAAATGTTCCAGTGAAACCCTGTGGAGCTGGTGTTTGTGTCAAGCTGGGCAGGTGACTGTCCCCCCTAACTGCCGCAGTGTCTTTTCGCTCACACAGAGGCAAGTACCCATGCGATGCATAAGCACGGTGGGAAGTAACTGCAGTGGAAACACACATATTATAAAGCACATGTGCAATTCCTCTTCAGCATACTTCATGAAACCTAAGTTGACATTTTACAGCTAAAGCAAGTTTTTGTACTGACTACTGTGTTAAAAGAGCGCTGGGCTGTTACGCACAGACGTGCTGTTTCGCAATATAGAATTTTAACTATTCTAATGTATTATTAGCCATGTGAAATTCGTGTGAGCTTAAATATTTATATTGAGAATCCTCCCAACATCTATAGTACCATCTGTAACAATTTTATTTAGGGTTTCCGTTAACATTTTTCCCCTCATTCTGCATGAATTGATCCCTGTTCCCTTCTTCTTTATTCTCTTTTTAAAAATCTCATTAAAGTAGAATTAAAAAAAAAAAAGAAGTAGAATTTAATCATATGCCCAGGTGCTTTGAATAGAATAGTGTTTAACATAACTTCATGACAATTTCAGATGGAGAGTATAGGAAAGGCTTAATTCATTTATACGCACACGAGTTTTGTATTTCGGCCATTAAAAATGAGCAGATTTTACACACCTCTTTGAAACTGTGGAGTTTCTCTATGTATAAACTATCCTGAGGAACTATGGAAAGCCAGGTTGTAAATTTTAGTCTCTTGAGTCTAGATTTTACTTATACATAATTGTTTTAAATTAAACAGGAAACAGATCTTAGGTCATACATGTTTGCTTCATGGATTGGTCACAGGTGTATCTTTTCGTTGTCCAGGGTCACACAACTAGCAACTGAATGATCCTGGGCTTGTCACAGTGTCTCTTAGCTGTAGTCAGTAACATTCCCTGGCCACCCCCAGCGCCCTGCATTAGCAGTGATTCATCATTTTTCAGTTGCGGTAAGAAAGGCAAATCGGTTTAAACACCTCCCCCCCACCCTACCCCCACACACATTTTCCAGATTTTTTCATTGATGAGCTAGTAGCTGCAACTCATGTAAAGACTTTGCAATGAGTTGTCTCTGTCTCGCAGTGAAGGGCACAGGTAAAGCAAGGGAGGACAAAGAGAAAGCGCCACAGAGACTGATGCTCCCAGAGGTCTCTAGTCCTAAGGTGGAGATTATATAAAGGCAGGACCCAAGACCCTTCCACTCCCATCCACTCCCATCTCTAACTGTACTAACTGGGAATGGCAGTGTCAGAACAGCCACCCGGTGGGCTGTGTTCAAGCAGAACACACCTGACCCATCCAGTGCCCCTCAAGAGCATGGAAGAGAATCTAGATCTTTGATGCCAGTTGAAAAATCATGGAAGTTAACTGAGAAACAGAGGCTTATAAACAAGTGGGCAGACCCAATACACTGGTGGCTGCAGTGAGGGGATGTCATCGTAGGAGTCAGATAATGACCCGTGTGATGAGAGAAATAGCAGGAACCATGACTTTTCCTGGGATGCCAGCATGGAGGGCTGGCCACAGCCCAGGCCCAAATACATCAATGTCCATTGTAGACAAATGGTGTTCCCAAGTTCCAGGAACCAGACATCACCCCTGATGCTGTTTTTATACCCCAGAACTAATTCCAGGAAGGCGAAGAGAGAAAATTGTGAACTGATAAAATATATCAGTCACTGATGTTTTGTTTCGTTTTTTGGCATCAGGCAAAATAGAGGTACAAAAGAGAAAATAAAGTTGTTATAGATCAATAAGGTTGAAAGAACCCCTAAATGCTTGAAACAGTGTAACAAACCTCCACACAAGGGGAAAAGCATTAAATATTTTTTTTTAAAAAAAAGAAGGAAAATAGCATTTTCTCCTTGGAATTTTACATCAGAGTCATCCCATCTCAAATGTGAAGAATTAAAATGCTTAATTCTTGGGCACCTGGGCGGCTCCCTGGTTGAGTGTCTGCCTTTGGCTCAGGTCATGGCCCCGGGGTCTTGAGATCAAGTCCTGCATCAGGCTCCCTGCAGGGGACCTGCTTCTCCCTCTGTGTCTCTGCCTCTCTCTCTGTCTCTCATGAATAAATAAATAGAATCTTTTTTTAAAAAATGCTTAATCCTCAAAGGAACAATAAGCTTTTGACAGCATTTTGTAAAACATACTATTTCCACATTCCTTGACCTAAAGCCTAATTTCTTGCTGTATAAGGAAACATCCAGGTTTCTAACTGACTTTCTTCTATGTACCAGGTTCTAGGCAGAACCTCAGCTAAGACTTCTAAGGCACGTGAAACTCATTTGTTCTTCAAGTTTTCCGTGAAGAAGATCATTGTTCTGGCGTTGGCATGTGAAAGCAGGGAGGGGCATGTGCCACCCTAATATCACAACATGCCTCCCTCGGCTTTACAACATAATATGTTTAAAGAAATCCCTAAGTAGAGATGGAGGTTTGGGGAAATAGAACTCATCCATAGATAATGCAATACAAAATATGACAGTGAAACATAAGTCACGGTTCTTTATTTTTTCCTGCCAAAGTGGTAAACTTTAAAGATATTTTTATCAAGAGCAAACAAAAATTGGAGTCAACCCATGATTGCCATCTTGTGGAGAGATCCAGCACTATCCTGCCAGGATTTCTGTCCCCCAGGTGTTAGAATAAAAATGCCTCCGGAGATTCCTCGGGCACTCCTCCCATTATTTAATAATCTTTGCTGCAAATAAGCTCTGCCTCGTAGCTGACCCAAATCCCCCGGGTTATCTCCCGTAGACTTGGTGAAGAACTGCCGCCACTTATTGAGCTGTAATGCTTTACATGCTCAGTCAGGTTATTAAATCATGCCTGTGACTTGACTTTTCCAGGTTAAAAAGTTCCACACTGTCTGACTTTTCCACCAAAGTCCTATGTTCCAGCACTTGAAGTTGCCAAACTTCTGAAACCTTGGTCTGTGTTTTGTGGTTTGGGTCATTTCTATGCCTGTTTACTCACTTCCTGCAGTGTTCCAGGCATGTGAATGGCCCGTCTCTGCCCTCCTTTGGGAACAAGAATTTCTGCAGGGGCAGCACTGGGCCTGAGGGTTCTATAGCTTCCATCTCTCTGGAAGGAACACTCAGAGCCTGGGAAAAGCCCTTATACTCCAGCACCTCAGGCCAGTTGCCAAGGGAACTAAATCACACCGTGGATGTTCCAGATTCTCTCTCATGCACACATATGCACGCAGTTAAATGTGCCAAATTAGTCCATTATAAATGTATCATAAAAATAATTTTGAAAAAAAAATAATTTTGAAACGTCCAAATACTGTACAATTTCCCCTTCGGTTGATCACCACCTTCTATGATCTGACTTTATCACAAGTGCTATGAAAAATACTCTTCTTCCCTTGCACACGTCCTCCACAAATGGAGAGCCAGCAGATCCTGACAGCTCTGCTTTCAGAATAAATCAAACAGGGGATCCCTGGGTGGCGCAGCGGTTTAGCGCCTGCCTTTGGCCCAGGGCGCGATCCTGGAGACCCGGGATCGAGTCCCACGTCGGGCTCCCGGTGCATGGAGCCTGCTTCTCCCTCTGCCTATGTCTCTGCCTCTCTCTCTATCTCTGTGTGACTATCATAAATAAATAAAAATTAAAAAAAAAAAGAAGAAATCAAACATGACCATTTCTCCCTTAGTCCTACTACCCAGAATGAAGTCCAAGCCAACATCGTTCCTTGCTGAAATTTTTGCAGTAGCCTCCTAGCCAACATTCCTTGTTCTACTCAGGATTCCCTGCAGCCTACTCTCAACACGGAAACCAGAATGACCCGGCTAAGGCGCAAGTTATGGATCATGACACTCCCTGCCTTGCTCAAAACCCTCTCATGACTCCTGGAACAAACTCAGAATATCAAAATCTCTCCTAAGACATACATGGCCCTCACAGGATGACCCCCATTCTCTCTACCTCTTCTCCTACACTCTTTCCTGAGTTCACTCTGCCCCAGGCACACTGGCCTCCCTACTACTCTTCACCCAGTCAAACCTACTCCTGCCTCAGGGCCTTTGCTCTTGCTGTGCCCTCTGTATGGAATGCTCTGCCGCCCAATATGCTCATGGTTCACTCTCTCATGACCTGCAGGTCTTTACTCAAAAGTCACTTTCTCCAGAAGGCCTTTCCTAGAAATTTTAGATAAAATGCCATCTCTTCTCCCATATAATATCTTCCTTTGTTTTATTTTTACTCCTTAACATTCATAACCTACTAGCAAACATTTTTCTTGTTTTTTGTCTGTACTAGTTTTTCTATTGTTATCATTACAAAACTGCCACACACTTAGAGGCTTAAAACAACATAAGTCTATCAGCTGACGGTTCTGTAGATCACAAGGCCTGTGGGCTTCTCTGCTCTGCGTTTCACGGGGCTGAAATCAAAATGTTGGCAGGCTGGGCTCTTAGCAGGAGACGCTAGGAAGAATCTGCTTCTAAATTTATTCAAGCTGTTGGCAGAGTTCAGTTCCATTGGGTTACTTAACTAATAACCCACTTTCTTTTCAGTTGTCAGCCCCAAAGTCTTCCTCATCCTCTAAAGGTTGCCAGGACTCCTTGGCTCATGCCTCCTCCCGCCATCTCCTCACTTCATATTCAAAGTGGAGGAGAAGGTCTAAATCTCCTCCAGTCGAAGAAAGTTTTCTCCTCCTCCTCAAAGTTCACATGATTAGTCCGGGCCCACCCAGATAAACCCAGGCTACTCTCCCTATTTGAAAACCCTTAATTTTAATTACATCAGCAACGTCCCTCCACAGCAGGATCTAGGTTCAGGTTTGATTAAATAAGCATGTGACAGGCATCTTGGGGGAACCGCCTTTAGAATTACGCCTACCACGTTGTCAGACTATCCTGATAGAATATAAATCCCAGGGCAGCCTGGGTGGCTCAGAGGTTTAGTGTCACCTTTGGCCCAGGGCGTGATCCTGGAGACCCGGGATCGAGTCCCGTGTCGGGCTCCCTGCATGGAGCCTGCTTCTTCCTCTGCCTGTGTCTCTCTCTCTCTCTCTCTCTCTCTGTGTCTCTCATGAATAAATAAATAAAATCTTTAAAAAGAAAAAAAATATAAATCCCAGGAAGGCAGGATTTTTTAAGTTTAATGCAGCACAGTGTCTCCAGCATCTAAAAACAGGGCCTGAGACAAAGTAGACAAACAACAAATAAATGTTGGATGTACACACCTAGTTTGAGAGTCCTTTTTCTTAATTCCAGTATAATTAGCATATAGTGTTAACGTCAGGTATACAATATAGTGACTCAACAATTCTATATGTTACTCCGCATCTAAGACTTCTTAATGTGAAGATGTGAACTCTGCAAAACGATATGTAAAAAATATGTAGCGTGCGTGAGCACTTTCTTCTTTTCAGAAGTGGACCCATAATTTTCATCAAATTCTTGAAACGGCTATACCTCCCAGTTTGCGTGATGATCCTCATTTTTGTCTCTTCAGAATTATTTAATTATTCATTGGACCCCACTTACCCTCTCAAAGTGTCAGGGATTGTATGATAAATTTCATGATCATCTTAGAGTCTCAAAAATATCCATGATCCAAAAAAGGTTTAAACTCTTCTGATCTCTTCAAGCTTTTATGTAGGACTGTATTTAAATTTATGCAAATAGAAATCTGGTTTGTTTGTTTTTTTCATAAAATATACATCCACTCCCTTGAAAACACAGGTGAAGGAAGGACTTTTATAATTAAAGACCAACAAGCAGATCCTGACAAAACCCCCCAATTAACTATCTCACCAAAATGCCATGTTGCCTCAGACTATAAATATGAGAAATGGCAATGGGTTTAAAAACAAATATATGACACTGAGAATTTGGCCACACTGCCTTAGTGTGGCAGTGATACTGATGTGATACTGTGTCCCACCTGTTCAGTGAGATAATAGAGCATTTTGTCTACCCTAACATTTCTTAGAAATACTTGCGCTAAAAAAAAATAAAATAAAAAAATAAAAAGAAATACTTGCACTACAGGTTTATTGGTCTAGGAGATATTTACGATAATAAAACCTCAACCATTTTAAGTGTGTTCATGCCTTGTATATAATACAACATAAGAAATAAGGAATATTAAATAATTATTCTTTAAAGCAGGATACATGGAAGATATTTCCGTTTGTCCCAAAGCCTTTGCTTTATTTCTAGTACTGTGTATTGGCGAAGATCAACTCGGTTAGGGAATCTGATGGGTATTTTTTTTTAACTTGTTTTTCTTGTCTTCATTTGCTCCTTTCATAAAAATTTTGGGTTTATTCACTTTCTCTTGGAGAAATTTGATTGTGGCCTTATTTCCTGATCACCAAACCCATCTGCAAATTTAAGTGCAAAAGATGGCCTCTGTTGAGCAAACTATCTGTCTAAAAGACTAAGGAGTTAAGGGACTTTGTATAGCTTTATAAATCTGCCTTCTCCCCACCCTCCCCCACCCCACCCCACCAAAATCTTCATTTAGAGGTTTTTTTTTTAACTTATGTTAAATGCAAATTGTTTCTAATCAGCCACTCAAAGCAAGGAATCTGTGTGTGTGTTATGTTTTAGCTGTAAAAAATGCATCTGCTGAGATTATAAATTCTATTTCAAGTTACATTAACAGAGCAAGATACCTCAGGAAGAATTCTGAATGAAACAAACATGTCCCTCACTTCAAGCACATGATTCCTATAACACCCTCTTTTCCTCTTGGTTCCCTCCCCCTCTGATATGATCGTTTTTACCTATCTGTGCCTATAGACACCCTTTACCCCTTCATGGTCAGAATCAATCCACATTCCGTATTAGGGCCCCCAGATGTGCATTTGCCCATTTCAGTGTCCTAAATTCCTCTGGCTATAACTAACCAACCCATGGGATTGAGAAGACACACTATTTTTAAGGAGGAAAAAAAAATACAACAACTCTTCCCAGTGTGAATCTCAAAATGCAGAATTCTGAGTGGGTTAAGCCCACACGTGGCCAAGATAGCTTTGCAATCCTCTGCTATATGATAGTAGCAGGTCTAGAGGTCTCCAAAGTTGATCTGAAGTAGCTTTAAACACAAAGAAACTTAAAGAGAATAATTCAGGTTTTCATCTGTGCCTCAACAGTCTTCAAAAGCAACTGCTGAAGGAATAGTAACATCACAGGCGGTGGCAAAATGCTGTCAGTTTTGTAAACTGTGGGTGGTGGTGTCTCTGCTCCAGGATGATCTGCTAACCAATAAGCTTATCAGGAATGCATCACCCCCCCCAAAAAAAAAATAGGAATGTATCACCCAAACCTGGCCCACGCCAGTCCTTATCTCCTTTTCTCCACACTGACCTTTTCTTTTCTAAATGTGGTAAAATATATATAACATAAAATTTACCATTTTAACTATTTTTAACTGTACAAGTCTGTGACGCTAAGCACATTCATGTTATTTTGCTATCATCACCACCATCCATCCACAGAACATTTTTCATCTTGCAAAACCAAAATTCTGTACCCCATTACAGAGGAATTGTTCCCCATTCCTACCTTCTCACACTTACCTTCTTAAATTAATTTAAAACTTCTGTTTCTAAACTGGGGGAAAATTGGTGGATAAGAATGTATTCCTAGTATGTATATATTTTCCTACTAAAAATGGCCTTTTAGAATAAGCTTAATCTACCACAGTCTATTACTATCTCAGTCAGGACTATTTTATTTGCCAATGACAGAAACTGAAATCAAATGTTTAAGGAAAGGAACAGATTTTTTAAGAGAGAGAACTATGTCAACTGCTCTGTGTACCGGTGGAAAGGCAGGATTACATGTGAGGCTCAAAAACAACGAAATGAATTCAAATATCTTTAAGACCACATAAGACAATCTCTAGCATTTCCAGTTTTGCCTTTGTTTCCCTCCACTCTAATGGATGAAAACACAGGAGTAGGGCAATACTGCTCCCCAGGGGACAGCTGGCATGGCTGGTGACAATTTGGGTTGTCACCACTGGGCAATGCTACTGCAGTCTAATGGGTAGATGCCAAGGAAGCTGTCAAACATCCAAAAATACACAGGACAATCTCCACAACAAACATTTTCTGACTCCAAGTATCAGTAGCATCAAAATTGAGAAACCACGGGGCGCCTGGGTGGCTCAGCGGTTGAGCATCTACCTTTGGCTCAGGGAGTGATCCTGGAGTCACAGGATCGAGTCCCACGTCAGGCTCCCTGCATGGAATCTGCTTCTCCCTCTGCCTATGTCGTCCGCCTCTCTCTTTCTGTGTCTCTCATGAATAAATAAATGAAATCTTTAAAAAAAAAATTGAGAAACCCTGATCTATTCCTACCATATGTTCAGTAACATAAAATCTTCAATTTCCAAGCCACTCATCTGGTGGTCTCACCACGAAAAGACTAAAATTTCTCCCTAGTTTCAATTTTTAAAACTGCCCAAGAAGGATTCTAATTAGGCTTATTTGAGCCAGTTGTCAATCGACTACATTCGGGAAGAGAGAGGTCACAGGGAGGTGGGGCTCAGGATGGTCTCTCAAAGCCTCCTTCCTTGTATGGGTGCCATTCTCAGAAAAGGAGAATTGCAATGAGCTGGGTAAATACTCCTAAGTGTGTGTACCACAAAGTAGAACTCTATTGTTGTAACTATATTTTTTAAAGAAGGTCTTAGTGTGTGCTCTTTCTCTAAGATAGAAAAATCTATAACTGGAGTAGTTATCATACTTAGGTGGGGTTTTTTTGTAACCAGCTAAAGGGTTTAATCATCCAGTTTTGCCCAAAATATAAATTAATTCAAGTAGCGAGATATGCAAAACAGAGGGGGGAAAGCATAGATATTTATAAGGTTTACTTTTGAAATTGGCAAAAATAATGAATCTTTATGTCTGCAGTGATAAAGTTGGACTCCTCTCCTCTTAGTATCTCCATCTTCTGTTAGATTGCTTGCAGATCCACTGAAATTAGATGTCAGTGTAAATTATGGTACAGGCAGACTTACTAGCCAAGGCTATGAAGGGTAGACACATAAAAACAAGGTGCTATTGAATGTAATTGCTTCTGATCTTAAAATTCTTAAGTGACAAAATTGATGCTGATGTGGTATTTGCATCAGGTAGTCCCTTTAATTGACACTGACTTAGTTGGGGACATTTTTTTTTCTGAGTGGTTTTATTTTTTTCTTCCTGATTTTTAAGTTCTGGAACAGGAAAGTCAGCAACTTAAAAGTTGGATAGATCTGAAAGGTGAGTAACAGTAGGTAGAGGAAGTAGAGAGTCCAAATTTCTTCCACAGCCCATGGCCCTGTAAAGTCTGAAGTGAGAAAATGAATCTGAGTGAAGAACATTCGGAGATAATACTTGGAAGGAAGTTAGCACTTTCTTGAACCTTGCTAAATTAGGAATAAAGCCCCATTTGCAAACATTTCCATTCTTGTCTATTTCAATAAGGAGAAAGATGAAAAAGCATGACCCACAGGGCTCCTGGAGGAAGGAGATGCATGGTTTTGTCTGCTCATTTAAATACTTAACAAGCCACAGGGAAAAAAGAAGACATCCCATTCCACTGCCCATAACATATGTCAGTAAGTCATAAAAATAAATCATACCGTGGATGGCTTGTGAACAGCGCTCAGCCTCCTGCGAGACATTAGCGCTTGTTCTTGAGCCAAAAAAGCAAACAGCCCAACTGTCTATCTAATATTTGTTCTTCCCCTGCCATGAGAAACAGTTTCCAGAAAACAGAGAGGATATTAGTTAATTCTTACCCTGACTCTACGGCAAAGTTATAATGTTCTCTCTAATCATTTTATCCTATAGAACTTTAAATTAAAGGAGGATATTTCAGTAATATTTTTAGGTTTAGCAAAACCGTAACATCTGAAGGAAATGATAAGAAGCTGCCTTTATACTTTATATGAATCAAATTAATAAATATTGCCTGAAGATGAAGGTCTCTGGGAATCTAATAATGAGTATTGGGCTATTCATTGGATGAAAAAAAAAATAGTGAATGAGATATTTTCCCTGCTTTATCATACTTGAATTTGACTAAAACTGCAAAGCAATATGTTTTCAAATATTTCCAAAAATTTATCTAACTGGCTGTTTGGGGAAATATTTGTTAAGACTGAAGTACAGTTTCAAGGGGATACTCAGATCTCATTTTCTAATGAGTCCTATGTAAGAAACTGGAAACCTTAAAGCAGTTGTTTTTCTCCCAAGTTTTCCTTATAGTGCAGCTCAAGTGCAAGGAATTTTGTGTCTGTTCCCACTCAAAATATGATCAATGTTACACATGATAAATTTCACTAAGCCTTTCCAGTCTGATGAAGGGTGGAGATAAGAGGAGCAAAAATGAGGTTAGGCTGGGATGAAATCAAGTTACACTAAAAAAACCCCACAATATTGTTTGGCTGGAGAGCTCACTCATTACTGCCTGATATATAGCACCCTACCTGCCACTCCACCCCACCCCTATTCCCATTATTCCTGGCAATCTACAGGAAAGGTCCCATATGATGTCCTGACCATCAAGGGGCATCTGATTTTTCTTCCTCCACTGTTCCCACTCTCTTGAGAATATTTTTACGGTCTAGGTAGCCTTGTCTGCTACCTGACATTTCTGATACAGAAGGCACTCCACAGCATCCAAGCCTTACAAAGTATTAAGCCAACAATTGGGTGGAATCTTCAAGGCAATGCTTTATCCCATGCCTTGTCTCAACTGCTGATGCATCATGTGGTATCTGTTGACAATGAGGGCAATGACTTCTGTGCAAATGTGATACTTTGTACAACTTCCCAAGGCACCAGCAGCATCCCCCACGGATGTTAATGCCTCCAATGCTTGTTCTGCTGGACCTGGAAACTGGCTGCTACTATGGCCTGGTCTTGCCAAGATGACGACTGCATCATTTCTAGAAGGACAGACCAATACTACACCGCAGCTTTGCTATGTTCAGTGCCTGAATGCGCAGAACCATGCTGGGTTTTGCCCACAGGTACAATGATGTCCTCTCTCCTCCACGTGTGGTGCTTTCATATCTATGCCAAAACAGAATTGTTTAGTATTTCAAGAAGTGGTAGGGATCCCTGGGTGGCGCAGTGGTTTAGCGCCTGCCTTTGGCCCAGGGCGTGATCCTGGAGACCCGGGATCGAATCCCACATCGGGCTCCCAGTGCATGGAGCCTGCTTCTCCCTCTGCCTGTGTCTCTGTCTCTCTCTCTCTCTCTCTCTGTGACTATCATAAATAAATAAAAATTAAAAAAAAAAAAAAGAAGTGGTAGGGAAGGCAAGTAGCTGATTAACATCTTACTATGCCTCACCACCAAGCCCTGAGCATGATTATTAGAGCAAACTTTGAGACACTGACCCTCCATTGAAAAATTGATTTTTCCCATGAAGTTCCCTTAATCTCCAATAAAAGCAAGTTGACTCCTAGTGGTTTCTGTGCCAGAACACCATGTCCGAAACCCTGTGGGAAACACATAGCTTAGGGCTTTGTCCACAAGACCTGAAGCAAATGCTCCCTGCTGCACCTTAAATTCAATATTTTTAAATTTTAAGATTATATCCTTTTTACTGTACATGTGCAGAAAAACACTAAAAAACTAAAAAACTAAAAAACTGTAGGACTAAAAAACTGTAGTCCTAAAAAACTGTAGGACTAAGAAACAAAAAAAAAGATGAAGAAACCCAACTAAACAAAAGGATAAGTGCAGAACAAATTTTCAATGAAGGAACAATGGAATCCTGGCTCCTTGAAACCAAGTGTGTTTAAACCAACAATATTATCATAATCTTCTCCCCATCTCTCTCTCTCTCTCTCTCTCTCATACACACACACACACACACACACACACACGCACGCACATTTGGCTACATTCATCCAACATCATCCAACATCATTTCTAAGCATTCCTGCTATCTATTTTCTTATTTTTTTTCTTTTTCATTCTGGCTATTTTTTGGTACCTTCAATGATAACCAGCTATAACTTTTTTCCTATTTTCCATCCTCTCTCTTTCCCCATTCAAATAATACCTTTCACTTCATTAGTCTCTTTGTAAGGTACAGATACCCTGGTAAACTATTAGGAAATAAGATATAAAACTCTTCAAAGTAACTTCAAAGCCATAAAATAATCACAACAAAGAAATTAAAATTTTATACATCAAAGAATTCAACATAGTTAATTACTAAAACTGAGAAAAGGAGCTGACATTTTTTTTCAGCGGGAAGAGGACCTCTCAATGTGAATATTCTCCTTCATCAAGAATAACTGAATACATACTTACCTGGCAGGGGAGATACCATGATCACGAAGAATAACTGAATACAGAGCAATTATGTTTTAAAGGACATAGATGTAAATAGGATGTGCTGTTTGTATTTGTTTCTTCAGCCTGGCTATTCCCCCCACCACCAATATATATGCAGAATTAAAGTCTTAAGAGCTTGTGCACACCTCTACTTTCCATCTCTAAAAATACCTGCCTCCAATGTAGCTGCTTAAACCAGGCATGCATTTTGCTACACAGGATGGCTCAAGCACAACTAAAAGATTGAGTATTCAGTGACCTGAGATGGTGTCCTCTTTCTGCAAGGTATAATACAGTTTCTTCAAACTGATAATTGTCACCAGAAGGAATTCATATTAGAACCTTAATCTTGCTCCAAAATTCTCTTGGTAAAAGCCTATAATTTGTGCAACCTGATGTATCTGACTGTCAGGAACAGATATATTAGCCTCACCTGCTCTCGACACAGAGGACACTCGCCTATTTCACTGTTTTTGTCTCCTGCTTTAATGATGAGTACTATTTCCATCATCTCTCTTCACTCTGCTTCAAACATCCTACTGCTGTCATTTATCTAAGAGCTGAATACTAACAAGAAAATGTGGTTCACGCTGCGCTTGAGCTTCCTTTGGGATTCTCACCACCAAAACTGAATCTTTCTTGTTCCTCTTTTTCTCTCCTCCTTTTTTAAAAATCTTACCACCTCAGTTATATTAAATTTTCCAGCAGAGCTTAGTGATCACAGTTAAGAAACTGATACCAAAAGATAAATAGGCAAAGCACTCCCAGGAGGCCCGATGTCGGAGGACTCCTAAGCCCAATGTCAATTTAACTCCAATAAGAACAGTGGCCCCACTATGGAAAACTGAAACAAGTCCACAGGGTCAAATCCAATCCCAATTACCAACCAGCAACTAAACTAACATTTTTCGTAGAGCAATTTACTGTCTGTCATGGACCTTTGCCAAAGGCCAGACTAAGAAAGACCAAAAAACGTGAAAATATCCCCAATGTTGTTTAATTCAGGTCTGTTTAGCCATCAGTAGTGGATGTATTGTTGCAGAGGAACCAAGGAATAAGGCTTGAAGAAGGGGAAGAGGGAAGAAACGAGAATGGCAGATATAGGAAGAAAAATTGCCCTTTTTAACCAGCTGCCTGAAGAAAGAAACCAGAGAGCTCTCCTAAAACAAAACAAAACAAAACAAAACAAAACAAAACAAAACAAAACAAAAAAGACAGAAAAAAATGATTCCCTGAGACAGGAATGAAAATAAAACTAAACCATAAAAAAACCCAATATTAAAAGAGAATCAACCTGAATTATTTGTTTCTTTAAAATAACATTAATACAATGGAAAAGGTAACAATCCCAATTTTATATTCTAGTGTACTTTTGTTTACAACTGTAATCATTTTAGGTCACTTTCTCTTTTGCTATCACTTCAATCAATCCTTTCATTATGCTAGGAAACAAGATTAACTTCCAATAAGAACGGACAATTGAGATATAAAGAATATATTTGTTAATTTTCTGTCACAAAATAGGACACAAAGTTGGTGCTACAAACAAGGTATTACATTGAACCTTAATAAAAACGGATCTATATTTGAGATCTAAAAAACTATTGAAGGCTGTGCTCTTTCAGGCAGCAAACGTAAGGGGAGATAGTCAGTGATGGAACCAACAGTGGAGAGAAGGACTGAGTGCCCTCCTTGAAGAGATTAATTCTTCTCACATGGAAATAACCACAGTATCTAAATGTCACTCAATGGTATATAAGCTTCACTGGCCCATAAAAATATCACTTTCCTATGAATGAAAAACAGGATTAAGATCAAAGAATAAAGGCCATATTTTTAGAAGTTGGAGATAAATTATTTAAAAATATGTGAGTTGAATAAGCTGACTCAAAAAAGAGAGAAGAGTACTTCCTTATTCTTCGCTGGAAATGCACATGTGTTTTATTGTGCACTATACATTTTTTAATATTAATTTAATTTCCACACTTTTAGCTACTTAGAATTAGTGAAAATTAGATACTTCATTGATATAATCTAAGTCTTTGCTGATTCTCTGACCTAGCTATCACATTTCAAGTAAATAATATAAAGACTTTCATAAATAATCTTGGGACCTCTGGTAAATGAATGAAATTAAAAAAAAGTTTCAATTATGGAAGACATTCGTTGATAATATGATTATACATCATAAAGAAGAGCGGCATTGCCAGATGAAAGGCAATGCTTTTGACGTCAGACCTGGCTTGAGTTTTCTGTGCACCACGATCTCTGTTGCATGACCAAGTCAGGGCTCTTTTCTGAGACTGTTTTTCCTACAAAACTGAAATTACAATTCCTACCCATGCAGGATATTTTAAGATTAGGGATAACATGCCAGGTGGCCAACAAAATGCCTGGCAGTGAGAAAGACTCGTACAGGATAATAAAGAGTAGTTCTGATCATCATCTTCTTCTTAAGACTGTGTTCTACAAAAGTTAAAGCCAAATTCTGATTGCTTGATTTACTTGATCAAATGAAAAATTAGACAGAAGGATGTTGCTTTTATTAACTCTTAGAAGAACAAAGTGATGTTTGGAACACTGTCATCACCACATCATCAATTCAGAGCCATTAAAAATTAGCATTTATCAGCACTTCAAATACACAGGTGCCACCCCTCCAAATCTGTTTTAATAGACAAAGACTCAAATAAATTTAAAGATCTAATACGCTTCAAGATTCACTGGTTAAAAAAAAAAAAAAAAAAAAAAAAAAAAAAAGATTCACTGGTTAAAACGGCATATGCTCAGCAATGTTGACTTTATTAAATCAAGGGTTTATTAATTGTTTAGCTATATTCTCAGGGTTTTGTACACCTTCTGTCACATAACAGGTCCTCGATAACTGTTTATTGTTGAATTACACAGGAGCAGGAATTGAAAACCATGAGTATTAGAAACACATACATCACATTTCATTCCTTCATATTAACTAATTGCTTCATTCTTAGTATTTCATGGGTTCAACAATCAAGAAATATTTACTGACTGCCTATGTGTAAGGCACTGAGCCGGACACTAGAGATAGGGAAGTGAACAAGACGAAGTCTTAAATGAGATAATGCAGACAAATAGAACAGTACCTAGCATATAATAAGCTCTTATTAAGTGAGAGAGTAGTAGAGAAGTCCATGCCAGTCTCCTTCTCTGTCATGCTCTACCCCCTCCCATTTATACACGGCAAACACATGCCTAAAAAAATTTTAACATCTCACTCCTTTACCCAGAAACTTATAAGAAAAAAATGAACTTTTGTTGAAGTATCCCTTTGCTTTTATTTTATCTTTTTTATCTCAAGCTGTGGTTTATTCATAAAATAGCCTTCCAGATTAATGAAAAAGCAGTTGCTGTCATCAAAGAATCTCTAAGAATCTTCAAACTTTCTGTAAATTGGCAGCATTCTGCTCAAGCTGTTTAGTTCCCCCAGAAGTGAGTCTTTGAAGATGACAAGGTGTTCACGGAGACAGCAATAGTTTGCTAAAAAGCCATTACTTTTGTTTTACTCGAGATCTAGTTAAGCCTGATTTGGAAAGAACAAAGCCTGAGTTTCCAAAACCACTGTTGGGCCACTGAAAGATAGACTCCTTCCTACTGAGTGATGGCCAAAGGCACCCCACGCAGCTGCTGAAGGATATCGATGTACACTGTAGATCTCTGCCCCCCATTCGTCTTGTCCTATGCAGCTGAGTAAAGACAAAGCTACTTTGTGGAAAGATCACCAGCCAATACAATGAAAACACAATCCCTTCTCATGAGCATGCCCTGGGAAGCAGTACAGGGTTAAGTGAGAGCTCAGGAGGCAGAAAAACCTGACTCTGAAACTGGGCATCAGCTCTCTATTGATAATAATATTAATAGCTACCATTTATTGTGCGCTTCCAAGTTCCAGACATTGTACTAAGTGCTTTATATTCATTATCTTACTGACATACTAGAAAGACTGCCAGTGTATACCAATGAGTAGAGAGCTGCTTCACCACTTAGCAGCTTTTTGGGGTAAACATTCGTCTGCACTGTTGCTGTTTCCTTCTACCTGGAGGGATTTCATTAGCTTTGTCCTCCAAGCTTCTCTTCATTGCCTCATTTAACCCTGGGGATGGATGGCATATCTGGTTGGTAGGTTTAGTCAGGAAAAATGAGAATTCAAGACCAAATGCCTGCCCTTATTTGCTCTTAGTAATGAACCCACCAACAGAGAGCCCATCTTCTCTGCTCTGGCATGCCCTACCCCATAGAGAACTCTACTTCCACCAGGAGATGCGTACCTGGGCCAGCAGGACTATGCCTGAGGTTTGTTCTTAGCAAGTTCAATTGTCCACAGAAAGAAGCCACATTCTAATTATGTCAGCTATAAACGGAGTATTTTGATTTTCCACCAGCTGACATCTTGGCTTCCTTCCCAACTGGTTCAGAATTTGAAAAAGAAACAGTGATAATTTAGAGGACATTCTCTATAGTTACACAATCTTGCAGTGTCTCAATTTTCTTGTCTCTAAAATGAGAATAATGGTACTCATTTCATAGACTCATTGTAACCATAAAAGACGTAATATCTATAGAGTAAGTAAAAGGCATATAGTAAGTGCTAATAAATATTAGCAATTATGATTAATGATATTGTTGTCATTTTTATTTTTATTATTTCACCAAATGGTCTACCAGATTTACTCTACTCCTGACATTCTACAGATTTCTGTTAATATTAGAGTTACTTTAGGGGGCACCTGGGTGGCTCAGTCAGTTAAGTGTCTGACTCTTGATTTCAGGTCAGGTCATGATCTCAGTGTCATAAGATTGAGCCCCATGCCAGGCTCTGCACTCAGCAGGGAGTCTGCTTGAGATTCTCTCTCTCCCTCTGCCTTTGCTCCTTCCCTCACTTATGCATGCATGTGCACACATACACTCTCTCTAAAACAAATGAATAAATATATAAATACATAAAGTTATTTTATCTTTGATCAAATCACTTTCTGATACTCAAAAAATGGTAATAACAACAGTATCAGGATCAAAGCATTTACCTGAGAATTATAGATGAGAAAACATGTTTAGTGCTTAGCACAATGTCTGGCATATAAGTGCTCAATAAATTAATAGTATTATCTCTACTAATATTATTTTATTAATATTATTTTATTTTTATTATGAATCACCTCATTCTTCTCACTCTCATCCCTGCTGTGCCTATTGTGTAATAGTATTTAATTTAAACTGGTTTCTCATAAGTGACATATGTATTTTTTCTTATCCCTGTATAGTTGTTTTCTTCATTTAAATCCCCTGATCCACTCTCCATCTAACTTGAATAAAGTATATCATTACCCTTTTCTTCCAGTAAGGAAATGAAGAGTGCTTGCTTCAAAGAAAAGACAATAGCGAATCATATATCCTATAGTGTTAGACTTTGGAAGTGCAGCTCACATGCCAACCAGATGCTTTCTATTACATTATGACCACCAACACCCAACAAGTACTGAATAAAGAAAAATATATAAAATATATACAGATATCAAGTATAAAAAAGGCAAAGTAATTCAGAAAGCAAAGTTTCTTCTCTCATTTCATCAGTATAACTTCTCTAAGGTCTTGACATTTAAAGCATTTTCTAGACTGAGCTTTAACCCAGTGCCAGAGGCAGCTCGGCTTTGCATTTCTTACTGATAAGTAGAAAGGATGATGAATATTTTCAAATCTCAATATGGTCAGTATGAGCTATAGCACATACACAAACATACAGAAAAGGAAAGTGTGTTTTCTCTGAATTGAATTGAACTAAAAGGCATGTATATTTAGCAGTTCTGTAGAAAGTACACTAAATCTTCAAAACACAGACAGGGAAATAAATATCCTATCAATCCTGACTCTGAAAAAGATTTGAATTCAAGCTGAATGTTTTATTAGGATTTCAACATTATAAACTCATGTTGAGTTCAATGATACAGATTCAATTGGAGATCATATCATCCCAGTTGATTTTTCCACTTAAAAGTAAGAAATTTTAAGTTAAATGGAAAAATTTATGTTCTCAGTGCAAGAACATTTTCATGGCATCAATCACAGTTTCCATTACTAGAATACTTTGTGAGGGTTCACTTCAAAGAGTTATTTTAAATATACACATATTACCAACTCTAATAAACTCAAACTCTATGACAATATATACTTGAGGAATTTCTTCATCATTGCCTGGTAAATTGTGCTGGATTGTAATTATAGGAAGTTCATTCTATTCTAATTATAAGAAATTCTTTAGAAACCAAGTAAAAAGTAACATGACATAAAGCTTAATACCTCCATGTTCAGACATTTTGAAAACAGATTGGTCAATTATCACCTTTATTTGTTCATTCTTTCCCTGTCATTGCTGCCTCCTCAAAGAAAACAGTAGATATATCTGTAACAGTCTACAGAAATAAAGAGACTCTCTTTGTAGGCCAGAGGAAAACTATTTGGAAGTAAGCCAAAATTTTTTTCTTTTTCCTCAAATTGATTCTGTCCATGAAATGACCTAAGAACGACTTTTCCCATATGAAGGACTGAATAATATTCCGTAAATATCTTGGTGGTATTTTTCCTTAATCTTAAAAAATAATTCTGAAGTTCATTTGGGAGAATAAATAGGTTATAAATATAAGTAATTTCATTATAAATTTTAAAATTTGAGTAATAATGGTACACTTTGCTTAATAGACATTAAATCTCTTATAAAGCTACAGTAATTAAAGCCATTAGATATCAAACCAAAGGGAAGATAACACAACATATTATTTATCCTCAAAACATAATATATAAAAAGTTAAACAGCAATACCAGTAAAAATACTGATTCTTTCACTTTGATAAATTAAGGAAAAAAATGTTTACATATTTGTCTCACCACAGACATCAAAAAAATTTCACATGACTTAGAAGTTTAAATATATAAAATTAAGCCAGCAAAAAGTAAAAAAGAAGATGTACATGAAGCCTTCTATGCCAACTTCCACTCCTGGCTATGACAGAATAATTAGTCATAAATATGCTCTCCTACCATAAATAGCTTAAAACTTGGCAAAACATTTGAGGTAACTGTCCAAAATTATTAGATGCAAAGAAGGAAAATGTAATATCTAACCAAGGAAAACAAAAACAGTCAATAGAAGCAGAAACAGACTAGTTACCCAGATTCAAGACTACCCACATGTTAGAATTAGCAGCAAAGATATTAAAACAACTATTATTATGTTCAAAAACATAATGAAGTCTCAAAAAAGAAATTTTAAAAAGAACTAAAGGAAAATTCTAGATCTACAATATACAATGTGTGCGATGAAAAATGCAATGGATGGATCAAAAATTAGATTGTAGACTACACAATAAAGGATTAGTGAACACGAAGAAAGATCAACAGAAACTATTCAATCTGAAAATGAAGAAAAAATACTGAAAGAAAAAAAGCACATAATTGACTTGTTGATTATGCATCCTAATTTATATATCAAATTTTGACAGGAATATGATGACATTCATGGTTTTAATTTGCATTTCTCTAATGGCTGATGATGTTGAAATCTTCTCGTGTGCTTGTGATCTGATGTCATCTTTCCACAGATATCTCTTCATGTCATTCACCTATTTTCTATTTAGATTATTTGGTGTTTCACTATTGACTATTGACAGTTCTTGATATATTATAGATGCTAGGGCTTTGTCAGATATGTGATTTGCAAACACTTTCTCCTACTATGCACCTTGTATTTTTATCCTTTTAGTAGGATCTTTTGCAGAGCAAAACATTGATTGTGATGAAGCCCCATTTATCAATTTTTCCTTTCATAAACTGTACTTTTAGTGTCAAGTTTAAGAACTCTTTGCTTGCCCCTAAATACTGAAGATTTTCTTCTATGTTGCCTCGAAAAGTGTTATAACTTTACATTGTACATTTAAGTCCATGATCCATTTGAGTTAATAATTGTAAAAGGTGTGAGACTTAAGTCAAGGTTTACCTTTTGGCCTATGGGTGTCCATTCATCCCAGCACCAACTGTTCAAAAATCTATCATTCCTTCATTGTATTGATTACACACATTTGCCAAATACCAATTGGTATTTATTGTGGGTCAATTTCTGACTCCTCTCTCAATCTATCCAACACCAATATCACACAGTCCTGATTACTATAGCAATATAATGAGTGTTAAATTTAGCAATGTTGATTTCTTCCACTTAATTCTTTATCAAAATTGTTTTAGCTGTTCTAGTCCTTTTGCCTTTCCATACTAATTTTAGAATAATCTTGCCTGTATGTACCAAAACAAATCGCTGGGTTTTTCGTAAGAATTGTATTGAATCTGTATACCAATTTGGGAAGAGGTGACATCTTAACTAAATTGAGTTTTTCAATCAAGCCATGAACACAGTTTTCTCTCCATTTATTTAAGTCTTTTATTTCTTTTATCAGTGTTTATATTTTTCAACATCTATGTCCTGTACATATTTTGTTAGATTTATATTTATTTCATTTTCCTTGAACAATTGTAAGTGGTATTGTACTTTTTTTTGTACTTTTTTTTTTTTGCTAGTGTATAGAAATACAATTAATTTGTGTGTTTATTTTGTATCCTTTGACTTTGCTAATTCACTTTTAATTCCTTGGGATTCTCTATATAGACATACATATTACCTACAAATAAGGACAATGTTATTTCTATCTTTGCAATATGTATGTCTTATATTTCCTTTTCTTGCCTTATTGAATTGGCTGGAACTTCTACCATACAATAAATAAAATTGGTAATAGCGGAATCTTATTCTAGACCTTAGAGGGGAAGCATTCAATCTTTCATCAGTAAGTATAATGTTAGCTATAGGTCCTTTGTAGATGCTTTTCATTAAGTTGAGGAAAATTCCCTCTAGTCCTATTTTTTTTGGGGGGGGGGGGGGCAGAGGTGGAGAGATGGGGGAGTTTTTTTAGTCTTGAGTTAAATTTTGTCAATTGTTTTTCCTGAATCAATGATACGACCACATGATTTCTCTTTACTAGCCTGTTCATGTGATAGATTACATCATTTCATTATTAAATTGATCCAATCTTACAACCCCAGAATAACCCCATTTGGTATTGGTGTATAATTCCTTTATATATTGGTGAATTCTACTTGTAATATTTTCTTAAGAATTTTTATATTTATACACATGGAGGATATTGGTTAGTTTTCTTTTTAATTTTTTTGTACTTTATTTACCTGGTTTGGTATCAAGATTATACTACCTACATAAACTTAGTTGGGTGGTATCCTCTATTCTATTTTCTAGAATATATTCAATAGAATTGATGTTAATTCTTCTTTGAATATTTGATATAACTGTTGAAACCATATGAGTCTTAAAATATCCTTTTTCAGTTTTTTTTTAAATTTCAAATTTAATTTCCTTTGTACTCATAGAGATATTCACATTATCCATTTGATATTAGATGAGTTGTGATAGTTTATGTTTCTCAAGAAATTGGTTAATTTCATTTATCTTGTCAAATTTATGTTTGTAAGGTTTTTGTAGTATTAGCTTATAAGCGATTTGACATTCATGAGGTCTGTAGCAATAACTTCTGTTTTACTCCTAATAGTGGTATTTTTTTCCTTTTTCTTTGACATTCTTGACAGAGCTTCATCAATTTCATTGATCTTTTCAGAGGACCAACTTTTCATTTTTTTGACATTTTCTATTATTTTTCTGTTTTAATAAAAATTTTATTGGGGCAGCCTGGGTGGCTCAGCAGTTTATTGCCACCTTCAGCCCAGGGCCTGATCCTGGAGTCCTGGGATCGAGTCCCACATCAGGCTCCCTGCAGGGAGCCTGCTTCTCCCTCTGCCTGTGTCTCTGCCTCTCTCTCTCTCTCTCTGTGTTTTTCATGAATAAATGAAATCTTTAAAACAATTTATTAATTTCTTCTCTTATATATATTATTTCCTTCCTTATGCTTGCTTTCAGTTTATTTTGCTCTTCTTTTTCTAGGATCCTTAGATATGAAGTATAGATTACTGATTTGAGACAATTCTTCCTTTCTATTATATACATTTAGTGCCATAGATTTCCTTCTCACCACAACGTTAGGTTATGCCTCTCAAATTTTTATATGTTGTATTTTTTTAAATATGCTGTTTTTATTTTCATTCTGTTCAATGTATTTTTATTTTCCTTAAGGCTCTCTCTTTGAACCATGATTATTTAGAAGTATATTTTTTAGTTTCTAAGTGTTTGGAGACTTCCCTATTATCTTTCTGTTACTGATCACTAGTTTGATTCTATTGTGGATGGAGAACACACTATAATTTCAATTCATTTACATTTGTTGAGGTTTATTTAATATTCTAAGATATTGTCTATCTTGTATATGTTCCATGGGCACTAGAAAAAAAAATGTGTATTTTGCTGTTGATGATTAGGTTTTGGTTAAGATTTTTGTTGAATTTCTAGATCTTTGCTGAGTTTCTGTCTAGTTCTATAATTTTAAAAGGGCAATACTGAAGTCTCCAACTGTAATTGTTGATTTGTCTACTTGTTTTTTCAGTTCTACCTTTTTTGCTTCATATATCACGTGGCTCTACTATTTGGTGTGTAAATGTTGGGATTGCTATGTTTTCTTGGCAGTTTGGCCCTTTTATCATTGTGTAATGTCCCCTCATCTCTAGCAATTTTGCTTTTTGTTCTTAAGTGTATTTTATCTAATATTAATATAGTCAATTCTGCTTTCTTTGGTTGATGTTTGCATGATGTACCTTTTTCTATTCTATTACTTTCAATCTCCCTATGTTGTTATATTTAAAGTTTCTTTGAAACAGTATATATACCTGGATCAGGATTTCTTTTTTTTTTTTTTTCTTTTTTTTTTTTTTTAATTCATAGAGACAGAGAGAGAGAGAGGCAGAGACACGGGCAGAGGGAGAAGCAGTCACCACACAGAGAGCCCGACGTGGGACTCAATCCGGGGTCTCCAGGATCACGCCCTGGGCCAAAGGCAGGCGCTAAACCACTGCGCCACCCAGGGATCCCCCCATATGTTTCTTTTAACTGATATACTTACACTATATACACCTAATGTAATAATTGGTATGTTAGAGCTTACATCTGCTATTTTATTTTAGCTTTCTGATGTTCTGTTTTTGTCCCCTTGTTTTCTTTCTTCAGCCTTCCTGTAGGTTACTTAAACATTTTCTAATTTTATTTTGTGTTATCTATAGTGTTTATAAGTGCATTTCTTCGTATAGGTATTTTATTGGTTGCTCTGGTGTTCCATTTTATATATATATAAATATAAATTATAACAAATATATGCATATACATATATAAGATAAAATAAATATATATACATGTATAATTTATCAGGTGTTATCATTGTAACACTGAGTAAAGTACAGAACTTTTATCTCCTCCATTTATAATAAAATCGCTTTAAATATTTTATCTACTTACTCTTAAAATCACACCAGTGTTGTAATTTGTGCTTCAGTCATTTAACATAATTAAGAAAACTCAAGATAAGGGGAAAATCTGTTGCATTTTTCCATATGATTGCTTACCATGTTTATTCTTTCTTTCTGATGTTCCGAGATTCTCTTTTATTGTTTCCTTTATGCTTAGAGAAACTCCTTTGGTCATTTTTTAGGGTATGTCCACTGGCATCAAGTTTTTTAAGTTTTCCATCACCCAAGAATATCTTGATTTTTTCCCCTTCATTTCTGAAGGATAGTCTCATTTAGTATAGAATTGTGCATTGATAGTGCTTTTTATTCAGCAATTAAAATATGTCATGCCACTTCTTTCTGGCCTCTATATTTTCTGATGAGACGTCTAACATTATTCTAATTATTTGCCCAATAGGTAATATGTCAGTTTTCTCTTTCTGGTTGCAAGATTTTTTCCTCTTTCATTAGTTTTCAGAAGTTTGCTCGTGACATATTTTTGTGTTTATTGTGTTTGAGGTTTATTCAGCTTCTTCAACATGCTGGTCTATGTCTTTTGCCACATTTGCAAAATCCTCAGCTCTTATTTCTTAGAATACATTTTCAGCCCTATTTTCTTTCACCTTTCCTTCCAAGACTTTAGTAATATGAACATTTAACCTTTTGTAATAATAGTACACAAGTCCCTGTGTTTCAGACTATGTAATGTCTTTTTTTTAAGATTTTATTTATTTATTCATGAGAAACACAGGCAGAGACATAGGCAGAGGGAGAAGCAGGCTCCATGCAGAGATCCCGATGTGGGACCCAATCCCAGGGCTGCAGGATCACACCCCGAGCCAAAGGCAGACGTTCAACCGCTGAGCCACCCAGGCATCCCGTCAGACTATGTAATTTCTATTGTTCCTATTCTCCAGCTCTCTAATTCTCTCCTCTGTTTTTTTTTTTTTCAATTCTGCTCTTTAGTCCATATAATGAAGTTTTCATTTTTTTTCTTATTGTATCTTTAAGTTCTCAAAATTCTATTTGGTTCTTTTTCATGTCTTCTATTTATTTGTTGAGGATCTCTATTTATTTGTTCATTTGTTTCAAGCTAGTTCACAATTGCTCACTGAAGCATTTTTATGATGTCTACTTAAACTCCTTGTCAGCTAATTCTAACATATCTACCATCAGTGTTGGCATCTATTATATACCATTTCTCATTCTGTTTGAGATCTGATTCTTGGTATAATGAATGGCTTTCTATTAAAATCTTGACATTATGGGCATTATGTTATGAGACTCTGGATTTTATTTAAATCCCTCATTTTAGATAGCTTCCTCTGTTTCCATGCAAGGTGGCAAAGAGGTTTGCCTCCTTGTTACTGCCAGGTGGGGTTAGAGGTCCAGGTTCACAGACTGGTGGTGTCTATTGACATCCAAAAACTTCCTTATTACTGCTGGGATTTCTGGCTCCTCATATGGCCTTCATTAGCAATATAGGGAGGCAGCTGGCAGCCTCATTAATGCTGAGAAGTGAAGTAAGTCTTGACTCTCTAGTAGGATTACTCAGACAACCTATCCAGTAATTAGGATGAGGGGGTACCTCATTACTACTGGGTGGGGCTCTTCGAGTGGTCCCCACAGACATAACAAAGGAAGGGGAAAAAGGTTGACTAATTTCCACTAGTAGGGAATGAAAATTCTGGCCCCTTCTGGTCCTTTATGACACCACACCAGCAGGGATGAAGAAGGTAGATTATAATGCCACACTGCACCCCCTGATGAAGTTGTAATCAAAGCTCCTTTCTGGGCCTTTGTTGGAATGAGTGAGAGTAAGGGTCAGACATTTTCCTGTGGTGTTTTCCTGCATTAGAGCTATTATTGTTTAAAATTTTTCTGTCGTGATAAGCTGCCCTTTTCCTAGTCTTCTAAGGAAAGTGTGCTTTTGTTAAGGTTTGCATTGTCTGTGTCCATACAACTTTCTGGGTAGTAAGCTTCTTTGGCTGCAAGTGTTGAATATATGAGGCAAGAATAAAACCCCCAGGAGGCTCACCACAATGTTGTTTCCTGTATTTGAGGATCCTGCTCAGTCTACCTTCTACTCTCCTCCTTTCGGAGTCTTATATTTGCTTGTTTTTTATAAAATGCCAGGGTTGTTACTTGTAGTTAATGGGAGAATTATGGCAAACTATATTCCATTTTCTCAGAAATGAAATTCTCTAAAAACAATCTTTTTTTTTTAGATCTTATTTATTTATTCATGAGAGACACACAGAAAGAGAGAGAGAGTGAGAGACACAGGCAGAGGGAGAAGCAGGCTTCCTGTGGGGAGCCCAATGCAGGACTCCATCCCAGACTCCAGGATCACAACCTGAGTCACCCAGGTGTCCCTAAAACCAATCTTTTTAAATAAAAGCAGAATTAGATGATGTACTACCTGATATCAGCAATATAAAGCCACAGTAATCAGGATGGTGAGGTATTTACCTGAATGTAGACAATGTATCAGTGGAGCAGATTATAGAAACAGACTCACACATACACCAAAAATTGACCTTTGCAAAGACACCCTGAGAATTCAATGGAGGGGGAAAAAAGCTTTCAACAAATGGTAAAAGACCACCTGGATAAACATATGATCGATAATGAAACAACCTCTGCTTCATAACTTCCACAAAATTAACTCAAGATGGATCATAGATCTAATTGTCATAGGTAAAGCTATCTTGTAGAAGAAAATAAAAGAGAAATTCTTACTCAATTTGTGGAAGACCAAGATAGAGACAGAAAGAATATACATCCTCATAGAAAAAAATAATAAATTAAACTTTATAAAAGTTAAAAACTACTCTTCAAAAGTCACAATTAGGAAAATTAAAAGACAAACAAGAAACCAAAAAAAAATATTCATAAAACATATATCTGACAAATGAGTTGAGGTCAGAATTTTTTAATGATTCCTATAATAAATAATAAAAATAAACAACCCAATTAAAAATGTGTAGGATATTTAAACATACATTTGATTTTTAAAAAAAATATAAATGGTGAATAACACATGAAAAGGAATTTAATGCCATTATGCATTATAGAAATGCAAATTAAGACTACAGTGGGAAGCCATTTTCCTATACTGGAATGGGTAAATGAGGAAAAAACCTGACAACAGATGTGCATGAAGATAAAGAACAACTGGAATTCTCAGACATTGCTGATGAGAGTATAAAATGGTTCAACAACATTGGAAAATGACTTGGAAGTTTCTTATTATATTATATATACACTACGATGCAGCAATTTCACTCTTATTTATCCAAAAGAAATTAAAATACAAACACATACACACACAGATTTATGCATAATATTTATATCAAGGTTACTCACAATAATAAAAAACTGGAAGCAACCCAAATTTCATCAGCAGAAGGTTATATATTTAAAAATATAATGTATTTTTATAGTGAAAGACTATTTATTAATAAAAACAATTAGCTTTTAATACATTCAACAGTGTAACAACTAGCACAAACATCATGTTAAGCAAAAAACCCCAGACACAAAAAGATTGTCATTCTACTGTATATAAATTTTATAACTATAAAATAATGTTGTAAAGATTTTTACAATTTGTATAAAACCAGTAGAATAAAATCATAAAGGAAAAGACTGATACAGTACATAAATACAAAAAAATTTGCCTCTTTAAAATAATTACATAAATATAATTGAGAGGAGAAAATACTTAGAGCTTACATGACAGATGGTTAAAATTATTAATATTTATTGACTTAACATAAAAGTAAGAAAAACATTTAAGCTCCAATAGATAAGCAGCTAAAAATCATAAATAATTTGCAAAGGAGAAAATGCACTTAAATAAATGTGGCTAACCTACACTCTTTTCCAGCTCATTTGTTTTTTGTTTCCAAATCCTAGGACACTATTCTCAGCCATCCTGTAGATGCCAGTGGCCACAGCACACTACTTTCACAAGAAGAAAAATACTTGTCTCTTCTTTTTCCTACCTTTCTGGCTTCTTTCTACCTGGAACAATAAAAACTGAGTCGGTAGCACAGCTGCCACCTTGTGATCATGAAGCAGCAAGAATGAGAGCAAAATCAGGAAGCTTGGCAGAGTGAAACATAAAAAAGATCCTGGGTTCTAAGGTTATTTCCATGCAGTTGAATCATTTGGTTATGTGAGAAATGTTATGTGAGAAAAATAATATTCACATTTGTTTAAACTCACAATTACTGAGTTTTCTTTTGACCAAAGACATTCTCTACCAATACACTAATCAACATTTAAAAAGCATTCAATATCAAATCAACGCAACAAAAATCTTTCAAAATACTTCATTTCCTGACATATCAAATGTGCAAATATTTTTTAACTGAAACTACTGAGTAGCATGGATTAAAATAAGAAAATTTTTAAAATTCACTTCTACAGGGAATGTAAATTTATACCTCTAATTTTGGAGATCACCATGATAATATGTAGAGACCCACAAATGTATAATCTAGTTTATTTTTTATTTATATCTTGAAATTTTATTATATATGTATAATTATTAGTGATTAATGTTTTTAACACAGAATTCTATCTGGTTACAGGTGCCATTCAAGAACAATGACTTATGGGGGCACCTGTGGCTCAGTCCCATTTGAGCCTTCAACTCTTGATCTCAGCTCATGTCTTTTTTTTTTAAAGAATTATTTATTTAAAAAAAAAGAATTATTTATTTATTCACGAGAGACACAGAGAGAGAGAGGCAGAGACATAAGCAGAGGGAGAAGCAGACTCCCCACAGGGAGCCGGATGCAGGACTCGATCCCAGGACCCGGGATCACGAACCAAAGGCAGACACTCAACCACTGAGCCACCCAGGGGTCCCTCAGCTCAGATCTTGATCTCATTGTCATGAATTCAATCCTGCATTGGGCTCCACACTGGGCATGGAACCTACTAAAAAAAGAAGGAAAAAGAAGGAGAAGAAGAAGAAGGAGAAGGAGAAGGAGAAAGAGGAAAGATGCCTTATGTTTTTCTCCTCTTTTTTTTTTCATTTCTCCAAAAGATTTATTTTATTTTGTAAGGAATGGATTTTGAGGAGACAAAACATGGAGCAGAGAAGTATGAAATAGCAAATAAGTACAAATATAAGTGGTTTTGCTAATTGTTTTATAGCCACAACAAATTAGTACAGAGAATGCCCACTACAAAACACAATTAAGAAAGAATGTCATCTACATCCCTGTGAACTAAGGATTCTGGGAAGCATAGTTCCTAAAAAAAGATTCTGGGAAATGCAGTTCCCAGAGTGCAGAATAAAGCATTTAATGAGAAAAGCCAATCAATCCCACACAGAAACAGCTAAGTGAACTGTGGGTAGAACTGCAATTCAGAAGGGCATGTTTAGATAGATCCCTAATATCCTGAAATACCCTTCAAAATGTGGCACCACAGTTGAAGCAAATAGAGCATTCTATTACCTCTTGGGAAGTGAAAGGTTCTACCACAACAGAAACCTATTTAATGTTGCCTAACCCTTGTTAGCCTAAACTCAGCTGACACTAAGAATATACATTAGTGGGAGGCCTGGGTAGCTCAGTGGTTGAGCGTCTGCCTTTGGCTCAGGGCCTGATCCTGGCGACCCGGGATCGAGTACCATGTTGGGCTCCCTGCATGGAGCCTGCTTCTCCCTCTGCCTGTGTCTCTGCCTCTCTCTCTATGTGTCTCTCATAAATAAATAAAAAATCTTTAAAAAAAAAAAAAGAATATACATTAGGGAGTAGTAATGTGTTACATAAATATTAGATTATTTACAGAATTTTTAACAATATGGGACATGTGTTATAAAATATGTACAAAATAGGAATTTACAAGGCACAAGATAAATATGTAAATAGAACATTTTTCTCCCCAGCTCTAGATTATTAATTTCCACATCTCCTGGAATTTACTCACTCCTCCATGGAAAAAATGGCTTTTCTTAAAAGTGATCATTTAAAGTATGCAACTCCCCCCACCACCATCAGTACAACGCCTAGAAAAGTTCTTAGCTAATATTAAATAAATTGTTGAACAAATGAGCGAATTTATGTATGTGAGTTGGAATGAATGAATGAATGAATGAATGAATTGAATTGTTATGATAGAGCTTCTGTAATCTCATAGGAAAGATACCAAACAGGACAGTGAAATCTGCTTTGGAGAGATGTTTCTGGGCCCAGAGTAAATAGTAAATAACCATTGACTAGACAAAGGAAAGAACAAATGACTATGAGGAAGAGAGAGTTACCTGGGGAGAGATTTGGGATGATTGTGGGTTGCAGAGAAACCAATGTGAATAAAGAATGGGCTGTGTGGTGAAGTTAGCAATAGTGAAGTTGAAAGGACAAAGTTTCAATAAGAAATGATCTTATGTGTCATGATAAGGAGATGAGATTTTTACAATTTTTACAATTTAGAAAAGTTCTCTTGGTGGGAGTGTCTAAAATGAAAGACAAAACTGGGAGCAGAAGAGCTAATAACTGCATTGAACTGGGTGAGAAATAAACAAGGAAGGACTTAAGGTATTGGCAGTATGAATGGAAAAAGGAGGAGGGGTCTGGAGACAGAATAAGGCAAAAATGACAGCCATTTCATCACAAGTTGAATATAAAAAATTGGGAAATGACTAAAAGCCTTAGTACACAGCAGTGTCATACAATAAGAAGGAGGTAATAATTGTTATAACTGAACATGTGAATTTTTGCTTCTGTTCCTTGAGTGCCTATTACAGAAGCAAGTATGAGGCCTGAGGACTACCTCTTCGTTTTCTCATGCCCAGGTTAGCTATCAATGACCAATCACAAATCCCTTTCCTGATGAGCTTGGAGATCATTTAATAATCCTTCCTAGGAGAGCACTCCAATAATCACTATCAATCAGACTCAACATGCCTAAAAAAAAAAAAAAGACTCAACATGCCTTAGTCTCATTATATTTCCAACACTCAAATAAAACCTTTGGGTATATAACCTTTATTAATCCTTGAAATATAGTTCATGAGTACTATTGTGTACATTTTACGAATGAGGAAACTGATGATCAGTGTAGTAAGTACAGAAGCAAGAAAATCACCACAAGTGTCTCAGTGTTTATAGTTTACACACTCACAATCCTCCCCTTAAAACCGACTTTGCAAGGTTCCACACCTACTCTTGGAATGAAGCAGATGATAGTCTATACAACAAAGCCTTCCCAATATCTAGGTATTTCTGGGACATTCAGTAAAGATTTCTGGTAGACATTCTGACATTTAGGTCTGTGGTTCAGGAACACTGCATGAGCTCCAAAGCTAGACCTGGGAGTCATGAGAAGGCAGGTGGTGGTTGAAGCTATAGGTGTAGATGCAATCACCAAGAGACAGCTAGTGAGTGAGAAGAAGGGAGAGGAGAGGAGACAGGAGAGCAGAGTGAGGAGTGGGATGCAGACATGGACCCATTTAACTGAGGGAATTTGAGGACTTGTCAGAGCTGCCAGGAAGAGTTGCTCTTTTCCATTGTTTGGATAAGAGAGGTCACTATGTGGAGTCTGGGCCTGAGAATAATGACCTGGAAAGTACACCAAGGGTATGAAGAGATTCAGTTGCTACATCTAGATCTAACCTTGGGTTCTTCAAGTATGTGAACCAATAACTTCTGGTTTTTTATCTAAGCAAATTCTGTTGGGATTTCTGATACACTTGAAGACCCTGACCCTTTCTCACCAAGATGACGATTCTGTCATAAAAGACAATTTCTGTCATAAAAGTTTCCATCATTAGTAAGCACTTCTTCAGTGACCTCTAAAGTTGTGAATTCCAGGCTTTCTGCCCACTGTAAGGCCCTCTTAAATGGCCCATACAAGAACAACACAGGTACCATTTTTCTTCCCTAA
The DNA here is from genome assembly GCF_053574225.1 of Canis aureus. Classification (NCBI taxonomy): domain Eukaryota; kingdom Metazoa; phylum Chordata; class Mammalia; order Carnivora; family Canidae; genus Canis; species Canis aureus. Next base: position 10,684,832 of record NC_135617.1, on the reverse strand, counting down.
GTGGATCATGCGCCATCTAGCTGGAGGATGTTGAAGATGTTATCAGACCATGAACAACCCAAGGAAAGGGTCTACAGTTTAAGCATCTTATTCATGTTATTATTGACTATTATTGACAGTCTCCAGCACATTGAAGAAGTAACACACATGCTTGTACAATGAAGGTGATGCCAAAAGTTGTTCCTTATGTGGTGAAACATCATCCATTTAAGGTAACATTTCCAGGCTCCAAAGAAAAGCCCTGACACTTTCGCAGACAGACCTCCTAATGTTTCACTTGGATGTGACTGATACCAACGTTTTCATATATTACACTTATGGTGTTTGACATAACTGCATAAAGAAGCCATTATAGAAGCTAGAATTAAGGATTTGAAACATCCCTCATATCTCAATGTCTAAGCTGAAACTGTGATGCATCTTGTTGGAAAGACGGGAATTTTTTTTTTTTTTATAAAATGGTTGTTTTACTATGCATGATGGATGCCATGGAGTTGCAATTTTCCAGTCTTGCCGGGCTCAGTGATTTCCTTTTGCTCTTTTACATCGCTGCCGAGACATGTGCTACAGTCTTCTATGATACACAGCTTGCCAGGTGTAGCTGACTTAATTTTGCTAAAATCTCAGATTCGTTCTTTTCTCTCATTGGTATTCATTATAATGAAGACCTATGGTCTGTGTTAATTTTCAATTCCCAAGGTAGAGTTTCTCAGTGTTATGAGGTGAACTTAATTCCTACGTTGGCCATTAAACACCTGTGCTTAAACCATGGGCTTCTTGCCTCTCCTCTTTGAAATCTTTTCTGGATTAGCATTGCCTTCTGAATATCCTGAATTTTATGTGATATCTAACCTCATGATCTCAACCTTTACTGACCAAACCGACAAACTTTGGCACTAAGGATGAGTGAGGCAGAGTGATAATAGATTTTATTCTTTTTTGGTGACATGAAACTAAATGCATCCACGCTCTTTAAGAAACACTGTTTGATCAAGAAGGCAAAAGCATTCTAATCTTTCCTCACAATGCCCTTCAGAAACATTAGCGTGTGTGCATGCATATGCTGTTATCTTTTGAAACTAATAAAAATCAGTCACTGAGGAAATGTAGTAACATCCATTAAAGGCAGAGCTGTTCACAGTCTGTGATGCTCACCACGTGCAAAGATGTACAGTGAGGAAAAACTTACCAGGTGGAACCCATGGACTATATAATCTTCTTCGCAAAAGCTGGAAAAAAACAGTTTTTGTACAATGTGACATTTCACAGAACACATTCAAGTTAGTGCCCTCATGAGGGGAGAAGCCCATAAACCAAAAGTTTCAAGCAGAACATGATCCTGGAAAGGACAGAGAATAGTAACTACATTCCACTGGATGAAGTAATGCTTCTTCCAATATGAAATTACCAGCTATCTTATTGAAGAATAATCCAAGGGAGAAATAAATTTTATTAAATCAAGGAAATAGAAATGACTTTATAATTTTCCAATAAAATACGAATCATTAAAAAAAAATCCATGAAGTTATTAGTGTCTTTATCTGAATATTAGATACTAAGAAAATCAGAGGGAATTGTATTTTAAAAATAAATTTCACTTTTCTCGAAAGTTCACATGGTGCAAATGAAGTCTGGGGTTTTATCTTCTTACCTGTTTTCTACAGTGACTAACACACAATGCGCTGCACGTAATAAATGGTACATGCAGATGTAATGATAACTGATTAAAAACCTCAGTTCAGAGGTCAGTTGGGCCATCAAGTTCCTGCTTCACTCCACCTTCCTCACTTCCAAGATTCCACAGGATAGCCCTAGCTTCTCCTGTGTTCTAGAACTCTGTCTTCATCCTTACATATCTGAAATATTTTACATACTACAGGTGCAGACTCAGTATGTAGAGACAGAATAAAAACATTGAACAAACAACCATAGTCCTCGCCCATTTATATTTAAGTATCAATTTCCATTTTCTCAAGATTAATACTCCCAATCTGTCTCTGGAAGAGGGAAATAAATTCAAAGAGAAAAAGGAACAGACTAACGAAAACACCAGAGCAGGACCTGTTACAGGCATCATCACTACGTGCTATCCAGCAATATTATTTTACAGATCAATCAACTGAAGGTCAGATTAATTAAGAAGCTGGTCCTAAGCCACCTGATGGCAGCATCACAACTGAAACCTAGTGCTCTGATGGTTATGTTGGAGCACTTTTCACCCTACTCTGCTGATGCTGAAAATGTAAATCTTATCAGGACTTAGAATGTGTATTGTCTTTCATTTTGTATCACTTGCCTGCTACCCACATTTGAGTCCTTGTAAGTGCTCTATGTGTTCTTTTGCCAAACTCTCTACCTAGAAAATACATACCCATACATTTCCTAGAAATAGGAAAAAAAGAAGAAAAGAATAAACAAACGAATGAGATGGAAATGAATGCTGTCCTGTAAATAAGTTCTTCTTGCTATGCCTTTAAAATGTTTTTTTATTTTTAAGCTTTCCATAAGAATATGTACGCCTTATCTCCCTCAATTAGTTGAAAAACAGGAGCAGTGGCATATACTTGTTTCTGTCACTGGTATCAGCTGAGTGTCACTGGCACTGAGTAGGTCTCCGGGACTATTCTATGCACTGAGGGTCATAAATGAATGTCATAGCAGGCAAATTCAGTACGTACTGAACACATTAGTTAAGGCAGGAGTTAAAAATGAGTAAAGCTCAACTGTAAGGAAATTACCTAATATTTGGCCATCAGAAAAATCTGAGAATCTTAAAATCGGAAATATTTAATTTCAAAAGTATTTATGGAGGTTCTGCGCCTTTGAATTTGGGTTATTTTTCTTTTTAAGAAAAAAATCAAGTACATATAACAAGGAGCAGGAGGTAAGTTAGTATAGTCTCTTTGAGTGCTAAGAGTCTCTAAAGCATTTAACCCTGCTATGTTGAGGCAAAAAAAAAAAAAAAGCAATAATTATCACTAATTCTATTCACTGGATCAACCAATCTTCTGGTTGACCAAATAAGGACTGTTCTATGAACAACAACTGGCAGAAAGTAATCTCTCAATAAATATTAACCATAATTATAAGAAACTGGTTGTGAACAAGACAGACACAGTCTTAGACCTCAAAGATCTTAAATGATGCTTGTTCATATTTAACTAATTTTAACTTGGATATTCAAGATTAAACCCAATGTTTAATTAAACCCAATTATTATTTACTTTATGTTTAAACCTAAGAAAAATACAAAGGAAATAAGAAAACCAAAGCAGGTGGCTTAAAATTTAATTAAAAATAAAAAAAAATATTTGGAATCAGTTTCTGATCTCTGAGTTAATTCTCAATTTTAAAAAATGATCCAAACCTTTGACAACCTCTAAATTGCATCTGGGGATGGGGGGAGTCAGTCTTGTCACCAGTGCAAAGAATAATATTGCTAGCGTTACAAATCCTATAAAAATTGTAAGTGTGAAATTCTTGCAATGATATAAGCCTAAAACTTCACACACACACACACACACACACACACACACACACACAAAATATATGGAGGACCCTGACTAGGGTTGTTTCTATAAGATATTGAAATAATTGGTAATTTTGGTGTATTCATTGGCAAAATATACCCTAAAAAACTTATTTAAAATAAAAGACTTTAATTATAGAAACGTTTAAGTTATATAAAATCTATAAATTTCTTATAAACATTTGCCATCATAATTGGTTCTTTTCACAATTATTTTCAATTTTTTAAAAACCTGATGTGGGCTAAGGCAGCAAAGAAATACCAAAATCGTACAGATTTGGTGGTGGTCCATGTGGTTTTCATTTTCTTTAATTTCCTTTAAAAGGCAGTTCTGCAATAAATAAAGTGAGCAAATAAAAATGTCTCGTTTTAATTTCAATTTTCAAATTCACTTTTTGAAAAAACAATTTATAGCCAGTTTTTCTAAATCAGATCACTCATCTTCCAAAGCAAACCACTTCTCTAGACAATCTAAAACCTAGCAATTTTGCCACTTTCACTATCAGCAAGGGCTTCTACAGAAATGCTGTCAATGTTTGCTGGGCCTATTTTTTTTTTCTTAAGTTTATGAAGTTGCTCAAACAACAGAATATTATATTTTATGGGTGAGGGTTCTATAGGGTTTAGTGTGTATAAACCACAGCAGAGAGACCACCATTTAGCATTCTAAACTCCTAATTTCCTCTTTCACCATAAGTGGACACATTTTTCTCCTATATTAATGAACTTTTAAAGTACCAATATGACAACACCAGGTGGTGTGGTGAGCTGTAGATATCCGCCCCTCAGAGCACGCCTTTACTTACAGAGGTGATGATTGCCAGACCCATCATGCCTTCCTGCTTACATACATGCTGACGGCCACAACCGCAAACATTTGTAAGACATGAACAGCATACAGAATTTATGTGTTTTGCCCCTTCATCAATTATACAAGTCACTAACACTATTGGCAAAGGTGTATACACTTTTACTCTGTCATCATAATTACAAAGTTTTAGTATGTGGTTTTGTGTTGCGACACTATCGATCAAAGTCCACTTTTTGACATGTGTAGCAGAGGCAATATGTTCCACATAGGCTATTTCTGGAATTGTATTACTTACTGTAATAGAATCACATCACGTAGCTCTATTGTACCAACTCTCCCTGCCCTACCACTGCCTGAGCTGTGTCCACTTTAAACTCTCTCAAGCATGCACAAGATGGGGTGATGGGGTAGAAAAGAGAATTTTTTTTTAGGAATTATATTTTAGGGATCCCTGGGTGGCGCAGCGGTTTAGCGCCTGCCTTTGGCCCAGGGCGCGATCCTGGAGACTCGGGATCGAATCCCACGTCGGGCTCCCAGTGCATGGAGCCTGCTTCTCCCTCTGCCTATGTCTCTGCCTCTCTCTCTCTCTGTGACTATCATAAATAAATAAAAATTTTAAAAAAAAACTTAAAAAAAAAAGGAATTATATTTTATTGGTTAATATGCACAAATATAAGTTTTGTTTTCTAGATTTGGTTTAAATATTGATATCTCAATCATCTAAACTTCTCAGTATATTTAAAATATATACATCATAGAGTTGACTTTTAGAAGACCAAGACAATTTGTGTATTTCCTTTCATGGTTTACTTAAAAACAACTTGTGGGTAATATCAAATATTTATTAAGGGAAATGCATGACTTCCTGTCATTCATTGCTCTATAAAACAGGTTTTGGGCAGGAGGCAGTCCTCGGGAACAGAGAAAAAACTTCCTTAAAAAAGGAAGGATAGGGATGCCTGGGTGGCTCAGTGTTTGAGCCTCTCTGCCTTTGGTTCAGGTCATGATCCTGGGGTCCGGGAATCAAGTCCCGTATCAGGCTTCCTGCACGGAGCCTGCTTCTCCCTCTGCCTATGTCTCTGTCTCTCTCTCTGTGCATCTCTCATGAATAAATAAATAAAAATCTTTTTTTTTTCTTAAAGAAAAAGGAAGGATAGAAAGTTGAAACAATTTCTTTCCTGTGCTTAATTCCGGGTTGAATTTGCACAAGTGTTTCAAGGGCAAAATGAGAGTTGAAAATGGAAACTGACAAAATCATAAAATAAGTTGGTTGAAATTTGACAGAAAAATTAGAGTACCCTTAAGTGATGCTAAAGAAAGCAATGTGTATATTGCACATGAAGCATAATAAGAGGAAAGGCCTTCTTTAATTGCAAGGAGGAAAAAAAAAATCTAACTATTGGCAAATTTAATTTTCTTCCTAGAATTTAACTAACTGCCTGAGATCTGACATGCTACATCAGTGCATTATGAAAATCAGTCACAATTACTGTCAAATGCATAATGTTCTCCTCCAAAAAGCTTCTGAATTAGATCTATTTCAAAATAAAGCAAGGAAACTGACCTAGCACATGTTTATATCAAGGGATATATTGTTTGAGATCAATCTTTTACCATCATATCCTTCAAGGTGGGGAACTGAATGAGTAAATTCATTCATTTCTAATCAGCTTCAACACAAATGGAAATCCCAAAATTATAAGAAATGTTAGCACAATAGGAAAACTAACATATGCATTTTCACCTCTGTCAGATGGTTAAAATTATAATTTTTTCTAACAAAAATGCAATTGAATGCTGTCCTTTTAAGTGCTTTTAATATTAATTTTAATAGAATAAAATTATATGTATACATGTATATATTCAAAATGATCCATAATAAATGGGATAGACTGATGAGATAGATAAGAGGGAGAGAGAAGGATAGACAAATTGGGTTTCTCAAGGCAAAAATGACTGCAACTTAATTGCAAATGATGGAATTAAGATCAAGTCAGCAGGCAAAGTACCTATGCAGATGCACAGGTAATTTTCACATTTTCTTCTAAAATACAATCAAATTAATCACTGACTTGTGTGCTTTTTCTAAAGTCTAAATGAAACTAATGGATTCTATTACATATATTCCCAACTTTTCTGTCTATAATTAAAAGTTTCCAAAGACACTTGTTACTTCCTTGGGGAATGAGCCAGAGGTCCATTCCCTAACTAGAATGTTTCATCTGCCAGGAGGAATGTGAAAAGATACAATCACTAAAACATTATAATGAAAAATTAGAACACCCATTATTCATATTAATAGAATCACCAGTTCATAGATGACTTTCAAGTCCATTATCATAGCATCTGAAGAGTTCATGATTCCAGGGAGGAAGCCAAATCTTAAAAATATACATCCTGGAGAGTGCTTGACAGTACAACCTTTGTGAAATGATAGAAGGAGGAATTACAATCACTTTTTCAGAATGTCATGGTTCAAAAGAAAGGTGACAGTGGAATAGATTACTCTAAAGACTTGGAAGGTGACATTAACTCTTTCACATGCATATCAGTTCATCAGAGAGCAAAAGGCATTCCTATCCAAAAACAGCTGCAGAGACCTTTGTATAATGAATTAATGGGTCAGCCCATTTCCAATGGTTTCTCCATCATATCACAAAGATTTGCATTAATTGGGGCCTTTATTTGTAGAATGATCCAAAAACCTAAGGAGTAAACACACACACACACACACACACACACACACACACATAGACACAACTCCCTGAGCAAAGTGCTACTGCCATAAACATGTCTGCTCTTGTGTTGTCTCATATTTTCTTTTAAGTCAGTATGTTTATGCTAATTTATGAACTCTTTAAGGACTGGAATCTCTTCTATATATGCCTGTTTGTAAAGTATCAACATAACATCACAAGTTTTAGTATCTATCAAATGAATTTTGATGGTGATGGTGATGGTGACTTTTAAAGAAAAGTTTCTTAACTCATTCAGTCTGGTTAAGAAGTTCCGAATCTGTGTTCCCACAATGCCTGGTGAATATATCAGTCACTGCTCCTATAAAAGTCTTATTTACTGGTATGTCTGCCTCTCTTTCTGAATTTTTGACTACCATGAAGACACAAATTATATCTTACTTATTTCAGGTTCTCCAACACCTAGTGTGTAGCCCATCATTTGTACTTAATGTATTTTGGTTTAATTAGTTGTTGATTCCATCTGCCCCTCCCATGATGTTGCCTCCCCTAATATCTATCTACTGCTAGCTTTTAATAAGAGAAATAAAGATGAATTCACACAGATGCTTGAGTTTTGTGGATCATCCTCTGTGTTAGAAATATAAGGTGAAATATGGTTCTCCTGTGAGGGCAGGAGCAGTTAAAAGCAGTAATGGAAGAAGAAAAGTCCTTGGATCACCATCAAGGTATTTACTGTGTGACTGTAAGCTACCACATGATTCAAAAAAAAAAAAGTCACCCTTCAGATGTAAGCTCTACAGCCAGCCACTAATGACACCTACAGAGATACAAAGGGTCAGACATATTATTTTTCTACCTTCTTTTTTCCTTATCTTGAACTTTGGTCCATCATCTGATCCCCAACCATTGATGGAACAGTGGAGCTGATGATTACATCTATACTTTAAAATTCACTACAGCTTTTTTCTAGAGGACACAGGTGAGGACTACTGGTAAAGGGAGAGAGAACATCCACATATAATTTTGATATAGTCACTGACAAGGTTAGTGGCCTTGTTGCCTCTTTCATAAAAGATCCTAGAAGAAAGGACTGTGGATAGGAGTTTTATTTATAATTAAGTATACAGATGTGCCCTATATACGTGCCCTACATACATAGCTAAAGTTCTTCGATCTCTATTTGATTAGAATATAAAAGTTTTAGTTTCATAGAATAAGAGTAATTTGGGGAGATTTTTATGATTTCCCATATCCCTAATATAGTACCCTAGCTTCTACATATCCTAAGCCCTGAATGCCTGAGTCAATAAACATTCCTGGATCTTTTCATCTATTATTACCTCATACTCTACTGATACAGACACAGGACTGTTGTTTACAGTTTGGAAACTTTGGCAAAGAAATGTGAAAGAACTCCTCCCTTTGTTACACTGCCTAACTGCAGACCATGAAATACATGGATGGATGGAATTTAAAGTTTCCTATCCTGGATTGGTTTCAGCAGATCCAGGAATGCACTGAAGTTTATACTAAATCTTGCCCCTATGTTGTAGTCTTTTTTCCAGCTAAAAAAATTCTGTTTTATTAGATCTGAAAAAGAACCAAGGGGGAAAAAAAAGCAATTAAGAACCAAGAGAAGTACATCATAAAGGAGATTCTTCATTCATTCCTACAGTCAAATGTTTTCTAAGGTTTCTTGCCATTAAAATATCTCTTTTATGCCAAGGGGAATACATGACAAATAGGTCAGCTACAACTTCCCCAGAGGTTTGCTTTCTAGTAGGAAGAAAAAGAATACACAAAAATGATCACAAACAAGCCAACAAATAGGTTTTATATGAGTGATAAAATGTCCCATGAAATTTCAGAAAAGGGACATCCCTTCATTTGAGTAATTCAAGAGCAAAGTGGCATTCAAGCCTGGCCTCGACATAGTTATAACATTTCTATGCACAGAGAGACAAGAATGAGGAAGATGGAGATGAGCGGCATTCATGTTCTAAGAATGAAATCTTCAAAGCAGGGAAATTGGAAAGAAATAATTTTGATCGTAGGGCAGGTCTATTTTTAACTCTTTGAGGAACCTCCACACAGTTTTCCAGAGTGGTTGCACCAGTTCACATTCCCACCAACAGTGTAAGAGGGTTCCCTTTTCTCCACATCCTCTCCAACATTTGTGGTTTCCTGCCTTGTTAATTTTCCCCATTCTCACCGGTGTGAGGTGGGATCTCATTGTGGTTTTGATTTGTATTTCCCTGATGGCAAGTGATGCAGAGCATTTGCTCATGTGCATGTTGGCCATGTCTATGTCTTCCTCTGTGAGATTTCTCTTCATGTCTTTTGCCCATTTCATGATTGGATCATTTGTTTCTTGAAAATTAAAAGGATGTTGGAAAAAATTAACTTGACCATAGCTTTTGTGGCATGACCATAGAGGATAAGTTTGGAAATATGGATGATAGCTTTGAATATAAAGGGGAAATTTTGGACTGTAATATGTGAAATAAAAGAAGTCATGAAAGGGCTCAGGGCCAGAAAGTGGCATTACCAAGGCAATATTTCAGAAAGAGCAACCATCATCAAGTATGCAGAATGCACTGTTCAAAGGAAGAAGATCTAGAGGAAAAAAAGATCAGTTCAAGGTTGGGGCAATACCAAAATAAATTATTGCTGCTCATACCACTGAAAGAAGGGAAGAATAAGGGAAGATTTGTGACCAAAATATCACCTGGACTGTATGATTGATTGATTGATTGATTGAGTCTCTGTCCATAAAGTGGAAATAGCAGTGAGTAGCTACTTAATAGTTTAAGTATTTAAATGAGATAGTCAATGTAAAAACTTAGAACACTGTCTAGCACATAATAATAATACAATAAGCATTCATGATTGTTGTCATTCAATATAAGGAAGTTAGGGAAATCAAATCCTACTGAAATTAGGGCCCAGTTACCTGATATACTCGTAAAAGCATTAAAAAAGTTGGAGAGGGGGATCCCTGGGTAGCTCAGCGGTTTAGCACCCGCCTTCAGCCCAGGGTGTGATCCTGGAGTCCCAGGATCGAGTCCCACATCAGGTTCCCTGCATGGAGCCTGCTTCTCCCCCTGCCTGTGTCTCTGCCTCTCTTTCTCTCTCTCTGTGTCTCTCATGAATAAATAAATAAAATCTTAATAAGAAATAAAATAAAATAAATTAAAAAGTTGGAGAGGTCAAATGGAAAAGGAAGTTTAGGGTAAAGGGGAGGGATATAGATGTGCAAGCTATGAGACTGACTGCAGAAATATGGGGTTGGGGTGGAAATAATCAGTGGACAAATAGAAGTAAGGTACTTACTGCATGATAGGTTCTGCCAAAAGGCTCAGATTTCAGAATAGCCCACCTACAATGATAGCAAGCTGTGGGAGTGGCTGCAATTTCCAGACAGAGAGAATGGAAAGCGAAGAGATACAATGAAAGGTCAGAATCTTTCAGAGGGCCCAAGTTTAGGGGACACAAAAGAGGAGCCTGCAGACAGGTAAAGAGAGCACTTAGAAAGGAAGGAGAACCAGAATAATTTTGCTTTCAGAAAGCCATAGAAGTGGAATTCATTTGATTGAAAGTTAAGGAAATACTTCCAAGACTTCTGGGCAGGTGAAAGAAAAAGTTGATGAATGTAATGAGGCAGAGGTGACCAAATATAGTGCTTCTTCAGGACTCTGGCAGCAAGGGAAGAAGAGGTCAGATTGGATCTGGAGCAAATGGGGTGGTTTAAGGATGCGAAAATGTGAAGCCAAGTTTCATGTGAGACAGGATTCAGGTTTAAAAACAAAAAGCCTCACAAACAGACAAGCACAGGCAGCAAGCCCAAGAGGTTAGTCTAACACAGAATCCGAAGAGATATTTTACAGAAAAACTGAAGCAAAGTGGAAGCAATGCAGTTTAATGGTTTAATCACTCAGCTCTAAAGCCAGACAGGGTTGCCTCATAGTTGAGCTCTGTAACGTCAAGGAAGTTCTATACATCTGCGGGTCCTAACTCATCATAGGTAAAATAATACAACCTACTGCACAGCGTTGTTGTGGCAAGAGACAGATGAGATAAAAGGGAGATAATACAAAGTGAAGCGCTCAGTGCAGTAGCTGGCACATAATAAATGCCAAAAAAAAATGTTAGCAATTGTGATTAACAGTGGGGAAGAAGTTCTCCAATAGGCTAGACACAATAATTGCAGCTGCTGTTCAGTAGAAACCCGAAGCTAAGACCAAGAGAATCTACCTTGAAAATTAGATTCACCAGTTTGTTTGAGAAAGATCTTGAATATCAATGTGACATGTGGCCATTGTCCTTTAGGATATGGAAGGCCATTTATGTTGTTTTATCAAGATAAGGACATGATTAAAATATATTTAAGAGTTAATCTCAAAGTGGTATTCAGGATGGTCTGGATATAAGAATGCTTGTTAAATTCATTTCCCATCAGTAATTTAAAAAAAAAGAGAGTGTGGTGTGGTTGTTTCAGTTGGACATTTGCTCCTATTCACTCCCCATGGACTCTCCCTGTATTGCTATGTGTCACTGTGACCCCTTCCACTGGGTATATATTAAAGTTGGTTTTTTTTTTTTTATATTCTAATGATTTCCAGCCTGAATGTGGAACAGGAGAATAGAATCTTTAATTCTGTTTATGATAGAATTTTAAAAAGCTAAATTGTTGAATCATACAAAATGAAATAATGACCGTAGATCTTATAATTATCACATACATGTCCACTTTACTTAACTCTATCATATCTAAAGCCAGCTTATTATGCATAAATGGTTGAAACAAAACATGTGTAAAACATCATTGGTTTCCAGAAATGACAAGTATGCCCTCCAAGTGAAAGCCAAGCCTGCGACCTCCTGCTTTCCCTTCTCTGCATGTCTAGAGGCTCACCACGTGCTAGAAATACCACAAGCCAGTCTCACACTTGCTAAAAATAATTGCTATTCTTCTATGTCTGCTCAGGCATGATGCTCTGAACTAAAGCACAAAGCATAGCAGCTTCAATTAACAAATATAACTGCAATATCCTTCAATTCTATATAGATTCATTTTAACCCAAGGATATTAGAATACATCACAAAGTTGCATTTTATTCCTATCACATCTGTCATCAAAACCAAAATCATATAGCTAGATCCACATAAATCACAGCAAACCTGCCATCCCACAGTGAGAGTCAAACATCCACCCTATGCTGAAGCCTTCAAAATATTGCGATAATTGATGGATAGTCTTCTTTCCTCGTCTCATCACCAAGGTTTCGCTGCAGAACAATACCACATGACGAGTCCACTTTTTTGATGCCACATGTGAATATTGTTTTCATAATTTAGTATGCAGTGTGCTGGTCTGAATCGACATGTTTGTAAGGGATTCCATCGTGTCAAACAGAGGGGAAGGGAAAATCTGACAGCAGGCACTTGTCGGATATGGCCAAGTCTCTGCTGGATCCTGCTTTCACTGCACAGTCCCTGAAGCATGTAAAGCTCATCCCACTTTTATAAAGCCATGCATGCATGAAACGGAGGGTAGAGTTTCAAGTAGGAATTGATGACTTAGTAAAAAATGTGTATGATTTCCCCATATAAAAGAGAAATGGAAGGAACACCAAGAAAACACTGCTCCTGAGTGAGGTGATTAAAAATTCAAGAGCCCTTTTTGAAGTCAAAACCTCACCAAGCTCATCAAATCCATGTAAAGGTAGACATTTTGAATAAAGCAAATTACACAGAAGAATTAAGCAGCAGCATTTTCGAGGTGCTGTGGTTCTTCTATTTATCCACATTTAAAACAGAGAAACCACTACAGCAGAGTGGGAACGCATAGATTTACTTGGCAGATTAACAAATACTTGTTAATCTTTTAACAGTATTTTTTTTCTTTTTTTCTTTTGAAAATCCCTGCTTTTCAAAGAGGGGCAATCGTTCTGACCATTTAATGGGAAAATGCTCTCTTTAAAGAAAAATTCTTGCTTTTTTATATACTCAAAATTCGACGGTTGGATAACTGGACCTTTGGTGTTTTTGGGGTCACATTTCTTAATAAGTTCTTATTGGATCCTAGAAAAATACTGACATGCTTATAACCAAAGCTAGTGCAGAAAACTTTCAAAGGAAATAAGACCAGTATATAATGGAATGGAGACACTGCACAGATTTTAGTAAAGAGAGTAGTTCACTTTAAATATGATTTTAGCTATTTCAGGAATTGAATTATTTATCATATCATATACTTTCATTGCCCTGTGATTGTTCTGTGGTGTTAGTCTATGTGGACTCAAATCTCAACTTTACTACTTAGTAACTGTGCACATCACTTCTCAAATGGAGTCTTGATTTCTTCATTTGTAAGATGCCATTAATAACAGTGTCTACATCATATGGCTGTGATGAGGGTTATCTGAGTTAATACATATAAAGCATTTGGCATCTGGGCAGCACTATGTAACTTCAAATATAACATACCTTCAGTAAAATCCATATACTTGAAGGCACTAGTATCCTCCCTAGCCTCTCCTTATTTCATCTGTTTTTTTCTGCTGCTCCATATTCATTCCTAATCTTTTGCTCAGATCTTATAACCCTTATCATAACCAGTTTTACGTTTTTAGAGAACCACCCTCGATGGTGGCTCGTCTTAAACCATAGGGAGAGAAATAATTATTTTTATTATAATGCATCCCATAGCAATGTCTTACAATCATGTATTTTAACTTGCTGAGGTTAGTGAGTGGGAAAATATTTCGTGAAACTGATAATGTATACCATGTTGATAGAGAACACCACTCTAGAGTAGACCATTGGAGATAGAGAGATGAATAGTAGCCCTGTTCTCAAAACATTCACAGTATAATGGGAAAGGCACACTAGTAAACTATTGCTCCACAGGCTGATACATGCCTGTATGTGGGAGAGTACTGAGTAGTAGCACCCATCATAGACTGAGACAAGATTGAAGGGGAAGAAAGTTTCTTAGAAGAACAAGAGAAAACGAGAATGATGACTTTCAAAGAAGGATAAACTTGGGGGAAAAGTGAAGGGGGATGGAGACCCTATAAGAGATGTAAGGGCACGGAGAGCTGTGAGCTTTGTGGAAGGACTGAAAATCGGGGATGTTACAGCTCAAAACTCTGCTAAAGAGAAAAAGCCATTATAAGAGAAACATGATAGACACACCAGAGAAAAGACTATAGAAAGAGCAAGTTCTTACATGGGAAAGAAAAGATATTAGAAGAACAAGGTTCTCAAATAAAGGAATTGAACTCAAAAATAAAGCTCCTTTTACTCCAAGTCCATGGGAAGGAAGAGTATTGGGGATTGGCCTGCATATAGCAACACGGGGTACATATTTCAGTGCGAGCTAACATATAGACACCTCCTGCCTGATTGTCTTCATCTTCTCTGTGAGGAGTAAGGAATGGTAGGCTGGGGGTTGAGGAATAAAGTAAGGGTCTGACACAGCTGTGGAAAACAAGGATGGAGGGTGCTTCCTTGATACGTCAGAAGGATAAACTGGCAGTATTAGAGCTCGGTGGTCATTAGAGGCTCTCATTAGAGGTGGTCTCCTCATGTGCATGAGGAGAAGTGGTGTTTCTGTGGGTAGTATTCTATAGACATGACGTTTGAAACAGATGAAATGGTAGTTGTCCAGGCTTGGTGTTTTTCTAGGTATAAGCAAGAGGAAGTTAAAAGGCCAATAGTGTATGTTTAAGACAAGAGCAGTTATGTCATAAGTAATGTGACAATAATAAGTAATCTAGGTGATTAGAAATATAAATAAAGCCAAAAAGATGCAACTGAAAGAAAAAAATGGTATATGTGGCAGGAGAACCAGTCAGGGGAAGAAAATAAAGAAAATACTTCTGAACGCCTGTTTACTTCCTTTTTATTTTCTTTCTTTCCTCTTCTTTTTATTTTTTTTAACGTAGTAAGAGCACTTATCATGAGATCTATCCACTCAACAAATTCTCAAGCACACAATTTAGTATTGTTAACTATAGATACAACAGATTTCTATAACTGAAACTTTATCCATATTGACAATAATGCCATTTTCCTTTTTTATTGAGGTACAATTGACATATATTAGTTTCAGGTGTATAACACAATGATTCAACATTTGTTTATATTGTGTATTGGCTACCATAAGTCTAGGTAACATATGTTACCATACATAGTTACAGAATTTGTTTTCCTTGTGATGAGGGCTTTTAAGATCTACTTTCTTAGAGACTTTCCTTTTTTAAGATTTTATTTATTTGACACAGAGACAGAGAAAGCATGTTCAAATGTAAAAGCAGGAGGAGCAGCAGTGGGAGAGGGAGAAGCAGGCTCTCCATTGAGCAGGGGGCCCAATGCAGGACTCCATCCCAGAACCCTGAGATCATGACTTGAGCTCAAGGCACACGCTAGACCAACTAAGCCACCCTGGCACCCCACCTTAGAGACTTTCAAATGTACAATACAGTATTATATATTTAGTTGTCATGCTGTATATTATATCTCCAAGATTCATTTATTTTGTAATTGGAAGTTTGTACCTTTTGCCTCTATTCACCTATTTCAGACCCCCAACAAACACACTGCCTCTGACAACCACTAGTTTAATTTCTGTATCTATGTGCTCGGTGGTGTTTTTGATTTTTTTTAGACTCCATAGATAAGTGAGATCATATGATATTTGTCTTTCTCTGAGTTACGTCACCCAGCATAATGTCCTCAAGGTCCATTCATGTCACAAATGGCAAGATTTCATTCTTTTATAGGGCTGAAGAATATTCCAATACACACACACTCCACATTTTTTTTTTTATCCATTCATCTGACAATGGACATTTAGGTTATTTTCATGTCTTGGCTATTGTAAATAATGCTACAGTGAACATGAGGGTGTGTATATCTTTTTGAGATAGTGTTTTTTTTTTCTTTGGATAAATACAAAGAAATGGAATTACTATATCATATGATAGTTCTATTTTTAAGTTTTTGAGGAACCTCAATACCGTTTTCCAGAATGGCTACACCAAATTACATTCCTATCAACAGTGCATAAGAGTTCCCTTTTCTCCACATCTTCATCAGCATCTGTTATCTCTTGTCTTTTTGATACTAGCCATTCTAATAAGTGTGAGGTGATATCTCATTGTAGTTTTGATTTGCCTTTCCCTAAAGGTAAGAGATGTTAAGCATTTTTCACATACCTGTTAGCTATCTGTATGTTTTCTTCAGAAAAAATTTCTATTCAGATCCTCTGCCCAGTTTTTAAATCAGATTTCTTTTTGCTATCAAGTTTTATGGGTTCTTTATATCCATTCTCTTTTAACAATAAAAAAGATAGTAGAAAAATTCAGTAACTTGACCATTTCATCATCTCAACTTAATGGTAGAAACTCCTAGCAAGGCTACTAAAAACATTTAAGTAAAGTGGCTATAAACTGAGAGACTTTTGAGAGTGAAGGGAGGTGTTACTGGTAATTACACCAATATAATAGACTAACCCCAAAATATTAGGCAATTAGAGGTGTAGGGTGACTTTATATTTAATGACTTAAAAAATAGAAACTTTTTGAGGGGTATTAACAGGAGGAAGATGATAATAAAGGGTCTGTATAAAAAAAAAGAAAACTCCAGGATAAATATAGCCTACTTTACAAGTTTGTTTATAACCAATTCTATGAGTAATCGATCCTAACAGCAATAATTTTAGCAAGTTTATATATGTTGTAAATTATAATATCTCACAGTTTTGTGAAAACTAAGTTTATCAACCTTATTCTATACCTTAATTAGTGTACAGAATGGGTTTAAACAGTTTGGATTCTTTCTTTGTAGGCAAAGGAAACAGACCGCAGTTGTCTTAAGAAAATTCTAAACAGGAAAAAGACTGTCTCTCTTGCTTCAAAAAGGTTAAGTATCAGTGGAATTTCAGGAGCTTCTGTGGCAGGAATTCATGGAAATGTTACCATCAGGTGGCTAGAGTCCACTACCTTCCATTCTTCTTTACCTTCTTTACCTTTCTCACACTCAATTCCTCTGGGGGAAATTCTGATTGTCTCAATTTGGGTCAGCCATCTCCTGCTATAGTCAAGGGAGTGGGATCACACATTGAAAGCCTAACAGAGCAAATGCTCAGCAAAACCCCTGAGATCTACCACATATGACTTAAATAGTCTTTAATAAATGAGAAATCCCATAGATGGAATATTAGTTTGCATTCCTATTCTATAACTCCTGGACAATACTATGTCTCCAATTCAATTTTTGATGCTCCAAACCTAAAAATGATTGCACATCAGTCAGAACATGATATGAATAGCATCAAAACATAACTAATACATTTAGAGATTTCTGATGTGAGTAACCACAGAAGCCAGAATCAGAAACCCTTCATGCATAACCCAGGTTCTCGGGAAAGCATATTTCCCAATGATCTTTCAGTTGATGTGATCCTCTTTGGAAAAAAGATCCTTAGCCAGACTTAATGAAAAGAGAAAACAGACTAATAAAATCAGATAAATAAAATCACAAATGAGAGAGGAGAAATCACAACCAAGACCCTAGAAATACAAATAAGAGAATTTTATGAAAAATTATATGTAATCAAATCAGACAATCTGAAAAAAATGGATAAATTTCTAGAAACATATAAACTACCAAAACTGAAATAGGAAGAAATAGAAAACTTGATAGAACAGTAACCAGCAAAGAAATTGAATCAGTAATCAAAAATCTCCCAACAAACAATAGTCTGGGGCCACATGGTTTCACAGGAGAATTCTATCAACATTTAAAGAAGAACATTTAACACTTACTCTTCTCAAACTATTCCAAAAAATAGAAAATGGAACGAAAACTTCTAAACTCAATCTATGAGGTCAGTATTACCCTGATTCCAAAACTGGACAAAGATTCCACTAAAAAAGAGGACTATAGGCTAATATCTCTGATTAGCATTGATGCAAAAAATCTCAACAAAATATTTATCAAATCAAATCCAACAGTACATTAAAAGAATCGTTCACCACAATCAAGTAGGATTTACTTCTGGATTGCAAGAGTGGTTCAATATTCTCAAATCAATCAACATGATACATCATACTAATAAAAAAAAAGGAGTAAGAACTATATGATCCTCCCAACAGATGTAGAAAAAGCAGCTGACAAAGTACAATATCCATTCATGATAAAAACTCTCCACAAAGTAGGGATAGAGGGAACATACCTCAACATCATAAAGGCCATACATGAAAAACTCACAAATAATATCATCCTCAATGGGGAAAAACTGAAAGCTTTTCCACTACAGTCAGGGAACACACAGGGATAACCACTGTCATCACTGTTATTTAACATAGGACTGGAAATCCTAGCTTCAGCAATCAGACAACAAAAGGAAATAAATGGTATCCAAATCAGGAAAGAAGAAGTCAAACTTTCACAGATGACATGATATTCAATATAGAACACCCAAAAGACTCCACCAAAAAATTACTAGAACTGCTACATGAATTCAGTAAAGTCACAGAATACAAAATCAATGTACAAAAACCTATTGTATTTCTATACATCAATAATGAAGCAGAAGAAACACCCAAAACAATAAGATACCTGGAAATAAACCCAACCAAAGAGGCAAAAGATCTGTATTCTGAAAAATATAAAACATTGATGAAGGAAACTGAAGATGACACAAAAAGATAGTCTCTTCAACAAATAGTGTTAGGAAAACTGGACAAGTTCCCTGTAGGAAGCCTGCTTCCCCCTCTGCCTATGTCTGTGTCTCTCATGAATAAATAAATAAAATATTTTTTTAAAAAAGGAACAAAACAGATGAACATGGGGGGGTAGAAAAAGAGGCACAAACTAGAAAACAGACTATTTAAAATATAGAACAAACAGGGTTACTGGAGGGGAGGGGAGCAGAGGTTATGGGTTAAATGGGTGATGGGTATTAAGGAAGCCACTCGTGATGAGCACTGGGTGCTTTATGTAAGTGACGAATCACTAAATTCTACACCTGAAACTAATATTACATTGTATATTAACTAACTGAAATTTAAATAAAAATTGGAAAAGAAAAAATGAAAAAAATCCAATTAGTTGTACTGTTAACTGAATGAACTATAACTACTAGATAAATACAAGAAATGCTGACAGGAGTAGCCAATAAGAAGAGTTGATTCGGGACGCCTGGGTGGCTCAGAGGTTGAGCGTCTGCCTTTGGCTCAGGGCGTGATCCCAGGTCCTGGGATCGAGTCCTACATCAGGCTCCCTACATGGAGCCTGCTTCTCCCTCTGCTTGTGTCTCTGTCTCCCTCTCTGTGTCTCTCATGAATAAATAAATACAATCTTAAAAAGAAAAGAATTGATTCACCATTAATCTGAGTTACACTCATTAGCTATTCATTGTTAGAATTAATATAAAAATACCTACTTTATTCCTGTAGTCAGTTGGAGATGAGAGTCAAAAATGCCTTTTTCATTGTGAGACAGAGCCACTTACACTGTTGCTATATTATAGTTTTCCGTAAGTCCATTTTTACTGTAAAATGATGACTTGCTAGCAATTAAAAGCAAAAACTTCAAAGTATAAAACTGCACTTTAGTTGTTAAACACATTTGAAATTCAATTATCCATAGTATCAATTTCAAATCAGCCATCTGCATCCTTAAAAACTAAGGTAAGGTCTCTGTGCTATTTATTTCAATGTATGTGCATACACCTGATTCTTATTGACTTATTGGTCACTTCTTGTAATATACTTTCTTTTACATGGAAAAAAAAAAAAAAGAACTTTATACTTACAGCATAAGTCACTTGGAGACCTGTTCAGAAAAGTGAAATAGTTTTAAAATGTACAATGCCCAGAAGCAGGGTTAAATAAGATTGGGCTGTGTGCTGGGAGATGTTAGTGTTATGACCCGAGGATTTTAGACTCCAGAGAAATACCCAGGTCCAATTTCTAGCTGGCTAAAGAGCAACATTAGCATTGATTGAAGAACTGGCCGCAAGCCTTCTACCCTGCCTTGTGGCTAGAAATCGGGTCCTTGGTGGGAACACCAACCATACAGGAAAAAAAAATGCAGAAATAATACAGAATGTTGATTTAACCTTTTGAACAGCTAAAAACACATCAAAGGCTTGAACATTTGTTTAGATGTGAAGCTTGAATAATTTTTAGAGCCTATAAATCTGTCCTCAAAAAAGTCTCATAAGAACAGGATTTCTTATGTGATTTCTGGTGTTCAATTCATTGTTGTTCTAAAATATCACCAGAGTAGCTATCTTCAAGTAACAGGTTTTTTTGTTCTGTCTGATACAATACAAAACTTGAGAAAAGCACATTGGAAAAAAAAGAAAAAGAACAAGGTGAGGAAATTTTAGAATACTGATAATTTTCAATGAAGGATAATTTTGTGCTTCAATATAAACTTGAATAAATGCATCTCTCAATATCCAAAATAATTCCCTTATATACGCTGTCCTTCCTTTCATCTTTTCTCTTCTCTTCTCCCTTCTTTCAGTACCCTTTAAATGAAAACATTATTGTATAGAAATATCATAAGTTTCCTTTCTGCTCTTATACTCTGAGGAAGTACAGGAGTTTTCTCTGGAATGTTTTTCTCTAGACAACGAGGAGTGTATAAAACAAATAGGTAGACTTTTAAAACAGTGTAAATAAAGCAAATAAAGTATAAAGAGACAAACAGAGATGCTTGCAAAACACTTAACAAACACCCAAAAGAACTGGGTTCAAATGCTATGTTTGGGACTTCCTGTGTATATACCTTGGACAAGTCCATTTTCCCTTCTATTTTTCATTTGTAGAAATGTGATCATGATAATTTCACAAATTTTGTTTGTTTGAGGGAGGTTGAAATTAAAAATATAGCCCTAATCATGATATCAAGTCTGAGTGCTATAAAGATGGCAACTATAATTTGATTATAATTATAAACTATATGTTGGCAAATTGAATTTAAATAAGGGGATAAAAAGGAAGCACTATGAATGGGGTTGGGCCAAAGCTAAGGCAAGTCAGAATTGAAGTGTTAAGCTTTAATGCTCATTATCATCGAAGAAGCTAAATGGCAGTGCATAGACAAGAAGATGCTATTCGGTGGACCTCTCATTCACCTTTTTGTGCAATCAACATTCCTGTGCCAGACAGTCTTATAAGCATTAAATAAATAGGTACATACACAACCCAGACCTCAATAATCTTAAAAGTCTAATGAAGCTCAACAGGTAATTTGACAATTGCTGTGAAGTTCAGTGATGCTATTATGGATACCTGGACAGGCACAATAAGAACATGGGAGACATATTGACTATAGTTAACAATATTGTGTTGCATACTTCAAAGTTGCTAAGAAAGTAGATCTTTTTTTTTTAAGATTTTATTTATTTATTCATGAGACACAGAGAGAGAGAGAGAGAGAGGGAGAGAGGCACAGACACAGGCAGAGGGAGAAGCAGGTTCCATGCAGGGAGCCCAACATGGGACTTGATCCCAGGTCTCCAGGACCATACCCTGCGTTGAAGGCAGCACTAAACCGCTGAGCCACCAGGGCTGCCCAAGAAAGTAGATCTTAAACATTCTTACCACACACAACAGTAATCAGATGAGGTAATGGATGTGCTCACTAAGCTTATAGTAACTCTTTCCCAGTATATATCTGTATCAAATCATCACGCTCTACACCTTAACTTACACGACATTCTATGTCAACTCTATCTCAATAAAGTTGGGAGGAGAATATTTTAAGAGGGAAATTTGGACACAGACACACATAAAAAGCTATGAGACCATTGAATGTATGTGCAAGCCAACAAACACTAAGAATTGCCCGCAGCAACCAGAATCCAGCAGAAGGGAATGGAACAATTCTTTCTCAGTGTCTCCAGAAGAAACCAATCCTGCTGATACCCTGGTTGTGAGTTTCTGGCCTGAATTATAAGAAAAATTTATTTTGTTTTAACAACAACAACAAAAAAATACCCCGCCAGAGAACCACCTCAAATTCAGTCCGAGGTGGAGAGAAGAGGCAGACCACAGAAGCCTTTTGAAAACAGCTCCTAACTTGGAAGAAGCAGAGGTAGTAGAGCAGTTGAGCAAAATCTACAAGGGAGTAAGAGTAGAGGCACAACCAGACATCCCCAAGTTTCAACACTGCTGGAAAGGAGAAAGGATGGGAAAAGCAAGGAGGCAAGCCTAGAAAGGTTTGCATGAGTCAAATCAAAAAGGGCATTTTATGTCACATTAAG
Source organism: Canis aureus (assembly GCF_053574225.1). NCBI lineage: Eukaryota > Metazoa > Chordata > Mammalia > Carnivora > Canidae > Canis > Canis aureus. The sequence goes on along the minus strand of NC_135617.1, from coordinate 10,662,501 downwards.
ACTTGGAGATTGTATTCTTGGAAGCAATAGGGAGTTGTTAAAGAATTCTAAGCAGGGGAGAGGCAGAACAAGATTTGCTTTTTAAAAAGATACGGTAACACTGTAGAACACCAAGGGAAGTTATACTAGATACAGACTTATTGCAACGATGAGAGGAAGAGACAAGAGAAACTAATTCAGGGATTCTGGTGTTGGGATGGGGGGGAATAAAGAGATAAACTGAAAAGATCCATTTGCAAGGAGCATCCATCCAGATTTGGCAATGGATTTAACACGGGAGAAAGGCAACAGAAAACATAAAGGGTAATTCCCACAGAGCTGCTTTATTTCCTTGACTGGTGGTGGCACCGTCCACAGGCCACTAAATACTGGAGGAAGATGGAATTGCCAGAGGGAGGGGTTGGGGTGGGGCCCCTGGTGAAGAGAGGCAGGAGATGATGAGGTTCACTTTGGAATGTCTTCGATTTGTGTGGACACCAGAACACAAATGCCTACAAGGCAAGTCTGGAGCTCAGCAGGAAGATCTGGATTCAAGACACAGATTCAGAAATCATCACAATTAAAGTGTTAGAAAAAGTTACAGTAATAGGTATAGGAGCATGGTACACTGAAATGAGGAAAGGGCCAGGGACATTGGATATAGTAAATTGAGAGAAATAGCCGGGGGAGGGGGGGATTGGTATCATTAGTAAGACAAAGACCTAAAAATCATGTATTTATTGTATATCATGTTCTTATCATCTTCATGAAAATTTACACTAATGGGTTTCAACTGAATTATAGAGGCTTCAATAAAATCATACTAGCAGCAGCCAAAAGAATAACAAGCTCAGCATGATTTACAAATATGTATACAGTAGAATGAGTGTCTCAGGATCTGACAAATTAAAACTACCTCAGCCTCTAGTTATTTAATCTTGAACTAGTTTCCTAAACTTCCTAAATTTTAAGCTCTTAATATTAAAAGTAAGGAAATTCAACTAAACCGAGTTGTCTTTCAACAATGTGTGATTCTACTATGCGACACACATCCAGCTCTCTAATTCACCATTCCTTGCCCATCAACTGTATAGTCAATACTTCATCCATTCATTCATCCTTTAAATAAATATTTATTGAGCATGTGATATGCACTAGGACCCCTTCAAAGAGCACAGGACAGAGCTATGAACAGAACAGCCAAAGTTCTTTTTTTCAAAAACCAATGCGGAAGAGAGATAATAAAGAAAAATAATATATGCAAGGAAAGAAAAAGTCCTTTGAAGAAAAATAAAGCATGGGAGATAAAAGGGACCAGATTTGATATGGTGTTGGCAGGAAGAGCTCTTGGTAAGAGCATATTTGAAAAAAGATCTAAAGTAAAGGACAAAGTAAACCATCCTTATGTAGGAAAAGACAATTCCAGGCAGAGAGAAGACAGTCTTTGGGGCAGAGGCATGCCTGGCATCCTCAAAGAGCCGCAAGAAATCTGATGCAGCCTGGGCATGTGGAGAACTTGGGAGGTTAGAGGGGTTGGATAAATAGTAGGAGGCCAGAAACCCACTGGAAGATGCCAAATAGGCAGTTAAATAAATGACTTGGAGCTGGAAATATACATGCGTCAAGGACTGAATGTTTTATACCCCCCAAATTCATATGTTGAAGCCCTAACCTCCAATATGAAAGAATTAGGAGATGGGGCCCTTGGGAGGTAATTAGGTTTGGATGAGATCATGAGGGAGGGACTGCCAGGATGATACTGGTGTCCTTAAGAGAAAAGGAAGACAGACCAGAGCTCGAGCTCTCTCTCAGCCATGTAAGGACACAGCAAGAAGGCAGCCATGTGCAAACTAGAAAGAGAGCTCTTACTTGGAACCAAATCTGCTGGCACCTTGATCTTGAACTTGCCAGTCTCCATTATTGCGAGAAATAAATATATATTGTTTAAGTCCCACAGCCTAGGTCCAAGGACACAACCTGAAGTGCCCTCACCACTAAGGTCAAGGAGAGAATGGTCCTCTCAGGAGGCTAAGTAGGAGCAACCAGTCAGGGCAGAGGAAAAGAAGAGCTGAAACCCAGAAAGTGCTGAGAGTGTTTTAAGGAAGAAAGATGATCAATTGTAGGAAAGTGCAGCTGGTAGATTGCATATAATGAGGATGCTATTTAGCAGTTAGGAGTAACCTTGACAAGAGCTCCTTGAGTGGCATGGTAGGAACAGAACCTTGATCTAAATGCAAGTGAAATGAAATAGAGGCAGCAAAAGGAGATGACTCTTTCTAAGAGTAAAGGTTAGGCTAATAAGGCGGACGGAGAATTGATGCAGTGGCTTGAAGAGAAGGTAAAAAAGGTTGTTCCTAATGGAAGATATTATATTTGTACACTATTGATAAAGTTTCAGTACTGAGAGTAATACTGATGATATACTTTTGTAGTGAAACCCTTCACAGGAGGGGATGAGATTCACTGCCTCAGTTCAATTGTAAAAGAAGGAAATGCACAGTATATGGATACGGGTAATTTGATATATCTTGTAAGGCCACATGTGTAAATTCTTTCTCTTCAATGGCATCTATTTCCTCAGCAAAATAGTAAGCAAGGTCATCAGCTAAGAGTGAAAGATAGTGGTGATATTAGAGGTTTAAGAAAAGAGGAAGTATAAAATCCTCAACTCAGTGAATTGCTAGGGAAAGGCAATAGGATTCTTGAGCAGCACTAGAAGCCCCCCAGAGGTCTGTGGTCATGAAGTGAGGCCAGTCATCATAGCTGCGCATGTTTCTCTAACTCCATTCTGCTACTTGAGCACAGCCATAGAGCATGGGGTGATTGGGCCATATATCGAGCACCCACTATATTAAAGGCTTGAGATTCGGGATAAAAAGTAAATAGGATCTCATGGCATTTATGATCTTTTGGAAATTAGGGAAAAATATAGATGCAAAGAAAAGGCGATCTGAAATACAGAATAATAATCAATCAGAGGGAGAAGGTGACTGCATGCAGGGCAGGGCAGGGTCAAAGAAGGCTACCTGGAGAAGGTTGCCAAAAACCTCCCTTCTTCCTCTAAATCATGCATGATTTCACAGCTGTTGGGATTCACAAGTAATAGAAATAATGATTCGGTCATGGTAGTGATCTGTTCCCACGGCTGTAATCCCAATTCAATCCACAAAGGTAACCAACTGAAATCTTCTCTCCGCTAGTCCAAGACTAAGTGTTTATAGATATCCTAAAATGAGAGGAAGAGAAGTGAAGGAATATAAATCTGCTAATGTTTCTTCATTCACACTGACTTTCAGCCAGATGAGAGGAAGAAATATCAGGTCGACCAGTTTCCCAAATATGGTATATCGTGTGTGTGTGTGTGTGTGTGTGTGTATGTATATAAATAAATGCCATGTTCTCTGTTGCCTCTTTCTAATTCTACTCAGGTTTCCACTAACAATCTCCATTGGAGTGGTCAGTGACAACACTTTGCATCCCAGATTGCTGCCTACTGTCCTCAGAGTGGGCTTGCACATCCACCTTTGTGGATTGCCACGTTGTTACAGTATGAGGAGTGTTTGCTCTCCTGTGCCACCTCATTCTGAGTCTTTGAATTCCCTTGTTCCAAACCTTAATGCTTTGGTTTCCTTCCAAGTAAATACAAATATGTGTGAGCGACCTGGATTCTTCAGGGAACCAGAATATTTGCTTCCAATTATATCTTATTGACACCAGTTGATATTCACGGACTATTTTTTATTGCTCTCATATGCTAAGACTTGTTTTTATTGCAAGCATGTTTTTTTCTCTTCAGATGTTAAGGACTACTTCTAAAACGTTATTCAAATTTTAATGTATCAACATCTGTGATTTTATTCCTTGTCACAATGATCCTTTCCAAAGTAACATCCAAAATGTGTACTGAAAGATGAACAAAAATTTTCCTGGTAGAAAACTGAGGATGGAATTTCTAGGTAAAAGACGAATATCTACAGATACAATAGAATAATAGATGAAGCAAATCCCACACGAAGCCACCATTCTTCTCAAGATACAAGAAGGAAGAAAGAAGGGCTCTAACACCAACTCCAGAGGGGAGGGATGTTTTTTCTAACTGGTCCAATTCATTCGTGATGATTCCATTTTCCTTGCCAATGATTAATTAGGCACGAACATGTGAAGCAATTCTGGCCAATGGTACATAAGATGTCTGGAGGGGGAGGCAATGGTATTAATTTCCTTACATATACAAAAAGACAAACTAAAAAAGCTACATCTCTTCTGCTAGACATTGTTATGTTTTGTATTTCCATGCAAACAGAGGGACACTAGTCAAAAACAAGTCAATATGTTGAGGAAAAGAGAGTGAAAATTTGATAAGATGTGACTTCCAATTGTTCTCATCACGGAGTGGCCGAATTAACAACCCAGAAGCTGCTGTCTCTTGGGATTTCTTTTTCCGTGATTTATTAAATCTAATTTTTAGAAAGGAAGAAGGAAGGGAAAGAGGGAGGCAAGGGAGGAGATAGAGAAAAAAAAGAGAGTAAGTAATTAAACAACTACAGAATTTTAAAATTTTAAAAAGCATTTTTAAGTGATGGTTTAAGATCAACTGGCAAAATGTATCATTAGTGAAGACTTCTTTCTCAGATTATAAAAACAAGAGTGCTATGAAAAAAAGTTTTAAACTCTTATTTATATGTTTTTTTTTAAAGTTTTAAACTCTTATTTGATAGATAAGCATGCAGAGGTCCAGACACAATAACTGCTTCCCAAAGTTCACAAATGCTAGATGTAACAGAGTCAAGACTCCGAAATGAGGCTCTCAATTTCAAGTCCAATGCTTAAAAGCGCCATTATAATTGTTTTAACATCTGTGAATCAAGATGATGATATTTGTCCCAACTATCTCAAATGCTCAAAGGATAATCACATTTGTTACTCATTTTGAATTCTAAACAGTGTTTTTTCACTATAGATAAAAGATATTAATATTAAAAACCATCACAATTCTTCAGATTCAAAAAAGGTAGTGTTCTGCTAGAATAAATAACAATTCCTAATTCATTATTTAAAACTATATAACCACATAAAAGTTCCTATTTTTTTCTCTTCACACTATCCTCTAATAGAAGCAAGTCATACTGGGTCATAGGTAATAACTGAGTTTCTTGAAATACATAATAATCTGTGTTTAACCAATAACAAGGTCAACATCTACTTGATTTTCTCCGTGACATAAGGCCATGTCAATCATCCTTTTGAAAAGCAATGCCAAGCATGTTTTTAAAGACCTTCGATGTTGTACTGCTCAATATCTGTCTGTTGAAAGAACAAAATAATAAATGGCTTCACACATTAGAATCATTTTAATTATCTACTACATTTTGTCACAAATGAGAATACATAATTTCCAGACTTTGTGCTTCATCCTATTTCATCTTAGTCTGTTCTCAGATAAAAAGTATGTTAGATAATATTCAGTGCATGACATAGAATAAGTACATAATATACATGCACACAGAGATGTATGTGTACGTATGTGTATGTGCACAGGCACGTGTGCGTGCATACAGGTGCACATGCACACACACACATACAGTGATTAGTCTCCCAATCAATGAATCTTTTTCCCTTTTCTACCTAGAGGGATATAACCCACCTGATGAATATTCTCTGAGCAAAGGGAGAAAAGGGGGCTAAGATTCTCATACTCAATCCTGTTTTCACAATTGTCCCCACTCTCTCAGCCAGGCCTCAGGTCCAAGAACAGAGAGTACCTCAGTTCAACCACTCCACAAGTATACTTCTTGTGGAAGAGAGACAGCTGAGTGCAACAGAGGAGGTGACTTCTAGTTCTGCTTCATTTTTTTTTAATTTATGAGAGAAAGTGACAGTGACAGAGACAGAGACAGAGACAGAGACAGAGACAGCTAGCAGAAGAAGGGGGAGGGAGAAGCAGGCTACCTACTGAGCAGGGAGCCTGATGCCAGGCTCTGTCCCAAGACCGTGAGATCATGACTTGAGCCAAAGGTAATGCTTACCCATCTAAACCACCCAGGTGCCCCAGAGCTTTGCTTCTTAATAGACTTTGAACCAATTTTCCTGACTTCACATGTGTCTGGTGCTTCCACTTTGTCATACTTTTTAAGGTTTGTCTTCTTGAATTGGCTTGTTTGGATTTTTTTCCTTGCAGGCTTATATTTCTGCTTTTTCAAAACTGTTGTAACCATTCATTCATTTGCTTTTGTGCTTCCAAAATTTAATTAGCATCTCTCATCTGGTGTTTTCTTCTCTTTCATTAACTGCTTCTACGTGGGTTTATATATTTTTTCTTTTAATGGCATTTTTGTGGAGTTTTTTTTAAGGGAACAGAGATAAATGTTTGTGTCCGGTTCACCATTTATAAGTGGATTTTCTTTAATATATTTTCAAATGTTAAACCATCTTTGCATTCCAGAAAAAGCCTATTTCATCATGACATATTATTTTTAGTATATTACTGGATTCTTTTTTACCAATATTTGATTTTCTTTGTTCATATTTGTTTCATAAGTGAAATATGCTTATGTTTGTAATTCCCTCTTTCAGTTTCAGTGCCAAGGTAAAACTAGTGTCACAAAATGAGTTTTCTGACTTTACTTTTATAATCTGACAAGTTTGTATAAGATATTCTTAGACTTATATAGTAATAATAATAATAATAATAATAATAATAATAAACACCTCCTATCACAGTCTAATGTTTTAGTAGGCAAGTTAAAGTTTTTAACAACAATCTTTAGCATTTTTTTCCTCTTCAGGTTATACTTTCCTCCTTGAATCCCAATTGCTTTGTTTATACTTTTCCTAAAAGTTTTTACATTTCTTCTGAGCTCTGAAATATACAAGCATAAAGTTTCTTTCTTTTTTTAGGATTTTATTTATTTATTCATAGAGACACAGAGAGGGAGAGAGAGAGGCAGAGACACAGGCAGAGGGAGAAGCAGGCTCCATGCAGGGAACCTGACGTGGGACTCGATCCTGGGTCTCCAGGATCACACCCCAGGCTGCAGGCAGCGCCAAACCTCTGAGCCACCCAGGCTGCCCAGGCATAAAGTTTCTTAATGGACATTCTTGTGATTATGAAATCTCTCCTTATATCTTGTATTTGTATTTATATCCTTTTCTATAGTAATATATGTATTTCTATAGATTATATATATATATATATATATATGATACTATTCTGTATTTGGGTCTGTGCTATTTACATTTTATTATCAATTTTTTAAAGGTTTTATTTATTTATTTGAGAGAAAAAGACAGCGAGCAAGCAAACAAAGGGAGGGGCAGAGGGAGAGTTTGAGAGAGAGTCTCAAGCAGATTCCATGAGTGTAGAGCCCAACATGGGGCTTGGTCTCACAACCCTGAGATCATGATCTGAGCCAAAATCAAGAGTAAACATTTAACTCACTGAGCCAGCTAGGTGCCCCTGTATTTGCATTAAATTTGACAGAATTTTATTTCATCATTCTTCTCAGGAAACTCTTTAATTTTATTAATAACTTTTGTGGACTCTTTTCTATTTCATTAACTTCTGTTTCCATCTCTTTAACTTCCTTCCTTTTGAATTATTTGTTTTCCTGTTCCTTTTATCTTGGTTTTGACAATGACTGCATATATTAAATATGTATACGCCCTAAAATCGACTGTAAATTGTTCCCTACTCTATAAATTGCTCTTAATATAGGCTACAAATTGGCTTAATACAGAATATAAATTGCTCCTTAAAATACACTTTAACTGCATCTTCTGAGTTTTGATACATAGTACTTTAATATTTATTCAGTTTCTAAATATTTTCTAACATAATTAATTTCTTCTTTAACTCACAAATTGCTTGTAAGTATACTCTCCCACCAAATCACCATGCAGGACAGGCAGGAAGAGGAAATTTTATAATTTTTCTGATTTCTAAAATATTATTACGTTGTGTTTGAGAATGTTGTTTGTATGATGTTGACATTTTTGAAATTTTTTGAGATTTCCATTGTAGCCTTACACAAGTAATTCTTTAAAATAATCTGTGGAAACGCCTGAGCGGCTCAGTGGTTGAGGGTCTGCCTTTGGCCCAGGTGTGATCCTAGAGTGCCAGGATCAAGTCCCACATTGGGCTCCCTGCATGGAGCCTGCTTCTCCCTCTGCCTATGTCTCTGCCTCTCTTTCTCAGTGTCTTTCATGAATAAATAAATAAAATCTAAAATAAAATAATAAAATAAAAATAAAAATCTGTGTGTACTCGGAAATAATGTTCATTGTTTTCGATACAAGCTATTATACACATATGGAAACATATATTTAATCAAGCTTTTAATGAGTTCTTTAAATCTCCAATTCTTTCTCTCTTCAACTTTTCTGGCTGTGTTTCTATGTTTCTCGAGTATACTAAACCTTCTATGTGGGTTGATTTGTCAGTTTCTCTTTGTTGATCTTTATGTCTTTCAATCTTCTGTGGTTAGGAGCCTTGAACTGGGAGATTAAGAAATGAATTAAGAGCTTATAAACCAATGGGAGAGACTGATGGGTACAATTAGAACAACAAAACCCAAGGCCTAATACAAGTGACATAAGAGAAAGAAACAAAATGCTAAGTGGTATAGGTCTGACAATAAATGGGACCATTTCCTTTTTTTGAATCATCTCTAGTTTTTTAATAGGTCTGAAGAATGTGAACACTCTTCTTTTCAATCTGTGAAATATCTCCAGGGGAGGTTGTGGAGAGAGGATTTTTACCTCCCTTGCTTTGTTTCTTCTCCTCCCATCCCCAACTAGCTCTACCTCTTCCTGTTCAAAAGCTTCCTGCATCCCTTTAACTTCCCTCAGATCAACTTCTTTTTTCCCTATTAACCATTTTCTTTTCTTTTAAATTAATTTCCTTTTTTTTTTCTGTCTCCCTCCATTGATCATAAAATGAAACTTTAGGATTCTTGTTTATTTATTGAATAATACTTTTTTGTTATTAAAAACAACATTCATTCAATTCAAGCACACATAAATTGAAGAAAAAAATGTGTCAGATATGACCTTTTGAGACAATCATTACAATTTTTTTTTTATATTTATATGTCTACAATTGTCCCCTATCCCTTGGTAAAGCAATTAAAACTTTTTTTAAAAATTCTTTTTTACAAACCCACATTCCTATTCCACTCATTTTTAATGGGCAGGACAATTTACAATGTTACCTCCTTTTGCTGAAAGATTCCATGAAATAAGTATGGTTTTTGAGCTTTTGTTCTAAGTGTAGAATAGTTAAAGGAGAGTATACGTGGCTAATTTTTTTTCCAAGGATTAAAAAAAAAAAAATTTCCCCAATGACAAGGGAAGATTGCATCTGGTAAAGCAACTGGTCTGACTGGTGCAAGACCAGGCTGCTAAAATGCAATGCTTAAATATCACAGAGCCATGATACAAAAGAAGGTTATCACTAAAATGTAAAATAGCATATTAAATTCAAATAGTATGATCATCTCCAAGGTTGCCTTGTCTTTGTAGTAGCATGGCTATGATGGATGCTTTGTTAAAGCTATAAATAACTTTGGCATTTATAGCTTTATCAAAGAGTAATTATGATATAAAGAAAAATGAATATATCTGCCTCTAGAATTTCTGTACTGTTCTTATAATTTTCAGGTTATTTGGGGCATACATGCACATTCACACACATACACACTGTCATTTTTCCCCCACTATCAAGAGATGACATGAAAAGACTATAGTCAGACATCAAGTAACCTCTGCAAGGCTGCTTGAGGGGTAGTTTGTGTTGCATTGTGTGCAGTTTTCAGTCAAGGTGATTTCTATGGTAACCCCTATTTGCATTCTTTCAAATGGTGGTAAAATCTGACATATCCCATTAAATATTGATAGCAGTGTTTCATCCACTCTTAAAGTAATTTGGGAATTCTTCATTTAATCTACTGACTGCGACCATTCTCCTGCAGTATCAAGGCATCAAGCTTTTTACTGTTAAAATGTTAATTAGATTTTTATAACCATTTTTATAGTTCTGCTCTTCATCTCAATTGCTACAAACATATTTATTTACAATTCCATAATGTTCTCATTAATATGCTATGGAAATCTGCCATAGTCCATGGAAGTTAGCTTAATAACAAGCTGCAGAAATATATCCTTAAAGACATCTGCGAAGCATCTGTAGAATTGTAATGATGCAAAATAACTTTTCAGCAAATGAGATAATAAGCAGATGATACTTAAGGTCAGCATTGTTTATGACCATAGCCTGTCTGCTAGTATGACTATTTTCATGCTTTTAATACCACCAACACCACTACCCACCAATAGTTATCTGCTAAATCTCATGCTTATTAAAAGTGATACACATATAGCCCAGAATATCTTGATGTCTAAAGTAATGTACACAATCATAGCATTTATTTATAAACCTTTTCTTCCAAGATACGTCAAGGAGCCTTAGCCATATCCCACTCATCCTTGAGCTACCAGCTTAAACATTTATTTCTCACTTCACAGAAAACACAGATGCTAAAAACCTAAATGACTTGCATATATCCATAGAACAGATAGGAAATGACAATGGAATTTCAAATTACATCAGAACGAATGTCCAACTAAATGTAACCTGTAGTTCTTCTACGAGTTCCTAGTGGCAATGGCCCAAAATTTGTAGTAAAAAGGTTATTTGTGTTACCTTGGGCAAATCACCTAATTTATCAGAATCTCACTACTTTTTTATTTATAAAAGTAACCATCTCAGTGTTCGGTATCCTCAAAGCCTAGAATAAAATCATTGTAGGGAAGATTAAACATCACCTAGCTGAATGAATGATAACTGGATGGATACATATGGTGCTTTTGCAAACTTTAAAGCATTATGTGTCGAGATTACTACTCTACAAGAGTCTGCCTCTTTGCAGAAAAATGCCCAGTATAGATATATGCATAATGTGTTAGTTTTCTATTGCTGATTCACAAACTATCCCAAACTTAGTGGCTTAAAGAACACAAATATATTATCATATATCTCTGTAGGTTAGAAGTTCAACATGGGTCTCATTAGGCTGTAATAAAGGTTTTAGCCCAGGGCTATACTCTTTTTTGGAGACACTAGACTGGCTTCTAGAGGCCACTCACATTCCTTGGCTCATTGCCTCCTTCGCTCATGTTCAAAACCAGGAATGTTACACATTTTCATGATAAAACACTCAAGAAACTAGGAATAGAAGAAAATTGCCTTTCTATTATAAAGGCCACATGAAAAAAAGCCCACAACAAATATCATATTCAATGGTGAAAAACTGAAAGCTTTTCCACGAAGATCAGAAACAAGGCATGGAAAAAAAAAAAAAAGAAAGAAAGAAACAAGGTATGGATATCCACTTGTACCACTTCATTTAACACAGGACTGAAAGTTTGGCCAGGCAAGAAAAAATAAAAGGCATCCAAATTGGAAAGGAAGAAGTAAAATTATTTTGGTTCACATATGACATAATGTGTGAAAAATCCCCCACACAAAATAAACCTTAAGAACCAATAAACAAGTTGACTAAAGTTGCAGGATATAAAAATCAGCTGCATTTCTATGCCCTAAGAAAACTATCCAAAAAGAAAATTAAGAAAACAATACCATTTACAACAGCATCAAAAGGATAAAATAATCAGAAATAAACAACCAAACAGGCAAAAAAGTCTGACATTGAAAAACACAGGGCCCCTGAGCGGCTTAGTCGGTTAAGCATTCACTCTGGATTTCAGCTCAGGTCATGATCTCAGGGTCCTCAGAGGAGCCCCATGTCAGGCTGCACTCAGTGAGGAGTCTGCTTGGGATTCTTTCTTTCCTCTCCCTCTGCCCTCCACCCCACCACTATTGCGCACTTGTTCTCTCTCAGAATAAATACTTAAATTACATCTTTTTTAAAAAAGATAAGACAAATGCAAAGCATTGCTGAAAGAAATCAAAGAAGACAAATAAAATAAATGGGAAAGGTATCCTTGTTCAAGGATTGGAAAACTTAATGTTAAACTGTCTATACTACCCAAAGCAATCTACAGGTGCGATGCAAACTCTCAAAATCTCAGCTGTTTTTTGTTTTGTTTTGTTTTTTGCAGGAATAGAAGAAAAACCATTCTAAAATTCATCTGGAATCTCAAAGGACCCTGAAAAAACCAAAGTAATTTTGAGGAAAAAAAAAACAAGACAAAACTGGATGCCTCACACTCCCTAACTTCAAAGATATTACTAAGCTACTATCTCAGACTGTCCAGGGTGCTATAACAAAATACCAGACCAAGTAGTTTAAATAATAGAAATTTAGGGATCCCTGGGTGGCGCAGCGGTTTGGCGCCTGCCTTTGGCCCAGGGTGCGATCCTGGAGACCCGGGATCGAGTCCCACGTCGGGCTCCCGGTGCATGGAGCCTGCTTCTCCCTCTGCCTATGTCTCTGCCTCTCTCTCTCTCTCTCTCTCTGTGACTATCATAAATAAAAAAATTAAAAAAAATAATAGAAATTTATATCTCAGAGTTTTGGATGTTGTGAAGCCCTGGAATCCAGCCAATTCAGTTCCTGGTGAGAGCTCCCTTTGTGGTTTGCAGATGGCAGCTATCTCCCTGCATGGTCACATGACCTCTTTTCTTTGTGCACTTGTGGAGAGTAAAAGCTCTGGAGTCTCCTCTCCTTATAAGAGCACTACTGCTGGTTTGAAACCTCAGGAGATTCCCAGGTGAAATCTGAAACTTGTTCCCACACATGGAGAACAAGGAGCCAAAGAAAAATGCAGAGCACTCCAAATTGGTAGGTGGCAGGTTTACCAGGCAAGGGAACTTACTCATGAGGCTTGTCTTGAGTGGCCAAATAAATAATAGATTTCCACATCTACCCACTAGAATCTTAAAAGGTTGTATAGAGGCCTCAACTGGGTAGAGCCACCTACCATCCAGATGGTCTCAACTACACTTTACTCTCTCAGAGCTGTGTCCTTCCACAGTGGAAATGGTTAAGTAGAGCTTACATTCTAAGGAGAGGGGAGAGGGTCTGGATCTTTTGATTGCTTGGGTCCAGCTCAGAGGTCAACTGGACAACACATCCTCTCGATGACCTCCTCCAATACTCTACACCCCCCCACACACACCTCATGATGGGCTCCTGCAATCTTACATGCCTGAGCAGTCTGCAAAGGATTTCTCTATCATGGAGGGGGCTCATTTGGCAGCTAACTTGCTACACTGGAGTCAGATACCACAGCAACAATCTAGGCACATGTAAAAGAAAACAAATTAAGGTAATGATCATATAATATAATATAATATAATATAATATAATATAATATAATATAATAAATATAATATAATTAATATAATAATTTTTTCCACCTAGAGTTCCATAATCCAAACCATTGATTTACTAGAGATTCTAGGCTGGAAGTTGGATCACTTGGGGGCATTCATTTATGCCTCATATGATTTAATAAAGATGATATATTATGAGACTCAGTAGATTTGAACATACAACCTTCTGTTTGTTTTTTTTTGTTTTTTTTTTAAATTTTTATTTATTTATTATAGTCACACAGAGAGAGAGAGAGAGAGGCGGAGACGTAGGCAGAGGGAGAAGCAGGCTCCATGCACCAGGAGCCCGATATGGGATTCGATCCTGGGTCTCCAGGATCGCGCCCTGGGCCAAAGGCAGGCGCTAAACCGCTGCACCACACAGGGATCCCACAACCTTCTGTTTGAATAATGGGATGCAGTGGGATGACCTGCAGTAGGACTTGTTTCCCATGACTTTAATACCTTTATTGTACTGGGTGCCTCGGCAGAGGTTCCCAGTGTGACAGTTGGGGCAACAGGTCCTCCTGGTTAATCATTCAAATGTATTAAAGCCTGGACAGTACTGTAGTCCACCTGGCCAAGGTGGTTTTACTTCACAACATCCAAACAGGTCCCTCCTTGCAAAGTAGCAATAATGTCCAAGGCCATCCTATTAGAAGACAGTTTTTCTCATTGGCGACATTTCAGTGTTCAGTAAAGATAGTTTTGTTGCTATCATTGAAGGGTTTCTGGGTGAATTTTAGTAAGGGCTTTTATGTGTGCTATAGGTCTGGTTTCTGGATCAGTACTGGTAATATCAGATGAACTAAGAATATTAGTCCTAGCCTATTCTTCCTTAACGTACTGCTTCAGGGCTTTCCAATCCCTCCCTGGAGCGGTGGTGATACGCACCGGAGCAGTCCTGGCAAGCTAGAGAGGGTCAGCTACCCATATACACAACAGTTAGATCGATTCCTTTGTCAAGCATATGACGGAGCCACTGTAGAAAGGTATTTCTATCAGGTGCCTATCCTGCGACAGAACACCACAACAGCAGAAGTCTAACAACAAAAAGACAAATATTTAGCAGGGACTTCTATGAAAAGGTGGCCCCCTTTTATAAGAATTACACTTGTGGCCTCACCCTTAGTTGTTAACGTGGCTGCAGCTTTAGAAGTTTGACCTGGTTGTGCATACCACACAGGTTGGCAGGGGAGAGGCAGTACTCTAAAGTGTGAGGCAATGGGCTGGGTGCCGGAAGCATATGCCAGACCCGGACTCCCAACTGCCCCCCTCCCTTTCAATGTTGCGTGTTTCATTCTATGTATAGTGTATTTCCATGGGTCTGGTTTGTAGCAAGACAAAAGGATCTTACTGGGGATTGAATGGTTCCCCCCTCACTCATCCCAATGGGACATCCCACAGCAAATTCCAGGACATAATGCCTTTTCCGGGAATTGTGGGGCTTGGTGTTCTCAGCAGCATAGCATATTGATCCACAGTGAGAGTCAGGTCAGTGGCTGTTTCCCATGACTTTCATATCTTTATTGTATTGGGTGCCTCAGCCACAGGTTCCCAGTGTGACATTTGGGGTAACAGGTCCTCCTGGTTAATCATTCAAATGTATTAAAGCCTAGAACAGTACTGTAGTCCACCTGGCCAAGGTGCTTTTACTTTTTCATGACTTATTCTGCTGCTCTAATATTCCATTCTTCCTTTTTACCAACCTTACTGCTTGCAGGTTGTGGGGAGGATGGAACCTCTCTATTCAATGTTATGTTCTTTTGCCCACTCTTGCATATCATGACCTTTGACCTACCTGACCAAGGTATCCACATGTGATATGAAGCTTCTCTAATTCCTCAGTGGGGGTAGCCTGGTTTGTGTGGTTACACGGGAGAGCTTGGCTTAGGCCAAATTCAGTGTCCACACAAACCAAGGAATATGTGGAACCCTCATTGGGAAGGAGGGAGCCAATATAATCTATGCCAATCCCTCACTGGTGGGGACTTCTGATGGGTAGCCTACACTGCTTTGGCAGTTGCCCTGGATATTGTTTAGAACACAAAGGACATATTGTTACTGCATTAACCAAGGCATTGTATTTCAAGGGCAATCCAACATTTTTGGCAATACATTATTCCACTGGAGGGCTACAGTGGCCATCCTTTCTTGTTTCTCTCTCTCTCTCTCTCTCTCTCTCTTTTTTAGAGGGGGGAGAGGCAGAGAAAGAGGGAGAGGGAGAATCTTAAGCAGGTTCCATGCCCAGAGCAGAGCCCAACTTGGGGCTCAATTTCACTACTCTGAGATCATGATCTGAGCTGAAATCAAGAGTTGGAAGCTAAGCTTCCAACTGAGCCACCCAGGTGCCCAGTGGCCACTCTTTTTATGCACCCAACCTGATGTACCTACTGAAGGGTCAGTTGCTAGAGCTCACACAAGTGAGTTGGGGCATCAGCTTCCTGATTGCCAGAGGGTATCAACACCTTATGAAATAGGAAACAGTGAGGACTGCCTCAGGTTGACCCCACAAGGGCTTGTTTACGATCCTTCACCCTTCAGCTTCCTATTGTCCAAACCAGAGGGTTAATCTCTCTAGAAAAACCTCAACTATCAGTCCAAAAGGTTAATAGTAGCATTCACGAGTGATCATCAGCCAAACTGCTCTAAGTTCAGCCCATGGAAGATTTCTGTTTCTATCTAGATAATGTCAGTTTGGGACTGAATGACAACTATAGTCCATGCAGGTAGGCTGTCTCAAGTAGATTCATCTGAATACCAGGCCTCAGAGGGAATTCCACCACACACACACTCCATTTCTATAGGCTGCAGAGACAACACAGGACTAGGGGTGGTGGCATTTGGAGGACCTACATACTCTTACAGGGTCTAGTAGCACCCACCTTCCTTGAGACAGTGGGCTGGCAGACTGGGTTCTCCTCTGCAGCAAATCAGCATGCAGATTAATTAAAGTGGGAGTCTAAGCCATGGCAGAGGTGGGTCAATAGAACATATTTTCAACCCCTTCCCCTGATAGGAAGAAAGATTCTTAGGATGATATGCTGTTGCTTCATAAGAGGCTCTACCTGGAGGAGCACTGTGTATACTGCTAGAAGCTGTTGCTCTACAGGGGTTTCTGTCCCTTTCCAGAGCTGGGACCAAATCCCAAGGGCAGTCTTTTTTTTCTCTTTTTTGACTCTGCCATAGAGCCCAATCCATGCTTTCCAGAATCACAGACACGTCTAACTCAAATGGGAGCCCTGCTTGAGAGATGCCCAGAGCTTTAGTCTGCTTCACTAGTATTTCTTCCCTTTTTTTGTTCCCTAGAATTTTTGCCTTTTGCTCTGATTCCCCAGTCCTACATGTGCCCTTTCTTTACCTGGTGGTATAAGGGAAGGGTGTACCGTACCAGGTGAGGAATAAAAGTCCTCCAAAACTTCAAAATCCATACAAAGACTTGCACCTTTTTCACATTCTTGGGGGTTGGATAGGCTTGCACCTTATCAATCATAGCTTCTGGAACACTGTGCATCAAACCCAATCAAAATGTCCCTTTATGGTGGGGACTGGGCCTTGAATTTTCTGTGGATTCATTGTTTATCCTCTCTTTTATATATGTTCTGGTCAAGTCTGCAGAGTGTTCTGCAGCAAAAGCAAGTCTTCACATGTTAACATTATATCATCAATGTAATAAGCCCATTTCACTAATGTGGGAAAGGAGAACAGGGGCAGATCTTGGGCTACCATCCTGTGGCATATTGTGGGGCTGTGCAAGTAGCCTGGGGGAAACATTTGAAAAGTCTACTATTATCCTTCCCATGAGGAGGCAAATTGATCTTCTAGCTAAGCAATCAAGGGAATACTTAAAAAACAAAAAAAGGTTTTGTTAAGTCCAATACAGCATACTATATTTCTAGGACCATGGCCAAGGTATTTTAAGCGGATAGCAATGTTGGTAACAGCCACACGGATGGAGGCACTACCTTATTCAATTTTTGGCAGTTCACGGTCATCTGCCATGAGCCATCTGACTTTTTTATCAGCCATACCAGGCTGTTGAAAGTACCATGGGCAGAATGTACAATACTCAGTATAGATCTTGGATAGTCTCTTCCCCCCCAGGAAAATTATATTGTCTGACACTTACCATTCATAGGCTTACTGGCTCCCACTTGGCATTTCCTTTCAGCACTTGATTACTCTAATCTGAACGTGGAAAGCACCAGCAGAGGTTGACAGATTTCGATCCTGTGGGATATCAGTGTTCAATATACTTTCTAGTATTGGAAAAATAAAAACCTCATATTCTGGCAGGAGAGAACACTCAATTTGTAGTGTCAAAGGGACCTTCATGACCCTAATCATTTGCCCTTTGTAACCATGGATGGTGCTGATGGGTTAAGAAAACCTCAAGCTCCAATATCAACTCAAGCTATCATCTTTTCTTTATTTCTGGGGGGATCAATGAATAGTGAGTTCAACATGAGGCTTCCAGTCACCTCCAGTGGTCCTCACATAGAAGCAGTCTTGGCCTGCATCCTACACCCAGGGCATGAGAGACACCTGCCCTGAATAGGACTATATCCTTGAGGCCCTTTATGAAGCAGAAGGGGAATCAAGGATGGTAAAAGCCTGTGGGGAAGCTCTGAACTGTTGTTCAAGTTTTAAGGCTTTCCATACACCTACCAACATAGTACTGGGTTGCTGGTCTATCTTTTCAGGTGGGATCCTGGCAGCAATGAGGTCAAACCACATTTGCTTCCAGGTTACTTTTATCAGACCCTTTACAGCTGATTGGAATATTCTCTTGGCTTTTTGAGGTCCCTCTCTGTCTTGGGTCTTTCCCATAGCTTGTATCTATTCCTGGGATTCTCAGTTTCGCCTAGATCTGCAATGAAGTACCTAAAATCATAATGTCTTGTTCCACAATTGGGCTCAGCATGGATATCAGAATCTCATACCAGGTGACAGGGGTGGACTAGAGTATCTTAGTTTTCATTTCTGCAGTGAATATGGTCCTGACAGGACCTTCAAAGACAAAGGTGTAAGTGGCCTACCTCATTTCCAATTCCCTAAGAATTTATTGTAGTTCTTTTGTAGATTTCCAGGGTCCTACTTTTCCAAGGATATCCTGATCATTCAGCCAAATGTCCCTTCAGGCTGGGATAATACAATCTATAAAGAAGTGAGTACCCTGAACCATCCCTACCCCTCCCACCCTGAGTACCAGGCAGGCACTGCCAGACAGCAGTGTATGTGGTGATGTTTCTCATTTTCTCTGCCTCCTGCCCTCTGAGAGAAATGCCATTGCTGTCCTTTCCACCCCCTATCCTCAGCCTGAATCCCATAACCACAATAACCATGCTTGGGTACTTTCCCTGGTCTTTTAGTGGAACTTGGTAGCTATATCAATAAGCTCAGCGGCAGTGTATTCTCTCTTCATTAATGTTTCCTGAATTGGGGGCTGCCCTGCTGGCTGGGGTTATTGTTGCTATGCTTTTGCTTTCCTTTGTGTCAGGGGTCAGATGACACTGGGTGTTTCTTCCGTTTCTTCACTGATTACCACAGCATCCTCTTCCTTGTCCTCATTTTCCCATAGATTCTACATTTTAGTGTCTCTACCAGGAATTATCACAGTACTCAGACCTCAATCTGTGCCAGTCTGGGTCCTCCTAGCTTGGCAAAATAGCATGCTCAAGTCTGCAACTTGTAACCTACTCAGATAACCTTATCTGCCAGCCCAGAATCTGGCAATCACACATTCTTCTCTAAGATGAGCCCTTCCTCCAGCTTTCTAACGTGAGCTTCAGCCTCACAGCCTTTAGGATGACCACTATAAAAAATGAATAACTAACAAATGTCGACAAGGATAAGGAGAAATTGGAACCCTCAGGAACTATTGCTGGGAATGTAAAATTTGCCACGGCTATGGAAAACAGTATGGAAGTTCCTCAAACAATTAAAAATACAATTACTATATGACCCAACAGTCTCACTTTGGAGTATTAAAGAATTGAAAATAGTATCTTGAAGAGATATTAGCACTCCCATATTCACTGCAGCATTATACACATGGTCAAGAGATGTAAGCAATCTAAATGTCCATCGATGGGTGAATGAATAAAGAAAATGTGGTATATACACGCAATGGAATATTATTTAGCCTTGGAAAATAGAGAAATCCTGTCATGTGCTGCAATGATTGAACCTTGAGGACATTATGCTAAATTAAATAAACTAGCCACACACACACACACACAAACACTGCATGATTCCATTTATATGAGGGATCTAAAGCAGTGACACTCAGAAATAGAAAACAGAATGGTAGTAACCAAGGAAAGAAGGGAAAAGGAGGATGTTCCATGGATAAAAAGTTTTAGTTTTGCAAACTGAAATATTCCAGAGACTGTTATATATAATTAACAGGTGCTGTACTGTACACTTAAAAATGGTCGATAGTAAATTTTATGTCTTCCACCACTGTTTCTTGTAAAGCTACATTGTATTCTCTCTGACTATGCTATAGTCTCATTTGATTCTGACTTTACTCTCTCTTCCACTTCCAAGGACTCTTGTGATCACATGGGTCCCATCCAGATAACCCAAGATAATCTCCTTGTTTTTAGGTCAGCTAATTAGCAATTTGAATTCCACTGACAACCATAATTTCCCTCTGCTATACAACCAAAAACATTCATAGCTTCTAGGGATAACGACATGGACATTTTTGGAGAACCATTGTTCTGCCTACCACAGACACCTTTCTGGAAGTATCAGATTAGCTTTACCTGAACTCTAACTCAAAGACAATCCCTTTTGATGATATGGCTCCACTTATTTATTTCTTCTGAATAAGAAAACATTCAAAAAATTTAAAACGCAGTACTTCTATCTGTTACCTTTTCTCAAGTACTAATTTAAAATAAAAAAGATGAGGGGCACCTGGGTGGCTCAGTGGTTGAGCATCTGCCTTTGGCTCAGGGCATGATGCAGGGTTCTGGTATCAAGTCTCACATCAGGCTCCCTGCAGGGACCCTGCTTGTCCCTCTGCCTATGTCTTTTCCTCTCTCACTGTGTCTCTCATGAATAAATAAACAAAATCTTAAAAAAAAAAAAGAAATATTTTTAGATGTTCCATTGCTTAATACAATTTGTATTTGTTACACATGAGTATGTATTAGTATATGTGTTTTATTTTTAATCTATTTCACCCAAATATGGATATAATAAAATCACTGACAAAGAAAAAACAATAGTTTTTCTTTTCTTTTTATTTTATTTAATTTATTTATTCATGAGAGGCAGAGAGGCAGAGATACAGGCAGAGGGAGAAGCAGGCTCCATGCAGAGAGCCTGATGCGGGACTCAATCTGGAGTCTCCAGGATCAGGCCCTGGGCCAAAGGCGACGCTAAACCACTGAGCCACCCAGGCTGCCCCAATAGTTTTTCATTTCTATGTTTTCAATACCTTGTTCTTTTCTCAATAAACAAACCCAAGCATTGGAAAGATTCCCAGGTAAGCCCACCTAACCAAAAGTGGACCTTATTCCCACCATCATCTCTTCCTCACTACTCAAGTCATACCATTCTAAACTTTCATTGCCCAATGCTGTAACTACTAGCCACATGTGACTATTTAAATTTAAATTTATCAAAATTTAATACCATTAAAGATCAAGTTTCTCGATCACACTAGCAACATTTCAAAAATTCAATACCCACATGTGACTACTCGGCTACTCTGTTGGACAGCTCAGACATAGAATATTTTCATCATCTCAGGAAATTTTGTCGGTGTAAAGTAGAAAGCATATGGTACATATTATACAGAAAACACATACATAAACACTATGCAAATTCATACTAATTGCTTTATATAATTAGCTTTAGTTCTTTGGTTCTCTCATTTTTATTTGCCATATTTCTCATGTTTAAATAGCACATGATATATATTTGTTCAACTCATTTCAGGACTCTATCTATGACTATGAACAGAAACAGGGATTAAGTCAAATTGTTGAGCTAGGACAAATCAGTTTGCAGCATTTCTTTTGTTTCTTTGAAAGCTGAGGGCACCTGGTGGCTCAGTCGGATAAGCGTCTGCCTTTGCTCAGATCATGATCCCGGAGCCCAGGAATTGAGCCCCACATTGGGCTCCCTGCTTGGTGGGGAGTCTGCTCCTTCTCTCTCTCTCCCCTGCTTGTGTGCTCTCTCACTCTCTCTTGCTCTCTCTCTCTCAAATAAATAAATAAAATCTAAAAACAAAAAGCTGAAAGGTAAAAGTATCTAGGCATGATGATAATAGGACATGAGGATAACTGAGGAAGTTTTCAATACTTTCCTCCTTCACAAGAATTTTAAGGTACTCAACATAACTACATCACCCACCAGGCTTTGAGAGACAATTTGACCTATTAAAAGGCAGGGAAATCTTGACCCTCCAGAATAGAGCCGAAAGAACAAGATAGAGATTAGGAACCTTGGAATCCTGCAGTCTGAATTGAAGTTGCTAAAAGTAGGTTAGCAAGTCACATATCCTCTTAGGAGCTCCGCATAATACCGGAAATAAGACAATTTTCTCTTCTTCTGCTCGGGACCCATCATTACCTATTGCTGCCTCAACTCAAGGGGATCATACTTACATGTTAAGGACTCTGTGATGGAGTTATGGGGTAATGCTCCCTATTTTCATGTTCTGTTTTGAATTTCTTCATTCTTCCATCTTAATGGAAGACTGAATTTCCAGCTATATGTGTTTGATTTTCCCAGTTTTATTAGAATATTTAAGGGCAAACTCCATACTCTGCCCGTTAAGCTTAATCAGTATTTCTTTTATCAAGAGATATTGGTTTATTTAGGTTTCTTTTTACAAAGGTTTCTGAATATTCTCCTGGTGCTTGGCTGTCATCATTGGAAAGAAGTGAAAGAATGGTGATTATGCCAAGAGAAATAAAATAGCATTACTTAAATAATTCACCTTTATGTCATGTAACCACACTAGCACAAAAGGAGACACAGAGAACAAAGACCCTTATGACACTTTCACTAGTTGGTGAGAATTTAATCTCAGATTTCCATAAAAGCCTTTTATCTACTCCCACCTCCACCTTTTTCCCCCAACTGACCCAGTTTAATGCTACGCAATCAGGTTAACTCAGCAGGAGATACAGAAGGTAGAAAAACAGATTACTATTCCTTCAAATGGAGAGAGAAAGCCAGGAATCTAAAAGCTAAAGTTGAAAATTTGAAAGAAATTATTTTAAAGACAGGGGGGAAAAAAGGAATATTAGAAACAAATAAAGGTCAGAACATCCATTTTTCTTTTTGTATCAAGGAAGAAAACATTTCTGTTATTTTTTTGTGGTATTTACATACACAATACCTGAATTAATTTTGAGCTACCCATGCTGCACTAATAATAGCTAACATAAATTAATAGTTTACTATTTGTTGGCACTATACTTAGCATTTTAAATGGATTAAGAGGCCAAATTCTCACAAAATCCCTTATCCTCACCCTCCCTTGTATAAGTTAGAAAACTGAGTTTAAGCAATATGCCCACAGCTAGAAGAGTTAGGATACCATTCCTGGCTATTCAATTTCTGAACCCTTTAATAGCTTTACTATATACTTTTTCATACTACCACAAACCACTGTTTTCAAAGAATGATCCCTAGACCATGCCTATCAGAATTACTTAGAACTGCTGTTAAAAATAATTTCCTGATACCCACTGCAGGCCAAGCAAATCAGAATCCATGGAATGGGACCCAGAAATCAGCATTTTTATAAACTCTCCAGGCATTTTCAAAATACTTGTAAATACATATTTAAACTTTACTATACCTAAGTGATAGTATATAGTAGACCTCAAAAGCTTAGGCACTGAAGCCAGAATTCACGGGTTCAAATCTCTATTCTGCCACTCACTAGTTCTGATTTGAACAAGCTACTTAGTCTCTTTTGGCTCAGTTTCCACAGATGCATTATTCAATGGATTTAATGGGCATCTGCCTGTTTATGGTTCTAGTACTGTTAAGTGAATTCATTTTCCACATAGGGAAGGCCAAAAAATTAATGATGTAAAAAGGATCGATAACACTAAAATAATGTTACATTTTGGATATTTTGCATTTGAGTGTAATTTTGATATTCTATTAAATCAGGCAAAATAAACAATAACCAAAACAGCTTGGTGCCATATCTTGAAAAACTTGATTTTGAGTATACGAGGAAATGATCTGGTTTCTTCACATTGATTCTCTCCAAAATACATTTCTTCCCCTGCCTTACCACCCAGTTATGTCTTATAAACCACAATAGGCTCGTATATTCTCATTCTTATACTGACACGCTTTTACTCTATCTCATTTCTGCTACAAAACTTCTGGGGAGATTGAGATGAAAGGTGGAGGTACAGGATGGAGGAAAGAGACAGATAAGAATTCAAAAGAAATATTTGGGTAGCAAATTATTTCAATGTATACAAAGAATATGAGTTTAAAGAGTCTATTAAACCAACACTTATCTCAAATAGGTTTTAGCTTTAATAAAATAGAAGGTAAGATTTGCTACAAAATACAGATAATCAGCCTGGAGATAGGGTGGAGTTCTGACTGTCAAATAACTGAATCAGATCCTTTTTAGTACTAGAAAACTCAGTCTGTTTCATGCCCTGAATCTTAAAGGTTGGGGTGAGAAGGTGGAGAGTAATGAAGATATTCAGGGCTTTAAAAATGTTTACTATATAATGCCAGATGAGTGTTTTCTTCAAATAACTTTTATCCTTGAACCCAAATTTGGTAAGTTCACAAAAGAGACATCTGGACACCTTAAAGAAGCTTCAGATTATCCAAAAATACTGCATAAGTCTTCAATTGAGCTGCTCATTTCGTAATAATTAAAAGAAAATGGCAAAGTTTTCGGAGAATAGTAGGCTAAGCAATGAGCTCCACTTCTGCATCTACTAAATGAATCACCTCAAAGCAGAGCCTTGCAGAGGGCTTAACTCAAATTCCTGCTTTATCAGAATGATGTGTCATTACTAAAATGTTAAGCTTCACAGCAACAGGAATCTCCTCTATTTTATTTATTCCTATACTTCTTGCTTCCAGATCAGTGGCTGGTGCAGACCACTGGCTGGCTGATAATTGTTAAATCGCTTATTAAATTGCTGAATTAATACTATCGGTCATCGCCTTTTACAGTTGTTCTTAGACGTCAAAGTTGTTAACTCTTTAGGTGTCAGTATAGATAAACAACATCTTCTCCCTTAACTACCTTCCTACCTGCAAAGTTATAAGGGAAATTAGAAATTATTAAGGTTTGAGTAGCATGGGTGGCTCAGTTCATGTTCTCAGGGTTATGATTGAGCCCTGCTTCGGGCTCCATGCTGGGCATGGAGCCTGCTTAAGATTCTCTGTCTCTCCCTCTCCCTCTGCCCTCCCTGCCCCTCTCTCAAAAACAAAAACAAAAAAGGGCAAGAAATTATTTTGATTGACTTCAGTAACTTTCTCCAAAGAAGACATAAAAATAGCCAACAGGTGTATGAAAAGGTCATCAGCATCACTCAACATCAGGGAAATGAAAAACAAAACCACAATGAAATATCATTGGATACCTATTAGGACAGCCACTATCAAACAAACAAATGAACAAAAACAAACAAAAAATAACAAGTATTGTTGAGGATGTAGAGAAAGGGAACCCTGACACACACTGATTCAAATGTAAGTTGGTGCAGCCATTATGGAAAACAGAATAGAGGTTCCTCAGAAGTTAAAAATAGAACTACTGTGATGCCTGAATGGCTCAGCAGTTGAGTGTCTGCCTTCAGCTCAGGGTATGATCCTGGGGTTCTGGGATCGAGTCCCTCATCGGGCTTTCTGTGGGGAGCCTACTTCTCCCTCTGCCTCCTTCTGTGTCTTTCATGAATAAATAAATAAATAATCTTTCTTAAAAATCAAACTACCATATGATCCAGCAATTTCACTTCTAGGTATTACTCAAAAGAACTACAATCAGGATCTCCAAGAAATGTTTTCATTTCCATGTCCCCCAGCATTATTCACAATAGCCAAGATATGGAAACAATCTAAATGTCCACTGACAAATGAATGGATATATAACATGTAGTATATACATATTATAATGGAATACTATTCGGCCTTAAGAAGAAAATCCTCCCATCTGTGACAATATGGATGGATCTGAAGGACATTATAGCAAAGAAAGAAAGACAAACACTGTATGGTTTCACTTGGATGTGGAATCTAAAGTAGTGAAAGTCATAGAAGCAGAGTAGAGTAATAGTTGCCAGAGGTTGCAGGGAAAATGAGGAAATGGAGAGGTGATGGCCAAAGGTACAAAGTTTCAGTTAAGCAAGATAAATAAGTTCTAGAGATTTACTAGAGAGCATAGTGCCTATAGCTAATAAAACAATATTATATTCTTAAGGTTTTCCAGAAGGGTAGATCTTATGTTAAGTATTCTTACCATACACATTATCATATTAAAGATGGCAAGAAGGAAACTTTGGGAGCTGATGGATTTGTCTATGGTCTTGAGGGTGGTGATGGTTTCTTAGGTGTAGGCTTATCCCCAAACTCATCGAGTTGTATAATGAAATATATACAACATTTATGGGTCAGTCATATTTCAAGAATATGACTTTGAAAAAAACTTTTAATTAGTTCAGTGACAAGTGAACATCCAAATCTGTAGTTCAATATGCTAAATAAGTAACTTGAGATTTTTCAAAAAAAGAAAAAGAAATACCATCTGTATGTCTTCTTTGGGAAAAATGTCTGTTTAGGTCCTCTGCTTGACTCTACCAGATTATTTGTTTTTTTGTTTTTTTTAATGTTATGTTGTATATCTAAAGAAGATATGTTGCGTATTATCCCCTCATTGGATATATCATTTGCAAAAATCTTCTCCCATTCAGTAGACGGCATTTTGTTGATGGTTTCCTTTGCTATGCAAAAGCTTTTTATCTTGGTGTGATCCCAATAGTTTCTTTTTGCTTTTGTGTCTCTTGCCTGAGGAGACATATCCATAAATATAGGTCATGTCCAAGAAATTGCTGTTTATGTTTCCTTTTAGGAGTTTTATGGTTCCAGGTCTCACATTTAGGTCTTTAATCCATCTTGAGTTCATTTTTGTGTAATAAAGTGGCCCGGTTTCATTCTTTTGCATGTAGCTGTCCAGTTTTCCGAAACCATTTATTGAAGAGACTGTATTTTCTCCATTGTATATTCTTGTTTCCTTCCTCATATATTTTTTTAAAGTCTCCTTAAGGACTGACCACTTTTATTCATATCCATACAAAACACAGTCTTAAGGAGGTCAGCATTTAAAAATGACATGGTCAAGTAAATGAAATCAAAGAAAGCTGGAAAGTTCCAAGGCCCAATAATTATATTTCAGGTAATGGAACCAGGTAGAAAAGAAATCAGCACATGTTCATCCAGCACAGATCTTCCAGAAAACTTGCCCAGATCCTCCAAACTGAGAGCACTATGAGTACCCTCATCAAAGAGGAGTAAATAACCAACTGTTGCCTGACTATCTAATAGTCAGGGACATGGGTTTAGTTCTAGACTTTCTATCTTGTTTCATTGATCTGTGTCTATTTTTGTGCAAGTTCCATACTCAAAACATTACTAATCATCAGGGAAACGCAAATAAAACCCACAAAGAGGTATCACCTCACACCTGTCAGAATGGCTAATATAAAAAAGAGAAGCAATAACAAGTATTGGTGAGTATGCAGAGAAAAGGGAACACTTGCACACTGTTGGTGAGAATGCAAATTGATGCAACCACTGTGGAAAACAGTATGAAGGTTCCTCAAAAATTAAAAATAGAAATACCATAAGATCCAGTAATTCTACTACTGTGGTGTATTCACTGAAAGAAAATGAAAACACTAATTCAAAACGATATATGCATCCCTATGTTTACTGCAGCATTATTCAATAGCCAAGATATGGAACTAACCCAGATGAATCAAGAAAAAAAGAGATGAATGGATATAGAAGATAGATATAGGAATATCACCCAGCCGTAAAAAAAAGAATGAGATCTTGCCATTTGCAAGAACATGGGTGGACCTAGACAGTATTATGCTAAGTGAAATAAAGTCAGACAGAGAAAGATAAAAAATATATATATAATTTCACTTACACATGGAATCTATAAACAACAAAGCCGACAAATAAAAACAAACACTCATAAGTACAGAGAACAAACTGGTGGGGAACAAACTTGAAGGGAGGGGAGTGGTGGGTGGATGAAACAGATCAAGGGCATTAAGAGACACAAACCTCCAGTTATAAAATAAATAAGTCACAAAGTTGAGAAGTGTCACGTAGGAAACATAGCAATATTGTAATGACATTGTATGGTGACAATCGGTGATTATACTTGTGGTGAGCATTGAGCAATGTATAGTGATTGTCAACTCACTATGTTGTGCACCTGAAACTCACATAACACTGCATGTCAATTATATTTCAATAATTATTTTAAGTTGTAGCTTTGAAATCATGGGGGAGGAGAAATAGTTTGGAATCCTGTTTCCTTTGGGGATGATAGATTGATTGCTCTCACTAATGGTCTTGTTGGCCATCAATAAGCACTCAAAGTTTCTCTCTGAGCTATGCCACTGAAACAAAAAAAGGCGTAAGTGGAGTAACTAAGGATGGAATGCTACTTCTTTTAACCCAATTTGCCCACCCTAATTTTTTCTCAGCCCTTAGCTAATTTTTGACTCCTTTGTGGGACCCAGGAAAAATCCCCTACCCCTGGACAAGCAGAGCAGGACTAACTCCATTTTGTGCTACACCCGCCATCTCCTGTAAAACCCCCCACACGACCTGCCTGTTGTTTAAGGCACTCCCTCACCCTAGTCTAGCTATTAAGCACACCCTTATCAGAAAGTAGCACACATAGGAATGCGGGACCTCTGACCTTTAACCGCCAAGGAATGAAAACCCCTCTTTTGCCCACCAAACCTGTGCGCCAGTTCTAACCAGAATAATAGGCCAGTTCAAATGGTCACTATAAGGTGAATCGTAATTCAGTTGGCCACCTGCATGTGGACCAACATGACTGTGCAACTTTCTGCGTATGTTACAATCTCATTGGCCACTGGCCCCTATAACACTGCTGTGCTTCTTAGTCTTGGGGTCCAAGTCCCTGCTCTGCTGTATGGAGTGTGCTTGGACCCAAGCTCCAGCTTGTAAATAAACCCTCATGTACTTGCATCAGTGTCGGCTCCTTGGTGGTTTCTCGGATTCGCAATCTTGGGCACAACAACCTTCTGAACAGGAAAGGTAATCAAACAAGTGAGCAAAGAAGGCTTTGGAATTACATCCCTTCTCCTCTCACCAGAGGCCCCCAAGATGAGATCTGTGAGAGCCCCACAATAAAGCAATTTGAAATTACAGATGTACCCCTGGACCACTGCCTCCTAGGACAGGATGAAACACTTCACAGCACTCCCATTTTACCGTGCAGAAGCCACCTTCCCCTCCATTTACTCAGTGCTCCATCCAATTGTAATCATAAAACCAGGCTATATCAGACCATCCAGAAGTGCTATATTTTTCCAGCAGAACATTATCTAAATCAAGGAGCGAATCTTTAACAAAGCACTGTCATTGTTTGCCTAAAACGCATGCTGATAATAAAGTGCTTCGCATCCGTGCTGATGCTGAAAGATTTCACTTAAGGCTTGTTTACTCCTGGATGGACAGAACTTCTTTATGGCATCCTTACTTAGAAAGGAATATAAATGAGAGCTAGGGGAGAAAGGGGAGCCAGGCTGAGCCGTGCCCCACTGGCCAGTGGGACTGCTAACTTCACCTCCCAGGCAGAACAAGAGCAAGATCTCCTCTAATCAAGGAAGGGCCGAGAGGTGTGGTTTGAGCTAACCCTTATATTCTGATTTGATCCAAACACTGTTATTCCAAAGCAAAGCTGAAGCTGTGGGATTATGGGAGCACACAGTACAGGTGAGTGAGAGTAACGTGCAGGGTTAAATCATTTGAAAATTCCCTCCTGAAAGAAAACAAAAGAGAGGAAAAGGGGCGGGTGTTTAGAACTGCAGCAGGTGCCTGGACTCACCACACCAAACTCCTCCTCCTCTTGGGGCCTGTTTTTTTGTTTTTGTTTTTTGTTTTTTTGTTTTTTTTGTTTTTTAAGATTGTATTTATTTATTCATGAGAGACACAGAGAGAGAAAGGCAGAGACACAGGCAGAGGGAGAAGCAGGCTCCATGCAGGGAACCTGATGTGGGACTCGATCCCGGGTCTCCAGGATCACACCCTGGGCCAAAGACAGACACTGGGGCCTGTTTCTAACCTATGACTCCCGAGTTTGCAGTAGAAGTGCCTGATGGATATGTGAGTAAGAGTCACCGTTTGTAGTTGTTGTTTTTTTTTTTTTAAGAATAACACCCCACAACAATGTAGGTTTTGTCAGAAACCACAAGCTATTCTGTTTGGCCATCAGAGCACCTCCCACTCGAGGTTTATCGTGGCTGCTGAGCAAGTGCACAGACTGTGGCTGAATGAAGAGGAGCCTGAAGCTCACCTGTTTACGACTGGGTTAGAAAGCTTTGAAATAGGACCCAGGCCAGCAGCTGTTATCTTTATTGTGCAGAATGACTGAGTTCGACTTCTGGATCACTGGGTTGGGGCGATACTTCTGCAAAGAAGCAAATGGTGCTGTCAGTGTGGAGGAAAAGAAGTCCTAGCAGCTTAGGTGCTAGCGATGAGGCGATGGAGGGGAGGGGAAGGGGATGCTTGTCAAGTGATGCACATAATGGAGAAAGATAAGCCTTAGATCATAAATCAGCTTGCCGACACCACCTATGGCTTTGAAAGGGCACCGTTGTTTCTTACTGTATCACGAGCTCATTAATACGGTCGGCAGTCATTAGGGGGGGTACAAGAGAGAACATAATTTACATATTAAGTAGTTAATCGTGGATTCCTCAGCATTCCCATTCTGAAACGCACGCCTTTCTAAAACACTTCAAGGGCACAGTTCAGGTTCATGTCGCTACATTAAAGTTTTCTTCTGTCTATAAAAAGGGTGCTTGTTAAAAGTTATGATTTCAGTACAATTGCACAGGCTGTTTCCAGGGTGAACCTCTGACCCCTTGTCTGAAATGGAGGTGGGAACTCTTCCAACGTGGATGATCATTCCCACTGACATTTTGATGAAGTTAATGGACACAATTTACATGAAGGGCCATAGTTAAGAGCTCTCAGTAGGGGTGGGTATGAATAATGTTAACTTTTGTAATGCAAAACCATAAAAATCTATTAATTTTATTATCATCATAAATAAAATTATATTAATAAAATACTCTTATTTTGAAAAATTTTATGACTACTGGGATAGTTGGATGACTTTTCTACATCTTTCTACGACTGTTGGTTGTCACAAACAACCGTGGGCTGCCAGCCGGGTGCAAAAAGGCCAGGCCAGGCCTGGGGAATGAGTTTATTGATAAACCTGAAGCAGGCCTGTGGTTGTATCGTTAAGGTACAGTTACCCAGGTCTGGTCTGTAAATCAATGCTTTCCTGAAAAAGCAAGTTCCAATAATGAACATCTTGGCACAGAAGAAGAATATGAAACAGCTAGTGGTTCTCTAGGGGGGACCCAGTTCAGCAAGGTCTTCCCCTCTTTCCAAGCAGATTTCTCTCACCATCTGTAAGACACTCGTGGGCTTCCTCCTGGATCAGATTGTATAGCTGCAAAAAATATGCCATGAGACTGGCATTCAGGAGCCCTGATTAGGACCATCTTGGAGGATTTTTAAATGTACTTGTTTTTCTTATTATTAAAATATTACTTTTTAAAGATTTTATTCACTTACTCATGAGAGACACAGAGAGAAGCAGAGACATAGGCAGAGGGAGAAGCAGGCTCCCTGTGGGGAACCCAATGCAAGACTCGATCCCAGGACACTGGGACCACGCCTTGGGCCAAAAGCAGATGCTCAACCACTGAGCCACCACCCAAGTGCCCCTATATTACTTTAGAATAATACGTTATTCAGGATTGTGAAAAGAAAAAAGGAAAATACCTAGGATTCTAACACGCAACCACTGTAAGTCTTGGTGCTTGCTTTCAAATTTGTTTTTTTTTTTCCCACTTAGGAATATCTCTCACTGTTTTTTTTTTTTTTTTAAGATTGTATTTATTTATTAGAGACCACAGAGAGAGAAAGAGAGAGAGGCAGAGACACAGAGGGAGAAGCAGGCCCCATGCAGGGAGCCTGACATGGGACTCAATCCCGGGTCTCCAGGATCACGCCCTGGGCTGAAGGTGGTGCTAAACCGCTGCGCCACCAGGGCTGCCTCTCTCACTGTTGTTTATTCTTCCAGGAACACTGAGGAAATGATACAGACTACTATAGTCTATTTTCAGTAGAAAGTGTGGAGGATGTAACAATAGATATGTTTTAATCAACAAAACCAAAGAACTTTTTGAGTGTTTCAGGAATTTTCCACATGTATAATCATTATGTGTCAATCATTATGATCATGAGATTAGTGAATGCTACATGATTATTTAGAGGTCATTAACTGTAAGCCATGCTTGAAGCAGAATTCTGTAAATATTTTCAATTGTTCTCTGGTATCTTACCAGAGTCCACTTTTTTTCCATACTCCTGAACACACATGCTTGCTTAATTAGCACAACATCAAGGATTCCCATTTCTGCACGTATCTGCAGAAGGAAAACTTCCTTCCTCGCTCGTTCTCTGTGTTCTGATGTTGGTATATTCCTACCCACACTGTTTCAGCTCTGTCTCCACATTCATGCATTTAAATCACTGCATATTGAAAACTCAGTCAAGCCCTGTACTGGGCACTAACACTATCAAGCTAAATGAGAATCAACATCTCCTTGCTTTTTCCTGCATTCGTAAAGGGCTTTCAATTTCGATACAGTCGAAGATACAGACCCTTAGGCTGGTCTAAGGATGGGTGAATTTCTTCATTTGATTTTAGGAATTTAACTATCTAAATATTACTTGACTTAGTACATTGCTGAGGAGATGTGAAAGCGAGTAAGTTCACACATACAATATTGTGTTCTTGGGATTTGAAAGAGAAATTTGAACTCTGACATATTATTGCAACCTGTGGACCCCAGAAAGGCAATGACTTGACTTACTGAAGCTTGGTTTTGGGATAGAAGCTACCTACCTAGTCAGCCCTCTTGGAAATCAAAGCAGATGGCATTCTCATTTGGGTCCACCAAGAGCAAACTCTATGTCAGTACTTAGAAGAAGAATCCTATCCAGGACATTACAAAGAAAGCAGAGGAACTAATTAAGATTAGTGAGATCCATATGTAATAGAAATTCTATCTAAGTGACTATAAAATTAACTTCAGCATTAAAATACATACTGCAAATTCCAGCATCTCTTCTCTGGGGGGTCAAGGCCTCCCTGGCCACTTGGAAGCTTCAGATGAGAAAAGTGCTAAGAAAAATTCATTATATTCATAGCTCAATATAAGACCTAAGGGAGAAACTTAAGTCCATACCTTGGGACTTTTCCTAGCCCTATTCCAAATT
Organism: Canis aureus; assembly: GCF_053574225.1. NCBI lineage: Eukaryota > Metazoa > Chordata > Mammalia > Carnivora > Canidae > Canis > Canis aureus. The sequence continues at coordinate 10,629,596 of NC_135617.1, read as the reverse complement.
TAACAGAATATATAGAGACTTACATATAAAGTATACTTTACCCAATAAAAATCCTTTGCCAGAACAGCTATTCTAGCAAAATGTTCTAATTTCTTTTTGATTGGGAAATTGGCAAACCTCGTAAAAGTGATGGGAAATATATTAATGTTTAGTGAGGAATCCTATGTAGTAGGGATAGTTACTGTGGCCCTTATAAGGCTTATAGAGTTTAAAGAATTTTTCTGAAGTCACACACGTAGTAATGGATACAACTGAATTTCAAACTCTGGTCTACATGACACTGATACCCTTGCTCTTTCTAACCTATCAAACTGTCTCAGGAAAGGCGGTTCCCTCTCCTTAATCCCACACCATTCCCATCCTATGAAGGCCTTATTTTTTTATTCATATCACAAATTTTTATTTAGCACCTGTCAACCAACTGTTGTGATAAGTATTGAAATCACTGTTTAACAATAATTGTAGGTAATTATCTTTATGTTTGCCATTATTCAGAATTAATATTTTAATATTTTTATTTGTGAGATATTCTGGTATAATGAATTATACATTAGTTAATATAATAAACAACCTTATCATCATGCAGATTTAACATAAGCAATACTGTGCCACATTCAATTTTCTCCTATTCATTAAGGACTGGAATCTTGCAGTTCCCAACTTCCATCCTCAGAGTGAGCCACTACCTAAAAGTTGGTATGTATGATTTGCATGTGTGTTGTTTATATACTTTTACTGCATATTTATCTCTAAGGGTCCAGTGTTTTTCTGTTCTTCGTGGAATGGACCTTAGGGAGATCTACTATTTTTAAACCTATAACACTTTCTCCAAAACACTGGTCACCATTTCCATTTCTGTGAAGAAATAATATCTATTTCCCTAGTTCTACAAACACCACTATATTTCCTAGTGAGCACTATGAAATTAGAGGTGGACATGAGATTAGATTTATAGAAATGGTGATGTGCATATAGGGAGAATGAGTAGGAGAGATTATAGAAAACCAACAGGTCCTGGTTTGGCATTTGTATTTGCGATGCCATTAACTGAGACAGGAGAACTGCTAAAATGGGGCAGATTTTGAGGGGGAGGAGGCAGGATTTGGGATACCTTAAATGTAAATTGACAGTGAGACTTCTAGGTAAAAACAATTGAATTATTGAGCACATTACAGAATAGACATGTGCATGTGTGCATGTGTGTACGTGTGTAAGGATAACAAATTTAACTCAATTATAACTTGAATGAACATATAAAATGCAGTTTCCTGATTTGGTCTGTAGTTCAACTGGCCTTATTTACAAGTCCCATTTACTAAGGGGAGAGTTGGGTACAACTCCATGGCCCATCTGATTTTAAGTATTTTCCAATCACTAATTTAATTAACACTTTACGTTTATTTGTCTAGGTTCTTATTTTTAGCTGGCCCCCGTAACCCCTTTAAAATGGCATCATGGGTGTAGGAATGGAGTGTTCATGTGACCTCATGGTAGGAGACTGAAGGTGGTCCCCAGAACTGTATGGCATTCTCTGAATTTTCATGGTGTAGACAACAAAAGCCATACAGCTATGCTCCGAAGTATGGTTGGCCAAGTTCTGTATACCTTCTGCTGACATCTGTCATCTATGTAATCCATTTCTTGTCTGGACTTTTCTTGGTTAGCCACAGCCTAGTGGCACCTCTCTGTCAATGTAGGATCTCATTGTCACTTCATGGCTATAGATGCCTTTATATCATGTCCCTGTTCTTCATCTTGCCTTTTTATGCTCACAATGATCCACTCCCAGCTTCTGCTATGGACCCACTATAGTGAGCCCCAGGGCAGGCCCCAGCTCTCAATTCTGTTTGCACCAAGGAAAGTTCAGCAGGGCAAAAAAAAAAAGAATCTTCTCCCTGTTTGATCACAGGGCTCTGCCTGCCTATATGAAGGCTCTGACTCTGTTGGAGGTCTATTTTACATAGCAATCTTTTCCTAAAATTCCAACTGGGATGAGGTTAGTTTATGGCTGATCTTCTCTTTTATTTGAAGCCTAGCCTGGGGTGGGGAGACTAGAACACCGACATCTGACAATCTTGCTTACTTCTCCTCTTTTGCCCTTTCTTGCTCAATAAGCCCACAGGAGCAGAAGTTCTAAAAACTTCTTTGTTTTGTAGAAAACAATCTTTGTTTGTTTAAAAAACAAACAAAATAATGCCTTTAATCTTCCTTCTCAGCACAGCCTCTTACTTAAGAATGGATAGGGTGTATTTGCTATAACAGAGTGAGAACTCAGTGATTTGAGTCCTTTATGCTTAACATTTTATGAGTTAAATTGGGAGTGGTGAGAAGTAGGAAGGGGCTAAAGGAATCAGCAAGTCCATTCTTTCTTTCAAGCCCATTTTCATGCAAACACACCAAGCACCAACCCTTTTTTTCCCAATAGACTACAAGAAAGTAAGTTGTCATAAAATCTTTTAAAAAATATCTTAGAAATATATATATATATATTTTAGCTTAATATTGCACAATAGTATCTCTACTGTGTATATAGTTGGAGTCTTGACTGAAAAAGTGGAATTTATAAGAAAAGAGAGATGCCAGAGCATAGAGGGAGAAAAAAACAAATACTGAGGAATACCAACATTTGAGCAGCAAATGGTAAGAGAGGCCAAATGAAAAGCAAGAGGTTGAGGGACAAGAAGGAAGAAAATGAGAAGTGAATAATATCATGGAACATTTCTAAAAGTCATAGTGCTACATGCTACAATGTCAAGTAAGGTAATAAATATGATCCACTGCATCTGAAAATTAAGAAGTCATTGGCAAGTTTAGCAAAAATAACTCTGATGAATTGGTGGGCTCAGAAAAAAATTTACTAGGCTAAGGAATCAAAGAGAAGTGAGAAAAGTAATAAAGTAAGTTTCCTTTAAGAAAATTTGTTGTTAAGGGTAGAATAAATGTAGCATAAGAGAATGTAAGCAGAGGCTCAGGGAAGGTTGCTTTTAAGAAAGAAAACTGTCAAGGTAGGTTAAATTATACTGTAATAATTAAAAGCCCAAAACTCTGAAGATATATTTCCCCTATAGGTGACATGTCCCATGCGGATTATCAAGAATCCGATGTTATAGTCACTTAAGAGTTGCAGGAAAGTGGAGGCTTGATCATGTTGGCTCCTAGGAACTTCTAGCCATCAGTGAAACTCATCACCTGTTATTAGTCAAAGCAACTCATATGGCCATACTTGGCTTCCAAAAAAAGGGAAATGCAACCATATAATAATGTCAATGAATACAAAATATCACTATTTGTGAATAGGCTTACTGACCACTGTGGGTAACGGTGACTTGTTCATACCAAGGCAAGTGAATCAGGAGGGAGAGAGAAGTTGAAGACTGACTAGAGACAGGAATTAACTGGAAGAATATGGTCTTAGAAGAAAGAAGAATGTAAAGCACGAGATGATGGGAGAGCTTTTGCAGAAGAACAACTTGTCCTTAGAGGTGGGAAGGAAGGAAGTGAAGATGGCCATGAATAGAGATGGGTATGTGCAGGTCATATTTGATAGCATTTTTTTTTCCGATGAAACAGGAGGCAAAATCAAAGACTGAGTAGAGACCATCAGGGTTAGACTAAGGGTACTGATAAATTTGATGCAAATTTAGAATTATTATTCTAGCAAATGGAAGATGAAGCTGTTTAAGGATTGCATGAGTAATTCTGGTTCACAGCATGATTCCAGGTGTTTTCAGTAGGAATGTTTAAAACTGCACCAGTTTGGGAGATTGTTTAATTTTCTCCAGTAGTGAGAGAGAAAGAAGGATGACCTGAGATGGTTGGATTGTTCAATGTTTGGAGCTTTGTAGGCCAGGTGCAACAGACTGTTGAGAGGATGAACTTGTTAGGGACACTGGCAGGAAAGAGGCTAAGGGCATAAAACAGGAAAGTAGCTCTTCAACTGGGAGAAAAGAAAATGTTGACCAAGTTCTTTTTCCTAATGGAAATTATGACTTTTTAGACTCCCTGATAAAGCAAATCCCATGGAAATATAATGACAGCTGTTTATAGGAGTCCAATTAAATCAAGTAAGATTTGCATTCTCTCTTTGGTAAACCTCCCAGAAGAGACTTCTAGCAGAACTACTCTGTCACTGGGAGTTACGACTATGCAGGTAGCTAATAAATCTACCCCTTTTGATGAACACATGAATGTGTCATGGGAGCCTAATATATTTTATCCAGCGAGAAAAGATGGATTCTAGTAAACTTGGTTTGCAATTCTGAAGACATAAATCACTTTAAGAACAATCATTAGGACTAAAGATACCAACATAATAGAAAGCCTGGGAATCATTTAACAAAAAATCTTTATTAGAACCAGGGAACAAATATAAATTCAGAATTTATCTTTTTAGAATCCATAATTTTTAAATAAATTCTGGACTGGGAGATATTACATTTAGGAATATTTACTTTCTGCTTGAAAATTTTGAGATAGAGGTAGCAACTGAAAACCTATCAAATCTAGCATGTTGACATTCAACTGCTTTACATTTACATATCCAACAATGTGAGGATTATCTCTACAGAGAAGTTGGAAAGCTGAAATGTTTTTATGCTCTTATTTCCATTTTTTCCCCCCTGGGTCATAGGTTATTTCTTCTGCTGCTCCAATTCCAAACTCAACTTGAATTGGACACACTTTTTATTATCTTGTATCTCTTAAATTAGGAGAGGAGAAGTATTATACCTGGTGATAAAAATAGACCAGAAAAAGCCCTGTAAAAAAGGCCAGCTTGGTCTGATCCTGAAAACTTCAACCAAAAATGTAACCTGTGCTTTAGTTATTGCCAGTAAGGAAGGACTGGATCAAACCCAAAAGAAGGTAGTTTTAATCAATTGTTTTTAGGAGGAGAGTCTATAACCTACTGGCTTGAAAATCTTCGAACAGTAAGTCTTGTAGAGACAGAGCAGACTTGCCAAAATTGCATTACCGCTTCAAACCATCACAAATTACACTGCACTTTAAGTTTTATTACCAAGTAAGACAGCACACAAATTCATTTCCATGTCTGTTGCCAATTTAAATGAATGGCTGGCTCCTGCCAGCTCAGGAAGACACCGGAGGAAATGTTGCACAGATCATTGGTGCATGGAATAAATGATAGCAGGCCCCTTGGTCATTTAATATCAGAGTAAAATTTATATTTTAAGTAGGCTTTAAAAATGTAATGTGAATTATGCTATGTGAGGGCAATAATTCAAAAAGCAACCATATTAAATGCCTACTGTGTATCAGAACCATTCTAGATGTTGTAGATGGCATAGAATTAGAAGACATAAACTGTTCTCAGAACTTGCTCTATGGTTAGTCAAAGTAAACTAACACACAGGAAAATATTTAAGACCTTATGTAATTAGGGTTAAACTGTTTGGTTTAGGAATTCAAATGCTATAAGAATTCAGAGACAAGAAAGATCAGTAAAAAACTAGAACAGTCACAGGAGGCAAGGTGTTGAAGATCTGAAAGAGAGAAGAAAAATGAATATTCCAAGCAAAGAAACAGAATGAACAACAGCAAGAACTTAGGAATTAAGGTTGCAAATTCATAGGAGTCATGGGATTCATTTGATTAAAAGGGATTTATAAAGAACTGTTGGAGGTTTGAACATGACCAAAGCATGGAAGAACTTAAAAAAGAACCAGAGGCACTGAATTTTGAGTAGTGATGGGTCGTAGTTTATTATTGTTGTTTCATCCCCCAAGCCCCCAACCAATCCTGAACAGCCCTATTAACAGGAAGGGGGCATATATTCATCTGTGATCTATGTGGGCTAAGAGTACTTTTGTGCCAGATGAGTTGGCTTAGAAATAAAACCAGTCTGGATGCCAAAAAAAGTAGGTAAAAAGAGAATGAGCAGGAAATAGCCAACCAGAACTGAAAAGTGAAGACCCGAAATCCCTTGGGGAAAGGGGGAAATAAAACCAGGACAGAGGCTGAAATGGGGAGGAGAGGAAATGGAGAAAAAAAATAGAAAAAAAAAGAAAAAAGAAAAATTAAAGGTCACAGAATGAAGACTAGAAAGATTAGGAAGCTGAGAAATAAGACATGAAGTATATAACCTGTTTTAAAAAAAATGAAACAGAGAAAGTGAAAGAGAAAAGTAAAATGAATTTTAGAGAGGAGGCCTTGAAATAGGCATTGAAATAATAAAAGAAGGAAAACCAACAGTAACCCAAGGCAAATACATTGTGAGGTGAGAAGGAAGATGGTAAGAAGGTGAAGGAGAGAAGGGGTAAAGACTAGGAAATGAGCTGGGGGAACAGTAAGATACCCTAAGTAAGTACACTTGAGAGGAGAGGATGGAGGAAGAAGATAAGAAATAAATCTTCAACAAGATTTTCTGTTTCTGGGAAACAAAACATCCAACATTGCTCTTCCTGTCTTGTCCTTGCCCAGAACCAGCACTGCCAATCTCTCCCCGCAGTGAGCCACAGCAGGGTGACCGACTCCTCGGGACTCCCACCCCCCCAAGACTTCTCAGGGGTGTTACCTAATTTTAAGGCTTCGCATTCAGACTCCAGAACCTCAGTTACAACGTATCGCCACTCTGCACTTTTTAAATTCACTTCTGGGGATCCTTGGGTGGCGCAGTGGTTTAGCGCCTGCCTTTGGCCCGGGGCACGATCCTGGAGACCCAGGATCGAATCCCACGTCAGGCTCCTGGTGCATAGAGCCTGCTTCTCCCTCTGCCTATGTCTCTGCCTCTCTCTCTCTCTCTCTCTGTGACTATCATAAATTAAAAAAAAAAAAAAAATTAAATTCACTTCTGTTTAGCTTTCTCTTACCTTTCCACAGTACAAGTTCCTAAACTTCCCAAAGCCCCCAAAACCACCCACACTGAATCTTCACTGGATTGCTTCTCTTACCCAGCCTTCTCTTGAAGAAAAGAAAGAAAAGGAGGAAGGGAAAAGGGAGAGGGAGAGAGAGAGAGAGAGAGAGAGAGAGGAAGAGAAGAAGGAAAGAAAAGCTTCCATTCCCTCTACTGTTAACTCCTTCCCTGCATTCCCCCCTTGGATGCCCAGACCGGCCTTGTTGGATCTCGCAGCCCTGCCTCCTCCAGTGGTCAACCTTTCTTTAACGTCCCTCCCCACTCACTTCTATCGTACTTGAAACCTCTTTCTTCAACACATTTTGCACTTTTAACCTTGGCTGTCTGGCCTCTGCCTTCGTAACAGAATTAAGACCTTTATCCATCTTTAACAAAAACATGAAGGACCATACTTTCTTCCTGAAGTTTCTCCCCATTTTCTTCTATATCAGGATTCCTAGCTGCAAGTTGGTGAATAATATAGAGAAGGCACTTACTAAAAGGTCGGTGAGAGGTTGACAGTGTCTTTGGAAGGGCCAAAACACGAGCCTCGAGGGCAAAGTTCTCAGAATCAGACCCCCAAACCAGCCTTTGAGAACACTCTTTGACAGCTGCTGTCCCACCTCTGCCCCTCTGAGTGCCAAGAGCAACCGTCCAGACTCCTGCCAAGAATTTAATTCTACCACAAACACACGGCCACCAATACCGATGCCACTTCTGACCAGAAATGAAGTCTTGCATCCCCCGTGGCCTGCAAGGGCCCGGTGCCTTTTGTTTCCTCCCTTGCCAGAAGAATGGATACACACAAACTTCTTTCTCCACACAAGTGCAACTGCAGAGTCCAGTAGGTACCCGGTGTTTACCAGTGGAATGATAGACAGAAAAATATAAATAACAGGAAGCATAAATTAGAATCATAGTCATTAACTCTGGACACCCAGAGTGATTTGTTTTTCCTTTGCCTCCATTTGAATTACAGTCACACCCAGAGCCCAACATGTCTGTGGCTCCATTACTGGTGTATACTTCCATGATAAGCAAAGAAAATTCTATTAGCTACCAACTGGCACACATAGATTGGAATTTGTTTTTTAAACTGATGCCCAAGTCAGCTTCCTCCATACTACACCCATATGCTACCCCAGATGTTGTGCCTGTTTCATTTTAGAGGCTATTATGCCTGCCTCATCTTTGCTTCCAGAACATCGACAGAGTAATAATTCCTGCAGTCAGAGACATTTGAAAAGTTCTATAATAGTGAAATGATGCTTTTTAAAATTTGCATAAGTCATATCCATTCATGGCTCATGTTTTCCTTAATATACATTCTATATTAGCATCAAACCAATGCAATAAAAACTCATTAATCCAGGCCCCACTCATTTTAAACTCAATCTCCGCTGATGACTCCTTGTTTCTGCTTCTGTTTCTTTCCTCTCACCTAGAATGCCTTTTTCATTCAACTCAAATTTATGTCTATCGGCTCCTTCCAAACTGAACTCAAGATTACCTATTCCAAAAGCCCTCTTCGATTAAACGCACCTGATTCTGATCTCTCTAGGGCGCTGTACCCTATCAGAACTTACGAACTCTGTCTGTGCTCTGCTTTTGCAGTTGTGAATGTGATGCTTTTATTGGTTTTATGCCATTTTCGATGTGAATGGTTTCTCCTTAACTAGGGGATAGCTCTTAGGGAGGAGGGACTGTATCTTCTGTTTTCTATATATACCAACTCCCCAACCCCCCAAGCCTACCTGTGAACTATACCTGAAGTAGGCATCCAGGACATGCCCCCAGAGGAAAGGGATACACTTAGGGTAAGGGCAGAAAGTGCAAAATAGAATCCATTCCCTTCAAAATAATTTCAAACCTTAATCTTACCAACAGTAGAAGTATGGCACCAGAAACTAACAATATCTTACAATGTCATCTTTAAAGATATTGAGAAATGATGAAGCTACATATGCAGCAGGCAACACCTAAATTATTTAAACAGGAAGAAACTATGTGGAGGGATTTTAGCACTGAATCTCTTGTTGTGATCTATGACAGGTAACTCACTACACATTTTGATGAACTGTCATAACCCAAGTTACTAAGAGAATACGATGTAGAATATTTCATTCCACAAGTATACAGAAATAATCTGCTCACTTTCTGGACTGAAATTTTAAAAGAGCTAAGGCGTTTGTAAATTATCCGCTTGGCAAATTTCCACTATTTATAATTTGTGACTTTTTTTTTCAAAGCAAACAATGAAAATGTCATCTTCTGAAACAATATGAAATCTGAACTCTGAAAAGATACTTGATGATTTTTAGGATGTTTTGTTGATTTGGAGAACTGTGATAACGATATTATGCTCGTATTTGAGCAAAGTCCTTATCTTTTAGGAATACTTACAAAAATACTTATGAATTTATGATAATAAAAATGTGTTTTGTATACATTAGCGTAACTATTTTAACACCTTAGAAAATAGATGCTGGGGATGCCTGGGTGGCTCAGTGATTGAGCATCTGCCTTTGGCTCAGGTTGTGATTCCGGGGTCCTGGGATTGCGTCCCACATCGGGCTCATGGGATGGAGTTCCACATAGGGCTCCCTGTGAGAAGCCTGCTTCTCCCTCTGCCTGTGTCTCTGCCTTCTTTCTGTGTCTCTCATGAATAAATAAATGAAATCTTTAAAAAAGAAAAATAAAACAGATGCTGTTCTGCTCACTTTACAGACCAGGAAACAGCTTTAGAAAGGTTAAGTTTCCTTCCTAAGATCACACAACTAATAACTGACAAAGTCAGAATCCAAGCTGAGAACTCTTTAGTACCAAATTCCACATTCATAACCACAAAGACATATTGCCTGTTTTAACATGACCCAAAAATAAGATATTCCTTTTTTGCAAAAGGAAATATTTATTAAGCAGCCCATAATTATGATTTTATTTCATGGTCTTTCTTTAAAGGATACTCAAGGAAATGTAATTTACTTCAGAACAAAATATTTAGCAGATATATAAATCATCTATAACTGAAAAGATATTGACAAGAAAAAACTATATATATACATGTATACATATGGTATTTAGTTGGTACATATGGTAATATGCACTATGGTAATATGATAATATGCACTATGATCATATCATGTTATTTGAAAGATTTCTGACATGGGTTCATCATCTTCTGTTTCCCATATCCATTCAGCTAATGAACATATATTGCTTAGAAAATTAATAATTAAAGAATTGATTCAATTAAGCAAATATTTATTTAATAGCTTTTATATTTCAAACCCTGTGTCTGAATCTAAAAATCTAAAAATGAGGTAGATATTGCCTTTCTCTACCCCCATACCTCCCAAAGAGCTTAGAATCTAGTTACTGAGAAAGGCTGTAAATATGACCTTAAAACAAAGTATAAGTTCCGTGAGAAAAGAGCAAGGAGTTCAAAAGATAGAGATTACTTTGAGTTGGAAAAATGACAAAGCTTCATGGTTGAAATATTTGAGGTTAATAAGACTTCAGCATTGTATTATGGAGGGTATAGACTAAAATTCTGTAGCATAAAGACCTCAAAATACAGGGGCTTAAATAAAATAGTTTATTTCTTAGCCATCTAGCGATCTATAAGTTAGGGTCCAAGACTAACAGGGAAACTCCATAATCTTAATTCATGGGTTCCATTTCGCTCTAGTCTGCCATTTTTCAGCCTGTGAGAAGGAGGAAAGGAGTCCACAGCAAAAAATTCCCTTTAAGTAGTAACATTAAAGTTGTACTATCACTTCCACTCACATCCCATAACCTGTAACTTAGTTATATCGCTGTCTCTACCTGGAAAACGCAGTCTCTCTACCTGTGCGACCATCTACCCAGCAAAAGCACAGAGTTGTTTGCAAAAGGAAAAGTGGAGAATTGACACTGTTGTCAACCAACTATCTCAAGTTCACCCTTCTTCCCACATACATAATGCACTCAACTCCTGCCCAAGGGATACAACCCAGCACCCTTTCTGACATCGCAGCCAGTTCAAAGTCCAGGCCCTGGGGTGATGTGCTGGTCTTCTTGCAATGTCTGGATATAACTACTAAAAGTCGAGTGACCTATGAAACAACTAACATATTATCTGCTCCTCAACATGCAAAAAGCAAACAAAAAGTAATGTGATAAATGCTGTAGTCACTCCCATATGGAAAGGGGAAGAATGTAAGAAATCACCAATTACAACAACTATCAGGGATCCCTGGGTGGCACAGTGGTTTGGCGCCTGCCTTTGGCCCAGGGCGCGATCCTGGAGACCCGGGATCGAATCCCATGTCGGGCTCCTGTGTATGGAGCCTGCTTCTCCCTCTGCTTGTGTCTCTGCCTCTCTCTCTCTCTCTCTCTGTGTGACTATCATAAATAAATAAAAAATTAAAAAGAAAAAAAGGATTCTTTAAAAAAAAAACAACTATCAAATCTTCTTGAATAGAAATTATGAAATCTCTCTGAAATAGCAGTGAAGTAATTTCCTCAATTAGTCCATCTGACTGTCCTTGCTTATGTTCTTCAAGAGTAACTCATCTGGCCATTGTCCGAGATTCTTGGCTTTATCCTCTAGGATACAGGTTATCCAAAATTTTTCTTATGGGGCCATAAAATAGACATTTTAGGGTTTGTGGTCTATATATGGTATTACACATTTTTTCTTTCCTGTTATTATTGCTATTTTTTTTAATTTTATAATTCTTTAAAAACATAGGACAGTGGGGATATAAATGGGTATAGCCACTATGGAAAATAATATGGAGGTTCCTCAAAAATTAAAAGTACAGCTACCCTATGACCCACTAATCACATTTCTGGGTATTTTTCCAGAGGAAATGAAATCACTATCTCAAAGAAATAGGTGCACTCCCATGTTCACTGCAGCATTATTTACAATAGCCAAGATACGGAAACAACCTAAGTGTTCATCAATGGACAAATGGATATAGAAAATATCACACATACACACGCACATGCACACACACACATATACAGGAATACTATTCAGCCTTAAAAAAGAAAGAAACCCTACCATTTGTGTCAGCATGGCTGAAACTGGAGCAGTATGCCAAATGAAAAAAGCCAGACACAGAAAGACAAACACTGTATGATAACACTTACATGTAGAAGCTTTAAAAAAAAATCACACTCATAAAAACAGAAGAGATTGGGGGTTGCCAAGGGCTGGAGATGGGGTGGGAAATAAGAAGATACTGATCAAAGAGTACCAACTTTCAATTATAAGGTGAATATGTGGTGAAAATCTAATATACAACATGGTGACTCTAGTTAACAATCCTATATATCCTATATTTTATACTCACAATCTGCTACTGGAATGGATGTTAAGCATTCTCAAAAAAAAAAAAAAGGTTAACTTTGTGAAATGACATAAACATTAATTAACTTGATTATAGTAATTATTTCACAATGTATATGTTCACAAAATCATGTCGCACACTTTAAATATACTACAGATTCATTTATCAATTATATCTCAGTAAGTTGGAAAAATAAAAAACTTAAAACTGTAAAAAGAGTAATACCTCATAAAACACAATTCAATTTTTTATTAAAAAGTCAATTAATAAAAAATTAAAATGTAAAACAATATTTAGCTCATAGACCACAGAAAATAGGACATAGACGGTATTTCATCTGAGAACTGCAGTTGGCCAATCTGCTCTAGAGATGTTTTTGTCCATTTTTATCCATGGCCCCATCCAAATTGGGTGCTGGAGCCTATGCTCTGCTTGGGAGCTACACATCTCTTAGTGCATTTGCTGCTGGTACAGTCTACAAAAGCCACAAGTTGTGTTACATTTTGAAGTATCACAAAATGTCCAGGCTCATCATTGGTTGCTTTGGCAATACAATTTTCTCCCAAACATACTAGTTTTTTTAATCTATTTGCTTCCAGTCAGTACCATGTAAAAATAATCACAGCCAGAGCTCTTTTCTGATCAGAAGTTTTAAACCTGGCACTCTCATCCATTAGTCACTGGCTTCTGTGTTTATCTTCCTCAATTTCATGACAGCTGCCTCACAGTCATCTGAGACAATATGCTAAGCAATCCTCTCAACCTGATCTTCACAGCTAGAAATCCCTCAGCAACAATCTTCATTCTTGTTGTTGGGTGGATCAAAGCAGTTGGCTTGGTCAAATCTCATGAGGCCCAGAATTTCCGAGGTCCCACTCATTTCAGATTGTAGGCCATAGGCAAAGGGTTTCTTTCAGCAAACGTTGATCACCTCCCATCTTTACTTGCAAACTAACCAATCCTTGCCTGAATTTAGCTTTTCTCATGCAGTCGTTGGTCCTAAAAGGACTAAGAAGAAGCCAAGACTCACCAACATTCTGCTTTTTCTAATCATTTCCTCTAGAGTCATGGGTTGTAAAGTCAGGTGGTCTGCCTTCCAAGTTACCACAGGTGAGAATTTTGCCTTTCAAAACAAATTGATTAAATGGTTCAAATAGAAGTTAATGATACTATTCAGCTAACGTGCATCAGGGAGCACCTGAAGACCTGGTAACTTCACTGTCCAAGCACAGTTGGAGTTCCACAGGGTAAAGAAAAGCTATAGGTCTTTGTGGTTGGGTTCACATAGAAGTGTTTGTCTCTTCAGGCTACAGAACTTGTGGTTGGAAGTTGTCCTGGTTTTCATGCCTCTTGCTTAGGATCAGTAGTGCAGTCCCATCCCAACAACTGTCAGAATAGTACTTTTCTGCTTTTGTCAGCCTTGTAGTTTGTTAGTTGAGGTTCATGAAGTAGGGAAGACAATAGCTTAATGATGGAAGCTGAAAAGGAAGCAAGAATCATCTAGCATGTCTGCTACAGTCTTTTCATTTGCCCAGCAGGTTGGCACAGCTCAACAAGAGTTGTAGCCACACATTACTAATGTAATGTGTCTGACATGCAGAAGTTACTCAGTTACTGGTACTTATTATGAAGACTTACTCCAGAAGCAAAAGGGAAGGACTAGGATGTTCTTGTGCAGGGATAGAAAATCATGAGATCTGTCTTAGGAAAATAAACATGACAGCTGGGAAGAGAATGGCTAGAAATGCAGACAGAGAAGTTTCAAAAAGACCTGTAATCAGATGATGGCAGGAAAATTGGAAAAGGAAAGAATGGATGTGAGAGGCTGAAAAACAGAACATGTGGAGCTTAAAAAGCAAAATCAAGACATCACAATACACACACACAAAAAAAAAAACCTATTTTGCCTGGTTAACAATAAGGATAAGGAAGGTACCATTAACAGAAATATAGTGATCAGAGAGAAGCCTGGTTTGGAAATTATAAGGTTAAATTGTTCCTTAGCAACCCAGAAACAGATATCAAACACAGAGCTTTAAATGAAATTCTAAAATCCATGATGTAGGCAAAGGCTGTCAGTGGAGATTCAGAAGCCGTATGAGAGAGTACAAGTTCTGAAAGAAAGGGAATTCAGAAGTCCCTGAAAAATAGCTCTACTTGGATTTAAAGAAAATATATTGTGCTATATGCATAGAAAAATTTCACTTAGCCATAAAAAGGAATGAAGTACTGATACACATAGTAATTTGGATGAATTGCAAAGTAAGTTTGCCAACTGAAAGAATCCAAACCAACAAAGAGTAAATATGTATGATTCCATTTATCTAAATTTCCAGAAAAGGAAACTAATGCATACCAACAGAAGACAGATCGGGGGGTGCCTGGGGTAGGGAAGAACAGACTGCAAAGGGCCAAAAGAACTTTTGGGGGCAATAGAAATGCTCTCTAACCTGATTGTGATGGTGGTGGTTACCTGGGTATGCACACTGTCAAAACTCATGGAAATATGCAATTAAAACAGGTAAATTTTATTATATGTAATGTATCTCAATTAATATTAATTTTTAAAGCTTATATTTAGTGATTGGAAGGAAGAAGAGACAGACATGAGTCAAAAAAGGAGTGCGCAGAGGAACAAGGGGAAAACCAACCAAAGAGAGAACTTGGTGCCTCACAGATGCCCAAGATTTCCAATGAGAAAAGTGTAGTCAGCATCACTGAATGTTAGCACACACAGAAAGGAAGGGTATAAGGACAGAGGCAATCAGATGGTCACTTCTGACATCCAAATTAGTTTCAGTAGGACAGTAGAGGTAAAATCTAGATTTCAATGGGTTAAGTTAGTAAGTGATGAAAAAATTAGGGAAGTGAGGTCTAGGCTTCTCCCATAGTGAAGAGCAAGGTAGATATGGAATTATACCTTAAAAACTTAAAGGGAAGATTTTTCAGTATACAGAAGAAAGGTGTCCCAAGGCAGAAGACAGAACAATAGTCTTAAAGAAATGGAGAAATATGAATCTTTCTGGAAAAATGGAAAATGTAACTAAAGGAAAAGGTATTAATGGGTAAGTTTGTGAAAAAGGAAAGAGGTAATAAGATGGAATTAAAAGAGAAACATTTGCCCGTACGAAGGGAAGAATGTGTTAAGACCAACATGGTAGAGCACTTTAGCTAGACAAGAAGAAATAGCAAATGGTCTCAACCATCTAGTCAGTTGAACAAGAAAATCAGTTGAACACTTTCCATTAAGAGTAAGAAAGAGTGTCAGAATAGGGGCCTGAAAGGGGTGGAGAGGTACTAAGACAGCTGATCTGGGGATTTCCAACAGAAAGCACTTGGCCAGCTTCAGTGTGTACACAAACCACTGTGGGTTCCTGTTAAAATGCAGATTCTGATTCAGTATTGGGCCTGACACTCTTCATTTCCATCAAACTCCCTGGGAAAGCTGATTACCAACTTTATTTTGTGTAGCCAAGACCAGAGAGAACCTTGGCAGTGAGCAAAAGGACTGTGTTGGAGTAGCCATACAAATACATGGTAATCTTCCAACTAAATGCTAAACATCAAGGATGCAGAAATCATTTGCTGCCATGTTCTGACATCTGACACCATGACTGGCATGTCGGAGGAATGAATGATATAAATATGTACTGGATCAATGAAAGAATGAATAGTTCTCTCTCAGGGAAAGTGGGCAGTGGTAATTAAGTAGGGTTGGAGAATCAAAGCCAGACATGGGGGGGCACTTGATGGGATGAGCACTGGGTGTTATTCTATATGTTGGCAAATTGAACACCAATAAAAAATAAATTTATTAAAAAAAAAAAAAAAACAAAGTCAGACATGGTAGAAAAAGAGTAAGAGTGAGGAGTGGGAGAGTGAATTTCTGGAAAACTGCTGCTCATGGAGGCCAGGTAGAGAGGAGAAGTAAGTGATGACAACACAGGGAATCTACTGGGAGCCATGAGAGGGGATGAGAGATCACAAAGTAGTAAATAAAGTGCAGACTGAGGGGAGAAATGAAAGAAAGAAATATTTAGAATAGAATCTATAATCCAAAAGAGCTATATTTCTGTGTTTACGACCTTGACTACAAAGATGTTTCAACTGAAAGCAATACTATGGCCTGGCTGAAAGCTTATCGTGACCTGAGGAGATTGAGGAAAATGTTTAATAGATGCGCTTATTTCACCATGTCAAAAAGTACATGAAGCTTCAGCACAGCAGCCAGCATCTTTAGTAACTAAACTCTTAGCAACAAATAGTAACCGCTCCCATTCAGCATAATTGCAATGCCAAAAATAGAACAGAGAGCTCATCTACCACTTATGATCACTGAGTTGACATAACTTGGGTAATCTGTTCCTAGGTTACAACAAAAATAATTTACCTGCTTAGGTGATAAGGATGTATAGAAAAGGATCCGGTAATATTTTATGTCACCTTGAGGTAAATTTATATAGAGCTCCATTAAAAATCTTCAAGGTTAAAAAATCAGACTGCATCATGAAAATGCTAAAATGAAGAATGCCTTATTGGCAGGAACCTTATGACAATGTGTTCTGTAAGAAAGGCAAATGTGAAGCCAAAACTGAAGAGTCTAGATTTTCAAAATAATTATTGATGGAGACACCTGGGTGGCTCAGCAGTTAAGCGTCTGCCTTCAGCTCAGGCCATGATCCTGGAGTCCCAGGATCAAGTCCCACATCGGGGTCTCTGCATGGAGCCTGCTTCTCCCTCCGCCTATGTCTCTGTCTCTGTCTCCCCACCCCCCACCCCACCTCTCATGAATAAATAAATAAAATCTTTAAAAAAATAATTATTGATGATCAAAAAAATCGATTTGTAACCCAAACTGAGCTAAAAAATGGTTGATCTTTCCAAAAAGCTGTCAAAATCCTCTTCTAGATGCTATTCAAAGGATCCAAGGTAGAAATAGCCCCCATAACAAAGAGTCTATGGAAAAGTGCCTCTTCATACCTATGTGTGTATGCATGTACCCACAGGCAAACACTTGAGACGCGTACTTGTTCCTTAACCTTGCTCATACCAATGAAAAAAATGGGACTTAAAGGCCTTCTGATGTTGAGAAGGAAGACGGAAGGAAGAAGTCAATGTCCACTGTGTGCCAGGAACTCCAGGGTTTCACAGCTGTTCTCCAAATGAATTCCTACATTTCATTCTCATGATTTGAATTGGTATGTATTATTAGCACCATTTGGAACACATGGAAACTGATGCTCAGAGAAGTTAAATGACTTCCCAGGTCACACAACTACCAACATATGCAGCCAATCTCTCTCATCATTTTCAAAGTTCTTTCTGCTCTGCCACGTTGCCTCCCTGTGTGATTATAATTATTCTCACCCATTTTATAAATATGCATTAATTTATTCAAACTCCAGGCACTGGAAATAAAAGTGTCTGTATTTGAATAACACATAGTCCACTAATAACACATGGTTCATGCCCAAGGTCTCGTATGCAAATAATGACAGCAATGTGTGGTGAATGCTATGGGAGCCTGTAGGAAGAGTACCCAGCTCCAGGCAGATGGGTTCTGGGAGCCTGGAGACAAATATCAGGTATTTAAGCAGACTCATAAAGGATTCGTTCATTTCATGGGCAATAGGGGAAAAGGATTGATAAACAGAGGGAACACACTGGGTCCATGTTCTGGGAGGCACACACAGTTGAGATAGTTCAGGAAAGGCCAGAAGACGATGCACATACGGTGAGAATGAGTTCACGGCCAGTATCGACTGCCCCCAAAGTGTCCCATGTACATCTATTTCTCTGGATTTGCTGACCATGAAGTTGCTCCTCTCCTGGAATATTTTACAAGCCATTGTATATCAATTAAGAGCTTAATTTTGAGAATTCACAGGATTCAGCACTGAGACCTCTTATTTCACGAGGTTTCTTGGTGGATGACAAATTATGGTATCTTGTTAAAGAGCATCTGAATCCAGTAACTCAGGAGAAACTGACCATCTAACCCTCAACTTCCGGATTTCTGAAAAATTATAGGAGGCTCACAACTGTAATGAAATAGAAAATGATATTTATATTTTATAATGAAAGAATTTAAAACTCTTAAGTGTGTCAAACTGAGAAATACAATTGGACAGAACATTTTTAAAAATGGTACCCAATCTTGTAGCTAGACTCCAAAGTATTTTGTCTCTGAAAAGTGCATTTCTCTAAATTCTTTAAAATATAGGTAATGTGAGTCTCTGTGCCTCTCTGTGTATCTCATGAATAAATAAAAACTTAAATATATATATATAAATATATAGAGAGGCAATGTGAAAAGACTGCCTTTATAATAATATTAAATAGTAAAAATCTCTCAACTGTCTCTACTAATTTTTAAAATAACATTATCTTGCTCTAATTTGAAGTGCTTCAAGTTTTAATGGGTTTGGACACCTTTTTCATTGGTTTACTGATCTTCTTTCAAAGAATTTCACGGTTTTCCCTTTTCCTATTTCAATTTGGGAGCATTAATACTCTCCTTACTAGTTTTTATTACCTATTTGTATTGAACTATATAAAGTCTTTCTCCTATAATTGGGAAAATGTTTGTGTTACGTCTATTGATCTTGCTATTAAACTTTTTTGTTAGGTTGGTGGATTTGGATGGCAGGGAGAAACTAAGCAAGAAAAGAGCAAGTTGATATTTGCCTACTCAGACCAATTAATTCTTTTTATGATATTTTAAGCATTGTCTTTAAAAGCATCTTTTTCTGGTCTCCTTTTTTTTCTTGACTGAGGTATAACACACATAAAGTAGACAACTATCAAGTGATTTTAGATATGGCACATCATATAGCCATCACCTAAATCAAGACATATAACATCTCCGGCAACCAGAAGGTTCACTTGTGCCTCTTTCCAGTCCATTCCTTCTCACAAAGGAAGCCACCATTCTGATGTCACCACCATAGCTTAGTTTTGCCATTACAAGAAATATTTTATCAATATCTCATTTCAAAGATTAATAAAAAAGGTTTAATGCAAGTAGCTCTTTTATCATTCTAAAATTAACTGGGGTACATTAATAGGTATCATAATAAAGTTTTTCAAAAAAACTGAAAACATATATCCTGCTAACAGGTGGAAACTATGGAATGTCAAAGTTTTTATACGATACGTCAAGATGAGTTATTTCTATATCCAAACCTTATAAAGCACTTACCCGTGAACAATATACAATACCAGAATCAAGAGTTATAGGCAAATCTAACCTTAATAATTGCTGTCATTCCTATGCCTCTTTGTCTAAGTGAATTTAAATTTCCCTCTCTACAGTACACTCTTCTGTCATGGATGAGATGTGATTTTTCTTTTACAGATAAAAAAAATTATAAAGCAAATAACTGACTAAGCCAAAGCTAAAACTAGTTTTCCCCCCAAATAAAGGCACTATATAACATTTTCAAGAAGATACTGGTTTTCAAACACCAATGCATTACTCCCAGGATCCATAAATAGGTAAGAACTAAGGTTTTCCTACCAATTACTAGGAATCCTCCATACATAGCTAAATTTCCATTTAGAATATGTGTGTTTGTTGTTTGTTTGTTTCTTACCACTCTGGGGCCAATTTCCTTTGATAATGTGTTTGGGGAAATATAAGATACGCACGTTGAGAGGGAGCACTACATACTAATATTTCAGTTTGTAGTTCTCAGTATTTGAAAATAGGATTTTATTACTTGCCACTTTTTTTTTTTTCCATTTAGGGTATGCTAGCAAGCAAGTGGCCCGGAAGGCCAAGTCCAATGCAGGGAGAGAGAGCACACAAAACAAACAAATGAGCCAGTGCCTTTATACTAGAGGCCAAAATCTGGCAGGAAATGAGGGTTCTGGAAGGGTGCACACTTGCCTGATCCCGGGAAAAAACAAAATGTAGAATAAAAGGCAGCCAAGCATAAAAAGGACACCTGATCACAAGGAGTTTAGTTGTAAACAGTATCTATCGTTCGTTTATCTTCCTGGTTATTTCTGAAAATCATTTCCCTAAACTCTTCAAAATGTGTGGAATATAACATTGCCTTATGAACAACATTAAAACATAGAAAATCCCTGCATCCACAGAGTTTCAATAAAAAGGTCAGCAATCAAAGGCTGCAGCTGTGGACCTGCTTCTTAGCCCAGGCCAGCCTCAGACCAGGCCCCCCGGGGTAAACAGGCCCAGCCTGTGGGCGTCAGCAATCTAATGCAGCACCCAGAGCAGAGAGATCATTGTGGTGAGACACACACTAACACTCTCAAAGCTCTCCTTTAAAAAAAAAAAAAAAGAAAAAAAAAACTACTGGTTTTCACCAGATTTAAGCTAGGGTGTCAAGTAAGCAGAGTAAACACAGTAAAAATAATCTACAGATCTGAATAACTTGTAAAAGTTAGAGCCAGGCAGAGAATCCAGGAAAAAGAGACCTACCTTGGGCATAAGGAAACACAACATCCTCAACAAGGTAATGATTTCCTATATGATAGCTATGGAGTCTCTGCCTTTTTTTATTATCTTTGCCAATACTATTTTTACATATTTTACAATTTTAGTCAATCCACAGAGGCACCATATTTGCCAATGCACCCTCTAGAAACTCTAGATACTGTGGAAAATATTCTATGAAGATCCTCACGGACTCTGAAAGACATGATCCTTCCTCTTCTCTCAGCCAGGACAGACACAGTTCTTCCCAGCCCTGTAAGAGGCAGTCCAGAGTCAATGTCCCAAGAATATCAACACAGGTGCAGGGAAGGGAAGGAAAAGGAAGAAGGATTTTGAGTTCTCCTAGAGCAGACTTCAGAATTGAACCTAACATCTTCTACGTTGTGAGAATTAGATTTTGGAACAAGGAGAATACATATACTTATCATAATTTTAATGGACACTTTTATTGCTTTGTGGAATATATGTACTCCAATAACTGTGGCTTAAAAGAGGCTACAGGGCACAGTGAGAAATGCTTGGAATTTAGTTTCTCATTTCTCTATTCAGAAGTAAATAAATTAACCTCTCTGAGGCTTAATTTCTTCGTTTGCCAAATGGAGATTCATATTTCTGTGACAAAGAAATGCTGTCAGAATAAAATGTAGCATCATACTTAGTGGTGATGGTAAGTTATTATGTCTACGAAGCACACCCCCCTTCGTCATGTTTTCCCTGCTGTTTCATAGGCATCTGACCCATTCACTTCTCTGATATAGCACCCATCTGGCTTCTGGATCTTCTCTCAGTCATGGCCAACCTTTCCTTCCAAACTCTACCCATGGAGCTCAGGAATTTATTTGGTTTGGGGTTTCTCCCTGACTCCATATAAACAGAGCATATATCTTTGTTCCTGCTGCTTCCCCTCAACATTAAAATTTGTTAATATGTACTAAAGCTAGGTTGCAGGTCCCATTTCCCTAAAACAGCCCTCTGTCTAAAACAGTGCGATCTCAACTCTCAGGCTGCAAATTACACCTTCTTTTATCATCTCTGTAAGTTCTTTCCTACTTTTACATTTACTCAGAAAGAAATCCACTTGCAGCTTCTAAGAAGGAAAATCCCCTTACTAGAATTTGAGAGAAGTGATTATCCACAAAGAAACAGAGGCAAGGTTGCGAAATCATCATTGTTGTCGTCACCATCATCCAAAACCTGTAAAGACACCTAACCAATTGGAAGTTAATACATCACTTGAAAGCTATACTCAAAACTCAGCTGTTAGAACTGGGGAGGAGGAATTTAAAGATTGTCAGCCCTATCTTCTTCAAATGGAAGGTAAGGAAACAGGCCCCAATTGAGCAGAATCCAACTGAGTGTCCTGCATTAGACAGTTCTTCATTCGGTGCTGGGACCTGCTTATTTGCATAAGCTTTCCCTACCTGCAAGTATCAAATGAGATTGGGCCAGAAATAATTCTTTTAAGTCGTGATGCGTCTTCTTGACATGTAACGGACAGTAAGTGTCTGGGGAGGGGAGGAAGTGACCTCTGTGCACTGTCTTACAGTTCACAAGAACATCACATCCTGATCTCATTCTATCTTCACACCTTCAAAACAGAGAGAAGAGCAGAGCAGGTATTATCAATTTCAAATAAATTAACTGAACTACAAAACTTTCTCAGGGTCAAACAAGTGGTAAATGGGAGACTCAGGCTTTAAAATCCATATCTGACCTGAAAAGTTCATGTTTTCGGTCTTTTAATTTCACTTAAGGGGTGCCTGGGTGACTCAGTGGTTTGGCGTCTGCCTTCGGCTCAAGTCATGATCCCATAGTCCTAGGATCGAGTCCCATATCAGGCTCCCCTGGGGAGCCTGCCTCTCCTTCTGCCTATGTCTCTGCCTCTCTCTCTGTGTTTCTCATGAATAAAAAAACAATATTTAAAATTTTTTTTCATTTAAAATGTTTTAGAATCATTGTCCTAAAGTGTTTTTAATTTATTTTTGAGAGAGAGAGAGAGCGCAGGAGGAGGGACAGAGGGAGAATCTCAAGGAGACTCCCCACTGAGCATGGAGCCTTATGCAGGGCTGGATCTCACAACCCTGAGATTGTGACCTGAGCCAAAACCAATCAGCTGCTTAGCCAACAGAGCCACCTAGGCACCCCAAAACTACTGTCCTTTGGCTTATAATAGAATAGTTATTAACAACATAGCTTTTAGAGGCAAGCAACCAAAATCTGAATTCAGTTTCTACCACTTGATTAGCTATTAACCGTTGTTGTCTGTTTTGGTTTACATATTCTCTCCTGGAGGATGTGAGAACTAAATAATGTCGTATATATAAAGTTCCTAAGCACAGCACCTAGCATGGACTTAGTCATAAATTGTAGCTGTCATCATTCAATTTGTCTTCCTTGTATATAAATACTTATTAGCATAAATTCTTATAGTCCAAGCCATCCATCAAAAAAAAATTAGGCTAAATGCTTCTCTTTATATGGGTATAGTATGTGCAAACATAGGCCATGTTTTCCATGGAGAGTCCTTTAAAAAGATTATATGTTTCAGGGATCAAAATTTCTACAGCCTTGCTGCTCAAAATGCAAACCTAGGGATCAGCATCACGTAGGAGCTCATTAGAAATGCATAATCTCGAGCCCCACCCCAGGCTTGATGGTGAATCACATCTGCATTTTAACAAGACTCCCAGGTGATCTGAATGCACATGAAATTTTGAGAAGCACTGGTCTACCGGCGATGCTACGGAGCTGAGTGAAGGTGTTGTGCGCAGGCACTAATATTTATTAGTGACTTCAAAGCAAAAGACATGCATTTCCTTCAGCAACAGCCTCTGAAATCGTTCGTTTCCAACATGGGAAGTCCTCCATAGCTGGATACTCTTTATAGTGTTTGGTTTTATTAACTTAACATTGATTTATTATTCTCCCTCAACCCTACCGTTCTACTGTCAACCCAGGAGAATACATTGTATACATTGTACACATTCTGGAACCTCGAGCTGGTAAAAGTTAAAAAAGAAAAGACATGATCTAAAAGCTTTGTTTTCACAAGTCCCTTTTCTCCTTCCTATCCCAACTAAATCCAAAAGGGCAGCAGCTGCTGAGAGTAAATGTGGAGGCTTCTAAAATTAAATCAGCAAAAAAAAAAAAAAAAATGTATATTTATTACTGAGGTTGGAAGGGAAGGTGACATTTTTAAAGGTTAAATTAGGTAAATTAATTGAAAACAGAACAAGTAAAAATCAATCCTCCTTGCTGAGAGTAAACACATGCTATTTTTCAGTTGTTTGATAAAGTAGGTCCCTCTGCAGCTCTCCTTAAGATTCCTTTGTGATGGATGGAGACAGGGACTTCATTATATTTTTTTAGCTCCCTAAGTGCCAAGGCTATATGGCTCCATGGTCCAGCAGAGCTCTCATGGTTAGAGCACATGGGAACGATGTAGGCCAACCACCACACTTCAGCCCAAGGGACTTCAATACTAAGGACTTTGAACTAACCAATAAGCTCTCTTAAAAAAAAAAAAAAAAAGTCCTTTCTCAGCAACATTGAGAATGTTGTATCAAAAAGGGATTTAAAGGGCAGCCCGGGTGGCTCAGCGGTTGAGCGTCTGCCTTTGGCCCAGGGTGTGATCCTGGAGACCTGGGATCGAATCCTGTATCAGGCTCCCTGCATGGAGCCTGCTTCTCCCTCTGCCTGTGTCTCTGCCTCTCTCTCTCTCTCTCTCTGTGTCTCTCATAAATAGATAAATAAAATCTTTTTTAAAAGGGGGGCTATTTAAAGATTTACAGGGTAGAATCTATTCCCAGATTTTACTCCTGGGCTTTGGCAGCATCATTACTGTGTTTGATACCTGGCTCTTCCATTTTCTAGGTGTACAACTATGAGCAAGCTCTTTACTCTCTCAACTTCACTTTCTTCCACTATGGAGGTGGGATACTAGTACCTCCCCACTAGATAAATGTGAAGCTACCCTGAATTAGGGTAAATGTAAAATACCGAATCCTCTGCTACCATTTATCAGAAGCTTAATAACTATTAGTTCCTTTTATGGCACATCTAGGTACAAAGATTTGATTATCACTAAACATGTTGGAAGAAAAGGGTTTGCTTGTGGATACAAGCTTCAGGGAACTGATAACATCTGATTTATGTACACTGTGGTTATAAGCCAGAGGTGGAATTTGGCAGTCTGTCAGCAGAGCTTCCTTATTCTAACACATTCTTGGGTAAAAAATAGTCCTGTCCCTCTGATCACTTCATCTGATAGTCTCATCTGATCAAATGACACAAAATGTTGTATCTTCTTAGAAATTTTTCTGCAATCATTAGTTACCTTTAAAAATACACAATCTTGGGCAGCCCGGGTGGCCCAGCGGTTTAGTGCCACCGTCAGCCCAGGGCCTGATCCTGGAGACCCAGGATCAAGTCCCATGTCGAGCTCCCTGCATGGAGCCTGATTCTCCCTCTGCCTGTGTCTTTCTCTCTCTCTCTCTCTCTCTCTCTCTCTCTCTCTCTCTCTGTGTGTGTGTGTGTCTCATGAATAAATAAATAAAATCTTAAAAAAACAAAATAAAATAATAAATTAAAATTCACAATCTTATGGGAGGTAATACAAAACAGAAAATTCTGCTTAAAAAAAAAGAAAATTCTGCTTCCATAAAAAATAATAATTTCCCTCTATTGGTTTCCCCAGCAGTAGCCAGAGTGCCAGAGATGATATGCAGTTACACTATTGTAATTGGAGCACTGATGGCCAGCGTGTTTGATCTGCTAAACTTCCAATATGAGGTGGCAAAAATATGCAGATTTTTTTTTTTTTTTTTTTACTCCTGACCAAAAAGAGTCAAATTCCATTTGGGTAGAGAAATATACCTGTTTATCTTCTTGTATCAAACACACACACACACACAAATAGTCCTTAGAAAATGAGACAGATACTTATATGCAAAAAAAACCCTCAGTCCACACTTCACATCTTATATGAAATATTAACTCAAACTATATCAGGTCTATATACAAAATGTAAAATGTACAGCATTTTAAAAAAACACAGGAGAAGACCTTTGGAACACTGAATTTAGGCAGAACTAGATTTGACCCCTAAAGCATGAAATAAAAGAGAAAATATTAGTATCTTGAACTATAAGAATTTTAAGTGTTTTACTCTGAAAAAGACACTATTGAGAAAGAAAAGCTTTGAACTGGGAGAAAATAATTACAAATTACATATCTGACAAAGACTTGTATTAAGAAAATGTTAAACTCTCAGAACTCAAGAATAAGGAAATAAATTTAAAAGCTGTTGGGGCACTTGGGTAGCTCAGTTGGTTAAGTGACTGACTCTTGATCTCAGCTTAGATCTTGATCTCGAGGTTGTGAATTCCAGCCCTGCATTGATTGGAGCTTTCTTTAAATAGATAAATCAATCAATCAGTCAATCATGCTGAGAATAAACAAGTGCTAATGAAGATGGAACATAACTAGAACACTGGTGAGAATGCAAACAGTCCAGACACCGGAAGATAGCTTGGCTGCTTCTTATAGAGTTAAACATATACTAATAGGTATTTTCCTAAGAGAAACATAACTTGTATTCACATCCAATAAGACTCCGTTTCTGTAAAATTCTAGAAAAGACAAAACTTAGGGATAAGGAACAAATCAGTAGTTTCCAGGGCTTGTGGGAGTGGGAAGGAAAGGACTACAGATCCATGGCATGGTGGTGGGGGTATTGGAGGAAGATGACAAAAATGTTCTTCATTTGGATCATGGTGATAAATAGAAGACTTTATGCATCTGCTAAAAGTCATAGAACTGTGTGCTGCACGAAGTAAGTTTTATTATGTGCAATTTACATTTTTTTAATTTTTAAAGAATATTTACTTGAGAGAGAGAGGGCACAAGAGAGGGGCAGAAGGAGAGCAAGAAGCAGGCTCCCCGCTGAGCAGGGAGACCAAAACAGGGCTTGATCCCAGGCTCCTGGGATCACAACCTGAGCTGAAGGCAGACACTTAACCACCTGAGCCACCCAGGTATCCCTACAATTTAAGAATTGATTTAAAAAAAAAACATATGTGCTGAAAAGAAAGAAGCAAAATTGTTATTCTCATAAATTATGTAATCTCATATATAAAATACCTAAAAGAATCTCCAGAAAAATTATTAGAGATGAGGGTCTGACAAGTCAGAGAGAAGATCCATATAAAAAATCAATTGCATTTCTCTACACTGAGATGTTACTGGTATAAAGTGTAAATTTAAAAACAGACTCGTTTAGAGAAAGTTCATTTATGAAAGGAATTAAATATGGGAAAATAAAATATAAGTAAATGGAGAAACCTACCATGTTAATGACAAGTGTGAAGATCAATTTTCCGTGTCAAAATGCTAGACTACAGTCCTTGGTTGCCCTACTAAGTATAAGCATTTATTATAAAGGACAATTACAACAATGTGGTATTGGAATGAGGAGTTTCAAAAGAAAATTTGATCCAATGAAACAGAATAGACAGCCCAGGAACAGGCTTCTAGCTGCATGCAATGTGATTTATGAAGTGTCATTGCAAGACACTGTGGAAAAAAGTGAACTACTTCACAGGACCATACCAGTGCATCTCATTTGGTTTTTTTTTTTTGTTTGTTTGTTTGTTTTGTTTTGTTTTGTTTTTTTCATTTGGACTCAAATAGCACATTAAGCAAAAATGGCAAATCACAGATAAATGTATATAGTATTACACTATTTTTATAATACTCAGAGCAACACGACTAAATAATATTTTGTATTATATTTTGTATAATATTTAATATAATAATATTTGTATAATATTAATATTAAATATAATAATATTTGTATATATTTTGTATAATATATTTTGTATTATATCTCTATATTGTAATATAGAGATATATACATATGTAAAAAACTTTTTTAAATAGCAAAGGGATGATATACATACAACTCAGGAGGTTACCCATAAGAGGGAAGAGTAAGGGAGTTGGAATGGGAAGGGAGCAAAAAGATGTATTCAAGGGCATTAATAATGACCTTGTTCAAAAGTTGAGTGATGATGAGGAGATATGCAACATGTTTACCAAATGGTAGGATATAATCCCAAAACAACTAGAATAGAAACAGCCAGAAATGACCTGAACAGCCCCAAGTGTCACACCCACTGACCATTAGCCCCAGTAGGGGTACTTGTAGCTCATTATGCATCCTAATGTACATAACTGTTACATATTTTCATGGATCTTAAGTAGCATATAAGAAAAACTATAATGGCCACCAGGTACATGAAAAGCTGCTCAAAATAACTAATCATCAAGGAAATGCAAATCAAAACCATAGTGAGATATCACCTCACACCTGTGAGAATGGCTATCATCAAAAAGACAAAAGAACAAGCGCTGGTGAGGATATGCAGAAAAGAGAAACCTATGCCCTGTTGGTGAGAATGTAAATTGGTACAGTCACTATGGAAAACAGTATGGAGGGGATCCCTGGGTGGCTCGGCAGTTTAGTGCCGCCTTCGTCCCAGGGAGTGGTCCTGGAGACCCGGGTTCGAGTCCTGTGTCGGGCTTCTGCATAGGGTCTGCTTCTCTATCTGCCTGTGTCTCTGCCTCTCTCTCTCTCTGTCAGGAATAAATAAATAAATAAAATCTTTAAAAAAAATCTTTATGGAGGTTCCTCAAAAAATTAAAAGTAGAACTACCAGATGATCCAGCAATTCCACTTTTGGGTATATATGCCAAGGAAATGAAAATAGGATATCAAAAAGATATCGACACACCCACGTTCACTGCAACATTATTCACAATAAGCAAGATCTGAAAACAATCTAAGTATCTGTCAATGGATGAATGAACAAAGAAAATATATGTATGCAATGGAATATTATTCAGTCATGAGAAAGAAGGAAATCCTATCATTTGAGACAACATACATAGACCTTGAGGGCATTATGCAAAGTGAAATAAGTTGGATAGTGAAAGACAAATACTGTAGGATATCACGGACACATGGAATCTAAAAACTGAACTGTAAAAACATAATCAAATGGTAGTTACCAGGCTCTGGGGAGGGGGAGAAGGAAATGGGAAGATGTTGGCCAAAGTACAAACTTCCAGTTAAAAGATAAATAAGTTCTGAGGATGTAATGCACAGCTTTGTAATTATAGCTAACGATACTATATTTAATGCTAAAAGAATAGGTCTTAAGTGTTCTCAAGACAAGGAAGAAATGGTAATTATGTGACTTGATGGTGTTAGCTAACACTACAGTGGTAATCATATTGCACTATTTAAGTGTGTCAAATTAACATGTTATGTACTTTAAACTTACACAATTTTATATATCAATTATGTCTCAACAGAGCCAGAAAAATTACTATCAGTAGATAAACGAATTAGTAATTCACAAGAAAACTTTATAAATCATTAAAATGCAACCTTATAGTGGATTCTAAATGCATCAGAAAAATTCAAGAAAACGGTTTCTTTTTTATCCATTTCCAGAAAACTTCTGTCACTATTGTTTACAACCCCCCTGTGGCAATGAAAATCAATTTATTCTCCCCAAAGTGAACAGAACAGAAATAATCTATGTAATTCCATATAACAAACTGAAATTTCAAACTTTAGTATGTTTGATGCTCCAGAATTCTGTGATTAATAATATGATCAAATAAGAAAAATTTAATATATTCCCAAGATTGTGGGAATGAATAAAATATACTAAATGGGTATTTCCATAGGACCTTTGGAAAAAATTACCCCTGCAACTAATATTCCCATCATCTCCCTAATCCCCATGATTTACACTCAAAGTAACAAGAATAAGGACAGTCTTGTCAGATGGCAATTATGCTTCCCTTTTCATGACTGTTTTCCTAGCACTTTGAACAGTGATTTATTTGTAGTAAGTCCATGATAATTTTTTTTTACTTAACAAACAAATAGAAGAACACATAAAAGAATGTCTGTATAACAGCCCTTCACAAATAAAAATACTAAGTTGACTCAGGACAGCCACAATTTTAGCCAAGAGCTGACATGAGGATAAATCTCTATTTTAATTTCCCTATTACTCCTTACTGCCTCTCTTCCTACATGGGTCTGGCAACACACTCAGCTTTAATGCTGTTACAGAATAGATCAAAGACTAAGCCTAACAGAAGAGGAAAGACAGTAAGAATTGAGTTGGCACCATAAGCAAAGCCACTGTAACTACTGTTCATGGGTTACAAAAGAACCAGGGCCTCTAGATTTGCCTCTGATTTCTAGATCTTCCAGAGCAGCCTGATTTCACAACTGCATGAAAAATCAGTTCTCATCTCTGAATTCTATAAAGTGTATTTTGTTTAACTCATAATGTCTAATGTAATTTTGAGATGTTCAAATTCATAAAAAACATACTCCCTTTCCACAACTGAACCCATACACTTTAGTTGGATTTGCTGGATATCCACACACACACACAAAATCCAAATGCATAGTATATAATGATATCTTAAAGACAAAATTTTAAGTTAAAACACATCAACGTCAGTCAAAAGAGATTAAAAGCCGTCTTTGAGGATCACATAAGCAGTAGAACATTCATTGAGAATGAATCCTCATAGTTTCAACAACTAAAAATAATGTAAAACACAGGAAGCAAAGTGGATGAAAAAAATAAGAGGAAGCAAAAAAGCATTATTATATGACCTTGTGTGGCCTTGAAGGAAAAGTAATAATTCAAGATGAAACCTTCTGAAAATGAACATAATTCAGATACATGTAATGCCAATGAATTAAACGTATTCAACATTTTAAGTTGCAAAACCTTTGCCACATATACTTTTAGCTGACTTTTTACTTTACAGAGAGAAAACTTGAGGTACTAGAAATTTAGCCAAGATCGCTCAGAAAAACCAGAAAAAGCATCAGAAATAGAACCCAAATACTCAGCCCCACATTTCTTCCACTCAAGACCATTCTGACCCTTTCTAGAAAAACCCCTAAATGGAATAAGAAAGATACAAAATCAATCATTTCAAAAAATAAGATGCTCAATCATTTAATTGGTAATTTGTACATGACTCCATCTATTTAATGGCTTTTGTTTTTCACTGAATCAAATGATAGCTGTCATCGCACCCACAGAGAATACAAAGCAGCCAACTGATTCAGTCAATTGAAGCGAATAAAATAAAAAATAGCAGTCTTTTTAAATTGTTGAGGAGTAAAAGATTTCAAGCTCCTTAATCTCATTAAAAAGAAAACAGTATCTTGCAGACATTTAAAAAAAATATGACTACTCCATTCTCTTGAAGTTTTAGAATATTTTAAAAATTATTCCTGAATCCATGCGCTTTGTGATTATTTTTTCATAATGATGACCTTTCCTTTTCATCTCTTTTCATACTACGTACTTAGTGCCCTAGGTGGTCTGCAGTATCAATTAAGGATATGGTGTGTGTTAGGGGAAGAAGAATTCGCTCTCCTATGTATATAAAATTAAAGTTGTTCATTAGTCACTTTAAATGAAAGAAGGCAGAAGGCTATTTTATTCTTTTTTTTTTTTTTTTTTTGATTCAACCAAGGGGAAAAAAATCTGTACAAATGAAGAAGAAACAAGGAAGGTCATTCTGGTCATATAACAGATGGACAGGCTGAAGAGGGAATGCATCCCAGCATAATGTTTGACTTTATTAACATAAATAGAAATTAAACCTGCTCAAAAACCTTAGAAGGCAGTCCATTATATCTCCTAGCCTTGATTTGAATTGTAAAAAAAAATCATTAAAATTAGAAGTGCACACATTGATGTGACATTTAATTTTGCATTTTCTTTTATACTTTCAAGATTTCTACACTGTCATGAGAAAAATTCATTTTACCTTTCAGCTGTGGGTGGGTGCCCATGGGGCTACTGGACCAGAGGAGGTCACTAGGCATTTCATCTCTATACATTTATGAATGGTTTGGACCTCCTCTTTTATCAGTGTGGGTTGTGGGAGCTTATTAATCATTTTCTAAAACATTAATGGACAGACAAGCGCTCTGCCAGCTGGCGAAAAATGGCAGCTGCAGCAGCATGCAGAGCACCCTTGACACAATTAAGGAATGAAGCCAGGAGCCAGGGCTGGGGGCCATAGAGGAAAGAGCATACCTTCAGCGACTTTGTCAATCAGTAAGGTTAAAAGGTCAATGTGTATCAATAAAAAAAATCTAACAGTCATTTTTCTTTGCTCTGATGACAGCCTTCAGACTGTTTGAGAAAGATCATCACTAACAACACGGGAACTTTTCACCCCTGAGCAACCTCAATGGATCAAATGCATGAACAGCCATGATGAGCAATTGCTTGCAATTTCATCAGAAACTTTTTCCAAGGTTTGTAACCATGAAACCACACTTTTGTTCAAACATGATCAAACAAGTACAAAAAACAAGATGAAAGTTGTCTTTCATTTTATAGAAGAAAGGCCAGCAGGATTTAGAAAAAAGAACACCAGCCCAGGTTAGGAGATCTGGCTTTTAGTCCTTACCGTAGGGCTGACAAATTGGGTGACCATCATCAACTAACTTAATCTCTCTCAGACCAATATATAAAATGAGGAGCTGAGTCATGGTATTTAAAGTCATTTCTAATTTTGAAATACTGAACCCAGGGGTTGCTTCCTGTAAACTTCAACATCGCTAAACACTTATGTTTGTTGACTGTATGATGTGTTGATCTCCAAGGAAACCAAGAGGAAATTTTCAAAATTAAGAACTCTGTCTCTATCAGGTTGGAACCAACCCAAACATTTTGCACTCCTGCCATCTCTCTTTGCCTCTTTGCCTTTACTCATTTCTCTCCCCACCTTGCATCTCTTGCCAAAATGTTCTCTTGTTACTCTGCTCTCTCCAGATCTTGTTATTTGCAAACTCAAGCGATTCTTAGCAGTCCCCATAAGGCTCCCTCCAACAAACCACACTGATATCCCTTCTCTTAAATTCAGTTCTTCTTATACTCAATAACACACAGCTATAGTTAGCGAGTTTTTTTTTTTTTTTAAGTATATAATTCCTTTGTATCGGTCCTCCATAATACTGCAAGTTCCTTACAACAGGAACTGCTAAGACTTTTCTGGACCTCATACAACTGATGGCAAAGTACCAGTGTATGAAGGAGGCTTCCATAAGCGTGCCATTGACTAACGAGTAGTTCAGCTTACGAATGTTAGAAACAATTACCATATATTTTCCTCATAAAAACTTTACATCACTTAACAATTCTAATTCACTTGACCCTCTTCCAACCTTAAACAATGCAATTCTTTTAAAAACTTACTCTTCTTTGTCTGCATAACTTTAAGAGCACAAGAAACAAGATGTAGCATAATACCTTAGTAACTATCTGACAGATGTTGAAAGATTTTTTTTTTTTAGCTCACCCTTTTTGTATCTATTCTTTACTGAACCTAGGAATATGCTGGCATTTTTTTTTCTGACAACAGCACCACAATAATGACTATAATTTGTACTTATATTCATAAATCTATTTAATTATTTGACAATAGTCAGGTCAATCCATTAGGAGTCAAACATATTTATTTATATATCTCAACATATTTTTGTCAACTATAAAATCCAATTATTTTTCTGTGATGCTCATTCTTAGCCAGGCATCCTGCATTTTTATTATGCATTTTTCTTTTCCTTGAGTCCCTTACTTTCTTTTTTTTTTTTCTTAAGCAAATGTCATTCAGTCTTTGTAGGGACATTTTTCCAATATCAGTGTCACTTGAAGTGCTATTTTTTTCTTTCTTCTTAACAAATCTTACCTTTACAACTTACTAGTATGTTATCATTCACTTCTTAACTGATGACTAATATAGTGGTTAGACACTCTGCAACTGGGAAATTTCTATGTGAATATACCCAAATCTCAACCCCCCTGGAGAAGAAATTCCTTTCAAATTACATTTCTTTTCCATGTCAGGATCTGATTCTCATCAATTTTGTATTTTGAACATTCTCCTCCAAAAAAGAGGGAAAACTTTAACGTCTTATATTTGTGATACCATTTATCATATAATACTCACATAACAACTTGTCTACATTTCCTACTTAAATAGGATGCATTGTCTGAACAATGCAAAAACATCACTTTACTGAACTCACAAGTATTCATCAAACTACTAATTTATTTATCACAATCTAGACCAAGAAGTATGTCTGTTTTATGTTTGAGTCAACATCTTTGGTCAAAGCCTACACTGTCTTTTTCCCTTTCCTGTTCTATTTTTTTTTTCATTTTTAATAACTACATATGAAATTAAAGCTGATTTTCAGAAAGGGGACACACTCAGTGAAGTTACTTTGTATTTCTACACTGATGGTTCTCCATTTAAGATTGTACCTACTTTTACAGTATTTGTACATTCACTTTCCTTTTCAATTCTGTCATAGTTGTCATGATTTTCTTTTCAAGCAAATGAAAATGATTCAAGTAGTACTCATAGTTTACATTCACAAGTTGGCCTCCAAATTCCACTTGTCTGTCCTATAATGCATGCCCATTCACTCCTTTCTTGAACATCATTCTACATAGTTTCTCTGCATCCATGAGAGAACATTTTTCTGCCTAATGACAAAAGAAATTCATTTTAATCTACTAGCTAAAAAAAATCTATTGAAAGCAATATCCTGACAGCTATAAGGCTGGACACGGGTATAATTATGGCAAAATAAATCATTTGCCAAAAACTGCCTATGAAGTTATAGAGATGCTTTCCATTCAATAGTTATTCACTTAACAGATGTGCTATGAAATATAAACACTCTAATTATTCCAAAGACTTTCCTTAATGCATTGAAGAATTTAAAAATACTGTGTACATTATTTAAATATAGTTATTTTCTAGATGATTCCTCTATTTAGATTTCCCAGACAGAGGCACTCACTAACAATGTCTTCAAGAAAATTCAGTCGGTCTAGACAAACTTAGCATTCAGAAAAAGCTACATTGCAATTGGCAACTTTCTGACTGCCTAATATTCTCATCAGGCTTAGATGTTAACCAGATTCAACATTTGCCTAGAAGAGACTAGAAAACATATACTAAGTTACTGTAGATACACTGCTTGCCTATCTGGCTTGGGCAGCCCTAATGTCTATTTCTGCAGAAGAAATGTTAGTTTTCGTGCATTCTACCTACATTAAAACTACAGTAATATCATCTTTGACTAATGATACAAAATATACATTTCAAAAGGGAAGACATGCACATAAGATGGGAAAAATAAGTAGAAATGTCTTGCCCTGTGTGCCTTTTAAAGAACCTTGAACTAGGCCATCTGTATGTACTTCACAATGAAACTCAACAGGCTGCCACTGAGCCTCTTCTCCATAGGTATGAAATGAGAAATTCGGAGAGCTGCTGAACATTGAATTTTCTCAGTGGAACAGCACACACACATTTAACACAAGGGCTTCTGCCACCGAGACACACTGGGGAAATTCAGCTTTCAATGGCTTCGACTTCGCACCCCACAGCACAGTGTCACACAGGCTGCTGTGCTCAGCTTGGTGTGCTCCATAAAACAAGGACAAGTACTTTTAAAGACCAGCAAAATGATAACAATTGGAGCTGAGTTGCTTTGTTCTCAGATATGCAAAAAAAGGACAAACACAAACCATCATTTTGAGATGCTTCTCTACAGACTGTCTGTTCTTTGCTCTGAGTCTCCAAAACCAGAGTGAGAAACACAAAAAAACTATCCACGTAATGTGAATGTGTTTGTAAATATGTTTGCCTTCACACCAGTTGTTTTATAGCACCGAATATTTCTGTTGGCAGTTATATTAAACATTCCCTTTATTCCGAGTTACCATTTATTTATCTGTTTATTTTACCAAGAGCAAGTTCAGGTCTATACAACAGCATGCTCAGCACTCTGGCACTACATTATTTATGAATCAAAATGCAAACCTGGTGGCTTAAGGCTCAACATTTTGCATATATGCTACTGTGTCTCATGATAGCTATCATACTTTGGACATGATCTTATATTTATACTGCTCTGAGACTCAAAACAGGAGGGAAAAACCCAAGACGCAGAAAAGAGGAGCACAATACAAGAAAGACAACTTAGAAGTCATCTTGCTCCCATCATCACCATGGGAGTTAATTGTAAAGAAACATTTTTCTGAAGGGTGCCATCAGCAGGTTTGTAACTACACCAACGAATTACACAGTAGAGTATTTTGCAAGAATTGTTTAGAAATAACTGTTCAGCATAGGAGCCATAATCACTAGCATATCATTTGACACTTATAAGAATGTGTTGCTGCAACATTGCTGTAGGTAGCAAATGTTCCCAAATTGTTTCACATGGAAACCTAGCTATTCCACTACTAAAAAAAGAAAACAATTCTAAATGAAAGAAAAAAAGTCAAAGGCCACTGTCACCTGAAGTTCAATCAATATAATTAATATATCTCTGCCTTGTTTGGCACAACTCAGTGGTCCCTGAAACTTTTGTCCTGATATTCCCATTGTTCCTTATTATATAGAATGTGTTTATGCTTGTGGAACACCCATGTGGCTCAGCAGTTGAGCATCTGCCTTCGGCTCAGGGCATGATCCCAGGGTTCTGGGATCGAGTCCCACATAAGGCCCCCCCATAGGGAGCCTGCTTCTCCCTCTCCCTGTGTCTCTGCCTCTCTCTGTGTGTCTCTCATGAATAAATAAATAAAATCTTTTTAAAAAAAAAAGATGTGTTTATGCTTGTAAACAATATGTAAAAATAGCAAAATCTGAAATCATATTGTTCATATGATTTCTAGATTCCATTTTCTAGCACAGTTTGAATAACAATCCAAATATGGAAGCTTCTGGGTGTATGTCTGTGTTTATATATTTGAGGACCTTTGCAAAATCCCTATGGCCTAGCTGATCAGAGCATATTCTTTATGGGTCTAGGTAACAGAATATCAACATCACAGATCTGAACTCCAGGTGAGCCACACAGCTAGGGATGTCTCATGGCCACATGTTTTAACCTTAAGCCCAGGTAGTAGCATAACAAATACTAGTTGCTAATTATATTACATGAAACAGACCGCAAACAAACTGATCTCCATAGTAAAAGAAGTGTATATGCTATCAATGGTGTGTTTGTGACAAAAATGGCAAAAAAATTTTGTTTGCTATAATATTTCATATATCTGCAATTTTATGCCCCTAAATACCTTATGTTTAAGTTATTGCTGAGATGCCCAACTGTAAATTACTAAGCATTCAAGTCCTAGCCTAAATCACTGCTTGTTTTTTTTGTTTTTTTTTTTTTTTAAGATTTTATTTATCTATTCATGAGATACAGAGAGAGAGAGGCAGAAACACAGGCAGAGGGAGAAGCAGGCTCCATGTAGGGAGCCTGATGTGGGACTCAATCCTGGGACTCCAGGATTACGCCCTGGGCCAAAGGCAGGCACTAAACCACTGAGCCACCCAGGGATCCCCTAAATCACTGTTGTTAAAGCTACTTTTTCCCTGGGTAGTGGATAAGATTAAGTTACCTGTATGGAACTGTCACCTGCTTATAGTCTAAGGTTCCAGTGATTTCTTATTTTAGATAGATAGATAGATAGATAGATAGATAGATAGATAGATAGATGTTTATATATTGATCAAATATTCACTTTACCAGGCATCAGTGTGATCAAAAAAAATAGATTGTGTACAGCAAACTATTTATTGTACTTCACATACATTCTTGGGAAACAAAGAAAGAATATTTTTAAAAGTGTTAGAGAATAAATCATTTTTAATGTAGCTTTATTTACTTTTAGAATCAGGCTCAATTACATCCTGCTATCTCTGAGTTGTTCGTTCTAATCTGTTTGGTCTCACTTTTCTCTCTGTATCTTGGGAGTCAGAACTACAAGCTTCAGAAGTCAGTTCAGATGGTTATCTGCAATTTCTCTTTGTAGTGCTCTACGAGGTCAAATCCATTACAGCATATGTTCAGACTGACTTTGCACACTTAACTCTACTGGGCTTTCAGTGACATACTCAGCACTTCACCTGAGAACCTGTTATCCATAGATACAGAAGATGTTAAAAATGATACATACAAAAAAAAAAAAAAAGAGAGAGAAAGAAAGAAAGAAAAAGAAATGGTTCATGCCTACACAGTACATTTATGGCTGACTAATCTACAACTCCTAACATCATCTAATAAAGATCATGCCACCTTTTTTAAAGATTAAAATCTTTTTTACCACGGAATGGTACTACTCTGTTCCCAAGACACTTGGGCTCCAGACAGAGAGACATGAAGTGTTGTCTCCATGGACTTCCTGGGAAGGAGAGCAACATAATCGTGTCATTGCATAATTTGCCACTCACTAAGGGAATGTGGAGCAGTAGATAAAGTTCAGCAAACACTGACAACTGATTCAGAAATAGGAAACACTGGGCAATTTTATTTTCCCAAAATGAATACAATACACTAAGCCTTGCAACTGTGCTGCTCAGTTTCTACCAACTTGGATTCTTCTAGAAGGATTTCTTCTTATTTTATTTTTTTTAAAGATTTTATTTATTTATTCATGATAGTCACAGAGAGAGAGAGAGGCAGAGACACAGGCAGAGGGAGAAGCAGGCTCCATGCACCGGGAGCCCGATGTGGGATTCGATCCCGGGTCTCCAGGATCACGCCCTGGGCCAAAGGCAGGCGCCAAACCGCTGCGCCACCCAGGGATCCCATTCTTCTTATTTTAAAAAGACAACCTGATACGATTTTCTGAACGATTAGTGAAGACAGAGGGGTCAGGAGATAATAATATATAAAGAGGTGGCGTTTATTTGCCTTTCTTTTATTCTGTTTGTCATTGCTTCTTTGAAAAATTATTATATAGGCAACAAAGGAAGAAAATATCTGAATTTTTGCCACCATAAATGACACTGCAGGAGCAGTAGATGACATTTTGAGCTTTTATTAAAAAGTTCATCTAAGAAAAGAGTAAGAGGGCAAAAGCAGTCACCTAGCACAACTGCAATGGTGTTTTGCCAAACAGTAGTGCTTAGAAGCCAAGCTTTACTCTAAGAGACACAGCCTGCAGCCAGCATGAGAATATCTGAAATGGCCTCAGAAATAACTGGGCCATTGCCCCAGCAACTTGCTCCCCTTCCTCCCACCCCACACCCTCACCCACAGAGATGCCATCAGTAATCAGCTACCTCCCAGATTCTCTCAGTAGCTCTAACTGCCAAAATTGAAATAAGGTGAGAAGAAGGGAGGTCTAGTTGTTAGGGTTTTTGCAAGCTGCCTCTGCTAGATCCTGTGCAGAGAATTTTTCAGTATCCAGCTCTTAACTTCAGAGAAGTAAAACTCTAAAAGCAGAAAACAACCGCCCTTCTTCCTCCAATAATAAAGTTCCTCCTCACTTTATTAACTGTTTGCCTTCATCTGATCAAGCTTAGAATTTTAATATCTCTTTGACCTTTTATACTTTCTGACTACCTCTGGCCCCATACCCCATCTCAAAATATTCTCACCAATCTTGTTTCTTCCTTTCTGCTTTGCGCATCTATTTCCTCCTTTCAAACCACTCTAGCACAAGCCCTTACAACCTAAGAGTTGGCTGATTTCTTTTTTTGAAAACAAGATTTATTTATTTGTTTGTTTATTTATTTATTTGAGAGAGAGAGAGAGAGAGAGAGAGCGCACACACCTGTACAGAGGGTAGGTACAGAGGGAGAGGGAAAGAGAATCTCAAGCAGACCCCTCTCTGAGCACAGAGCCCAATGCTGGATAGATCATGACCTGAGCCAAAATCAAGAGTCGAATGCTTAACTGACTGAGATACCCAGGCACCCCTGAGTTGGTTGACTTCTAAGTTTCATTTCACTATTTACCAGATATTAATGTCAACACCCGTGAATACTCTGAGAATTTACCCTACTTGTATGCTAACAATTTAGTCTGCCACAGTTTCAAATTCCTGGGTCAGAGACAAGAAAATCAAATAAATAATAAATGTGAATATAATTAAAAACAAATAAATGTAATTAAAAAGAAACTACTGAGAGAAATAGTACTCCGTAGCCAAAAATGTCACCACTCATTCCACCTCGTAGTCTCAGTTCCCACAGGGCAATGTGAAAGGATCAAGTGACTCTTACACATGGCATTCCAGGAAAGGAACCCTTAGTTCGGAGAACCCAAGTCTTTTAGAATGGGCAGAAATTAAAATAAATAAAATAAAATAATAAAATAAAATAAAATAATAAAATAAAATAAAATAAAATAAAATAAAATAAAATAAAATAATAAAATAAAATAAAATAAAATAAAATAAAATAAAATAAAATAAAATAAAATAAAATAAAATAAAATAAAATAAAATAAGTAAAATGGGCAGTAAACTTGCTCAACCTTCGCCCCAGAGGGAGACATTGTTTTTATTGCACCAGACGATAAATAAACCTGCTCCCTGCTCCAGAAGGAGATACTGGCTCTATCTTTCAAAGCTGTTAGCTATGCAAATATCCATGAAAAGTTAGTCCAGAACAGAGGCAGCCAGCAGCCATGCTCCAAAGATGTACAGAGATGCAAAAGATGCATGGAGGACTGTCTCCTAACCCCTTGGGGAGACTACTTAACCTCTCTAAGTATGTGTTGCCTCATCTGTAAAATGGGAGTAATAATACCCACCTCATTGAACTGTTACAAAGTCTAATTAAATAACATATGTTGAAAATGTTTTAGCTCGTTGACTGACTCAAAAAAGTGCAGTAAGAAAACTTACCTAATTATTGCTTTATTATTCAAATTCTTGCTTTGACGTCGCTACCCTTACTTTTCAGTTATTTCTCATCCATATAATACATGTGTATTTGGTCAGAACGGTCTGGTCACTTACCACTAAAGAAGACAGTTGTTGCATTTCCATCTCTACAACTTCACACACCTTCCCTGTCTGAAATCCCTCCCCACTTCTCACCATAATCCCAACCACCTTTCACGACCAGCTGAACCTCTGCCAATTCTTCAAAATTCCCGGAGTCATTGCAGGCCCCAGAGAATATCCCTTCCAGCAACTCACTGCATTTGCATATACCCCTCAATAAATGCCAAATTCCTTTCACCTTATTACATTTACACACTGATGGATTTAATTTCTCCTAGCTGGTCTCTCACTTGACTCCTTTTTAACATTTCCACATGGGCTTTCTTGCTTCTCAAGTAAAAGTCAATTATGCGTACAAAATAAATTATGTGATAATATAGCACCACGATACAATTGTCAGCAAGAACCTGTTTTTCCCAAGGTGATTAAGGAAAGCTTTAACTAATTTTTTTTAATTTACATTCCATTCTCTCAATGGTCCCTCCAAATTTTTTTAATCCTGAAAATAACTGTTCCATGTGGGAAAAGAACCTGTGCTTATAACTTTGGCTCATTCCCTGAGCAAAACCAAAGTAGAAGCTGGAAGTTAATACACTCTTTCTGGGCAAGTGGCTTAAGTTGAAGTGAATTGAGAGTTCAGTGCAAGTGTCTACCTGTCACCAGAAATGGCCATCATCCCTGATGTTCTGGGCTACAAAACCTTACTAAGGGAACAGGATGAATTAAGCTGTTATTTGAAATGGCATGAGTCGCTCCTAAAGGCAATCCCATAGAGAATGCTGTTTAGGTCCCGAAATAAGTCCCCAGGGAAACTTGTGCCTCAGCTCCAGAGCAGTTTGCTTGTCACTGTGGCCATTTCCAAGAGAACTAAGTATAAATCCAAGCCTAGAGGCAGGGTGGGCAGAAGGAGTGCAAGAGAGATCTGGGGGCAGCAGCTGCATGTTAGCACAGGTTTGTGTGTGAGCTTCTGACTGGCCTCTCAGAAATCCAATCTTGATCTGAGCACACTTCCAAGCTTTATTTTAAAGAAAAACTTCTTTAGAACACAATACCACATACTATCAACACATCAGTTAGGAACCTGATACTTCCATAACATCACATACTATCA
Organism: Canis aureus; assembly: GCF_053574225.1. NCBI lineage: Eukaryota > Metazoa > Chordata > Mammalia > Carnivora > Canidae > Canis > Canis aureus. The sequence goes on along the minus strand of NC_135617.1, from coordinate 10,587,937 downwards.
ACACATCAACTATATCAGTTAGAAGCCTGATGCTTCCAGAAAGGCAATGGAAATCTCTATAGAGTAGCACTGCCCAACATAATGTTCTGCAATCATGCAAATGTCCTACATCAGTGTTTTCCAATACGATAGCCACTAGCCACATATGGCATTGAACACTTGACAGTGGCTGGTGCATCTCAAAAATAATCTGTTTATTTTACTTAATTTTAATTGAGTAGTTAGATGCCACAGCTCTAGAATCTACCATATGGCTGCCCTTAATTTTCCTGAACATTATCTCATTTAGCCCTCAAACTAAGCCTGCGAGGTAGGTATTATAAGGTTTATAGATGAATAAATAGAGAATAAACTATTTCTAATCGTTAGCACAATATTATATAACTAATAAGTAGCAGAGTCAGAATTTAATCATATTTTTCAGATTACAAAGGTGAAGTATATTTCTATCTTTTTTTCGTTTGTATGACCTTGCCTTTTCAGAATCAAGTCCAAAATACCTTGGCATGAAAATGTTTTACAATCTGATCCCAGTCTATGCCTCCAGCCTCACCTCCACCACCATCCTCTCCACTCCCTCTACTTTAGAAACATATTCGCTCTCTGAACCCTAATGCATTTTCCCAAATCCTCACCTTTCATAGCACCCATAGCTTATAAGACCCACCCTCTACTTCCTATCATTTTCCATGTCTGTTGAGCTCCGGTATTAAGTTCTGATCTTGTATTTCTATGTCCATTTCCTTGTCTAGAATGTGAGCTGAAAGAAGAATACCATACCTACCTACCCTGTGCTCCCCAAATGTAGGACAGTACCTGGTAGATACTTCAAGAATATTTAGTGACACATACTAAAAGGCAAACATGAAGATATTAAAGAATGAAATTCATCACACATTCACACAGCCTGATGGTGCATGGCCCTGTTCTGGTACTGAGAATAGTCGGGAAGATAAGTATATTCAGAAGGCAGGATCTTTCCCTGTATGTCAAAAGTCCAGCCTAAACACTCTGTGGAAAGGAAATGTATACATAACCATGGTGTGCAGTAAGCACCGTCAGTGCTCACACAGGCTACTAAGGATCAGCTACCCCTGAGTAGCCAGCATTTGACACCCAAGCCCAGGGTGATTGGATAATGCATAGGTTGCCTAAGTTGGAGGTGATAAGCATGCTTTCACAACCTGTAGACTAGACTGTGGTAAGCCATGGTGGAACAGTACTCACCTGTGATGAGAGCCAGGTTGGGGTACAAGGTTCTTTCATTTGTCCATGAGGATATGTAGCCAGCACCACTGCTTCCCAGAATGCAAGTACACCTTGACAGACCAGATATGTGTTCTTCTAAGAGAAGAGCCAGGAACTGGCTCCTATCCTAGAGAACAGACAACCTTCAAAGCTCTCCCCTCTCACCACCACACCTGCACCTGTACAAACATGTAGATGTAATAACACACCCTGGAGCTGCCACCATGATGCAAGAGCCATGCCACTACAAAGAATTGATGGGTTTGGGGAATTGATCAAATTTTTATATTCCCTTTGTTGTAGCTCTAATGCTCCTAAAGAACATGGGCCACTTCTGAAAGTCTTGGAACAGTTCCAGATCAATACAATAGATCTCACCTCTGGCTGGACATCAGGATCACCTGGGAGCTTTTAAAATATACCTATGTCTGAACCCCACCCTCAGAACTGGTACAACTGCTCTGTGATGAGGCACCACACTTTATAAAGGCTCCTCAGGGATTCCAATGTGCATCTGAGGTTGAGCTCCAGAGCCCTTGTTCATGAGGCCAGTAGCTTAACCACCAAAGTTTCCCTAGAGAGAAAGATACTATCAGCTTCAGCAGTGCAGCTGATTCTTTGGAAGCCGCCATGAGACGGTGGTGAGAAAACTGCACACAAGGAAAAAAGAACAGAAGTCTTGAGCAGAAAAACACTAGCCGATAGCTGAGAAGTGTATGATGCATTCTTACACCAACTCTTTTGCCCCAGAAACTATCTGTGATCTTTTATACTATTGTGCAATCCCCACTCCTGTGACTTGTGTGTTGTCATAATTCAATTCAACAAACAATAATGGAGCGTTTATAATGTGCATTCATTCTTCTGGTCCAGATACAGAGAAGAATGAGATTTTAAAAATGCATTTAGAACCTGAGAGTCTAGCAAGGGAAAAAGACACAAACAGTTTAACATGATGTGTTACTTGCTGAAATAGATATAAGTACAAATGGGAAATGGGAGTTCCAAGTACAAAGGAGGGAGTGAATTAAATTAACCCTGTCACTCAGAGTAAAGGCCAAAGGCTTTACAATGGTCTACCAAGCCCTTGATCAGGTGTTCTGTTGCCTCTCTGACCTCATCTCCTACTACACCCCTGTGGTTTGTTCTAATCTGCCTCCGTGTCCTCCACACAGAACACTCCAGGCATGTTCCCAGCTTAGGGCTTTTGCTCAGGCAGTTCCTATATCTTGAATGTTCCTCTTCTAAGAGCCACATAATAACTCCTACACTAACTTCCAGTTTTTCCCAAATGTCATCCCAATGAGGCTTCCTCTGCCAAACCTATTTAAAATCGAAACCCACCCATGCCTAACACCCCTACTACCTCAACCTCATTTACCCTGCTTCACTATTTTCACTGCATAGGTCACCTTCCAGCATAATACATGATTTACTCTTTACTGTTATTATTAATTGCCTGGCTTCCTGCACCAGAATATAAACTCCACCACAACATGAACTGTTTGGCCCATCAATAAGTCTCGAGTGCCTAAAACAGTGCCTGGCATAGGCTAGGCACTCAACACATTATGCTGAATTAATAAAGATTTTGGCAAAAATTCACCTAAGAGTAATCAGCTTCTTTTTTTCTGTTAACAGAATCTAATTTGCTATTCAGTAGCCAGGGTGCTTCTGGGTTGGGACGGTTAACAAGAGCCCACTGGACCTACGGTGAAGAGATTTTTCTCCGCCAACTTCTACTGAGTACTGCCAATCATTCATCTCTTCTTAGTCTGTTGGTCAACAAATGTTTATTCAGCAACTATTTTATGCTACATGATAGGGACTGTGAGCATTCAAAACTCTGACCTCAAAGGGCTTCATGCCCGATAAAAGAGAGGAAATCAACACACAAATTAGTGCAGGTAAGGGGCAGGATGTGCTGAGCCAGGGAAAGAGTACAGAGAGCCTTGTGACTTTGGAGTCCTGAGAAGGTGCTTGAAGAATGACACCCAGGACAGAAACTCTAGCCTTGCTAGCCGTGGGCAGCTCAGACACAGGATGACACTAATCAGTTCATTTACCAAAGATGGGATTTCTAATTTTGGCCTCTAATAACCTGCTCCCCTTCATGAGATGCCTGCCAAGGGAGTTGAGAGGTATCATTAAGGTTTCTAAGCACACTTGAACTGACTTTTCTGATAACCTTTACCTACCAAATCAGGCATGAAAACCACTGAACAATGGTTAAGACACTTTCTACTTTCCTTTTTTTTCCCCCCCTGACCGTAAGGCATTTGATTATTTGTTCTAAGTCATACACAGTTCAGGATATTTCATGAGAGGCCTGTTAAACAGCAGTTGAGCAACTAGGCTACTCTTTTAAGACTCACGCATGTCCTCACTGTAAATGTAAAACAGCTTGGATCAAGATGCATAGTTGGTTCCACATGGAGGTGAGTGAATGATGTGCTCCTAGGAACCGGAGCCCTCAGACAAATAGTGTTAATCGGTCTCACTGCCGAGCAGGTGGTGACAATAACAGAGTTAATTTTAAAGAAGGGGAAATTAAATAGTGGTTGCAATAGTGCTAGCCACTCTTAATTATTGTGATGGCAAATTATGAACAATTTCCTGTCACTTTTCCTTCTAAAGCAATTATTGATGTTTGCCTTATGGCTGAACTGTGCTGAAAACTCTAAGCAGGAGGCTGTCTGATTCAATGCTTTGTGGGCTCATATTCAGAAAACCATTTGGCCTGCAAAGTTGCTGGATTATCTGTAAACACAGTGAAAGGAGACAGTGATTGCATGAAGCAGAGGGAATGCTCCTGAATGCCAATAAGGCAAATGTCATGACAGGAACACAAAGCCAACATTCCATGTGACCTTTTAGATAGAAACCAATTTACTTTGGTACCATCTCAAACAGAAAATTATGGTGTAATTCCTCATGTCAATACATAATTTATTTTGTAATAAATAACTACCCGCATATTTATGGAGCGCCTCTCTCCTGGTTTTTATGATGCTCTCAGACTCTCTCTCTCTCTCTCTCTCTCTCTCTCTCACTCTCTCCGGCACACACTGCTGTGGAATCACTGCAAAGCTTTCTGTTTTCAAGGCTGTTCTCTTCACTAAGCTTGGTGATGACTGAGGAAAACATTACAGGATTAAAAGCCACTTTCTAGCCCTGCAAAGAAACCTAAGTTATTTATTTCCTTATTTGCAAATAAGCTAACATCAGGTTGAAGGATTCCTGAGAACAAGTTTAAAAAAAAAAAAAAACCAGCGAGATACAGCATTAAGCCTCATCTAAAGCACATTTCCTAATAAAGGAAAGCCTCTGCATTTAAAGCTGGCATAAAAAATCAGGCCGTGAATCAACAAAGAAGGAGAATTCCGGCCTCACCCCAGGCTTCCACCCCTTCCGATGCATCTGCTTCTTTGTGGGAGGTCTAAGTGAGGAGGGCTGCCTCCCAAAGTCACCTCCCTCTCTGTCTGTACAATGCAAATGGAGTGAGCTCCAGAGGAGCCCTGCCCTTTCTCCTCCAGGTCAGCACTTTGAAGCTCCCCCAGGCTGGCACTGACAGGAGGCCAACCCCAGCTGACAGCTGGTCACTGACCTGGCTGAAAGCAGTTGGTGGTCTTGCCTGAGCCCTGAGCTGCAGGTCACCTCATCACTGGCCCAGCTATCCCAGCACAGGCCCAGCATTCTCCTTACACGGCCTCCGTCAAGGACAAGGGTAGGTGCACCCCCCTCCCTGATTAGGCTGAAACACGCTGGTGGGTAACCGAAGAGATTCAGAACCTTAGTGGCTAAGTTCTAGCATCTTTAATACATGTCAGAAAAATGGGAAATGAGGGCAACTGGCAAGACAGAAAGTAAAGAACAGTGTGCGTGCTGCTTCCATATTTTTGGCTTCAAGTATCTGTTTTGAGACCATTTTGGCATTAATGAATAAACATTTGTTTACAAGGTGGGGTCCATTCCTGGCTAACTTCTACAGCTTAACGACACAAAGCAGTGGCAAAGTTAGTATAAGACCCCACATGCATTCCTCGGGAAATCATCCACCCGGCCACACAGTAAGCGCGCTAATACGCACACATCCCAAATCAAACCAAACAAACGCATTTGTTTGGCTTCACAGGAGAGGCAGTAGCACACAATGTGGGCAAAATAAGGGCTCTGATTCAAATACAACATATTGAGAAACAGAGATCCATACCCAGGGAAGGTTTTGCATAGCACTCGTATTATTTTTAATGAGTTGCTCTATAGAATTATCACAAATGAATGGAGTCCAGGATTCTCTGAGGGCTAATTGGCCTCATTCCTCTAGCGTACCAACGGAGTAGTTTCTGTTCCATTGGGAAAACATATGCTAAAACCCAGATCAATGAATCAATAACAACATATTGGCCACCTAATAGGTGCCCAGCAGAAAGACTTCTGTTGCATGTTTAGAGAAAATATTTTTGACTACACAGTCATCCCTACATCCAATATGCCTTGTCCAAACGGATACTGGAAACACATTTCTGATACAATCATCAGGGCTGTCAATTTACCCAGGGTAAATAGTCTGAGTCTTTGTGACTGTTTTGACAAATAAGAACCAATCATGACATTTACTTCCTGGAAATTAAAGCTTTATCAGGCCCCTGTCAAGTTATATAGACAAAAATGCATCTATGTGTCCTTTCTTCTAGGATTTTATAAAGAATAAGATTTAGGTGATACAGCATTTAACAGGGTAGTGCTATTGTTTAAAGAAATAAATACATTTACCATTAGAGATTAATAAGATAAAATCAAATGTTTACACATCAAAGGTTTCATATTATTTTCACATGTTGGATTAGAAGGGAGACTACAAGCTTTCTTATAGTTTTAATATTTGAAGGGCTACTTCTCGAAAATTATGGCTGATTATTCTTCATCACTATCGAAGATACAATTAGATAGAATTGACTTATGCTAACACATGAGGAATTCAGATGACTAATAGCAATCTGTACATACGTAACTTCAAAGATCACTTGGTTCAATTGTTGAATATGCACCGGTGAAAAAATTAAGCCCCAGAAAGGCAAAGACTAGCACAAAAGTATGCTACTAAAATAAACATTTATTATCCCACAGTTTCTGTAGGTCAGGAAAAGGGTCACAATTTGTCTGGGTACCTCTGGATCAAGGTATCTCACGGAGCTGCAGTTTAGCCAAACTACCAGCAAAGACCAACAATTATATTTGAAGGCTCAACTGAACAAGGGGCCAGTGAGGTGGAGGAGAGAAGAGTGGTCCACTTCCAAATCCATTCATATCGTTGTTGGTAGATCTTGATTTCTAGTCACACAGGCTGCTATCTCACAAAATGGCAGGTTGCTTTCCCCAGACAACATGATCCAAGAGAGAGCAAACAGAGTTCCCTACATGGAAGCCACAGTTTTTTATAACCTAAGATTAGAAAGGATATTCCTCCATTTTTGCTATATACTCTTCATTAAAAGCAAGTCACTATGTTCAGCTCATGCGCAAGGAGAAGGGGTTACACAAAGGCATGAATATGGCAAAGTAGAGAGAGTTGAGGGACTTCTTAGAGACTGCCTACCACAGCTACAACCACATTCATGTCTTATTTCAAAATCAGAATTCTTTCCACTACCCTATGCTGAATTGTAATGGATAATTTCCTGTTATTAAAGGTTCCTAAACATTGTACAGGGTATCTTAGAAGACTGTAGGACCTCCATTTGACTTTTATAACGGGACATTCTTCTACCTATTTGAGAAGATTCAATTTTAATGTCTCTGGAAGATAAGAATTATAGTGTATATATAGTATAGTACAGATTGGGGTTTGAGTAGCTATCCAGCTGAATAATTAACTAGGTGAGGCAACTAATGTTGTTTTCTAGGCCTATTTTCTCTACCTCCAAAATTTAGAAATGGGATTAAGTTTCTAGGTTCACTTCACACTACAGCAAGTCATATGTCTCCAATTCTGTTATACCTTAGAAAAAAAAAAAGACTCTCACATTGGTCATCTTCAAGATTAATCCCACATATAAGTAAATTAAATGACTATCCCCAAGCTTTTACATAAAGACAAAAAAAAAAAAAAAAAAGGTTCCGCACCACAATATTTTTCTCTCTAGCTTGAATTTCTATATTAGATACTCTTTTCTATTTGCTATTAAAAGCTTCTACTAAAATGCAAATGTGTTATCTGGAACAACAAATTAAACTATCATCCCAAATTAATCTTAACTGAATTTGTTTTTCTTGTTAACTAACATATCAGCTGGAAAGGATCCAGAAAATGGAGTAGAGAAGCAAGTAGGTTTTAATGAAAATGGATTTTTTTTTCTAAAAGGGTTTTAAGCTTTGAAAAGATAGATTCAGAGGAAGCTGTGTATTAGGGAGTGAGGAGTGGCCAATATCAATAGTAAAATATACAGGCACATAAAATGATGAAGACAAATCTAGAGGTAATAAAACTAACAACATAAGCAGACTTCTGAGGACACCACAGCACTTCTATCCCTCTAAGTGGAAGGTCTTTATCTTAAACCCACCCCCATATTCACAATTACTCATTACCAAAATGCTCTTCCTCTAGGTCTTAAATACTCATTCTTACTGTCACCCCTTGGATATTGTTTTACCTCTCTAGCTATAGACCATCAACTTATTTTCCCTACTCCTTACTCTCTGGACATACAATCCCTCCTGTCTTCTGTTCTTCATTTTAGATCCTAAGACTGATTTACAAAGTATCCCACTGCACTTCTTTGTACTTCTCTCAACTCTCTCTCTATAAATCATCACACACACATACACACACACACACACACACACACACAACTCTGAATGAGCCAAATTGTCTAACTTGTCCACACCTACACCTGTATAGTTGAATGACACTAAAGAAAAAAAAAACTGGAAGCTTTTAGCTTTAGCTTCACTATAAATTCATGATGACCAAAATGAACAATCAACCCTGCCAAGCCAGTCAACTTGCTGTTACCTCTGGACACTCCAAACCCCCTTCTAGTCTTAGGAACTTTACACATGCAGGTCTTTCTGCCTACAACTTGCTCCACCCTGGCAACAACTTTTTATCCTTCAAATTTTAGTTTGAACATCACTATGCTTATGAGAGGGTTTCTCTGACTCTGTGTATACACCATTTAGTTCAAATCTTTTACAGCATTGTTTATGCTCCTTATTGTACTTAACCACAATCAGTAATTATATATCTGCTTGTTTGTTATCTACCTATCATTTGTGTTCCACTCTAAACTTCATGAAAGCCTAGCACTATGACTTATTAACCATGTATACACTGCACACTGGCAAGGACATAGTAGATGTTCAGTAAATACTTCTTGAATGAATGAACAAATTAATGCACAGTCTTTAACTTTTTGGCCAGGAGTGGCCCTATCTACATGTCTTCAGAATTCTTAAAGCTTCTCTCCTTCCATTTGTTTCTTTACTCAATCAGTATCCTTTTAAACACAGAGATTACTAATGGAAACACTGGCACAGACTTTGCTTCAGTAGCATAAATGGCATCAGTAGTTGACATGGATCCCACTGTTGCCACTGGCAACAATTAAATTAGGTATATAAAACCTGACACAAGAGCTGCAGCATCCATTCAGTAAAATAACCATTCATCCTTTCAGCAAACATAATACTGACCTGTGTGACTGTGCTTTTAGTACACGAGCAAGTGCTGAGCATTGTCCTTCCCAAGACAAGGCATTCACACAGCTCCTGACTCTTATTTCCATTGTTGTTTAAAAGGGCTCCCTAATTAATTGATTTTATTGATCTCTACCAATGCACATTTGTTCCTTGGTAAGCTAATGAAAAAAGTAAAGGAACTACTTTTGTGAAAAATAAGAAAGGGATTGTGGAGGTCCTTTTTATGCTACATATCATTGTAAATAAAAGTATAGTTGACATGGTTATTGACTGCATAACGTCATGGGACCGACATGAGCACATCTGTAGGTCTGTGCGTTAAGAGAATGGCATTTTATCTGAACCAGATAACTATTCTCACCCCCTTGCATCTGTATATACCTACACCCTCTCCTGACAATACTGGCAGCAAGCACTTTTAAAAGCAAAGAACCAGTATAGTACACTTCTAGAAAGCTAGGTCAGTCTAGGGAATACAGCAGCTAGTGGAGGTATAATCCTCCACAGCTAATCCACACTGCCTGATACCTTACCTCATCTAATGGTCACCAAAAAAAATCCCTATGTACACATTATTAAGCCTATTTTGCAGATGAGGAACTTGAATCTCAAAGAGTGATGATCCACTTGATTTCACATAGCTAGGAAACCCAAGTCAACACCCTCTGAGTGCAATATCTGTAATGTAGTTAAGTAACCCAGGCAAGAAAATAAACAGACCTAGGCTAAAGCAATAGACATAAAAGTGGAACTAAGGATAAAGGAACAGACCTGAGAGAAGTTCACAGAATTGTAGGAATTGTGACTGATTTAAGGTAGAGTGAGGGAAAAGTGGTTTTTGACCCAAGTAAATAGATAGACAGTAATGTCATTTCCCAAAACAGACAGAAAGGAAGAACATATTTAGGTAGGTGGGGAGTAGAGGAGAAGGGAAGAGATGAAGAGAACCATTTAGGTTGGATGAGTTGAACAGGGGATGCTTCCAGTATGTGGAATGTGGAAGCAGGGTTGCATGCAGGAGTCTAGCTAACAAGAAATGTATCAATAAGGAGACCAGCAATGTATACTGGTGCTGTCAGGGAATGAAGTAAGATTTGATTGAGTTTTCACTAGAATTTGCAACTAGGATATTACTGATCACCTGGAAGAAAGGAATTTCACTAACTTAGAAATGCAATCCAGTTGGGTAAAACAAAGAAGTGAGTACTAGGAGGACAGACTACTTTCCCAACACTTTCAGCTATAAAACAGTGGTTTGTTAATCACTAACTCTAGTATAAAACTTTAAAGGAGAAAAGTATTAAAAATAACTAGAGCTACAATAATTCAATAACAGATACACAATATAAAAAGTGGTAAACTGTGATGGCAAAAACATGAAATACAGGGAAAGCGGAGTAAAAGGGTAGAGTTTTGGATGCAATCCAAGTTAAGTTGTTATCAGCTTAAAATATGTTGTTACATCTGTAAGATGTTTTATACAAACCTAATGGTAACCAAAAAGCAAAAACCTATAGAAGGTACACAAAAGATAAAAATAAGGAAATCAAAGCATACTACTATGGAAAGAATCAATTCAGAAAGAGAGACAGCAAAAGAGGAAGAAAGGAATAAGGGAAATACAAAACAGAAAATAAAATGACATTAATAGGTTTTCACCTATCAACAACTACTTTAATGTAAATGGTTTAAATTCTACAATCCAAAGGCATGAAGATCCCAAATAGCCAAAGAAATCCTGTGCAAGAAAAACAAAGCAGGAGGCACCATACTTCCTGATTTCAAGCTATACGATAAAGCTATAGTCATCAAAAGAGTATGGTACTGGCATAAAGACAGACACACAGACCAGCAGAACAGAACTTCCAGCCAGAAATAAAGCCATGTGTATATGCTCAGCTAATATGTGACAAGGGAGCAAAGAATACTAAATGAGGAAAGAGTAGTCTCTTCAATAAATGGTGCAAAGAAAACTAAATTCACATGTGAATGAATAAAATTGGACCCATATCTTACACTAGTCATAAAAATTAACTCAAAATTTAGAACTTAAATGTAAACTCAAAATTATAAAACTTTAGAAGAAAACATACAAGAAAAACTCCTCTCGTTGGTCTTGGCAATAATTTTTTGGGTATGACATCCAAAGCACAAAAAAATGAAAGCAAAAATAAGCAAGTGAGACTACCTCAAACCAACAAGCTCCTGCATAGCAAAGGATATAATCAACAAAATAAAAAGGCAACCAATGAAATGGGTTATTTTCAAATTATTTGCAAACCATACATAAAATACAGGGTTAATATTATAAATATATAATTAACTCACACAACTCAATAGCAATCATCATCATCATCACCATCATCATCATTCTCACCATTCAATTTCAAAATGGGCAAAAGACCTGAATAGACATTTCCCCAAAGAAGACTAGAAATTGCCAACAAGTACCTGAAAATGTGTTCAATATAACTAATCATCAGGGAGATGCAAATTAAAACCACAATAGGATATTACCCCACACCTGCTAGAATGGCCATATCAAAAAACAAGGATGACAAGTGTTAGCAAGGATGTGAAGAAAAGAAACCCTTGTGCACTGTTGATGGGAATGTCAATTGGTTCAGTCACTATGGAAAACAGATGGAGGTTCTTTTAAAAATTTTAATAGAGGGATGCCTGGGTAGCTCAGCAGTTGAGCATCTGCCTTTGGCTCAGGGCATGATCCCGGGTCCAGGGATTGTGTCCTACATTGGGCTCCCTACATGGAGCCTGCTTCTCCCTCTGCCTGTGTCTCTGCATCTCTCTCAGTGTCTCTCATGAATAAATAAATAAGTAAATAATCTTTAAAAAAAATTAACAGAACTACCACAACATCTAGCAATTTCACATCTGGATATATACCTAAATAAAATGAAATCAGTATTTCAAAGAGATATCTGCATCCCTGTGTTCGCTGTGGGTGAACAATAGCCAAGGCATGGAAACAACTTAAGAATCCATCAACAGATGAACAGATAGATATATCACTTTTTTCTTTATTATCACTTTTTATTTATCCATTCAAATATATATAAAATATATCACAAATATATATATTTACACATACATACTCAATGGAATATAATTCAGCCCTAAAAAAGAAAGGAACTGCTGCCATTTTTAACAACATGGATAATCTTGGAGGGCATTCTGTTAAGTCAACTAAGTCAGAGAGAGCTAGACAAATACTATACGTTCTCACCTATATGTGGAATGTTTAAAAAAATTGAGCTTGCACATAGAACAGATTGGTCATTGCCACTAAACTCATAGAAAAGATGGAAACAAAGAAAATAGATGGCAGTGCTCAAGAAGTCGAAAAGTTTATGATAACCTCCACAACTTCTGGGAAGGAGGAAGTGAAATGTTCACTAGACGTGAAGAAGATATGGGAGGACATGATGCCTAACAAGAGCACTGACAGTTTGTATGACAGCATCATGGGGAATGGCAAGTTGATGACTAGCAACACATAAGGGAATTGATTGTCGTCCTTGTGGAGGTCTTATTGTCCTCACTGTCCCCAATCTATAGAGTTGTCCAGATCTGTTAGAACTGGTTCCTGCACCTCTGCCTCCTACCTCCTCCTACCTCCATACTGCTCAATAGCCAAGTTGTAAAAAGAAAAAGAAAGAGAAAGAAAGAAAGAAGAAAGAAAGAAAGAAAAGAAAGAAAGAAAGAAAGAAAGAAAGAAAAAGAAAGAAAGAAAGAAAGAAAGAAAGAAAGAAAAAGAAAGAAAGAAAGAAAGAAAGAAAGAAAGAAGAAAGAAAGAAGGAAGAAAGAAGAAAAAGAAAAGAAAGGAAAAGAAAGAAAGAAAGAAAGAAAGAAAGAAAGAAAGAAAGAAAGAAAGAAAGGAAAGAAAGGAAGGAAGGAAGGAAGGAAAGAAGAAAGAAGAAAGAAAGAAAGAAAGAAAGAAAAGAAAGAAAGAAAGAAAGAAAGAAAGAAAGAAAGAAAGAGAAAGAGAGGAAAGAAAGAAAGAAAAAAAGAAAGAAAAGAAAGAAAGAAAGAAAGAAGAAAGAAAGAAAGAAGAAAAGAAAGAAAGAAAGAAAGAAAGAGAAAGAAAGAAAGAAAGAAGAAAAAGAAAGAAAGAAAGAAAGGAAAAGAAAGAAAGAAGGAAGGAAGGAAGAAAGGAGAAAGAAAGAAAGAAAGAAAGAAAGAAAGAAAGAAAGAAAGAAAGAGAAAGGAGCTTCTACACAGTAAAATATTTTAGGTGAGTGAAATAGAAACACAAAGGGGATAGATGACAGAGTAAAATAAAATTTTAATAATGCAATTATAGCAATGGGATTGTTCCTCTACTCTGGCTAGAAAAGGTAATAAAAACAGAAGAAGCTGCTGATGAAGAAAAATTAGAGGGTCAAAGTCCTGGGAGTTCAGTGAAGTTTGAGAAAAGGTGGAGAGGAGGAATGGAATTGAAATAGTGAGTGATGGAGGTTAGGCTCAAAAAATGGAATGTTGGAGTTTACAACAGAGGGGTAGCAGTTCTAGGCAATGACAACGTCTTCTCATCTAGTGCATGGCGTGTCCGGTCTCACAGTTGATCCAGCAAGAAAAGAAGATGGAACACTTCACTGACACAGAGGTAGCACCTATCAAGTCTGTGTTCTCCAGAAGTCAGCCAGCCATCTATAAGGTGAGCAAAAAATACCTCGGAGCAACACTAAAAACAGATGAGAACTTGCGCACTAAACTCATACTGTTTTTCTGTGTGGTCTCCAAGTATTAGCTTTTGTTTGGAGAATATTCTAACCGAGTAGGGTTTCTGGCATGGTGGCAAACTAGAAGGATGTAGGGAGGTGAGCTGAAGGAGGCAGTGCTACAGTCCCATCTTATCACCCTGATAGCAAAAATGAAATAACAGCTGAACGTGTTGACGCCTAACTCCAAGTCACCCATGGTAACTCCAGAGATATGCAACATGTAGGTGTATTCAGTGTGAGAGGCTCTCAGGACTAACGTCAACATACTGAGCTGTAGGTAGTTAAGTGATGGACGCCCAAAGCTATCTCCCCCTCCTCCAGTCCACAAGAGTAAGAAACCCTAGTGCTGCCAATGATGAGATCTTGCCAGAGCACAGCAGAACCCAGCAGCGGAGATACAGTCCTAGCTCCATGAGCCCCCTTCACCAGATCTCAGTTTCTGCCTCCCAAACAGAGGAATCGTTTCCCCAAGCATATATTATGTGCTATCTACATTGTCTCCTTTCTCTTCTCAGTCTCTGATCTTCAATTATAATCCACATAGAAGGAAAGATTTTTCAAAAGCATTGCAAAGCAAATATAGGAATCTGAAAAGCACAGCAACATGGTTTGGCCCAGTGGAAAAGGCAAAGATCCCTCACTGTGCATTGGTGCCTGGCAGATAATCTCACTAAAGCAAGATAAACAAGATCATTCGTCTCCATCGTTGGCCCTGAGCTATCCAGAAATGGTTAAAGCACACTGAGTATATTCCGTCAGCGTACTCTGTAAAATATGCACTGCATTTTTTGAAGTTTCCATATTAAGGAGTAAAGTAGAAAAGATATTTGGTGCTTTAAGGGAGATAAATTTCGGAGATTTGTAATAATCACCTCTGGAGAACACAATGACTCTCCTTGAGACCAAATACAAAAGTGGACAGAAAGAGTTCAATGGAATGTTTATTGGACATTTTCCATCACACAAAAACCAAGCCAGGTTCTTAATATGTTTTATTTCTTGTAATTCTTACAACAGCACCATGAGTGCTATAGTGTTCCCAATTTAACGGCTGAGAAACTGAAGCCTCTAAGAGGTTAATCTGCTTGAAAATGGCAGAGATGGGATTCAAACCCAAGCTCTGTGGCCCTAGAAGTCATTTCCTTAATGACTCCATTGCCGCAACAGACTTCCTCTTTAAAAAAAAAGTATCCGGGATCCCTGGGTGGCGCAGCGGTTTGGCGCCTGCCTTTGGCCCAAGGCGCGATCCTGGAGACCCGGGATCGAATCCCACGTCAGGCTCCCGGTGCATGGAGCCTGTTTCTCCCTCTGCCTGTGTCTCTGCCTCTCCTTCTGCCTGTGTCTCTGCCTCTCTCTCTCTGTGTGACTATCATAAATAAATAAAAATTAAAAAAAAAAAAAAACATTTAAAAAAAAGTATCCATCACAGGCAAATTCCAAGATAAACAAGAACTTGTGCGTTTTTGTTAATGGTTTTCACTCCAAATATATTAATGAGGTTTCTAAATATTTTACTCAGAGGTAACTGTACATAGAAGATGGCCAAAAAAAAATGACACTGTTTACAAGCTGTGACATTTTTGCAGTTGCAAACTATTTTATAATTACTTAGGAAAACTATATTAATAGATGATATGTCATAATCATTAATGATATGAAAGGTATTAGATCAACAAACCTATTTCCCTGGCAAGAACAAGATTAAATCCTTGGTGCATTGATTCAATGGTTGATCTTAGCCAAAGATGCTGAATCAAAAATAGTGTAGAGAAGATCTTTATTACCTCCCTTGGAAAACAGCCTACCAAGACCTTTGTTAAAAAAAAAAAAAAAAAAAAAAAAAGAATGGAAGCAAAATTCTAATTCACTGTAGTTTAATTTTTTATATTCCTTCATATTAATTAAAAGATGAGAAATCATGAATGATTTGGGCTCAAAGAGACAGTTACTGGTCATTTTTATGCAAATCCCTGTTCTGTTTACCAGAATAGTATTTCTGTCCTTTTTTCCTTTACAAAACTATAGAGCCCTATAAAATGCAGAGCCACAGAAACTTCTGTGCAGAAACCTGATATTATTCAGTATATTTCCCAAAATTCTTCTAGCTCATCTCATTTTTATACTGCAATATTTCTAATATTCTAGCCCTGGCTTTTGAATGATCAGTATAAATTTGCCAAGCCAGAGCATAGAGTAGCTTTCAACTATGGAGAAACATCAATGAACCAAGCAAATTCATTTCCCATGTGAGTCAAATGTCACAGAATATGGGATGGATTACTGGATTATTAGGTTGAGGTGGTGCGGTGAGGGGGGGTTGGGTGTCACATTACCCAGATCCAAAAGTCCTTTTGAGAAACTTGCTTGATAAGGTAAAAAGCCTTGGCTAAAACAACAGTTCCATTTTCCTGATGCTAGAATAAGTCTACAGTTCAGAAATGTCAGTAATTAACAACGAAATTGGGATGCCTGGGTGGCTCAGCGGTTGAGCATCTGCCTTTGGCTCAGGGCGTGATCCCAGACTCCCGGGTTTGAGTCCCACATTGGGCTCCTAGCATGGAACCTGCTTCTCCCTCTGCCTGTATCTCTGCCTCTCTCTGTGTCTCTCATGAATAAATAAATAGAATCTTTAAATATATATATAAAAAAAAAACAGAATCAACCGTTGGGGACAGCTGAAGTATATGAAAAAGATAGTTGTGTTTGTCACACATAAACTGATTATTTTGGTATTGAATGAATGGTACTATTGGTATAACATAGGATTTTATATTTGATTTTCATTTACAACACATGCGTGCATGCACTACATATTTTAATAGATGATCATGGTACTATTTAAAGCTAATTTTCTAAGCCTCAGATTTAATCTTCGCATTTTTAAGGAAATTATAATGACCGATGAAATCTGAAGCCCCGCAAAGCAGTTTGTTGGTTTGTCATAGGAAGCTGTCTTAGAGCAACACCTAGTGGCTCCTTGGCCTCTTCAAATGAACACTCTGGAATCAGGAAGGTACAGTTTGGTTTTTTTAATGCTTTCTTTTAAGAAATTTTGAATAAGAGGTAGAGGGGATCCCTGGGTGGCTCAGCGGTTTAGCACCTGCCTTTGGTCTAGGGCGTGATCCTGGAGTCCTGGGATCGAATCCCACATCGGGCTCCCTGCATGGAGCCTGCTTCTCCCTCTGTCTGCGTCTCTGCCTCTCTCTCACTCTCTCTCTCTAGGTCTCTCATGAATAAATAAATAAAATCTTAAAAAATAAGAGGTAGATATTTAAGATCATGTACACTCTCTGCTTTTTCACACCTGTTTAAGGTTCTGTTTAATTTCTATTTGGTACAAGTTTCACCCAAAATGCTGAATTTTACCAATCTAGTGATTCTATCACACAGTTAAAAAGAGTGTACTTGGTTGCAGTAACCAAAGAAGCATAGATATTTTGCACAAAGACATTATTCTATGACCAAAAATAACTCCATGAAAAGCTGTTAGTAAAAAGAGGCTAACCATAAATTTCAAATAACATATGTAACTGCTATGGAAAGATTTAGTAAGGTGTTGGGTTTTTTTTTTTTAATCATTGAAAACCATGAGGTTAATTTGAGCCAACATATTTTTAAACATAGATCTTTGGAAATTATTGCACTCATTTTATGTATTTTGCAAGAGAATTCAGAAACAAGCCTTATAATTCTGTGAAAATCTTTTACCCTTCAGAACGTGGTGGTGAGTTCACAATCCTTTTTTGTCAGGTGTGATATTGAAATCCCTTCACCTCTTCCAATAATACAATCACAAATGGGGAAATTCTACCGTAATCATTTGCAGTGTCTGTGGAGGTCTGCAAGATCACAATCTTCAAATTGATTCAAGAAATGTTGACATTTATACCATTCCCTGGTCATGTTATAATCATCGTCAGCAGCATGAATTTGTGAGGTTTTTATTTTATGTTCTTGTCAAAATCTCTGTCGCAGAAATGAGACTGAAAAAAGTTTAATGCTTTATGTGCTCGCTGAGAGATGATAATAACCCCGGCTTCTCTGACCTCATCGGCGTTTCAAAATTTAGTGGCTGGTTAGTTCTCCTCACTCCTTTTGCAGCCTCAGCAGCCTAAGAAGCCAAATGATCAACCAATGGAGATGCAGAGTATGAGAACGGTTGGGAGCATTCTCTCCTGCTAGGAGCCAGGCCTGCAGCCCATCTCTGATCTCTCCTTGGGAAGGGGGGTTATGGTAGGTGTGTAATTTAAACCTATCCTAATGACACTTTCAATAAATGGATGGCAAGCAACACTAGCACTTCTAACAAAAACATCAAAATGTTCAGTGGGCTTCGCAATCAACGTAACTGATGTTAAAACCAGAGGTGTTCAAAAGCAAGTACAAAGCGTGTATCACTAAAATTCACTACAGTACCTAAAAATGTGTGCCCCAGCCGGAACTCTTTTTCCATCTCTCTTCATGTATCGAAGTTGTTTTGTTCAGTTATTGTTTCCCTAAAATATTAATGCCAGAATCACGGATTTAGCATTTGGACAAATAGAGAACCTGGAGAGACTCAGCTTTACTTTAGAATGTTTTGCCGGAAGGCACTACTGACATCATTAAGGGATTCCTATTGGAATAATTTATACTTTTCAACATCATCCTCTTATCTTTAAATAAAGAAAAGGGAAGTTTCTAATCCAAGGATTCTTCTGTCCGGGACTGCAGGCCAGTGCCCTCTGCTGCCTCTCTAAATCTATCTCATTACACCCATTTGGGGGCATCTTTTTAACACTTGTCATAACCCCGATTTCAGGCTAAAAACAGGTGAGTGTATTCCATCAGTCAACCAAAAAACAAAAACAAAAAAATAAATAAATAAAAAATCAATTAAAAACGATTTCAGGAAGTATAACAAAAAAAATTCAAAAGTTTCCATGAATTCCTGTGTTAAGTAGGATGAGTTATTAGTTTAACTACATAAAGACAAAAATCAAGATTTTGTTTTCACAAGTGAAATGTGTCAAATGACATGCTGTAGGTGTCATTTGTGCTGCTGCTGCCTATTTATCTTCTACTTTCAGTAAAGATACATTTGCCTTTATACAAATCTGTTTTTTTAAAGATTTTATTTATTTATTCATGAGAGACACACAGAGAGAGAGAGAGAGAGAGAGGCAGAGACACAGGCAGAGGGAGAAGCAGGCTCCGTGCAGGGAACCCGATGCGGGACTCGATCCCGGGACCCGGGGTCACGCCCTGGGCCCAAGGCAGATGCTCAACCGCTGAGCCACCTGGGCGACCCATATACCAATATATTTTTGAATATAATTAACTGTGACTCAAATATGAAAGCATTTTGATTGTAATGTAAGTCTAATTGGTACATAACGTGAGTTTCCATCTATCTCACTTGCTCGAGACTAGAAATTGTACATTTCTTCCTTAGCATTTTCATTCATGCATACCTCAGCATTTGATTTGTAAGCTTAAAGAATAAGGTGTCAGTACAACTGGAATGTTAATATCCTTATTCTACACAAACTACTTAAAATCAGTGTCAATACTTGGTTACACTACAAGATGATGTTCTAAGATTAATTCTCTATACTCTGGAATAATATGTATATATTGAGAGAACTAAGCCTGCTTAAAAGATCCAAATGAGTTTAGCATTCTGCATTTAGAAAAGCCCTAGTAAAATAGCTGAAAGAAACACCAAATGGTCCTAAAAAAACATCTATTGAATTCATACTCTCCAGGCAATGCTTTCTAAAATGTAGAATTTCATCAGTTCTGAATTGAAAAGATTGATCTGCTTGTCATGTTGAATAGACTCTAAAAGTAGTTTAAGCAACAATTGACCCTGAGCACAGAACCAGCCGAGTCTTCTGGGCTTCGGGCTGAAGGCAGCTCCAGATTTCTAAGATAACTGAAATTGTCTCTGTTGTGAAAAACAGCAAAGCAGCTCACAACATACTGAAATGCTCAAGAGGATTTTCATAATTACAGCTAAGAGAAATGAGATTTACTGGAAGCTGCATTTACATCAGTGGGGCTGTGTCTTTCTTCACAATTCCTTTTGCTTAAAAAAAAATCAATTCCATCCACTTTTCATAATTCTATTTGCTTCTTTATTTTCTTCTGAATCCCAGCCACTAAATTTAAGCCATATTACAAAAGGCAACTGTGATTTGTGTGTGTGTGTGCGATTAATCTATTTCCACTACTGACTTGTAATTTTTGTCAGATATTTCACACTCCACTTATCAAAGAAAGGCATAGGAATATGCTAGAAATCATATGCTTTAGTCACTGATAAAATATACAGGTGAGATTCCAAGGAGAATAACAGGTATAACAATAATGATATAATAATGCAAAACTGCATTCTCTAAATGAAGAATATTCCACATGAGCTATGCAAAAGATGTGAGCTGAATACTAAAATCTACCATCATGATATGCCAATAAATGTCACGTTAAGAACATAAACAACACACCGTTACATTCCTTTATAGTAATAACTCACATTCCTCTTTGCGTGGTCAAGGACCAGTTTCCTCATTCTGGTATTTTAGCTCTTTATGAAGGGATTTACTAGAGAGTTCTCCAGTTGAGCTACCTGGGTGAATGACGGGAGAGAAGGCACCAGGCAGCCCTTGTGGAGCTAACATGCACATCACTGCTGACCTGCTGGCTCCCCTGGTTGGTGTGCAGCAACAGGGGATCCTTCCCTGGATCCTCCTTCAGCTTCTTTGACTCCTGGATCAGGTGTATGGGTTTAACTCCATGACAAAGCCCGGCTTCTGCAGGACCCACTCATCACTAGGGTCACAGGCAACAAGAACAGTCAAAGGATTCCAGCTTATGTTTGTGATCTTCCCTTCCAAACTGCTCACCCTGTGGACTTTGAGCCCCAACATCAGATGTGGAGACAATGGCCTCACAGAAACTGTTTAACCAGTCCCACCATCTTGTCAACCAGTTCCCTGTAACAATGTGTGTGTGTGCATGTGTGTGTGTGTGTGTGTGTATATATTTTATATATATACATTTTATGTATATACATATATACAAAATTTTAGCATTTTATGTATATAAGTTATGTATATATGTATATACATATATGCACATATATACACATACACACACAAACACACATATACAGTATTTATATATAATATCTGGATATATGTTGTATATACACATACAGACTTATATAGTCTGCTGCTGTGGTTAAACCCTGAGTAATACAGAATTTGGTTTTAAAAAACAAGTGTTTGAAAAGCCTTGACCAAATAATAAGTATTTATTGTGGAATATTTTAGTGACATTTAAATCCTGGAATAATTTCATGTTCACACTGAATAGGATTCCTGAGGTTTTCAAGATTGGCTCTTTTCACATTAACTAAGACCCCAGGAGTCATGTTAGAGTCATGATGCAAGGGCTGAAGCATTAATGTTTAAACATATGTGATTTTGAAAAGAAAAGAGGCTTTAGAGAATGCCCAGGCATAGAATAGAAATTACCCCTACCGGGACAGAAACTGACCAGGAGTGGATGGTAGGCCCACCCTTCTGGTAGCTGGTACTGGAGATCAGGTTAAACAAGAAAAATTGCAGTTGACTGAGTCTTTTATTCTGAACTCTCTTAGTGCCTTATATAGTAATTAGGTTGTAAATATTAGAAGATGAAGCAAATGTCACCGTCTCATAAAAAAAGTTACAGAAAACATATAAGAAGATAAATCTACATTTTCAACATACTGCTTTGGATATGAATAATTGTTATTTTTCCTTCAGAGCAGAGCAGATTGGTTCATTTTTATAAGCATCAGTTAAGGACATTGGCTTGTTTCCTACCAAAAGGCAGTAATTTTCCACTAAATCACAATGATGTTTCAGATCCTACCAGCAGCAACCATACTCTTTTCTATACCTGTCATTTTTCTAGGAGTTTATAATTTGGCAGGGATACTTCTGGCATTCCGTTTCTTAAACTCAGTAGCAATTGTTCTTCCACTGTTTTGTAATTTATTTTCAAAAATTAAATTTGCTGAATTTTAGTTTTACACAAGTTAAATAAGAAGCAATTTTATTCAATATGGCTCCAGCCCAGAAAAATTCTGTGTAAACAATATTTTGAGAATTTTGCTGTTCTGATTAAACCATTCCATAAACTAAATTGAGCCAGGCATATTTCAGAGAAAAAAAAAATGTCCTCCTCCCCAAATTTAATTTTCCTTTTTTTGTTTGGAACACATCTTATTGCATCATAGATAAATCTCATTTTAGAATGCATCTAATTCTTAGGCATTCAGCTAGCTGTCCTTTCAAACATCTTTCCATCTTATTCCTTATTAGATTATTATACTATCACAAACTCTTGGTCATACCACTTCAAAATGACTTTCCTACAACCCACCATGCTGCGGTTATCCTGATTAAAAGGATAATATGAGGAATTAAAGTTTATTTGTGACTCTAATGCACTAACAATCAATCAAGTCTGTCTCATTTCTGACCATTTTTATTAGAATTCTAAACCAGTTTGACTATACTGAGGCTGTGTTTATTTTAGATTCTACTTTTTCCACTAGTTAATTTTATTGTAAATATATCGTTCTGACATTTCTGTAATAAAGAATGCTCTACCTGGAGATGCAGTTTATCCAAATTCAAACTAGACCATTGTTCAATCTTGCATTGTTTGGCAGAGCCTCTGCATTATTAAATTGCAGCATCTTTTTCTAACATATTTAGCATTTATGCTGTAAAAGTTCAGATTGTTCCTTTTAAGAAAAAGAAATTATTCTTCAACGCCAGCCAACCACAAAGTAAAACTGCAAAAATTTATTAAAAGGAAAAAGAAAGAAGAAGTGATATTAAAGATAAAGAGGAAATATGAGTCATTATTTAGTTATTTTGATGGGAGGGCACTGGTATCCAAATATCATTAAACCACTAGGAAACACAGCAACCATTAATTCTCAACATTCTCTAGTTTCTTACCTCCTATTTTATTTTTTAATAATAGTTGGGGAACAATTTGATATTTTAAAAGTCTGAGTGAGAAAAACTCAACTTTCCTATTCAGATTTTAATGTACATAGCCACCTAAGGAGAAAAAAATATGGATCTTTTGTTATTAAGGAATGGAATCCTTTTCATGAGGATGGGGAGTGCCATATTTTCACTGTTCCTTAGCCATGTAGGCTTTAGGTAAAAATTCACCCAGAAGATTCCATCTTTTGATTGGAATTCTGGGAATTTACCACGTCTGCACCACCAAAGTGATTTATTTATTTTTTTAAGTTTTTTTTTTTTTTTTTTTTTTATGATAGTCACACACAGAGAGAGAGAGAGAGGCGGAGACACAGGCAGAGGGAGAAGCAGGCTCCATGCACCGGGAGCCCGATGTGGGATTCGATCCCGGGTCTCCAGGATCGCGCCCTGGGCCAAAGGCAGGCGCCAAACCGCTGCGCCACCCAGGGATCCCACCAAAGTGATTTAAATTAGCCTTTCTCCTCTTCAACCTGAGAGTCATCACCTTCACTGATTTGCACACCACAGCCTTAGAGTCCAGTCATTTAGGTGCTCAATATTCTAGATTAAATTAGCATGCTTATTCTAAAAAAAAAAAAAAAAAAAAAAAAAAAAAAAAAAAAAAAAAACTGAAGTCTGAGAAATAAAACCCAAACGACATCAAATAATAATATCCTACATGCCAGGCACTTTGAAGAATGCAGTAATATAGAAGACATATTCATTGCCTTCACTCTAAATTTAAGGAAATAGGACACAGACATTTTTCAACTTTGGCTCTACTAGCAATTGGAACATAGTAGACTTTGCTTCCATAATTGTAAGAACAAAAGAAAAGATAATTACCATAGAAAAACCAAATAGCACTGTGGAAAATAAGCAATGAAGAAATTCAAAGAATAGAGATAGCAAATTGGCTTGTGATAATTAAGAAAGGCTTAATAGCAGTGAAGCTTGAATTTATGAATGTGGTAAAACTGAGATTAGTAGAAAAGGATGAACAGGGTTTTCTAGGAAGATGGAAAGACATGGCAATAGGGAGCCCCAAAATTTCAGTGGTATAAAACCACTGTATTTATTTCCTGCTCGTGTAACAGTTCAATGAAGATATTCCTGGTTGATGTCTTTCTCCACACATAATTCAGGTATGTAGGGTCATTTTATCTTGGAGTCTCATTGTCCCCCAAAGCTTCAGAGTCTTTTTATCCAGCCAACAGATGGGAAGAGAGAGTCAGGAGAAGATCCACCCACTTCTCAAGTACCTTGGCATGAAACAGACATACACCACTTCTGCTCACACGGCACTGGTAAATACTAGATAATGGCCATACCTGGATTTAAGCAGACACTGGGAAATGTAGCTCCTGCCTAGATTGTCACTTCTCAGTGACAACTCTAGGCTTTAAAGGAGAAAAATGCATTTTGATGGACTGCTCTCTATCTCTGTCGCACCAAGCCTGCCAAGAAGGTACAGAAGGTGAAATGTTCATTTTTTGCAGTCACCCAAACGTGAGAGTTTCTTAAAGGCACTACAACAGGCTGGAATGTATACAGAGCTGGGGAAGATTCTAAGGCAGAGAATGAAATAATCAAAGCAGCATTCAAAAAAAAAAAAAAAAAACAGGCTACAGTATCCAGCAGGACTGCAAGTAGAATAAATATTTTCCAGAACAGACAACGAAGCTGGCAAAGGGTATAGAAAACCTGGGTAAGGATTTGATGTGTACTCCTAAGTAAGAAATGAAGTTGATGCATGAATAGAATGGGGGATGGAGGATGGAAAGGAGGAAAAGAAAGAGGGAAATGAAAGAAAATATTGAGCGTTCAAGCTTATTTGGTAGTACCCCTAACAACAAGTAGGAAGTAATTTTAGAGAGAAGATGAGTCCAGGAACATGTTCAAAAGCTCCATGGGGGCATCTACATGGAGCTGTCTAACTGGTAGTCAGTCACACAGGGCAAGGTGAAGATAAGAAAGGGTCAGAAGAGGCCTCTTTCCTGACTCTCACCACTGTGCAATTTTTCCCAGACTACTATAGTATCTACAAGAAGCAAATGAACTATTCTGTGACATGGCAAATCCATTCTTTTTGCCCGTCTACACAATCGATACCAATCGCCACAGCCAAATTGATCTGGCTGCAACTCACATCAATTCTTAGAAGACTGAAAGGAATGGATTGGCCGCGCCATAGGCCAGCCATTTTACATCCTCGGACATGCCCTATTCAGCCTGAAGAGTTATTAGGCCAATGGAGGAGGAATCCAAGGTCCTCATTCTGTTCATTTTTTCAAGATCTGATGTCACATTTATTTTTTTTTTAGATTTCTCATCTGCCTAAGTAATTTTGATGTGAAAACTAAGAATCAATTTGTTTCCATTTTTTTTAAGTCAAACCAATGACATATGGTCATTCTGTACACGCAAAGCCCTGTCTTGGATAAAGAAAAGTTTCTTAAGCAGAAGATACTCTGACAGAGAAAAAAAGCATACCAATACACAATTAATTTGCAGCCCCATACATGCCCCTTTCAATCCTATTAGAGAGAAGAAAGTAATGTAATGAGTATGTCCTCTGCAGTAGGTGCTGCTCTAATGTAGTTGATGCACTCTGCATTTCAGATTAGCCCAGCATAAGTATTATATCTCCATTTTAAAGGAGCTTAATAATTTACCCAAAGTGATAGACCTAGTAAAGTGACAGAGGTGGCAATTAAAACTTTGGTATGACCCAAAGCTGAGTGTACTATAACACTACAAAGCCTCTCCTGTGGTTCTAATCAGGCCCGTTTAAACAGCCAGGTAAAGGGCCAACTCCTGTTGCCATATGACCAAAATACTCGAACCAGCATCCTGCACTCCTGTAAATCTGACACAGAGAATCAATTCAATGGTTAAGAACAGCAAACATCTTCCCAGACATGTATTCATGCTAAGGTGGAACTGAATGATTATTCTGAACCCTGACTATAGTGAAGGACAAGGAAGCAAATTCCAGTTTACTCCTGGTTCATCAGTTTTACGTGTGAAGCAGCCTTGAATTTGCCAAATGTAGTAAGATGTGTCCTTGACAAGGCAGAAAAATATACGGTCATGTACTTAAGAAAGCAAATCTGCTGGGAGGTCCGGGTCAGTCTGTGGCCCATAAACACATTTCTCTATGCTTCTCTGTGGACGAGCTGAAGCCCAGAGAGCCTAGCAGAGCCCAGCAGGGTGGTGTCCCCAAGGCTGAACAGGATACTGCAGTGTTTCCAGGATTGCCTCTGGTAGGCGTGGCATGTGTCCTCCAAATGCAATTACTTGAGGAGAGTGCCAAGTCGGGAGTGGCTAGCCAGTTGGGAATATGATTGCCCATCCAAATGGGGTTTAGGCAAAGAGGTTCCAGATCTAAAGTCAATGTAGACAGAGATTAAGGAAAAGCTGAAGGAAGAGGAGGTGTGAGGCAGAGCCAAGAGGCAATGAAGGCTGTGTTGTTTTTATCTAGTGTCACAGCAGAGCCAAAGAGGATTTGAAAGGCTGGCCATGGAGCAAAAACGTATTTTACCTTGCAAGCTGAAATATCCACAGGCTGTGAAAGATCAAGAAAAATAAAAAGAATATTGTTATTGCAAGGGCATCACAGAGAGAAGCACCATTTCAGAATCACCTCTGAAACCAATAACAGAATGAGCTCCATCAGCTTCTCTCTAAGCCTTTGCTGTGCTCCCTCCCCCCACACGTACTCCAGGTCAAGTTGCAGATCATTTCTTTCCTAAAACTCACTAGAATGTGTGCCCTTTCTTTGTATTACGTTTCCTCAACGCTATAAAATAAACTGTACTATGGAGTGTTTTAATTTCCTATCGTCTTCGGAAAATCATGCTAATAAGACATTTAGTGAAAAGAGTAGTTGCCCAGTAAGTGGCAATAATCTTTTACGAGTGCCGCTGTGAAAACTATGAACAAATGTGTTGACCTTGAAAGTTCCAATCTTACCGTGAGCGCAAGAACAATGACACAAATATTCATTTAGATGAATGCTTACCACGCTTGGCCTTATCATTCCGAGCTACCCACATTTCAATTTCCTAGTTATACTCAGAAACTATGGTTTGTGATGGAAAGCAAAAGGATACTGTTGCCATGGTAGCAAAAACATTTTTTTTTTCCTCCCTCAAAAATAGTGTATCAGAGACCAGGGGGAAAAAAATAATACTAACTGCACTTGCAGAAAAAAATTAAATTTAAATACAAGTTCTTACAATTGCATCAACTGCTGTTTACATATCGTCCCATCTTCATGTGTAAGGATGCCTCGCCATGGGCTTACTAGTGGAAGTACAGGTTACATTTTTCTCTTTGAGCAGGTTGTCTGACACACAGAATACGTCGTTTAAAACCCATGAGTGAATAAAAGAATCTAGATTTACAGTTATACAAAATGGTATCCAAAATAAGTGTTTAAAAACTGCCTTAGATTATTAATACAGCTAATAAAAAAAAACAAGTAACTACACCCATAACAACAAAAAACAATGCTTGTTATCCTTTTGAATTCCTTTGCTTGTCACTCAAATGGGATATTACCTTTTTAGGGACTGGCAGAATAACTCAAACTAATGTAGCAACCTGTGCTGCTCATATTCCCTAATGCAAGTCATTTTCGTGATATTACTTGTGCAGATATGACACTGGCTTCCTGCAAAATAAAATCCCTGATATTTTCCTGTATTCAGTGAGCTGTTGACATTTTTTAATAAGAGAACACAACACTAATGCAGCTGTCTTAATTCTGTGAATTACTTTCCCGCCAAATTCAGTGGAGCACTGATGTCACACACCGGCAATCCGTTAGAATCAGTCACCTCTCCAGCTGTTGTTACAGCTCCTGCATGTCCCATCCTCAGCGTATTTTCTCTTTTATGTACTAAGATGAATGTCAGTGTCAGGTCTTTAGAGGAGCTGGATCTTTTCACTGCATATTCGAAAACATGTTCTTACTTCTTATTTCTACTCCATGACAGAAATTCTAATTCAGAAATGTTCCTTTTTCACAGATGCCCTTGAGGAAAATCAACCCAAGACATGTTCTAACATGATTATTCCTTGTAAATAGTCATACCTAAATGTACTGATATCAGGTACTTCTCCTAATTGCATTGTTTACTCCTCCCGTGTTTCTTTTGTGGACGTATTTATTGAGGTTTGTTTAGAAATTAATCTATTCTCAGACTTTATCCCAAAGTCAGTTAATACTCTGAGACACATCTCTCAAATAAACATCTACTGAACAAAGAATGAACGAACCGGTTACTGTATTACAGGGACCAATTATGTTTTTACTCCTTCCTGGGAGAAATAAAAAGCCCTGCCATTATAGCTCAGTTTGACTGTGGGGAAATTTTTCTGTTTGGTCAATATTTTTGTTAGGCACCAGCACGGTGTGCATCACTGTCTTTTCCTCTGTGGTTTAGAAGACAGAATTTCAGAGTACAGAGAAACCAGAAGTACAGAGAAATGGTCTTAAGAGAATAGACTTATCAGGTCTACCCCAAGCCCCTTACACCTCCCTGCCCCGCCCCCCCAACAACAACAACAAAAAGCAGTATTTTGGTTCTTTGAGGAATAGTCACAGTAAAAGGAGATCTGTTTCCTTGAGCTAAGTTGAAACTGGAGGCAGAGGTGAAATTAAGTGCCCCCTCCTATAGCAGGGAGCTTGCTCAACATGATACGAATCAGGGTTTCCCAGAGTAACATAGATAAACCACGTCTCTAATGTTGGAGCTGTCTTTTGAAAGCCATTTTCTGCTCTCCCCCCATCTTTATGATGTATAAATTCACTGTTGGTAATTGTACTTTGGAGCATGAATTTAAAGACTGTGCTTTAGCCAGAGCCTAAAAGCAGCGTAGGCTCCGAGCCATTCCATCTTTGGCTTCATCAGTGAATGCTGTCAATAGATATGCCAAAAATGATGCAAATAGTTTGAAACAGTGGGCTACTCTATCCTTCTTCTATTAGTCCCTTCCCAGTACTCACATTGATTATTTTTAATGTCTCTTAGAGAATACATTAGACCGAACTGGGTACCAGTTGCTGTTAAGGTATCTTTAAATAGGAAGAATTATTTCTCCTGGAATTGTAGGGGCTGAGAATAAATTATCAAGACTAAAAAGTGCCCAGGAAGTCAGTCCTGTAGAAAATAATTACACAATGTTTTCCGAGACTAAAAGGGTATGCATTCTCACAAAGACCAAATTGCCAAATCTCACCATAACCTGCTTCTATATTAAACTACAACAGGGGTGAATCAGTTTAGTTTTGAAAATAACCACTGTTCCTAAGCACTCATAATGAGTTAGAAGTTCATGTCATGAACAAAAGAGATGAGTCTGAAGCAGAACTAAGGGCTAGGAAGATTCAGATGTCCGATCCAGTGCCTCCTTCCACAACGAGTACGACATCTCAGTTTTAGCTCTCGGTGAAAATATGAGGATGATATGACACCAGCTGATCAGGTAACAGTCCTATCGAGAACAGCCAGTAATTCAACAGGTAAAAATGTGGCCATCCATAAGCCAACTTGGAAGACAAGTACTGACATTAACCTTCCAAGGCTGACCTAGGTTACCTGTGATTCTCACCTTCTCCCCTAGTGTTTGCCACATGAGGTGTCAAATGCCCTCGCTCCCTTTTTCTCATCCTCTCTTCCATTGCTTCTTCTCTGCATAACTGCCTTTCCTCAAGAAAGTCTCATATTTTCTTTCTTCCTTTCTCTACCTACACTGTATAAAACCATTCGACTTTCTGGAAAAGTGTTTTGCTTTCTTTACCCCAACCCCATTTGCTCACCTCTCACTCCTCAAATTTCTGTATTCAGTTTTTCCCTTACCCTGACACTTCTCAACAACTGCTATCAATCGATGTAACAATATCTAAATCCAATGGCTTCTTCTTGGATATCTTACCAGACCTCTATGTAGAATCTTACATTTTTTTTAATGATAGACAAAGAGAGAGCGAGAGAGAGAGAGAGAGGGAGAGGCAGAAGACACAGGCAGAGGGAGAAGCAGGCTTCATGCCGGGAGCCCGACGTGGGACTCGATCCCGGGACTCCAGGATTGCACCCTGGGCCAAAGGCGGGCGCCAAACCACCGAGCCACCCTGGGATCCCGAATCTTACATTTCTTTTCTGGAAACTCTATTTTTTATTTTCTGCAGTATTCCAAACATTGTCCTCCTACATCTCTGAACTTCTCCATTTCATTTCCAGGTAATTTTCTGCCAATTCCTGAAATATTGGTATTCCGTGGGTACCACCCTTAATCTTTTCTCCTCACTTTACATCCTTTCTTAATGCATCACTGTATTAAGTAATATCATCTGTTTCAATCAATACTGATGACTTCAGGTAAGTATATCGATAGCCTGAGTTTCTAATACATTGCAAAAATTACTGGAACTGTGGAAATAGCCACGTGAGTGTCATGCAGATACTTTGGACCTAGTAGATCCCAACTAAACTCATTATTCTGCTACCCTAACTTGCTTCTTTTCTGTACCGTACCTTTTCATCACTATCTCTCCAGCTGCCAAAGCTGGAACTCTCAGTTTAATCCTTGAATCCCTTCTTCAATTTATATATTCAATAATTGCCAGTTACAGAAACTAAAGGCAGGCATTTAGAAACTTATATAGCACTTTGACACTGTTGCAGCATCCAGCACTTAATTTTTCTAGTAATTTATTTTTATCATATTTTTTATGGTGATCTACTTAGGTTACACATTCTTGAAAAAAGAAAAAAAAAGAAACTGGCACTTCGGCATAGATCATTTGAAAAGTGCTGATGTAAACCCTTTAGGCCATCTTAACCTGATGTCCTTGAGAATGCCAATCGAAACCATGGACACTCTCTCCAGAAAATAATTTCCATATACATTACAGTATAAAATTATGCATATAATATAGATGGGGCCATTTATAGCCTCTTCAGAGTTTTAGGGATTCCAAATTCAGAAACCTTAATCCAAATCGACAAAGTCTGGAACTGCCTTGTCAATAGCCTCCTCTCTTTATTTACTGTGATAAACATTCCATGTAAGCATTAATATCCTGGCTCTTATAGCAAAATTCAGCACACAAGAATTCAGCATACAATTACTGAGCTCAGAACCAAAGACTGGGCCTATTGAGCAAGTGTCATGAGGATCTTATATGATTTAACAATTTCTTCAGAACAAATGCAACAGTTAACTCCTTAATGATGGAAGAGTTGTGCCATAAACTAACTATTCTTTATGTGGATTATAAAGCTTTAAGACTCAGACTCACAGATTACAGAAGGGCTAGCACAGAGATATGATAGATGCTAGGGAACTGGGCAATCAATCTCTGCAAATCCCATTCTCTGACATCTGTCTGTTTATCTTTATATATCTGACCTCACTCCAAATAAGGATGTCAGGCAGCTCATAAAAACATGTAAAATCCGGTAGGATTTTTTAAAATAAGTATGTTGTTTAAACAGAGGGAAAGGAAAATAAAGTTAGAAAGAACATGTGCTCTATGAGGGTAGAGGCCACAGCTACTTTGTCCTCCACCATACCTCAACACCTATATCATTGCAGGTGGTAGATACTCAAGATAAAGGTAAGGGTGGCATTGGTACATAGGTGGCATATATGGTTGATGGAAGACTGCATCTTTTTTAGGTTATTTGCTACCAAAGCAAAAAGATAATCATGTTTGACTAAAATGTACTTTGTCCATAGGTAGGAATTTTCGGGGCCTCAGGGAAGTCACTTCTTTTCTCCTGCAGAGCACTCTAAAGAGGGTTCTGCATCCTGTGGTAAACTCCCTATAACCAAGGACAAGAAATATGATATCCAGACCAGACAACTGCTTCTTACAATGTCCCTTAGGTCAAGCTGAGTATATACTATCAAAGCAAAAAATATCAGGTTCAGTGAACCTGATTCCAAAGGGACCAAAGACATGCCTTCTGGTACAATCTCCTTAATGGTTTGGTTTAATCAAGATATAAGATTTGGACATATAGTACAGCTGTTCATAAATGAAGGCCCACCACCTATTTTCAGAAAGAAAAATTTCTAGAACACAGCCACGCCCATTTGTTGACCTATTGTCTGTGGCTTTTTACAAGAGTTGAGCAGAGTTCCATAGTTGCAACACAGACTGGCTCTAAAATATTGACTATCTGGCTCTTTACAGGAAAAGTTTACAGGAAAACAAAGTCAGCACTTTGTTTAGCAGAATAGATGAACTTCTACCGCTAGTTCTCTACAACTGAGTTTGGGAAGCCCAGAGTTCAAAGTCATATTTTCAAGAAGTATTTGCAAAACATGTACTACCAGATATATTTTAGGGCAGATCTGTATGATGTGATGACAGCTAGGTGGAAAGGTAGTGCTGATAACCTCTGCCTCAGCCTAGCCACTGGACTTTATCCTTTTGCTCTATGTATATCCCCTGAATAAACTTGTAGTTAAAAGCATTACATGCGTGATTAACTCTCCCAATTAAATGACTAGTCCATATTTTTCTCTTCCATTCCAAAATTAAACCCAAGTAACCAATGGATCTGAAGATGTAGAATATAAGACTTTACAGAGAAATGGAGTCCAACAGAGGAGAATGTAAATAGTTCTGACAAGAAGAACTTGTGGTGATTAATTGGATGTGTCACTAGAGCTCTGTGATTTACTAAACATGGACTGGACTTCACAGAGTCAAGGTAAACACAAACAAAGCCTGAAATTGTTGATATTTTTCTAACAGTTTGCATTGGTTAGGCTTACACATAAACTCAAACGTCTCCACAGCTCAACATAAGAATTTATTTCTAGGGGATCCCTGGGTGGCCCAGTGGTTTAGCCCCCACCTCAGCCCAGGGTGTGATCCTGGAGACCTGGGATCAAGTCCCACATTGGGCTCCCTGCATGGGAGCTTCTCCCTCTGCCTGTGTCTCTGCCTCTCTCTCTCTCTCTCTCTCCTTCTCTCTTTTTCTCTCTCTTTCTCATGAATAAATTTTTTTTAAAATCTTAAAAAAAAAAGAATTTATTTCTACCCACTACCCAATACAGATGTTCTTGGCCAGCAAGCAGCATTCCTCCTTGTAGTGATTTATGGGCCAGGCTCCCTCCACAAGTACAGAGGTACATGCCCAAGAGGTTCCCTGGGTTGGGACAGGAAATGGCCCATATACTTGTACACATGGCCACACCCACTGCAAGGGAGTCTGCAAAGTACAGTCTGGATCGACTGTAGATAGACTGTAGATAGCTAGCCAAGCTTTTCCATACCCACTATCAAAATGTAAAACCCGATTCAAACTTACTCTTCTGATCTGAAAGATACAAGCAATTATCCTAAAAACCAATATCATCTCCAGAAAGCATACAAATATTACATGTAAGCAGCAGCTTTATGCTACTGACTCTAGACGTTTCACCCCAAAATGTTGCCATACATACGCTGACCCCATCTCCCAACTGGACAACTCAGAATGTGCTCTTAGCTGCCCTCTTACATATTTTATACCTGGCATTATATTTAAATGCAGTATTTATCTCAGCAAATTCTAGCAACGCTGTTAGATACGCCACTAGTGAATCACTGAAAAACTACGATCCCCAACAATTAAGGCCTAAGGTCACTGCAACTATCTCTTTTTTGCTGTCCAAGACTCACAGACCCTGCCAGCTTAATAGAGATGCTCTTTGCTCTGGCCCTTGTGCTCTTCATAATTAATCGATGTTTAATGCCTCAACAAGGTCCTAAGCTGATTACCACAGCCTTATCTTCTAGTGTCAGACTATCTGTTTATTTCAGCTGAACAAAATGCTTAGACTGCTCCAGTGGACCTGAGCCAGGCCTGCCGTAGGCCCAAAGATGCAGTAAGAAACAGGACATGAAAGTATATCACTGTGGCATGGCCAGGATTGCTTTGTATGGTGGTGGGTAGACCCTGGCATGTGATTTCTACTGGTCTAACAGCATAAAAACTATGTCCACTGGTATGGCCCTCTCTGACCCAGAAGATTTTGCTTTCTATGAGGACACCACTGACCACTGAATTTGGGACTCATCTCCAAAAGGAAATAAGGAGGCATCTGATTCAAACCTACTCATTTCCCTCTGTCCTATCTCATATAGCCTTTGTTTATTTGCTTTTCAATAAAAAAAATCAAAGTAGAGGTCATTTAAACCTAAGTCTACCTTGTTGTTCTCACCAACCTTCTAACCCAGCCCCAATTTTGGGGATCTGGTCTAGCTCCGATCGCTCATATACTTAGCTCTGTCTTCTCTCACAAGCTTTTGACACTTATCATCATCAACCTGCTAGATTTTTTTCAGTGGGATGTCCCACACATGTCATGCTTAGCTCAACACTTCTGCCCCATGTTACTCACTACTCTAACTTAATTTAATCATGTGGGGGTGGGTTTTTTTTTTTTTTTTTTTTAGTTTTTTTATTTGTTTTTAGTAACCCAGTCTTAGGAGAAGAGTCATGTTTTACTCCTCTCTGTCCTTGGTCCCCTAAAATTCTAGCAGCCGTCAAGCCATACTAGTCTGTTTCCCAGAGTGCTAAATTGCAAACAGCTGAATCAACTCTGATTCATTTAAGCAGAATCAAAGTTCATTGAGTGATGTTGGCTAACTCACAGAATGCTCAGAATGCCGGAGAATGAGACCAGAGAGCCAGAAACAATGCCCCAAACTGTGCTACTGCACCTACCCTAGCGGGATGCAACCACCACCCTCTCAAGGCACATGGCAATAGCTCATGTCACAGACTCCAAGAGTGCTGGGCCTGGACCCTGCTTGCACAAACTGCTGCTTCTGTCTGATGTATCTGGGAAATGGGCACAAATCACTCTCTTAGTTCCACGCCTGTCACCATCACTCTTACCGGAAAGGATCTGCAGGATCCTCATCTCTTTATGTCACTGATGTTCAGCCTCATGTCTTATGTGAATGGATCTGATTGGTGGCGCTCACGTCCCACGTCTGAGCCACAAGGAACACTGGAAATTTGAGAAAGAGATTCAGATTCTAGATGTCTGGGACAGGCACTAGGTATCCAGCTTCCATTCTCACCTCCTTTCATCTTCTCACCTTCACTTTCTTAGAAGCCCTAGAGGAACTCGGTTCTGACAGATAAAATGACAGCAGTGTGGTCTCTTTTGCCTTATTGTCCTTTTTACCTGCATGTGAGCCTGGTTCCTTGTAGCGCACTGGTCACGTGTATGTCATTCAGTCATCTCAATTCTGAATAACACAGAATCTGGTGAGTGAAAGTGAGAATTATGAAATTGGCTCACTGAGAACTGGGAAGCTGCTGGCCTTTAAAATGCGCTGGTGAGACATTTGGTCACACTAGTCACCTGCTGGATGCAGAATTCACAGCAGGCAGCAGCCAAGATGGTGTTAGAAGAGATGGAGGAAATTCTCCATCAGGTTGGCATTGGCTGACTCCTTCCTATTTTCAGCCACGTCCTGAAAGGGAGGGTGAACCAGAGTAAGGCCACCAGTCTGTAAATATAAATGGAAGGAATTACCACTTGGTTGAAGGAGGGGCTTCCCGCCTGACGCCTGCAATCTAACTCCATCGGGAGTCCCATGATGCCAAGTCCTGCATGTGTGAAAAAAAGCAAAATCTTCTACACCCTGAACTGTACTTATTATAAGCAATGGCTGGAAGGGGGTGAGTCTCAGTAGTAAAAACTGCGGCACCAAACTTTCTCCAGCATCACAAAAGATGGTGTAACTGGGGGACTCCTGGGTGGCTCAGCGGTTGAGCACCTGCTTTTGGCCCAGGGCGTGGTCCTGGAGTCCCAGGATCGAGTCCCACATCGGGCTCCCTGCAGGGAGCCTGCTTCTCCCTCTGCCTATGTCTCTGCCTCTCTCTCTCTCTCCCTCTCTGTGTCTCTCATAAATAAAGAAATAAAATCTTAAAAAAAAAAAAAAGATGATGTAACTGGAAGTGAGAAGGACCTTGATCCCTTTACTGCATTGTTAAAGTACTACACTGCCTTGCACTCTAGACCTCCAGGCTTCTAACGGCATGAGGTAAGTAAGCCCCTATTTGGCTGATGTTGATCGTTTAGAGTTAATAATCCTACTGACATGGGCCAATCAGAATGACAAATGTACATAAACCATCCTATGAAGCATCTCTCACACACAATATTCCATTCTATTCCAGATACTTTGCCCTGAACTCTGGGTTTATGCAATAGGCTCGGCACTAACCTACCAATTCCCCTGCCCTCTCCCTTCAGCCCCATAAACTACACTGTAGCTACACTGTAGCTGTGGCTGTAGCAGATCCTCAGCCTCAGACCCGCAGTAGTTAATGGTTGTTGCAGAGGGAACATAAATAAGCAAAAACAGCTCTGGCCAAAGAATCAGAAAAATGCATCAGCCCCCATTCAGCAGGTTCCACTGCATGAACTCAAACAACTCTGGTAATATTTCTGAACTTTAGGGGTTTTAAATCTGGAAGAATAATCTATTTATTCTTACTTATAGAAGATATGTGTGAAAGTCCTCTCAGAATTATAAAACACTATAAAGAGTATTATTTTGGATATTCCTGTAAAATGTTACATAGACAACCACATTAGGTTGACACATAAAATAGCAGTGATTTAGAAAACATTCTCATCTTCATAACTCCACTAACAGGTAGAAAATTCAAGAGTATTGAAAGACATTAGAAACATAATTATCATTTAATTTTCAATGTTAGGAAATGACCAGAAGAGAGTAGTTCAGGAGGCAGAAATAACTATCTGCTACTTATAGTGTCACAAAATAATATTTACTCTATAATTATACGGTCAATATTTACTTGGTGATTACATAGCTTTTCACATGGTTGCTTGAACCCAATAAAATAAAGGAAAAGCAGTTATCTTGATTTTCCTGGGGGACAGATTGGACAAAGATAAATTTTCTTGAAGGTTTTCCTTATTGGTTTATTTAACCCTGAAAATTGCTAATATTTTGAAACCGTAAGTAGCTTTTGTGGTACACGCTTTCATTTGTGAACTTCAAATTTCAAAATCAATCCCCGGTAGGAAAGGGCTACCCTTTTGTCCGAAATCCTCTCCTACCCTCTGCACTCCCAACATATAGGGCAGTATTTTTCAAGACAAATAATATTGCTTGCATTTTTGAGCTTGTCACATAATGCAATTGAGGATAAAGACCAAAGTATTTGAGGCTACCTCCAAATCCCAAATCTTAAAATTCTGGAAAGATTACTAATATATATTTGTGGTTCTTTAAAACTATCCATCTTACAGATCGTGAAGAAAGATGCTTTAAAATCCTCTGTGTTTTTGTTTTTCAGCTTTGCATTGTAAAACAGCCCCTGTGAATTCCCTAGAGGTTTATTAAGGTATGCTAGGACCATCATGTACTTTCAAAAGATGAAAAGTGTCTGCCTCGTGTGAAAACCAAGTTGCTTCAGAAAAGCACCTCAGGATCCAACATTTTTCCAATCTCAAATGTGCCACCATGCCTGACTTACGGCAGATTTATTGTTTCACAGGTACAGTGAAATTTACTAGTCTTGTATTTAGGGAACCATCTGCTCAACTAAAGGCACTTAAGAATATTTTAGAACTGAGGCAACTAAATTTGAATAAACAAAATTGAAAGAAAACTATTCAAGGGAGAGAGGTTCAGACAGGAAGGATGAATACTATAAAGCTTCTATGTATCTATGTACATGAAAACCCAGCTTCTATGCTCGGTAGACTTGAATATGAAGGGCAAAAAGATTTAATTGGTTGAGTTTAATTTGGAATACTATTGGATATTGCTGTACTTAATGACTCTACATATTTCATGATCACCCTGTTTCTACTTATGAGATAGGCAGGGTAAAACAATTAAGTATTGGTTGAGAATTACAACCTAACGGCATGTATGATGCCATTTTTATTGTTGAAATAAGAGCAATAATAGCAATGCTCATGGCCAATAACAGCATTTCTTTCATATTAAAAAGAGCAAATTAGTATCAGTTTCAGAACTATTTATGTGTTTCAGTGTTACTTACTGAAGTTATGTGCTTTAAAAGGCTGAAAAGTTGTTCCTAGACCAATCCCTTATCACAATGAACAGAGCAAAATTAAAGATAGCAATGTACAAGTTAAATCCCTCTAATCCTTTTATTACTTATACTCCATGTATTTCCCCAAAAGGAAATAAGGTCAAGTAAGGAAAGCGGTGTGTGTGTGTACACATGTGTGCACATACAGGTGCAAATGTGTGGTGAGGGGGGGAGAAGGGAAATGATGAAAGAGGGTATGTAGTTGTGCCTGTGAATTGACCATAAGGAAACAATTATGGCTTTTTTTGCAAAAAAGTTTTAAAAAGCAGAAATATTTTCAGAGCTTTATTTTATTAATAACTTCTACAACATACAAGTTTGTTATCAAAGGAATGAAGCATCTAGCACAAACTCTGGCACACAGTATGCTCAATATTAACTAGTTAATTCACTCACTCCTTCAACAAAAATTTAGTGGACACCTACTATGGACCAGATACTGTCCTGCTAAATAGGAATCTGAAATCTGAATAAATTTGTCACAGGAATTTTTAGTTCATAACAGCCAAAATATGGAAAAGGCCCAGATGTCCATCAACAGATGAATAAAGAAGATGTGGGAGATATAGGTATATATTATATATAATATATATCTGGTATCACATATTGTATATTACACAATACACATATATTACATGATATATATTATATACAACGGAATATTACTCAACCATCAAAATGAATGAAATCTTGCTATTTGCAATGATGTCGATGGAACTATAGGGTATTCTGCCAAGGGAAATAATCAGAGAAAGACAAATACCATATGATTTCACTCACATGTGAAATTTAAGAAACAAAACAGATGAACATAAGGGAATGAAAGGAAAAATAAAATAAGATGAAAATTCCATTCAGAAAGAAGCAAACCATAAGAGACCCTGAACTCTAGGAAACAAACTGAGGGTTACTAGAGGGGTGATGGGTGGGGGGATGGGGTAATTGGGTGATAAGCATTAAGGAGGGCATCTGGTGTGATTGAGCACTGGGTGTTATATGCAACTGAAGAATCACTACAGTCTACGCCTGAAACTAATAATACAGTATATGTTAACTACATTGAATTTAAATAAAGAATTAAAAACAAAACAAAAAATAAGCAACAGAAATGGAGGTGTGATTTGAAGGCTTCCTTACCCAAAATATCTTTCCCACCTTGTTAGGAGGTACGTGAAACCTGAAATTCTATTATAAGAGATTCAGTTTTTTGGAATAGAAATTATGTTCTTCAAGCATTCTTTGTGATGCTTCTATTATAGTGCTTCTCATACACAGTTTATTTTCTTTACTTGATATGAGCACACTTGGCTTCCTACTCCATTACCCCAGCACCTAGCACAATGTCAAGCACATAAAAAAACACACAAATGTTTATATAGCAAATGAATAAATATGCAATTCCAAAGGGTGCAACTCTTTACCAAATGGCGAGGATCTGCCCACAGACTGCCCAGACAATATGGATATTATTTAGACTGACACATCCTTGTCCTAATGAACAGCTATGAATGTACCTGCCAGCAGCATCGAACTGCCTTCAGGAAGGAGCATTAGATCTGCTCAGGCACTCAAACAAATTTGTCATTAAAGCCCTAGAGTCTGACAATACAAAGCATGAAAAATATTACCTTTTCCTGGAGAAGTTGAGGGCAGGCATTATCAATCATCTACTTCCACTATAAAACAATCATCATACAACTCACTGTGAACTTTCATGGGCCCCAGGAAGTTTAGCTACCAAATGCACCCCGACCACTAAATCAATTCACCTATGAAATGAAATAGTATGTTCAGATGGCCTTTGTCTTAGACAAGACAAAGAAAGAAAGAGCTAAAGAGTCCAAAACATATCATCAATCTCCTTGTTTAGTGAAAATTACAGCATCTAATTAAAAGGGATTTTTTTTACTCTAGATTCTAAAACCAATTAAAGAGCATTCATTATTCAATTAAATTTATTCAATTAAATTTAGCAAAAAAAATGAGTGCCTACTGGGTGCCACAGGGATAAAAATAAAATTAAGACTTTCCGTAATAAATGATCTAAAAAGAGTTATTTTCCACTGTTGTGAGTGGCAATTCAGGAAAACAGAAGTTTGAGAACCTCAGGTCTCATAGAGAAAAGAAGACAAATCCACAAGAAACGGTTAAGTGAGATAAAAATAAAGTGTCATAAGAGAATTGTCAACCATATTCAGTATCAGTTGTCTCTCTTTAGGCTACTCTCTGATATTTTTAAATACATTTAAGGAGAGGAGTAAGAATTATTATTTTATTCAAAAGAAAATACACATGCAAATGATAAAGGCTTAAAACAAAACCCCTGGCTGCCCCACTCCCTGGTCTCCCACACCACAGGGCAGCAGCTTTCAATTCGTCAGGCACTTTACACTACTGATCTCCCTCTTTCTTAATAATCATGCTAACCTGTGCCCTGGTTTACACAACATGTATTAATTCTCTTTGTGGTTAATGAGGATTGAGCTCTTTACCCCACTACCACATTTTCCTCTCCAAATTATGCCAGCATAATTATTTCATAACATTTTGTAAAGTCAGTCATCAGTGTTCATTGCTGAACAATATTAGACAGATGTCTTATGATTCTATTTCCTCTTTCATACAACTCTGTTTTTTTCTTAACCACAAAATTATCTTTTTTTTTCATTTACTTAGTTTTCACTGTCTCTATCTCTAATCTTCCCCAAATAAAAAAAAAAAAAAAAAATCTTCCCCAAATATTTATCTAGGAAGGTGTCTCTGAATTTTATTTTCCATATGGTTCATTGCATAGTTAATTTGGTCTCTCATATTAGATTGCATGTCGTTTCTATTCTTCTCTCCCATCCCCTACCCAAATATTGTCTTTCTGCTTTCTGGACTCCTCTATCTTCCTGCTCCAGCTGTCTTAGGATGTTCTTTTGTGTGCACCTATGCTTTTTCCACTGTTCCCTGGATCTCATGTATTCTTTTGGGGTCTATGCCCTCATTTTGATGAAAAATATTCTCCAATAGCTTTTTTTTATTTTTTTTAAGATTTTATTTATTTTTTCATGAGAGACACAGAGAGAGAGAGGCAGAGACATAAGGTAGAGGGAGAAGCAGGCTCCCTGCAGGGAACTTGATATGAGACTCGATCCCAGGACCCCAGGATTAGGACCTGAGCCAAAGGCAGACGCTCAAGCACTGAGCCACCCAGGCACCCCTCTAATAGCTTTCTGAGACCAGATGCCTCGAAAGCACCTGGAGTTCTGGCATGTATGAAATCTTCATTCTACCCTCATATGTAATTGGTAGTTTGCTTGCACATAGAATTCAAAGTTGGAAATCATTTTGCTTTATAATTTTGCAAGGTTTCCCTATTTAATTTGGCTTCCAGTTAGTAGTTAAGATGACAATGCCACTCTAATCCAGAACAATCTTTTTCACAGTAAAATCTTGCACAACAGCTGTTCAAAACCACTACTTCTGTTTCTTCACCTTTTCTCCTCCTTTCACTTGGGCTTCCTTTGTCACTACTCTACAGAATCAGGTTTCATAACGATCAGAAAGGTCCTTCCGTGCCCATTTCCAATCATCAATTCTCTAACATCTTAACTGAGCTCTCAGTGGCATATGACATTGTTGAATACTCCAGCCTCCTTAGAACACTTCATCTTTCTACAACAAAACTATCCCTGTGTTTACCTCCCACTTCCCCACCCCTCTTAATCTCCTCTGCCAGCCCCTCTGTCTCTGATTTTTAATGACTGAATTACTCTGGGGTATGCTCTTCAGCCTTCTTTTCTCCTCAGGTGATCAATCTCCGTTCCACGGCTGGATAAACAGCCCTCATATGTTGATGGCTCCGACTTCTTACATGACCTCCAAACTCCTATCTTCAACTGCCTGCTTAACACCTTCACTTGAATGTTGAAGGAGGATCTCAAATTTAACATGTCTAAAATAGAACTCTTGATTTCTGCCCCATACCCACCCCTTCCATCTCAGTGAACAGCAACTCCATCTACCCAAAACCTAGGAGTTGGGCCCCAAACCTAGGAGTCAATTTTGACTCCACTTTTTCCCTTGCACTCCTCATCTAGTAAATTTCTAAGTCCTGATTATTCTGTTCCCAAACTACATCCTAAATATCTAGTGAAGCTACCATCTCTCATCTAGATACTCATACAGCCTCCTATATGTCTTGGGCTCTCTTATGCTTTGGCTCCAGAGTAGGACAGGTCGATGAAAGCACTAACACAAGATGAGACAGCAGCCACCCCTGGAGGGCCTCCCCTTCCAGCTGTGGAAGCTCCACTTCCTCCACGTCCAGGCCTCAGGATGGTAACAGCTTCTTACTGTTGCTGATCTTTGGGTTTCCTCAACATCCTGTTTGGCTTCTCAGCTATTCCAGCAGCAATACAAAAAATCTTCCAAAGTTAAGTTCCCCATATTCAAAAGTCCAGCCTTGTTTCCATTTTCCAGGCTAGATTTAACTAAAACCAATTCTATTTACTTATTATTGGCTTCCCACTACTGAAATGTAATCTACATGAAAGCAGGAAATTTGGTGCCCAGAACACTGCCTGTCCTTTTTTGGGGACGTTAAACACATTTTTTATGAAGGAAATGCTGATGCATTTATCCTTAGCAACAAGCCATTTATACAGTTAAAAAATATTGTAACTATGATAAAACTTAGAATTTTAGAAGTCTCATCAGAAATTAA
The DNA here is from genome assembly GCF_053574225.1 of Canis aureus. Taxonomy (NCBI): domain Eukaryota; kingdom Metazoa; phylum Chordata; class Mammalia; order Carnivora; family Canidae; genus Canis; species Canis aureus. The sequence continues at coordinate 10,545,369 of NC_135617.1, read as the reverse complement.
GTTTTATAGAGAATCCAGAGGGTAGGATAAAGTCAAAACCAGAATGCAAAAATCAAATTAAAAATAAATGAATAAAAACAGGAAAAGGGCTCAAATGACCTGAGTATAAAGAAATTGCTTTCTGAAGGTCATTTCATTCCATTAATTTGGATGTCAGCTTCAAGTTATTTTTTAAAGTTTATTTTATCTATAAAATACATGCTTTCATTAAACGCATCATTACTTTTATGATCCTTGTAATCAATCTCCTTTTCCCCCTTCTAAACATGAGAAACAAATAAGACAGACACAAACATTTATATTGATGAGCTTTAAAAACTACGTGGGAGATGGCTGAAGGGAAAAGGGATTTAAGATAGCTTTATGATAAAATCTACATTCAGAGCAGAACATAAGTGACTGAGGATTCTGAGAGTATTTCACAGCTCAGAAAATACTCAATCCAAAGTAAAATGGACCCAGAACAAGGCTTGTGTAAAATAAAAACAGATGAGTAATTAAGGCCTACTTTAAGACAATAAACTCTTCTCAAAAAGAAAATTGTGATCACGGAGCTTTTCTTTCTATTTAAATACAGGGATTTTTCAAAGTAGTAAAACAGAGATTGCAATTTGAAGGCTAGCTAGTTGCACCTGCCTCACCGGCTAGTCTTGTTTGACACACGCAAAGGAGTTCTTTTATTTCATTTTGTTTGGTTTTTTTAATATGAATTTGTTGCCAACACTTAAAAATTGGGCAATTTCACATAAACATCTGGAATTCTGAGATCTCTAAAAACTTACTGCAGTGCCACACTCACTTCTACTGTGCAGTGGACACCCCTCAGGCTGAAAGGCTCTCTGCGTAGCCCCATCACTTCTCCTGCGGACTTCTATACACCCACCTTCTCTAACTCTCTCCATCCCACTAAGGGTCTGCATTTGTGCACACTGCAGGAAAAATATCTCATTTCATTTTCTGCTCATTTGGAATGTGTTATATTTTCAAATCAGGATTACTTCCTTTTTTACTTTACACTAAGGCAGCTGCTAAGACGGAATCCTTAGGTCAGAGACTTAATAGCTGGTATGTGTAAGCTCAGGTTGAGGAGTCAGCTGAATAAAGGAACTTAACAGTTTTACCTCCTGCCAAAACAGAAGGCCTTCTCTGGCCACCTAGGCACGTGGGTAGCGGACGGGCCACTGCCACAGCTCCATGTCTCAGGCAGCAGTGTGAACCCATACTCTATACTACATCCTCTGGGTTGTCAGGGTCTTAGCTTTCTCCTGTAAGGAAGTACCTGGGTCTCTGCTGGGCACTAACCAATGCTCCCAGAGAAAGATTGTTTTATCAGTGGTATGGATTTCATCCAATTTTGAAAGCAAATATTGAAAAGATTAAGTGCTTCTAACTCTATCACACACAACTGCTTTTAAGAAAGGAGACCATGTGATTTTTCTCATATTCGGAAATTTCCTTTGCTGCTGGGAATCATTCACGGATTCCAGTATTCATTAGGACAAATCCTTGACATTTGAAACAAACCTTCTTCAAAGCTAAAGACTAACTCTCATAACAGCTCCATTTATTTTTGCATTAATTGGTAGGTAGTTGACTTTAAAAACTGCCTTTAAAATCACATAGAAATTGAATTTTGTAATGGCTTAATGACATTAAAGCATGTAATTTACAATCCTCACCAAAGCTTTTGTCTCATGTGATCCCACTTTTACCTCCCTTGATTCTACAGTTTTATAATGATAATAAGCGTTATAAAAATGCCCAGGCAGCTAAAGAGATACTTCCTGAATACATATTTGGATGTATGAAGGGAAAGATGCTGCCAATTAAAAATGCAGTAGAGCCCACTATTGTTGATTTATGGCCATGGAGGACATAACTTTTTCTCATTTTGCTTATTTGATTTGGATAACAACCCAGTTGCTATGTGAAATAACTTGATTTTCCCTGTTGATGTGCAATTCTTCTAACACCATCATTTGGCATACTGACTGATGATTGGATAAATTTGCTCGACTTTTACTATGAATCATTTAAATTACTCCTTTGCATAAAGGTTTAAATTTGCTTTGGAGAAGTCATTAGAGAATTATTTCAGCACTGCTTTGTTTTGCTTTTCATGATATTGTCTCACTTTTTGCACTGGATTTTTTTTCCCCTCTCAAGGTTGGTTATTGCACGATTAATTCGTGCCTCCCCTTTTACTTTACTAGAATGTAACAAAACGTACCTTCCAAACTAAAAAGATGGAAATTAGGAAGAGGAAAGTGGGTAGAAATAGAACTCTTCCATATACTTCCCCTGCAAACTTGTTTTATAATATCTCCACCCCTATGAAACTACCTCCACTGAGGCCCTGGAGCATTCCACCTTCCAGGTTCTGGCTGAACAGACAGGACCAAGAATCAATTGGAATTTTTATAAAATTGTAGCCCCAACAACATCCGAAGTTTAGAAATCCATATATTCTACATCAAAGGAAAGCCTAACAAGCTGTTTCTAACTTACCAAGAGAAGCCTAGGTCATAGTATTAGATTAAAAAGAGTAGAGGGCAAGATCCACCCTCTCAGAAAGATCTAAAATCGACAGGACCAGATGTTCAATAGATACATAGCTACTACAGAGATCCTTCTCCTCTGGAATCCTGTCAGAAAGTCTTCACCATTAGTCACTCTTTTGGTTAAAAAACAGAATCACATCCATTATCTCCTGGAGATTGCTACAAAATAATCCTATATTACCTGGAAGGGTAAGAAGAATGGCACCCGGTTAACTGCCTATGAGTGGACTGGATGTTAAAGAGTTGTGCTGACCAACACTGTGGCCACTGGGCATACATCACAATTAAGTATACAAAATGTGGCTGGTCTGAATTGAGATATACTATAAGTATAAAAATACGCCAGATCTCGAAGACTTACTATGAAAAAATGTGAAAAAAAACTCAATTATATTTATATACATAAATGAGTACATATTGAAATGATATTTTATATGTTTGGTTCAATAAAATATATTATCAAAATTCATTTCACCTGTAACTTTTTACTCTTTTAATGTGATTTTTTGAGATTTTTTAAAAAAATTTATTAGAGAGAGAGAGAGATAGCAACAGAGATAGCAAGAGAGAGCACAAGTGAGCAGGGAGGAGAGGGAGAAGCAGGCTCCCCACTGAGAAGGGACCTGCCCCAATGCAGGGCTCAATCCCAGGATCCTGGGATCATGACCTAAGCCAAAGGCAGACACCCAACCAGCTGAGCCACCCAGGTGCCCCCATGGTTTTTTTAATATAAAAGTCTTAACTATATAATGTGGTAAATATTATATTTCTAATGGACAATGCTATGATAGAATATGAATGAATGTCAAGAATAAGTAGCCTTATAGTGAATGTCAATTTTATGTGTCAACTTGGCCAGGCCAAGGGAGCCCCAAGTAGCTGGTAAAACATTATTCCTGGATGCATGTGTGAGGGTATAGAGATTAGCATTTGATTCAGTACACTTCATAAAGTAGATCCACTGACACCTTAGATATCAATTAATCCACTGGGGACCCAAATGGAACAAAAAACGGTGAAGTAAGGGTGAATTCTCTCTCTTCTTGAGCTGGGACATCCATGTTTTCCTGCCAGTGGACATCAGATTCCTGATTCTCATGCCTTTGGCCTTGAATTGAATTTTACCACTCACTTTCCCAGCTCTCCAGCTTGCCGATAACACAGTGTGACTTCTAGGCTTCCATAACCATATAAATCAGCTCTTATAATCTGATCTTTGGGTCTGTTTCTCTGGAGAACCCTGACTAATACACTTCTAGTATCTTGAATCTGAGCCTGAGAGAAGATAGTATATAAGAGGGGAAAGATGGAGAGGTGAACACGAGATAGCATTCTGGAAGCCAGGCAAGGTGAGATCAGGAGGCCAAGGCAATCTGGATATGTCCTCTCAAATGGTAGAGGTCCCTGTGCAAAGGGAGCAGAGAGTTTGGGAAAGGAGGAGTAATACAAAGCAAACAACAATTTTCATCATTTTGCCTAAGAACTGGGCCTTGGGAGTAGGTACCAACTAGATAATCCAATGTGGTACGATTAGACTATGTGGTCACTAAAAGCTCCACTTCAGTGGGGTTATCAGGTAAGAGTATATTTTTCCCCATTTGTGCCTGCTGTTTATATGATATTTATGATTTAAGCTGTGACATATTCATTTCAGTTAGGATCAATTGTAAAAGCAAACTACTCTAAAATCTCAGTGGCTTAAAAGAGCAAAAGTTCATTTCTTCCTCAAGCCTACCTGTCCATCGTGGGTACACACAGTTCTGCTCCATTGCATATTTACTACTTCTGTCTGGGACTTTACCAATCAAGCATTATAGTAGAGGAAGGAGAGGCATGGAGAAGCACAGGTTGGCTCTTAAAGCTTCTGCTCAGAAGTGACACATGGCACTCTTACTGACATCTCATTGGCCAAAGCACATCACATGACCCTGAGTTCAATAGGGTAGGCATGTATAATCCTCCTATAGAAAGAGTTCTGAGAAAAAAAAAATAAAAAAAAAAAAAAAAAAAGAAAGAGTTCTGAGGTACAGTAATGGGACTGCTTGAGAAAAAGTAATACCACTGCCCACAGCACTCAGGCAGTAGGGTCTTATGGAAAGATTGCTGCCCTGAAAAGCTTGAACTTACTTTACTTTACTTTCCTAAAGTAAGTTTTTTGTTGTCTTCCTATTATTAGCACACTCTCTAAGAACTACATCCTCCCCAACGTTCATATCTTCTTCTTTTCAGAAGATGACTGGATCAGGGATGAGCCCAGAAGCAAAACTTAAGATAGTGAGGAATTCTTGAGTTCCAGTGTAGAGTTTGGTTGGAGGGGGCCATTTTTTTAATCTCTATGGACCACAGAGAAAAAGCAGGCACATAAGGCAGATACAGTGAGATATAATAGACATAAGACCATGTGGATGGGATGAGACAGAGGGATGAATGAGGTGTGGCCACCATGGTCCTTGAAGGTACCCACTTACCAGCTCCAGCCCCAAATACTTCAAAGCCAGCATTCATTACTGAGAGATGCCTTTTACTAATACCCCATATCATACACTTTCTATGGCTTGCTTCACTTGAGCTGCTTTCTCTTTGAGTAGATTACAGTGATTAGGATGGGGGTTATGTATAGACTTTAGAGCCAAACTGACTGGGTAAGAAGCATGACCACATAGAGTTATGTGCAATTATGGACAAACCACTTTGTCTGGGCCTCCTGTATAAAATAGGGATAGTATCCATACATGACCTCATTGAGTGTCATGAGGATTAAATGAGTCAATATGTATCAAAGAAGCAATATAAACAGTCAGCCATTGTTAAATTATTATTACAGCCAAAAAATTCAGAACACTTTTTCTGAGTAATATAGTTTCATAATTCTCAGCACCTACCTCACACAGTATCTTTTTCAAGACAGTAAACTTCTGTGAAATATTTAAATTATTACCTTATGAGGTACTCCCATTTCTCCAAATTGACTATCTACACATGATCCATATTCATCAAATGCCTAATCATCCCCCATGTTCTCAGCACTAATATATCTGGACAAAGAAAGAGGGAAGATATATATGAACAACACTTGGCCAAAGTGTTCTTCACAGGGTTCTACTGTTCTTCAGATGGCAGCTGAAAGCCTTAGATAGGCATTTCAAACTCACAGAAGCATCCTTATTTACTAGCATTCTTCTAAATTAGCACTCTTAAGATTTGCCAATCATCCATAAGAATTCTTTGGCTTTTCTGCCTTTTCAGAATGGCCTCTAAATTGCATTTATTCCAGGCATCCACATGCTCAAAACATATGGAAGAGAGAAAAAAGGAACATTTTTCCAAAAGATTCTTAAATTTGATTTCTGAAAGAAATATTTTCTTATTATAGGATGTTTCTCAATATTTTCTCCTCTTGGCTGAAAGAAAAAAATTAATTTATGGAATTTTTACCCTGTTGACATTGGTGAAAGAGGTTGATTTTTACTATTGACTACGAAGAATAAAAACTCAATATTTCTTTCTTGGAAATATGGACTTAAATATTAAGTTTCTGTCCTTGGACAACATGGATTCTAAATAGAAAAATAAGGCAAGTCAACAATGTTGTTTTAAATAATAATAACTAGTCATAGGTATGAGAAATTTTCCCCTAAGACCTTTAACTCCCTCAATGTGCCTTTCTCTATTCAATTAATGCTTTCAGAAATATTTTTTTCTCCTTTCCCCATTCTGCCTACTAAAGGCTCAGAGATTTCCTCCTGGCCCATCCCTGCATATGTTATAGAAATGAAGCCTGCCAAATTTCTTTCAAGGAGGAGGTCTAGAACCCTTATGCAAAAGAAATATTTTTGGAAAAAGATGTGTCAAGTAGTCACTTGGATGTAAGAAGAGCTTTCTGGATATCTGTCCTACCTCCCCATATCCATAATCACACAATCTGTCTCCAGATAATGCTAATAACTCCATGAATACAAATAGTCTGACAGGCAGCCCCAGTTCCATTGGATCATACCATAAAGGTGCCCAATTACAAGCATAATCACAATGCTAGAGATGATGTGAGGATTTATGAATTTGGATTGGATAGCATTCTAAAGTCAAAGACCTAAACGACACAACCTCAAGAGTTGTACATAATCATGTCAAAAAACACCAGTATTTAAGCCTGTTTACAGAAGTCAGGAGAGATCCTACTATCACTACTGAAAAGCTTTATTCTATGCAGGATATAAAACTCCTGATTTCTGCTAATTTTACCTAAATCTCAAGAAGTACCTGCAATGTTCATGATGGGAGATATTCATTCTGCCCTCAGGTAACTTGGGACTTAAATTTGAATGTCATTGCTGCCCAACCATATCCTTCAAATATTACTGATTTACTTACTTGTCTAATAATTTCTTCAATATTCAAATATGTTGGAATGAAAAGCAGGAATGAAGACAGAATTTGAGCAGCATTCATACACATGGACAGTTTAAGATGAAAAATACATTCATACATAAAGCAGTCAAATGAACTCTACCACAGCTGAACCAGTGCCCGTTAACAAGTCACCTGTGAAATGAACACTTCCCAAATATTGGCCAAGTATTAGTTTTCTTTTTATGTAAAGATAAAACCAGATAGTTTTAAATCCATGGAAGGGGCCAAATGTTATGGTAATGTATGGTTAGGATATGTAATCCAAATGTTTCTGAATACAAATTCTATGTTATTGGTGTCACTGAGGCCTGAATAATCTTAGAGTTACTTTCATAACTCTTTTTCTTTGCCCAAAACACCTTATCTATACGAAAATCAATCACAGAGGGAACTCTAAGTGGAAATTCTAGGTGCTACACAACCAGCAGGAAAGAATAGTGAGGCAAAGGTAACTAAGATAGAAGAAATAACAGCAACAGCATAGCCTGGTCGACCAGTCCAAGAGACACATTGAAACTCATATTATTCAGAAATTCCTCAGGTTCTGATTTGACTTCCAAGAACAGCAATAGTTATGAGACTACTAGTGGTCTAGTTCAAAGGGCAAAATCGAGCCCTAACATAATCCCAGATTATTAAAACTCACTAATGATTCTCTCTCCTCTGCCTCCCTCCTTCTCTCTATCCCTCTCCCCCCCAACACACACACACACACACACACACACACACACACACACACAGCTACATGGGGAAGACAAATACACATGCGCATACATATACATATGTAATACGTTTACCAGAAAAGAAATCATATTCTCTTTTTTCCCTTGCTATACACTCTTAATAGTATCACTTCCTTAATTGTTTTAAGAAACCTTTCATACATTTTGTAAACAAAGGTCATATAACAGAAAGACTGGTATAATAACTCCTAAATCTAAAAAGGGTGAAATTCTAGGCTATTTTCCCGCAGGAGTGTTGTTTCTTAGGCATTGCTTCTCAGTTATTCAATTAAACTAGAAGGCAGAAAAGCACCCCATGCAGCACTTAGTCTTGCCCTCCTCCTGTATCCAAGTAAGCCTGGATATGCCAAGTTTCTGAGCAATTGATTCAGAACCAATTTGTGGCAAACAAATGCTCTCCCGCTACTTAGAGTGGAAAGATCTCTCCATGCACTTTTGTCTAGACAGTCTCGACTACAGGAATATAATGTGTTTGCTGGCCCTCCAGTGATTTATTAAATGCCAAATCCATACAGCACAGGCACTAAAGCTTAAGAAATGGAAAAATAGCTTACCCAGGGGACTTGTAATGACTTATTAAGATTATGTTGGCAGCAAGACTTATAGCAGTATCAATAAATAATAGCGATCTATCAAATAACTTTGGTTGAAATGGTAATGTTTAGAAATATCCCATTTAAGGTGGGTGAAATGCACCTACTGGGGATTAGTGGCATGGAAAATATTCCATGCCGTGATGTGAAAGAAACTCAGGCCCACTACAGCAATTCTGTTTGGAATTTCAGTTGCCTTTAAAAAATAAAAAGTAAAGCTGAGCCCTCAACTAAAATTCAAGTTTTAAAAAGAAAAGGCACTGGCTAAAATCTGTCCAAGAAAAAAACAGCTGCTTTTTACTATGGAGAACCTAGTCGATTTGCTTCATTTTTATTTTACAAATGAAAAATGAGATACTTATAATTTTTCATATCATTCATATTTTTAATATTTTCCTTTGATAATCCAATTAAAAATAGAATTCCCTAACCAAATGTTAAATCCCAGTGGTATTTCAAAGGATTACAATAGAAGGAGAAAAAGAGGGGATTCCTGGGTGGCTCAGCAGTTTAGTGCCTGCCTTTGGCCTGGGGCATGATCCTGGAGTTCCAGGATCAAGTTCCAGGATCAAGTCCCAGGATCAAGTCCCAGGATCAAGTCCCTGGATGGAGCTTGCTTCTCCCTCTGCCTGTGTCTCTGCCTCTTTCTCTCTCTCTCTGTCTCTCGTGAATAAATAAATTAAAATCTTAAAAAAAAAAAAAAAGGAGAAAAAGAAAGGTAGGAAAAAAATCGTCTAGTCTTGAAAAGAAAAATCTCATTTGATAATAGAAATATCTTTTGACAGATGTTTGCTAAATAAAATTTTTCCATATTATCAGAGTATTTCTTTTGCTAGATATTCCTCCCTTAAGCTCAGCGGTAGAGCAATGAGAAATTCTTTAACTACTCCTTTGCCAACCATAAGGTATATTTTTAAAAGGCCACGTATTACATGTGAAACATGGTACTTTCAGCAGTACAGATAATTCATGCAAGTATTAACTATTACTAATCTCTAATTTATAACACTATGAAGAGCGCCACAGTTAAGAAAATAGATGTTTATTCACTTTCTTTGGGAGATATTATTCAGCAATAATCTAAAAATCCATTAATCTTTGGAAAAAAATGTTCTTTTGATCAACTCAGTGCCACTAAAGCAATTTTCTCAAAAATAATGTATGATTGATTTTCCCAAATTGTTCTTTTTAATATTTAAACATTCATTATACCCAAAAATTCTAATGAGATATTTGACAGCTATAAGATGTATATTATTTCTCTGAAGTTCTTCAGATTTTTCTCACAGAAGAAAAAGAGCAAGCTTTTGGAGTGCCTTCTTTATTGTCTTTTCCTGGTACCCATCCTCCACCACAGCCACACTCAGAGCATATGACTAGAAGACCTGGCCCTAACTGCTTTTCACGAGTGTGTATTAGGTGGCAGGCACAAGGCACTTTGGAAATGGTTATTTTTTATTTGCTTTCCCCAAAAGAAACCATTTAAGAGGTGACACTCAATGAAGTTAAGTATGTTTTCTAAGCTCACACTGATTGGGTCAACTAAAATTAAAACCATACCAGGCTCCAAAGTGTATGTGGCTTTCAGCATCCCTTCTCCACAAAATTAAATCTGACCAACTTCAGAGCTTTTAAAACAGGAAAATTGTGGGGCACCTGGGTGGCTCAGTGGGTTAAGCATCTGCCTTCCCCTCGGGGGGTCATGATCCTACATCAGGCTCCCTACTCACAGGGGAGTCTGCTTCTCCCTCTCCCTCTGCCCTTCCCCCAATCAAGCACTCTGTCTCACTCACTCATATTTTTTTTAAAAGTCTTTAAAAAACGTTAAAAAACAAAACAGGAAAATTATGTTGATTCAGGTATTTTAAATATGGGTGGTCATAACTAATACTTGGCTGGGCTTTTTTCTGCTTTTAAGAAAAGTTAACATCAGGCAACAATCATTTCAGTTTAATTTATTTATATATATATAAGTTTATATATATGTTTATATATGTTTATATATAAGTTTAATTTAGATATATATAAATGTATATATGTATACATATACATACATACATATATATATATATATATTAAGATTTTATTTATTTAAGAGAGAGACAGAGCACGTGAGGAAGGTGGGGGCAGAGGGAGAAGAAGAATCTCAAGCAGCTCCTCACTGAGACTCCCCCCTGACACAAGGCTCCATCCCAGGACCCTGAGATCAGGACCTGCGCTGAAATCAAGGGTCAGATGCTTAACTAATTGAGGCACCTTTTAGTTTAATTTTTAGAACTTTGATTTTAAATTTAAATTAGGTTGAAATTTCAAATGAGGGGTGGTATGTGCAGTGGCAGGCAAAAATGTAACATGTGTTCACGTGTTCCAAAATATTTTGGACTTTTATTAGGGATGATTTCAGTACTATATTTTCAAAGTGAAGTGTTTGCCATAATATCAAATAATAAGAAAATTACATAAGTTGATCATTTAAAGGTAACAGCAGAAAAATTGCCATTCCTGATGGAAACTGGTTCTGAATGTTATTTACTGGTTAACCAAGTTTGAACTTTTTTCCCTAACTTTGTCTGGAGGCTGAGATATCCACCATGAATCCAGACCCTCACAAGGGCACACACATCATATAAAATTTCTGAACACCAGGGGCAGAATGAAGTGGATTTCAAGATAGCATTTAGCTGTCTACATCATTAGAAAGTAATATAACAATACTTACAAAATAATTCCCAGCATAGGAGCCTACTCTCACCCAAAAGGTATGAGTATAGAAGCAATTCATTTCCACATGTGCAAATTCTCAACCTCTCTATCTTCCAGGCAAACTTTCTCATGGAGTTCTCACCCAAGTGAAAGAATAAACAAAGATAAAGATAAAGGGCCCTGGACGCATGGGTGGCTCAGTAGTTGAGCATCTGCCTTTGGCTCATGATATGATCTTGGTCTGGAGATGGAGTCCCACACTGGGCTCCTTGCAAGAAGCCTGCTTCCCCCTCTGTCTGTGTCTCTGCCTCTCTTTGTGTCTTTCATGAATAAATAAAATAAAATATAAAAAATAAAATAAAATAAATAAAATAAAATAAAATATAAAATAAGATAAAATAAAGATAAGGGGCCCAAAAAAACAGAAGATCCTTCCCAGGAGCGTAGTGGTAAGGATCAAGAGGATGAAGGTTCCCCAATTTGCCAGCTATATAGCAGCTCTGGAAAACAATCTGCTGAGACCAGAGCAGAAGTTGCCAGAAGAAACTTCCTTAAGAAGCAAAATTAACTGAACACATTCAGATGAGAAATACACAACTGGGGGAAGTTTGAGGGTAAACTAGTGGTAGATATGAAAAAAAATAAGCAAATATAAAGCCAATTTTTAATCCAAGGGAATAACAATCGGGAAGGAAAATGAATGATATTTTATATGCTCTCTAGCTCGGCTTTGATTATTATTTGCATACCTCTCAGTAAACATTAAAAAATCAACAAGATAAAATTAAGATGTAACTGTATTCAGGACTTGTGACAGGAAGGGTTCCTGTGTGTTAGGAAGTCAAGAATGTGATTTCTAGCAAATAAAAATACAGGTACAGACCATCCAGTTAAGTTTTTATTTCAGATAAATAGCTAATATTTTTTTGTGTAAGTATGTCCCAAAAATTGCATGGAGAGGTATTGAAGAGGTGAAAAACAGCTAGATCTTCATCTTCTACAGCAGAGAGTCAAAACTGAAAAATCAGTAAGTAGCATGACAAGCCAAATAAATAAGTACTAAAATAGTTGAAAGTGGTTACCTCTGGAGAGCAAGAAATTATGAAAAGGAAGGTGGAGTGGTACTGTTTTTTACAGTAGGTACTTCTTTTAACAATTTTACTCTTTCTTTACACAAAAAACTTGATTGAAATACCTACTGAATTGTTTAAATAGATCTGAAGCAAATAAGACAAAATGGTATCATTTGAAAAAGCAGGGTACATAGGTTTTTGTCATATTAATCTTCCCCCCCCCCCCTTGGAAACAATCAGAACCATCTAAGGAACTTTCCACAAATACTTAAAGACTGTTGCTTTGCAGGATTTCTATATTATTGGGCTATTTGGGATTATGGTGGTGAACATCATGGAAGAGTTTGGAATCATGTCTTTTCATTAACTCATTCATTCAACAAATATTTATTGTGTACTTGTTACTTTGGGGAAGCAGATTACGTTACAGGAAATCGATTTGCTAATCACAAATATAGAAAGACCAACTCAACAACCATTATCAGAATTTCAGTCAATTCGAGTTGGTTGACCACACAGGAAGTGAGTCCTTCTCCCTGTCGCTGTCCTCCGAGGTCTTGCAGGCTTGTCAGTTCTTGAGCAGGGGACAGGCACTGGAACTCAAGGGTAGGAGGCCACATCCCTGGACCTTTGAGAAGTCCTTTCTCGTCTAAAATAGTGGCTAGAACAGTATCTGAGGAATTTATGTAACTGCCATTCAAATGATGCAGAGGTGATGGCAGTGAAAGGGAATGAGGCCTGGGGAAGCCAGAGGATCATCTGAAGAAACAAATGCTTGGACTTAATGATAGAACAGAAGGAAGGAAGCCCAAAGAATCCAAGACGTAAGTCAGAGATCACTTGGGAGCCTGGAAAAAACAGGGGTTCGCTGGAAGTGAAACGAAAATGTGGAAGAAGAGCCACATTCCCACTGGGGGAAGTTGAAAATTCACTCTTATGCGTATTAATTTGTCTACCACACCTACAGCTCGGTGACAGTCATGCCTCAAGCTCCTCATATTTTTAAAAATGTAAATGTGAAAAGCAGACAGGCAGTTCCTGCTTCTTGTCACCTCAAATATCATCGATGTGATTCCGTGAAAGTCTCTCTTACACGACTGTGCTTGACTCTTTGCCTCCTTCATCAGCTCCTTTATCAGATGCAGCAGCCCTCACTTGCAGGGCTGGTGGAGGAGCCGGTGAGCCCAGCCCGCCTCCGAGAAATCAGGGTGGGCTCGTCTATGCAGGAGTGCCATCTGGTGGCCAGGGAATGCCACCTCGGGCTTGTGTGCACAAGGAACAGAGTGGGACCAGGGTGGGCAAAGGGGCACAAACCTTCTGCTTCCAGCTCCAAGTTCCAGGTGCACTGAGGCCCCAACCCACACCTCTTAGCATCTAAATGACCCGGCGAGCAGATCCGCTCACTGTCCTGTGACCTACAACACCTGCTTTTTGATGCATTCTTAGCAAATGATAGGGTTGTGGTCTGTAGAGAGAGCCACAAAATCAGTATGGCTCACTATTTTTTTTTTCCTTTTTCATACACGTTTTCATCTTTGATGAAAAAGTGGCCTTTGCAGCCATAAATATAATTTGGCTATCTTCAGATCGCCAAGGAAAAGATTTACAAATACCCAGCTTGGAAGTGGCTCACATATAAATGGGTTCCCTTCCTTGACATCCTTAAAGTCGCTCTCCTCATTTGCTCCTCTATACACCCCCCCATACACCCCTGAAGAAACGTTAAGCTGTTTGATGCCCACGGCCCAAATTCGTCTCTTTTCCTGAGATTGACCAGAACATGTTGTCAGAACTTCACAGAGATGTATGTGCACGTCTTATCTCCCTTGCTAGGCTGTAAGCTTCTTGAGGCAGAACCCATTTCGGACCTAGGCATTAAAAGCTCCAAACAGCTGATTACCAAACAGTGTTTCTAATATCAGAGGGTCAAAGCATCCTTTCAGAATCCCATGCAAACGGTGGACTTCCAGGGCAAGAATCTGTGTGATCCGCACATACACGCAAAATTTTGCTCATACTCAAAGCACTTCTGTGGCCCCTTGGAGCCCGTTAACACGTTGGTCCAGTTAAGAAATCCTGATCTAAAAGCAACTTCTGGAACCGAGCTATTTATAAGTTGGAGCATGCTGTATACACAGAATAGGCCCATGCAGAGATGAGGAGTAAAGCTTGTAAAAATGGACTTCCCCGTACATTGTCAATTATCTACCCAGAAAAGAAGAGAGAAAAAAAAAAAAACTGTGCTTATAGAGATTAGTAAAAGGCACAGTGAAATTCCTCAAACTTGGAGGAATGAATAGAATGTGGAAGTTGTCGTCCAAGTGTCCACACATAATCAAGTGCCCTTCATTGCCAGGATCCAAAGGAGGGCCTGCCCCCACACTCAGCCCTGCCCTTTGCTGCTCTCTGGTATCCTAGCTTTTTGACCTAAGTGCAAAAAGCAAATCTTTCCCTTTTTCCATTTCCATTTCCAACACTTTCTTGCCCTTTCTTCCTCTCCCTCCCCTCTCCTCCCCTCTCCTCCCCTCCCCTTCCTTCCTCTTCTCTTCTCTTCTCTTCTCTTCTCTTCTCTTCTCTTCTCTTCTCTTCTCTTTCTCTCTCTCCCTCTCTCTCTCTTCCCCTCCCTCCCCAGGGAAAAATGTCCAAAACACAAAAACAGACATCTTGACCCTAAATCTGCCCATGCGTTTGCCCATGGGTAGCAAACCTGGTATCTTTTTATTTCTACCTTAACCTTCCCTAAAACCTCCTTCCTCATCTAAGAGCACTGAGCAGCCTTTGTACTCCTCCTTCCTTCCAAGAAAAGAACTAGATCAGAAAGCTCAGTGATATCTTGACCATATGCACAGGAGATTGCTATGGATTGAGAGGCCCTCCCCGGAGCGGTGAGGAAAGCTATTCCAGCACTTCACAAACTCCAGTCAGCACATCAATAACCCCAGATGCCTTGCTACCCACTCTGCATGATGCTTCCTTCCTCGCTCATGGAAATAGAAGTGTCTTCTCTCCACAGGAAAGTTTGATCTTCCACAGTGATTTCTCAATAAGGCTTTTAAAATATATATCTATTTTCACAGCACAGTCCAAATACAAGCATTTCATCTGAAGTTAGGCAAATAAAGTTTTGAGAGTTTACAGCAAGAAGAAATTAGCAATAAAACTTACTCAGCGCTTCCACACGTGAAGAGAGAAGATACTGCGGAAACCTGAAATCCAGAGCCCGGTTCTGAAATAACTGAATCACGTGCCAGGAGGGATGATTCGACCTTGGCCAAGTACACTGCAGAGAGACCTCAATTTCCACATCTGTTGAGGGGGCTGGACCAGATCAGTGTCAGCACCGAAACTGTCCAGTAGATGGTCATCTCAGAAACAGGTAAAGCAAAGGTTAGCAGCTTATACAGGTGGCCAGGAGGAGAGTCGGTGGCCCACCGACAAAAGCTCGACCAGTCAGACACAACCGGTAAACCAGAAAGTAAACTGAGGCAGGTTCAAAATCAAGCAGGGATGATAGTCAAGGTGGTCTCTGGCCAGCATGACGTGGGTACCAATGTCTTGGAACAATGTCTAGGCCATCCTAGCACGTCAGCTCGGAAAGGAATGGTCAGCAAGAAGCTTCAGAGAAAACTAAGCGTCAAAATATACATTGTACTCGCCTTAAAAGAACTGCAGGGCTGCATGTTGAGGCCTTAAAGACAGGGATTCTCAACTTGGGACTGATACTTTGAGTTGGAAAAATCCCCTGTTGTGGGGCTGCCCGGTGCATTGTAGGATGTTTAGCAGCATCCCTGGCCTCTACCCACTACATGCCAGTTGTACTCCCCCACCTCAGCGGTGACGATCAAAAGTGTCTCCCAACATCGCCAAATGTCCCTGGAGGCAAAGTGCCCCTGTTGAGAAGCACTGCTTTAAGAACACTCGTCGTGGCCACCGAATCAGCTGAAACAACACCCTAATTTTTCGTGACATCTTCACTATTATGCCTCTGGAACTTGACTGCATGGGCATCTCCCAGTTCTCTTAACCCTGACCTCAATTTGTCTTTACTCTGACCTCAATTTGCTCTCTGCCTGATGCTTTGGCCTTGGCATTTCAAACCATCCTTTGCCCCTAGCTTCACCTTTATCTAGGATTTAATGCTCTGTGGGCAAGCTCTAGATCAACACTTTCTCCTCTGGGCCTCAGACCCTACCCACCTGTCCTTCCCCCAAAGCTCCACAACCAAAATCCATTTGTTTTCCTGAGCAGCATTGTCTCCTGAGACACCAGCCATGAGACCCCAGAAGCCCAGTGCTCGGAACCCCTTCCCAAGACTGGAAATCCAGCAAAAGTCAGTTGAAGGGATAAAGCTGTTCTGTCTTTATGCCTGAAAATCCTAGAGGGTGACAAAATTGTTCTTCCCTTTCCTATACCAACTGCTGGGAAGATGGGGCAATGAGACAGCCTTTCCCCCTCTTGCCTGTGCAAGGTCGTAGAGCAGGACCCACAAGGAGAGAGAACCCAAGTACTTCTTTCCTCTGTCAAACACCCTAAGACCCAACCTACTTTGTCCTCTGCTCAGCAGGGCTGTCCAGCTACCAGTAGTCCTGGTATTGGTGGGTTCATGTCGCCAACCATCCCCTCAGAAACCTCTCTGACCTGCCCTCAAGGGAGTCCTAACCACTCTGCACCCTGTTCTTTTCTTAGGAATTTCTACCCATGATGCAAGTTTATTTATTCAAAGAGTCTTTCTTATAAGGGACTTCCCCTGATGTTTCAAGTAAACACATTCCACATTGCCAGAATGCAGCCACACTGTGATTTGCTTAACCAGATTCTCGCAGGCATACACACTTCCTTAATCTCCCTTCTTAACGCCCACTCCACTGAATATGTTCTCTCCCACCTTCTCCCAACTGTGCCATTGATTGTGTAATACTGAGAAAGTTACTTAACTTCTATCTGCTTTAGTTTCTGTATCAATTGAAAAGGCACGAATAACTGTTGCTTCTTTTTCAGGTCGATCTTTAGGTGTTAATAAGGCAGCATATTGAAAATGAAAATTCTACCAAGATGCCCAGTAAAATCCCCCCAAAATATTTCCCCTCCCCGGATGGTTAACCCACAGGGCCTTCAATTCAATAATGCATTAGATTTTATTCCATACGGAAAATACACAGGATGTTTAAAACTGGTAGCAAAACTTTAATAGAATGACAATCTTCGGGATTCCCGGGTGGCGCAGCGGTTTGGCACCTGCCTTTGGCCCAGGGCACAATTCTGGAGACCTGGGATCGAATCCCACGTTAGGCTCCCAGTGCATGGAGCCTGCTTCTCCTTCTGCCTATGTCTCTGCCTCTCTCTCTCTCTCTCTGTGTGACTATCATTAAAAAATAATAATAATAATAACAATCTTCTTAGCCACCAGAGGTGTCAACAATGGTAAAGACCAGCATACAAATGAAGAGGTCTCCATGGGGGAAGGAAGCTATCCCGGGAGAGAGAAATGACCATGTCAGGTATGCAATAGCCAAGATTCTAATGTAGGGTAGAATGTGGAAGTAGGTGAAGTCTGAAGTCTTTGGTGGGTCTACGATTCTAATCTGACTTCTCTTTGGCCACCAGTGATATTCATCAAAATCTAAGCTGGGCAGTTCATTTACAGTGGAAGGCTGTTCTTCTAAACAGGTTGTCGTTATGATATCCACTTTATCAGTGGACGTGAGTTATTCTTGGAATTTTTTTCCCCCTACACTTAAAAGGCTAAGGAAAAGGCTGGTGTTAATACTTAAATAAAAGGAGTAAGTTTTCTCTATGTTCAATTCCTTCCCAAGAACAAGCGCTATTTTTCCCATGCCTATTGCTGTTCTTTTGGGGGCCAAGGAACTCACCCTCTGCGTCAGAATTCTTCTGAGGCCACGGGGACATCAATAAAGAGGTAATTACAAGAGCATCTCATGTAGTGCTCAGCGAATCTCAGGGCACTGGAGACCATCAATTGTGTTTCAGATTTTTTAATTTTCAAGATCCTTTTCTTTTCCCAACAAAATCTCTTGCAAATCAAAAGACGTGGCTATTAAAAATATTATCCCTGCTATAAATAGCCTCTTTGTGTCCCTGCAGGAAATCTATTTCTCCTTAGGGTGATAGGAACCCCTACAACAGAGTAAGGAAAGGGTCATGTACAAGAAAGCACACCGATGAACCTTGCAAGATATCTTGCTCCATGTAATTACATTATATAAGACAATTCTAATGGCAGAGGATTGTCATTCATGGAACAGTTTGGCACTTTGGGGGTGGTACAGACATATCTTTAAATAACTTTGTGAAAAGATTCAGCAAAGAGAAAAAGGAAACTGATGTGATATCCACCCTGCTAGAAAGAGTGGCTTCACTAAACAATGTAGGTCAGGTCACAAACCCCCAGAAAGGCTGCAAATGGCTCTCTTCCAAGTGTTAGAAATTACTGGTGCATTTTTAAAAGCGTGAAGTACATTTTGAAAATAAAAATGCTATTTCCATGATTAATAAGATGTTTATTCAGTTATATGCAGTCTTTCACCAGACCTTTAAGTACTAGATTTTTTTCATCTTATTATCAGACTGCAGAGAGAAGAGTGGTAAGCCGATAAAATGCTCTGTGGGATTTAGCATTCTTTTATCTGTCCTTCCGCGGCCTTCAGTTTACTCAAAATTTTTGTATCTCAATAGTTTAATTACATGTGAAAAGACTCCCAATAACACACTTGTGTTATAGCATATTAGAATTAAGTGAAGAGAAAAACTTTTCATTATGGGGTTTTATTGTTATTCATTTGTACATTCATTTGACAATACTGACTTAAGCTGCTGTGTGTTCTCTTAAGCTCCAAATATTTTATGTCCCAGAGCTCCATCCAAGAAGCTACATAATTAAAAGAAAAGAAAAGCTTGGCTTTTTCTAATACTATATAAAGATAGCAGGATTTCAACAGGTTCTATTTTCATCCGTTATGAAGCCATCTTATATAAAAAGCTGCGCTTTTCTTTGTGAATGAACCAATTCTTGCCATTCCAATACTCGATCCAAGGGATGCATTAACAAAACTCAAAAATTATTAAGAATCATTGGTCAGATAAATCCAATATATATAAAATTAACCATTATAATGAAAACAAAACCCAACCTAACTAATGTTAGGTTTAAGAACTTATTCTCACTTGATAAACACACACACACACACACACACACACACACACACACACACCAGTTGCATTCATGGAAGAGTTTAACCAAAAAATATAATGTATTTCAAACAACCATTTTTCTTGCCTTAAACTGCAAACCTTATTCTGAGTAAGATCGCAAGAGAACTAAGTTTTAAAGGAAGAACATCAGAGAGTTCCTTTGATACTGGAAATAGTCCATCCCTGTTCTGAAATAGTTTTGCCCTTATGACTCTGCTCCCAAGGTAGGCTTTTCTGGCATAAGTAAATTTAGCTTTATTTCTGGAACAAGTAGTCTTTCTTCATAAGTGTCACACTGAGCTGGGCTGATTTAGCTTTCTGTCTTCTTTATACCAGCCTTAGCAAGTTTCAAAATATATGGCCATTCAAAGC
This sequence comes from Canis aureus, assembly GCF_053574225.1. Taxonomy (NCBI): domain Eukaryota; kingdom Metazoa; phylum Chordata; class Mammalia; order Carnivora; family Canidae; genus Canis; species Canis aureus. The sequence continues at coordinate 10,525,705 of NC_135617.1, read as the reverse complement.
AAGTTGTATTGCAAGCTTTTCTCATTTGTTTTCACTTATCAAAAAGTTAGAAGAACTATGTGACACTACAGTTCTTCAGGCAATACTAAGTCAAGGTCAGAATTCACTGGTTAACAGGAATGTTTCTAGCAAAAAACATGTGCAAATTCCCACACCAGGAACAAGGCCACAACTTGCAGACTGGGAAATTTTCACTAAAACTGAAAACAGGTGAACCCCAAAGCTCTCTGAGCAAGGAACTAAGAGGATAAAGACCATATAGACCCGAAGTTTCCATATCGCTGTATTCCTCAAAAATTTTAAATACGCTACTTTTGCAAAGAGATTTCCATTTATGCTGGCAACATTCACCCATAAAGTAAAGAGGTTAATATTAAGGTCACTACAAAGCAAATGCTTTTATTTCATGAGTATTTTAAGTTTTCCTTCCTGACATGATTGTTATATATGACTATGTCTAGGTTTTATGTCTGCCTTTGTATATCTGTGTGATGCCAAGTTCTTTTTCACAAAGGCTCTGGCTGATGTCGCTCATGACATTCTGTGGTGGTGATTTATTCCCTGACCTTATACTTTGGAAAGGACAGCCTGAAATACTCAAGAAATTGTGGGACTTAGTAGATTATACTATGAGTTATTTCTCTTTCCCAGAGGAAATATTACCAACCAAAAGCAGAGGCCAAAAGAGGGTCCCTCTTGATTGCCTGTATCCTTACAGAAGAACCATTTGAGCAGGATACTGGTTTAGAATTCAATTTGAAGATAAGATGGTGGTCGGAATACAGAGATAACATAGCGTGATAGTGTTTTGGCAAGTTTTCATTCATTTTTGAAACCTTGTGATACATCAGACAACACTGAACCTAAAAAGGCATCAGCACATAAAATTAACACCTGGTACTAAATATCACAGTACACCTTGTTCGATTTTTTTTAATATCATAAAAGCAAAGAAAATTGTAAAAAACGTTTTTTCCAAATTACATTCAGACTGAATTTTTAAGAACTTTTCCATGTCTAAAATGTTTTGACATTCTGATGACATATTTATTTATATGTAACTTGAGTTGGATTAAACAGAACCCACACTTAGCACTGGCTCATTAATTAAGGCTCATAGGAATCGTATTTATATTTAATTATTTACAGTGTTCCTCTTTGTAATGATTTTTTAGCAACAACATAAAAGTTGGGTCATTTAACTTTTCTGGTGTTATTTTTCTTTTAACATTTATCTAACAACCAGTTATGAAGCACCTGCTACTAGCCACGTACTGGCTAATACTCCAGGTACTAGAGGCACAGGGCTTTGCCAAGTGGGCATCTTCAAACTCTCTGGCAAACATAATCAGTGCCTGGGGTTAAAACAGACAAACCATAAATTTAACCCTAAATCAGTGTGACTTTGTGTCACTCACCTCCTATGCCTTCACTTCCCACAAGTCTCTACATTTTCATGCACTGAGGAGGATGATCACAAGGGCAATCAGCAACCACTCCTTTGTAATACGTGTCCCTCAGCACTCCTCACACTGCTCCGGAAGTCCTCATCCACTGAGACCAAAGTGCAGCTCTGACTACTCCCTAACACGCCGAAAATGCCCAAATCTATCTCTGTCCCAGCTCCTCTCCTGGGCCAGGGCCCTGCACATCCAGTTGCCTCCTACTCTCTACAGGAAGCTCACCTTGCACAGTGACTTAAAACTGGACTGCCCAATGCATACAGCCTAAGTTCTCTCCAAAAGAGCTCATCTCTGGTGAGTGCAACACCATCCACACAGTGTGGCCAGAAATGTGTCACCCTCCACACCTCAATCTCTCTCTCTCTCTCTCTCTCTCTCTCTCTCTCACATACACACACACACACACACACACACACACACACACCTTACTTAGTCACCATGTCATTACTCTTGATGAGAAGGATTTAATTGTAAATACAGGAGCTGTTATTCTGGATTCATCATTTAAGTAGTGAGAATTGGCTCAAAGCTATTGGGGTTAATGTCTTTCTTTAATTCTACAATGCAAGCGCATGTAATAACCATCCCCAATGTCCACTCAGAAACATCCAGCTTCAGGGAGGACATGGCTATTTATGACTAAGGTCATACTGTATTCTTCTCCTTTATTCTCCAGGAGGATGCCCTGCTATAGCTTTGTGTCTTCTTGGCCTTCTGTGTGCATTAAATATAGAGATGAGTGGAACTCCCTTTTCTTTCAGAATATTTGTTTTCTCATTTTTACTAGTAGAATGTAGGGCTTACATGATTGATCTACTAATGGCAGACATGGGTGAGGACCCAGATAATACTGTTAGAGCCAAGATATTGAGTAAAGCCTGGCTATATTTGGAGAAATCTGTAATGTTATATGCCAAGAGCTGACAAGAAGATGAGACATCCAAAAATGGATTTAGAATACAGATGTCCCCTTCTTGTTTTATGATAAAGACCATTTACCACAAATACAGGTTATGCTAACGATGGGAAGACGATGTAAAACACACTGAGTGAGAGAAGCTGTATACAAAGCAATGAAACCTGGATGATACTTTTAATATTAAAATAGGAAATGTGGTTAAGCCTTGATCAAACTATAATCCATTTGAGCTAGGCTAGAAATAAAAGCTTTCTCCATGACACACCTGACATCACAGTTGAATAAAAATATGAACCAGACAAAGTTCTGTCTCCTCTTCCTCCTCATCCTTGACCCAGGATTCCAGGGGACCACACGGAAAGAACCTAATGGCATTAGCAAATTTTATTTCTCAAATCTATATCAAACCTTCCCTGCTCACCCACACCCCGTCTACTAGCTTGTGCTCTCGTCTAAATTCTGGTCGTCTGTCACCTGTGATTCGGTGATGGTCTTGTAACTGGTCCCCCTGCCTCTGATCTCTCTTCTTTTCAATCAAGTCTACACATTTTGCATTTGTCTTCACAGTGATAAACATACATAATATGTATGTATGCTTACTTCTCTACTATCTCTACCTCTAATGTTTGGTCTTAAATTCCATGAAGGTCTATCTGGAACTCAGCAGCATTGTAAAGCTTGAGATGATGTGTACTGAATGAATAAATGAATGTCAGTATCAACATGGCCTTTTGGGATTCAAACGCGGTCCTTGGGCAAGGTTCTTGGGCAAACTTCTGTGGTTCAGTTTCATTATCTATAAAACAGGATTACAATACTATTTACCCCAAAAGTTATCATGAGGATTCACACACACACACACACACACACACACACACACACACACACACATCTAATACATGTAAACCAGTTAAAAGATAGTCCACTACATTGGAAGAACTCAATACAGCATAGCTATTGTTATTTATTATAATCATAATTACAATGTTGCTGTTATCTTTAATATCATTATTTAACTCCCATTAAAATAGGTCACTCTTGCTTCAAGTTCGAAATCCTTGGCCAAGTATATAAAATCCAACATGATCAGTGCTATGAACTGAATTCTATCCCCACAAGAGGCAAATGTTGAGGCCCTTATCCCCAATGTGACTGTATCTGGAGACAGGCCTTTTAGAAGGTAGTTAAGGTTAAATGAGGTCATAAAAATGAGGTCTTTGTCTGATAGGATTTGGGCATTATAAGAGTAAGAAACACACACCTCCGTTTTCCCTCGTGTCTCTCTCTCTCGCTCTCTCTCCATGGGCACACACAGAGGAAAGGCCACACAAGAATATACCCACCAGCCTGAGCTAACACAATTAAGGTCATGATTGATTCAGGACACCCCACCCTCCTGCTTTATGGAACAACTTACTTTCTCTTACCTCCATGCCTCGGTGAGAACATTCTTCTCCTTCTTCACTAGCTATATCTAATTCATACTCATTCTTCAAGAATACCTTACATCTTCAGTCATTCCCCATTCCAGCAAGACTACCTGAGCTCCCTCTGCCCTCCTGAGGGCTCCTCCTCTGTGTTGCAGGTGTGGCCTGTGTTACAGTTCATCAGAGCACTGATGATCACCAGCACCACCAGACATACTGTAGATGCTCCTCAAATATATATTTAATAAATATGTCACTCACATGTCATCTAGCATATTCTTGATCTTCTGCTGATAGGCTGACATCACAGCTGTGCAAAACAAAATTCTCAAATAGAATATCGGATGCATGTATTATTGAGGCCATCTGGTCATTTTCTCAAGTTGCTTGGCTACTGTTTCTTTTTCATGTCTCCCTCTTTTTTTCTTGTCCATTCCTACAACCAGTAGCTGCACCATCACCACCACAAAATGTCTGTCCTTGCTAACTCAAAGCATCTTAGCAATGTCTTTTTTTCATGACTTCCAATCCATGCCTTTAAGATCTCACATTCCATTCACATGGAATTTCCCCCAAAACAGTTACCTCACTATTATGAATTCTTATACCTTTTGCCTATAAGACCTCACTGCAAATGAATGATGGAGGCTTGCAGCTAAATGCAACTTAGCAGCACCAGCTAAAGTGATTCTGTCTCCAGTGAAGGCAAAGCGCAGGGAATTGATTCCTAGTGGATTTCAAGAACACAGGACAGGAACTTTCAGAACTCTGGCAACTCTTGTAATAGTACAAGAAAGTGTAACAAACTGGAGAAGAAAGACAGCATGCAGAACAAGAGGGGTGCAAAAGGATCCAACTCTACTGCTAGGACAGCTACAAAGGTACAATCAGACAAAACATCTTCCTCTTTCTCAACCAACTCCTCTACTTGAGCCAAAACATGAAATACATTAGGAAATGTTATCAACACAACTGCAAAATTTTATTTCATAGTTATAGCTCAAGTATATTTCTAAATTAGATGACTAGAGAAAAACTAACAAGTAATTTTCAGGGGCCAGAAAGATATATTTAAAATGTTTGCATTACAAACTCTATCCTCACATGTGGTTTACGTATACAATGGAATATTCCTCAGCCATTAGAAACGACAAATACCCACCATTTGCTTCGACGTGGATGGAACTGGAGGGTATTATGCGGAGTGAAATAAGTCAATAGGAGAAGGACAAACATTATATGGTCTCATTCATTTGGGGAATATAAAAAATAGTGAAAGGGAATAAAAGGGAAAGGAGAAAAAATGAGTGGGAAATATCAGAAAGGGAGACAGAACATGAGAGACTCTTAACTCTGGGAAACGAACTGGGGGGGTGGAAGGGGAGGTGGGCGGGGGGGTGGGGGTGACTGGGTGACTGGCACTGAGGGGGTCACTTGATGGGATGAGCACTGGGTGTTATTCTATATGATGGCAAATTGAACACCAATAAAAAATAAATTTATATATATATAAAAATAAACTCTATCTTCACAATTAAATCAAAAACAACCCTAATGTCCATCTTTTCCTTCCAGTTCTGTCTTCTGTGAGATCCTTTTAAGCACCTTTTGGTTTCTTCATTCTCTTTATGATCTCATTTACAATAAGAATAACAGAGACTTAAGTGTTGTTACAAGAATCGTGAGATGTTTTCCAACAGTTAATATTATATGCAATGGTAACCCAGTGCAGCATCTATTGTTCTAATCGGAATCAAGTTTTCAAATATGGATACACATATCATTGTGCAACCCATCTTATTTTCCCCATCCTTGGTTTTCATAATAAAAAGAGTATATTTTTTTCTTCAAATTTTAAAATAAATAGTTTTTTTTCTCCCCTCTGGGTAATCTTTTTAAACATGTGAGTCAATACATTCTTACAGAAGGAATAACAGCTATGACTTAGGGCCATGGAAGAAGCTTCCCATAATAAATTACAATGATTAGTGCTACTAGACAAAGTGCTTCAGCTCCTGTAGCAAATTCTTCCCAGCTCCTTTCATTAATCAGACTGCTTACCTGGTTTTATCATCAGTGCCAGGCCTTTCAACTTGGTGCCTGAACCAATTAATACATAATTTAAATCAGAAGCATGTTTAAAATTCTATCAGGGTACCCTGTAGTGACTGGAGTACATCATCCTGCATTAATTCTATAAGTTTGTTTGTAAAAGTAATTAATTATTGCTGACAATAATGTTTCTGAAGAAAAAGCTATCTTTTTCCTATTGAATATCCCTTTCTGCATGCAACTGATAATATTATCTGCAAAGTTTAATGACAGGTATCTGTAGGATGAAAAATATCACACCAAATCCACATACTTGGAAGATTTTTCTTGAGGTTTTCAATCTATCACACCAACCTCTCAATATTGGTGGTAACAGAGGACAAAACTTGCAAAGATTTCAAAACTTACAAAATAGTAAGTTGAACTAGGTGGAACTATTAGTGCCTCCCTATTCAGTGATTTCATGAATGGAGAGGTGAATGACAATGACAAAGACCCCCTCCCGTCATTTTTTCCCATGACTGCAGGTAGTGTGCAGAGGATTATGCACACAGACTTCAATGACAAGTTACTTGCCAGGAATGAAAGTAAAAGCAAAGGGCTTTGTTTAAAAGGTATCGGGCACTGTCAAGTGCTGATAATAGAATCTCTGATCATCCTTTTTCTAGTTCTCATTGTAACCAAATTGCCTCTAATAGCTATTTGGAACCTTACAGCCATATTAATATGGTTGCCCCAGACTGGGTATTAGACTTCAGTGTATATGAGATTTTCTCTTCAAATAAAATTTTCATTTGATTCCTCCTGCTCAAAAATTTAAAAAAAAATTATTTTAGGTATTATTTGTTGTTGCTCAAGAGCTATACACACGCAACCTCCAATATACACATTCATATACACAAACACACACACACACACAATTCTTCTTTGTCAAGAACCGAGATTTTTTTTTTTTCACTTTCTGGTAGTCATGTGCCTTAGGAGAGCCTAGACCCATTTCCAGCTGTGGGGGGTGATGGGAGGGATAATCTTTAATTAATAGAAAGCAGTCATGAATTCCTTTCTCCCTGCTAGTGACCGACTTTCAATGGTCAGTTTTAAATCTGTTAAAAGTCTTGCAAAAGTGACATGAAGGGGATATGATGGGGGATTTCTGGGAATTATTTTCTTTAAAAACAAGATGTTTTAGATAAAGCAATTCTTTCTGCCTTTGAAGTTTATAGAGACATTAGGAGCCATCTTTAAGCAATAAGGGTCATCTGAGAACAAGTGCCAACACACTGAGGATGACAGAGCGGAAAGATGGAAAAACCTGCTTTATTGATATTATTGAGCTATTTAGCTGTCTAACATTAGAACCCCTTCACCTCAAGGTTTCCCCATATGGAAAATAATAAATGTCTTTATTCTTTACACCATTTTGCTATAACAAATATGTTCTCTGCAGTTGAATGCATCTCGTCTGTTACACAAGCCAATGTCCTTTGCTCAGTATCTCCCAAAAATACTGTATTTCCAGATGAAAAGAACCCATACAAATGTAAAATAAATAAGTAAGTCAAAGTACAAATGGAATTGAACAACTGGAATAATCCCACATCCTTACTTTTACACTAAATTTGATAGTTTTAATTATCCATGCAATTTTATGTTAAGACATTAGAATCTTTCCTTTGTTTACATTGTAACTATCAGAATTCATTCACAGTACAATCTGGAAATTAAGACCTCATGCTCTAAAAAAATAAAAAATAAAAAAAGACCTCATGCTCTAGATTTAGGATTTAGGTACACAAGGATTTGGTCTTAGGATCCGTCCCTCCTTAGCAACATAACCTCCCTAATCTTTCCTTCATCATGATAAGCTAATTCATGTACCTGCCTCATTACTTAGCATATGTTGGCTACAAAGAAAAGTAATAAGCATGCAAAAACCAATATTACAAAGAAATAAGAATTTAGGTCCTTGGCATATTAAAAATAGCAACCTACAAAGCACAACTATATAATCTTATGCTGCTAATGCTATTCTGAAGTTAAAAATAAAAATAAAAAGTCAAAGCAACTCCAGAAGAACTTGTGAAAGAAATCGAAATCTTAGTTTTCCTTTCAAAAGAACAAGATCAGACTTAGTTAAATAAAGATTATTCAGATAACAGTATGCTAGCTTTATTTGCAGGTAATATGATCCATCACAAAAAAATTAGTATACCTAAAATCTTTATAACACAATTTGGTACATGGAAAGAAAGGCAAACTCTGAAGGTCTATTTAAATATATGCATCATCAAGGAGTTAAGATGGTAGAGAAGTAGTTGGACCCTGCTTTTCTTATCCCTTGAACACAGCTGTACTGAGGTCAGAGTACTTGGAATACTCAGAAAATTGATCTGAAGATTGGATGAAGGATTTCCATGGCTGGAGGGAGACAGTGTGGCAGATGCAAACAGAACAGTTTCCTTTAAGATGTGCAGGTTTGAATCCCAGCCACAGGCCAAAGATAAAATGCAGGAGGTTGGGAGTTTTGAATCCCAGCTGTGCCAAAGATAAAAATGCAGGAGAGCTGGGAGTCAACCATGCTAAGGGCCCTCATTTTTCTGTGAGGTTTCCTGAACAGGGCGGCGGCGGGGGGGGGAGGGGTGAGCGCCTGTCCCCAGAAAAGAGAGTAGGATGGTGCCATTTTATCTACCCCCCAAAACTCCCACCACCACCTCATCACCAACACAATCAGACATCAAAAAACAACATAGCAGGCCCCAGTGGAGGTGGGAGCCACTTACATCAAACCTTATGCCTCTATACCTGGCAAGTGTTTTGTTTTTTGTTTTCTGTTTTGACTGGGGCATGACAAACTCTGAGCCAGAGCAGCAGACCTCTCCTCTAAAAATGCAAAACAGGCAGCATGCTACAAGCACCAAGTTTCCTGATCACACAGTGCTTTAAAGTGTTCCCTTCAGTTCTAGTGGAAATAGGATCCAGCTGTATTTTTTCCTAGTCTTTATTTTTTCTTATTCTTTTGGAGTCAGGCTTATAATTTTTTGTTTGTTAGTTTGTTTTCCATTTCTTTTTCTGTCTTTTTTTTTTTTTTTTTGGATCAAGCTTCTTTTTTTTTTTCTTTTTCTGTATTTTTTTTCCTTTCTTTTTCATTGGAATCAGGCTTATAGTTTGTTTGTTTTTTGTTTTTTTTTATTGTCCATTTGGGTTTTTTAATTCTCTTTCTCTCTCTCTCTCTCTCTCTCTCACCATCTCTCTCTCTTTCTCACCACCTCTCACTCTCTCACTTTCTCTCTTTCTCTTTTTCTTTCCAGGCTGTTTTCCACCAACAAATCAAAACACACCTAGATAAAGGCCCAAGCACTCCCCACTGCAAGCAAGGAGGAACTCTGCCGAAGACTGACCAGTGGGAAAGAGCAGCCAAAACACAACAGTAGAGTGCACACAGTATATACCAGAAACATTTCCTACAGTGCCAGGCCCTGGACTAAATATAACATTACTCTGGGGTGTAGGAAACATCACAAGCTTTCATAACATGCAAAAGATAGAAATTTAGCCAAAATGACAAGATGGAGTAATTCTCCCCTAAAGAAAGGTCAGGAAGATACCACAGCCAGACTGGCTCAAAACAAATATAAGCAATATATTTAATCAATTTAGAACAACAGTCATAAGAATACTAGCTGGACTTGAAAAAGGCATAGAAGACACTAAAGAAATCCTGTTACAGAGATAAAAGACTAAAAACTAGTCAGGCTGAAATAAAAAATGCTGTAACTGAGCTGTGAAACAGACTGGATATGATCACAAGGACTGAAGAAGCAGAGGAGAACATAGGTGATATAGGAGATAAAATTATGGAAAATAATGAAAAGAAGAGGGAAATAAAACTATTAGATCACAAAAGCAGACTTAGGGAACTCAGAGATTCCATAAAACCCAATATTATCCATAACAAAGGATAATATATTATTATTATCCATAACAAAGGAGTTCTCAAAAGAGGAATAGAGGGAGAGAGGGGCAGAAGATGTATTTGAACAAATTACAGCTGAGAACTTCCCTAATCAGTGGAAGAAAACAGGCCTTCAACCCCAAGAGGTACAGAGAGCTCCCTTCAAAATCAACAAAAAAGGTCAACAACCACAACATATCATCATGAAACTTGCAAAACACAAAGATAAAAAGAGAATTCTGAAAGCAGCTAGGGAAAAAAGGTCCTTAACCTATAAGGGTAGACACATAAGGCCGGCAGCAGACCTATCCACAGAGACCTGACAGGCCAGAAAGAAGTGGCATGATATATTCAATGAACTAAATGGGAAAAATATGCAGCTAAGAATACTTTATCCAGAAAGGCTGTCATTCAGTATAGAAGAAAAGTTAAAGAGTTTCCAAGACAAACAAAACCAAAGGAGTTCATGAGCACTAAACCAGCCCTACAAGAAATATTAAAGGGGACCCTTCAAGAGGGAAATATAGACTAAAAGTAACAAAGCCTAGAAAGAAACAGAGATAAGTTAAAGAATAATGACTTTACAGGTGACAGCATGGCACTAAATTCAGGTCTTTCAGTAATTACTCTGAATGTAAATGGACTCAACGCTCCAAGCAAAAGAAACAGAGTATCAGAATTAAAAAAAAAAAAAAAAAAAAAACAAGACCCATCAATATGCTGCTTATAAGAGACTCATTTTAGACCCAAAGACACCTCCAGATTGAAAGTGAGGGAGTGGAGAATCACTTATCATGTTCATGGATAACAAAAGAAAGCTGGAGTAGGTAGCCATCCTTATATCAGATAAATTAGATTTTAAACCAAAGACTGTAATAGGAGATGAAGAAGGACACTATATCATAATAAAGGGGCCTATCCAACAAGAAGATCTAACAATTATAAATATTTATGTCCCTAACTTGAGAGCAGTCAAATATATAAATTAATAACAAACTTAAAGAAACTCAGTTATAATAAAATAATAATAGTAGGGGATTTTAGCACCCCACCCACAGCAATAGACAAATCTTCCAAACAGAAGATCAACAAGGAAACAATGGCTTTCAATGACTCATTGTACCAGATGGACTTAACAGATATCTTCAGAGTATTTCATCCTAAAGGAGCAGAATACACATTCTTTTCAGTGCAAATGGAACATTCTCTAGAACAGATCACATATTGGATCACAAATCAGGTACAACTGGTACAAAAAGATTGAGATCATACCATGCATACTTTCAGACCACAAGACTATGAAACTTGAACTCAACTACAAGAAAAAAATTAGGAAGACCACAAATACATGGAAATTAAAGAACATTTTACTAAGGGATGAATGTGTTGGGGCACCTGGGTGGCTCAGTCAGTTAAGCATCTACCTTCAGTTCAGGTCATGATCCCATAATTCCAGGATTGAGCCCCAAATTGGGCTCCCTGCTCAGCAGGGAGTCTGCTTCTCCCTCTTCTCCTCACCCTACTCTCATGCTATTTCTTACTCTCTCTCTCTCTCTCTCAAAATTAATAAATTAAATCTTTAAAAGAAAAAAAAAAGAATGAATGAGCCAACAAGGAAATTAAAGAAGTAAAAAGGTACACATGAAAATGAAAACACAACAATCCAAACATTTGGGATGTAGCAAAGGAGTTCCTAAAAAGGAAGAACAGTACAGGCCTTCCTCAAGAAGCAAGAAGTCTCAAATACACAACCTAACCTTATACTTAAAAAGAGCAGGAAAAATAACAGCAAGTAAAGCCTAAATTCAGCAGGCGAAGGGAAATAATAAAGAGCAAAGCAGAAATCAATGAAATAGAAACCAAGAGAACAGTAGAACAGATCAACAAAACTAGGAGCTAGTTCCTTGAAAGAATTAACAAGATTGATAAACCCTTAGCCAGATTTATCAAAAAGAAAAGAGAAAGGACCCAAGTAAACAAAACCATGAATGAAAGAGGAGATCACAACCAACACAGCAGAAATACAAAAAATTATAGGAGAATATTATGAACAATTGTATGACAGCAAATTAGGCAATCTGGAAGAAATGGATGCATTCCTAGAAACATATAAATTATCAAAACTGAAACAGAAAGAAATAGAAAATCTGAACAGACCCATAACCAGCAAAGAAATTAAATCAGCAATCAAAAATCTACCAACAAATAAGAGTTCAGGGCCGGATGGCTTCCCAAGGGAATACTACCAAACATTTAAAGAAGAATTAATACCTATTCTTCTGAAACTATTCCAAAATATAGAAGTGGAAAGAAAATTTCCAAACTCATTCTATGAGGTCAGCATTACCTTGACCTCAAAACAGACAAGACTATTCAAAAGGATAATTATAGACTAATATTCCTGATGAACATGGATGCAAAAATTCTCACCAAGATACTAGCTAATAGGATACAACAGTACATTAAAAGGATTATTTGCCATGACCAAGTGGGATTTATTCCTGGGCTGCAAGGGTGGTTCAACATCCACAAATCAATCAACATGATACACCACATTAATAAAGGGAGGGTTAAGAACCATAAGATCCACTCAATAAATTAAGAAAAAGCATTTGACAAAATACAGCACCCTTTCTTGATAAAAACCCTCTACAAAGTACAAATAGAGGGAACATACCTCAACACCATAAAGGCCATATATGCAGACCCACAGCTAATATCATCCACAACAAGGAAAAACTTAGAGCTTTCCCCTAAAGGTCAGGATCACAAGAATGTCTACTCTCGCCATTTTGTTCAACATAGTACTGGAAGTTCTAGCCTCGGCAATCAAACAACAACAAAAAAATAAAAATAAAAGTCATCAAGATGGGCAAGGAAGAAGTTAAACTTTTGCTTTTCACAGACAACATGATATTCTATGTAGAAAACCCAAATGATTACACCAAAAAATCACGAGAACTGATATAAGAATTCAGGAAAGTCACAGGATATAAAATCAACACACAGAAGTCTGCTGCATTTCTGTACACCAATATTGAAGCAATCAAAAGAAAAACCAAGGAATCAATCCCATTTATAAGGGCACCAAAAACCATAAGATACCTAAAGATAAACCTACCAAAGAGGTAAAATATCTATTCTCTGAAAACCGTATAATGTTTATGAAAGAAACTGAAGAAGACACAAAGAAATGGAAAAACATTCCATGCACCTGAATTGGAAGAACAAATATTGTTAAAATGTCTATGCTACCAAAAGCAATCTATACATTCAATGCAATCCCTATCAAAATAACACTAGCATTTTTCACAGAGCTGGAAGAAACAATTCTGAAACTTATATGGAGCCAAAAAAAAACCTCAAATAGCCAAAGTAATGTTGAAAAAGAAAACCAAAGCTGGGAGCATCACAATTCCAGACTTCAAGCTGTATTAAAAAGCTATAATCATCAAGATGGTATGGTACTGGCACAAAAACAGACACATAGATCAATGGAACAGAATAGACAACCTATAAATGGACCCTCAACAATATGGCCAACTAATCTTCAACAAAGCAGGAAAGACTATCCAATGAAAAAAGACAGTCTCTTCAACAAATGGTGTTGGGAAAACTGGAAAGCAAGATGCAGAAGAATGAAACTGGGACACTTGCTTACACTATACACAAAAATAAAATCAAAATGGATGAAAGACCTAAATATGAGACAGGAAACCATCAAAATCCTAGAGAAGAACACAGGCAGCAATCTCTTTGACCTCAGCTACAGCACCTTCCTACCAGACACATCTCCAGAGGCCAGGAAAACAAAAGCAAAAATGAACTATTGGGGCCTCATCAAGATAAAAAAAACTTCTAAACAGCAAATGAAACAATCAACAAGACTAAAAGTCAACCTATGGAATGGGAAAAGATCGTGCAAATGACATATCAACTAAAGGGCTAGTATCTAAAATCTATAAAGAAGTTACCAAACTTAACACACACACACAAAAAAAATCCAGTCAAGAAGTGGGCAGAAGACATGAACAGACATTTCTCCAAAGAAGACATATGAATGGCTAACAAACACGTGAAAAAATGCTCTGCATCACTGACCATCAAGGAAATACAAATCAAATGACAATGAGATACCACCTGTCAGAATAGCTAAAATTAACAAGTCAAGAAACAACAGATGTTGGTGAGGATGCAGAAAAGGGAGCATCCTCTTATACTGTTGGTGGAAATGCAAACTGGTACAATCACTCTGGAAAACAGGATGGAGGTTCCTCAAAAAGTTAAAACTAGAACTACCCTATGACCCAGCAATTGCACTACTAGGTATCTATCCAAAGGATGCAAAAACAGTGATTCAAAGGGGCATATGCACCCCAATGTTTCTAGCAGCAATGTCCACAATAGCTAAAATATGGAAAAAGCCCAGATGTCCATCAACAGATGAATGGATAAAGATGTAGTAGGTATATACAAAGGATCATTTCTCATCCATCAAAAAGAAATCTTGCCATTTGCAATGATGTGGATGGAACTAGAGTGTATTATGCTAAGCAAAATAAGTCAGAGAAAAACAATTACCACACAATTTCACTCATATGTGGAATTTAAGAAACAAAACTGATGAACATATGGGAAGAAAAGGAAAAATAAGATAAAAACAGAGAAGGAGACAAACTGTAAGAGACTCTTAACTATAGGAAATAAGAGTTGCTCGAGGGGAGGTGGAGGAAGAAGGGATGGGGTAATTGGGTGATGGGCATTATGGAAGCAGTTGATGTAATGAGCACTGTGTGTTACATGCAAGTGATCAATCACTAAATTCTACCTCTAAAACTAATAATACACTATCTGTTAACTTGAATTTAAAATCTAAAAACTTTAAATATATATGTGTGTATATATATGTGTGTGTGTGTGTATATATATATATATATATATATATATATATATATATATATATAAAGAGTGAGTATTAGTAATACTAATAGAGGAGCCTTCTTTTGAACTCTGGTGATAGCCTGCATATTAGAAACAAAGATGAAAATTATGGTAATGTAAAAACCAAGGTTCGTAAAAAAAGAAATACACTTCCAATAATCAATGCAATGTGCTCACCAAAATCTATTAAAATATAGTCAGGGGAAAAACAGAGTCTTTTCAATGGTTAAAAACTCTGTACAATGATTATAGATTGTTGATAGTACGTATGTATGTGTCAGCTGTAACTAAGCAGAGAAAAGCAATTAACAAGCTTTAAAATTGGAATTTAAAAAAAAATTGGAATTTAGTTTAGACTTACATTGTTAAGACTTACATTGTTACATTGTTAATTACTTACTTAATTTTTTTAAATGATTTGCTCCAGCAATACCTTGAGTCATTCAACAAATATTTATTGAACACCTATCAGGTGTCACGCCATGGGGTAGGCATCCAAGCACTATGGATGGATGAAACATGACCCTACCTCAAGTACATCACAGTCCACCTGATACGTGCTATAACATGGACATGGTCACAGTGCCATAGAAAATATTTATGGCAATGAAATTTGAAGATTTAAGATTATTTCAACTTCACCAATGATACCTACAATCAAGACCAAAATAATTGCTCTAACTAATGATTATATCAACAAACAGAAATGAACATTAGTGGATGCACTAAGCAGATAGTTCCTGAAGCATCAGCTAGCATCTGAGGTCTGTGTTATAGGCCTCTTTCACCAAACCGCTGACACCAGTTCCACACATCTATTTTAATTCCCCCAGTGCCTGGTTTGTGCCTCTCTTGCAAGAGGTACTCAATATTCCTTGAATGAATTCAGTTCAACATCCTAAAAAGCTCTTCTGTTTCTTTATCTAAGCAATAAACAATGGCTCTGCCTTCTTGGTACCCTGCTAATTAACAACCATGTTATGTAAATTCATTGACTCTGAATTTCCTGATTTTTAAAACAAGATGACACCACCAACCAACCACCTAGGGTGGTTGTAAAGATAAAACAAGATGGCATATATGAATTTTTCTGACAAATAGTAGACACTCAATAAATGTTACTGCCTTTTTCCTTACTGCACTGCTCTCCCCTCCCTTGCTCTACAGAAGTAAACATGACAAAGTTTTCTTCGATTAATATATACAAAAGATAATTAACAATAACTAAGTCCTTTTGAGCCAGCTTTGGTTATTTTTAGTATTTTCACTTCAAACATATTAAATGTGGGTAGAATTATTTTACATCTTACGTTTACTTTATTAAATTATGGATTACAAATTACTTTAGAAATAAGGCAAAAACTATGTTGAAGGAAATTACTGTACATGCCAATAGGACTAAAATTCTGCTAAGAAAATAAATATATTTTATTGGGCTTAAGCTGATTTTCCCATGGTCATGAATCTAAGGATGAATATTAATTAGAGAAACTCTTTTAAGGAACTGACAGTCTGAATTCTGAGTTTGAAACCATTATTTCCCAACCACAGAAAACAGATCAGGCCAAGGGTCTACGAGAAATCAGAGTGCACCCACACCTGGCAAATTGCACCCTTTGGGGTCCGTTTCAGTTAGCAGTGTTTGGACTCCGTCAATGTTGGCATGTAATACCCGCTTGGTGAAACTAACTTCAAACCTCTCCAGGGAGAGGCGGGCATGATCATATCTCTGACTTCATGGAAGAGGAATAAAACATACACACGCTGGATCAGTGTTCTTGGCCACTACAGTGCTTAGAGGTCTACAAACATTTTCTCACATGATTCTCACACAAATTTATAAAGTTAACACTATTACCCCACTTACAAGACTTTGAGGCAAAGTACCTCTCTTGAGGCTACCAACTTGGATCTGTCTGATGGCAAAGGCTGTATTTCTAATAAACTCTCATTTTCCTCCTTGTTTACCTTAAAGGGTTTTCTAGAAAACTACAACTGTATTTCCTTATTACTCACATGCCTGGAGTAATGGAACTTGCACCTGAATGTAAATTGGCTAAATCACTACACACAGAGCTGAAGTCCATTGACACTTTTTGTGGCAAGACTTTGTAGACCGAGGAAACAGTGCGGTGATTTATGTTATGGCAAGTTCCTACCACACTGAGTAGCTGCTCTAGAATTTAAGCTATGAGTCTTCCTTCTTCTCTGTCTTGTCATGGCACATCTGTTCCATAACATAACTGCTAGCCTATGGACTCCTCATGGACAGGGATTTGGGTTCACTGTGTTTCACTAGTTTCACCATTCAGTTGGGCCTGGCACATGGGGTGAAACCTACTTACCATCCTCATGCCTGAACATTTCCCAAGGGCATCTTCTGGGCATCCTCAGGGCTTTGTCCAAAAAGCAGATGGTAAGTAAGGCACAGGGTTTAACAGATACCAGCATCCCAGAGAGTCACATAGTAATGCTCTCAGGGGTCCTTGGCAGGTTGCCCCAAGGAAAGGGTTAAAAATCAAAAATGATCCCTCTGGATGCCACTGAAAGTCACATGGCAGCTGCGCTCAAGAAAATACTTAACCAGGTGCTTTGAGGTCCTATATTCAATTTTTCTGAAGTCTTAGGGAGGAAAGCAGCAAATCAGCTAGGGAGGGATTTTTTTTTTTTTTTTTAACCAAAGCTGATTAACATTTTTTCAACCCACCAACCAATTGCCTGGTCCTTATACATTAGCCTTCTGTGAGTGTAAGCATGCGAGTGAGTGTGTGTGTTGGGGGTGGGGGGCAGTACGTGCCCACATTGTCTCAACAGTTGTATTTCCCTAGCATACTGATGAACATGCTCATCCACTTTACTGTCGCTCCCCTCAAAGATCCTGGGACCACTCAGCTCATCTCAGGTTAACAAACATCATTTGTTTGTCTTCCTTTGGCCAAGAACCCTCTTGGGAACTGAGAAATCCAAGAAAATAATATGTGCTGTCTGCTATATAGGATGTTTCCACCTAGAGGATGAGCAGCTCATTTTAATAATGGTGTGCAAACTGGTGCGAGACAAACCCACACAGAGCCTGGGAGAAAGAGGCCTATAGGACACGAGGTCTCTTCTGAAGTATAGGTGAGAGTGAGTCATTCAAAGAAGAGGGACAGAGAATTCCAGAAAAAGGGAACAGCCAAGCACAGTCATTAAAGATCAAAAATGGTACAGACAAACAAGAGTTTCATATCAACAAGATGCAAGCTAGGCAATGGTGAGACATGAGCCTGGAGAAGTAGGCGGGAGCAGGGAGAGATGGGCTTTGTCAGCCTGAGGAGATGAGCATCTATTTCATCTCGGAGATGAAGGCCAGCCATTGGAACACATTTAAACAAGAGAGGGCAAGGTCATATTTGCATTTTCAATAGACCACTCAGGCAGCCAGGAGACCATTAGGAGGCTATTATAGCAATCCCAGAGACAGATAATAAGCAGAAATTGAAGTTGGACAAACAATAGAATCAAGAAATATTTAGGAGGACCTCAGAGGATCTAGCAACTGATTGGAGGAGCAAGATGAAATAAACAGACCACTTGAAAGAGGGGTGATAATTTGGAGAGTAGAGTAGGCTTGGCTGAGAGCAGGGGAGCCCATGAACATATTAATTTATGGGATATGCCAGCAAAAACATCCAGTCAGCAGATTTCTATATATGGCTGCAGCTCAGGACAGGAGAAATAATTTTAAAATAACTGGCACAGGGGATCCGTGGGCGGCTCAGCGGTTTAGCAGCTGCCTTCGACCCAGGGCACGATCCTGGAGTCCCGGGATTGAGTCCCACATTGGGCTCCCTGCATGGAGCCTGCTTCTCCCTCTACCTGTGTCTCTTCCTCTCTCTCTCTCTCTCTGTGTCTCTCATGAATAAATAAATAAATTCTTTAAAAATAAATAAATTATAAAATAAAATAATAAAATAAAATAAAATAAAATAAAATAAAATAAAATAAAATAAAATAATCGGCACATAGACCAGAGGTTGCAAACTGGCAGACATGGGCCAAGTCCGACCTCAAGACATGTTTTGTTTGTCCTCTTGAGCATTGTCATGAGATGTTCAAAACTTTTTATTCTATTTTAATACTGCCATTATGTAAAGTATATGTAAAATATCACAAATCCAAATTTAGGACACCTCTTGAAAAATTGGGACATTTGGCCACACTAAGCCCACATTCCCTTGTGGCACCAATTACAGACCTGAGTAGCCCCCTTCCACCTCAGCTGGGTCCTGACTGCTGTCTGCCCTCAGCTAAGATCAGAATCCCCGGTTACTTATGTGCTTGTACTATTGTTTAACTTAGAGCTGAACTAAGAGAAAAGTAAAATATTCATTGCATTGCCATTACTATAAAACATTAGAATATATTCACATTATATTCATGGCTTCTGGAGTATATGTATTTGCAATTCCTGTTTTAGACTTTTTCTTAAGAAAATAGATTTTCAGAGACACCTGGATGGCTCAGTCAGTTAAGCATCCAACTCTTGGTTCCAGCTTCGGTCATGATCTCAGGGTGGTGAGATCGAGCCCTGCATCTGCTTGGGTCTCGGCACAAAGTCTGCTTGGGATTCTCTTTCTCTCTCTCTCCCTCTACCCCTCCATCTGCTATCTCTCTCTCTAAAATAAATGAATGAATCTTAAAAAAAAAAAAAAACACAGATGTTTAGAAATGTATTCCATTTTTTAAATGAACTAACACTTCCGGTCTGTTACCTCTGAATGTCAATATCTATAAATTACTAGATGCTGTTCTCACAGTTAGTGAATGCTTAGGGATGGACAGGCAAAAGAAATTTCTTGGAAGTACACATAGGCAGAATTTAATAAAACCTATCACAAACATATATATTCATATATATTTACTACCTGCTTCAAACTACCTGGGGGCTAATATAAATATACAGATCAGATATTTTGGTCAAATAATACAAATTCAAATAATAAAACTTCATCTTATAGAATATTATAATAGGTGAAGAAAAAGACAACATGAGCTAGTGATCGATAACAATTGCAAAATATTTAGATTTTGGAATATCTGATGTATCCAGTGCTTCCTTTCTGTTTCACTTTGGAAAAATGGAAGCATGAATGTAACTTGATGAGATTCAATTTTATATTTAGCTGAGGGAATAATCTTATAGCTTGAGCCCAACCAACTGTGCACTACTAGAACTTCATTACTAATTGAGGCAAAAAAAAAAAAATCTGGATACAGTAAAATCTATGTTGTTTAAAACTGTTTTTCATTCAAACAGACTGACTGGGTGACGGGCACTGAGGGGGGCACTTGACAGGATGAGCACTGGGTGTTATGCTATATGTTGGCAAATCGAACTCCAATAAAAAAATATACAAAAAAAAACAGACCTATATACACTTTCACTTTCATTACTTTTCTCTTTACTTCATTACCAGAGAAAAGTAAGTAATATGTGAAGGGATCCAGAAACAATCCATAAGGAATGGAAGAGAAGAGGCCTCAGCTGGGGGTGAGTTGGTGAGGGGCAGTTAGACGTTCTGCTATTCCATGCCCTGGCTGTCTAAAATTCCAGTTTCCAAATATGATAGTGGAGAAATGGTTCAAATAGCTCTTAAGGAACAAGCAGGTGGTTCCTAGTCTATCCAAATTTTAATCAAACTCTTTTCTTCAATGGAGTCATCCTGGCATGTTTTGACCTCACTTTATCTCTTCATATTAATACAGTGTAGCAGTTTATAACACTGTCCCATAGTTATCAGCACAGAAAAGAATATATTTGCAAAGCCATTCTAAGGTAAGTCCCTGGTATTTAAGTTACACATTTAATTTTTTCCCAAAAAGAAAGAAAATCAAATGATAACCTTGTTACTTGCTATGTTTGGGACAGAAGTTGCTGAAAGAAAATAGATTTTAATTTAGAAATAAAGTAAACATGTACACACATAATCCATATAAGAAGTTTCATTTCCTGAATCTCCTCCAAGAAACTCCTAGAATATTGCCAGGTGATCGTATCTAGCATTCATAATCACGTTAGAGATGCTGGAAAAGGTCTCTTGTACATTGAGTTGTCCAATCAATAGAAAATATGATACAGCACCTGCACCCTACAGTAAGAGGACAGATCATATAGAGAGGTCCAAAAATAATGAAAGAATTTGACCAGAAAATTCATTCAAGTCACTTGCAAATGCTCATACTTTTATTCCTCTTTTCAAGTAAGGCTCACAGGGTACAACTGTCCTTTCCTGCTCTCTGCTTCCCAAAACTTTTTTTTAAAAAAGATTTATTTACTGATTTTAGAAAGACAGCAGAGAGGAGGAGAGGAAGAGAGAGAATCCTAAGCAACTTTTTACCAACCATGGAACCCAATGTGGGGCTTAATCCTGTGACCCTGAGATCATGACCTGAGCAGAAACCAAGAATCGGCCACTCAACTGACTCAGCCAACCAGGCTCCCCCGCTCCTCAAAACTTCTGATTGCTTTGAGTTGATTCATTTCTGCTTTCTCAGAAAACACTGCCCCATCCCCATAGCTGTTAATATTGACACGTGAGTCTCCTCTCCTCCTGAGACAAATGACTCACCAATGAATAGGCAAGGTCCTGGTTCATATGGTTAAGGGGAAAGGATCCTAACCTCTGTATAGTCAGTAGACTTCTTTGATCTCTGCCTACAGAATTTTTTACAGTCTTGTCCAAAGTCACTTTCTGTCCTCCCTTGAACGGCCTCTGTGATCCTCTGCCTTCAAACTTTTATCTATATAATACATCCCTCTTTCATAATTTATTGCATATAGATATGGTAGGAGATCATTTCAGGTGATGACAGACATCTTTGTTAATAAACCGAGATGCCAAAACATCTTTGACAACCCAGGGACCTCCTTTACTATCAACTTAAACTAAAAAAGTAAATTCAAATCCTCTCAAATAATGCTGAAATCAAAGACAGCTTGAATGCCCCTGCTGAGGTCTCAGAACATTGACTTCAACAGACATTATTAACTTCAGTTAGACAAACCCATGACTTTCTTTAAAAAAAAAAAAAAAAAAAAAAAATCACTAATCCCAAATCTCTATTAGCTCCATCAGCTTCATTCCTGCTTCAGTTTCTTGTGGGGAAAAAAAAGCCAAATAACAACAACAAAAAACACTTTTAATGGTACGCATGGCACTGCAGATGGCCTAATGACAACGAGAAGAAGCAGCCATGCATTATGACTCAATCAGCTTGTCCAAGGAATGAAGAGTCCTATCACAATAACAGAAGTGGATGCTGTGATTCATCTGGAATTCTTCTCAAGAAAATAGCTTCCTATTCACATGCGACTCTCTACTTATCTGTGAGAATGAATAATAAAATAGAAATCATATTATACTCATTCTAATAAAGCTAAAAGGCATCGACTACATTTTAGGACACTTTGGAGCACTTATTCTGTTGTGCCTTTTCTTCTAAAATATATTGGCAATTGTGATGCTAGCAATCTTGTCTCTCAAATCCATAATTATAAGGAAGAAAATAACTTAAAACATAAATTGTCACTGCATTAGCTGTCACATTTACATATCTGTTCAATTCAGCAATTTTCGTAAAAACAATCTTATTTTTAAAAGCCAAAATGTAAAATAATTAAATTGTTGTTAACTCTTTTGAATGAGCAGCTTTATTTTATTGCAAATTTAAAAAAAAAAAAACAGTCTGCACCATTCAGTTTTGAATGACAGCCTGTTAACAAGGCAGGGAAGGAACAGGTGAGTGTTTAGTTTAAAGACTTCTGTAACTGAAATGAGCATCTTGCCAACCATATTGGCAACCACGAGGAATAGCATCTGAGAAAACAATCCAAAGCTGCCTGGGTATGATACAACTGCCCTGGCTTCTTTTGGTAAGGAAAAACTCCTGCTTTACTTTTTTCCTTGACTGAAAAATAAGTTCCTTCTTTTGAAGAAACTTAATTTATAAATTAGGACAGACTGGTTCAACTGCAATAATAACTACTGTAACTCACCACAAATTCAAAGTAAGCCTACTTTGTTCATCTTAAATTCCATGAATTTTATAACTTCCCTCTGGCTGTCTCTGAAATAAGGGAAGAAGAAACATAATAAAATTCATTCTCTTCTAAATTCTAAAATTGACCTCCTGACTTGAGACCAAACCCTAACTTGCAGAATTATGCACTGGCCCAGTCAGCACATGGAGATGCCATGTGGACAGACAAGCCCCTCTCTTCCTCACACTTACCTGGCTCTTCCCTAAGGAGTTACACAGAAAGGACAAGCCTATGTTCTCCCGAAATCCCTTCACCAGCATTTCCTTCCACCACTGAGTCCATATTCAATACATATTAGAGGACCGCATAAGCAAGTTGAGACTTATATTGATGCCAAAAAGAACAAAGTACCAAAGGACTATCACACCAAGAGAATAAGACAAGCCATAGACTGAGAGAAAACATGCAAATGACACATCTGATAAAGGACTGCCATTCAAAATACACAAAGAATTCTTAAAAAACCAACAATAAGGAAACAACCCAATTTAAAAATGGACTGAAGAACCTTAATAGACATCAGAGAAGATATTCAGATGGCAAATAATCATATGAAAATATCTCCACATCAAATGTCGAAAGGAAAAAAATTTTTAAAAATTAATAATACCATACACACCTATTGGAGTGGCCAAAATCCAGAACACTAACAACACCAAATGCTAATGAGGCTGTGTGTCGCAACAGGAACCCCAATTCATTGCTGGTGGGAATGCAAAATGGTACAGGCACCTTGGAAGACAGTTTGGCAGATTCTTACAATACTAAACATACTCTTGCCATATGATCCAGCGATCACACTCCGTGGTATTTATCCAAATGAGATGAAAACGTACATTCACACAAAAACCTGCACATGGGTGTTTATAGCAGATTTATTCATAATTGCCAAAACTTGGAAGGAACTCAAAATATCCTTCAGTAGGTGAGTGGATAAATAAACTATGGTACATCTAAACAATGAAATAGTATTCTGTGCTAAAAAGAAAGAAGTCATCAAGCCATGAAAAGACATGGAGGAAACTTAAATTCATATCACTAAGCAAAAGAAGCCAATCGGAAAAGGCCGTATCTGTATCATTCAAACTACATGACATTCTGGAGAAGGCAAAACTATGACAGTCAAAATATCGCTGGTTGCCAGGGGTTTCAAGGGGTGAGAAAGGGATGAAAAGGAGGAACACAGGGATCCCTGGGTGGCGCAGCGGTTTGGCGCCTGCCTTTGGCCCAGGGCGCGATCCTGGAGACCCGGGATCGAATCCCACGTCAGGCTCCCGGTGCATGGAGCCTGCTTCTCCCTCTGCCTGTGTCTCTGCCTCTCTCTCTCTCTCTCTCTCTCTCTCTCTGTGACTATCCTAAATAAATAAATAAAATATTTAAAAAAAAAAAAAAAAAAGAAAAGAAAAGGAGGAACACAGATGATTTTCAGGGCAGTGAAAATACTCTGTATGATACTGTAAGAATGGATACACGTCATTATACATTTGTCCAAATCCATAGAATGTACAACACCAAAGTGAATCCTAATGTAAAACTATGAACTTTGATTATGATGTATCAATGTTGGTTTATCCATTATATAAATGTACCACCCCACTGAGGGATGCTGATAGTAGGGGAGGCGATACATAGGTGGGGGTAGGGATATATGGAAAATCTCTGTACCTTCCTCTCAATTTTTTCTATGCATCTAAAACTGCTCCAAAAATAAAAAATAAAATAAAGTCTTTTTTAAAAGCACACAAAAGTAAAGAAAATCTGCTACTCTATTTTTGAGGCTATTATTGCTATGAATAATTATAGCATTGGAAATATCTATCTAGCACTCTGTCTTGATCATTTTCCTCCCTGCATTAAATTATTTAAATGAACACTGTCTCTGGCATAATTTTTTAAACTTTGACTCAAAGCGCAATGCATTTGACAGCTCTTAACCTTCATATGCCATCAATGCACAATCGAGACCTTAGGTGGCCAAGATACCTCCTGTTTACTCATTTTCTTTACTGCGATCATACTGCTGCTCTGTCGGAAAATGTCACCTTCCATTGTATTAGCACAGCAATAACCTTTCCTTGCATTCCATGTGAAGGTAAGTCACGATAAATAATGTCAACCTTAATTTTCTGGTATTTTACACTAAATCACAGAGAAACCAAGTGTGAAATGCTTTGCCTAACTTCCTTCCACTCTCGTTAATAGGCACAGAAATTCTGAAAGCTAGTGCAAGTTTTACATCTAGAGTA
Organism: Canis aureus; assembly: GCF_053574225.1. Lineage (NCBI taxonomy): Eukaryota > Metazoa > Chordata > Mammalia > Carnivora > Canidae > Canis > Canis aureus. Next base: position 10,500,622 of record NC_135617.1, on the reverse strand, counting down.
GGTCCTTCCATTTTACAAAAATAGAAACTGAGGCACAAAGGGAATAAATGATTTGTCATAGGTTGCTCATATCTTTAGTGACAAAAGCAAGCACAGATTCTAATTCCAAGCTGCTAAGGTAGTGCCTTCTACTTCCCACCACCCTTATTTACTTGGCTTATGATTTAATGGGATAAAAGTGATGGTGGAAGAAAGCCCAGAGTATAACTAGAACTTTAGATTCTTGGAACCTGCAGTGTTGAAAAAGATACTGCAAAAAATTCCATGTGAGAGGAAGATGAGGTGTAGTTCAGCTTAAGGACTGATCCCAAACAGACCTGTATTCCAGAGCAAGAAGGCTCCAGTTATGTGCCAACTCTTTGCTCCAGGACATTTCGCTTACTCTAAGGAACCTTGGTGGCAAGTGTCAGAAAATCCATTCCAGCTGGTTTAACAAACAAAAGAGGAATTTATTAACTTTTGTAACTGAAAAGCCCAATGTTATCTTCAGGCATAGCTAAATCCAGGAACTAAAACAATGTCATCTGGCACTTCTCTTTATTCCTCCCACTGTAGTACAGCTAAAACCTCTGGTCATTGTATATGAAACAGAAATAAGAAGATTCTGAAAGGAGAAAACAGATTGCTAGGGACCTTAGGACCCAAGGAATGACACCATGGTGAGTTCCGTGATGTTCTGGTTTGGTTTGGCTTGGTTTGGTCTGGGTTTTTTTTTTGCCTCGTATATCCCAGACATAGAGCTGGAGAAGCTAGAAGCTCATAAACACTGATGGTGCAGACAAAAAATGCCCCCCCACACACACAAAAAAAAAAAAAAGACAAAAAACAAACCTTAGCCAAAGATCAGGAAAGGGAAGACTACCAAGACAATTTAGACAACAGCCTACTCTACTAACAGACAACTCCTACTCTAGCCAAAGAGCATGGAAAAAACAGCAACCCCACCCATACCCCTGTCAGTAAGACTAAATAAGGAGCCTTGCCTTTCACCCTCACCAAACCAAACATCTCCAGCTGGGTGATGTCCAAGAAAGCTGAGTAGGGGGCAGCCCATGTGGCTCAGTGGTTTAGTGCCGCCTTCAGCCCGGGGCCTGATCCTGGAGACCTGGGATAGAGTCCCACGTCGGGCTCCCTGCATGGAGCCTGCTTCTCCCTCTGCCTGGGTCTCTGCCTCTCTCTTTCTCTCTCTCTCTCTCTGTCTCTCCTGAATAAATAAATACAATCTTAAAAAAAAAAAAAAAGAAAGAAAGAAAGAAGAAAGAAAGGTCTCTCTCTCTGTCTCTCCTGAATAAATAAATACAATCTTAAAAAAAAAAAAGAAAGAAAGAAAGAAGAAAGAAAGATCTCTCTCTCTGTCTCTCCTGAATAAATAAATACAATCTTAAAAAAAAAAAAAAGAAAGAAGAAAGAAAGAAAGGAAGAAAGAAAAAGAAAGAAAGAAAGAAAGAAGGAAAGAAAGAAAGAAAGAAAGAAAGAAAGAAAGAAAGAAAGAAAGCTAGCTGAGTAGGGATCTAGGACTTTCACTCCCATTGGGCAGGAACAGAGTCTCTCCTCCATGGTGTTACAGGAGGCCACATGAGTACTTGGACTTTATTCTCACCTGATGGTAAGGAGGTGACTTTCCAGCAGTATTGAGGCCCCACCTCAAAATGTCAAGTGTAGAAAGGTAATGAGATCCCTCTCCTTCTCCCAGCCAGGGTGATGTGAGTGTTGGCCTATGTGGAACCTGAACTCCCACAGCCACAAAACAGTAAAGAGGAATGCCTAATTCCTACCCTCCCACTCCCCAGGGTATCAAGGAAAACCAAAGGGGGAAGCTACACTTCCACCTCATCTGGAAGTAATAAGGCAGTGACCCAGCCCCTTGCTTGCATGATAACAGAAGAAGGCCTCCTAAAATACAAGATTTAAATAAGATCCAGAGTTTCACAACATAATATTCAAAATGTCCAGAGTATGATAAAAAATCACTCATCATATCAAGAACCAGAAAAACCTCAACTTGAAAAAGAAAAAGCGGTCAACAGACGTCAATAATTAAATGGTACAGGTGTTGGAATTCTTTCACAAGGATTTTAAAGTAGCCATCATAAAAAAAAAAAAGGAGGTTTTCAGTAAAGAAATAAAATTTTTCAACAAAGAAATGTAATATACAAAGATAATCCAATAGAAGTTTTAGAACTGAAAAATATAGCAACTAAAATGTCAAAACTCAGTGGATGGGCTCAACAACAATAAGGAGATGACAGAGAAAATATCAGCAAACTTGAAGATGGAACAATAGAAATTACCCATTCTCAAAAACACGGAGAAAAGAGACTAGGGGAAGAAAATGAGCAGAGCCTCAGAAACTGTGGGGCTATAACAAAAAGTCTAGCATTCATATCCTTGGAATTAACCCAGAAGGAGAGGAGAAAGAGATCCCTCTGCTCACATTCCTTAGACCTCTCCTCACAGGGTGCTGTGGCTGCCACTCCATCTGTCTTTCTCTTTTCCTCTAGGAGGGAACAGACGGTGGTTTCCATGTCTGCATTCTGAGCCCCCAATACAGTGTGGTGCACATGGTGAGCAATCAATAAACGTCAAGTAAATTTATGGAAACCTTTCTGTATTTTACTATGTATTATGCACAACATTTATGAAGCTTAAAGATTCAAGTTTTGGATTTTTTTTTTTTTTTTGGCATATAAAGTCAGTGTTAAACTCTTGAAAATCCACTCTCAACCAAATAAACTAAAGAGTGAAAAAACAATTTTGCTCTGATGGAAATCTTTCATTTGAATCAAATTCAATATTGAGAGTGATACTTTGAAATGAATCTTCAGTTGCAGGACACTAAGGGTCTTCTGAACTTTTCAATATACAATGATGTCATTAAAGCAGAGTACAAGGTTATAAAATCATTTTTATGAAGAAATGGGCTCTTTACTCAATTTCTCATTTAGAGCATGGTAATAAAAGTCAATTCATATTCTGAATTTTCAGAAGCACATTGGAAAATCTATGAAGTAATTTCAAGTTTTATGGATTCAGGAAACTATAGTTCAAAGATATATCATTTATTACCTTTTTTTGCACTTGCTTTATTAACCGCCTAGATCTAAGAATACTAAAAATTCCAAAACAGAACTAGATTCAGCGTGAGATGTTTTAAGTAGAAATACGAAGCAAGTTCTACCAAGTTGATCTGATTATATTTTGGAAGGGATCCACGTTAAAATTTCAATGTCCCCCTAAAAAGACCCAATAACTAATCTTCTGAGAAAACGCAAAAGCCATAGTAAATTCACTGCGATCTAACCTCAGCTTTATCATATCTATAGAACTGACAAGATTTATCCAGATGACTCACTGCTTCTCAAACCCATAAGTAAAATATACCACCTTCTTACAAATATTCAAAGAAGACATTTCTTTCCATTGACCAGAATGCAAATGTCCTTCACCCATAACATTATGTTCCTGGTATCAGCAAAACTGAGGCAAAACAGTTGGCAAAATTTTGTGTGTGCATAGAACCACAATACTGTGATTCTACTAAATATCTTTCCCTTTACTCTTCTAACATAAGCTGATCTCTGTGGATTACATCAATAGATCCTGGACTTTCATTCTTCAGGTTAGGGAGCATAATGGGAAATCAGAGCGAGAAAGGAGAATGAGATGAAGGTACTTGTTCCCTTTTCTGAGGTTTCCTCTATCTGTCTGGGACCCTTGACCAGAAGGTCACTGCATTTCTCAAGCCAACCTGATCCACATAACTCTCTCCTTCCAGGTTCTGATAACCCCTTCCTCCTCTCCACACTTCAAGCCAACGGATGGTGAAAATTTCACTCTAACTCTGGGCACTTGCACAATCTCTTGTAATTCCCTGGCATTCTACTTACAACTTTAAAATATTCTCTTAGGAAATACAGCCTCCTTGAATCACCTAGATTTGAGTGTGCTATCTCATTTCTGTTGGGACTCTGACAAACATAGCAAAAGATGGCTAACCTCAAGAGCCATCAGAAATGATCCCAACACGAGAAGAGAGCACCTCTCTCATTTGTGTGCCCAGCCCATATCTCTGTCCCTCTATCTCTGCCGCTCTTGAAGATACTGATGAATAGACACTGTCAACATCTGGTTCTTGGGACTTCCCTTTCCTATGAGCTTTGCTGACCTTCCTCTTCCATCCTAGATTTTCTCACAAAGCTATGTTCTTCCTCTAGAATAGATACAGTACAGATGATTTACTTTTCTGATACTGAATTATAATCATTTTCCCCCCAGGCTTGCCTCTCTGGCATTACCCACATATTATATGGAATGTGAGGTGCTTCTAAAGTCTTCAGTTAAATAATTAAACTTCTGGGTTTATTATCATAGGCAACTAATTATTTTCATATTTTTTTTTGTGGATTTTACTAGTTTGGCATTAAAATATTAATGTTACTTTCCTTATTTTAAAATTTAAAGCAAGGATACTATTACCCTATACACTATAAATAAGAATTTAAAACCTAAGAAAAATCATATTCTAATTAAAATCCAATGAAATAAACCTTCTCCTAATGAGAAAAAGATGAAAGCCAAAAAGAATGTGACAATTAAGATAGCAAGAATAGAAATGTCTTTCCTTTACAATTATGGCTTTTCACAAGAGTGAAAGGTCTAAGGTCTTTTACCTAATTGGAAGAAGAATTCCACCTAAGCCTGCATTTTCAGTAGTTGTCACTCCGTGAATCATGTCTATTCACAAAGGCTTAGACCCAATGCATAGAATTTCTTCAGATATGCACACAGAAGACCTAGGGATAAAATTTAGAATTCATTTAGTTGAGTTTTTCCCACAAAGACATAATGCCTTGTAAGAAAGTAACACATATTTCTAATTGTAAATCATGTAATTTTGATCAAGGGCCAAATGAAATATTGAATTCTAACTGTAAATCAACAACTCACCTCTTTAATAAATTCTACTGGTTTAAGATTTGCTTGTCTTTATACACTGAGAACTATTTCTTTATTTTCATCTCTAAGACTTTCTGGGTCATAACTGTTTGAAATCTTTTCTTACAGAGCTTCAGAGGAACCAGTGCCTTAGAATTGCCCAGTAAACTGTGACTTCTAGACGCTCTGCATTTTCCTTCACTTTTGACTTTCTTTCAAGAACACTGAGTCTTTTTTTTTTTTTTTTTTTTTTGGTCTGTCCCTTGTATTTGCTTGGTCCCAAACTTCCCTTTAAAATGTAGAAATGCGGGGATCCCTGGGTGGCGCAGTGGTTTGGCGCCTGCCTTTGGCCCAGGGCGTGATCCTGGAGGCCCGGGATCAAATCCCATGTCGGGCTCCCAGTGCATGGAGCTTGCTTCTCCCTCTGCCTGTGTCTCTGCCTCTCTCTCTCTCTGTGTGACTATCATAAATAAATAAAAAAAATAAATAAAATAAAAAAATAAATAAATAAAATGTAGAAATGCGGACAAGGTGGCTCAGTGGTTTAGTGCCATCTTCAGCCCAGGTCATGATCCTGGAGACCCAGGATCGAGTCCCAGAGTCCCACGTTAGGCTCCCTGCGTGGAGCCTGCTTCTCCCTCTGCCTGTGTCTCTGCCTCTCTCTCGCTGTGTCTCTCATAAATAAATAAATAAAATCTTTTAAAAAATTAAAAAAAATACAATGTAGAAATGCAACACCCTAACATCAATTAATTATCTAGCAATTAAGTGACCTAAATATGCAGAATTGGTCTCTTACATTTAGCCTGACTTATCAATACATCATAATTGTGTAAAACTGTAGTGCAAAAACCAAAATAGAAGAGCTTCTCTCCATGAGTCACTCTTTGATAGCAGAAATATTTGCCACTTCAACAAAGTAGAGTGGGTATTTCTTTTCCTTTCCCTTTTTTTTTTTTTTTAAGACACAGCAAGATATTAGTGACATTTAGGGGAAAAATGATCCCTACTGAACAAGGCAGTTATGTTACCATATAGTTTACAACATTAAGATTTATTTTTGCTTGAGGCAAAGTTAAGATTAAAGAGATGATGTTGCTAACACCACACAGGCTCATAAAACACTAAGCCATTACTATGACCTTAATATAGAACTTAGGATTCAAGATATCAATATTGCTTTATAATAGTTTCATACTCATTTAAAATTCAGTCGTAGTTTGTCATGGTTCTATTTCCCATTTTCATCTAAACTACATTGAACTTTGGTTGCACAAAATAATTTTTTATCTCTTTACTAACTGTGTACTTTAAAAATTCACAGGATCCAAAGGTGAAAGACAACAGAATATTTAAAATAACAAGAATCTTCCACCTCATATTCTACTTTGTTAATTTGTCCAGTACTTTTGCAATGAGGAAAGGGATTGTGGTGTGTACTTACCAGACAATATGATATCAAGAGGATATCAGGAAAAATTACTGGGTAGTTGTTAGAAATTATATTTTTCCCCAAATTTTCCTAAATTTGTATATCCAACCATTTATCCCAAAATCACAGCCTTGCCATATATTGTATAACTGGAGGATAATTTCTTAACCATTCTAAGTTTCAGTTTCTCATCTGTAAAATGGGTCTAATGACACTTCACAAGGTTTTTGTGAAGCCTAGATAAATGAAATAATATATTTAAGATGCTTATCACATAATTTAGTTCACTTTTGCTTCCCTCATTCCATTCTACATTCAGATCTCTATACCCTGAGCTAATATTAAGAAATAAAACTTACAACACGATAATGGGATAAAGAAGACTGCCACATCTACTACTCTGTACCAACATAAATATTACAAAAGAATTACAGTTTTATCATTCACATGTGAAGACATTTTGCATATTCTTATGTATTAACTTACATCGACAGAATTGCTTTCAAATTAACTATGGTTTATTTTAATGCAAAAAAAATTTCAACTTTGCTATCTCTTGGACTCAATAGCTCATCTATAAAATTAGCAGGTTGCACTAGATTATCTCTAAGATGTATTTCAATTCAAAGTTATACTAAGTTTTTGAATAAGCTAGAGGGAGTTAGCCATGTGGTCCTGAATATAAACCATTTAGAGTTTTTGAACTAGTTAAGGGGAGGGCTGAGCCACTATAACAAAGAGACCCCAAAATAAAATGGCTTAAATAAGACTGAAGTCCTTTCCCTCTCAAGTTACTGTCCAGCCACTTGAGGTTGCAAGGCAGCTCCGCTCCCCAAGATCATTTGGGAGCTCTGGTTATTTGTTCTTCTACCAGCCTCTAGGTTGGTTTTTCCAAGGGGAATTCCTTCCTTGTATATCCTGGGGAATATGTTTGTTTTCCAAATCCTGCATTCTGAGAAAAATAAGTGGAAAATCAGGAAAACAGGAAAAAGTATCATAATTTTTCCAAGACAATTAAAAGTTTGCAATATATAGACTCATTGATTCAGAGGACACAAAGGAAAAGTGGCTGCTATGGTCAGTCTTGTTGGTAGTGGTTGTCCTGTTTTAAGTATATGTTCCTGGCTCTGCCTACTGCTAATGGTGAGTCATCCTAGCAAATAAAATAAATGTTAATCAGTTTGTATGCATGGCATACTTTATACAAATCTTATATATGGTGTTACAAGATATAACAAGTTTTAGAAGTAAAGCAAGTCCTCAAATTGGCAATTTCAACACATGATTTAATGTGGAGCTGTCAACCTTGCTGGGGGATCTGAATGTTATATTACTCGAACACCACTCAAATAATGTTCACTGGCATTGAACAGTGTTTGAATATTCCCTATAGGCCAAGTTCTTCAAAAACATTTTAACAGAAGAAATCCAAAAAGAAGAAGATATGAATGTTATAGAATATTCCAACATTAAGTCAGAAACTGATCTAAAATCTAAATTAGAAAAAGCAATTTGATTTCAAAACAAAACCAAAATCAGGCCAAGAAGATCAAAATTTCATGACTGAAAAAAAGGTAAATGAGCTTATATGAAGAAACGTGTACCCTGACAACCAACTCAAAGATGCTTTTGGACATACTTTTAACAATCTGAGCAATGTTGACACAAAATGAAAGAAAATCTTTTACAACTGTATTATTTGTTACAAAACAAAGAGCAAGACTATCAGGTTAATCAATGCTTTGTGTGTTTTAAAATATGACTTTAAGAAAAATGAAAATATCAATTTAAGATAATTTAAATATTAAGTAGTTGTGATACTATATATTTTTAAATGATTATCAATTAGTTTGTATTGTGTTCACATTCATTTCTTTTAATGTTTTCTGTGATCCAATGTTAAAATCAGGTGAAGTTATTTCTATATATGACTGAAATATATGATCGTGCCACACATATACACAGTAATAATAAACCATGCATTTATCATTATATCTTTTTTCACAGAAAATCTTGGAAACTTTCAGTATAATATCATTTATAGAAAAGATACTCCTTATTTATTATTATGGTCACTCAATTGTATTTGAAAACACATAAAGGGTAATAAGAAATACAGAATAACTTGTGATTTGTGGAATTCCTCAGAATTCCTAGAAAACTGGTTTCTTATGCTGAATCCCAAAGGTTAATATCCATGGGAAATTTGAAAACATTATCCATTGTCCTCATTTGCAAGTTGAAGTTGAGGAACAGCTACATCAAGATTTCAGCTTGCATAAATGGGAAAGAGAGGGAACCAAAGACAAGCAACTTCTTTTTAAACAAGTGGGACAAAAGCCACACACATACCTTTTTTTTATTAAAAATTTTTATTTTTAAGTAATCTCTGGACCCAATGTGGGACTCAAACTTACAATCCCCAGATCAAGAGTTACATACTCTACCGACTGAGCCAGCCAGACAATCCCACATACATCTCCTTTAATCCCCTTAAAGTGAGAACTTAATCGAATAGCTACTCCCAGTCTCAAGAAAAGCAGGGAAATGTCTCTTACTCGGCTGCTGTGAGCCCAGGAAGAGCAGGCGGCAGATATAGCAGTCTGCTATACTTCCAAATGTTTTCTATTTAGATCCTCTATCATTTTTGAAAAGTAAATGTAGGTACTAGAATATATTTGTATATATACAGGAGATCAGACATGGTTTTCTTTTTCTTTGATTACAGTGAAACTTAGGGGAGAAGAGGTGTTTGAAGAGTGACATAATACATACTTTAAAATATATATAATATTTGAAGACAATCCAGAGTCAAGACCATAAGTTTAACAGCCATTACAAGAAATAGTGAAAATACTAATGTGAAGATGAAAATAAGAAAGACTGAGGGAATATGAGGCAATATTAGGAGATTAAAGATATCCTGCCAGTGTAATGAAAAGAATAAAGAGGCCATTGTATCTTTTCCATTGTCCAGAAATTTGTAACTATTTGCATATAAAATGTTTGTGTTTATAATGTGTAGCACATCCAGACAGATATAAGTTGTGTTTGGGCCATTGTCAACAGCTCAGGTTGCCACCTTAGACATTGAATCATTACCTGAATAATCAAGTAAGGATCAGAACAGGTGTCTACCTTTTACCTTTTCCTGCAAGTGCTCCTTCACCATGTCAACAGACAGCCAAAGTCTTGTTGAAGAGGATTGAACGCAGAATAGGAAACAAGAATTATATTTACTTACATTTAAGTTTACCTAACCAAGAAAAGAGAAGAGAAAGGAAAAGAAAAGAAAGAAAAGAAAAGAAAAGAAAAGAAAAGAAAAGAAAAGAAAAGAAAAGAAAAGAAGAAAAGAAAAGAAAAGAAAAGAAAAGAAAAGAAAAGAAAAGAAAAGAAAAGAAAAGAAAAGAAAAGAAAAAAGAAGAAAGAAAAGAAAAGTTTTGCAGAGAGTGTCTGATATCCATTTCCCGGTCATCCTAGCCAAAGAAGTGATGAAAACTATACTTTCAGCATGGCTACAAGAAAAATCTCTTTTCAAATTGGGCATGAATTAATTTCTTTTGCCTCTGGCTTTGCTAACCCTCTTCTGTGTGTCACACAGTGTTTGTCCCTTGCTGATCCAGGCTGACAATCACTTCCAATTTACTCTGAATGCCAGGCACTGCCAAGCATTGCTAAAGGTCAGAGAGCTCACTCAGATGCGCCACCTGCTTCACTTTTTTACCCAGGGATGGCCTGGGGTGACAACAATAATATGTTATCTAACTCTGTTCCATGTTTTCTATATTCTTGGCTACTGGAAGACTGTTTCCTTAATTAGAGTTAAAACAAAATAAAAAATATGCCTCGGTGGAATGGAAATATAATGATAGTGATACTTCCTAGGAGTTACTGATAAATATCCTCCTTAGTTATCCTTCTTAAAGTTCCTGCATTAACTCTGTCTTGAAAGCAATAGCATTTTACCAACAGCCCTATCAGACATAATAGGACATTAAGCCAGCATTTACACAAAATATTACTTGAAACATTTGTTCAATATTTTGTTTTGGTTTTGTATCTCTGTACATGTACAGCATGCAGATGTAAAAGCGGCCTAAGGTGAGGTGCCTGGCTGGCTCAGTCAACAGAGCACGTGACTCATGATCTGTCAGGGTTGTGAGTTCAAGCCCCATGTTAGACATAGAGCTCACTTTAAAAATATAAAAATAAGTTTTAAAAAAAAAGAAAGCCTAGGGTAACAACAGTGAATGCCTGCAACTGTATGGCATTTTCTGTATCTAAACGGCCATAATTCCCTTTACAAAGCCCTGCTTCAGTGAGTTGGCCATTCTTTTCAACAAAGGTCATTCAGGAGTTGCTTAATTCAGAAACAAATGCTAAAGCCTTAATGGGAAGCAGTCCAGGAATGTGAAACACTACAGAACTAATCCCTTACCATATCTTCGAAATTTACTGAAAATATTGTTCGTATTTTCTGATGTTAATGATTTTCTTGCACTTTCTGCCCTTTGGAGGCCATTGCAGAGACCCTGCCCTAAGGTTGACTGCCTAGCTTCAGGCTACAGATTGAATCTATGCCACTGTGTTTGGAATGCAGAATTGGGGCATGTTGACCACATTTAACAGTTTTCAAATAATGCTGGTAGCTAGTAAGTTTTACTCATGATTAGTCATTTCAAGAAAAAATGATAAACCTAACCATTTCATTGTCCCCAACTAATTTAAAAGCATCAGGAAAACAATGGAGAGACGGAAGAAACCAGGACACGAAGTGAGGAAACCTCCATTTCATTCTGAGAGCTGTCTCCAGGTGACATTTGGCCAGTCGTTTAACCTCTCCAGACTGCTATTTTTTCATCCATTACATGAAGGGCTCACAGGAGATGATGACTCAGCTGCCATTATAAGATTCCAGACAGAAAGAACCTTTAGGAAACAAATCAAGTGGAACAACAGCTCTGATAGAAGGCAATCTATCCTAGTACTCAGAGTGTGAATCTGAAGTTGAAGAGGTTTCTGGACCCAGCTGGATATGAACTTGAGAGAGTCACTTGTCTTTATCACACAAGTTGGTAAGGAGGATTCTATAGATAATTCATGTCAAGCACTTAGCATGATGCATAATACACATAACTAAATCAATGATAACAGTTATTAATATTTTACATTTACAGTGTACAATCTGAAGAGTGCACCAGATTCTTATATTCTAACGTTATAATAATTTAAGAGGTGTTGGCATGACCCATAGTTTATCCCAGCACTAAGGGAGAAGAGAGGACAGGTCCAAAATTAAGGCCCAGATACTACTTTAAACAGCTGTTATGAGGATTGGAAATGACCTATGCAAACCCCTCATATATACTTATTAAATGATAACTCTTAGTCCATTGATGAATATACGAAAATGTTAAATAACCAAAAGCCCATTGGCTTGGTTAACTGTTAATAATTATATTTATAATGCATACACCCTACTGCTCTAAGATTTTATTTCTTGGTTTAGATTTTATACCCACTCAACTGGGCTAAAAAGAAATTCAGTATAAAAAGGGAATAATACAAAACTATCAGAGGGCAAAATAGTACACTGCCAAAAAACAGTTATATTTGATTCCTTTTTTTTAAATCATCCCACAGAGAAATCTATTTCAAATACTTTTGGACTTATGCATGAACTGAGAACTTGCAAAGGAAAGTCAATGTGAAAAAAATATTTTAAAGAGAAGTTAAAGATTTATTAAGATTGGAAAAAAGGTAAAAAAAAAAGTTATATTTTTCATTATAAATATCAGAAGATAGCCAATTTCTGTTTCCTGGATTTAATACTTGTGGTTTCCCCAACACAGCTATTTCACATTTGTTGTAGAAGCAATTTTTTCAGTTTCTTGTAGTAAACCAGGATTGAAATAATAACCTAACTTTGCAATACAAGTTAATGTTTTCCTTAAATATAAAAAAAATATTCTCTGATGGCAAGTGCAATTTCATATCCCACATTTAAATTACCTACAAAGTAATCCTCTGCTGTAATGATTTTACATATGTAAAGTTCCCCTTTGACTTTGTGTTGCCTTCAAAATAAATATTATAGTCCTTGCCTTGATCGTCAACATGGTCTACCACGGTGCTTCTAGAAATCACTTTTCTATTGTTTCCCGCATGCCAAGTCTCATGAAAATTCAATCCTTCTTTCCTTTTTCCCTCCTCCTCCTCCTTACACTCTCACCTTCTCCCTGAGAATATCTGAATGTGGGTATCTATTCATCTCAAATATTTCTTCCTTCCAAATCTTTGTTCTTCTCACCTTTCATCTAATACAAAAATTTCCAAGCTCTGTATTTGCCTTTCATAAACATATATCATGAAAAAGAATCTTTTCTCAAAACTTTCTTGAGTGCACTGCCATAGCTCACCATGAATTTTGCTTTTAAAGTAGGGCACAGTGGGTGGCTTTTAAGTTAACCTTAAGCTTCTATCTGTATTATGGATGATGCCTATCCCACTCTAATATTCACTAAATATATGTATTTACTCCAATAGCAGTCAGTTGATAAACATTTATTGAACCAGGTTCTGTCTTTGGCACTGGCAATCCAGCAGCAAATGAAAGTCTCTGTGGTCTTGGAATTTATATTGTAGTAGAGAGAGAGAGAGAGAGAGAGAGAGAGAGAGAGAGACATAAGCAACAACACCAAAAGCAACAACTAAAAGGATATTTTAGATAGTGACGGGTACTATATGTGATTTAAAACACTCACAAAAATGGTCTTGGCCATCACCATTTTGCTAAGGCCCTTAGAATATTTTGTAGGAAAAATATCCCTAAATGTGTTGATCCTAGATACTTCATTGACACAGAGTACATCTGGACGCCTTACAAAAGATCTCAACCAGCTACAACAGCATAATTATAGAATCTTGTAGCAACAAAACTTCTGCAAAGGGTATGACGTGTGATACTATTTTAGTGCCACCTGGCAACATTCCTCTTTTTTTTTTTTTTTTTTTTTTTTTCTTTGCTCTGCACTCAACCCAAGACCTTTTCCTCTTGCCTAAAACCTGACAGGTACTGGTGAGGCCCGAGTCGCTGTTATTAGCCTTGAGTGACAGCCACAGCAAGTGTAGCTTCACACTCAGTCAGAGATGACATTATAGAAGAGCCTGTCGAGACAAACAGCAGAACTTCCACAATTACCCTGTTTCCTTGGCTTCCACCTCTAGCAACAGGAAACTAAAGCCTGAGAGAAGGGCACCACCTATATGTCTGCATTTTCCTTCTTAGAATATTGCACTTTGGCATGAAAATATGAGAACTAGTGCAGGAATATCAACAATACTACAAATAAAGGAAGTTTTTTTGAAAAAATTTAAATGTAAACTTAAGACTTACAGATCTTACTTAAGGAATTTTGTGTGAAGAGGTTTTTGCCATATATATAAGAAAAAGCTCAGTATTTAAAAGTAAATAGTTTCAGGGACACCTGGGTGCTCAGTCGGCTGAGCATATGACTCTTGGTTTCTGCTCAGGTCATGATTTCATGATCTTGAGATCCAGCCCCACATCGGGGCTCTGCGCTCAGCCTGGAGTCTGCTCTGGACTCTCTCTCCTCTCCTGCCCCTCCCCTTGCTCATGCTTTCTTTAAATACATACATATATACATACATACATAAAATATTCTTTAAAAGTAGTGCAATTTTATATTTTCTCCATACAATATGAAATAAAGGATATGGTACAGATATTATTAAAAAAAGATAATTCAGCAGTTAAAATTTGCCAATTATGTTATCATTGGATAACATGCCTTCAATTAATATGCAGATAAACTAAATTCAACAAAAATAATCACTGTCATCAAATTTATATAACATTAATGGAAACAAAAAGCAATAAATATTTTCAATTAAATATTTATAGCTTCTAGCTCCTCTCTTACCTATCCTTATTAATTTCCTACAATTTCAGGAAGAAATTCATTTCTAAAAGACCAACATTCTACCAGGGTCCTCTAGCAAAATTCAATTTTAATTATGATTCATAACTATTAACAACATTATTTATCTTTGTTAAGAGTGCAGGTAGTCTTCTAATCTGGGCAAAACCATGTGTGCCTTAGGGATCTATAATTTATTTCCTCTCAGCAAGATAATTAACCTATAAGGGTACCCTAATTTTCCTTAAAATTACAGGGAATTATCATAGTTTTTTTTTCTCAATAGTAAATCCATGTCCCATGTGAGGATTTTATAAAATATGTTTTGGTATGAGAATCTACCCCACCCACTTTTGGCCTTTGTATCAGTTATGCCATTATGCCCTATAGCAACCATGTCAAATAGTTATCATTACACACAATTTTAAGATGAAAAAACTGAAGACAGAGGTCAGGTGATATACTCAAGTTTCTAAAATGTTTTAATAGGGTTGGGACCTCAATTTCTTGTCTCAGCCTCGGGTCCTTACCCCTCTGTCCCTGAGAAAGTCTTAGGTGGTATCATGGGCCAAGCTGGAGACAAAGCCATAGAAATGACACAAAACAGGAAAATTACACCAGGACACAAGAAGTAATTCCTCAGTGGTCACAATTAATAGCCAGAGTCACAAATAATAGCTAAAATCCACATACCAGCCTGTGGTCACAAGCCAAGGAATTGATCAGAGGCCAAGAGCTTCACCATCTGTGACTCTTGCTGCAATCAGCAGGCTCCCTGGTCGACAGCAGAGGCCCTGGGCATGGTCTGTTTATGAAGGAGGAGAGAGGTAGAGAAGGAGCACTTGGGGGAGGAGCAAGACGGCGGAAGAGCAGGGTCTCCAAATCACCTGTCTCCACCAAACTACCTAGAAAACCTTCAAATTATCCTGAAAATCTATGAATTCGGCCTGAGATTTAAAGAGAGACCAGCTGGAATGCTACAGTGAGAAGAGTTCGCGCTTCTATCAAGGTAGGAAGACGGGGAAAAAGAAATAAAGGAACAAAGGCCTCCAAGGGGGAGGGGCCCCGCGAGGAGCCGGGCGGAGGCCGGGGCGAGTGTCCCCAGGACAGGAGAGCCCCGTCCCGGAGACGCAGGAGCTGCACCGACCTTCCCGGGGGAAAGGGGCTCGCGGGGAGTTGGAGCAGGACCCAGGAGGGCGGGGATGCCCTCGGGCTCCCGGGGACAGTAACAGCAACTGCGCGCCCAGGAGAGTGCGCCGAGCTCCCTAAGGGCTGCAGCGCGCACGGCGGGACCCGGCGGGACCCGGAGCAGCTGAAGGGGCTCGGGCGGCGGCTCCGCGGAGGGGGCTGCGGGGCCCCGGGAGCAGCTCGGAGGGGCTCGGGCAGAGGAAGAGGCTCCGTGCGGAGGGGGCTGCGCGGTTCCAGGAGCAGCTCGGAGGGGCTCGGGCGGCAGCTCCAAGGAGGGGGTTGCGCGGCCCGGGAGCGCGAATCCACCAGCGCAGGCTCCGGAGCACAGGGCGCCGGGACACAGCCCAGGATCCGGCCTCCCCCGGGACAGGCAGAGGCCGGGAGGGCCCAGGACAGCGAGGACGCTCCTGCCCCAGCTGAGCAGATCAGCGGCCCCGCCCCGGAGCCTCCAGGCCCTGCAGACGGAGTTCCTGCCGGAGCTGAATCCAGGTTTCCAGAGCTGCCCCGCCACTGGGGCTGTTCCTCCTGCGGCCTCACGGGGTAAACAACCCCCACTGAGCCCTGCACCAGGCAGGGGCACAGCAGCTCCCCCAACTGCTAACACCTGAAAATCAGCACAACAGGCCCCTCCCCCAGAAGATCAGCTAGACTGACAACTTCCAGGAGAAGCCAAGGGACTTAAAGAACACAGAATCAGAAGATACTCCCCCGTGGTTCTTTTTTTGTTTGTTTGTTTTTGTTTTTGTTTTTGTTTTTGATTTGTTTTGCTTTTTGATTTGTTTCCTTCCCCCACCCCCTTTTTTTCTCCTTTCTTTTTCTTTCTTTTTCTTCTTCTTTTTTTTTTTTTCGTTTTTTTTTTCTTTTTCTTCCCTTTTTTTTTCTCTTTCTCTTTTCTTTCCTTCTTTCTCTCCTCTCTTTTTCTCTTTTTCCCAATACAACTTGCTTTTGGCCACTCTGCACTGAGCAAAATGACTAGAAGGAAAACCTCACCTCAAAAGAAAGAATCAGAAACAGTCCTCTCTCCCACAGAGTTACAAAATCTGGATTACAATTCAATGTCAGAAAGCCAATTCAGAAGCACTATTATACAGCTACTGGTGGCTCTAGAAAAAAGTATAAAGGACTCAAGAGACTTCATGACTGCAGAATTTAGAGCTAATCAGGCAGAAATTAAAAATCAATTGAATGAGATGCAATCCAAACTAGAAGTCCTAACGACGAGGGTTAACGAGGTGGAAGAACGAGTGAGTGACCTAGAAGACAAGTTGATAGCAAAGAGGGAAACTGAGGAAAAAAGAGACAAACAATTAAAAGACCATGAAGATAGATTAAGGGAAATAAACGACCGCCTGAGGAAGAAAAACCTACGTTTAATTGGGGTTCCCGAGGGCGCCGAAAGGGACAGAGGGCCAGAATATGTATTTGAACAAATTCTAGCTGAAAACTTTCCTAACCTGGGAAGGGAAACAGGCATTCAGATCCAGGAAATAGAGAGATCCCCCCCTAAAATCAATAAAAACCGTTCAACACCTCGACATTTAATTGTGAAGCTTGCAAATTCCAAAGATAAGGAGAAGATCCTTAAAGCAGCAAGAGACAAGAAATCCCTGACTTTTATGGGGAGGAGTATTAGGGTAACAGCAGACCTCTCCACAGAGACCTGGCAGGCCAGAAAGGGCTGGCAGGATATATTCAGGGTCCTAAATGAGAAGAACATGCAACCAAGAATACTTTATCCAGCAAGGCTCTCATTCAAAATGGAAGGAGAGATAAAGAGCTTCCAAGACAGGCAGCAACTAAAAGAATATGTGACCTCCAAACCAGCTCTGCAAGAAATTTTAAGGGGGCCTCTTAAAATTCCCCTTTAAGAAGAAGTTCAGTGGAACAGTCCACAAAAACAAAGACTGAATAGATATCATGATGACACTAAACTCATATCTCTCAATAGTAACTCTGAATGTGAACGGGCTTAATGACCCCATCAAAAGGCGCAGGGTTTCAGACTGGATAAAAAAGCAGGACCCATCTATTTGCTGTCTACAAGAGACTCATTTTAGACAGAAGGACACCTACAGCCTGAAAATAAAAGGTTGGAGAACCATTTACCATTCGAATGGTCCTCAAAAGAAAGCAGGGGTAGCCATCCTTATATCAGATAAACTAAAATTTACCCCAAAGACTGTAGTGAGAGATGAAGAGGGACACTATATCATACTTAAAGGATCTATTCAACAAGAGGACTTAACAATCCTCAATATATATGCTCCGAATGTGGGAGCTGCCAAATATATAAATCAATTATTAACCAAAGTGAAGAAATACTTAGATAATAATACACTTATACTTGGTGACTTCAATCTAGCTCTTTCTATACACGATAGGTCTTCTAAGCAAAACATCTCCAAAGAAACGAGAGCTTTAAATGATACACTGGACCAGATGGATTTCACAGATATCTACAGAACTTTACATCCAAACTCAACTGAATACACATTCTTCTCAAGCGCACATGGAACTTTCTCCAGAATAGACCACATATTGGGTCACAAATCGGGTCTGAACCGATACCAAAAGATTGGGATTGTCCCCTGCATATTCTCGGACCATAATGCCTTGAAATTAGAACTAAATCACAACAAGAAGTTTGGAAGGACCTCAAACACATGGAGGTTAAGGACCATCCTGCTAAAAGATAAAAGGGTCAACCAGGAAATTAAGGAAGAATTAAAAAGATTCATGGAAACTAATGAGAATGAAGATACAACCGTTCAAAATCTTTGGGATGCAGCAAAAGCAGTCCTGAGGGGGAAATACATCGCAATACAAGCATCCATTCAAAAACTGGAAAGAACTCAAATACAAAAGCTAACCTTACACATAAAGGAGCTAGAGAAAAAACAGCAAATAGATCCTACACCCAAGAGAAGAAGGGAGTTAATAAAGATTCGAGCAGAACTCAACGAAATCGAGACCAGAAGAACTGTGGAACAGATCAACAGAACCAGGAGTTGGTTCTTTGAAAGAATTAATAAGATAGATAAACCATTAGCCAGCCTTATTAAAAAGAAGAGAGAGAAGACTCAAATTAATAAAATCATGAATGAGAAAGGAGAGATCACTACCAACACCAAGGAAATACAAACGATTTTAAAAACATATTATGAACAGCTATACGCCAATAAATTAGGCAATCTAGAAGAAATGGACGCATTCCTGGAAAGCCACAAACTACCAAAACTGGAACAGGAAGAAATAGAAAACCTGAACAGGCCAATAACCAGGGAGGAAATTGAAGCAGTCATCAAAAACCTCCCAAGACACAAGAGTCCAGGGCCAGATGGCTTCCCAGGAGAATTTTATCAAACGTTTAAAGAAGAAATCATACCTATTCTCCTAAAGCTGTTTGGAAAGATAGAAAGAGATGGAGTACTTCCAAATTCGTTCTATGAAGCCAGCATCACCTTAATTCCAAAGCCAGACAAAGACCCCGCCAAAAAGGAGAATTACAGACCAATATCCCTGAGGAACATGGATGCAAAAATTCTCAACAAGATACTGGCCAATAGGATCCAACAGTACATTAAGAAAATTATTCACCATGACCAAGTAGGATTTATCCCTGGGACACAAGGCTGGTTCAACACCCGTAAAACAATCAATGTGATTCATCATATCAGCAAGAGAAAAACCAAGAACCATATGATCCTCTCATTGGATGCAGAGAAAGCATTTGACAAAATACAGCATCCATTCCTGATTAAAACTCTTCAGAGTGTAGGGATAGAGGGAACATTCCTCGACATCTTAAAAGCCATCTATGAAAAGCCCACAGCAAATATCATTCTCAATGGGGAAGCACTGGGAGCCTTTCCCCTAAGATCAGGAACAAGACAGGGATGTCCACTCTCACCACTGCTATTCAACATAGTACTGGAAGTCCTAGCCTCAGCAATCAGACAACAAAAAGACATTAAAGGCATTCAAATTGGCAAAGAAGAAGTCAAACTCTCTCTCTTCGCCGATGACATGATACTCTACATAGAAAACCCAAAAGTCTCCACCCCAAGATTACTAGAACTCATACAGCAATTCGGTAGCGTGGCAGGATACAAAATCAATGCCCAGAAGTCAGTGGCATTTCTATACACTAACAATGAGACTGAAGAAAGAGAAATTAAGGAGTCAATCCCATTTACAATTGCACCCAAAAGCATAAGATACCTAGGAATAAACCTCACCAAAGATGTAAAGGATCTATACCCTCAAAACTATAGAACACTTCTGAAAGAAATTGAGGAAGACACAAAGAGATGGAAAAATATTCCATGCTCATGGATTGGCAGAATTAATATTGTGAAAATGTCAATGTTACCCAGGGCAATATACACGTTTAATGCAATCCCTATCAAAATACCATGGACTTTCTTCAGAGAGTTAGAACAAATTATTTTAAGATTTGTGTGGAATCAGAAAAGACCCCGAATAGCCAGGGGAATTTTAAAAAAGAAAACCATATCTGGGGGCATCACAATGCCAGATTTCAGGTTGTACTACAAAGCTGTGGTCATCAAGACAGTGTGGTACTGGCACAAAAACAGACACATAGATCAGTGGAACAGAGTAGAGAATCCAGAAGTGGACCCTGAACTTTATGGGCAACTAATATTCGATAAAGGAGGAAAGACTATCCATTGGAAGAAAGACAGTCTCTTCAATAAATGGTGCTGGGAAAATTGGACATCCACATGCAGAAGAATGAAACTAGACCACTCTCTTTCACCATACACAAAGATAAACTCAAAATGGATGAAAGATCTAAATGTGAGACAAGATTCCATCAAAATCCTAGAGAAGAACACAGGAAACACCCTTTTTGAACTCGGCCATAGTAACTTCTTGCAAGATACATCCACAAAGGCAAAAGAAACAAAAGCAAAAATGAACTATTGGGACTTCATCAAGATAAGAAGCTTTTGCACAGCAAAGGATACAGTCAACAAAACTCAAAGACAACCTACAGAATGGGAGAAGATATTTGCAAATGACATATCAGATAAAGGGCTAGTTTCCAAGATCTATAAAGAACTTATTAAACTCAACACCAAAGAAACAAACAATCCAATCATGAAATGGGCAAAAGACATGAACAGAAATCTCACAGAGGAAGACATAGACATGGCCAACATGCATATGAGAAAATGCTCTGCATCACTTGCCATCAGGGAAATACAAATCAAAACTACAATGAGATACCACCTCACACCAGTGAGAATGGGGCAAATTAACAAGGCAGGAAACAACAAATGTTGGAGAGGATGCGGAGAAAAGGGAACCCTCTTACACTGTTGGTGGGAATGTGAACTGGTGCAGCCACTCTGGAAAACTGTGTGGAGGTTCCTCAAACAGTTAAAAATAGACCTGCCCTACGACCCAGCAATTGCACTGTTGGGGATTTACCCCAAAGATACAAATGCAATGAAACGCCGGGACACCTGCACCCCGATGTTTCTAGCAGCAATGGCCACTATAGCCAAACTGTGGAAGGAGCCTCGGTGTCCAACGAAAGATGAATGGATAAAGAAGATGTGGTTTATGTATACAATGGAATATTACTCAGCTATTAGAAATGACAAATACCCACCATTTGCTTCAACGTGGATGGAACTGGAGGGTATTATGCTGAGTGAAGTAAGTCAGTCGGAGAAGGACAAACATTATATGTTCTCATTCATTTGGGGAATATAAATAATAGTGAAAGGGAAAATAAGGGAAGGGAGAAGAAATGTGTGGGAAATATCAGAAAGGGAGACAGAACGTAAAGACTGCTAACTCTGGGAAACGAACTAGGGGTGGTAGAAGGGGAGGAGGGCGGGGGGTGGGAGTGAATGGGTGACGGGCACTGGGTGTTATTCTGTATGTTAGTAAATTGAACACCAATAAAAAAAAATAAAAAAAAAATAAAATAAAATGTATAAAAAAAAAAAAAAAAAAAAAAGAGAAGGAGCACTTGACCAAAGGGGTTTTACATCTGCCTCCTATGGGTAGGCCATGGGAAACCTAAGGGAAGCAATGTCTCCCCAACAGAAAATTAACACTCAAATGCCTCCACAAAGTACAATTTCTCAAGTTTATTTCCTTTACTTATGTAATAGTGAATATGAATTTAAAAGTCCCGATAGTTTTTTTTTTTTTTTAGTTTTCTTTTTTGATGTACTTTTAGACATCAGTGTAAGAAATGTACAATTTTATCAGCTAGTTAAATTTGGGGGGAAAAATATGTATAAGAATGATGGAGGGACACCTGGGTGGCTCAGCGGTTGAGCATCTGCCTTCAGCCTAGGGCCTGATCCTGGAGACCCAGGATCGAGTCCCACGTCAGGCTCCATGCATGGAGCCTGCTTCTCCCTCTGCCTGTGTCTCTGCCTCTCCCTCTCCCTCTCTCTCAATGAATAAATGAAAAAATCTTAAAAAAAAAAAAAAAAGAATGATGGCAAACAGAGTTTTATTTTTATTAAAATTTCAAAATATTTTAAAATAATATGTTAAGTGATGCTCAATATTACTAATCATTAGGGAAATGAAATTAAAAACACAATGAAGCATACTTAACACCTGTCAGAATGGCTAAAATCAAGACAAGAAATAATAATGTTGGCGAGAATATGAAGAATATGGAATATCAAGGAACCCTGATGCATTGTTGGTGGGAATGCAAATTAATGCAGTCATTATGGAATATGGTATGGTATGGAGTTCCTCAAAAAATTAAAAATAAAATCACCATATAATCCAGTAATACTACTACCAGGTATTTACTCAAAGAAAATGAAAACACTAATTCAAAAAAGATACATGCCCCTGTATATTTACTGCAGCATTATTTATAATAGCCAAGATATAGAAGACCCAAGTGTCCATCCATTGAGAAATTGATAAAGAAGATGTGAAATATATATGAATGGAATATTACTCAGCTATAAAAAATAATGAAATCTTGTCACCTGTAACAACACAGATGGACCTACGGATATAATGCCAAATAAAATAAGTAAGTCAGAGAAAGACAAATACTGTATGATTTCATTCATATCTGGAATTTAAGAACCAAAACAAAGAAAAAAGAGACAAAAAAAAAAAAAAAAAAAAAAACAGACTTGAATACAAACTGGTGATTGCCAGAGGGGAAGTTAGGGAAGTTAGTTGCCAATGGGTAAAATAGATAAAGGGGATTAAGAGTACACTTATTTTGAACAGCACTGGGAAATATATAGAATTTTTGAATCATTATATTGTACACCTGAAACTAATACAACACCATTTGCTAATTATACTTTAATAAAAAAATTTAAAAACAAAACAAAAAACTTCCTTTTAGAAATACAAGACAAAATAAGTTAATTTTCTAGCAGTGGTTGAGTTGCCTTAACCAGTGCTTTGTCTTTATGAACCCTCATCTCAACCATACAAGAGAAATGTAATTCAATTCTTATCCTCTTCAACAGGTGAGGAAACTGAGGTTTCAAGAGGCTCCATGATTTGCCCAGTTACATCCCAAGTCACTGGTGAGACAAGCACTTGAATCTGGACTGTCTGGCTTCGGTACCCATATGTCTACCCACTGGTAATACTGCCCCGTCCTTCCCCTCCCTTGCTAACTCTCTGCCCCAGAGTCTTAGTGATAGAAAAACCGAGCAATTCTCTGGCTAACTAGTAAGTCCATTTCTTCTCATGCAGTCATTTGAAACAATTTACTGTGATGAGCAGTGAACAATGTATTTATGCATATACCTGGAATCAAGCTGTGCCCATGTCATGAGGAATAAGGAGCACAGGCTTTGTAAATCGGAGCAAGCTGGTTGGAACCTTGTAATTCAATAATGTGATACATTTCACTATAAGATTTTTGACTCCTGGTATTCCTTACCTTCCTCCTCCTCTCCAGAAAAAAGGCAAAGTTTTTGATTTGCAAAAGCCAAATTTCTAGAATTCAAAAGCTGAGGCCAAAAGAACAAATACTAGATTCTATCAAGAATATTGAGGAGAGGCAGGTGATTCTGCCCTAAAGGGCAAGTCTGTGTCTACAGTGTGTAGGGCCCCAGGCAAATAATTTTTGTGGTGCTTCTGTCATCTAAAAGTCTTATTTAAAAATATATTATGAGGGATCCTGGGTGACTCAGTCGGGTGAGCATCTGACTCTTCAGTTTCTGATTTTTGGCTCAGGTCATGATCTCAGGGTTGTGGGATGGAGGCCCATGGTGGGCTCTGTGTTGGGCATGGAACCTGCTTAAGATTCGTTCTCTCCCTCTTCCTCTATCCTTTCCCTACTCTCCCTCCCACTTAAAAAATACACATACACACACACACACACACACACACACACATACACACTGAAATTCCTAGACCCATGTGAGGTACAGTGATTTATCAATGAAGACTTATTATAAAATAATAGGCAGAAAAGGAGGTACTTTTGTGTTATTTATTGTCTAGGGAATGAATGTAAAGAATGTCCATCCTGTGTTTCACATGAAAGCCACCCAAAATCAGCCTGTGAGCACCATCTTGGCAATTCCATGAAAAAATACCATGCCAGCTAGTCAGAGCCATCTGTCCCTCAGGCTACCTCTCTGGGACCAACCCCCAGTCATGGGGCCAACCCAGACATGGAGCCCTAGGAGAACATCATAGACTGGAGTCCTACAGCTCCTTGATTGAACCCACATTGACAGAGAAGGTCAAAAAGTGCCCTAGGAAGGGTGAATGGGGCCCGGGCCCATGTAGATTCCAGTAAAGCCCCCAGGGTGCTCCATTTAGATGGCACTGAGGACCATGGCAGAGCCCTGGCCCCAGAAGGGAACCTGGAAACTTTAGCAAAAAGCACCCTTCAGTTGGTGTGCCAACTGAGGCCCAGGTCTTGGAACAGAAGTCCTACTTGCCCCAGTCTAAGGGCAGTACTGGCAAGTGTCATCCAGTCTGGAGGAAGGGTAAAAACAACTGAGGCTTGACCAGGAAATAAGGTCACTTAGGACCCAACACTCTGCAGACTACTGTCCCAACTACCCCTTTTTCACATGGAAGAGTGTGGAGGAGAAATTGCCTATAACCAAAGAGAACTGGAGAAAACCAAATTAGAATCTTCTCCCCAAGTTGGAGGAATGGTAACGCATATCCAATTGCATCAGTTACAATATCTTAAGCAATTACTTCACTATCCTTACTTTCAATGTCTTCACCTATAAAATGGGGATTATAATATCTGCTTCTAAGAACTGCTGTAAGGATTTAATGAGCTAATACAGGTTACATGTCTTGCTTACACAAGGCACTAAATGCTAAAATATAAATATATATATAAATATCTTCATGTAATTATTTAATAACCACAAATTAGGCATTAAGTATAGGAATCAGCAAGAGGAAGAAGCAATTTCTCCATCACCAAGGAATTTATCATCTAACTGTACCAACAGCAACTTAGAGATACAGGAAACCATGGAGAACTACTTAAGTATGAATCAGTTGACAAGGGTGATGGGGAAACAATAAAGAGACAGAGAAAAGGCATGAATGGAGATCATTGCATTTAATTGGGAAGGCTTCTGAGAGCAGGAGAGCTTTTGAGTCTGATATGTTAGCAAGGTGAGGAACAAGAGTGGGAGAGAAAGAAAGACAGCTGGCAGCGGAGAAGACCTGAGACTGATGCCAACTGAGACTGATGGGCAACGCTTTCTTAATAAGAAATTAGATCCCTAACGCCACCAACACAGGCCTGGTAATTCCTATTCTAATGATTGTCAGAAGTGAACCCAGAAAACAGGCTGGCATGCTGAAAGCTATTTCATATGCTGCAAATAAACACAGCAAGAACCTTGCTAACTCTGACCAGTCAAAAGCAAACCCCTGCTGGCTTTTATACCTGACAAAGGAAAGTGCATGAGTTTCCTGACTCGATCAGGACACAAATATATCCATACTGAGTTTACAAAATGTTAGATCCCCGGGTGAAAATGATGCCACAACAACCAACAGAGGTGTGACTATGAGCTAAATCACCTACTTGGCACCATGAGGACTGTTTAGCTCTTTCATGCTGTAAAACCCAAGAGCTATTGGGCTACCTTAAATGGAGAATTAGGATGTAGAAGTAAGGAAGATAATGTCCCACTCGGGGAGCAGTTCACTTTCCATGCAGCTTGCAGAGATTAGTAAGCCTCGAAGCATACAGTATTAGCTCTGGCAACCCGACAGGAACTCCAGTGGTCGCTCCCTCCGAGGGGGCATCCATCACTGGCTACTCAAGTCTCGCACAGCGCCGTAGATGTTGAACTGTAGGTTCTATATGAGGAGGCTTGATTGGAAGCTTTTGCCAATTTCTTTTGGGTTTAAAAAAAAAAAAAAAATCCCTTCAAGGCCACTTTTGAGCTCTGAATGTGCTGTCCCTGAACACAGATGGGGAAAGAGGACAAGAGGACTGGATATGTGGGTTTGGGGGGAACCACTGCCAGGGTCTCAAAAATTGACTAAGCTTCTCACCAACTCTCCTCACACACTAATGGATCAACTTCTTCTTCGTCTTTTTTTTTTTTTAAGATTTTATTTATTTATTCATGAGAGACACAGAGAGTCCGAGACACAGGCAGAGGGAGAAGCAGGCTCCATGCAGGGAGCCTGATGTGGGACTTGATCCCAGAACTCCAGGATCACACCCTGGGCCAAAGGCAGGCGCTAAACCGCTGAGCCACCCAGGGATCCCCTGGACCAACTTCTTGCTGCTGCACCCTTCTCTCCTCAACTCCGAGCTCTCCTCTTACTATTTTATCTTTGTGAACCTTCCTGCCACCAGCTATGTCTCATTGTTCAAACTCTCGAAGAGAGGGCATCTGATTGGATTAGCCATTCCCCAACTAGAAGGATTGGGATCCTCTGGCCAGGGTAACTGCATCTCTAATGCAATCAGCTGTGATTGTGGCAGAGGCTGATGCCTGCCACCAACACAAAGAGTTTCGTTCCAGAAGGCACATGAACATTGTAGAAGGGAATGGTCTAATATGGCAGGCACCTTGAATGGGCTATCCAGAGCTTTCTAACATAAGCAATTAAGCACCTGATTTGTGTTTGTGTTGGACCAATTGCTGCAGCATCATTTGGGAACATCTGAACTCCATTCCCAATGGTGTGTGCCCAGTTTCACACTGATCAGTGTCAGTCCAGAGGCGGAAGCGTTGCAGTGAACCGCCAAAAGCTCTGAATGGAAGATCCAAGACCTGGACCTAGGTCCAGCCAACAGTTACTTTGTGTTTTTCTGTGACCTTAGACAACCTCACTTGAACTTTTCAAATCTAAGTTTCCTCATTTATAAGTGAGAAAATTGCTTCTGCCCTACCAAATTACAGAGGATGTTTTACTGAAGTGAAAAGGAAAAGGAGGAAGAAGAGGAAGGGGAGAAGAACTGTCCTTATAGAAGTAATTTTTAAATTTTAAAGCAAAGTTAACTTTGTTTTTTGTTTTGTTTTTTCTTTTTTCAAACGTATAGGTATTAAGTGTGAGGTTGGAAGTACTCTAGTTGGAACAGGTGGCAGCAAGGAGAAGAGGCTAGGACCCAACCTGTATGGCCTCCCTCCTGCATGCACCACCCTCCCCTAATTTATGGAACCCCAGAAGGCCTCAGAACACCACAGGAAAATGACTAGTCCATACAAATGAAAAATATTTTGATACCTAGAAATTTTCCTCCTGTGTCAACTTGGAAAGAAAAAAAAATATTTCCTTACAAAAATATTCAGTAATCCTAAAAACAAACAAACAAACAAAGTATCTCTGGAAAATTTTATTGTGAACCAAATTGAGAAGAATTTTAACAAGTGTTGAGACTACTGGAATCACAATTTCTAATCTCCTACTGGGAGCTAAGTCATGACTGGCCCTTACTTTTATCAAAGATACAATAAAATACGTGGTGTTGTTGTTGCAGAAGGGAGGAAAAGAGAAATAGGTTAATTTTATCCTAACCCTCTATCTTAGTTTGCTTCCTAATATTTCTATTTACCGCAATGCACGCTGATCTGATCTGAATTTGAATGAGCAGGGAAAAAGCCACATATGCAAAAGTGCTTTTATTATGGTTGTTAACAGTAATATTCTTTTTAATATTTTTATATTAGCCTCCAAAACCATTTTCTTGACCTAAGCAGTGCTTTGGATATTATTGGATAGATACCAAAAGAGGCTTTAAGTGTTTAAAAAATATGTGAGTTGGTTTTCTATACAGCAAAGTGTCAGTTTCAAATCTTTACTCCTATTGAGGGTACAAGTCTAAGCCAAAGTGAAGGTTGTGGAAAGAAACAAATATAATAGTGTCAACAACAATAGCAAAAGTGCTTTTATGCTGTAACCTTTACAGTCATCTTGAAATCAGATGAGAGTAGATCAACAATGTTCTGTCATCCATAATTTCTAGTCAAAGGTAGAAGTCATAGGTAACTGGATCATCTATCATCCTATGTCATATAGTCATGGTATCAGTCAAAGTCCCAATAAGAAACAGAATTACAGATCTTCTGGGTGCCTGGGTGGCTCAGTCAGTTGAACGTCCCACTCTTGGTTTCAGCTCAGGTCATGATCTCAGGGTTGTGAGATGGAGCCCTGCAGTGGGGAGTTGGGTTGACATTCTCTCTTTCCCTCTCCTCTCTGCCTCTCCTGCTCATACACTCACGCTTTCTCTCAAAATAAATAAATGAATCTTAAAAAAAAAAATTAGATCTTCCTCAACTATAAAATGGGGATTATAATACCCACTTCTAAGAACTGCTGTAAGGATTTAATGAGTTAATAATGTAGGATACAGGTCTTGCTTATATAAGACACTAAAGAAATGCTAAAATCTACTATAAATATTTTCATACAATTATTTAATAACCACAAATGGGGCTTCCTCAGGGTTACATCCCAGTTAACCCATCCTATATTGAAATTTTTTAAGTTGAAAGTGTAATTAATATGCCTAACCTACTGAATATCATAGCTTATCAGCTTACCTTAAACATGCTCAGAACACTTACATTAGCCTACATTTGGGCAAAATCATCTAACACAAAACCTATTTTATAATGAAGTATTGGATGTCTCAGATAATTTATTGAATACTATGCTGAAAGTGAAAAACAGATGGGTTGCACGGGTACAGAATGTTTGTAAGCATATGTGTTGTTAACCCTCACGTTCGTGTGGTTGACTGGGAGCTGCAGCCAACTGCTGCTGCCCAGCATCACAAGAGTATCTACCACCTATTGCTATCCTGGGAAAAGATCCAAATTCAAAATTCAAATTAAGGTTCCTACTGAATGCATATTGCATTTGCAACATCATAAAATCAAAAAAATCATGAGTCAAACAATCATAAATCAGAGACAATCGGCATTAGGAAAAATTCCAGGAAGGATTACTTACAAAAATTCTAATTACAAAATTAGTAGAGTGGGTAGAGTTATGAGGGAACTACCAGGGATAATGCAGAAACTCAGAATTAGCATCTTAAAAGCTGTAACCACACCCATGCCCAAACGGATAAGGGGAAAATGAGATTATAAATGCCCAGGAGGAGAAAGAATTCCACAGACCAATGCTGTGCAATAGAAATAGAATGAAAAAGAAATAGAATGAAACCCATACATAAAATTTCTTTTTTTTCTAGTGGTCACATTTTTAAAAATTAGACAAGTGAAATTAATAATATACTTATTCCAATGTGTCATTTCAACATTTAACCAATAGAAAAATAATTAATGAGCTGTTACATTAGTTTTTTCATAAGTCTTGGAAATCCAGTGTGTATTTTACAATTACAGCATATCTCAAGTGCTCAGTAGCCACATGTGGTTATGGCTACTATGAGGGACACTACAGGTGTAGAGCATAGACCACCTTGATTTTCTGCTGCAGTAGGGATGGTAGGAGGAGAGACATTGGCCCAACCTAATCAGAAGCCAGTTGCAGAAGAGCCCACTGATATATTCCATACAGGTTAAGAAATCTGAATGGAATAACCTTCATTACCTTTAGCTATCACACTGAGTGATAGATATTCTCGAGATCTGGAATGCAGTAGTATGGAGGGAGAGGTTTGTTAATTGACTATATCAAGGATTGTATTAAGGATACCAACCCTATATGATAAGCATTCCTGAAGTGCTAGGAATGAGAGATAGGGGTGTGAAAATGCAAAGCAGGCAAAGTTCCATGAAAAGAATCCCTTGAGATGATTTGGGCAAGAACATACTGATATCAGAATTCACTCAACATATAAAGTATCCTCCATGAATGGACCAGGCACTAGGACGCATGACTCAATGACACTCTTCCACATTGTACCAAAAGGAAAATATTTTTGGCCCATTAAAATAGGCTGTCTAAAAAAGAGCCATAAAAGAAAGGAAAAAGCCCCCAAAACTATGTTTCCTAAGCAAAGATCTTATTTTGTTAGATTAGGTCATATGATCACATGAAATATTTATTAGCCTCTTTAATTTGCAAAAAAACAAAAAACAAAAAAAACTATCACTTTAGCATCAAAAGTAGGACAAATATCTATGAAAGGGATGGGCTTGGATTCAAAATATCTAAGTCTTCTCTACTAATAATAGACTATGTACAGTCAGAGAAAGACAATACCATATGATTTCACTCATATGCAGAATTTAAGAAACAAATGAGCAAAGTGGGGATGGGGGGGTGGGAAGAGGCAAACCAAGAAACAGATTCTTAACTATAAAGAACAAACTGATGGTTACCAGAAGGGAGGTGGGTGAGGGGATGGGTTAAATAGGTGACAGGCATTAGGAGGTTGTGATGAGCACCAGGTGTCGTATGGAAGTGCTGAATCACTATACTGTACACCTGAAGCTAATACATGGTATGTTTACTAACTGTAGCTTAAATAAAAACTTAAAAACAGTAAAAGACTGTAAAGTTGAACATAACAGTCTCAGTCTCATCTATAAATAGAAAGTATAAGAATATACTTTACATACATTATATACCCAATATTTTCATCTCTTCAACAATTTAATGAGCATCTACTATGTGCCAGACACTATGCTAGGTACTAGGCATACCCAGATGAGCAAGACATGATCTTTGTCTGGAGTTTAGCAGGAAATACAGACATATTAACGCTAAGTCCGCTCATGAACACCTGAGTCACTTGAACATTACTCACTTTTTTAGCCTGTGGGTAGATTCTCTTGAGTTTTTCCTCCTTAATCTTCTTTTCTTTTTAATCCTTATACCTCTACTTCCTTTATCTTGTCTTGATTCATTGTCTAAGAGCTCCAGTACAAGCTGAATAGAAGTAATGATAGAATTTCGCATTTTGATCCCAACCTAAATGGAAATCATTCTAAAATTTCACCATTAAGTATGCTTACTATAGGTATTTGATATATATGCCTTAGAATGAAAGTCATTCCCTTTGATTCCTAGTTTGCTAAAGATTTTTGTCATGAATGAATTTTGGATTTTGCCAAATGCTATTTCTGCATTTGGTATAGTCAAGAACTAAAGGGTGTAAGCTTTTACCTTACTTGCAGGTTAGCCTGTCATCATTCCATGGTTGCTGGCAGAGGACATGAGATTTCAGCGTCAGAATCAATGGACATTTTTACCCATGGCAAGCAGCACACACATCAGCATATTTGTGTCGTGTCCCCTCACCCCAAAGTCCCATGGGAAAAAACAGATGGACCCAGATGGAGCCTGCACAAGTAGTAGGTTGCATTGCACAACATGAAATCTGAGTTTAGGGAACCCAAGTCTTAAAATGTTTGTACCCTGCCCTAGAGGAAGACATCTTTATTATACTTGACAGTAAGCATACCTGGCTTTTGCTTCAGGGGGAAACACTATCTCTATTTTCCAAGGCTGTTCACTTAACAGGCATGCTTAAAAGACAATCCTGAACAAAAAAGAATCAAAGTCTCAACTGGCAAGATGTGTAGAAACATGAGAATTGCTGTTCCAACATTTTTTCCAATATGGTGCAGAGTAACACCAATACATCTTCTAGAGTTGAAAAACTTGTGTTCCTTGGGACAAATTCGACTTCATCATGATACCATTTTTATACAGATCTGAACTGTGATTTTCTTTTCTGTGTGTGTTTTGCATTGATGGTTAAAAAAATAATTGTATCTATAAATTACATTGCTTTTATTGTTCTTGACCAGTTTTGATGTCAAAGATATACTAGCCTTATAAAAATGAGGAAGGTAAGTTTTTCTCTTTCTCTAGTCACTGAGTATCTATAAAATAAAAATTTCTGTTACTTGAATATAAAGTAAAATTAGCCTAAAGAATCATCTATATTTTGCCTCTCTAAAGGAAAGAAAACTGGAGTATTAATTCCATTTCTCTGGTAGTTATCCATTTAATTCTTGTATTGATTTTTATATTATATTTTTTTCTCAGAAATCACCCATTTCCCTGCATAAAGTTGTTCATAGTATTCATTTATGATTTTTCAAATCTTCACTTTTGTACTCACATCCTTTTTCAAGTATATCCATTTATAATCTACCTATCTCTTCTGCACTCTCTCAAAAAAAAGTCCAAAACGTTTTTTATGTCTTTTTTCTTAATCAGTCTTGCCAAGAGTTTGTTATAGAATTAATTCTTGGGGCGCCTGGGTGACTGAGTCCTTTAAGCAACCAACTCTTGATTTTGATTCAGGTCATGAATTCAGGGTTGTGAGATCAAGCCCCACATTGGGTTCCATGCTGAAATGGAGACTGCTTAAGACTTTCCCTCTCCCTCTACCCCTCCCCTGCTTGCTTGCTCTCTCTCTAAAAAAAAAAAAAAAAAAAAAAAAGAATTAATTCTTTCAAATTACTTACTAGTGTGGGATTATGTTGATCTTCTTGTTTACTTGGTTTTTAAATTCAGTAATATTTCTCTCATCTTTATTATCTCTTGTTATAGTTTTATGTTCATTTATTCTTATTTTCATTCTTATGGTTTCTAGGATGGAACATGAATCATCTATTTCCAGACTTTCTTCTTTTTAAAAAAGTTACCTCTAAATCCTGCTTTAGCTCCATCTCATAAGTTTTGATATATAGTTTATTTTTATACAGCTTTCAAATTGTGTTTTCTTCCGTAACCCATATTACTTAGAAAGACAATTTAATATCACCAAATACCTGGCAATTTTTCAACCAGCATTTTTACTGACTTGTGGTCAGAGAACTAAAAACAAAAAGCAAAACAAAACAAAACAAAGCCAACAAAAAAAACATGTTATCCATTATAGGAGATGATATAAAGTACATACGGTAAAGAGGTACATACGGTATATACACGGAGTTAAAGATATACAAAGGAATTATTCATTTTACTTTTTTTGAGAGAGAGTGAGCTCATGTGTGCAACCTAGGGTGGGGAGGTGTGGGGCAGGGGGGCGAAGGGAGAGGGATAGAGAGAACCTGAAGGAGGCCCCACACCTGGTGTGTGGAGCTCAACGTGAAACTCCATCTCAGGACTGTGAGATCACAACTGAGCTAACACCAGGAGTCGGAGGGCTAACCGACTGAGCCACTCAGGCACACCTTAATTTTAATTTATGCTTATGTAACCTTACTTTAATATTCTTGATCTATCAGTTTCATTAATATTTCACATCTATATACACGCATATATATATTTCTTTTAGCTTAAATCCTATTTCAGTTGAGGAACTCAGCTCTCTTTAATTTCTATTTACACATTAGACCTTTGGCATCCCTGAAATTTCAACTTTTCAGTGTCATTTTGGTTTTGTTAATTTCACTCAGATGCAGAGTATAGCTGATAATCCGACTTCTAACAGATGAGTTCAATCAATGTACGTTCATTGCGATTGTGGTGTTACTGGTAAATTTGGATTTCCATTATCTGATTTTTTTTTTGTTTTTTTTTTTTTTTTTGCTTTTTGCTTTCTTTTCATCATACTGTTTCTTGGTCCTTCCTTCACTGACTTGCTTCCTGTTGGGCTGATTATTTTTATAGCTGTATTTTTTTTTTCCTGTTCTTTTAAAAACTGGATTGCATTGCCATTATTTTATTGATTCATTTTAGTATTTTGAGATTCATTTTTTGAAAAGATTATTTATTTATTTATTTATTTATTTATTTATTTATTTATTTATTGAAACGGCACAAGCTAGGGGAGGGACAGAGGAGGAGGGAGAGGGACAAGCAGATTCCACGCTGAGCAGGGAGGGGACGTGGGGCTGGATCTCACAACCTGGAATCATGACCTGGGCCTAAATCAAGTGGTAGGGTTCAAACTTAAAAATTTTCTAACAAGATCTTGAATTATGTGGTACTTCTATTTGTAATCAAAACAATGACTACAGCAGACTGAAAGCCCCTGAAAGCTCCACATCTTATTATTTTTATATAGCTTCCCTTTTCACTCTTTTAAACAAATAAAGCAGTTTTGTAATCAATAGTTAATTAAATTTGCCAACATATTTCATTAAATGCTGTGCTCATTCTTGTTTCATGCTCCACGTCTTCCCACTGTGGTCACTTGTTTTTCTTACCAAAGAAAAATTATTTTAGTGGATGGGAATAGGAAATTCTCTTATTTGTGTCTCAAATTCTCTTTATTTTGCCCTCACTCTTGCATGATGTTTGTGTATACAATGTGAAGTTAACTTAGATCATTTTTCAGCACTTCTAAAATACCACTCTAGCCTCTCTGGCATCAAATGCCAAGAGTAAAAAGTTGCTGTTTGTCTAAATGCTGTTGATCTGCAGGTAGTTTTCATACTTCCTCTGACAACTTTTAAGATTTTCCTTTATTCCTAATGACCTAGTCTCATTATAACATTTCTAAAAGTAATTCATTATGATTTACATGATTTTATACTCAGATTATGTGAGGGATAATCTTAAATTCTAGAAATTTTATTTATTTAATTTTATTTATTTATTTATTTGAGAGAGAGAGCATGAGCAGGGGAGAAGGGGCAAGGGGAGAAGGACAAGTCCCCGTGGAAAAGGGAGCCCAACACGGGGCTTGATCCCAGGACCCTGAGATCATGACTTGAGCAGAAGTCAGACACTTAACCAACTGAGCCACCCAGGCACCCCCGGAAATTTAATTAACAATTATCTTTCATTTATTGATTCTTTAATATTTCTTCCATTCTCACTTTTTTGTAACTCATATTAACTAAATATTGGAGCTTCTCAATTAATCTGCCGTGTTTCTTACCTGCTCCTCCATATTTTGTCTACGCTGCATGACAAATGAGCACTTGAGTTCTCCAAGTTTATTTTTCTGCTTTTGACTGTCCCTTCAAGAGCCTATACAATATACTGTATTTTTATTTCACTGACTACATTTTTATTTCCAGGACACTTGATTCAATCTACCAGTACATTATTTTATTCCTCTCCATCTTTGTCTCACACTTTTCTATTCTTTTAACAACCATTTCAAAGGTTTTCTCAGGCTTTAACCAGAAAATTAATCAGAAGTTTATGTTCTGATCATTTGTCTCCTACTCATTTGGTTGTGTTTCTTAGCATCACTTTTTTTTTTCATAAGTTTTGAAATTTTGGTTCATAGGCTAATCTCTAGTAAAGGTGTTTTTTTCCCCCCTTTATTCTTTCCATTCTCATTTCTGCTTGTCTAATGGATTGAACTGCAATAGCCTCCAGCCAGCCTATACCGAACTAGTTCTTCTGATGATAGTGACTGCCCTGTGTGATACTAATACTACTTCTTCAGAACACTTTTTTGTGAGATCCAAATCTAGATTAGGTGCCACTTCAATGCTCTTCTGCTTGGATACTGTAATTACTATTTATTCTTGATTTCTGCACTCTTGATTTCTGCCCCCAGCAAGACTGTATGCTCTATAAGGGCAAGGCCCTGGCCATCTGTTGGCTGTTACATAATCCAGCACCACAAAGATGCCTGAGACAAAGTAACACTCATTAAATAGTTGCTGAACGAAAGAAACAAATATTTGCACCGCTGAGTAATGTGTCTGATGGTATTGCCATTTTACCAGTTTCTCAGGACCCATGTGGTTAATTTTGGAGCTCTATGGGTCATGACTTCTCTAGGTGGCAGATGCTTACTTCTGAATAGTGATTTAGTAAGCACTTGGCTTCTAATTCAATCAGTACTTCTTTTTCTCTGAGTTATTTTCACACTAGGTGGATCTGATAGGCCAGCAGCTAAGAAACCTGGCAGGAGAAGGGGATAATACACCTGCTCTGCATTTTGTTCAATTGGCATAATTACTATGAAGATTATAGATCAATTAAACATGCTCCTGGTTATCATAATGCCCTCTTTGAAATCCAAAGATAAGGGGTTTCATTCTACACAATCTTTGCATTTATTTATTTCATTCTACACCATCTTTGCAATAGAAACCAACTAAAATTAGCTCCAAGTCATTACTGGGCTGTCAAAATGGAAGTGTCTTCAGCATACTCACTTCCTGTCAATACTACTTGACAATCCTAGAATCATTTAAACTTTCTCACAAGTGGCTGTGGGGAGCACATCATTTCATTTTAACTCTAGAGCTTACTGAATGTCACATTGAGACAGTCCGTAAAAGCATAAGACAATGTCTCTTGATGTTTACAAAGTATTCTAAGTTTACTTATGTACACTGTTTTGTTTCCAAGACCTCTGATAATTACTATAATGACAAATAAGCATATACCTCTTTCCCTTTTATCCATAGGAAAATTGTTTTTGTTTTCTTCTCTTTCAGGTTTAGTAGTAATTTTATCCCAATATTTACGCTAAGATCTTTTTCTTTAAAAAAAGCTAATTTTTATCAAATATGCTTTTTTTAATGAAGACAAATCATCATTTAAAATTGTTTAATCCAGGAAGCCCGGGTGGCTCAGCGGTTTAGCGCCTGCCTTCAGCCCAGGGTGTGATCCCAGAGTCGCAGGATCGAGTCCCACATCGGGCTCTCTGCGTGGGACTGCTTCTCCCTCTGTTTCTGCCCCTCTCTCTCTGCATTTCTCATGAGGAAATAAATAAAATCTTTTTTAAAAAAATTGTTTAATCCTTGAGAATAGACATAGAAGCACTATCTACTAATAGGCCCTAAAATGTATATGCCCCTAAGATAACACTGGAAAAAAAATTCACCCTATTTCTGTTTTCCTTTATACAGTAGGGAAAATATATATTTTTTTTGTCTCTAAGATATTTGAATATTTTTCTAAATTTATCATATTTCTGATAAATTTCCAAGTTTATCATAATTAGGCATTGAAGGTCACAGTCATGGTTTCTTCCAACTATTATAGCCATCTTGATATTATATCTTTCATTGCAAGTAGAGACCAGGTTATTCTATAATTTATGTTCTCAAATCTTAATTTACTTGAAGCCTTTATAAGTTGTGTGTGTGTGTATGTCTGTGTGTGTGTGTATTCATTCATTCCATGGTTCCAATTGCTAAGATTTTTTTCTAGTTGTAAATAATTTCATAATAAAAGCTAGTCATAGACCTTACTGGATTACAGATTAGATTTTTTAAGTTTTTATTTTAATTCCGGTATCATTAGCATACAGTGTTATATTAGTTTCAAGTGTACAATATGGTGATTCAACAATCCACACATCATCAAGGACTCATCACAAAGGCGCTCCTTGATTTCCATCCTCTATTTAACCCATCCCCCCACCCACTTCCCCTCTGGTAACCATCAGTTTGTGCTCTATAGTTAAGAGTCTCTTTCTTGGTTTGTTTCTCTCTTTTTACACTTTGCCCATTTGTTTTGTTTCTTAAATTCCACATACAAGTGAAATCACATGGTATTTGTCTTCCTCTGATTGACTTATTTCACTTAGTATTACAGTCTCTAGCTCCAACCATGTCATTGCAAATGGCAAGATTTCATTCTTTTTATGGCTGAATAATATTCCATTGTATAATATACACATTTTTTTAATCTTTTCTTTAATCAATTGACACTTGGACTACTTCCATATTTTGGCTATTGTAAATAATGCTGCTATAAACATAGGGGTACATATATCCCTTTGAATTAGTGTTTTCATATTCTTTGGGTAAATACTTAGTAGTGCAATTACTAGATAATAGGGTAATTCTATCTTTAACTTTGTAAGGAACCTCCATACAGCTTTCCACAGTGGCTGCACCAGTTTGCATTTCTGTCAACAGTGCCCAAGGGTTCCTTTTTCTCCACATCCTCACCAACACCTACTGTTTCTTGGGTTTTTTATTTTAGCCATTCTGACAGATGTAAAGTGATATCTCATTGTAGTTTATTTTTAAGTTTTTATTTAAATTCCAGTTAGTTAATATACAGTGTAGTATTCACTTTGGCTGCACAATACAGTGATTCAACACTTCCATACAACATGAGGTGCTCATCACAACTAATGCACTCCTTAATTCCCTCTCTGTAGTTTTAATTTGCATTTTCCTGATGGTAAATGATGATGACCATCTTTTCATGTGTCTGTTGACCAGGTTACAGATTAGACTGATGGAAGAAAACTATAATTAGGGAAAGAAGATAGATACACCTATTAATTTCCCTGAGCAGCTGCTCCTTTAAGAAGCTGTACGCGGAGAGTCACTGAAGTTCACATATTCCGTACAATCACTTTTAAAAATTACAGAGGCACCTGGGTGTCTCAGTCAGTTCAGCATCCAACTCTTGATTTCAGCTCAGGTCATCATCTCAGGGTTGTGAGATGGAGCGCTACATCTGGCTCAGCACTGGACATGGACCTGCTTAAGATTCCCTGTCTCCCTCTCCCTCAGCCCCTCTCCACCTCCAAAAAAATTATAATGCCAACATGAATAATGTGTATTACAACCATGGGTTATGAAACACTCAAAATTCCCAAAAGTTATAAGTTTACATCTGAACTATATTTCAGTAAAGTATATTATTGATTAAAGATATTAAGTGTTTAAATGTTGAAAGAAGGGTGCCTGGGTGGCTCAGTCAGCTATGCATCTGTCTTTGACTCAGGTCATGATCCCAGGGGCCTTGGATTGAGCCTTGCTTCAGACTCTCTACTTCAGGCTCCTTGCTCAGTGGGAAACCTACTTCTCCTTCTCCTGCTAATCCCCCTGCTTGTGCTTTCTGGCTCTCTCTACCACTCTGTCAAATATATAAATAAAATCTTTAAAAATATATAAATAAATGTTGAAAGAAATTTTTAAAAAAGGAAAAGTCAGATATAAAAAAAAAACATAAATTTATATCTCATAACATTACCCAACCA
Source organism: Canis aureus (assembly GCF_053574225.1). NCBI lineage: Eukaryota > Metazoa > Chordata > Mammalia > Carnivora > Canidae > Canis > Canis aureus. The sequence continues at coordinate 10,461,840 of NC_135617.1, read as the reverse complement.
CCTAGGGAACAACATCTTGGCTACAAACTATGTGAAGAATTTAAATGTCAGTTCTTAGACTCCTATGTGTGATTTTTTTTAAGATTTTTTTTTTTTTTTTTTGAGAGAGAGAGCAGGAGCAGGGAGAGAGGCAGAGGAAGAGGGAGAAGCAGACTCCCCACTGAGCAGGGAGCCTGACATGCGGCTCCATCCCAGGACTTTGGTTGGGATCATGACCTGAGCCAAAGGCAGACGCTTAACCTACTGAGCGAACAGGCACCCCCACCTATGTGTGATTCTATGATGATAAACACATCATTGTTACATAAAATAATTCATTTCTACACAAATTGATGAATGCCTACTATGTGCATAGCAAAAAAGAGATTATACTTTGCCTCAAGGAATTCACAGACTAATGAAAATAAAAATTATGACATTAGATACACTTTTCTGAATAAATTCCCAATTCTTCCCATTAATAAAAGACACATGTGCTTCTGTAACTTATAATTACAAACAAGCAACCTCTTTTTATTAATAAATAAAAACCTCTATTCCAGTCAGCCACTAATGTAAAACAGTCACTGACTTCCCACCTGCCATCTCACTTGCTAATGCACACATGAAAATGACACTTAACTGCTGAATGTCACAAACTGGATATTCAGTTTTGAAAACTAAGTATTATGAAATGTTTATAAAATATTTTGGTTAGAAATAACCAGCTGATGAGCCTTCATTTATTCCACATTAACACAACAAAAATTAACTAGCTTCATAAACTAACAAATTACAGAGAATCCTCTGTGTCTGCTATTTTCTTATCCCTAGGAGGTCTCCTAAATTATGTCTCCCATGTTTCAAAACTTTAAATAATGAATCATCAAAAATAAATAAATAAATAAATAAATAAAGAAAGAAAGAAAGAAAGAAAGAAGAAAGAAAGAAAGAAAGAAAGAAAGAAAGAAAGAAAGAAAGAAAGAATCATCATCACCCACTCCAAAAAAAGTTAGTGACATCAATGACGACCAGTATCTTTTTCTGCAGGAACATTAGCTAACACTCTCAGAAGAATGGATGTGTACCATGGTATTCCCTCAAAAGGAATCTATACGAAATAACTGGACATAAGAATGGAATATGCAGCATCCTTGTTTGTCCAGATGCCACGGCCAAGCAAGGTAAAGGCTGAGCAGAACTTCTTTGCAGCATGGCTACCTCTGCCATTTTAGTAATTCATAGCAACCTAATGTCAAGTTTACCAACTATATTCATGATAAACTTTCCAGGTCACTTCAGAAGCTGGCTGCCAGTGTTAGAATCCTCAGTCTCTAGGTGATATCTTTTTCTCTTCTAGGCCTCTGGTGAAACTATCCACACCTATTTTTTGTCATTCTGTAACCTACAGACTAAATGGTCATCTAACCACTATCACTGTGCTGGATATACAACTGTGAAAGAATATCAATGACCTGGCCGCTGTGAGTTCTACTGGAAACAGGAAACAGAAGAGGAAGGAAAGGGCTGGAATGAGCAGGAGTGGGGAGTTGGTAGTTTTTAAATTTCCAAATATCCATGCAATGAAAAAGAAAAAGAAACCGAAGGGTTGAGGAAGCCACCTCTTTCATCCCTGCAACTTAAACACAAGGCTGGGGCTCAAACATAGGTCTTTCCTCTTCTGTAACCTGTTCTGTGTTCCTCCTGCCTTTGGCTAGCATTTCACAGGACCATCATCTCCTGGGATAAACCAACGTTCCTTCTGAATGAAACTGAGACCTCAGTGGTTGTTTAAGTTTGCGGCTCTTTTTCGTTCACTTTTTTGCAAAAAGCATGAGGCACTAATTCTCCTTGGCATAATTAAACTGTCCAACAACACAGTCCTTATCTCTATGTAGTTCCCTAATGGCACAAGGAGCTCCTGAATCTCCAGGTAGCTGTCTCAGGTTCAAGTTAAGGGGGATTGTTATAAAGTTCTAATGGGGTATGTACCCATCCTCTGGTCTAGACTCATACAACTATTAGATATAGAGTTACCTGTCCACTTGTAAACCAGTCCTGACAATAATACCTCTTCATTCTCTCTCTCAAATCCATCCACTCATCCCACCTCCACTGCCACAGCTTTAGTTCAGCCCTTCATCAATTCTCATTGGGATTATATATTTATCACACAGCCCCATGGGTGAGGATATGCCTGTATTTCTCTGAGACAGTATTTTATAAGCTCCCTGTGAGCAAGCATCATGTCCTACATGACTTTTTCTGCCAGCACATTATAAACTGCTGGGCATATATTAGATAGTCAAAAAAAAAAAAGTTTGTAGAATGAACACACCTCTTGGTTTTTCCTCCTCTCACCAGTCTCTTCCCCCTAATCTAGCTTACACAATGCTACCAAAATAATCTTCCTAAAATATAAATCTGATCATGGCATGCACCTGGCTAAAATCCCCTTATAATACCTAAAAGCCTTCAGGGTAACATGCCAAATACTAGGCTTGTATTCATGTCAACCACTTGTCTTAAACTCCATCCCTATCGAAGCAGTTCCCTACCTACCATGCTCTCTTACACACACCTCCAAGACTTCACTCAAGCAGTTCCCTCTGTCTAGGAAGCCCTTGCTACCTTGATTCCCCAAACTAATGTCTTCATCCTTCAGAATTCAGATCAAGTGTCAATCTCTCCAGGAGCATGCCCTAACTCTTCTGTCTGTATTAGATGCCTCTTTGGGCTTTCAAAACACTCCACACATAGTTTTAGTACATCATTTATCACCCTGAATGGTAATTTTCTGTTGACTCATTCATCTCCCCACTTAGACTGAAAACTCCTTGAAGGCTTGGATGTATCTCATTCACGTTTGAATTTCTGCTGCCTGGCACAGTGTTTGGATATATATCTGTTGTTAAATAAATCAACAAATGAACATAGGAATAAATAAATCATGATTTGTTGTTTCCATATCCACTGTTTTGATTCTCACTTTAGTCCCATGAAATTAAATGTACAGATACCAGAGTCTCTATATGCTGATAGGAAGACAAAAAGGGTATCTGCCACAAGATTATGTCACCAGTATATCAAGGACCCAAGTTTCTTTTTTTTAAAGATTTTTTTAAAGTAATCTCTATACCCAGCTTGGGGCTAAAATTCATAACCCTGAGATCAAGAATTGCATGGTCTACCAACTGAGCCAGCCAGGTGCTTCCAAGGATCTAAGTGTCAGATTAGGTCCCTCTGGCTTCAAATGCATATTTATAATGGTAATATTCAAGGATGCCTTAGCAGCTCCTTGGCACAGAAATTTAGTCACCTCATGGATCAAATTGCCTAAAACTTGTTCTGTGCCCTATGAAGTACTTGGTTATTAACGTCAATCTACCTGAATTATTCTGAATCTTTTCTTAACTCATCCCTAGTCGGTATCCCTATGTCAGTTCTATCTGCAAGTGGCTAGCTCAGGTGATCACAGCACAGTGCCAAGGAGAGAAGAACTCTTAAGTTTAGGACATGTCTATGAAGCTAGGTTGGATTAATTCATTCAAAACCACATACATCTTCCTAACTCATACTAACTTCCTAGCAAACAAAGAATCCTATGCTGACAGAGACTAGTTGAGATAATGTGAATTGATCCTGGCAGATCCAGAAATTAGCTCATTGAACCCTACATTTTAAAGCAAGTAAGAAAATGAAGCAATTCTAGTAGCCAATTACTCTGCATATCCAGGAAGATAGTGTTAGTAAAGCAAAAAGAGAGCTTCAGCTTTTGAAAATATTTTAACTTCTAACATCTGTTCATGACTGTTGCAAAGGAAATTAATGTTATCCTCATGCTTTTAAGTCCTCAGTATCACCCACTAACACCATTTTTCCCCTCTCTCTTTGCTTAACTTTTTTGTAAACTGGTAGGAATCTACACACTGCATTTACTGACTGATTGAAAGGAAATTCTAGAACATTTCCAAAATAAAAGCTATAGTTATAACAACTCCTATTTATAGAGAATCTACTCTGTACCAGGCACTGTGGTAGAGGCTAAATGTTGACTCATTTATGAACCCAAAAACCACAGAAGGAAGCATTATTTATCCCCCTTTAAATATGGGTGACAAATGTGCTGAGAGGTTATATGGCTTTCTCAATACCCCAAGTCTGCTAAGTAAAAGAATCTGACTTTGACCTAGTGTATCTAATTCTAAAAACCATGCTTTATGCTACTGCATCACTATGGCACATAGCAAGTACTCAATATTTCCGTGTAAATAAGCCAACTGTAGGTAAACCTGTTTTTACCCTAAGATGTTGAGGTTATTCATAAAAATGAAGCTTACTTGACACTGGATTTGACTGTCTGAAATAACTTTGTTAAGGAATGTACTTTAGGGGTTTGGGTTTTTTATTTTTGGAATGTACTTTAAGGTTTAATCACATTACTTGCACCTCAGTGGCCAGTGCACCCCTGAATGTTTAATTATGCTACTAGTTTTATACCTAATCAATCTTTTTCATTAAAATCCAGTGAAGCAGACAACTGAGATAATTACTGCAGAATCATCTTAATTAAAAATTTTAGCTTCTAATTAAGAGTCATTGTTTATCTCATCAGGAAACAGTTAGGATTCATGACAGGGTTGCCCAATTCATTAAAATTTTTAGCCCTATTTGAGGTTGGACATAGCATATGATACTCCTACCTATGTGAGCATTTGTGTTTACACATGCACATATGTTCAAGTATACTTAGGAGTGTTCTAACTGTATCAGAGGAAAATAGTTAATAAAAAGCATGAACTCCAATGGAAATTCTGTCAGTGAAACCCTTAATCCAGTATTTATGTCTCAGCTAATTACAAAATGTTCAAAAGTGAATTATTTATACCTCCATTGCTAGTTGAATACATAATTATATTTACAACCGAACAAAAGCTGCCCTAAAACTTCTTCTCACAAGTTATGAATTTAAACAAGGACTGTTGAACATCCACTCAAGTCTCAGCAGCATAAAGAAATAATTATTATTTCCCTAGACTCCCATTTCTGGAAAATTTCTTTTCACCATGAGAATAGTGCAGACAGGACTTCAGAAGTAAGTCACAGTCTCCTTGGAGTGTAGGAAACTCCATCCAATCAGATGGTAAATATAGCCATGATACCTTATCCCTCGAGAAACCCAGCTTCATTACTCACTGCAGCTGCACTGAAGCCTCCATGTGAACATGCATTGTTGTGTAATTCATAATCAAACACTGGAAAATGCTTTAAGTCACTATCCTTTGCTTTGACAGTACAAGATCATTCTTAAAATTTCACAAAGGTGATTCATGAATCCATTGCTCTATTAAACTTGGGTCAAACTCATCACTGGAATTGGCTTAAGCATAATTTAAATTTATGAATATAAACCACACTAAAAGTTCCTATGTGGAACTGTTTGGAAGCCAAATGGCTTCCATCAGCCATGACAATGGCAAGCATGGCCTCACACAAAATCAAAGTTGACAACAGGCAGTCAAATATTTTAAGCTTACCTGGGAAAATCCCACTCAATTTTTCAAGCTAGCAGTTAGCTGACATTAAAGGTATTGGGGGGGGTCGTAGAAGCAAAAAATAAACTTCAATTCATCGTCTATAACAGAAGTTTGAAAATGATCCTCTGAGGAGGGAAAATGTAGGAATTTGGGGATGTGACAACCTTTCCCCTCTCCTCCCAACAACCAAGTGCTTTCTTTCTCTCCCTACAATATCCATTGCCTTCCCACCCCAAGAATAGCAGACACTACAGCTTTCTAACGAAGTAAGCAAGTACCTGCTTCACACTTACTCTTGGACAATGGACATAGGATGATCCATAAGTGCTCAGCATCTTCCTGAGTGACTTTTAAAATCATTTCAAATTGGAAAGAAAACTAGGATCGAAGGATAAAAATTCAAAAATTTCCTTGAAGAAATCTTGGAAGTAATTACTGCTCTCAGCATGAGAAAAAAAAAAAAAAAAAGGATGGAGGTAGAAGAGAATTATAGTCTAGGTGGGGGACTTTTCCCCCAAAGTCACTAAACACATCTGACTATATTATACCAGGCTCCTTTGGTATGAAGCTTTATTTCTTGGATATAAAACAGACAGAAAGTATAAGATTAAATATGCACACAAGCCAGAATTCCAAATGAACAACAGCACTCAGATTTTTACACACATTCAAAGGTGCATTTTCTTCTGGGAACAATTTGTACATAGTTCCAGATGTTTTGCCTTCCAGAAAACAACAAACATTACTTAGTATCCATTTTGCCAGTATAAGCAATGGGCACTTTAAAACCTGTCTGCTGCACCATGGCCCACTATTATTACAGCCAATGCCTCACCTGGACTTGCACTGTATATTGATGCTGAAAGAATCCGTTCAGATAAATTATTGACTGGCAGCAGATAAGCTGATAAGGAGAGAGCATCATTATTTTGCAAAATGGTCAATGCAGGGTGCTGTAAAATAAAAATATAACCAAGGAATGCTTCACGAACGTAGCACATTTTATGGCAAAGGGGCTGATGAATAATGTGCCTCTGGAGACCATGCACTCTTCTTTCCCTGCACTGATTGTGACATGCAGGACAATGTTATGTTGCTGGAAGTGTCCAGCCATCAGGGTTAATTGGCTTATAAATTCTTTAGGCAGCAGAATACTGATGGCCTGATAAATGGATTATTAAAATAAAGGAGCACAAGGGCATCACAAGGAAGATTCTCAGAAAGGTGTTGAGGCTTCTAATTCCTGACTCAGTTGTTATGGAAGGATAAGAATAACTATCATTAGAGCCACCATTTCTTGAGTACTTACTATGTGCCAAGCCCTGGATTTACATACTAAAATGGCTAATTTTATGCCTCAACTTGACTGGATCATAAGATCCCCAGATATTTAGCTAAGCATTATTTCTAGGTGTGTCTGTAAGGTGCTGTATATTACTCAGTGCTCATCATAAGTGTATTCCTTAATCCCTATCAGCTATTTCACCCATGCCTCCATCCATCTTCTCTTTGGTAAACCATCAGTTTGTTGCTGGCGAAGCAATTTGCATTTGAATTAGTGGACTCAGTAAAGCAAATTGCCCTCTCCTGTATGGGTGAGCATCATCCAATCCACTGAGGGCCTCAATAAACCAAGAAGGTGCAACACCCAAAAAATAGATAATTTAAAAATGGGTAGAAGACATGAATGGACATTTCTCCAAAGAAGACATCCAGATGGCTGAAAGGCACATGGAAAGATGCTCAACATCACTCATCATCGGGGAAATGCCAATCAAAACTACAATGAGATATCACCTTACACCTAAATGGCTAAAAAACACAAGAAACAACAGGTGTTAGTGAAGATGTAGAGAAAAAGGAACCTTGTGCACTATTGGTGGACATGCAAACTGGTGCAGCCACTGGAAAACAGTATGGAGATTCCTTACAAGGCTAAAAATAGAACTACCCTATGATCTAATAATCATTCTACTGGGTATTTACCCAAAAAATAAAACACTAATTCAAAGAGATACATGCAGCTCTATGTTTGCAGCAGCATTATTATTATAGCCAAGATATGGAAGCAGCCCAAGTGTCCATGTATTGATTGATGAATGGATAAAAAGGATATGGTATATATATACAATGGAATATTATTCAGTCATAACAAGGAATGAAATCGGGCAGCCCCGGTGGCGCAGCAGTTTAGCGCCGCCTGCAGCCCGGGGTGTGATCCTGGAGACCCGGGATCGAGTCCCACATCAGGCTTGTTGCATGGAGCCTGCTTCTCCCTCTGCCTGTGTCTCTGCCTCTCTCTCTCTCTCTCTCTCTCTCTCTCTCTGTCTCTATGAATAAATAAATAAAAATTCTAAAAAAAAAAAAACAAGGAATGAAATCTTGCCATTTGCAATGGCATGGATGGAGCTAGAGAGTATAATGCTAAGTGAAATAAGTCAGCCAGAGAAAGACAAATTCCATATGATTTCACTCACAAATGAACAAAGGAAAAAGAGAGAGAGAAACCAAGAAAGAGCCTCTTACTATAGAGAACAAACTGATGATTACCAAAGGGGAGGTGGATGGAGGCATGGGTGAAATAGCTGATAGGGATTAAGGAATACACTTATGATGAGCACTGAGCAACATACAGAATTGTTGAATCACTATATTGTACAACTTAAACTAATATAACACTGCATGTGAACTATACTGGAATTAAAATTAAAAACTTGTTTAAAAAATAGATGAAGAAGTTGGAAAAAGAATTTCACCCTTCCTCCCTGGTTGCTTGAGCTGTAACATAAATCTTCTCTTGGCCTCAATGTTCCTGGCTCTTAAGCCTTGGGAATTGTGCTGAATTATATTCCTGGCTTTCCTGGTTCTCTAGTTTGCAGATGGTAGATCATGGGATTTCTCAGCCTCTGTAATTGCTTGAGCTAATCCCTTACTATGTGTTTCTTCCTAGATATATCCTATTGGTTCTATATTTCTAGAAAACCCTAATACACACATATCCTCTTATTTAATCTATGAGGAACTCCTGTAAAAAAGATATAATTATTCCCATTTTATAGGCAAAACCCATATTCTTAACCACTTTGCTCCACTAAGTTTAATCTTCAGAATCTCTTGGAATATAAAATTCCAGGTTTTTTAGAAGGCAGGAGTTTATAATTGCCAATACAGATGCTTAAAAAAAACTATTGGGGTGCCTGGGTGGCTTAGCTGGTTAGATATCTGACTCTTGATTTCAACTCAGGTCATGATCTCAGGGTCATGAGATCAAACCTATATCATGCTCTGTGCTCAGCAGGGAGTCTGCTTGAGATTCTCTCTCTCTCCACTTCTCTCTTTGCCCCTCTCCCCACTCATGCTCTCTTTCTCTCTCTCTAAAATAAATAAATAAATCTTAAAAAATATTAAGAAAAAAAAAACAGGAGGCACTTAATTCCATTTTTTACAATAACCCAATAGAAAAAAATCAATTCATAGAATAAATTCCACTAACTTAGGCTGAAATGCAACACAAATTCACAAATTGTGAATTTCACATTCTACTTTTAGCACCATTTATGCTGGCAAGCATGAGTTGATCAAATATTTTTCAAAGCATTTCATAGATAACATAAAAACAACACAAAGCACATGTAATGGAAACACAAAATAAGTTATTAATTTTTGTAAATATTATATTTCCCTACCTGCACCCAATAGTGAAACAATTTCACCCAATAGTGAAACAAACCCAATTTATTTAAAAGAAAATAGAGACCTTCGACCAACATGGTGTAAGTCTCATGTTCACAAAAATGGTAAAATAACCCTAGAGAACTAGGCAATTTGTAACAATTTCGTAACTTCTTATTTACTAGAGATAAGATGGATAGATGGATGGATGGATAGATGCATAGGTAGATAGATGAGCAATTTAAACGAAAGAATTTTCGTTTAAAAGCAATCAGAATTTTAGACCCTTAAAATTTACCTATTCCTCAAACACAACTTAGCCCCTACAGGACAAAGCAGACAATATTTAGTTTCATAGTTTCCTATAGCTGCTGTATCAAATTACCACATAAAAACAAACCAAATGCATTATCTTATAATTCTGGAGATCAGAGGTCCCAAATGGGTTCTGTGAACTAAATTCCAAGTGTTGGCAGAGCTGCATTCTTTCTAGAGGCTCTGGAAGAGAGTCCACTTCCTTGCCTTCCTCAACTTACAGAGGCTGCCTTCATTCCTTGCCTCATGGCCCCTTCCACTATCTTTGGAGAACATCACCTCAACTTGTGTTTCCAACATCACATCTCCTTTTCTAACTCTGACACCTTTTTCTTATAAGAATTTATATGATTACATTGGGTCTACCACGGTAATCTGGGCTATTCTTCCCACCCCAAGATCCTTAACCCTATCAAAAAGTTCCTTTGCCATGTAAGGTAACATAGTCACAAAGTCTGAGGATTGAGACTTGGACACCTCTGGGGAGCCATGACTGTCTACCACAAACTCTCTGTTAGACAACTATCACAGCTCACTGGGGTAAGGAGGGGAGCCAGGACCTGGCTTTATCTAAGGAACTAACTGATTACTAATCATAAAGGCGGTCAAAGGAAATTAGACCAAAGGGATCATCCCCAGAACTTCTCTTATATATTTACTGCATTTGATAATCCCATCCAGTTTCTCTTAAATACCATTCACACACCAAGGATTCCAAAATTACCTCTACTGATCAGATTCTATAACCAACTACCTACTCAACACACCCACTTGGATGTCTAGTAGGCACCTCTGACTCAATACATCTAAAAATTGAGCTCCTCACTCCCCCTCTCTCAAACCTGCTTCTCTTACAGACTTCCCTACCTCCATTAAGAGCACATTTCTCCTTTCAATGTTCAGGCCAAAAACTTAAAGTTATCTTTTATTAACTCTTTGTTACTTTCATAGCCTGCATCCAATCCATCAGCAAATCCTTTCAGGATTCCATTCAAAAATGTATCCAGAGTCCTGTATCTTCTCATCTCCACACCCTGATCCAAGCCACCACTGGTCACCTTCTTTTTACCCTTTCCCCCTATGGTATATTATCAACACAGCAACCAGCATGGTCTTGATAAAACCAAGATGCCCCCTTCAGAACTGAACTACTTGCTATGCCAGCAGCCTGGACCATTGGCTGTCAATGGCTTACACCTGAGTCTCCTCTTGGACTTGCCCTCAGCTAATAGGAAGCTCAAGTTTCAACTTTCCTTTAAGGTAGAAACAAAGACTGAGCAAGGTAGAGATGAATACAAAAGCTCCACACCTTTTCCTCAATGTGAGCCCTGACAGCTGCAGGGCTCCCTGTGGATCAGGAAAGGCTTCTGTTGCAACTGTTTCAGCTCCTCCCCCAGCCAGTCCTGTTCCCCAACTCCCTCCAAAGTGTTGCTTCTGAGATTTCCAAAATAAATCTACTACATGCAACTAAGCATCTCAGAGCCTGTTTCCAGGAGAACTGGACTTAAGACACTAAATCAAGATCACATCACTTCTCTGGTCAAAAACTTCCAATTACTTTTCATTTCATATAAAACGCAGTGTCGAAAGGGAATAAAGGGGAAAGGAGAAAAAAATGAGTGGGAAATATCAGAGAGGGAGACAGAACATAAGAGACTCCTAACTCTGGGAAACGAACTAAGGGTGGTGGAAAGGGAGGTGGGTGGGGAGTGGGGGCGACTGGGCGATGGGCACTGAGGGGGGCAATTGATGGGATGAGCACTGGGTGTTATTCTATATGTTGGCAAATTGAACACCAATAAAAAATAAATTTATATTAAAAACAACAACAACAACAACAAAAACGCGTGTCCTTAAATGGCCTAAATGTCTTAAATGAAATGGCCTTATCACCTCATCTCCTACTACTCTTGTCCCTACTACACTAGCCAACCACATGCCAAGCACACTCCTTCCATTAGCTGTTCCCTTTTTTGGAACGCTCTTCCTCCTATATCCACATTGTTTACTCGCCTTTTTCAAGTCTTTACTGAAATGACACTTTGCCAGAGAAGCCTTTCTTGATCATCCTATGACACTAGAATTGCCCTGCACTCCCACACTCCATACCCTACGTTGTTTTTCTCCATAGCACTCACTCAACCATATGCTATAATACACAGTTTGTCATGTGTATTAACTTGCTTATCCCACTATGAAGGATTTTGAGCATGTGTCTCTTCTCTGCTACATCCCCTATGCTCCAAACAGTGCCTGATACATAGTAGGTCCTCAGAATACTTGTTGAATGAATGGATGAGGGCCAACTCTATACTAGACATCTCCCTGGGCTTATTTGCATATATTATCTCATTTCATACTTACAACAACCCCAAGAGAGAAATATTATGATACCATTTTTCAAATGAGAAAACAGTCTCTGATAATCACACCAGAATATCACATACAGAAGTGATAAAGCGGAGATGTGAACCCCTGTTAGTCTAAACACCAAGCCACATTCTTTCCAGGATACTAGGTACTCAGGTACGTACTTTGAGCACATAAGGATGTGACTCATTCAGAGAACGTGTCCCACTGCAGTTACGTTACTCTCTTCCCAAACAAATCTCAACCGAAAAGACAATTCTAAAAAACAATTTCATTGTATAAAATGTCCATGTGTTGACTGTTACTGTAGATGTTCTACAAAATATCTAAAATCCCTAGCTTTGTAGTAACTGCTGTCGTATATGCCTACAGAAGATTAGTTAACATGCACCATAACTTCTTGCACACACGGGAAACCTTCCCCAAAGCTCATTATATTGTTAGTGGTGTTTGGAACAGTAGGGGGCGGACAAGAGGTACATGTGTTGATAGAAAACAAAAGTCTGGGTTTTATATCTGAGTTAATGGAAAAAAATAACTCCGTTTCTCCCACTTAGCAAAAGAAAGCTTTATAAAGGAAGTTGGATTACATGAGCTTTCTGAACTCCAGAGAGGAGGAAGTTTGGCAAGTTGACACCATGGTCTTATTCAGTGCTCAACACCCATTAACTTCAGAGAAAGCTTCTAGTCTGGCTCAGCTGGGCAGGATGCAATGCAAATGGGAAATGAGCCTGACCCCATCACAGAAACCTTTAGCTCCATACACATGTGGGTCTGATGGAATCCACTGACATAAAAGGAAGGTGAGAAAGCTCTAAATTGGCTTTTACCATCTAAGGATGTTCACACACAAAGCGTGCATTGTACCCACTAATGAAAGACATGTGCTAGAGTGGTTACACATTGCAACTGAATGAAAACTAATGACATGAAACAGCCACAGTGCCTCTAGACTGACCCCTGTAAAACCTCAGGCCCGACGTGTAACAGGCAGAGCTAAACCAATTTATCACTGAATTATGCATCATTTAATAAAGACTGGTGTGACTCAACCTGCCACAAAAGCTGGAAGCTTGAGGAAATGGCCTCCAAAGTCCCCTTGTCCTTTTCCCAAGCTCATCTTTAACCCTTCAGTGACTGATGGACTGATTGAAGTAAAAGTTCAAACTTTTATAAACTATACTAAACAACCTTCGGCTAGTCTGACCTTGTGGTTCCTAGGGTCACTTACTTGAAAATTACTCCTCTGGCAGAGTTAACTCCTGTTTCTGTAATTCAATGGAGTGTGAATTAAGTGGAAAGGAGGTGTTCTTTTTTTTGAACCACCACTGGCATCTTGAAACCCTAGGTCAAAGTATGTTTCCATATGCCAAAAGCCAGTGTTGATTTTACCAGTGGCACTGACAGAGTCATTATCAAAATATACTTTAATTTAAATAAAAATAAATCCTATCAGTTTTTAGGCTCTGCCCCATAGCTTTACATTTTCAAGAGAAAAAAAAAAAAGCCTGCTAACTCTTACATCATTGTCATAGAAACAGAAAAATCAATGCATTACAGGAAGATGTTTCAATAGGAGCAAATCATGCAGGGCTGAGAATAGGGACATCCACATCAATTTTAGACCACTGGAGATAAATGATTTTAGCAAAAATTCAGCTGAAGTCAAGGAAATCATAGCAATTTCTACCATCAGTCCCATACGGAGGCTTTTTAGTAATAGTCAAAGAATATAGTTAGAAAAAAAAAATATAGTTAGATATGCTTTAGAAAGTTAAGAAACCTCCCAGAATCTTTCTTTATTTCTCTTTTCAGTATACAATCATTTTTTATGAGAATAAATTTGTACCACTGTAGGAATATTTAGGTGCCTTGAAGTCTTATAAGGCTTTTTTTCTTGACAATGTACCAAAGATCATGTTTCTCTTTAACTGAACCAAAAAAGAGGATGAAGCCAAAATGCACTTACTATTAAGTTCAGCAGCCATAGATTATGTTGAAGACTGTAGCACTTGTAATGCTCCTTCACCTGGGAAGACACTCTATTAAAAGTCTTCCCATTGTGCTTTTGCATTTCATTCCTTCTTTTTCTTCCACCAAGGTAATGAAAAGCATCAAGAGTCTCTGAAATATTGGATAAAGAAAATCAAAAGGAGCATTCACAGCCCAGAAAACTGTTACTAATCATTAAGAGTTTGTTACTAACTTTTATTTTTCTTGAAGTACTTTATCATTTAAGATGTTTTCAACCAGAAAAAAATATCTGGGATGTGAGACAGAAACTATTATAAGTGCTTTACATGTATTAACTCAATTTGTACTCAGAATAATGTGATAATAAAGACCCTATTATAATCCCCATCTTATAACCGAAGAAATCAAGGCACAGAGAGGTAAAGTAATTTACCCAAAGTCAACAGCTATCAGTGATGGAGACCAGATTCAAGTCAAGGCAGCCATATTCCAGAGCCCATGCACTTATTCGTGTCATATTATCTTTAGAAAGATAGTGAGAACAACGTGAAGCTTCCATTTTAATAATTAACAAAAAATATATTCAGTCTCTGTGTACCCTTAGTAGGGTCCCAAAAGGTGAGATTTCACATCTCAGTGAATTTCTCTCATGTGAAATAATATGGATCTTCAATTCATTTTAAAATTTCATACAAAATATAAGGCATTCTTTTTCTAGGGTAAAGGTGGTTAATTTCTGTTAAGAAGATTAAAACATCATAATGAGAAGAGCCAGGATGAGATGTTCACTCTTTTAGCTTCATTATTTTTAGGGTTTATTTTCATGTTTCAAAATCACATCAGAGAGTCTCAAAGCAGATGGCCCCAAAGCAGGTTTTGACTATCTCCAATCCAACCATATTTGGGAGGTAAGCAACATACAGATTAGAAGTCTTACAAACAGAAAAGGCAGGTTCTTCTGCAAAAATTAAGTAAATCCCAAGCTAATCATTTTAAAATTCAAAGGTCTACATTAAAAAAAAACAGCAAAAAAAGAAACAAAATAAAATTTGGCAAGAATATGGATCCTCTCTCTCCAGTCTGCTCCACTTCATATGATTCATCACAAGCTTTCCCTTCTCGTTTTTGGAATGCTTGGCCACCCACCAGCTTTGGTTTCCATTTGCCATGATTTGAGAGGACTGTACACATTTTTTAAGTATTCTGATTGTTTAAATGGAAAATTTGAAATCAGTATCTCCAGAAACTCCTGAGAAATCTGAAGGGGGGAGAAAAAAAGCTTAAAATTGACTTCTAAAAACAAGTATTTATAGGAAATCCAGAGTGGAAAAACTAAGTCAAGTCCATCAAACAAATAGAGAGATGATCCCCCTTTACAGTAAATATTACCTTCTTTGAACATTTTACCCTCTATTACTACTACAATTAATGAAACAAATGCATTTGTGTGTGTGTGTGTGTGTGTGTGCACTCACACACACATTCTTTCCTTTTCAAAAGATTTGCCTTTAGCAAAGATTTTTAGGTCCATGTCTAGAACAAGGACCTATTGAAGGTCTTAGATCCTGAGGGAGCTAGGTGGGTGGCCACTGGCTTGGCTTCTGTTTGGTGTCTGAGGATGATCCAGAAGTGATACCAAAGGATCCACCTTTCTCCACAGTGCTGGAAGCCTGTGGCGGTCTATTCTTTATTTACCTTCTTCTGATCAAGTGTGGTGCTTTGCACCTTACAGGAGATTGATTACTGTTGACTGGTTTATATTGTCTGGCAGAGTTAGAGGGAAATTTGAAAGTTAATGAACAATTTAATTCTCCAGAGGATGTCTGAATCATCTGGAGGATTTTGGTAGTGTAGACATGACAGCCTTTGAACACAGCTGTGATATAAGTAATTTCAAGTTAACACCGACGATACCGTAGAGCCGTTTCTTATCACCCAAATCACTCTAGAATGAATCCTGACAATGATCAGCAATGATACATCGTGGGTGGCATGCCAATAGAAGCCCAAGAGCTAACAGTTCTCTGATAGGCATGATTTAAAGATAGACCATTATGGCCTTCAACTACCCATAAAGATCCATTTTATAAAATATTATTATTATTTAATTATGAATGTGGCAGTAGGCTCCAGGTTTTTATGTATGCCCTGAAGCTATCACTAAAATATTTCAGATAATATAAAAGCATGTACCTGTGTAAATGCTAATAATAATAATAATACCATGGCAGAGCAGAGCAGAAAGTTAAAAAAAATAGAGCAGAACTGTGTGTGGGGGCTCTGGTAATTGGAAGAGTCAATGGCCATATGATTCAAGAAAATAGTCTCCCTCGAGAAGGAGACTGATTGTCCTGCATTTATACAGCAGCTAACCAACACTAAGCACACTTTCCTTTGCATATTATTGGTGCCAGCCCGATGAGGCAGAAAATTGCATCGTGTCATTTAATTTCCCAATCTTTGTTTTCATTGTATTAATCTTTTGGCTTTGCTTCACTTTATAATTTGAAGGCTCAGCAAGAAGCAAACCAAATGGAAATTCAGCTTACTTTCATGTCTAGCTGAATGTGTTTGGTGCAGTTTCCAAAAGTTTAATTCTACGTAATACTGTCCATGAATAATAATAGGCTGCTTCTGCATGCAGACTTATTAGTGTTTATTAAGGGCTGCCTTAAAGTTTCTGGGAAATGTGCCCAAAAGTCAGTCACCAAAACATGATTAACAAATTGGTTACAGAAGGAGAACAGATAATTTTTAAAAACAGAAGTATATCGTCCTGTCAAGAAGTAAGAAATAAAACCCTCAAAACTGGATTTAACCTAAGTGAGCTTTATCTTTCTTTCTTTCTTCCCTCTTTCTTCATCTTCCTTCCTTCTTCCCTTTCTGCTGTTCCAATAAAGAAAATAAAAGGAAATAAATATGAAACAACATAGAAGATTCAGATTCCAGTGAGCTGCCCAAGAAGGTAGTATCTTAGAATATAAATGAAAGGCATCCAGTTTTTAGGAGCAACACTGGAGTGTGGAGCTTTGAATTGCTTGGACTTTGGCCTCAGACCAACTTGGCTTCATCTCCTGCCGTCTCTACTTGCCAGCTATGTGTGTTTGGGTGAGGTATTTAACCCTTCCAAGCTTTACTCCCTTGTCTGTAAAATAGGGAATCTATAAGGAGTGTCTGACAGGGTTGTTATGAAAAGTGAATATGAAATAAGTATAAACACCCAGCGCTGGACCTAGCATCTAGGACATCGTCAACAAGAGGCATGTCATATTGCTGCAGGAACTGCTCACTGTCGCTGCCACTGTCATCAATGTGTACTCAATAAAAGTAAATGAAAGGGGGTAAAAATCAGCCAGGTAAGGTCCCTTACCTCTTCCAAAATAACTCCAGTGCCACAAATACTGCATCTGAGAATGCTGGGCTTTGGAAATGGGGTTCGCCTTTTCTCCTGACTTGTGTTATTTGTAATGACTGCAAGTTTGCAATATATAACCGACCTTAAAACTAGAATATACCTTCTACGTAACTTTTTCAATTTTAACGAATGTTATTATCAACCTACCCACTTCACCAAAGATACTGAACTGCTGATTCTTTTATGTTTGTGGGTCCATCTAAAACGTGGTTTATAATGTGTCATAAATAACAAAGAAATACCAGAAAACCAAAGAGGAATGTATGAAATCACATGTGGGTTAAACAATGGGCTCAACTCAGCTTCTCAGATCTCACAATCTCTAAGTCTCTCTTCAAGGCAATATTCTAAGAAATCCAATGGGTCTCACAAACAGGGATAAGAAGAAAAGGAATGGAGAGAGGAATTCACTACACTTCCTCAAATAAAAATAAGGTTCAGCTGAAACTCTCTTTCTAGTTAAACTTGTCTAGTTCTTTACTGATCACCAATTCCTTTGATAGATCTTGACTCATGTGACACACCAGCCAAGGCAGGTACTATTGAGTCTGTTTTAAAGACAAGAAAATCTGAGCACAGGGAAGGTTATATGACATGTCCAAAGCTATATACCTACTAAGTGGCAGATCTGACTGCAAATTCAGTATTCACACTTCACAACTTAAAACCCCTGCCATCCCTCTTCAGAGGAAAATGCAATGATTCAGACTGAATATCCGTGGAAATGGGCTAATGAAGGTTACTTTTTTTAAAAAAGAACATAAACTTTGACTTAATTGTGTGCTTTTAAAGAATATATCACTCTGAGAAAAGATATGGGTGGAATTTTGCTGTTTACTTTCGTTAACTTTCCTTTTTTAAAAAAAATTGCAGCAGCATCCTTTTTTTTCTTTTTAGCTCAAAAGATGGGAAACACTATTTTCTCATTTTCCTCAGATTCCTATCATGCTATTTGTGCCAACCAACACATTACAAATTGTAGAAATGACATCCCTCCCTCATCTGAACTCCCCAGGCATCCACAATAGCAGCAACACAAAGTCCCTAGGCTTCCTGTGACCTAGACTCCATTTTTTCAAGAGTCCCTGGAAATAATGTTAAATTACAAGAATTTGCACTCCTAGTCAACTCAAAATACCTGCTAAGTTTGTTACTATACATTCTTCTCAAAGTGAGTCATCATTGTTATAAAATGAATTGGTCTTATATAAATGTCAATTCTGGGTTATATTTGTCAAGAAACTCAACCTGTTTCTAATACCTTGTTTGAAATCAGACGATGGATGAGCTTCTGTCATACAGTAAGACATGGTATAAATTTATCGAACCTATTTTTGCCCAACAGTGGAGGTGCCTTAGGAAGTTAATTACCAGCACTTTGTGCTAACTGACAAGCAACTTCTTAGTTCCATGAATGCTATCCCAAATAGTTAATCATGAAGCTAATACAGATAAGGTGGAAGTACACATGCATCATTAGGACAAGCAAATTATTAAAAAAAAAAAAAAGATCATTATGAGTTCTGTAGCTAATGTTTAAGGTTGTTCTTTAATGCTATTACCAATTGGCTTTTCAATTTTTTCCTCAAGATTTTTTAACTGTTAAGGTATCTTTTATTAGCTCAATTCATTTCCTATTAGTCTTGGAATTTAACAAGGCTTCATGGCAAAGCGGGTCTGGAAGAAATCTTATTAACTTTCCCTCAGGATAATAAGTCCCATATGGAATAAAGAAAGAAATCCAACTCCCAAAAGACAGCAGTCATTAGAGTCAATGGAGGGTTAATGTGATTTTTAATAGGATACCCATTACAATTCTCAGGACCCATAAAGTTGGTACCACACTGGGCATCTATTTAAATATAATCAGTGATTCCATTATTATCCGCCTCTCAAGAAAAACTAACATCTTTCTCCCTATAGTCTCAGATTTTTCTCAGGGAATTATAAAACTCCTGTCATCTCTTTTCTTATAATATACAAGACACTCATTCATGCTTGTCTTTCCTGAAAACTTTTCACTAATTTAAAAAAAAAAAAACCTTCATTCCATTGCTCATTAAAAAATTAATTTGAATTGGGAATTAAAATAAGTATTCCTAATGTGAAAATCAGTAACATAAAAAAGACATTTTATATAATTTTATACCAGGTATACATGCATGTAATACATAAAAATGTTTTCTACTATATGGATTGCTGAATATCCATACTTCCTCCAGAAAGCACCAAGCTAGGAAGAAAAAAATGACAACACAATTCAAATAACTAATTCAGAAAACTAAGAATACTTTCCATCATTGAAAATGCATGAGAAAATAAAGATCAGCATTTGGAAGAGCCTCTGGAAAGTAAAAGTATCGGCAAAGAAAAGTTATATTGGGGATGATAGGACAAATGTTAGTTTCGGATTCAGAAGACATGGGAAGAGTGACTTTGGCCAAATCATTTCACTTCTAAAAAAGCTTTTATTTCTTTGCCTGTAAAATGAATTGCTAGATATGATCAGGGACAGCAAATAGATATCATCTGAAGTCCCATAAGTAGTAAACTAGCAGGAGCAGCCTGGAGGACAGATTGAATCCAGGCTCAGCAGGAGGAGTATTGTGTTCAATTAGTAATGTCTGCCATGGAAAGAGAAAGTAGGGATATATGAGCACAAATTTTCCATCACCAGATTAAAGGATTCCTAAAATTCTTTCAAATTCTTTTTTTTTCTCTTTCAAATTCTAACATTCTTTGATTCTATTAAACTATAACCTAGAGGAATTTTTTTCTTGTCCAGTATTTTTACTTGCTACCAATAAATGTCCATCTCAACTCATAGCAGAAAGATCTGAGCCACCAACTTTTGAAATATTGAATAGTATGATGGCCAGCTTAACAAAAGAGAGACTCAAAATAAAGAAAATATGGAAGGAAAGTTGGGCACAATGGGTCTGAAGCTTCCCTGTGAGTCCGAGAAGTTTCTGGATGGAAAAGAGCACTGTTACTCCAACTTGCCCTCCCTTACAGACTAACAGGCAAACACCTAATTGACTCCATAAAACAAGAAAATTGTTTAAGTTGGTAAAGATTTCCCTGGAAATGATCCATTTTCCCCCAATTCAATGACATAGCAATATTCATTGCTTATAATGAAGTATAAAGACTGGATAATGCAGATTAAAGTATTGCCAACTTCAAGATTTACCAATAAGCTGATTTGCAAGACAACAATATTTCATATCATGTGCTATAATATTATATATCAATGTTTAATAAGCACTTCATAAGTTTTGGCAAGCAAATGAGAAATGGATACCATAGAGAGGTGATGAAATATTTATAATGTACAATAGCTACTATTACATTGTAGCTGTTCAAGAAATCTTAATAGTAAATTGAATGGAAATATAATACGGTAAGGGATGTGGCAGTGTTCAATCGGCCATTTATAATGAAATATGAAAGTGTTTAAAGAGAGTAAATACATTTGTAATGGTTTTTGATTAGCTATAACTATATATGACCCAACCATCCCTTATGAATAGTGTGCAGATATCATGATGGCTTATAATATTTAGAATAAAGTGGCAGTCTTGGAGAAATTTTTTGGAATCCTTAGTAACTTTCAATAATTAAATCTGTATCATTACTTTGGAAAAAAAATCTTTCACTTACCATATTTTTCTGAGAATTTTAAATTGTATTTCTTTAACAAATGGTCCTTATTTATGGTTAGTAGTACTGTTTTCCATTTTTTATAAATCATAAGTCTGACCTGGGACACCTGGATAGCTCAGCAGTTGAGCGTGTGCCTTTGGCTCAGGGCGTAATCGTGGGGTCCTGGGATCAAGTCCCACATTGGGCTCCCTGCGGGGAGCCTGCTTCTCCCTCTGCCTGTGTCTCTGCCTCTCTCTGTGTGTCTCTCATGAATAAATAAATAAAAATCTTTTAAAAAAATTATAAGTCTGACCTGTTTTTGTTCATATAAGACTTGATACTTATAACAAATAGGCCAAAAACAACAAAAATTATACCATACACACGTGTACACACAATCTACCAGGAAAGAAAATATTCTCTAAAATTAAGACAATTGTGTAGAAACGTCAAAAATTCCAGTCTCTCTGTATCGTATGGTACAATTATCATATCTGTAACTCATAGGCCCTTCATTCCTTCAATGAATACTTCACACTTCTGCCTAACATCCTCAGTAGCCTTCCTGTGGCCACAGGAAACAGACAACAGTCCCTACCGGGCCTACAGAGTGTGACCGAGCTCCTGCCCACCCTCGCAACTGCATAACTCCATTCTGGCTCACTAAGCTCCAGCTATACCTCCTTTGAGGTCTCAAAATAAGCCCATCTAGTTCTTGTCTCTGGTGCTACCTGAAACACCTCTCCAGCCCCACCAGCCCCATTCTTGCTTCAGAGCTCTGCTCCTTCATCACTTCCCACAAGCTGGGTGAGGGTCTCCTATGAGAAGCTCATGGCACTCTCTACTTTAATTAGTCCCTTGTTACAGTTGTCACTAAATAATTAACAGCGTCTGTGAGTTGTTTCACATCTAACTCTCCTACTAGAATGTAAACTCCATGAGGGAAGAGACTGTGAATCTTTTATGTCTTAATTTTCTCCAGTCTTGGGACACTGTCATGCACATAACAATGCTCAATGAATATTAATTTATTAAAAACTAATGGATATGTAAACAAAAAGCCCACATTGTATCAGTTACCAAGAAGAGAAGAACAAGGTACAACCCAAAATCTAAGTTTGGGTTTATAGAAGCCAACTGTTATAATCAGAATATTATTCACAAATTCAGACATTTGTGTTTTGTAGGCTTATAATGTGTTCCAGCAGATTACAACTCAGAACCTGTAATATTTTCACCCAACTCACTCATTTGCTAATTGAGATGGATCTTGGCTCAGGATTCTATTAATAACTAAAATTGCACTCTCTAAAGGTAAGTCCTAATTGCACAAAAGAAATATTCTTGGGTACTTTACCTCTCCTTTATGCTGGACAAAGTAACAAACAAGAAAATAGCATAAGAAGAACAATAGGACGGTACCAACCAGAGGTCTCCAGAGAAACAGAACAAAAGATCTATCTATGTTTCTATCTATACTTGTCTATCGAGAGAGGAGAGAGATTTAAAGGAATCAGCTCATTTATTTTTAAGAGGTCACTTGGCCTCTCAATTGTGGGGGCTGGAAAGTTCAAAATTCAAACATAGACCAGCAAGCAGGAAAACCAAACAAGATTTCTACGTTATGACCTTGAGATAAAATTCCCTCTCCTCCAAAAAAACTCATTTTTTTATTCTTAAAGTTTTTGATTGATTGAATGCATCCCACTCATATTATGGAGGGTACTTTCTTTCACTTAAAATCAACTGATTATAAAAGTAAGTCACATCTACAAAATACCTTTATAGTAATATCTAGATTAGTGATTAACCAATTGGGTAGCATAGCCTAGCCAAGTTGACACATCAAACTAACCATCACTATGACTCTGATAGATTTGTATTCTTAACAACAAACATTCATTCCTTCCTATCCCCAGTGAGAGGAATATAAATTTCCTGATCTATGAATTGGTATTACTTACTTTGGCAAATGGAATATATATGCTCGTCCTGTGACAGATTTTTCAATGTGATTTTTACAGTTTGAATAGCTCATTTTGACTATTCCCTATTGTCAAGAGAATGGGTTTTTTCCACAAAAGAACTTTCTTTTATTTTAGACACTAGAATTAAAACAGTGTGTAGAGCAGACCAAAATCTAACCAATCTGGATCAGAGCTAAAGCATAAGAAGAGCCACGGTCATTGACCCATCACCACTGACATATAACATGCAGAAAAATAAACCCTTATTTATTTCATAAACTACTGAGATTTGAGGACTGTTACATAGAAAAATCACTAGCAAAAGCTAACTAATACAAATGCTTTTGTGAAGCCTGCCACATTTGATAGCACAGCTGACCCTGGAATAATGTAGGGTTAGGGGTAACTGATCCCTGCACAGTCAAAGATCCATATATAACTTTTGACTCCCCCAAAAGTTAACTATTAATAGCCTACTGTTGACCAGAAGCCTTACTGATAATATAAACAGTCAATCAACACATATTTTGTATGTTATGTGTAACGTATACTGTAATCTTACGATGAAGTAAGCTAGAGAAAAGAAAATGTTAAGAAAATCTTGAGAAAATACATTTACGGTATTATATTTATTGAAAAAAATCTACATGTAAGTGGACCCATGCAGTTCAAACCTGTGTTCTTCAAGGGCCAATTGTTTAAGGCGTTGCACCCAATCCATTTACACTACCAATAATAAAAATGCATTAGCTATATGAAGCTCATTCTTACCTGGATAGATGCACAGCATGGCCTCTATGGTAGATTTTATGTTTTACAAAGTATAATGTAAATAGAGCTATTTAAAATTTATTTAGGACTCACTGTGTTTCAGAACCATCTGAGCCCAGCATGTACAAAGATGAATGTGACAGTTTCTCCCTTTAGAAGTCAATAGACTAGTGAGGAAAACTGTATGTGTCAATGTATAGAATGATAGGAGTTTGACGTTAAAGTATACCTCATGAGTTATGGCCTGGCCTCTCCGTTAAAGCCTTCCTCCCATGCCTTAAGACTTGACTTGCTACTACTTTCTTCTATTGGCTCCTGAGAAAGAACCACTGCCTGAAAACCAACATCCATATAACCTACCCTTTCACCTAAACAGAAAAATGGTTTTGTTAAGAGAACACAACTGAATGACAGACAAGGTCATGACTCAGAATCTCACCTTTCCACCCAGTCTATAAGTCCATTATGAAATTCAATTCTAAACAGCTCTTCCCAACATTCAACATTGTCTGTCACCTGTCCATCTCCTGAGTGCAGGCGTATAATAGAGTTAGTGGCCGTTGCGGTCATAGCTGAGTGATAGCAAGTTCCCCCCAAAAAATAAAAGATACCAAATGCATGACACCACAGTTATGTGTGATCATGGGCTAATTAGTCATTAGTCCATCGAGATGTCCTATTTGAGAGGATTAGTAGGATTGGAGTTAGAAAAGTATGGTCCTGAAGTAAGAACCAGATGCCAGATATAGTTTCAGAATAGAAACCCCCACATGAATATGGGCCCAGAGCAAGTGGGATACTTCATGCAAGGGATGATGGTTTCTTGAAGCATGGTGATTAAGCCCTTATTGGACTAAGTGACGTGCAATCAAATATTTCCTGATAGGAAATAAGGGTCAGGTAGGATAAATGATTTATGTTTATATGCAAAGATATAATACTATGTACATGCTTATATGCATGGGGCAAACCAGTAATGCACGACGTACATAGGGGCATACGTAGGTTGTCCCAGCCAACCTCTACAGACTTACCTCCTACCATACCCAACAAGAGCATCCCACTCCAGTCAACTTCCTCACCACTGCCCAATGTGCCCACTGCAGCTCTTGTCTCTCAGCTTCACACTCACACTCCTCAGCCTGGCTTGTGGCGCTGGCATCGGGCTCTACAAATCATATCTGTTTTTTGCCAGATGGGCTGTGCCAACAAGGGGAATTCAGGGAAAGGACTGAGAAAGGAAAGGGATCTTGCTCTTCCCTATTTGCTCCCTGCTTGGGTCAGCATAAGTAAGAGTTATTTGCCCTGAAGGGGGCAGTTAGTTTGGTTCTAGTTGCAGTGGCAGTTCTTGATTTTTTGGGGTTTTTTTTCCCCCAGACTTTCAGAACCAACTTTAACATGCCCATTCACAGATACCAGCACCAGCCCCTCTTCTGTGGTTTCAGTCCTATCTTCTTGGGATCACTCCTCCAAAATCTAAATTCTAATAATTCTAAATCAAAATCTAAATAATTCTAAATCAAAATCTAAATTCTAATAATCCCAACTTTTTCTCTTTGTTTCACCAACCCCAGAGATGATTGCTATTGTCTGCAGTCCCTGCCTCTCGTGACACCTCCTTATCCCCTTTTGCCTTTTCAGTTCTCCAACACTTAGTCAGGAATTCTTTACAGAAGATTCTCCCTGTTAAATAAGTGGGGTGGTTTCTGCTATCTGACTGGATCCCAACTGATACAACCTAATATAGCATACTTACCCTTAACTCTTGATTTGGTTTTGGTTTGCTTTTATTCCATGTTTTCCCCTCAACTCAAATGAATGGTTGCCTCTCTTTCAAACTCCAGTACTTGAGTCTAGTCATGTTTCCTTAATGAAAGCTTCTAACCCAACTGTTCCCTCCCTCTGAACTCCAACAGTATGGTTATCACAGGAATATACACTCTCTGTGGAATGCAACATGGAGGACTGGAAAGGAACTTTGACCAGGACTCAGAAAGCCCGGTCTAAGAACCAGCTCTGCTAGTCACTAGTTCTATGAATCTGAGTCTTTCTGAAAGGATTCAGATTTTTCCCCTATAAGAGAGGGAAAGTTGGATTAACTAATCTCTCAACCCCCTTATATCTGCACTCTTTCAGAACTCTGTATTCTGTTTCTTACTGGTAAATACTGTCTTTCCAAAAAGACTATAACCCCCTTAAGGCCAAAAGCTTTGCCTGAAACTATCTTTAGTATGCCTCCCACCCCACTCCCATCCTTAGTATGCCTGGCACAGTTTTGTGGGCTAAGGACACAGTGAGAGCTCTCTAAACCTCTTCTAACTAAAATCTCAGAATTATATTGAAAATCTGTGTGAACCAGAAGTTGCAAATTAGTGGGCTGGAAACCAAATTCTGCCCATAAACATCATTTGTTTGGCCCACAGTGAATTTTTGTTAACTAGCTGCTATGGTTTTAAAAGTAGGAGATTTTAAATGCAAATCCAAAATGCAACCTTCAGATTTCACTGGTCACTGACCTATGAATACCTCTTTTGATTTTGGGGTTCCTAACCCTCCTTGCTTCTGTAAAATGATACCATAAGTGGAGACCGGGGGAAAGAGTGCTATAACAAAGGAAAATTTAAATCTTGAACTGCATTTGTCTTTGTCGTTTGCCAAATCCTCTCATTTATCATGGATGTACAGCATGTTTTAATACTCTACATAAGACTACCTTAAAACATTTTCAGTGCAATTTTATTTTCCAGTAATTATAAATGATCAACATTTCATTTCCTTTGTATTGGCATTCATAATTCACAGAATTCACTGTGATTGATTTTGAAGAAAACTGATACCAAAGTACTTATTCTCTGTAATGTAAAATTAATAGCAGATGCACGACTGAGGAAAATTTTTTCCTGCTGTTTTTGTAGTTTTCAAAACTCTTGGAGTCTATTCTGTTTATAACCCAGATGCTATACTGTCCCCCTTACTAATTTAATTCACTGTAGCATTTAAAAGTGGTGGCCACTCTCACTCAAAACTCTTTTGTGCCTTTTCTGCTTTGAAGTAATGACAGCAGCCACCATTTTTCTGAGTGCTTGCTATATGCCACACACGCAATACTATCTTGATGAATACACAAGAGAAGCTTTGAAAGTAATTTTATCTCCATTTTACAGAGAAAAACAGATGAAGCTCAGAGATGATAAGTAGATTGCCGTCGATGATCCTGCTAGCATGTGGTGGCACCAGTTTTCCTGACATGATACCATCTCTCCCAGTGGTCTTCCTTCTTCATTTCCTCTACTTCTTAGCCCCTTCCATGGGCCCCTCTTCTTCTGCTGGACCCCACTATCTTACTGTTTCCCAGGCTTGTCACTGATAAATATAATACGCCACCTGTACCTGACCATTCCAGAACTCTCTCCTAAGCTCAAGGCAGTACATAGCTGTGGTTTAAAGTGGGACTTGAAGCCTGATGATGCTCACTCCATCCCTTCCCAGCTGTATGATCTTAGACAACTTACTTAATCTTTCCAGGCTTCATTTTCTCATCTAGAAATAGGATAATAGTACTATCCCAAGGATTAAATGAGATAATACACTTACAGCAACTGGCACTTAATACATAGCCAATAAATATTAGTTCTTATTACTATTATTATTTCAAAATTCCTGGGTCATGCCAACATAAGTATCCCAATTGCCCTTCAAACTCAACCTGTCTACACAAAGGCTCCATTTCCTCTTGTAAGTCTGTCTCCTCTGCATTTTCTTTTATGGTGAATGGCACTGCCACCCTTCACCAATTCATTCAAAGAATCTTAGTAATTCCTGCTCCTAATCCGTGCAATCTCCTAGAGGCTGGAGGAAAACTACTCCAATTTTTAGCTAACTTGAGAATCTACCCACCATACTTGTTTAAAAGGGGTCCTCTTTCAAAATTTCAAATCTGTTCACATCTGCCCACCTCATTTAAACTCCCTCAGCAGATTACCATATTTTAGAATGTGATCCAAGTGTTTGACCAGAGCACATACAGCCCTTCAACATCTAGTCTCTGCTGATTCTCAAGTCTAATCTTCCAACCCTCCATTGCCCAAAGGCACAAAATTAGTATGGCTGCCCTGAACAGAAACTGGTCATTTGTGTCTTAGTATGCTGGCAAATGCAGTTTCAGGAGTCAAAGGTGCCCTCTTAGCTAACCCTTCCTGCACTTTTAAATACTCCTCATGCCCTCCTCTTTGACAGTTCTGAAAGTCTGTTAGGGACCCCTGGGCGGCGCTCACAGGTTGCCCTTCCCTGTCCCTTACCTCATTCATGCAGAACCTTTGCTGCTGGTTGCTGTTCAGTCTTACTTTCTTGACAATGAGATTCCCAGGTTGAGTTTATCAATTCTATGACCGAGATCTAGACAGTATCCAACAGGCACTTGACAAGGAAAACTATGCTAGAAAGCCAACGAAGTTCTAACATAAAAAGCAGGCATGTTGATGTACAATTGCAAATTTGTTTGGGCAAATATAAAATTTTAGTGCAAGTCTAACCAAATCCTTTTAAATTACATATGAGAACCAGAGAACTTAGTTAAGTGACTTACTCAAGGCCAGGCTCATCCTAGAACACCAGTTTAGAGAAGGTTAAGTGATCTGAACCAATGGCTCAAACTAGAACACAAATTCCCCTTCAAGCTCACATAAATAATGCATTTTCTTATAATCTGTCATGTTACAGAAAAGATCTTGGACAGGAGAAATACTTAAAAGAAAATAAGACTTCAGTTTTCTTACAGCTAACAAAAAAATCCTACGGTGGTGGCAGATGGAGATTGTGAAGTGGACAGGACTATGAAAGCCAGAGAAAGGTAGGATCAAATCCCTTGTGAGGTTAAAACTGAAAGCCCCTGGCGCACTTTCTGGAAGTGGACAAATTTGCCTGCAAGTTAGTTGGCAGCCAACACAGAGACGTAGGTAGAGTCGATTCTTGAATCTGAGTATAAGATAAAACAAACCAGTGGTTCAGGGGAAACATTCCTGATGCTGAAATCTGAAAGGAATTTCTCCCATGGATTAGAAAAGCAAATATGAAAGAGAGTAAACAATGCCCTTTAAAATAATTCTGAGTTTCATATCATCTGTTTAGTATTATTCAACAAAGGCCCAAAGCCTTAAAAAGTGCAGTTTAGGAGGGATTGATTGGGTAGAGGGCAAAATGATATGGAATAAATATATTTCTCTACACAAAACAGGTTGTGCACTCCATGAGGACAAGCAGCCCTTGTTTTGCTCATTCCTGTTCCCTTAGTGCACCATCTACCACAGTAGAGAGTCTCAGTGGTTCAAAGTGTTCAACAACAACAACAACAACAAAAACAAATGAATCTACATAAACAGTCAATACCTCAGTCAATCAAGTAAGAAAAGTAAAATGTGAGAAGTACAGCTTTTCAAGGCAAAACCACACTATTGACTAGGATCCCAGCAGACATCAGTTCCAGGCCCTACATTGGTATGCAAAGAATTTGAACAACAGTTTGAGAAGAAACATTTCAAGTTTGCAGTTAATATTAAATTGGAAGAGACAGCAAATAATGAGAAACAAAGGAGGCAGATAAAAGGGTTTTAGATATTTCAAGTACCCACCCAGCTAATAAATGCAAATGAAGTTCACTGCAGATAAGCACAGAATTATGAGTCTGGAAGCAAAGAAGAAAAAGGAGGACTATCTGCTTAATGGAAATGAGCTGCACGGTGCTGACCAGGAATGAGATCTGGGGAATTATTGCAGAAGAAATCCCTCAAGCTTTCAACCCAGTTTGCTGCAATGGAAAAGAAACATGATGATGAGCTGTATTAAACCACAATACACAACTATCAAGTCATGCTCCACACTGGGTGCAAATGAAACCACACCAAGGAAAGAATAAGATTTTTTTTTTTTTAATTTAAACTGTCATTCTATTCAGGGCAAACCATCCTCAAAGATTTTTTTTAATCTCAACCTTAAGTAATTGTCTTCTCCAGATGTATTGCAATGTGGTTTCTCATGACTTGCTCATATTCTCTGTCATTTCCTATGCCATCCCACAGTTACTCAAGGGTCCCCAGAATACAGCCATCATCCCCGAGAGCAGGAACCATCACAGTAAAAATTAGAAGACACTTGGATTATAAAGGTTGAGTGTTTCTTCTGCCAAAGCCTTACATTTTCTTCATTGACCAAAAAAAGAAACATTGATTCATAGCTTCTAAAGCTAGAAGACATTCTAAGTCCCTAGAAGCTATTACTAGTTCCATGTTACAGCTGAATTTCTCAGACTCAGAGGTCCAGTGATGTCAGCTGACCACAGTCTACTCTAGAACTGAATCAAAGAGCACAGACTCTGTTGTGTTTGCTTGTTTCAGCTGAAGGAGACAGGCATGGTGGAAGGAATATCTAAAGGCTTCCCTGGCCAAAAACTCTTCTCCCTTTTCCGGTTTTGGTTCCTGAAATCTATATTCATTCATGCAACAAATATTTGTGTCCCTACTAGGTACTGTTCTAACTACTGATGATATAACAGTAGACAAGTACCTACTAGGTACTGTTCTAACTACTGATGATATAACAGTAGACAAGAGAGATAATACTACTATCTTCATTGAGCTGAAGTTCTAGGAAGGGGAGAAAGACAAAAAACACAAAAATGAGGCAGACTCTCTCCAGTAATGGGAAGTGCCAGAAAGATAATTAACTGGATGATATGGAGAAAAACCAGAGAGGGGTACAGGGACTACTTAAGGAAAATGATAAAGAAAGACAATTCTGAAAGGTGACACTTAAGGACTTAAAGGATGAGGAGTCCATAGGGGAATTACAATTACCTAATTATAATTACAATTATTACCAGGATAGTAAATGATTAAAAGAATAATCATTTTAGTAAATGATTATCATTCTGAATTGATTTCTCAGATTTTTAATCCAATTGCTTTGTAGAACTATGTAAAAAGAGAGAGAGAGAGAGAATAGATTCTATTTTATAAGAAGGAAGGATACAATGTGTTAGGAACACAGGATTTGGACTAACAAGGCAGGTCCTCGACCTTGGTGAAGAAGGATGCATTTCAGGAAAATGCTTCCTGAAAGTGACTGAAAACTAAAGGGATGGAAGGATTTGAAACACAATCATAGGGGCAGCCCAGGTGGCTAAGTGATTTAGCGCCACCTTCAGCCCAGGGCCTGATCCTGGAGACCTGGGATCGAGTCCCGTGTCGGGCTCCCTGCATGGAGCCTGCTTCTCCTTCTGCCTGCCTCTCTCTCTCTCTCTCTCTCTCTCTCATAAAAAATAAATAAATAAAACATATTTGAAACACAGTCATAAGAGCATGTTCCACCAGATTTAGCCACATTTTCCCCCAATAATATCCTTACTATAGAGATGGCAGTTTTTCCACCTAACCAGTGACTTCTACATACATAACATATAAACTAATTGTGGTTCAATTTTGAAGTAGGAAAAGCTGTGGGAGGCTGTGGGGGCAGCCTCTAAATGATCCTCAATGGCCTCTACCTCCTGGTATTCGTGCCCTATGTAGTCCTCCCTCCTGAGAGTGCGCTGGACCTTGACATTCACTTCTGTAAACAGAATTCAAGAAAAATGATGAGATGTCATTTCTGAGATTAAGCTGCAAAGAGACCATGGCTTGCCTCTCACTCACTCACTCTGAGACAAGTCAAATGTCACGCTGTGAGCTGCCATGGAGGAGCCCATGGGGCAAGAAACTGAGGAAGGACTGAATCCTGCCAACAACCACATAAGTGAGTTTGAAAGCAGGTCCTCTCCCAGATGAGCCTTCACACAAGACTACATTCCGAGCCAGCACTTTAATAACAGCCTTGTGAGAGACACTGAGGCAGAGGCTTCTAGCCAAGTCACGTCTGGATTCCTGATCCACAGAAACTTTGAGATAATAGATGTTTGTTGTTTTGGGCTGCTAAGTTTTCACGGTTATGTGTTACAAAGCAAGAGATAACTAACATATATACCAAGAAAGCACTTTCAAATTGTGTCCCGCCTCCCTTTGAAGTCTTGTACTTTTACCCAACACTGCTTATATCATAAAATTCTGTCTCCCTGTGCCTTGTTGAACAAAAGAGAAGCTGGAAGTTGGACCTGGAATGAGGCTACCTACAAAGGTGGCAAGTTAAAGGACAATAATAACAGCCATTAGATTCCTTTTCGTTCTGAATATCATCCCATAACAATATGACATGGGATATTAACAAACCCTAGCACAGTGTCTGTTGCCTATAATTTGAATTATTCGTTCAACCTGTCAGAACGTGATAATTTTCTTTCCTGGGGTTAGTTTGGGGAATCTTTAAGTTCAGGTAACCAAGGGAGACCGTACCCTCTCCACCTAAAGAAGAGCAGCACATCCCCATTTCCCACCACCTGGAAGTATTACAGCCAATCTCTACTTTAGCCACTCTTTTCTGGTAGTCCCCTGAAGTTCTGCGCTTGACTTCACCACTCACAGAAGCAAATAGAATGTGATAAACTCCCAAGCTATACCAGAAAAGAAAATTAAATCAATTAAGATCATTAAGAGTTTGTAATTCAAATCGAATTACTTTTGGATTAAATACCATCATTTCTCTAATATAAACTCATTTATTTAGCTGAACCAAAGAGGAGCTCTTTTTATATCTAAATGAGTAACCCTCTCCTCGCTTATCTTTGAAAAGCTAAGGAATTCCTCCAGAACACTGTACAAGGTTGCTCCTATCATCCCGAAATAAATATAATACTAATCAAAACAGACAGCCCTATAGAGTACCGCCACTGGTTATTAGCTATAAGGCACTACACAGTAGGTCTTCTTGAGCACAGCAGCTACACTGAGATTAGGCTTTCCAAATTCAAAGAGGCAGCTCTGGGCTACAGAGAACTTCCAAATATGAAGACAAAAAATACATTTAACAGACCTCGGAAAGCATCACTCCCTCGCCCCATGGCCTCATCATGAGGGGAACCAGTCCAACAGGGACAATCCAAAGAAGGAGAGGCTAAGAGAATCCCCCTATTTCCACCTCTTTGTTTTAATCTTTCCGCAGCATTGGCCTACATAAAAATCAATACATATGTCAACCTTTCATCATCAACAGTTCTTTTAAATAGGCTTCCATTCTGGGAATAGCCACAGATTTAAGGCCAAACTCTCTACTGTGGCACCACTGAATGCCAAGTAAGAACACCTAAAACAGAATTTGGCCATAACAGCACTGATCCTCCCCACCGCCATTTAAAATGTGCTTTATAGGAAGCAATGGAAAAACATGCTTTTCTTGTAAACCACTCTTGATATAGTCCATCTACAAACAAAGAAATCTAATTTCAATTTTAAGGTTCCCTTTGCCAGATTCAATAAAATTTTAAGCCTATGCTTTTTTTTTAATGCATCTTTTTCTCCTCCGTTGTATTGAGTAATAATTGACATATATCACCGCGTAAGTGTAAGGCATGCGGCACGACAGCTTGACTTTTATATATTGTGAAATAATTACCTCAATGGCTTCAGCTAACATCCTTTTTTTCATTTAGATACAATAAAAAGAAAAGAAAGAAGAAAAAAAGGAAAACATATTCTCCTTGTGATAAGAATTCACAAGACTTACTCCCTTAAGAACTTTCCCATATATCACACTAATTACAGTCATCATGTTGTATATTACATTCCTACTACTTATTTGTCTTATAAGTGGAAGTTTATACCTTTTGACTCTCTTTCTCCAACTCCTCCTCCCCCCACTCTCAGCCACTGGTAACCACAAGTCTGATCCCTTTTCCTATGAGTTTGGTTGTGTTTGTTTGTTTGTTTGTTTTAGATTCCACATATAAGTGAGATCATACAGTGTTTGACTTTGTCTGACTTATTTTACCTAGTGTAATGCCTTCAAGGTTCATTCATGTTGTCAAAAATGGTAAGATTTCCTTGTTTGAGTTTTTTTATGGTTGGATGATATTCCATTATATATCCACCAGCCACAACTTCTTTGTCCAGTCACCCATCAATAGACAATTAGGTTGTTTCCATGTCTTGTCTATTGTAAATAATGCTATGATACCTTTTTCAGTAAGTGTTTTCATTTCCTTTGGATATATCTCCAGAAGTAGAATTGCCCGATCATACGGTGGTTCTATTTTTACTATTTTGAGGATCCTCCATATCGTATTCCATAATGGCTATGACAACTTACAATCCCACTAACAGTGCACAAGGTTTCCCTTTTCTCTACATCCATGTCACCACTTGTTCTCTCTTATCTTCTTAGTGATAGCCATCCTAACAGACTTGAGGGGGTATCTCATTATGGCTTTAATTTCCATTTCCCTAATGACTAGTGATGTTGAGCATCTTTTCATGCACCTATTAGCCTTTCATAGTTTTTTTGAATAAATGTCTATTCAGGTCCTCCGTCCATTTTTTAATTGGGTTATTTGGGGGGTTTTTTTTGCTACTAAGCAGTATGAGCTCTTTATATATTTTGGATATTAATCCCTCATCAGATAGATGGTTTGCACATATTTTTTCCCATTCTGTAGAAGGTCTTTACACTTTGTTGATGTCTTCTTTTGCCATGCAAAAGCTTCTTAATTTTATATAGTCCAGTTTGTTTATTTTTTGTTGCTTTTGCTTCAGGCATCACATCCAAAAAATCATTACCAAGACCCATGTCAATGAGTCTTATTCCTATGTTTTCTTCTAGGAATTCATGGTTTGAAGTCTTACTTTTAAGTCTTTAATCCATTTTGAGTTAATTTTTGTGAGTGGGGTAAGATATTAGTCCAATTTTATTCTTTTACATGTAAATATCCAATCATCCCAGCACTCTTTATTGAAAACACTATCTTTTCTCCTCTGAGTATTCTTGGCTCCTTTGTCAATATTAGTTGACTGTATATGTTTGGGTTTATTTCTGGGCTCTCAATTCTGATCCACTGATCTATTTGTTTTTATGCCAGCACCATACTGTTTTGATGACTATAGATTTATAGCTTAAATCAGGAAGTTGATGCCTCCCGCTTTGTTCTTTCTTAGAATTCCTTTGGCTATTCATAATCTTTTGTGACTCCATATAAATTTTAGGATTTTTTTTTTCAACTTCTGTAAAAACTGACACTGGAATCTGGATAAATGTTGCATTAAATTTATAGATGGCCGTTTGGTAATACTGGCACTTTAACAATATTATTTCTTCTCATCCATGAACACAGGATACCTTTCCATTTATTTGTCTTTGATTTTTTTTCATCAGTATCTTAGAGTCTTCAGAGTAGAGATCTTTCACCTCCTTAGTTAAATTCATTCCTAAGGATTTTATTGTTTTTGATGCAATTATAAGGAATTGATTTATTTCTTTTTCAGAAATTTCATTGTTAGTGTATAAAAATGCCACTGATTTTTGGATGTTAATTTTGCATCTTACAACTTTACTGAGTTCATTGATTAGATCTAATAGGTTTTTGGTTGAGTCTTTAGGATTTCCTATATATAAAATCATGTCATTTGCAAATAGGGTTCATTTTACTTCCTTATTTTCAGTTCTAATACCTTTTAGTTCTTTTTCTTGCCTGATTGCTCTAGCTGGGACTTCTAGTACTATTCTGAGTAGGAGTGATGAGAGTGAGCACTCTTGTCTTATTCCTCATCTTCGACAAAATCTTCAACCTTTCATCACTGAGTATGATGTTGGCTGTGGGCTTGCCATATATGTCCTTTATTATGTTGAGATATGCTTCTTCTATGCCTAATATGTTAAGAGTTTTTATCATGAATGGATGTTGAATATCTCAAAATTCTATTGAGATGATCACATGATTATTTTCTTTTATTCTATTAATGTGATGTATCACACTGCATATGGTTCAACTATCCTTGCCCCCAGGTATAAATCCCACTTGATCACACTGTATGATCCTTTTTAATGTGCTGGTACACTCAGTTTGTATTTTATTCAAAATTTTGGAATCTATATTTATCAGGGATATTGGTCTATAATTTTCTTTTCTAGTAGTGCCTAATTCTGGTTTTGGTATCAGGATAATGCTGCCCTTGTAAAATGAGTTTGGAAATGCTCCCTCCTCTTCATTGTTTTTGAAAAAGCGTGAGAAGGACTGGTGTCAACTTTTCTTTCAACGTTTGGTAAAATTCACCAATGGAGCCATCTATCTGATTCTGAACGTTTCTTCACTGGGAGACTTTTCATTACTGATATAATCTCCTTAGTGGTAAATGGTTTATTCAGATTTTTTATTTCTTCCTGATTCAGTCTTGGTAAGTTGTATATTTCTAAAAATTTTCCCATTTCTTCCAGATTGTAACATCAGGTTCTTTTATTAGTTGTGATGTTTCCTTTTCCATTTATATTTTGTTGATCCTCTCTTTTTTTCCTTGGTTAGTCTATAGCTAAGGCTTCATTAATTTTATCATTTCAAAAACCAAGTCTTAGTTCGGTTAATATTTTCTACTCTTTTTCTCTAATTTTTATTATTTCCTTTCTTCTGATGACTTTGAACTCAGTTTGTTCTTTTCTCCCTAGTTCTTTAAGGTGTGGAGTTAGGTTGTTTATTTAGAATCTTTCTTGCTTCTTAATTAGGCATTTACTGCTATAAACTTCCCTCTTAGAACTGCTTTTGCTACATCCCACAAGTTTTGGTATATTTTGTTTCATTTTTGTTTGCCTTAATATTTCCCCCTTAACTTACTCATTGGTCCATTGGTCTTTCAGAAAAGTATTGTCTAGGGATGCCTGGGTGGCTCAGCGGTTAAGCATCTGCCTTCGGCTCAGGGTGTGATGCTGGAGTCCCAGGATTGAGTCCCACATCAGGCTCCATGCATGGAGCCTGCTTCTCTTCTCCCTCTGCCTATGTCTCTGCCTCTCTCTGTGTCTCATGACTAAATAAATAAAATCTTAAAAAATAAAGTGTTGTCTAATTTCCATATGTTCATGAATTTCCCAATTTTCCTGTTATTGATTTCAAGTTTCATACCATTGTGGTCAGAGAAAATATTTGATATGAATTCAATCTTCTTGAATTTGCTAAGACTTGTATCCCAACATATGGTCTTTCCTAGAAAATGTTCCATTTGCACTTGAGGAAAAAAGTGTATTCTGTTGTTATTGAATAGAATGTTCTGTAGATAGATGTCTGTAAGTCCATTTGGTCTATAACGTTGTTCAAATCCACTGTTTCTTTATTCATTCTTTGTCTGGATGATCCACCTATTGATGGGAGTGGAGTAATAAACCTCCCAAATATAGCTATATTACTATTTCTCCTTTCAGCTCTGCTATTTTTGTTCTATTTAGGTGCTCCTATGTTGGGTGCACAAATATTTACAATTGTCATATCTTCTTGAAGTATTGCCCCCTTTATCATTATATAATGACCTTCTTTGTCTCTCTTTTACCATTTTTAAACTCAATTTTGTCTGATATGAGGAGAGTTACCCTGATTGTTTTGGTGACCATATGCTTGAAATATCTTTTTCTATCTCTTCACTCTCAGTTATTCTGTATCTTTAAGGCTAAAGGGAGCCCCTTGTAGGAAGCATATTTGGATCTTGGGTTTTTTTTTTTTTTAAATCCATTCAGCCTTTCTACGTCTTTTTATTGGAGTTTAATCTAGTACGTAAGGTAATTATTGATAGGTAAGGACTTAACTATTGTCATTTTGTTCATTGCTTTCTAGTTATTTCGTAGATACATTGTTTCTTAGCCTTCTTATCCTACTGTCTTTTTTTGTGTGTTTTGATGTCTTTTGATATCAGTTTGTTTGATTTCTTTATCATGTTCTTTTGTGTGTAATTACTAAAGAACTTTCCCTTGTGGTTACCATAAAGCTTACATAAAATACCTTAAACTTTTAACACCCTATTTTAAACTGATAGCAACTTAACTTCAATAGCATTCATAAACCCTACACTTTAATTTCGCCTCCTTCTCACATTTAAGTTATTGCTGTTACAATTTATATGTTCTTATATTGTGTAACTAATAACAGGTTATTGTAGTTATAGTTATTTTAATATGTTAATTTTTTTAAACTTTAAAACTAGCATTGTAAATAAATTATGCACCACTATTACCATATTGCAGAATCTAATTATGACTATATATTTACCATTACCAGAGAGACTTAGGCTACCTTTTTATGTTTTTATGATATTAACTAATATTTTTTTACTTCCACTCAAAGAACCTCCTATAGCATCTCTTATAAGTCAGGTCTGGTGGTAATGAACTCCCTCAGCTTTTGTTTGTGCAGAAAAAGTCTTTATCCATTCTTCTTTTTGGAAGGACAACTTCACCAGGTATAGAATCCTTGACTGACAAAAGAAAAAAAAAAAAGAATTCTTGACTGACAGTTATTTTCTTTCCATATTTTGAATACAACTTCTCATTTTCTCCTGGTCTGAAAGTTTCTGTTGAGAAATCTGTCAATAATCTTATGGGGGATCCCTTTTATATAACTTCTCTCTTTTCTCTTGCTGTTCTTAAAATTCTTTCTCTGTCTTTAACTTTTGACAATTTAATTACAAAGTGTGTCAGTGTAGCCCTATTTGGGTTCAACCTACTTGGGGTCTTTTGAATCTCATGCATCTGGATGTCCATTTCTCTCCCCAGGTTAAGAGCCTTGTTGCTTGAAATATACTTTCTGTCCCTTTCTCTTTCTCTTCTCCTTCTGAGATTCCTATAATGTAAATACTGTTTCTTTTCATTGTGCTCCATAGTTTCCGTAGGATTTCTTCACTCTTTTTCTTTTTCCTTTTTGCTCCTCTGGGTAATTTCAAATATTCTATCCTCCAGCTCATTGATTCTTCTGCATTGTCTAGTCTACTTTTGAAACACCACTGAATTCTTCAGTTCATTTACTGAATCATTCAACTATAGGATTGGCAGCGGGTGGGGGGGGCACAGTTTACGGTTACAATTTCCTTGTTAAATTTCTCATTTTGTTCCTGCACTGTTTTCCTAATTTCATTTAGTTATTTGTCTGTGTTTTCTTATAGTTCACTAAACTTCCTTATGAGGATTATTCTGAATTTTTTGACAGTTCATAGATCTCCATTTCTTTAGAGTCAGTTAATGGAACTTTACTAGTTCCCTCAATGGTATCATTTACCTGATTTTTCATGATGCTTGATTCCTTATATTAGTACCTGCACATTTGAATAATCAAGCTCCTCTTCTAGACTTTATAAGTTTGCTTTGGAAGCTGCAGTTCTTCACCACTCAGCTTAGTTTGGGTTTCTGGGTTATGTCTTTGGGGAGGGGGAGCCTGCTACCATGGTCTATTTTGGGACAAGGCAACTGTTCAAGCTCTGAGAACAAGGATAAGGGGTGTACCACTGGCTGATAACAAATGGATGAGATTGCTGGCTTGGTTACCCACCCAACAGGCTGTTGGATGGACTCCACTGTTGTCTGGATTTTCTGGTCAGGCTCACTAGATAGTTGGGACTGGGT
Source organism: Canis aureus (assembly GCF_053574225.1). Lineage (NCBI taxonomy): Eukaryota > Metazoa > Chordata > Mammalia > Carnivora > Canidae > Canis > Canis aureus. The sequence continues at coordinate 10,422,694 of NC_135617.1, read as the reverse complement.
ATTAGATTAATAGATGGTACTGTGAAGTAACCTCCCTGCCCTGGCAGGGCAGGAGAATGGGACCCAATGCTTATACAGCTCATTGTTTGTGGACCCGAATCAGTCAAGAGTGAACACTGAACTTCTTGGTCAGTTTTGCTCTTCAGGCAGGGAAAGCCAAAGGCTGTGCTCCCTATTCAAATGCTGTTGTGCATAGGACTGTTGGATGGGCTACATAGTTTCCCATGCATTCTGGTTAAGTTCCTTGATCAGATAGTCTGAAGGCTATATTCAGCAATGGGCAGGGCTACAAATTAAATTCCCTACCCACGCACAGTGGGGGAAGCAGCTCTAATGCTCGTAAAGCTCTTTTTTGACTTAATTCATGCTGATCTGCACCCTAAGTTCCTGACCAAGCAGGGCCACTGGCTTTTCTCTGCAAACTAATGGCTCTGCCCACCCACCTCTCTTCACTCAAGTGCTGCTGGACCATGCATCTTCCAGGAGTTGTCTCCAGCCCTTCTGGTGAAACAGGGCTGGAAGACACTCCATAGCAGGTGGGGCTATGGTCTAGCTCATTGCCTGGGTATCAGAAAACAGGATTCTGGTGATCTCAAAACTCATTTGAGGATCTGTTTCAAACAGATCTGCACCCTGCCGAGCTCCCAGTCAGAGGGTAACCCAATTTGGTTCCTTAGTCAGAGAGCAAAACCACTGGTTGGGATTACTACTTGGGCACCATGGGTATGAACTCAGCCTGCCAAGATCCACGTACTGGTTGCTGCGAGTCCCTCCCTCTTCTCCATCACAGTCAGATTCCCACTGGTTGAGCACCACAGATTCTTCTGCAATCCCTGAGGTATGAGATCAGAGTAAGGGCTCCCACAAAACAACCCATAATGCTAGCCGGTAGCTGGTTGTCCCCACTGTGCTCACTTTTCCCATTGAAGGACTGGATGCTCAGCAGAAATTTGTTGGTGTGGTGCTGCACTGGCCTGGGAGAGAGGCAATGCAGTCAGTAGCCACTTCTCTTACCCTTCTGATACAATCTCTTTTGATCTCTGTGGTACAGAGGATGCTTCAACTTCACCCATGTATTCTAGGATGCTCTCAGTGGTGTCTTGTTGTTGAATACCTGTTAGTTATTTTTCTTGTGGGAGCAAAGTCAGGAACAGTCTATATCACCATCTTGGTGACATTACCCCACCACAACCACCACACATACACTTTTTAAACTATGTTCCTTACACAGGGTGCCTGGGTGGCTGTCAGTTTAGCATTCAACTCTTGATTGCAGCTCAGGTCATGATCTCAGGGTCCTGAGATCAAGCCCTGGGTCAGGTTCCCAGCAGAGTGTCTGAGATTCTTTCTCCCTCACCCTTTTTCCCTCTCCCTACTCTCTCTCTCTCACTCTCTCTCTCTCTCTCATAAAATAAATAAATATTTTTTTAAAAATCTTTCCCTTATACTTATACTAGTGCTCAGATATTTATGAAAAAAATGTTTGAAAAGTCAGAGATCCAAGGTATGATACCTACACCAAGCACAAGGAGCACAAAAGAGCAAAGTGGGACAAAGACAATGGGTTTCTTTCTAATGTATTAACAAATAAAAAAATAAAATGTGTTAATTTGTTAAGTTATCAAATGAAATGAAAAAATAGAAGGGTTAGTGTAATATCTTTTTAAGAATAAAACAAAATTATTTATATATTTCCCTATTGTATTTATCTTTTTATTCATCAGATTGCTTGTTGTGCTTTTTAATGCACATTTTTAAAAATAAAAATTATTCTAGCTCTCATCAAAATTGGCAGTATTTTTCATAATACACAAAAATTCGTCATGTTTATAGCAGAAAGCCTGAGAGAAAGTCACTAACTTTAAAGAATGCAGGATGAAAAAAATATTGTTGTAGAAATTTCCTTATGTTCACACTCCTGACCTTCAAGAAAACCAAAAAATGCATTCATTTGAAAGAAATACTCATAAAATAATACTATAATGACTATATAGAATAATGAATATATTGGTCAGAATAATCAATTCTGTACATCAAAATTAAAATGCTGAACATTTTAATGTTTTCATCTTATAAAATTATTTAACATCCTTCACTAACTTTCCTGAGAAGTTCCCAAAAATATATATCTACATTAGTTCTACTTCCTAATCCCATAAAGGTATAATTTTATTAAGCATTTTAGTAAAATAATTTTGTGCCCTATAAATAAGATGATTTAAAAATCTGTCCTTCACAGGCAATAAAACTTGTAAAATCTAAATAAAGTCTGTAGTTTAATAATATTATACCAATGTGAATTTCTTATTTTGATAAACGTACCATGGTTATGTGTAAGATGCTGGCATTAGGGGAAGCAGGGTGAAGGATATACAGAACCTCTCTGTACTATCTTTACAAGTCTTCCGTAAATTTTTAATTATTTAAAAATAAAAGTTTTTTTTAAAGAAAATCATGTTTTGAATTTCAGTATGATAGGCATTTGGAGAAGAAAAACTTGTAACATTTTATATGGAACCTATTCATAAACATGCAATTAACAGACAACTTGTGTTCTCAATTAACTTCTGACATCAAGCCTATTTTATGGATCTAGAGACCACACTAAGGCAACAGGGTTATGACCAACATGAGCACAATATATCTGTATTCTCACGCAGACTACAGCCTTTCGAAGTCTCTGTAAATCAACATCTATTTTTAGTCACAGAAAATAGGGGAAGCAGTTATTTCTAGATTAGAATCTCCAAATGAGTAAAGCATTTTAAAAAGCAAGTATTATGAAACATCGTATTCTTGGAACAAAGCACAATACTGAGCTTACCTGTCCATGTTCATTATTTACATGGAAATAGTCCATGTAGAACTAATACCTACCTTGACTCATGAGAATGTTGAAGTCTTTCTGACCAGCAGGCACATTATTTAATCCCTTAATAAAGAGTGAAATCCCATTTATACCAAAGTGTAATGGTGTCTACACATCTGCCCAATGAAGAATCCCACTGTCAGCTCAAACCCAACACTGAAATTATTCCTCCTGGCCAAAAGCCAAAAGAACCCATAACCCTCCTCTCCACTTAACTACAGAATTCAACAAGAAAATTACTCAGATGGAAATGGATAAAATGCATAGCTGAGAGGGTGCCTGGGTGGCTCAGTCAGTGAAGGGTCTGCTTCGGCCAAGGTCATGATCCCGGGGGCCTGGGATCCAGCCTCCCATGGGGTTCCCTGCTGGGCAGGGGGTCCGCTTCTCCCTCTGTGGTCTGCCCTTCCCCCCGGCTCATGCTCCTTCTCTCTCTCTCAAATAAAATCTTAAAAAAAAAAAAAGCATAGCTTAAAAAAAATAGAAGAGTTACATTGAAATAATAATGGACACAAATATTTTGCAGTGTATCAGAGAAAGCAAGCCACAGAATCTATAAACGATGTAGGCAAAAGAAATCAAATCTTTACTCAAATCTGCAAGTAATAAAAAGCATACTGTTACCAGGAGGGTTCTGACTCCAGCACAAACCAACGAGACAAGGCAAAATAGCATGGAGAAAAGAGGACATGGAAAGACTGAACAACTAACAAACAGGAGAAATAGGAACCAGACCAGAACAGAAACAGCTTCCATGGTGAGCAGATACAAAATTACAGGTCATCAGTTCCTAATCAGGAGGAGCCAGAAGTGAATAGCTGAGTCCTTTGGCATACCATTTGATATTTTTGTTTAATACAATTGCACTTAAGAAAAAAAAAAAAAAAAAACAATTGCACTTAAGGGACGCCTGGGTGGCTCAGTGGTTGAGCACCTGCCTTCAGCTCAGGACGTGATCCCGGGGTCCTGGGATGGAGTCCCACACCGGGCTCCCCACAGGGAGCCTGCTCCTCCCTCTGCCTGTGTCTCTGCCTCCCTCTCTGTGTCGCTCATGAATAAATTATGTATATATATTTGCACTTAAAACAATAGTATAATAATATAAAATAACATATATAATAAAAATATAATAATAAAGTGCAACTCACATTCCACAACATGGGTTCACTCATTCTTGATACATTTATCGCCGCCTTAAACCTGAGTTAAAGAAACTTTCCAGGTGTCCCTATCCCTGCCTGAGTGACCTATCAGACTGAGTGACCTCACAATGGTGTTCACTCTGTGCCTAGAGGGGCCCAGGAGGGCAGCGGCTTAATGGTTGACCCACCACTCACCCTCCAGTGCAGAATGCTACTCTACCAAGCCTTATTTCTGGGTGCTCCAAGCTAAACATCATTTATTTGACATGTTTTACATTTAAAATGAAGTAGAGGGTGCTTGGTTCAATTAAGTGTCAGATGCTTGATTTCAGCTCTGATCATGATTTCAGGGTTGTGGGATCCAGCCCCACGACAGACTCCATGCTGGACCTGGACCTACCAGGGATTCTCTTGCTCCCTCTCTCTCTGTCCCCACCTCCCCACACACACACACACTAAAATATGAATAAAATAAAAAAAATAAAATAAAATAAAATAAAATAAAATAAAATAAAATAAATAAAATAGTAGTAACTGCCAGCAAGGCTCAAAGGAGAATAATGAAGTATTTACTTTTAAAAAGAATATTTGAGGGGCATCTGGGTGGCTCAGTCGATTATCTGCCTTTGGCTCAGGTCCTGACCTCAGGGTCCTGGGATCGAGCCCTAAGTCAGGCTCCTTGCTCAGCAGGCAGCCTGCTTCTCCTTCTCTCTCTGCCTGCTGCTCCCCTTGCTTCTGCTCTCTCTCTTTGTCAAATAAATGAATAAAAGCTTTTAAAAAAATAAATAAATAAAAAGGATATTTGAGATTTATCTATGTTAAGAACTGCTAGTTTGTTATTATGCTTAATAACATTGAATATATGCTACAGATGCTATTTTGTATAAATATTTCATACTTCAAAAAAAAAGATTGCTGAAAGTTCCAAAATGACATTTTCATACATATGCAAACATTTATACAGATAAAAAACATATATATTAGCCTTTATATTTGCTCTTCCAAAACTGTTTTTCAGGAAATATTTCATTTTCATTCCGTAGTCCTCCGAAGAGGCAGCTAAAAAGTACCACATACTATATTAGTTTTAAATACTCAAAACAAAAGTCACAAAGCCCTCCACAGTATCATACACTGAATCAGTGAAAGGCAGGATAAGGAGCAACTTTCAAAACGTTACAGTAATTCCACAGTTCATAAAAGTTGTATACCTTATTAAGATTTCAACATAAAAAAAACAACAAAAAAAGATTTCAACATAAATAATTTAATGTTAGTAAAGATAATTATTTTTAAATCCCTTAAATTATAAATGTACTACATTAATAGACTATAGTCCATTACACAGGTCTCCAGAAGTTCTGAGTATGCACTGAAATAAAATAAATGTTCATATCATTTTCTTCTCACTTTCATGACTTGAGGTTAATTGTAAGCTTCTAAGAACAATCTAGACTTCACTTGAACTAGCTTCAAATGAGAGGTCAGCAATGAAATAAGCAAACATTTTTAGCTAGAGGTCTGTTTTCAATGAACAAGTATAAGAACATGCATTCTTTAATTCCTTGAAGCATTTTTTTTCAATCAAATGATTTAGTAAAGGCATTTGGCCTGCTTTCCTAAAAGGATTATAGGTGCTAAGGAAATCAAACTAAAATGGAAATGGGGGATATTTTAATGAAATGGAAAAATCATTAGGCTATTCCAGAGGAAAGCTCCCACTTCCCCAAATTATCTCCACGTCTTCACCTTGCCCAGTGACGGCAGCCCCTACCGGAAGGGGCAAGTGGAAGAACAAAAGAGGTCCCAACTGTGGACTCATGAACTTTCTAAGCACTCCTCCATGTTCGTCATTGAATACTTGCTCAATGCCCATGTGCTTGGCACTGGGCTACAGGGAAACACTGATGAGCCAAAGGATATAGCACCTTCTTCCTGGAGTTGTCATCTGGTAGGAGAGGCAGACAACAAACCCAGTATTTGATTCAACTTTCTGATAATGGCTAGGAAGAAGAATTTGAGAAAGAAGTTCCCTACACTAGACAGGAGGTTCAAATACATTTAGGGAGATGGGGCAAGTGAGGAGAGGAACATCCATCTCCTTATATAAAAACAGCAATGACAATGAAACCAGAAACAGCTTCCACATGGAGAGAAGGTTCTATGTGACAAAGTATTTCACATGCATTATCTCATTTAATTTTCACAGCCCGGCGGGGGAAGGAGAGGGTAGGTTTTACTGTCCTGATTATTCCGATCAGGAAACTGAAGCTCAGAGAGAGCCACTGCCTAGGCATTCAACTCTGTGGATAGTCTTCACTGGAGTGACCCCAACAGGGATCACACACCCTAACCACCCAAGGAGAGGAGTTTGCTGCACTGCCTGGACCACAGAGGTTCAGCAGAGGACATTCCTGAGAAACATCCTCAAGACCAGGATTTTCCTCCTTAAATAACCTGCAATAAGTATGAGAGTAGGCATGTCCCTCTCCTAGGGCCCAAAGAAGAAACCGTCCCACCCCACAGTCCTAGACACCCCAGCGAAACAGAAGAATCTCTTACAAATGTAGTTTGTCAAGAGACCAAGTAAAATCATTTCAAAATATGGTATTATTTCATAATAGCACAAAAAAAAGTTCAGAGAGAAAAAGCAGGACAGTGAGTACCTTCTCTCCCTTTTGATTTTTTTTTCAAGGAAAAATAACCAAAATAATCAGACCATACAGCTTCCTGTGTCTACTGTCACGTACTGAAATGAGAACTTTTCTTTCTCCCACCACCTCTTCCAAGACTGCAGCATTAGAGGAGACTGGTAGGTAACTGAATAACCGTTGGGTTTTTCTTTTCTGCTTATAAAACTGTCACGCTGCACACATCTCAGCAATGTGTCTGTCTTCTCTTTATTGAAAGCAGGTCTATAAAATCGAAATACAATGTAAAAGATGACCTCAAGCGAGGCTCTGTGGTTTGGCTATAAAAGAGGCGGTGGTGCTTGGCATGCAGTCCCCCTCCCCTGCCCCCCTCCATGGTTCCGGCTCCCTGAGAGCTTTGCAGGACTGCAATGCAGTAAAGGGTCTCCATAAATGAAAGGAGATGCAGAGGGGGAGGGAAAGAAGGAGGTTGCAATTTCCCTGTGTGCATTGAGCCTGAGCATTTTCTATTTCAACTAAATATGAAGAATCATGGCCTTGTTTTAAGGATTTCAGCAAAAGAAGACAGTTTAAAACCAAATGCCTGCTCTCTGCTATGGCAGTTCTATTGGCAGCTTGTAATTTGTCGGAGAGAGATAATGGAAATGCAGTTATGTTTGTATAATCCATGGGCTGTTTATCAGCTAGGTAAAGCCCAAAGATACAGGTAGCGGCAAATTTTTCTGCCTGGAAAAAAAAATTAAAGAAATCTTTTGATTCTGTAGAAGAAGAAAAAAAAGGTATTCCCACCATTTTAATATAAAATGCAGTTCCATTTCATTTCTTTAGAGGTAATTCTGAAGCAAAGGGAAGAGGCTAATGGAGGAAAAGAATCTGTGGGACAATAGGCATGTTTCATATCACATACGGAACATGAATGTGCATTTCTCAAAAAGAGAGATTTCCATTCACGTCCTCATCTATCTTTAACCTGCCATTTGGAGGCAAGTAATGTAAATGACAGCTCTACACAAATCACTCCTCTGATAGTAAGAGTGCAACAACCAGAACCTTCTTTTTTTTGGGGTGGGGGTGGGGGTGGGGGGAGGTATTGTAATCAATGCAGGCAATAATTTGTTACACTTGGGGGTTTTTTGTGGTTTTTTTTTTGTTTTTTGTTTTTTGTTTTTTTGTTATTCTTGGTTTTTCTGGAAGAAGTCCTAGGCAAAACCTCACCCTTATCTGAAAGCATTAAATAAGCATTCACTAGTTTTGTCGTGAGAAATAACATACACAGATATAAATGTGATAGGCTCCTTAAGAACCATGTAAAGTAAACTCTGAAAATTGCTTCTTTATTCAGATATCGGTATTTACCTCTGAGCTTTCATTTTCTAGGCTGCATGTTTTACTCTGAGATATAATCTTGCTTCATCTTTTCAGTGTCAGTATGTCAGTCTTCGATTGAATCAACAACGATGAATATAGAGCTTATTTAGTAATAAACAGAAGGTACATGCACAGACTACAGAAACACGGTGTAAATACATTTCCGAATCTAGTGGCCCGGAATTTCTATTTCAGCATATGTCGCAACCACACTGCATACCACGGAAGAGACTAGGGTGAAAGGACATTGCAGACCAGGGCTTCCCTGCCTGGTTTCTATCCTGATCAGTGTCTGCACTCTTTAAATGCAAAGAGGACAACACATAAATCATAAGCTTTTTCTCCCATTTAAACATCCCTTACGAGAAGAAATGGGTAGGAAATATCAGAAAGGGAGACAGAACATGAAAGACTCCTAACTCTGGGAAACGAACTAAGGGGGGGTGGAAGGGGAGGAGTGTGGGAAGTGGGGGTAACTGGGTGGCGGGCACTGAGGGGGGCACTTGACGGGATGAGCACTGGGTGTTATTCTGTATGTTGGCAAATTGAACACCAATAAAAAATAAATTTATTATTAAAAAAAAGAACATACAGATATATGGTGTTCACTGATACATGGTATGTACTCAGAAAATAAATATATGGATGAATGATTAAATATGGATTAAGACTTAAAATGGGGTATTTAAGTTGAGTAAATATTTTTTAACCAAAAAAATAAAATAAAATAAAATAAAAATAAATAAATAAACATCCCTTACTGGTATTTCATTCTCGGTAATCTTAGGAATGCTTCAAAAATGAATCCAGCCATCAGCATCCAGCCACACAAATTGCATATCATTCTAGCTTTTTATCTTCTGATTCTTTGGGGGAATACTTGCTCCCTGGACTCACACAGTCTCCTTTTACCAAGCCGCTGAAAGTATCGGGGTGCTTTTCCTTCACAAGGTCTTTGTCAGGATTTAATGTGGCAATCCCTAGAAAAATCCCCACATGGTACCTCGTGCACAGCAAGAACTCATTAAATCATGAGTTATATTTTGTATCGTCATAATTAGTGATTTTCTAGCTATTTTCTCCAGACCAGAATTTCTCATTTGATAGGTATTAAGTCACCCAGAAAAGGACTGCGACACACAGGAAACTGCATAATTTTTAGGGGACCTGGATTCAAATTTTGGCTTTGTCACTTAACAAGCTTTTGACCTTGGGTAAGTTACTTTAATTCACTTAACTTCAGTTTACGTATCTGTGCAATGGACATGGTAATACTTAGCTCATAGGTTTGGTGTCTCAATTAAATGATAAAGCTCCTCACCCCAAGAGGCAGTATGTCAGACAGTGACAGAGCGTGGAAACTGGGTACAAACGCTCATGCTCCCAATTACTCTGTAACCTTGAGTTCTTTATCTGTGCCTCAGTTTCCTCATCTGTAGAATGGGCATAATAATAGCAAATATACCTAATATGGCATTGTGAGGATTGGATGAGTCACAAATGACTTCCAGAAGAGTGTCTAGAAGGCAGCAAATATTAGTAATGATGATAATCATCATTTTTTTTCACTTAGTAATGAGGTATTTCCTGAGCAACTACTACATAATCTGTCACTGTGCTAGTTACTGAAGACACAAAAACAGCATCATCCCTGCACTCAGGCAGTTCAGAGTCTGACGGGGAGATAAACATTAATCCAACAATCACAAAGATAAATGTGTACTTACAATACAAACCGAGATACGTGTTTTGCAAAAAAGGGAACGGTTTTATGAAAACATAATTGAACAGGGGCATCTTCACTTGGAGAAGCAGTTGAACTGAGAGCTGAAGGATGAGAAATTAAGTAGGTAACGAGGACTGGGGAAAGGAAGCCATGTGTGCAAAGGCCTTGGGTGAGGGAGCATGGTGCATCAGAGGAAGTGACTGGAGAAATGGGGAGCATAATAGGCATGGAGGCTGGCAGGGTATGCAAGTGCCACACCACGCAGGGCTTGGAGGCAAGGTGAGGAGTAGAGATTTCATCCTAGGAGAAGGGGAAACTCTGGGAATTTAAGCATTGGAAGGCAAGGGATGTTGGTGGTGACATAATCAGATTTGCATCCTGAGATCTTCCTGACGGATGTGATTTGGATATAGACATAAGCGTATGCCTGGGAGACCACTTAGGAGGCTATGGTGGATGGGACTAGAGCCAGTGGTGGAGATGGAATCAAATGGAAAAAACTGAGTAAATTTAGGTTTGGGTCCATTAAAGTTGCATTGTAACAGTTTCCTTTCATTTGCCGATCACTGCCTGGCACAGGTTTTTCTGTATCTACCCCAAGGGCACAGCTAGAGACAGACATGTATTATCACACCATGGAGTGGGGCACGACCTAAGGATGATCTGGATCAGAATGACAGGAGAGAGTTGACGCAAGCCCTCCCGAAGGAGAGTTTTCACCTGGGCTCCCCAAACCAATCCCAGCCCAGCCAGAGCAGAGGCCACCCTACTGACCCAGGAGTTCTCCAGGTATGGAGCAAGGCTGCAGCTGCTTGACATCCCCACTGTTGCCTCTCTGCCACCTGGCGAAGAAAGTCAGCCCTGATCCACCCAAGATCCACTCGGAGGTCTAGACCAGTGATCAATTAAAACAGTATCCAACAATCTTCTTTGTTATTTACACGCACCTTCCGCCAAAATACTGCGTAACTCAACCTGTGAACATTATCTGCTAGGTCTCTTTCTTGGTCACAGGGAACAGGTCAAGTGTCAGGTTCAGGCCCTGTCATTACTGACACATCCCTGTGGAACATTGTTACTAAGCCTGACTCTTTGTAATGAAATTGGTGTTCTTTTAAGCTGCCACTATTGGGGCAATCATCTATTACTCTATACTGACTTTTATAAACAGATTCTCATTCAATAAGAATCTAATATTTATTGAACAAGTACTATGTGTCATGCCTATGTCAGGTGCAGGACACCAGAAGATAAGGGGCCCATCCCCAATGTCAAGTATCAGTAGTCTAAGGAGGGGAAGACAGATATAAACTGATTATTTACGACATGATATGGAAGTGCATAAATGAGGGCATGAATAAATTGTAGAAATCCAGAGCTGGATATAATTAATTTCTGTCTGGGGTGGTACATAAAACCTCCACAGAATTTGTTGCAAAACACAATAAACATTAGATAGCCTTTCGATTAATAACTTCCTTCTGGCACTTTGTTCTTAGCCTTTAACCTCATTGCAATTGCCTTGTAGTTCCTGCACTATATTATTAATGGAAATGTTTCCCCTCATTATCCAGCAACTTTGTAACATAGACAATTATGTTCTGGAAGATGCTTGAGAACTTCTTTAGCTGATAAAAGAATTAACCTTTTAGACTAAGACACCACTTGCTGCTGGGCACAACAGTTCTCAAGGATTCTGATTACTCCGAAAATGCATGGCATCTGTTTTACATGTGTACGTAGTATAACCTAGGAAGCAACTATTCATAAGAGTGAAATTTTACTACAGCTAAGAGACTAAAGAATGATAATCCTCAAATCTTGCTTCTAAAACAGTCCAATCTTAATTTTTTTGAGCTTCCAAGGCATAAAAATGTCACACACAAAAAATCTCTGGATCTCAGAACCTACACTAAAGGAACAAAAGAGGCAGCTATCTGCATATAGTCACTTGTGGACTATGGAAAACATAGCGGCCCCAAAATATCTTCCTCAGTGACTGGGCTACTTGGTCAGTGGTAAGGATGTGAAAACAATGCCCTCTTAAGTTCTTTGATCAAGAAAGAAGTGAATTTAAGAACACAAGAATTAGGGGCATCTGGGTGGCTCAGTCAACTAGGTGTCTGGCTCTTAACTTCAGCTCAATATCTCAGGGTCATGGGACTGAGCCCCCACATTGAGCTCCATGCTCACCATGAAGTCTACTTGAGATCCTCCCTCCCTCTGCCTCTACCCCTCTCCCTGCTTGTGCTGGTGCACATGAGCACTCTCTCTTTCTCTCTCTCTCTCTCTCTCTCTCTCTCTCGATAAATGGATAAAGTTAAAAAAAAAAAAAAAAAAACAAGAATTGAGTGACATGTGGAATAAATGGACAGGTGACTCCTACTCTGGGTTCTCTGGGAAAATGTCCTTCTTCATAACCCAAAGAACAGAACCCAATGGCTTTACTCATGTACTTAAGGCCCTCTACGATCTAGTACCAACCTACATTTGCCAATTCACATCCCATCTTCCCTACAACAAGCCCTTTATTCCAATCAGACTAGCATAATCAATGTTCTCAGTTCATACTTTCCTCTTTCCCTCCAAGTAGAGATTGGGGCAGGGAGAGTTCTGCTGGAGGTAGCTACAGAATCAGCTCCATTCATTGAGGGATGCCTCAGCACCATTCAGTGAGTTTCAATGTCCCATATTATATTATCAATAATCGAATTAGCAACTGAACCAAAGAGTAACCTCAGAAATAAACATCTAGAAATAGACACCTGGACCCAGGTAATGAACTAAAAGAACAGGTAACCTTCCTAGATTCTGTGCCCTTAAAAACTTTACAGAACAGATCAGGCTGTCATCTGAAAATGGCCCGTTAACCAAAGCTCTGGTTAACAAAATCTTTGTTACCAAATGAAAGATGAGGGCATAATAACAACAAAAAGAATAACTGGTGTTTATTGAGAACTTGCAGGGTACCAGCACCATTCTAAATGCTTTACATGTATAGATTCCTTTAATCCTCACAGGAGCGCCCTGAGGTAGGTCATGTTTATTATACCCACATTATAGGTGAGAAAAAATGAAATTGGAGGTTGAGTCACTTGCTTGAATTCACACAGAGCTTAAGTAGAGATTCAGAATTTGACCCCAGGCTCTCTAATTCTGGAATCTGGGCTCTTGACTCAACAGCCAGGTAGAAAATGTCAGACTCCAGGTAAAACGATATATAAAGTGTGCCTTAATGTTTCAGGTTTTTGGGGATAAAATATTTACTGACTGAAAGTCCGGAAAAAGGATATGCTTGTTATATTCTATAATCGTGAAATTCTTTGTTTTACCCATCCAACATGCAAAAGAATAAAAAGGCTTCCTACCAAATATATCTTCAGATACAAGACAAATGCTTTTTCCCAAATTACAGTGAAGTTTAAAGAACTGGATTAAAATTTTCTCCACAAGTCAGCCTGACCCACAAGGTTCATTGCAAATTTGCCCCATTTGCAAATGTCTTAATCTAAAGCACATTCATTATTTTTTAGAAGAGTTTTCACTGAAAGAAAAGATTCCATTTTATTGAACTTTATATTTACCTTAATAGTTCTGAACATGAATCATAATAGTTGCTGTGTATATACGACAATATTTCACTTGCTTGTTCCTAAATCACACAATGGGATAATACACATCTATTAAAAATTAGTTTTACAAGTAGTTTTTAGCAAGGGACAAAAAAGCCTTATCCTATAGTGTCTAGTGAAAATGACAAAAATTCCTATTTAGTATGACTATATCACTGGGAATATGTATTCATAAAAAAAATGGGTTAGTAGAATATGTTAATGTTAATAAAATGGTTGTCTTTGGCTGGCGACATGTTGTGATTTTTTTCCTTAGCTCTTTTGCCTTTCTGTTTTTCTAGAGTAAGTATCTTTACATCTGTAATAAAAAAAAATAAAACTTTAAAGTAAATATGAACAAGAAAGTGATTAGCAATCCAAGTTCTGTTCCTACGCTCAGCTCTTTCAAGGAACATTTTACCATCTAGTTAAGGAAATTCTCTTTGAACCACCAGATGTAAGTTTACCTTTATGAGACCTTGTAGCATTTTATAGACAACCACTAATCCAGAATAATAAGGAAAATCAGGCATTCTTTCTGAACAGGGGGAAAAACATTTTTTCTCTAATTTAAAAGAAATAAAATGGGCTTTGTACTATGTCTGAATCGTGGTTCAAATACTTCAGCAAATTAGTTAAGCTCCCTGAGCTTGAGTTTTCCCACGTGTAAAAAAAAAAAGTTGCTGTTAGAATTAAATTCCGTGGCATAAGTCAAGTGGCTAGCTCAGGTGACTGCAGCCCCAGCTGACATCTGGTGGCAACTGCAATGCTACTTCCTTTTTCTCATGCTGGGCCCTGAAACCTGGCACCACATCCATAACTGGGAGGAAACACAAGTGAATCTCACATAAGGACCATATTTTAGATTCACCTAAAATACCAGTGGCTACAAATTAAAGGGATAGAGAAAATTCCATAGCATTTTCCAGTCAACATTGCTTATTGTTCTGGTCAGTGTAGGATAATTCCAGTTCTTTATGACCATTTGACTTTCTGAACAAAAATGAAAAATAATGTTACTTGTTTGAAACACGCTGTTCGTGACATAACTTGTGCTACATTGAACACATCTTGTTTATTTTCTTTTCTTTCTGTCATTCTGATTTTCCTTCCTGATATCTCTATTTCTTTCTTATATTATTTTGGACGTATGGACTAATGCAACAGTTACTTTATTAAACATCCAAAATTCTAAGTATATTCTTATAGCTGGATAATTTATCAGATACAATTTGGTCCATATAATGCTAACATATGTCGTAGTCCCCATATGTCAAGAAATACATCAAAGAAAGATTTTCTTCTGTCTAGTATAAGTGATTATTAGAATGGATGAGAACCCTCCTGTGATGTTTATAGTGGGCATTTTCTCCTTGTGAACATTCACAGTCTCTGTCTCATCTCCTGACCTTCAAAGTTTCCTTAAAAGCATTCTAGTCCCTTATAATATAGTTATTTTAACCAGGTTTTACAGATCATACAGTCCTTCTTACCTAGTATCAGTGACAGAACAAATATGAAATAGGATTAAATGAGCATAATTGAGATTTTTATCATAAGTATGTCATTTCTATTAGCACTCATCATTCTTAGATTTGTGGAGTTGGCAACTCCTCTCTCTGCCTTGCTAATTCTCACTTATTTTTTCAGATCTCATATTAAATGAGACCCATCCTGGAAAGTCTTTTCTGAACACTTCTCACTCCTACCCCTTCCCCCAACTCACCACCTCAGATGAGGTCAGGAGCTCTAACTATATCCCCTCATTATACGCCAGATTTTTACTTTATATCACTATCACAACAATAACTATGTCATTACTGGTATAATCATCTGCCTGATGTCTGTCTGTCTGTCTGAATGAACTATGACTTCCATGGGACAAAGATGTACCGGCCTTAGTACCTCAGGTCCTGCTGTGATATTTGACCTAGAAAAGATGCTCACTAAATAATGATTGAATAAGTGAATGAATGAAGCCAATGCTTGCTGCCAGTAAAAAATATCCAGGTTTACGCTTTCTGCTCAGTAAAATAGCCTGACTCTCAAGAGTACATTTAGAATCATACTGTATTCATTGTGTAGTTTAGTAAAATATGTCAAGGAACCATTTCTCAGCTTCTAGTAAATATCTACACCAAAATAAGCAAAGTCTGGCCGCCATTCACTCAGGCATTTGTGTTACCAAAGAATATTTACAACCGCAGCTGACAGCAAACGATGCTTCCTAAATTCAGATACATAGAGGCTATCCTGTTTTATCAAGTACCGTTTTTCCTAAAGATTTACTGTGAGAATCAATGAAATGTCTGCTCTGAGGTATAACAAGGGCTATTTCTGAGAGTCATCAGAAAGATGATATTCAGTGAAGATTGAGTATATTATATGGCATGGACAAAATTAAAATCAGAAGAATTTAAGTCAGTGTGCTCGGAAAGAATATAAAGCAAGAATTTCTCTAGCGAACCAGGGTCAGGTCCTCAAAGTTGCCCTAAACCCCATAATAATAAACAAGCTGAGATAGCCAACAAGATCAGTTTTATGGAACACAGTGAGTTTTTCTGAGTTGAAGGAATGTTCACTGTGGAGTAGCTCCTAGGTTTATGCATGACTTTATTTTTTTTAAAGATTTATTTATTTATTCATAGAGACACAGAGAGAGAGAGAGAGAGAGAGAGAGGCAGAGACACGGGCAGAGGGAGAAGCAAGCTCCATGCAGGGAGCCTGACGTGGGACTTGATCCCGGGTCTCCAGGGTCAGGCCCTACCTAGGCTGAAGGCGGCGCTAAACTGCTGAGCCACCCGGGCTGCCCTATACATGACTTTAATAACAGGGTAATTCAGGTTACTCTACTTCCCTCCTGAAGTCATAATAAACAGTTTCATTCTGGGACAGGAATCAGGCATGGTGTCAAGTGGGTAGCTTAAACTCCTACCGTGTGCTAAAAAAGAGATAATGAGAACATAAGAGTGAAAAGCAAAGCTTCAAATCCTCATTATAGCAGGCACCAAACAATTAACAACAACAACAAAAAAAAGCAACACCAAAGGTTTTGAGACAATAATATAGGCTCTTTCCTAACTTTGTTTGACAATTTATATGCCTGACACTGAGGGTGACTTTAGTGATTAAGACAGGTACGTATTTCACTGTATTTACACAATGTCTCATGAAATACAAAATAGAAGCAATAGTTCCTAAAGAATATTGGCAAATGTTTTTTTGTTGATCATTAATGGAATGCTAAAAATGGTATGTCATGCATACCTATCACTGAGAGACCTTTCCAAGAATTGAACTAGATTTTGTGGACACAAACAATTACACGTGAGAAATGAGCGACCCACATGATAAAGGCTAGGAGAGTCCAAAAATGGAGATTCTCATGTCTGACACAAGACTAGAGCTGGGCTTTGAAAAAAATGAAGACCTGGAGAAAAGGGGAGAGGACCCTGAGGACCTGAGGAAAGGCATCAAGACATGGACACAGGAGTGTTGATGGCATCCAAGGAGAAGTCAGTAGCAGGTCCGACCGAAGGACAGGGTACCACTAATGAAGCAAGCAAAGATGGGGTAGGGAAGGTGGGCAGACTCCTCAAACCCCTCACACCTTATACTATAAAGTCCTAAGCATTCAGAAGAGAACCTTGAAGAAAGCCTTCCATGAGAAAGACTAATCTGATACTTGTTCCTGAAATCTGAAAAACGGTGCCAACTAGCCTAATGAGAATCATCTGGAACACTTTATGAATACCCCAGATCCCAAGCCCCTCATTCCTAGTAACTTAGAGGATATCTAAGAGAACGAATATATCTTTTTTATTATATGCGTGTATGGATATGTTTTTTATTTATTTTTTTCTAGTACTTTAAGTGATTTCTTATGTGATTCCAAAGCACAGCCAGGCATGGAAAGCACGGCTATAGAAGATGAAATGACTGCACTGAAAAAAAAAAAAAGAAAGAGAAAAGAAAAGAAAGAAAGAAAGAAATGACTGCACTGGCTCGGGAAAGGTGACAAGGACCAGACCTAGGAGTGTGGACTGGCCTGACTTGAAAGACAGACAGACTTCTCAGTTTAAGTCAACACTATAAGGTTTAATTGACATCTGGAAATATTTGTAGGAACTTCTGACCCCTAAAAGTACATTACTCTCACACTGCTGTGCTCGATGCTTAGAATAAAAGGTTTATTATGCAAGGACTCTAAATGAATCAAAAGACTACATCTGCACATCTTGACTCCATCTGTTTTCTCCTACCCTCATCCCATGAGAAGGCGAGCTCCTCAACTCAGAGCACTTACTCCCTGCCCTGTCCCAGCCCCAACAATGGCAGCAACAGAGACCTGACAAGTCATCACTTTTCTAAATGAGTGCTTAAGTGTGTAAAGAAAAACCAGTCTTTTCCATCACTAGAGAAGGCAGCTCTCATTCACAGATCTTTGGAACCGTGTCCAAAATATCCATTCCCCAGGTGAAAACTGAGACAATTCAGTTATGCCCACCAGGGATATTGAGTGCTTTTGTAGACTCTGGAGGGTTCCAGCATTGGGAAGAGACCTGGGGAAAACTTTTTAAAAAACAATGTTCAGGTACAGTGGCAGTAAAAGTAGCAAAATCGTCACAGTAGACTAATTTCAGCCTGATTATAAAGCATCTGCCATCTGCTAACATCCTTCCTATCTGGATTTGTGGTGTTTTTTTTTTAACCTCCCTAAAGTCTTCAGGAGAATTTCTGGTTCATGAAGGAATTCCTCCTCTCCCCATTTGAATTCCAGAAACCTGAGTTTAGTATTTGGGGGTTCTAGAAACTCAGAGTTTCTAGAACTTTTCTAGTACTTAGGAGTTAGTAGATTACTTTTTTTTTTTTTTACATATTTTTTTTCTGAAAATGATCTAGGCTGTGATGGCTATATAATCAACTACTATTCCTTTAATCCAGATTTTTAAAAATCATCTTAATTTGGCATAATCAGTTATGACCATGCTGTTAAGTGACTTGCCTGGTTTCTTCATTAATGACCTCTGAGAACATTAGCCTGACTTTTTTTTTCAGCCTGAACTTAAAAGGGGGAAATTGAGGCCCAGAGAGTTGATGCCGTGCCTGAGGTTTATCAGCTCCAGAACCACCACAACAAGGTCTTTGCATTCAAGAGTAAATTCTACAGTATGATGCTGCCTCTCTTGAAACAAAGAAAAGCCTAGGATTTCAGGTATTTTAGGTCTAATGCTTTTTATTACATAGGCATTTTTCTTCAGTAATCAAGAAGCAGCTCAGTGAGAAACCAGTTTTAAATTTTTGTGTGTAGGATTCCTAATTTTAAATAATTCTGTTTTACCAAATAAGAGAAATTAAATTTTCCTTGAGACAAATGAGGAGAGGAAAACATAAAATAGATGAATAAAATATGCTTAGTTTCTCCAACAGGAGTTTTTAATAGAGAGCATGGGGGGTGGGGGCATGGTAGGAGTATTTTTATTACTGACATTGCTTAAAATCACTGAAGATGAAAACAATAGAAAGTAGACTAATCTAGTTTTATTGTTTATAAATTCTCTACAGACAATGCACCCCCTAACTGCCCTTAGTCGGCCCCTGCAGAGGGCCAAGTGGGAGCCATGCTTAGAGATAACCCGATGACACAAACCACTGCCACAAATATTGTCACCAGGGGGCAGAGGTAATATTAGAGAAATACTGCAAAATATTTAAGATCTTAAAAATACTGAGTAGCAATGAGTGAAAAGCAGTTCAAAGTGAATCCAGGTGATATGATGGATGAAAGTCCATGGAACACAGGAAAGCTCCACGGACTTAATAAAAGACTGTTCTAGATTGTTCAACCTCCTCAGACCAAAGGAATTGGCCTCATTTCCTCTGTTAGGATCAGGTTTATCTTCACCATCCATTCTCTTATGTATTAGTCATTAATTGATAAGCTAATGGAAAAAAAAAAAGAAAAATAGCCAGTGAATGTAAATACTACAGAATAAATTCTATGAAACTAAAAGAACAGCTCAAAATGTGATGATGAAGGAAGAAGAGTCCTCACGCACCTCACCCAGCCTCTTCCATTCCTGACTTTGGGCTGCTCAGGATACCAATAGGGTCATCTAATGCTTCTAAAGTCCATCCTGTGTGGCAGGGAAAACACTTTAGATTCCTGGGTAGGGGTCCTGTGACCTGGCCTCCTAGGCAGGTGTCACTTTCTACACTCACAGTTCAGATTCGAACCCTCATCAGAGCTGGATGGTGACCTTCACTGATAGAGAAACTGCCTTCAAGCAAGACATTCTTCCGTCCTACGGTGAAGACCTCTGCTGTCCAGGGTTTTATAGTCAAAATGGTAACGTCAATACTAAGTACTATGCCCACCTCTCAGGGAGTCACAATGCACTTTAGTCATATCATATGTGGAAGAAACATACTTAACTTTCTTTTACCAGGTTATTTCTGTAAAATCAGTAGGCACAGAACCCTTTTCTCCACAGAGCACCTATTAGTACAAATATATGTGTGGACCAGCACTCTGTACTTCGAACCAAATGGAATTAGGCAATTCACCCTTCCTCCTGAACATATTTTCTGAATCAGAACAGTTTAAAAGTCCTATACTTGATTGTATAAATAAAGGAATTACCTGAATTACAGAATTCCAAAATAAAAAGCCAAGGCTAAATAGTGGCCAAGTTTTGAAGGTAGAAGCCCCTCCGTTACATTACTGGTGTTTATGTGTGCGTAAAATTTAATAATAGTGGAACAATGTGTAATATTTCATTGATTGTATGCATTGCACATGCACATGGATATACAAAGTCCATGAGTATTTATTTGTTAGCTTCAACATCCTCCCCTCCTCAAGAATTCTTTCTTCTGTTTTTTTTTTTCTTTTTTCTGGTTATGAAGTATCAAAAGGTAAAAAAAAAATGACTTTTACTTTTTTTATTTTCAGCTTAAGTCAATGACAGGTTTTCTATTGTATTCGGAGTTAGAATATCCCTACAGAAACAGCTACACATTTCTTCAAATGTATGCAATCATTTAATAGGAAGTTTTAAAGTCTTAAAAATGCATGAGTATCAACTTAATTAATGTGCTACTTAACACATTTCTAACCACCTGTTATTCAACACTACATTTAGCAGATGTTATCTCTGAGGCCAATTAGGTTTTTTCATCTAAGAAGGGTGTAGGAGGTGATAGATTATTGTTGCCATGTAAGAGGAAAACTTCACATTCATTACTATCAATTTACAGCCTATTTTTTCTGGCACCTCTATTTTTTTGGGGGGGGTCACATTTTTTCCTTTATCCTTATAACAACCTCCAGTAGTGGACTCACTCTCCTTGGGGGCTGTTAGTTATAAGATGCCCTGGATCAGACGTCATTAGCTGATATGACATTCATCTTCTCTCAGGATTAGAAAAATCACCAAATAATGATTAGAGACAGACGGTTTTTAAATATCCTAACCATATATCTCAATTCAATATTGATTTAAGTGATTAATTTTTCTATGATGATACAGCATCATGACCAATCAAATATAATGTTTACAAGGTGTATTAATCATAGCTTATAGTTTTCTTAGAGACATGATGGATAGCGAACGTTTTCTGAATCAATTAATGCAAAAAGGATTTGCACTAGAAATATGGGAGCAGACACATGACCTGCTTAATTTTTCTATGTTTTCAAAATTCCAGCAGTCTCTTCATTATAAACTCCACTTTAGCTTATATTTAAGGTTTTCTTTCATCAGCTTGTTCTTATCATTATGGAGCAATGGAAAACAAGTTCAAAACATGGAGCTATTTTTGTGCTTCATACAATGTCAAGCTGCAAATAACAGCTAGCCATAGGAACTATCTAGAGAAAACAATATTTTATGTAGAACTATAGAAAACTATCTGTGTATGTTTCATTTCCTTGGAGAACAGTCAAGATTTAAAGATTATACCTAAAGTATGGTCGAAAGAAATAGATCAAAAAAAAAAAAAAAAAGAAAGAAATAGATCAAGATTTTACTAAGCAAAAGTGAGATCTTGTGATAATAAAGGTTTTCTCTCACAATTTTTAAATTACTATAATATTTCTGTTGTTTTTTATTTTTTTTAAAGATTTTATTTATTTGAAGTAGAGAGAGGAAGACCGAGCGAGTGAGAGAGAGAAGGCGGGGGGTGGGGCAGTGGGAGAGGGAGAAACAGGTTCTCCCCTTGAGCAGGGAGCCAGAGGAGGGACTTGATCCCAGAACTCTGAGATCATGACTTGAGCCAAAGGCAGACACTTACTGACCCTTAACCAACTGAGCTGCACAGGCGCCCCTGTTGTTTTTTACTCTTGAGACAAATTCACACATTCACACCATTATCTTACAGATAACTGATTTTTTAAAATTTACTTTTAAGTGATTTCGTTTATTGCCACTTTCATCTTGTTTACCTTACCTCTATTTTTTGTCCTTCTTGTTGGAACCCAGTCATTACATACATTCAATTTCAGAGGACCTTCCACACTCTCAGCTCAGCCCTGTTCTAACATGAGGCAATTGCCTACATTGTTCCAATGAGTGCTCCTTCCCTGGAGCAAATTTCTCAAAGGTAGAATTTTGAACAATGGTCCTTTCATCTTGACAGGTGCTGGAATAGAGCCTCTAAGTATGCAGAACTGGAAAGGGGATCTCAAGGTAAGAACAGGATCCTATCATTTGTTTTCCAGTATCCCCTGGACAGCGCCGCTACAGAAAAGCATAATTATGTTAAGAACAAATATCATGACAAAGGTGATGTATGACCAGTCTCACGTCCATGACACATGTAGCTAGCTCCTTAGTTCCTGGAGTCCAGGCTGATCAGCCCAGTGGGCAAGGTGGGAAACAGTGTCCACTGCCTGTCAACAAACAGTACCCCAGGACCGAACCCTAGACAGTGTGCTTAATCTTCAGAAATAGATTGAATTTATCGGGAAAGTTATCTGAATTCAAAATGTTACTTCCCTGAATTTTGCATTCAGTTGGTTCCAAGAGTTTTAACCAAGAAATGTTTCACTTTACTCAGAAAACAGCCCAGTGCATGAGAAAAAAAGAACCTGAAAAGTCTCAGATGCCCCTCAATGATATCATATCTCAAATATAAGATTCATTTTTGAAAGCATCCTTTTGGGATACAAGGTTAGTATCAGAGAAGACAGTTTGAAAACACTATTTTATGACACCAGCTTTTCACTGTGTTTCATTCAACAGACACTTACCTAGAACCTATTACGTAATAGGTATTTGCTTTATACTGAACACTAAAAAAAAAAGGATGACTATTCCTGCTCTCAAAAAGCCCCAAATGTAGTGGGATGAGTAGACAAAAAATAAATACTTTGGAATAGAAGCAATAGTGCTGTGACTCAGAAACTAATAAAGAACTATAAATGTTTAAAGTCTGAGCAACTAATCTGCCTGAGGATATCAGAGCCAACCCCAGAGAGGAAGTGAATTTGAATTGTGTTAAAGTATTAGTAAAAGTTTTCCAGAGAAGGAAATGTGTTCCAAGAAGAAGGAAGACCATGTGCAAAAGCATAGTCATGCAAGAAGCTGGTATATCCTAGGAATGATAAAAAGGTGCCTGAAACAACAGTGTGGGGTGTTTGAGGATTAAAGCCCTGGCAGGGAGAAAAAAAAAAAAAACAAAAAAAGCCCTGGCAGGAGATGAAAGTGAAGCAGACACATATAAAGCCCCTTATAGTAAACCTCTGTTGTCTGCCTATTATATTATTGGGTCCTTTGACAAAGCACTCCCTATTGCTCCTAGTTGGGGAGGCTAACAACACCCTGATTTGGGCCTTAGCTGTGGACAAGTAAGCCAAGCCTGACCCACTGGAGTGCTCCACACACTGGACCAAGGAATAGGTTCAAGAATAGATACATAACCCCTCTCCCTCAACCCCTCCCCACTCCTCAAAAAAGAGAAGAAAGAAAGAAAGAAAGAAAGAAAGAAAGAAAGAAAGAAAGAAAGAAAGAAAGAAAGAAAGAAGAAAAGAAAGAAAGAAAGAAAGAAAGAAAGAAGAAAAGAAAGAAAGAAAAGAAAGAAAGAAAAGGAAAGAAAGAAAAGAAAGAAAAGAAAAGAGAAAAGAAAAGAAAGAAAAGAAGAAAAGAAAAGAAAAGAAAAGAAAAGAAAAGAAAAGAAAAGAAAAGAAAAGAAAAGAAAAGAAAAAAAGAAAAGAAAAGAAAAGAAAAGAAAAGAAAAGGGAATGGAATAATTGAATAACACAAACCGGGCCAATCAGAATCCTCGTCAAGGCTACCAGCAGATCCAGCTTGGGGTCTATGTCCTCAATCACAAAGACCTCTTCGGTCAGTTCAAAAGGCTCCTGCACTTGGCTTAATGCTCTGCTGTCACCATTTTGAAATTCTCAATAATTTTACCTTTGAACTCGTGTTTTATAAGAGAAGTCCCATATAACAACAGGGCAAACACATGAGCAAAGAAAATACACATTCTTTTTGCAGGACAGCATTTATGATGCCCATAAGCATAGCCTTCCAGCGAGTCCACAATATGTAGCACTTCTGTAAGACTCAAAAGGCAAGGTAAGTATGTTACATTTAAAACTGAATAAATGGGGTGCTGACAGATCCAAGAGGCCATGCTTTTCATTTGAACCAGAACTTTCTCCCAACGCAGAAAGAAAGCAATGGCATTCTAAGAAACGAGACCACTTAATTTCATCAGATCCTTTCTCATTTCTATTACTTTCCTTTATTAGACAAACCCACTAGAAATGATGACACAGAAGGAAAGGAAAGATAGAGCAACTCATAGTTCCTTTTCCTTTCAGTTATTCCCTACTGATCGCTAAGCTGAGGGAAACAGTGGAATGTAAGTGTATCAAGAAGCAAAATAAAAACAGTTGAGTTCTGGGCACCTGGTTGGCTGAGCGGTTGAGTGTCTGCCTTTGGCTCAGGTCATGACCCCAGAGTCCTGGGATTGGGCCCACCATCAGGCTCCCCAGGAGGAGAGAGCCTGCTTCTCTCATGAATAAATAAATAAAACTTAAAAAAAAATAAAAATTAAAAAGATAAACACAGATGAGTTCATTTTGTACAACATTTCCTTTGGTCAAGAAAGAACAAAACATATACGAATTATATGTACAAATTATAAATTGTATAATTTCACTGCTTCCATGTATGAGTTAAATGTTCTTATTTGAAAACTGGTATTGCACAATATAATGATAAATGGTAAGACTCATGCTCAGTCTTGAAATTTAGTTTTTCTTTACTTGGAAAGACATTATACAAGAAGTTTTTAAAAACACAATGAGAAGTTGAAAGAAAGTACATAGAATTTTTTTAAAAGGTACTTTATATTTAGTACCTTTAATGACGCTTTCTTCCTGGTGTTTGAACAAGAGACCCCACAAATTACATAGCTAGCCCTGGTTACTAGGAAAGATGTTTGTTTTCCCCAAGGATCACACGTTCAAGAAGGGCAGTGTGAGCTGGAGTTTCATGTGAAGTGGGTGAAGTCAACTATAATAAGAGAAACAGAAGACAACATGCAAAGAGTAACATAAATGAGAAAAACAGAAAGAACCCACACTATCATTCAACTTCTGGGTGTGGCCAAACTTAAGGCCACACTTGTCCTTCTTTGTTATATAAGTCAACAAATTCTTGTCCTTTTTTGGGGGGAAGGGAAGGGTAGAGTATTTAAATAATTTGAACTGGATTTCTGTCACTTGCAACCAGAATATTGACTAATATAGCCCGGCATGCTAAGCATACACAGAGTTCTTAAATTCATACTTCTGGAAGCTGAACAGAGGCTTTAGAGAGCCAAGAAGGCAGGCGATTTGGATTCTTCTTAAAATCAGTTTTAGGGATCCCTGGGTGGCTCAGCGGTTGAGCGCCTGCCTGTGGCCCAGGGCCTGATCCTGGAGTCCCCGAATCGAGTCCCGCATCGGGTTCCCTGCATGGAGCCTGCTTCTCTCTCTGCCTGTGTCTCTTCCTCTCTCTCTCTCCCTGTGTCTCTCATGAATAAAGAAATAAAATCTTTAAAAAATAAAAAATAAAATCAGTTTTATAATTTCAGTACTTATAAAAGATACAAATAATATACGTGAAAGGTAGAAAATGCCAATAAAAATTAATATGCATGTACTTAATACCCAATTTAAAAGCATCTACCATTACCCTCGTTCCCCTGACCATTTCCACCCATCCACCCCAAAGGTGAACTTTGGGGAACTTTGTAGGTAGCCTTCTCTTGTTTTTCCATATAATTTGGGTGTTTAAAAAAAAAAATTGGGTGTTTTTTCTGGGGAAATGTAGAAGAAGAATTGGAGGAGGCTAGTCTGAAAGCTAGGAGACCAGGTAGGAAACAGCATGAGTCTGAGTTCACCTGATCATTATTTGTGAGTATTTTGTGTAACCACCAGATCATGTTTCATCAAATAAAATTCGGGCAACAGATAAATTTATAAAATAATGTTTTTTAAAAGGAGAAAAAAAACATCTTGCCTTTTTTTTTAAACCATGGGCAACCATTTGATCAGAGCAAGAGTAAATGCCTTACTATATCATGACCCAATTATTCAAGCACAGAAATGAACTTTGGGTTTGGGGTAGGGGCACAGATGGTAGTGGATTTGCTACCTGCCTCACCTGTGATGCCAGAAAGCAAAGCAGAAAAGAACAACAAGAGGAAGGAGGGAAAGGAAAGGACAAGCACTCCAATATTTCATGCTATGTTGTCCTTTCCCAACACACATAAAAGCTACCTGACACACAGTATGGTGTGTCTTTCTCAAGACATTATATAGGACTGTCCTTCTCCTTCTATCCCATTCATTTAAATAAATCACAGGACAGGGATCCCTGGGTGGCGCAGCGGTTTGGCGCCTGCCTTTGGCCCAGGGCGCGATCCTGGAGACCCGGGATCGAATCCCACATCGGGCTCCCTGCATGGAGCCCACTTCTCCCTCTGCCTGTGTCTCTGCCTCTCTCTCTCTCTCTCTCTCTCTCTCTCTCTCTCTCTCTGTGACTATCATGAATAAATAAATAAAATCTTAAAAAATAAATAAATAAATAAATAAATAAATAAATAAATAAATAAATCACAGGACTAAAAGAAGGAATAGTGAGCCCAGGGAAATAATCCCTAACTGTAAAATTTTGTGCAGGACAGTACTAGTTAGTGGTCCACAGGAACTGAGCTTCCCAGTATAAATGGAATCTTCCTTTCACATCCTCGCATTCTTGCTGGCTCACAAAGTTAGAACTTCTGCTCTAGCTGTAAACACTATAGGTGCCTGGATACTAGTAGGAGGAACATTTTTTCTTTGTTTTGCCATGAGAGCCTGATGTCCATTAGTCCACTTTTCACTGTTGGGTGGATCAATGGATTCAAGGCTCCTTTACATGAGTGGCCTTCTTACTCAGGTTCTTTGAACCCAATGGGTATGAACTGGGCCATAATCCTTCAAGGAGATGGCAAGAAAACTATCACTCTGTAAACCCAACCCATCCCCCATGCATATCCTAAACTTGTTAGAGGAGTAGGAAGCCCATTTGGCCCACGTCTAAGCCACATTCTCCAGTTTTATCCATAAGAAAATCCCTATGTCTATTTCTGTGTTTTATTCTCATTGTCCATTTCCTGTATCTATTTCTCAGTTGGTTTAGAACTCAGAGGGGAGATGGAATGGACTTGAAACCCCAACACACAACATCCCTCAAATTCTATAATTTAGTTATTTATGAGACTATCTCATAAATCATAGAAAATTGTCCCTCCTTGTGAAGAAAAATAAATGGTACAAATGAATAAATAACACAGTTCTGAGACGTAGAAAAAAGATGTGTAAACTCTAACTATGAAAATCAACCTTATCCCTAACTCATAAAGTCTTCAATAAAACAATACGATTTTTTTTTTTTTACTGTCCTGTTTTTCTATAAGCCATAGCCTCCTCAAATACAGACTCAGGATTTGTAATGCTCTCCAGACTCCATGCAACAATCTCCAAATACTTAAATCAGCAAAACAAATTTACCCATGAACAACCTAGGAGCTGCCAGCATCAATTAAAAATAAGTGGTGTATAACAAATTGATGAAGGATAATTTTGATGCAACACCATTTCAGTTTATACAATGCCTTCCATCTCTAAAAATAAGCAGACCTGAATAACAAAAAAAAAAAAAAAATCCCTAAGAAACAAACAAACATTTGTTCCATTCAATAAGAACAAATTGCTTTTATGTTATCTGAAAGGGTTTAGTCAAACAGAAATATTGGCATTGAACCACAACATTTGAATATTTTGGCAGAAGTGCTTTTAAGCCATTCCTTTACATAATTTAATAAAAATGGCAGTACCAATGGAAAATAATGGAACAGAAAACTTTGTAACATACAAGCAAGTTACCATACAATGTGAACATTATAAAAGCAGTTAAGCTTTATTATCCTCTTAATGGCTTATATGGGACTTATTCTTTAATGCCCTTGAAACCATATTTTTTAAAAGATGAGTTTTAAAATAACATGACTTCAAATGCTACAAAACACAATTTTCTATTTTAAAACTTGTCTCCAAATAAATAAGGAAAAGCTGTTTCTAAATAAGTCTAGAAATCTTTATGCACTCAGTCGTTTTCAGGGCCAGGTTCCCACCTCCCATCCCAAGCTGAGGTGTCTCGTCATTAGTTCCTATTATGACTGTTTCAAATCTCCATGTTGCCGGGCCCCGATGCTGCATCCTCCACCAGACTTGCAGTGACAAGCCTGTGACACTGAGGCTTTGTTAGTCTGTTTGTTGCAGGCTCTCATCTCTCTCCTCTCTTCCCCCAAATCTCTATTGCCAACCATCCTCCTTTCCCTCCACACTTTTGTCTTCTCCCTATTCCACACTAACCTGGAGAAGCTCTTCCTTCATCCCACTTGCCCTCTACCTGTCCCGATATCCTGCCTCCCCACAACAGCCTCAACACAAATTTTTCCCTGCCCTCCTCCAATGGTGCTCAGGGCTCCTTCTTCCCTTTCCCTGACAAACCACCTGACACATTTGGATCAAATCCAAATCCCAAATTCACTTGCCTACAGATGCCAGAGAGGTCATGCAAGTGAGAGAAATGAGCAGGTGGACAGGATAACCATCAGAGATGGGGGCTGTGTAGTGAACCCGAGAAAGCACGTCGTTTCTAAAGTAGACAACCAACTGTTGTCAAGAGGAAGCAAAGGCCATTGTTGTCAGATCCTCCTGGGTTTTTTTTAAGAGAAGTAAAAAATTACATTTTATATATGAAACCTCTCAATTTTTTTTTAGATTTATTTATTTATTTATTTATTCATGATAGACACAGAGAGACAGAGAGAGAGAGAGAGAGGCAGAGACACAGGCAGAGGGAGAAACAGGCTTCATGCCCGACGTGGGACTCAATCCCGGGACTCCAGGACCACACCCTGGGCCAAAGGCAGGTGCCAAAGCGCTGAGCCACCCAGGGATCCCGAGACCTCTCAATTTTTAAATGTTGGAAATTAATTTTCTTTTTGGTCTTTGAACGCTATGGAGCACAACAATCAGATGAAGCACACGGTGAAGCATGTGCGCAGCCAGTCTGTTGCCTCTGTCTACCCTGGCTACCTCCACGTCCTACTCCTTATCTGTTTGCAGTCTGGCTTCAGACCACATCATTATACTTAGAAACTCAATGCAACATTCTCTGGCTTCTTCTCAGTCCTTTCCATCCCTAAGTTGCCACAGCATTTGACATCAGTCACTGATACTGATGACCGACTCACACTCCTAAAAGTCCCCTCTCTTGGTGTCCATGACATCATGTTTTCCTGGTTCTCTTCTTCCCCTGACTACTCCAGTCCCTCTCCCTCCTCCTCACCTCCTACTTCCTTCTCTACTACCTTGTAGTGTAGTACGGGGAGGCTCGTATGGAGAGAATGTCTACACAACAAACTCCACAGGGCAGTTTTTGAGAGGACAGTATCACAGGCTAAGCATCAGTTGCGCTTCTCAAACAAAGGGGATATTTGGCAGCGTTTCTGACCCTTGGGTTCACATCAAAGTCACCTAGAGTGGAGGGATTTAGTTAGTCTGGGTTGTAGCCTGACCTCAGGATTTTAAAAGCTCTCCAGGTGATTCTAACATGCAGCAAAGTAGGGTACCTTGGGTGACCGGTAAATGGGTGACTATTCAAAATTGATGAACCTCACTTGTGCAAATGGCTGCGTTAGGGGTCTGGCAGGCAGGGTAGCTCATAGATTCACTCAACAGGGATTTCTTGAGTGCTGAGCTGTGCCTGCACCATGGACCCTGAAGAAAGACCATGGAACTGGCTGAGCCAGCACTGGCTGCTGAACATCCTTCCTCAGAATAGATCCTGTGTAATCTGAATACACTTTTCATTGAAAGTAAACTGTTTCACCAGAAAATAATTTGCAGAACCTTCTATTATATCAAGGCTTTTCCCTTGGCTTATAAATAACCTTTCAAACCTATTTTCTCTCTTTCTCTCTCCAATTCTGAATACCTTTATCAACTTTACTTCTGCATTTCCAGCTACTTGGTGGACATTGCTACTTTTTTCTCCCTACCACCCAAATCTCCTCCTCCTCCCCAATTCTCCACTAAGATGTTTCCACTCTCCAGCCCACTGGAGTGTGAAATCCTGACAGAAGCCTTGACTCCTCTTTCTAGCTTCTCCTTTACATGTAATATTGTTTCTTCTTTCATACCCTTACTGCCATCTGCCCGTGTCTCCCCATTCCCACTGCACCAACTTAAGACACTGTTCATGCTTGACCTATAGCAATGGGCCTTAGTACTCTCACTGCTCCCAGCCTGTTCCTCAACTGGTCCATTGTGCTTGACCATGTTTCCCCCTTCTTACAAACCTTTGTCGCACCCTGGAGAAACAGATTTAGGCCTACAGCCTGGGTCTGCTGACTTGTGTCATTCCCCCCATTCCCTTCAGGAAAGACTCAGAGATGCATTGAACCTGTTGTGGAGTAGTTTCTTGCACCTGGTGAACAGGTGCCCAAGCCAGAGTCTGCTGCATTGTCAGGCAGGTGGCTATAAAAGCCCCCAAGAATGCAAAGGTGAGCCTCTCGCTCCTGGGTGAATCTTCGCCCACAGAAGTACATTCAGCAGCAGCAGTGACTTCTACAGGAACTTTGGGAGACATATGCCTCCACTTGAGAACATGCGACTCCTGTTTTATGCAGTTACTTCCAAATGGGTATGTTTCTGGATCCTTTACACTAAGAAACTTTCATCCTCTTGTTGCATCTGTCAGAATCTTTCTATATCCCACATCATCCTGCCAAAGAGACAGCATCACAGATCTCCAATACTCAATAATTAAGATCCATTCTCCTTGGGGCTGGCAATCTGGCTTCACTAGTCCTAGCCTTATTTCCTACTACACGTTTATTCCTCCCCTCTGCCCTGATCCTAGTAGGCTGCTTGCAATATTCATTAAGGCCAATAAGAGTCTGAATCACTGAGATGCCCCATCCTAAAAAGGATATTGCCTTTCATATTTTCCATTTATTGAACTATAAAAACACATTTCTGAAGCTAAAACTCCAACATACTGAGAAATGTTGGAGATTATCATGAAAGTTATTCTTGTTGATTTTAATAAGTTCTGTCCATTTCTCACTTTATATGATTATTATTATGATTATAGTTTCACATAACACTTGACAAAGTACTTTGCATACATTATCTAATACACACAACAATCCTGTGAACACCTACAGACGAGGAAAATGCACACACAGACATACTATTTTGATTTTCCCAAGGTCACACAGTTTATAGATGGCACAGATGGTTCCAAATCCCATTTGTCCTGATTTTAAAATCCTATTAATGTTCTACTACCCAGTCTTGCTTTATTTACTGATATAAATCCCTCACGCTACTCACCAAAGCGCACCAACAATGAAAATTAATAAAATAAACTACCAATCTTTGAGAATTTCAATGTTTTCTTGATACTGCTTTTCCTCTTTTAGAGCCATAACAAGGAGTATATGTCTCTCTGTAGATCAGCATCATTAGAAACCTGATATACTCAACCAAGACTGTCCACAGATGGAGAAATGAAAGCTTGTAAAAGGCACTGGAATTGAACAAAAAAGACAGTAATGAAAAGGTAAGAAGACAAACAGCATTTCAGTGATTACATTGCTCTGCACAGAAAGCTGTCCGTCATCAAATACTGGCCTCTTTATGTTGTCCTGCAAAAATCTAATTGCACCATTTACTTCCTACTGTGCTGTAGAGAGAACAAAAGAGCCAAGCAACATTTCTTTATTACTGTCATTTGCCATGGATTTCAATGCTAGAAGGAAGGAGTAGAGATTATATGGAACTGTAAGAATCTACTTTAATACTGGTGAAGATAGGGATCTCTGGGTGGCTCAGCGGTTAGCGCCTCCCTTCTGCCCAGGGTGTGATCCTGGAGTCCTGGGATCAAGTCCCACATCAGGCTCCTTGCATGGAGCCTGCTTCTCCTTCTGCCTATGTCTTTGCCTCTCTCTCTCTCTCACGAATAAATAAATAAAATCTTAAAAAAAAATACTGGTGAAGATAAGTGTGTGTCCCTGGAAAAACCCTTGGTATTCAGATGTGATGGAAGGTTGGGAATAGCTGAAGTGAATGAAGGAAGCAGGGGATGAACTCTCAAGGCCTCTCTCATGGCACACTGCTTGGAGGGCTCAACAGCTCAATTTAAAAGTAGTCAAATAGGGATCTCTGGGTGGCGCAGCGGTTGGTGCCTGCCTTTGGCTCAGGGCGCGATCCTGGAGACCTGGGATCAAATCCCACATCGGGCTCCCAGTGCATGGAGCCTGCTTCTCCCTCTGCCTATGTCTCTGCCTCTCTCTCTCTCTCTGTGACTATAATAAATAAATAAATAAATAAATAAATAAATAAATAAATAAATTTATTTAAAAAAAAATAAAAGTAGTCAAATATGAATATTTTTTACAGAAGCAAATTTTATTCACTTATAAGAAGAAATGCTTTCCAAATCTTTGACTTAGTTATCTCCCTTGTAGGAATTTACCTCAGAAGAAGAAATACACAGATACCTACACACACATATACACACAAACACACAGAGTCACTCACACATACGTGATGATAGTAGTTGAGTATGAGTAGAGTAGCAGAGGAAAAACAAAAAGAGGTGAAAAGAGAGCTAATGTTTACTGTGTCCTTTGGTACCTTTGCACTTTTGTCAAGTGAATACCTATTGCATATACCTGAAATTAATTAATTAATCAAGATTATTCTTAATTTATGCCTCAAATACACAGGGTCTATAAACCAAAATTGTCACTTTTAAAAATATTTAAATATTAGTACCAAGAAATCTGTACAAGGATGTTTGGTGCAGTACTAATTATCATACAAAAGATCAGATGGAATCTAACTTGCATCAAGGAGAGTGGTTTGAAAAAAAGAAAAAAAAAAAAAGGAGAATGGTTTGAGGGGATCCCTGGGTGGCTCAGCAGTTTAGCGCCTACCTTTGGCCCAGGGCATGATCCTGGGGTCTCAGGATTCAATCCCTCATTGGGCTCCCTGCATGGAGCCTGCTTCTCCCTCTACCTGTGTCTTTGCCCACCCACCCCCCCTCTCTCTCTCTCGCGCGCGCGCGCGCACGCGCTTTCCCATAAATAAATTAAATATGTTTTTAAAAAAGGAGAATGGTTTGATAAATTCCAGTACATCCACTCAGTGTAAACTCTCAGCTGTGAAAAAAAAAAAAAAAAAAAATATATATATATATATATATATATATATATATATATCCAGATACAAAATACTCTGCGAAATGAATATTTTTTTATCAAAAAAAGCACCAAAGTGAAGAAAAACATGTATAGCTTATTACCATTTATCATAAAAAGTAGAGAATAGAAAAACACAGACATATAGATATTCCTGTATATACTTAGAGACTTTCTAGAAGGAGACGAGGGAAACTAACAGCGGTTAACAATCTGAGAGATTGATGGTTTGGGGTATATATCATTTTCTGCTTTTAATTTTTAGTCTGAAAATTCCAAAAGAAAAAAACATTCCAAAAGACCTTCCTGAGCATGAAACAAATCAACAAAAAAGTTTCTTATACAGGAATGAGATACAGAATGGCACTGGATTTATTATAAGTTACACTAAACATTAGAAGATAGCCAAATAATGGCCTCAGATTTAGTGGAAATAATTCTGAATCTGAAATTCAATTCCTGGGAATCCTATCAAATGTGAAGATTAAATGTATTTTCAGAAATTTAAAAAAAAAAAACTGAGGCAGTTTTAAAAAAATGAGGGGCAGTTTATTTCCCCTGTACTCTAATATGGTTCCCTCATACCTACTGTATTGATCCATATTAAAGAAATATGATTAAGCAGAAAGACAATCTTTTTTGTTTTAGATTTTATTTCATTATTTAGAAAGAGAGTGCACGTGAAGTGGGAGAGGGGATGGGCAGAGGGAGACGGAGAGAATCCCAAGCTGGCGTGCACTAAGTGCAGAGCCTGATGTGAGGCTTAATCCCACAACCCTGAGATCATGGCCTGAGCCAAAATCAAGAGTTGGATGGTAAACCGCTTGAGCCACCCAGGCATCCCAGCCCCAAGACAATCTTATAATATAATGTCTTTCATATATTGAAAAGAAAAACAATTGCAAGTGTCAAGAAAAACAAATATAGGAAAGAATGTGGTCCAAATAGTGTCATGGTTTTGAACAATGGGTAGCGTTAAAAAATTTAATATTCATTTGATCTTTGTGCTTAGAACATTCCTTGTGAGTAACACAAGTTTAACAACGTTACAATGATAACTTCTCGTATATTTTACAGGTCCAATCACACTATTTGGCTCTGCAAAGAAAATATTCACATAATCATAAACTGTAAAAACTCTAGGGGATCCCTGGGTGGCTCAGCGGTTTAGCGCCTGCCTTTGGCCCAGGGCGCAATCCTGGAGTCCCAGGATCGAGTCCCACATCAGGCTCCCGGCAGGAAGACTGCTTCTCCCTCCTCCTGTGTCTCTGCCTCTCTCTCTCTCTCTCTCTCTCTCTCTCTCTAGGTCTATCATAAATAAATTTAAAAATAAAATCTTAAAAAAAAAAACTATTGATTTTCAAATTTCAGAATCAACGTACAAACCAACATGGAAAGTATAATTACCAGACAGAACATAAATATGATATATCTTGACAACATAAAAAAAATGACATATCTGATGATAGTTGGGAATTGGTAGTATGGGTAGGGCAATTAGAAAGGAGAGGGGTGCTGATTTCTTCATGTTAATAATGGGAAGCCAGAATTTTGTGTAATGTTTGACAGATCAAGAAATAGGGCTTATCTAAATAATTCAAAGTTATAAAAGTAATGAATAGAAAAATCAAAATATAATTAACTCAAGTGGGGCTTAATGGGGTAGAGATAGAAAATGACATAGAGTCAAGTGACACTGCTTAAAGTTTGTAAATCATCTTATAAGTGTTTGGGAATATTTTACATAAGAATTAACTTTAGGGACGCTTGGGTGGCTCAGTGGTTGAGCATCTGCCTTTGGCTCAAGGCATAATCCCAGGACTCTGGGATCGAGTCCCACATCGGGCTCCCTGCATGAAGCCTGCTTCTCCCTCTGCCTATGTCTCTGTCTCTCTCTCTCTGTTTATCTCTCATGAATAAATAAATAAAGTCTTAAAAAAAAAAAGAATTAACTTTAAAACATTTCTCAATGGCTTCCTCTGGGAAGTGAGGCTAGGTTACAGGGCAACAAAGACTTTTCATTTTTGTTTTACGCATATTTATGCTTTTTGAATTTTTTACTTCAATGTTGTTATGCTTTTTTTAATAATTTTTAAAATGTACTTCTTACATAAATCAGCTGCCTCATAAATTCTAATCAAGACATTGACATAAGTATTGTAATTATTAATGATAACAGTAATAATGAATAATAGCTAAATTTTACTGAAGGTGTTTTGCATGCTAAAGATTTAATGAACACTCCCATTGAATCATCACAACATTTATGATACAGATACTATTACCTTCTATGTTTCATACATAGACTAAGACTTAGAGGTTAAGTAATTTCCCAAGGTAAAACAGCAAAAACACAAGGGGAAGTAGGGCTTCAACCCAGGTGTACTGACTCTAAAGTTCATGCTTCTAACCACCAAATCTATTGCCTGTACTAATCCTCTCTGATTTTGAACTTGCAGACCCTATTGCTTCATCAGCTATATCAGCTCTGATGGATCTTTCTTTCAATTCAAGTGTGACTCCTTTGACTGAAGACAATTCCCAAGACCAACATTTTATATATCAGCTGCATTCAATGTTAGAAGATAGCAAAAACAATGGCCACAAACTCAGAGAGGAGATAATTTTGACTAAAATTCAGTACCCAAGGATCCCATCAAATGTAAGGTTGAGGAGCATCTAGCTGGTTCAGTTGGAGAACATGTGACTCTTGATCTCAGGGTTGTGAATTCAAGCTCCTTGTTGGGTGTAGAGATTATTTAAAAATAAAATATTTTTTAAATGTATGGTTAAGATATATTCTCAGACATAAAAAGGACTGAGAAAGTTTACTTCCTTTGTATCCTTTCACAAAAAAATGCATGAAGATTTATGCCAGAAAGGGGGGAATAACAAGCCTCCACACAATTGGGCCACTTGGGTTAAAAATATAAATTCTGTCCTCCCTCTTCCTAGAAGGTTAACAATTAGGAAAACAAAGAAAAAGTCAACACTCCTAACTTCATATGAGAAGCTACTTAGTTTCTACTTTTGGCAAACAGGAATGAATACTAGTAATTCCATCATTCAATAAGAATCACATAGATTCTTTAGAATCACATAGCTGGGTGCCAGGGGTATGGCAGTGAATTACAGACATCATTTTGAGGAACTCACCATAAACCAAGGAGTGCCTATGAGGGGTGCTTGAGGCCCTGTCATCTCACACAGCCCTACATGCTACCCTCGCTACCATTCTTCTGACTTTTAATGATGATGTTAGTGCTGGGAAAACAAAACTTCAGGCCCTCCACATATTCCTCCCCTTCAAAGAGACCGCTGACCTAAGCTCATCCTACATAAAAGTTCACAAACTCATCACAGGGTCTACTGGGGATAGACAAACAATTAACCAGAATTATATAAGTCATTACATAAATGTGGGTGATGAAGTAAAGAGTTCTAAGCTTTTTATTATTTATAATACTTTATTGTTATATTAAGTGATAGAACAAGTAATTACGGGCCAAGCCATACAACACAGTTTCGAAGTAAAGAATAAGAATAACTAATCACATTTCTCATCTTCAATATACTTTAAGTTATAAATTGTATTTTTACATTTCAAAAGTACTTAAGAGCTCCACATTTCTCATATAGATGTATATATACCAAAACCTCTTTGGGAAGGACATATTTCTATTTACCAACTTCAAACAAGGCTCAGGATAGTATATATCATTAAGATAACCCGAAAAGCATTCTTTTTTCTGAGTCTTTTTCGTAAACTCCATAGTCAGATATTTTGCAGAAGGCTCCTGAGCTTCAAGTAGAAATTCTCTTCTAGAGATAACGAAAAGTTTGAGATGAAGAAGTTGAACCGTTCTTTTATGGGTCACACAAAAGATGAGCTTCAGTCCTCAGAGGACAGTTGAACTTTTAGTCATTGACTGTATTAGTTTCCATCTCCTTTCCCTCGGTGTCTTTAAACTGAGTTCACTTAGCACATTGATTTGTAAATTCATCTGATGGGTTCCTCCCAATTCTTTCATACTACATAGTGAAGTGTGATTAGAGATAGGGGAAATGATACTACCCATAGTAGAAATTACCAAAATCCAGACCTCTCTTCCCCCTTGCTAAAAGGGTGCCTGTGTTGTTTGGGGGTCCCCTCTCTTCTGTGTATGCTGGTACCCTGGACAGGAAAAGAGGCCCCCACTCCGCAGCCCCTGATTTCCTGTTCCCATTGCCAAGGCCTAGTTTGAGCAAGGGCATGAAGCATAATTCTGAATACTGTGATGTGTAGGAAATCTGAGGAAGGCTCTCCTTATTAACAGTAAAAAAAAAAAAAAAAAAAAAAAACCTGGGGATAAACATCCCCTGCTGCTGGAGGTCTCTGTGTCGAAGAGGGTTCTCAGAGCTGTGGCAGTCATCTAACAACCGTGTGGGGATCTAAGTCAACAGGTCCAGGAGGGCAGACTAGAAAGACACAAAGACTTAGGTTCTTGCTCTTGTTGAGCAACTGAATTAATCAATCTGGAGTTGTTCCATATTCACACTTCCTGTTACGTGAGTAATAAATGTTCCTCATTGTTTAAGCCATTTTTAGTCGGTTTTCTG
This sequence comes from Canis aureus, assembly GCF_053574225.1. Lineage (NCBI taxonomy): Eukaryota > Metazoa > Chordata > Mammalia > Carnivora > Canidae > Canis > Canis aureus. The sequence continues at coordinate 10,384,910 of NC_135617.1, read as the reverse complement.
TTACTTAGCAGATAAATGTATCCAGATTGGTGCATATGAATTAGTTCTCTGTTATCCCTCTCTTCCTCCATGGAGCCAACATTTTAAACATTCTTAACAGAATTTAATTGGTATTAACATTTTTATGTAGGTAGATTTTGGCTTTCTTCAGCGATAAATTTAAATTTATCCTCATGTTTTATACTTTGCCTTCGCAGTCTACTTTAAGAAACTGAATCTTATCAAAAATATCTGGTTATGGTACCCATGGGGTACTAACTATATTCTTAAGGTCATGCAAATAGCAGTATGAGACTACAGTGCTTTTTGATAGCTGATCATATTCATTTTGACCAAAAACCTTTTCCCCTATTAAAAAAAATAAAGAAAGGAACAAAAAGAAGAAAAAAAACTCAGTTAAACGTGGAAGCTTTCTAATTCTTATCCCAAACTTTTTTTTGGAAAGACTTTCATTACAGCAACTCCTTAAAGCCTGACTATTTGGCTTTCACAGTTTAATTTCTTAGCTTTGAGTTAATATTATCCCCTTAATCTCACTAATCCTCTGAGGAAAATGAACACAATGGTGAACTTCATATAAGAAATAATCTATTAAATTTTGAAATTATTAAACTGTATACAGAAAAATAAAATATGAATCCACAATGAATTTATATAACTTCCTGCCCAAATTTCTGGATTTAAGTCATCTTTTCACCAATACTATTTCCAAACATCCCTCTATGTGAGCTTTATCAAGACAAGTGTCAGAATTCATAAAATCAACAGAGCAATTGAAAGGCCTATGTTAATTACAAATCATAACACAAGTCAAGGTTAATTACACTTAGATCTTAAATGTTTTGCTTGAGATGTTAAGCTTATTTAGTCTAGAACATACTTTTTAAAACAAAATGCTTATGTATGAAAGATACAACAGTTTACTACAGCTGTGGGTTAGGGAAGGAAGCCCTACCCAACACTATTTAAGCATTACATATTCAGCTCAAAAGTAACAAAAATAAGCAGTGTGAATGTAAATTATTCTCAGGGCTTTTTAGTTCTCAAAAGGAAATGTAAAGGCCATAATCTCTTGAGCACTTCTGAGCAATAACAATTTTTAAAAATTCTAACCTGGATGAAGCTAAGATGCCAACATTTATTTCTGGAGTTTGCAGCCAATTTTGTCACACAAGTGCTTACCTAATATTTTTTTTCACTCCTGCATTCTGTTCTAAGAAGAGTTTTCTAGAACAAAGTCTTAAGCTTAAATCACAGTCAAGTTACTCAGAATCTACCCTATAATTTTAGTTGCTCTCTAGCTCCTTATAAAGAAAAATATTGGAGATGGAATTAGAACTTTTAGGTAACTATAAGAATGTGAGACAGAGAACAATCTTACCCAGTCTGGAAAGTGGGAGCATGGGATTTCTAAAGTCCAAGAATAAAGTCTAATATGAAACTGAATGAAGATATTCTACAAGTAAAAAAAAAGAAACTTTTTTCCTTAAGGAAAATTCAAAGTAATTTTAAGAATTATAGCTTATACATAGCTTTTATCATGCAACATATAAACAACTAGGGGATCTGGTGGAGAGTATACAGATATCTTATTTTTGTAATTTTTGAAATATCTAAAGCTATTACAAAATAGAAAATGCAAAAATGCTTTAAAATACTTAAAAATTATTACTCTTTTGGCATACAGTAATTGTCTAAAAGGTTTTATTTTCTGACCAGGGTCAAGCTAGATAAGAATGTTATTGTGTTGGGAAAAGCTTCAATCTGTAGTCTATGGCCTCAATTTTTCTCTTATTCTCCGTGATATCTGAAGACATCAATCCCCATAGATAGACAGATTTTTATTTTCATACAGCTGAGTTCTACATACAAGAAATACTAAAAACTCCATGGACATAAGCCTGAGTTTGGATAGTATTTGAAATCTGACTTAAACTACCAAATGAAAGAGCAATGTATTTATCAGTTCCTGTGGAATTACTTCACAATATTTCTACTTTTATGTTCCTTAAAAATAAATCATAAAAGTATAGACCTAAAATGACCTATAATTATAGTCATACACTCTCAGAGCTCAAAACAATATTATAGCTTATTCCTAAATGGCCCAGAGATGTGAACTTACCTGAGGCCACATACTACAACCTAACACACCACATCACACAACATAATACACCAGTTGACTTCAATGTGGGAACATAGATTGGCTGATATAAAAGTCATTCTTGTAACAATTGGGAAAATTTAAATATGGAATGGCTACTAAATGGTGTTATACAATTATTGTTAATTTCCTTAAGTATAATAATTTACAATAATGTTATATTATACAATAAAATAATATATAATAATTACATTAAATGAATAAGTATCTTTGATATGTTTATATTTAATATATATCTCTAAAATAAATATATGATTATGTAATTATATAATAATAAGTGATAAAAAATAAGTATATTTCCATTATCCTTATTCTTAGATGATGCTTGATATATTCACAACTTTGGAACACATTATTAATTTTCAAATGGTATAGCACATGCATCTGTGTGTGTTAATATGTATGTGCTACCATGTTGAAGGATGAGATAAAGAAATTATGAAAAAATATTAAGAATTATTTCATTTACATGGAAAGCACATGAGAATTCAATTTTCTGTGTTTGAAAATACAGAATATCACTGTACTTCACCAAAAATCACAATAGCTCTCACAAAGATGGTACTCACAACTTTGTTTAGAGCCATCACTGATTCTTTTTAAGCAGACAGATCTTAAAAAGGTGATTTTTTTCTGTTTTTCTTGAGCACAATAGATTATAAGCCAAAAATTAAAGACAGACAAGTGTATGTTAGAAGCAGTCATGATCCATTTGACAAACATTTATGAAGTATCTACCAGATTTGTAAAACAGCAGTGGCCAAAATATGATTGTGGTCCTGGCCCACGATCCAACTGTCAATAGAGACATGCAAACAAATAACTATAATGATAACTATGATATCTAATACAGAGTAAGAATATTAAATAGTAGATACAACTACATTGATAACCAATGAGAAATGAAACTCACAATGATAACCATGAGTTGGAAATAAAAGGTCAAATTTCATTCATATACATTTAGAAAGAGTAATTAACATTGCATTTTATAAATATTATTGTGAAAATATTTTAAGAACTAAAGATTTAAAGTTTAAAGAAAAAATGTTTTTACTTACTAAAAATTATATTTCCCTGGACAGTGTTGGGGAGGAAAAAATTTCCCTTCTACTCTTCTAGATTCTTTGGCTGGTCTAATAATCAAATTAATATAAAACAGATTAACAGGAGAAAAACATATTTAATTACATTACCAGGGTCCCATAAGAATAGAAGGCCCACAGGCAGTCAGGCAAATGAGACTTATATGTTAACCTAAACTAAGAAGGTGACAGACGTTTGGGACTTTAAAGGGGAGAAATATGATTCACAAAAATATGAAAGAGCTAATGTTTGGTAGTCAAATATTTGTCATGCTACGTAGAGAAATCTTTCTTATGTAAAATAAAGGTATCTTTGATAATAACTCTCTTTCTGGTGCACACTCCTTATCTATCTAAGTTATTTTGAGCAATTAAGGGAGAGGTAAAAAGAAAAACTTCTTGAGTCTTCTGTGTCTTAAAAAGAGTCTGCCTAAAATAACCCTAATGCCAAAGAGACACATTTTGGAGTGGTAAATTTTTCTCTCCTATAAAGCTAAAATAATTATCAAGACAGTATAGTATTGATGAAAGAATATACAAATAGATCAATGGGACAGGATTAAGAGCCCAAAAATAGATCTACAAAAATATAGTCAACTAATCTTTGACGAAGGAACAAAGTCAATGCAACGGAGAAAGTGTAGTCTTTTTAACAAATGGTGTTGCAGCCAATGGACATCCACATATGAAACAAAAAAAAAAAAGAGAAGAGAAAGCAGGAAGAAAGAAGGAAGTGATTTTTTTTAATAAATTTATTTTTAATTGGTGTTCAATTTACCAACATACAGAATAACACCCAGTGCTCATCCCATCAAGTGCCCCCCTCAGTGCCCGTCACCCATTCACCCCCACCTCCTGCCCTCCTCCCCTTCCACCACCCCTAGTTCGTTTCCCAGAGTTAGGAGTCTTTATGTTCTGTCTCCCTTTCTGATATTTCCCACACATTTCTTCTCCCTTCCCTTATATTCCCTTTCACTATTATTTATATTCCCCAAATGAATGAGAACATACACTGTTTGTCAGAAGGAAGTGATGTTAGGAAGAGGAAGGAAGGAAGGAAGGAAGGAAGGAAGGAAGGAAGGAAGGAAGGGGGGAAAGGGGGGAAAGGGAGGAAGGGAGGAAGGGAGGAAGGGAGGAAGGGAGAAAGGGAGAAAGGGAGAAAGGGAGAAAGGGAGAAAGGGAGAAAGGGAGGGAGGGAGAAAGGGAGGGAGGGAGAAAGGGAGGGAGGGAGAAAGGGAGGGAGGGAGAAAGGGAGGGAGGGAGGGAGGGATGGAGGAAGAGAGGATAGAAAAAAAATCTGGATACTGACCTTACACCTTTTGCAAAAATGAACTCAAAATTAAAATGGATCATAGACCTAAATGTAAAAAGCAAAACTATAAAACTTCTAGAACATAGAAGAAAATCTCGGTGAGCTTGAGTTTGGAGGTGAGTTTTTAAATAGAATACCTAAAGCACAATCCATGAAGGAAAAATTAAGAAGTTGGAACTCATGAAAATCAGAAACTTCTGCTCTGCAAAAGATAATGTTAATGAGAAAACAAGGCACAGACTGGAAGAAAATATTTGCAAAACATCTAATGAAAGACTTGTATCCCAAATATACAAAGAACCCTTAAAACTCAACAATAAAAACAAGCAATCATTTACAAAATGGGCTAAAGAGTCAATCAGATACCTTATTAAAGAAGATACATAGATGGCAAATACACGTATAAAGAGATATTCAACATCACATTTCAGAGAATTGCAAATTAAAAATCAAGGAGATACCACCATATTCCTACTAGAATGGCAAAATTTAAAAAAAAATCAATATCAAATGCTAGCATGGATGTGGCATGACAAGAACTTTCAAAATGAACACAAAATGATTCAGCCACTTTGGAAGACAGTTTAGGAGTTACTTACTAAACTAAACAGCTCTACCATATAATCCAGTAATCACACTCTTGTATTTACCTAAATGAGTTGAAAACTTACATCCACACAAAAACCTGCACACAAATGTTTATAGCAGCTTTATTTATAATTGTCCCACACTAGAGGCAACCAAGATGTCCTTCAAAAAGTGAATGGAGGACACCTGGGTGGCTCAGTGGTTTAGAGCCTTCCTTTGGCCCAGGGCATGATCCTGGAGCCCCGGGATCGAGTCCCACATCAGGCTCCCTGAGAGAAGCCTGCTTCTCTCTCTGCCTATGTCTCTGCCTCTCTCTGTGTGTGTCTCTCATGAATAAATAAATAAATAATTTTTTAAAAAAGTGAATGGATACAAACCATAAGAGACTCTTAATCATGGGAAACAAACTGAGGGCCATTGGAGGGGAGTGGGTAAGAAGATGGGGTAAGTGGGTGATGAACATTAAGGAGGGCACATGATGTAAGGAGCACTGGGTATTATATAAATAAGACTGATGGATTCCTGGCTTCTACCTCCAAAACCAATAATACATTATATGTCAATTAACTGAATTTAAATAACATTTTTTAAAAATAAAATAAGTTTTTTAAAAAGTGAATGGAGGGATCCCTGGGTGGCGCAGCGGTTTGGCGCCTGCCTTTGGCCCAGGGCGCGATCCTGGAGACCCGGGATCGAATCCCACGTCGGGCTCCCGGTGCACGGAGCCTGCTTCTCCCTCTGCCTGTCTCTCTGAGCCTCTCTCTCTCTCTCTGTGACTATCATGAATAAATAAATAAAATCTTTAAAAAAAAAAAAAGTGAATGGATAAACTGTGGGACATCCATACAAGGGAATATCATTCAGCAATAAATTGAGCTTTTGAGCCACCAAAAGACATAAAGAAGTCTTAAATGTATATTGCTCAATGAAAGGAACCAATCTGGAAAGGCTACATACATATTATAGGATTAGAACTATATGACATTTTGCAAAAGCCAAAACTATAGGGACAATAAAAACATCAGTGGTTGCCAAGAGTTCAGGGAGGAGAGTAGAAGAGGGATGAGAAGACAGAGCACAGGGGATTTCTTAGACCAGTAGAACAATTCTGCAGGATACTATAATGATAGATTCAAAATTGTCATAAGCCATAGAACTGTACAGCACAGTGAACCCTAATGCAAACTGTGGATTTTAATTAATAATGATGCATCAACTACAGATTTTAGTTAATGATAGTGTATCAATGTTGGTTCAATTATAACAGATGTACCACACTAATACAAGATGTTAATAAGAGGGGAAACTGATTAGGGGAGAGAGGGAGTATACGGGATATAATGCTCAATTTTCTGTAAACCTAAATTGCTTTAAAAAATAAAGTTCGTTATTTTTTTTTTTATGTAACACTCATTTTCCCCAAATGCCAAATAACAAAGCTCTGTTGGAATAAGCATGTGCTGCTCATACTTAAGTCTTTATCTACGTTAAACTGGCTTTTTATGAATTGTCAATCACTTTTAGATATGCTAAAGTAATGAGCACATAAATTATGGGTAGGCCCTGGGCAGAGTTTGGAAAAGTGTGGTCTTCTAACCACCTGCACCAAAATCATTTGGATGCTTGTTAAAAATCATATCCCTACTAAATCGGAGCCTCAAGGGGTGGGCAATCTGCATTTTTAACAAGTTCCCTGGGGATTGTGATGCACGGTAAGTGTGGGAAGCACTGCATTAATAGTGTATAAGGATACTTAAGGAATACTCCTTTTATTTTATTGCTTATAAAAAGCAAACAATTAAAACATACCAGCTGCCCAGTAATTGAGAACAGGTTTCCCTTCCTCTCTCTGGCACAAGACGACAATCAGTGACTTATTTTGCAATTTCAGGAATTCTAGCCATAAGGACTGAATTCTCCAGAAGCACTTTGTCACATAACACCTTGTTTTTTAAAATGCTGGTTTTTCAAGAAAGAAATAACTAGATGGTGAAGACTAGACTGATGCTTATGGTCCTGTTGTATGTTTTTAATTGAAGCCTTATGAATCATAGTTTTAATAAAGGATTAATGAAAAAGCTCATGCTTTATCGTTTATTATCCCCCAAATTGAATAAATATTTTTTAATAAATTTTTCAGATGACATTGCCAATTCCTTTTCTCCCCCCCAAGAAAATTAATTTCTATTAAATAATTCTGGTCTTGCCCTTTTCAGGAAGATATAATTTTACTGTGTCTCTATCAAAGAAGGTCACAGAGTCAGAACACAGGGCAGTGCCTCAGGGCAGAGCCCTAGAACAATGACAGTGAGCCCAGATCAATCGTCGCTGTCAGCATTTCTTTCAGACTCTCCACCTTGCCCTTTTGTGATTTTAGCAACCCTCCTTTAAGCTGTATCGTATTGTTATTATCCGGATTGATCCAGTGGTCAAACTCCAAGCAATCTTAGCCATTCATAACACAGCAGACACACGGGTCTTTCATAGGTCTTCGCCTTAGCGTTCTGCATCCTTTCCTGCTGCTCTAACCTATCATTTACAGTCATTTAACTTATCATCTAAGGCAGTGCTGCTCGAATTTGAGTGCGTGCCACAGTCATCTGGAAGGTTTCTTAAAATGCAGATTGCTGGGCCCCACCCCCAGAGTTTCTGATTCAGGGGGTTTAGGATGGGGGTCTGAGAATTTACATTTCTAAGTGAGTAATGCTGATGCTGCTAGTCTACGGGCCACATTTTGAGATCCACTAACATAAGGTAATTTGCCATTTTTCTTCTTGTATTCGTTCCAGATAAAGTGACTGGTGTTATAATTTATGTAAATTGTTCCAAGAGTCATCAGAGTAAGTATTCTAATGAATACCCCCTAGATGGCATACTGGAAATGATGCAAACTAGGGGTGCCTGGCTGGCTCAGGTGGTGGTGACTCTTGATCTCAGGGTTTTAAGTATGAGCCTCATGCTGGGTATAGAGATTATTGAAAAATCTTTAAAAAAAAAAAAAAAGAAAAGAAAAGAAATGATGCAAACTGACAACTCCTTTTGACCATACAGTGGTCAGAGTGCCCTATGTAATTTATTTTTTTCCCCAAAGAAGATCGTGCAACAAAAATCTCAAGTTAGCACATGAGAACTCTGGCCTTTTACTTGTTAACCAAATTTTAACTAGCCTAATCTCTCATCTGTCCCCAGCTTCCCAGCTTGGAAGCACGATCATTCAATTTCCACTTGCCTGCCTTGTTATCTTGGCTACTCTGTTGGACATGGACCCACTACGTGAAGACCCGCCTCTTCCCACAATGAATCCACATCCCCCACTGCCACCTTGAAGAACCCAACCTACCTTTCTGATCTTGTCATGGATCCTCTCCATCTTGCTCCCTCAAGGACCTGAGGAGTTCTGGCCCAACTCCTTCCAGGGTCCCCAGGACTCGTAGGTGTGTGATAAATCTCAGTCCTCTTGGCTGCCTCCAGCTGACATGATTTGGAGGAAGATGTTTACTCTTTTTTTAAAGGGAATCAGAAGCCTGACAAAGCTGAGGTGAGGCAAGGGCCATACTTGGTAACTCAGTAGATGGCAGCATAAAAGGGAGCTTTCACACATAGTAGAGGAAATATCAAGTCCTGCTTTCCTGGATGTTCTCTGATATTTTCCTTAAGTGAAGTGCCAGCCAGAATGTAAACCTTCAAAGAAGAGTGGCATACACTGAGAAAAGATGTTGCGCCAGGAAGATCAAGATTAAGGCCAGAGGAAACCAAGCAACAAGAAAAGTGGGCCACTTTGCCAGCAGAGGGCACCAGACCACATTACAAGGGCTCCCATCCACAAGTTCGCAGGAAGTCCAGGTCTGCAACTGCTGGTAATTAGGAGGATGATGAAGGGAGCGCACTGGACTATTATTATTGCTTCTGTATTGTTATTTCTCATGGCCAGAATACTAACAGGGAAATGTCAGCACTGTATAGAAAAAGAGCACAGGACGTGGAGTCTGAAAAGTTGGACTCCAGCATTTTCTAGCTATTTGACTTGGTCAACAATGCAGAGCCTCCATTTTCTTTCCAGTAAAATAGAGGGAAAAAATAATAAGAGCAATCTCAAGTGGCTCATCAACATCACAGGTCTGCCCTCAGGGCCAATGAGTAAAAGGAAAGAAAATCTATATGCACAAATATTAGTTATTTCTCTGAAAATAACTGGGCTGTGAACTCGAGACAAAAGAAGTGTGTTAACCCCAAAGGGCCACCTCAGCTCTTCATAGGTTCCAATGCTCACGGATTCTTTAACCTTATCACTATTGTGCAAGGCTATTTTGGGCACCTGCCTGCAGAGATAGAGGGGATTTCTGGAGGAGAAGTCCATTTAGGGAGGCACCAAATCCCACTCAGTAATTAATGGCACAGACCACTCCACCCCAATCACAGGTACTTAAGTGACACTGGCAAAAGAGAGGCCAGGAGCCACCTTGCAGAGAATTGAGGTAGGGAAAGATTAAGAGAAAGACCAAATCTAGGGCTGTCTTTTCCAAACAATTACTGGAAAATTGCAGAACCAGTTCGCCCCAGGACACCTCAGGGAAAATATTACTTTGATTGTGTGATTGCATCTTTCACAGAGCACACCAGAGCACTGCCAGGCATTCCAAGGCAAAAACTAAGAGCTCCAATAGTTATATTATACTTTTGTGGGGTTGCTATGCTTAGTTAATGTCGAAAGAAGCACAAAATTCAAATGCCAACGTTAAAATCACAAATTCTGGACTAAACTACAAAACAGAGTTCCAGATGATTTCATTCTATTTTTATGTGGCAGGCTATTAATTGTGATCACTGCACAGAATTTTTATTTTAGGACAGCTAAGGTTTCTCTTGCCTTCGAATACCAACCAACATAGTCCCCTCTGCTGGAGAAACTTCTCTAACCAATTTTCCTGTCATCTGCCTCACAGGTTTGTTCAAATTGACACTTGAGAGTTAATTTACACCTTCCTATTTTACAAAAACAATCCCAGAAGAAGGTACCAAATGATCTCTCCCATTTGAATTCTAAATTCTGATTTTTCCGTCTCTGCTATGTATCATATACATGGGAATCCTTGAGGAGAACACTCAGATGAATCAGGAAAATGTTTCCATCCTTTAAATTATTTTTCAACATATGCAAGCTGGTTACTTTTTTTTTTTTTTTTTTAAGATTTTACTTACTTGAGAGAGAGAGAGAGAGAGCAAGTGCGCATGAGCAAGGGAGAGGGTAGAGGGGGAGGGAGAAGCAGGCTCCCTACTGAGCAGGGAGCTGCACATGGGGCTGGATCTCAGGACCTTGAGATCATGACCTGAGTAAATGCAGATGCTTAACCTGCTAAGGCACCCAGGTGCCCCCAACCTGGTTATTGTTAAATCTACCTCCACCTCTTCTTTAAAATCCAGCTAATAAACAAATCATTATAAATGGTGTCTTTTTAGGGAAATAAAAGAAATCACCACTGACTTCTTTTACAAGGAAGTCATTAACACAGGTGACTGAAACTTAGAACAATCGCTGAACAATCATGCCTTTTCTAAACCTTAGAATAGATCTAGGGACCTTTTAATTTGAAGCTGATATGTATTAGAATTTTTTAAGCTAAAAAAATATATATAAATATAAAAATAAAATAATTTTATAATAAATATAAAACATATGTATATATTTTAAAGATTCTATTTACTTATTCATGAGAGACGCACAGAAGCAGAGACACAGGCAGAGGGAGAAGTAGGCTCCCTGCAGGGAGCCATGTGGGACTCAATCCCAGGACCCTGGGATCACGCCCTGAGCCAAAGGCAGATGCTCAACCACAGAGGCACCCAGGCATCCCAAGCTAAAATATATTTAAGACCAACACAGGTTTCCTTTAAATACATGTGGTATTTATCTTATTGATTGACACTGCCCGTGGCCTGTCTACAGGGCAGTGGTAGTGCTAACACTTCCCACCCCTGCGAAATTAGGCAGGGCCAAGTGAATTGTTTCAGCCCATGAAATGAGGGCGTAAGTTCACGCATCACTTCCAGCAGAAACTGTAAGAGCCAATGCCTGACTGGCCTATTCCCTTACCCCTCCACAGTGTTCAGCTATGTAGCCTGAGCTCTGAGTGAGAATATCACGAATCAGGCCCCTTGGAGACAAAATAGACACGTGGTATCCACAACTGATAGGCGATAAATATTTGCTGTTTTAAGACACTGAGATTTGGGGGTTGTTCATACCACAGCATAATCCAGCATATCCTAACTGATGCCCTATCAGAAAATCATCTATTTTTTTAAAGATTTTATTTATTTATTCATGAGATAGAGAGAGAGGGAGAGACACAAGCAGAGGGAGAAGCGGGCTCCCCACGGCCAGCCTGATGCAGGACTCAGGACCTGAGCCAAAGGCAGATGCTCAACCACTGAGCCACCCAGGCGCCCAGAAAATCATATCTTAATAATGTACCAGGACACAGGCTTTGTAGCTGACAGAGGTTAGGTAAGATATCACTGGGCAAGGCTGCAGAGGGATTTAGTTCTCAAAAAGTGGTAGGAACCTACAGATAGAGCTAGGCTTTCCAAACTGAGACAGGCCAGGTTCAAAATCTCACTCTGATACCTACAAACCCTTGATTACATAGGCAAGTTCTTTCATATCTCTGAGCCTCGGTTCTCTCCACTAAAAATGAGGATAATAATACCTTTCCTAAATGAGAACCTAGGTGTAAAATACCTTTCACACAGTAAAATTTCAGTACAGCTTAAGAATAGCTGCTACTATTATCACTTGTTCTTAGAGAAGAGAATCTGAAAATGGGACAGTACAAGAGCAGAATAAACATTTCCACTTGTTCATCCTTAAAAAAAATGTTAAGCACTGACCCTTACATTTTCTAGTTAAACAAGTCCTGTACAGGAAATACAAATTTTATTAATAGCAGTACTGGCATCTTATGAATGCAAACAATAATGAAATGTATAGATGTTAAGTACACAGTAAGTCGATGACAGAGAGGGATTTATTTATTTACTCAATTTATGGATTTGTGACCTTGAAACTCTTATGCAAAAAAAGCCATTAATCCCAATTTGTGAAGCACATGAAACTAGCAATACGAGTGGTAATATAGATAAAGGACAACTCAAGAAGAATTAGAATGGCTTTTAAAGCAACATTTGTCTGCTGCCTTCTCATTAAGCCTGTTTTAAAAGGTGAGGTATATTTCTGACCCTAAAAATTAAAATTCTTCACCCCAATCAATCTGGTTTTGTACATTGAGATATACTGCCTTATATCCACAAGCTCTAAAGGATTTCATAAACCCTGGGGTAACCAGAGATAAATTTCTTAATAAAAATTCAATTTGCAGGGTTTCGATATTATTTACTTCTTGATTGGGAGAGCAATTTGTGAACCTTACCCAACATGGCTACATAACTTCTTCCTCTGGCAATGGGAGTAAAATTGATTGGATCTTTTCACAAAATAACACAGGGGTTGATCCAAACTTTTCTCTCTCACATCTCACATATGGCCTTGCTATTTACTTTCTGTCAAAATAATCCTAGCATGCCAGCCACCAAGCAAAACATAGATTTTTATCTAAGAATTTTTATCTTTGTTTAGTAAATGATTCTGTCTGTAACAGATTTTTTTTCTGCTCACCGAATCCGCATAGAGGAAAAAACAAAAAGGATAACTCAGGCTTGTCCATTGGTTTCACCTTCATCAAAAATCTGCTGACACTAGTTCTTGTTTCTCGTTTGTACTAAGGACTCCTTTCCTTATTTTGCATTTCAAGAGCTTTTAGTTCTCTTCAGTAATCATTCAGGACTTAATTATACCTTCAAAGCCAGAAAAAGACACATCTACTGGCCACAAGCACATGCCCACCTGTCAGTTACACAGGCCAACTGAAGGCCCTCGCTCTTTGGACTCAGCCACGGTTCATGGAGCCCTGGCAAGACAAGATAGTCCATATGGGCACAGCAATACAGGACTTTCAGAGCCTAAAGGAAAATACATCCAATTATGTTCTCTCTGAATTTATCAGTTTAGGTCATAAATACTTGGAAAGAGCCCCTCTTTCCTATGAGGGAGTCGTTGCTGGGAGTAGGAAGCATGTACACAACTGGCTCTGCAAAGGCATTCCCAGTAAGCTGTGCCCTCTGAATGACTTCACTGACCAGTGGCTGATCATTCCGCTACACTTAAATTCAGGGAAAAGTAACAATAATAAAACTAAAACACTCATATATCATAGCACATGGTAGGATAATTTCATGCAGCACCCACCAGCCCTATCACATGGAGGGAGTATTTCAAGGCTGAAAACTGCCTTTGAGTCTCCCAGGGGCTAGGACAGAGGACACAGCAAAGGAGACATCTAACTGAAACTGCTCAGAAGCCTCCAAGTGCTTCAGGCTGAAAGCTGCCAAGCTCGATGTAAAAACTGGCTGGGTAGTCTGCATTTCCTTTGCGTTACATGCTGGGAATCTGGTTATAATCATGGTTGTTACTGATCAGAACCGGACTTTGGGTGATGGTATATGAAGTGGAACAAGGATGTGCGCTCTTATGTGCACAGTTTATTGACTTGACTCTCAAACTCCTACACGGTGCTCATCAAAACAGTCTAGGAGCTGCCCCAGAGAGGAAGATCCATCCAAAAGAGTTTAAAGATAGGCCGAGGACAGTGCAGCCAGAGACAGGAATTCCAACATGACAGATGTTTGACTGTTACAAGTTAAAAAAAAAAAAAAAATAGGAAACAGAAGCATGAAGCTGAGGTTAGAAAGGCTTCTCTCTTAAAGGCCTTGCCCAACAACAGCTGCTCAGAGAGTACAGACTGCCATAAAGGCACCTCTAGGAAGACAATCAACAAGACGACTTTACCCAAAATGCTAAAGATCAAAAAGCTGCAGACATCTTGGTTCCAGCCTAGAACATTACAGGTCAGAAAGAGCTGGCTTAGGGCAGCCCCGGTGGCTCAGTGGTTTAGTGCCACCTTTGGCCAGGGCATGATCCTAGAGACCCAGGATTGAGTCCCACGTCACAACGTCAGGTTGCCTGCATGGAGCCTGCTTCTCCCTCTACCTGTGTCTCTGCCTCTGTGTGTGTGTGTGTGTGTGTGTGTCTCATGAATAAATAAATAAAATCTTTAAAAAAAAAAAAAAGGAAAGAAAGAGCTGGCTTAGAAGCCTCTGGTAAGAAATTATAATAGCTTATTTTGATAATGTGCAATTCAAATAAAGTTGTGCTTTCTCCTGCTTTAGGACCAGCCTCACTACAAAGATATATTTAAAACACGAAACAAAATCCTAACTCTGGATCATAACCGAAGATTTTCATTAAGGAGGGCTGGTTGGGAAGCAAAATATACAACACACACTAATACTTTGTAAAAATCCTCTTTCCTTGTCTCTGCTCCTAAAAGTCCTACTTCTTGGCATAGTTGCGCCTGTTCTCATGCTCTGTTTCTTAAAATGTTTCAGCATCAGTCGGCTCTACTTCTCACTAGCCTGTCAGTATCTTTCCTTTATTCCTCAGATAGTTTCAGGCTCTTTCTTAGTATATGTGCTGCCGAAGCGAGCACATTTCAGGCTCTTTCTTATGTTCAGTCATCAATGCCCTACAGTGTCTTCAGTTTTTATCTCTGACCATTTCCCCAACTAAATCCAGTAGCTTTGCAAAGAACAATCCCAACTCCCAAAAAGACGGAAGAAGGAAAAGGATTATACAAACTGCTCTTTGAATTTTCATTTTTCATTGCACACACAAACACACACAGACACACACAGTGACAGGCTATAGGGAGAAGCTAAAGTCATTCAAATATTCACTAACGAACGAACTCTCTTTACCCCACACTCTTCACAATAGCATCCATCCACTCCTGTGCTCTGAGGTCAGCATTTTGGTTAGCATCTAGCTATATTGGTTTCATACTACTACAAACTAAGTGACTTAAAACAACACAAATTTAACCTTCTATGGTTCTGGAAGTCAGAAGTCTGAAATGAGTCTTGAGGGGCTAATACCAAGGAGTTGGCAGGGTCGCTCCATCTGGAGATTCCAAGGCAGAATCTATTCTTTGCCTCTTTGAACTTCTAGAGGCAGCAGGCTTTTATTGGCTGGTGCCTGCATCACTACAATCTCTTGTTTCCAGCCTCAATTTACTCCTCACCCTAATCTCCTGCCTTCCTCTTATAATGACCTTTGTGATTACATCAGATACACCTGAATAATCCAGGATTAGCTCCTTATGATCTTAAGAGCCTAATCATATCCACAAAGTCCCTTTCACTATATAAGGTAACATTCACAAATTCAATGGATTAGGATGTGGACATGATTGGGGAGGCCATCATTCTGCCTACCACACTATCAAATGTCCCAAACTTTATTTTTAAAAAAAAAAGTACAAATTGAACAATTTAATCACAAAGAGAAATTGCCAGACTTGCAAAAGATGAATGAATTCATAGTCAACAAAAGTTATGGTTGAGAACTGCTGGGATGATGAGCAAAGCCACTGACAAATGGTGATTCAGCAAAGATAGAACCTTTTACAATTGAAAAAAAAGAAAATCAGCAGTAAGAGTAACAGCTGGTTACAGCAAAGAAAAAAATATATAAATATCACCTGATTAAGAGAGAATCTTGGAAAATTGATGAAGCCCTCAAATTTTTTGCTTATGATGCAAAATATGAAATGATATATATAATCATATACAATTGTCTTAGAATTTTTTTACAAAAACTAATCAATCTTGATTAATTCCTTATTAACTCTAAGTTCATAATTATAATTATTGTTCATTTTATTCCAGTAGGAAAACTTATTTTCATAAGTTTTGGTTTTAATTTTCAAGACAAACCAATTCAGACCTTTTTCACTATTTACTATGAAGCTTCGGTCCCTATTCTAATGAATTCATTTTAAATGGCTATGGGTATTTTCTAGTAAAAATTAGCCTTAGCAGCAGCCCGGGTAACTCAGCAGTTTAGTGACGCCTTCGGCCCAGGGTGTGATCCTGGAGTCCCGGAATCAAGTCCCACATTGGGCTTCCTGCATGGAGCCTGCTTCTCCCTCTGCCTGTGTCTCTGCCTCTCTCTGTGTGTGTCTCTCATGAATAAATAAATAAAATCTTTAAAAAAAATAGCCTTAGGAAAAAGAATAAATTGGGAGAATTCACCAATGAAGACAAAAATGAACTCTAAAGTGGCAGGGAAGAGGCCCAAAGCCATAGCGCAGGGAATGGGGAAAGCTGTGGAGACCAACACCATATGCCACCTTAAAAAGAGCCCATTTCTCTGTCTGAGCCAAAGACTTCCCCCTTATTACAACCTGAAACTTTGGCTTTTGGGGGAAAAAATCAGCAGTCTGGTAAATTTCACACTACAAAGTGATCACAAAATCACATTGTCATATGGAAAAGGATTTCACATTTCTAAAGGGGGGAAATAAGTACCATTTACTGAATGCCTCCAAAATCCAAATAGGGTAAGGTACATTCTCACTAATCCTCTACTAACTAAGTACCAGCCACCATTTATTGAAGAAGCAGCTGAGTTTCTACAAAAGTTGAATAATATTCCCAGATCTCCCAGATAGGAAATGGCAAAGTGAGGAAGGAACTGGAATTCTCTTCACTCTAAAGCTATTTTTACTATATCATGTTTCTTAGCATGGTTGTGTGTCATGACAGGTGTACACATGGTCTCAAGGACCTGCCTTTCCCTGTCATAAAGGGATAGATGAAACTGACTGGATGTGTAGACCATATAACAATAGAAAGATCAAGAGTATAAAGGGAGAACATCTGGTCTTAGGCCCTTTTCAAGATTTGTCATTTTTGTGACTTTGAGCAATAAGGATATTTGGAACCTCTAAAAAGATCTCTCTTCCCTCAATAAAATGAGAATATTATTCACACTGGTCCTCATATATTTGTTTACTTCAAGGAAACTCACCTTAAAATTCAGATCGGTAGGTAGAAAACTCAGTATTAAAAATAAAGATGTCCATTTAATTCTACGCCAGTGAAGATAACATCACCAATATTTGGAAATGAAACCAAGCTATTTCTAAAGCTAAATGTGGAAAAATAAACTTGCAAGAACAGTCAAGAATGTTCTGAGGAATGGGAGGCTTGGGTGGCTCAGCGGTTGGGCATCTGCCTTTGACTCGGGGCGTGATCCTGGGAACCAGGATCGAGTCCCACATTGGGCTCCTTGCAGGCAGCCTGCCTCTCCCTCTGCCTATGTTTCTGCCTCTCTCTGTGTCTCCCATGAATAAATTAAAAATATTTTTTAAAAAGAATATTCTGAGAAAGGAAAGTAATTAGATGGTAAGCCCAACCAGAGAAGATATTATAAAGCTACACTAATTAAAGCAGTATGGTATTATGCCTGAAAGGACAGAACAGGACAGAAGAAAGTCCTGAAATGAGCTCAAATACATTCAGGAATTTAAGATATGATAAAAGTGTTCTTACAGATTAGGAGGCAAAAGATGAATTGCCCAGCAAATGTTGTCAGAACAACTGAGTAACAATCTGGGGAAAAATACATTTCTACTTCTTACCTTCCACAAGAATAAATCACAGCTGGAGGAGATATGATTTCAACATATAAAATAAAACCATTATAGCTGCTAAAAGAAAACATGGGAGAAACTTTTACAATCTCAGATTAAGATGGTTTTCAACCTACTTTACCACCTTTACCACCGTAATATAAAAAATAATGAATTTGACTCCATAACAATTTTTAATTTCTGCTTGAAAGAGAAATCACAAAGTAGAGAAAATTAGCCCCATTGTTGTTTCTATTCTTCTTGCATGTCTCAAGGTATTTTCACTTGCTCTTCCTTCAACCTGAAAATGTTCTTTCTCCAGTTGGAAAATAACAAACAGGAGAACCCATTTGCGATACATACAAGGATTCTAACATATCAATCAGACAATATCAACAACTCAAAAGAAACAAATGGGCAACAACAGTAAGTCACAGAAAATGAAATACAATAGCTTTCCTGCATATTAGAAAGTAGTCGACCTCACTCAAATTACGTGAAACTCAAGTAACACTAGGATTCCACTTTTTAACAATCAGATTGGAAAAAACAATCGCATATTATATGGGAGAGGTGAAACCAAGACTCATATAACAAGGTTGGTGGGAAGCTAAGTAGAATGATTATTGGTTCACAACCTTGGAAGTGCTCATGTGATATCTGAAATTAGCTCCTATACACGAAGGGCAAGAAGAGACCCAAGAAAGAGGCAGACTAGAAAAAATAATAATAAAATAAAATAATAAATAAATAAATAAAAAGAAAGAGGCAGACTACTCACTCCAGATTGGGTGGTGGCAGGTTTAATAAGTAAAGAAACTTACCTAAATGCTTGACATAGGTGGCTGCAGGACAAGTAGATCTCCACACCCACCTATTGGAATTGTAAAATTTTATATAGAGGCCTTAACAGGGTTCAGTCATGTATACCATCCAGATGGTCTCAAGAGCCCAATACTCTCTAAAGGCTGTGTGTCCTTGAAGGCTCCAGCTGTGGGCACGGTGGGTAGAAAATATATTTTAAGGACAAGGGAGGAGATGAGGAGCCTCCAATTGCCCAGGTCCAGCTTACAGGTCAACTGGCAGTCACATCCTCTCCATGATCTCCTCCAACAATGTTACAGAGAAATTTGGGAGTGTTTACCAAAATTTAAATGTACAAATTGTTGACACATAAACTCTACTCATAAATATTTAATAAACATTAAATATCTATGAAAAGTTTATGTATGCATATCCTAATCCTACTATGTCCTCTCACGTATACACAAACAAGCATGTAAAAGGGAATTGAAACGTAACTTTTTTTGGTAACAGAAAACAATCAGATAAAAGCCAAACACCTCTTCGTTGAAGACTGTTTAAGTAAGTGATTGCACATACACACAATGAAATATTCTGCAGTCGATAATGATAGTGAGAGAACTCAGTGAATGAGTTCCAAGTTTGACTGCTACAGGAAACAAATCAAGGTACAGAACAGGACATACAGCATGCTATCATTTGTGGGTGTTTTAAGGGATATTTGTACAAAGTTACATGTGTGTATTGTAGGATCAAGGATAGATGAAAATTTTTTATCATGTTCATGTAGTATCTATCCAAAATATTAAGGAATACCATGTTTAAGCAAGTCCTTGAAAATCTGGGCAATTATCTGTGATTTACCATTGCCAGCACCACTGAACCTTGTGGTTGACACAGATAAGGAAAAACTGAATGTATATAATCTCTTATTTTTCATTGAACACTGAATTCAGTGAATTTGGAAATTCAGTGGGAGATAGCATGAAGCAGTGCAAACGCACAGTAAGCATCTTGGAGTTGGATGGCCCAGGTTCAGTTTTCAGCTCCACATCTCAAAAGCTGTGCAGTCTAGAAAAAAGGACTTACGTTTTGAACCTCAGTCTTCTCAACCAGCAGTAGGAAATGCTGGTTTCTATAAGAGTTTACTGTATAGTTCCAACTGGGTAATGATAAAACGGAGAGTGCCATGTCAGCCTAATATGACATAACCATGCTAGTTAATATCTAATTCCTATCTAAGAATTTAGTGCCATATAAACTGGAAGTGACATAAACAAGCTAGTTAGTATGTAATTAATTTTTAAGAATTAAGAAACTCAGTGGCCTGAGTAGAAGACAATAATAATCTGGAAAATCTTGATGAAGGTCATATGATAATGAGGATTAAATTTTTAAAAACCCCAGCTGCAGCAGAGAAAGATGTTTAATGGGCCCAAGTAGAGGGCACTATTCACATATTTGTCCAAAGAGCAATGTGTGTTTGTGTGATTGTGTGCACGTGTGGGTGTGTGTGTTGGGGCGGGGGGGAATATATGTATTCTTCCCTTTCAGCTTGAACCCCAATCAGGAAGTATGTCTTCCTCTTCAAGGAATTTAATGAATTCAACACCTCCCTCTGCCCCTGGCAGATGCTAAACGCAAAGTGACACAACCCAGGGGCAGCTGGCTACAAAGCATAGAGCTCAATGAAAAGCAGAAAATTATGACAAGCCATTTCCAGGTGGACCAGAAGCATTTGGTCAAGTAAATTTAAAAGTCAAATTTCCATAAAATTGTTAAAAACATGTAATTTAAAATCTAAATTTGACTAATTTCCAATGAAAACTGGAAAGGGAAAAAAAAAAAAAAACCCTTGCAAATAATACTAAGGACCCTAAGATAAGGAAAGGATAATATACATGAACTAAGAAGGAACAGAATGATCAGAACACAGAAAAGTTAAAAAAAAAAAAAAAAAAAGGAATCAGATGAATCTGGATGTGAGGATTTTTTTTTTTTTAATTTACTCATGAGAGACACAGAGAGAGAGGCAGAGACACAGGCAGAGAGAGAAGCAGGCTCCATGCAGGGAGCCTGATGTGGGAGTTGATCCCGGGATTCTAGGATCATGCCTTGAGCCAAAGGCAGACGCCCAACCGCTGACCACCAAGGTATCCCTGGATGTGAGGATTTTAATAAATATCTGCAAATTCTTAAACTCTCCTGTCATCAGAAGTTAGGTGTCTATGTTCTCTGCCCTTGAATTTGGGTTGACCTTAATGACCAGTTCACCCACAGTATGGTGAGGGTGACTTTCCCAGTCATAGGATCTATGAAGTCATAATGGTCCCCATGCTCCCAAGGGCTCCTTACCTGGTCTAATGCTATGCTACTGCAATCTTGAGATTCTTAGCAAAAAAGGACTCACATTTTCAGTTTGCACTCAGTCCCACAAATCATGTAGCCAGTCTTGCTTCCGAGCCTGGGTCATAAAAGGAAATGCAGCTTGCACTTGGTTCTCTGGAACACTTGTGCTGGAGCTCTAGGCTACCATGTGAGCAGTCTGAATTAGCCTGAGGCCACCATGCTGTGAGGAAACCACACTATCCCACCCAACGAGACATAAGTGCTTTGTCTATGTGAGAAGAGAGGTGCCCAGCCAACACCCAGCTGCCCTAGGCCCTGATGTTCCAGTTCTAGACAGCAGAACTGCCCAGCCAAGCCCTCCAAATTCCCAATCAGAAACTGTCAAAGAAAATAAATAAATAAATGAATAAAATAAAAATTTAAAAAAGAAACTGTCAAAGATAATATCATAGTTGTCAATGGTCTAGGATTTTAAATTTTAGGGTGATTTTTTTTTTTTTTTTTTTTTACAAAAACAACAGTTAACAGGAACATTGGAATATACCAGACTAGATTTTCTTCCTTAGGCCATAAATTATTAATCTTTTTTATGAATAAAGGAGGAAAAAAAGCAGTAAGGAAGAATAGAGACACTTTCTTCAGCCCTTTCTCTAGCTATTAGTCATTAAACAAGAAAAGGAGTCAGTTCTGGAGAATGACTAGGCCTGGAACCCAAGAAACAAGGCATGTTGTGATCAGTCAGTGCCTGGGATGGAGCCTCATCCTGGAGCCTGGTGAGCCAGGGGTGCATCAACTCCAAGAGCCTTAACTGAATGAGATGAACAGGGTGAAAAGACACCATATCTTAACTAACCCAAGTACTGTCCATTCAGTTTGTGTATCTCCTGGGATCAACCTTCACACTGCTGCGTCCTTCTGAAACTCCAGCCTGTCCTCAGCCTTATAGGGCTAAGGGACAATGGCAACCACTCATCATGAGCCAGACTCTCCACCTACACTAGCTCTAATTCCCCAAACACCACCATGGGGAGGGTTTTGTTGTCCCCATTCTAGGAGATAGGAAATGGAGCTCAGAGTAATGACGTAACTTTATAAAGTTGATGTCTACTGAGTGCTGATTATGTGCAGGCTCTGCTATATGTTCCATATGCATTATCCCACCCCATCCCATCTCACAGCTGTGCCCTGAAGTAGGGAATAACAACATCCTCGCTTTACTACCAATGATGCATATTCTAGAGAGGTTAGACAGCTTGCCTAGAATCACAGAGTGGCTTTGGGAAAGCAGGGTTTCACTGGTTTCAAAATCCTGCTCAGACAGACCCTCTCTTCTGTGGCAACTCCGAAGGCCAGGCTTGGTCCACAGGACACCTCGTTGCCTCTTTGTAAAGCTCCCTCTTTAGAATAGGGAAGGAGAGGCAGTGCCCTCAACATCAAGACTATGGTCTTGGGTGGGGGAAAGGGGACACTGCCCTCAACTTGCATGACCATGTTATGAGATTACTGAAATGCATGGGCTTTACAGGTTGGGAGATACATGAGACCTCTTTTATAGCAGATCTCATTATAAAACTTCAGTGAGTTCCTTTTATGCCCCACGAGGGTTTCTGTCAGTGGAGTGTGCCATTCAGATTAATGGTAGCCAAAACTATAGTGTAAGACTCAGCCGTGGCCTGGAGAAAGCTCTCTAGAAACACTGGAGCTCCTCTTGCCTCTACTTGCATGAAATGTCATCATGTGTCTGCAGACCTGACTGTTGGTTGTTTCCACTTCTCTAAGACAAGTAAGGCTGCTACACTATCCTGACTGGGCCCTATCACCATTGTGCAAGTGATGTGAAATAACAAAGAACCTAAGCTTTTCCTGTCTTTTGGGCTTATATTCACAAGTTTTTTTATACCCTTCAGAGCCAATTTTGTTGGCAGTTTCTAAGGTTAGCAACATCACCCCCATCAAACACCTCTTTTCTATCTCCTAGATGAGATCTTACACTATCTATTCCCAATCATTGCTTCTTGCTTATTGTGTAAATTGCATTTATCACTCTAAAAGGACTTGAAACATCTTGACTGTTTTCTTCTATGTGGAACTTGAAATGCATCGATTTCTGTTGCTACAGACCTAGCTATATGTTTATTATCTGTCACTTCTGGTTTACTTAGAAGTTGCCTCTATAGAAGCTAACAGTCTAAAACTAGTTCACACAAGACAGAGAATCAACAGCCATATTTCATCCATCCTCCCAGTTCTACTCAACCTGTTTCTACTGGAAAGGCCCCTGGGACCAGAGGGCTCTCTCTCTTTCAGCGGCCACCAGAAAAGCCTTCTAAATGCCTCCAGTTGCTAGAAGAGAACAAAGGTGTCAAATTCAGATCAGAAATTCAGATCTGTGATCAAATTCAGAACTTCCTGTTGTTGCTGTCACCATCATGACTGTATGTTACACAGCAAAGCCATGTGCATCACGTCAGGAATATCCTGACCTGAGCTGATCGTCAGAGAAGAAAAGGCTAGTCTAGAGGCTAGAGGGTGGTCTTTGGAGCCAGACAGATGTGGTATTAGAAAAGTCATTTAACTTCTTTTGAGGGGTGGTTTTCTTCTCTGTATATGGTAATAATAGTTCATTTGCAAAGTTCATGTAAAAATTAGAAATAATGTCTGAAAAAAGTTGTTTTTGTGCTCGATAGAAGGTCCTCAGTAAACAATCCCTATTATTGCTATGAAAAGAAACTTAGTATAATAGCTTTATTTTAAATGTTAGTTTTATTTTTAGCAAAGTTACACATGCACATATTTTACGTGGTCAAATAGGGCTATCGGTCTTGTCATAAAACCAATACTCCTTATGTTATGCCTGTTTTCTACTCGAAATGCAATGCCAAACTGTTTTCTAAATTGGCTGGATCCATTTACACTCCCATGAGTCCCTGCGCTCATTGATTCTGAAACTCCTATCCTTCAATATTGAAATGATACTTTAAAAATTATTTTTTGGTCTACATTCTGGCTTTTGATTCAAGTTTTCTTCTTACCTTTCTGCTGAATTTTTGTTTCTTCTTTCATAGTTTTAATTTTTAGGATCTCTTATTAGAATTTTCTGAAAGTTACTTTTTTATAGCCAGTATTTTTTTTTTCTATGGCTGCAATATCTTCTTTCATTCCTCTGTTAATAATGTTCTCTGATCATATTTTCCTCTTCCTATTGCCTTCCTAGTGCCTATTCCCTCCAAGATTCTTTTCTTAGGTTGTTTCTGTCTCTGTCAGCCTTGTTGGACGCTTTCCTGAAAGGTCAGACAATTCCTGGTTGTCTGCCTCTAAAGGTGTTGCACTAACAAATTTATCAAAGCTCTGTGTGCATAGTTAGGCTTGGCAACTTTGTTCTATATAGTCATCTGCTGAGGTGTTTCACTGGCAAAGAGTCAATGTCAGGAGATGAAGGCCTTTGTCTTGGGCTGGTCAGATTTTTCAGACAAGCCTCGTCTGGTCTCCTACATATAGATGAAGTCTGGCTCCATATTCTGGGAACCAACAAAAGAAATGAAGAAAGCATTCACTTAATTTCCCTGTTTTTAATATGGGCCTGCATAAAGAAACCTACCATTTTGCCAGGCTAAGTGAGAGGCAATCACCTGGCTGTGCAAAGTGGGAAAGAAGATCTTAAGATCTGCTTCTGTGTTAATTTGGAAGATAATTTATTTCTCTGCAAAACAGTTTAAAATTAGGCAACTGGTCCTGGATGGGTGAACTTTGCTCCATGAGAAGCGGGGAAAAAAACCCAGTTGTCTTCTATTTGTTGCTCTGCCATCTTCTAGGAGGTTAGAAGAATGTCCTAACCTCCTCACCTGTCCAAGTTAACTTAACATGTGGTATCTACATGCCAGCTCACAGGAGGAGAGGAGAGAGAAATTGAAGGGCAATTAACTTCTTTTCTAAAGAGCCTGACACACCAACTTCTATTAGTTAGAAGAATTTACACATGTAGCCATCTCTCCCTGCAAGAAAGACTGAGAAATATCTTTGATAACTGGCCAGCACATGCTTAGCTAAAACTCTGTGACGGTTCCAAATGGAACAGAGGGAGATTGGGTTTGGGGACAGGAGCCTTCTCTGCCACAGCTTCTCAAACAGATTTCAATCAGTCCTCTGTCTCTAGCCCCACTTCCACTTCCTCTTCCACAAGAACCTGTGACACCAATTCAGGAACTTTCTTGGGGTTTCGTAGTGTTAACAGGATTGCTTTTTTAACTTTTCCAACTGTAGGCCAAGGTTCAGGTTTCTCAAATCTGCTTTGATATTTGGAAGTAATCCACCTGCTTTCTACTTTCCCAAATTTCATGGCTGTTGTCTTCTTCTGATCTCCTTTTCTTGAAGATATAGTCCTTGTTAAATAAAACCCTTTGCTCTCATTTCAGCAGGCTTGGGGAGGGAGTGGTGGTTAGATAAGTGTGCTCCATCTGCCAATTTGAAACAATTCTGCTTTCACTAATTCTGATTTTTAATCAGGATTATAGGTGAGAGGTATCTACTTTTGGTCCTTTCATTGGTTATCTTTCATTTAATCATACATTCATTCTGCAAGTACCTATTAAGTGTCTGTTACATGGTAGTCATTGTGACAGACACTGAAGAGACAATGGCTTTATTGAACTCATAGCCCAAAGAAATAAACAGACAAAAAATACATTTTTAAGAGAAAAACATGCAATAAAAAATTAATAAACATGCAAAAAAATAAAACAGGACACTGGGATAGAAAATAAAGAGGTAAGAGAAGGCTTCTTTGATGTAGTAACACTGGAGGTGAGATTTGAAAAAGACCTAGAAGCCACAAAAGCAAAGCACATGTGCTAAACTTGCTGTTTCAGGAACTAAAAGTATGTTACTATGATCTTTTGGCTTCCCATCTTTACAACTTCCTACCTTCTGACTTCTAAATAGTACCATAAAGTTTTTTCTTGTTTTTCCTTCTCAACTTATAGGTATTTTTTTTTAAGATTTATTTATTTATTTATTCATAGAGATGCAGAGAGAGAGAGGCAGAGACACAGGCAGAGGGAGAAGCAGGCTCCATGCAGGGAGCCTGACGTGGGACTCGATCCAGGGTCTCCAGGATCACGCCCTGGGCTGCAGGCGGTGCTAAACTGCTGCGCCTCAACTTATAGATATTGATGGCACAATGACATTACCTTTTCACTCAAAAAATAGAAGTTCAAATTCTAGTTCTGCAATTTTGTAGCTATGTGACTCAGTCAAGTTTTTCAAATTCTCAGAACTTAACGTCCTCAGTTTAAAAGTGAAAAATTATAAGACAGTTATATGAGAATCAAATTAGATGATTCATGTGGAAGTAATTGGCATACAGTATATACTCAAAAATTGTTGAAACTAAATCCAAATACTGAACACATTCTCAGGTACATTAACTTGGATTCTCTCCCAAACTGCAAAAGACTCATGATTAGTTTTCTAGTCAAATTATGAGAAAAAGAAAAGAAAATCCCATCTGTGAATGTTATAAACAAGTATCTTAGGTAATGAAATCAGAATGAATGGGTCAGATCCCTGGCTCTCTCTGATTAGAATTAGAATTACATCTGATTATGACATCCAGAACCATGTTGTGTAAGGCAGCAGCTATACCCCTTGACATCTGTTTCAAGGATGGGGATATAACATGCCTCAACCCCCCACCCTCCCAGAGACTATTACAGAAATACAGTTAATGGACTTACCCAATGAGCTTTGAGTAACTCTTTTTTTCAGCAAGTATAAACTCCTGGAAAGTGTAAGCTTCATAAGTTTGAATTTGGAGTAATCCTGTTTATTTTTCTATAACTTAATGTCTTGAACATTGTGTAATGCCTACAGTGGTATTATTTAGACTTAATTTAAGAAACCTTGATCATTCACTTCCCAGACATACAATGCTGTGTTAATGTGCTGGATGGTGTATAAGAATGAACTTAGTATAAGTCTAAAATATAATAAATGATAGACAATTCCAAAGTCCTTTTTCAGGGATTCAGAGGGCACTTTATTACCTTACAACATTCCAGATTAATCATTGTGAATGTCAATTACTATTCTATATGGTCAGGCTTAGAAGGAAAGACTGAATAAGGTCTATAAGACACAAAATAGTAGCAAAAGAGTGAGCTGTTCTCTTCTTAGAGCTCCCCCAGACAGCACTAATTCTACATGGAACTTAGGAGCTTTGTATTATAATCCAAATGCTGAGAGAACTGCCCTCTAGATCCTGAAGTATTCAGTAGCCAGGTCCATGCATTCTCAGTACCTAAAAGGTAAGGCGTGCAGTGTACATTCAAAAACTGTGGAGGGTTGAATAAATGGATAAATATCTAATATTTTCCTTTTCTATTTATTGCCCTAGAAAACATACAGTGGTAAATATTGATATCAAAGACACTCTACTAGCACACTGAAACTTAGCATTAGCAGTGATGCTACCATTTTTTTAAGATTTTTTTTTTTTTTAAGTAATCTCTACACCCAACATGGAGCTCGTACTCACAACTCTGAGATCAACAGTCTCGTGCTCCGTGGACTGAACCAGCCAGGCCCTCCATGATGCTACCATTTCTACAGCAACATGTATGAGAGTGTGAGTAAAGGGTTAACATCAGGCCCGGCTGAGGCAGGCCTGCCTGAGAATGACCTCCGGTCTCCCACGGTCCTGTTTCCTTGGAAACAGTAGAGTTAAGATAAATGGGGAACAGTTGTCTCTCCCCCTGTATTGTGTGAAACAAAAACCTGAGCTCAGGGATCTGCAAGCTGGCATGCAGACCTCAAGCTTGATGAAAACCATATACAAGATTGGTGGGGGAAGTAGCCTCCCTATGACAAGGTGACCCCCCACACACCCTGACTCTCACACCTTGTCCCTGCGTGGGTAGGGGGCAAACAAAAAACTGCTACTGGGGTAGCAGTAGCATAGGCCTCCCCCATGACCTGATAACACTGTATCTCTTTGCTAGTCTCCTGCTGTGTTTCCTTCCAGAAAGTTCAGTAAGAGCAGTATTGATTAAAGCCTGTCTGTGTCTCTTGAGTCTGATTTGCCAACTCAGATTCATAATGGCAACCTAGCTGTCACAGTCAGTAATCTTCACACCTGGCTCTCCTGCTCCCAAATGTCACTTTCAGCACAGACAAGGGGGAAGTTAAAAAAAAAAATTTTTTTTAAAAAGAGAAGAAAGACCTCCAATACTATGTTCCCCAAGTTGAAAAATAAAATGCAAATATTTGGGGATGCCATGAACCCTAGGCAGAACCCAGACTGACGCCCAAAAGGTCACATCCCAGCAAAATGAGAGTGGAGGGGATTAAAATTAATCCAAGTGCCAATGTCTGGAGTAGGCACTGCACAATTTAAACTGCATCACCAAAGAAAGGCCATTTGGGAAAGGAAGTGCAAAAGAGAAAAGGCAGGATAAGGGTAATTTGATGACTAGGAAAAGGTCAAAGGGGCATATTCGAGAAGGTCCCTCTGGATCTGTGAAACAAGAGGGAATAAAAGCATATGCATGTTCCCTGAAATTAAAAACCCTTTTAGGTCATCTTCTCTGCTAAATTCTTATGACTCGAAATGATTTTAAATTCCCGAAAGCAACTCCTTCCTCTCTGAGTCAATGTTTAGCCACTTTAATGTGCTTTACCTGGGAGTTTGGTTCGTGCCTTCGAGCCAGGAAAAGAGTTTTAAGAGGGTCTAATATTCCCTTCAGGCATATGTATTTTTTCAAGCACCAAACAGTCTACAAGCTAATAAGCCTAAAAAGGCCGCGTAAGTGATATCAGAACCACCACCCAAAAGACCTGGTTCAGAGCACTGAGAACTCCTGACCATCTTTGCTATCATTGATGGATTATCATTCATGTTTTTAATGTACTGAGAGCCCACCATGAGCGAATCAAATTGGCCCTAAATTTCTTTTATTTAATTTATCCCATGTGACTAGTTTCAAAGAGAAGTGTGCTATAGGTCATTACTCTCCATATATTCAAAAACATTTAAACAACCTTCAGTGGGATCAATTCCAAGAAATACTGATAGTTTCAGTTGTATCAACATAAAATAACATAGATGTCTTTGAAATGATACATTTCCCTCCAATAAAATCCTATACACAAAATATTTAAGGTTGTCTATACATACTATTATTTTAGGTAAAACTGCTTATGTTCCTATAGTCCTTTATATGTCTCAATATTTTGCATAAATCACCTCATTTGATATTCTCAATAACCCTGCCATGTAGCACACAGATATTATTACTATTCAGCTGTCTTAGAAACAGACAGTGGTTTAAAAATGTCCATAAGAAAACAGAAAGTTATTATGTGACCTTAAACTACAACCCTGATAGTCTGACTTCCAGCAAAATCATTTTTCTACTATATAACTTAATAAAAATTAATGCAAGAATTTTTTTCAGTTCACTTCTACAAAATTTCAAAGTTAGTAAAAACAAATAAAAGTCGTTACATATCTCTTTCCCTCAGAAATAAAATAACTAAGTAATTTATAAGTTACTCTGTAAAAATTCAAGCTTTTAAAAAACACAGAGCCATTTTTGTGATGCCTACGAGGTAAGGAATTTGTTCTATTTCTTTTTTATTTCCCAGGAGGGATTTATTAGACAAACACAAGTTTAAAAATTCATATACCTCAAGCACAAGTTCAAAAACTTTAATTCCAGCAATATGAATACTTTAATTTCCTGGGAATAAAAATTTTAAAAATCAAAATCTAGACCCACTCCCTTTAGTATGCATTCTAACAGTTTACCAAGCTCCAGAACAGATCTAGTAGGCATTTCAACTCTTTGAGGTAATCTTCAGATTTGCTTTAAATTCTTCTGGAAGATTCACACTTTAATAGTTGGGGGGGAAAATTAATGACTTCTGTAAAGGATAGAAAAAAGTATTTATAATGGGACTTAGGGGCAGGAGCTCTGCAATTAAAAATACCATTTAAACATTTTACTTAAATCCAACCAAACTGGAGTGTCAGCGCAATTCTATTCGTTAATTTTGACATGATTTACTGAGTATAATCCCCTTAAGTCAGAAGCTGACCTCCACAGCATTCAAGCTTCCTGTGGGATCAAAAGGAATAATAAGAAACATGTTACTACTGTAAAATAAGCAAGTCTGGTGTTGTGCCGCAGGTTTGTTCCTATGTTGTCAAATAGACAAGCATGCAGCAAATACTCAGCAATAACAAAATAAATGTCCAGAGACCTTTTTCCAACCAACAAGCCGGCAACTCAGCAACTTCAAACAGATTTTTTTTCTTTCGGAGCCAATTCACTTGCAGTGTAGGCTGATAAAGTAGTATTAATCTCCTGCTTTAAATCAAGTTTCTGTCACTGGGCTCCATTAATCTCTCCCCTGTTATCAAGTGTCTCCATGGCAGGAAATTATATTTCTAAATTGAATTTTGTTCTGTTTCGATGTAGTAAGAAATATTTTCCAGACTACTAATAGGATGCATAAAGATTGTGACTCTGACAATACCGTTAGATAAATAAAAGCTATAAATTAAACCCACCTTCATTCACTAGCAAGCATAATAGTAAAATAGAAAGCATTGGTTACCTCGAAAGAGTAATCAAATAAAAGATTTTAAATGAAAAGTGAGGCAGCAGATGGTTAACTTTTTAATTTACCTTTTTATAGCAATTGCCCATAAAGGTAAAAAGAAAAAAAATCAATTCAATGAGTCTCCTGGTGCTAATAAAACACATATTGATTCGTAGTGCATATGCTTACTCTACAAGATGCTCAAACCTGGTTCTACCACTGGTAATGGAAGCAGATACTGTTTATGAGCACTTCAGTGGAGACAAATTTACAGTAAAGAAATGTCTCTGAGCTAGATTTATTATTAAAGAACAAAACCTTATAACCACAAGTAACAAAGAGATTTCATTTTATGGTTAGAGATCCACTCATAGGAGGCCAGGACAATTGAGCCAAATGGCAGTTCAGTCACTGGAAGAGGCCTTCAAAATTACAGCCTCCCTTTTTGTTGGTGAACAATAGTTATTTCACTAAGCCTTAGTTTTTTTTCCATTGATATAAATTGCCATGTGCTGCCTCCCTTAACACAGGTCTAGATTCTCTTTGACAGTATCAATTTGGAAAAAGTCTCTTAAACTTGTTATTGAAAACACAGTCCCAAGATGGTCCATTAAAACTTCCCATATTTAAAGAAACATTGCATTGAAGGAAGCTTTTCATTGTGCATCCATATAAGGGACTTAGAGAACACAAAATTAATGTTACTTCTACCAAGATGCTTGAAGGGTAAGTAGAATCTGACAAATGTACAAAGGAATGGAGGGGGGTAGTTTTTCAGACAGAAGAGAGATGAATGGACATTGGCATTTCTTTCCCACTCTTGTCTACAGATCTCAACCTGAACAGGTAAGATATGTGGATCAAATCGCTAAACCTTCCTTAACTTCACATTCGGAATACTTCAAACAGAATTACCATGGTGGCTTAAACCACTGTTATATATACCATCTTCATCAATTGACGTATTTTGAAGTTCCCTTGGATTAAACATGTAAAGTTTATTTATAATGAATACAGGAATAAATGTGAAGCCACAGAACTTAAAGTTTATAGAAGTAAAACTAAGAATCTGATGAAAACTATAAAGAATACCTTCAAAATAATAGGTATTAGCCAGAACTAGACAGCAAACTAACATGGAATAAATTACTTTCAGAAGAAGAAATACAGCATGTTATTTTCATAAATAAAAACAAGCAGTAAAAAGAGAAGTCAGCATTCGAGAAACATGTATCCTCCTCCTTTGCCCTCTGAGCAGATCTTACCTACATGTGTGAGAAAGTAAAAATTGCAGCCTTACAAACAAGAGGTCATAAGTCACATTCCTTATGAATAATCAAGGGGTAATGGTAAGTTTGGAAAACTCTGAAGCTTATTTATTATTGTTGTTATTGTCATTATTTTGACCAGAGTGTTGACTAAAATATGCTCCTAGGAAGAATGGCACCAAAAGAGAATGATGATCATTGTTTTTCTATATGCTGCAATATTGCAAAGTATTTTGTATAAACCACAACACCAGATGTCTGGCCTCTGGACTCACTTTTTATCAGAAAGCTCACCTCATCAAGCGGAATGTACATTTCAAGTATTTCTACCATGCTCCATTTAATGCCAAAAGGTTTGGTGGGGTTCTACATGGAATTAATTTGTGATCCTGAAACCCAATTCAGGACAGTCTCAATTTCAGGCTAAGTCCATCTCCCAAAATGTTGCTTCACACATGAAATCCACTTGCTAGTCACTAATTCTCAGAAGTGTCTCTTAGTCACCTACGGATATATAAAACATATAGTTCAATTGTGGTTCATTAAGAAGAAAAACATCTATATTGCCTAAAAAGCACAAAACAGAAGTCACAAACAAGGGTAAAAGCACTTCAATTTTGCAGAAGAGAAAATCTTAGACTACATTTATTTGAGCTTTCCAGCACCTCACATTCTCCCATGCTGAATGTTCAGAATTTTCATTTACACCATTAAATGGTCCCATTTTAAAAGGATCACCTTACTTGGCAAAACATATTTAGATATCCGGTTGTGTTGGTTCAAAGGCTTCTAGTTCTAAATATTTATAGGCAGAAAAGAGAAGTCTTAGGAGTCTACTTCACCTTGCCTTTTCCTGAGATTTGAAAAAGACTGATCAACCGCACACCAGAACATCAAGATGCGGCCAGAGGCTTCCTTCTTCAGCTGTGAGACAAAGTTCCCTCAGGAAGGAAATCTTAAGGAAGATACCAGGAAACTGAGTAAGGACTATGCCAGTCGTCTGTAAAGAGCTCAAAATACTTCATAGAGCCAAATGTTCAACCAAGTCCTTTTTCTACTGTTTTTTTTTTTTTTTTTGAGAGAAGGGGGGGGGTGGAGGGGCAGGTGCAGAGGAAAACAAAGTCTTAGTCAGCCTCCATACTGAGCACAGAACCTGACTCAGGGCTCAATCTCATGACCCTGAGATCACAACCTGAGCTGAGACCAAGAGTCCGCCACTTAACTAACTATGCCACCCAGGTGCCCCAAGTTCTTTTTTTAAAGAGAGAAATTAAATCCCAAGTTCAGCTAAAGAGAAAAAGATCACAAGGGATATTCTATCTCTATCTCCAAAAAACATGGCACCCACTCTCAATTTTAAAAATGTATCTTTAGTCACTTCCAAGCATAGCTTTGTTTTTTTTTCCCCACGAATAGCTTTAAATACATTGAGAGCTTTGTTTTGAATAATGGTGCTGGATTCTCCGTGGTGTATTTCCCAGGCCATTATCCTTGAATGTTAAATTACCCAGGAAGCTTCCTTAGGAGAGCTTACTTTCCAGAAGATACCAATCCTTAAAACTTGAGCTGAACAGAATAGATGCTTTATTTTAAAGCATTTTGTCAAATTCTAGCTGAATAGAAGGGACAAGTCCCAGGGCTAATACAAAGTATCTTTGAAGATCTAACTTTATAACCAACTGATTGATCAAATGTGAAAGTTTAAGAAAGGAAGAAAGTTCATTGATATGGCTTCTTAATACCTATCTGGTTCCAAATAGCCGATATTTATACTGAAAGGCTAAAGCTAATAACTTTTTTCCTGTCTGTATCACTCTTAAGATCTAGCAAGATCTACAATCTCCTATATTCTTCCAAATAAACTCTTCAGCAACATCTATCACTGCTCCACAGCATGAGGAGGGGCAAAGTAGGATACAAAGCAATGAAAAGAGCAGAGCCTCTCGCCTTGAAAGAGTTTTAAATTCACTGCTGCCACTTTAAAATTTGCATATTTCCCATAAATATCCAGATTTATACTCTTTTTTTTTTTTTTTTTATTGTAGGATCCAGCATCACTGGGCCCTCATTTCAGTCTGGCAATAATTGTTTGGCAATGAGTAGCTACTGCTTAATCCATGGGCCAGATTATCTCCAAAATCCTTCCAGGAACAAAATCTGAGTGTCTAAATAAGACTGTACTTAGTTTGTGGTTAAACTTTTCACTCAAGTAGCATTAAATTCATAAGTGTGAAGCTCAAAACACTTGTTTGAAGTGCAAGTGAATTTCAGAATTAGGATTATTAAAAATGACAAGGAGGTTCCTCTTGTACTAAGCGGGATTACCACGGCAACACCACATCATCAGTAGGGTAAAACTAACCTACCCATGATGGTCTAACCCCAGGTCACCTTTCCTACCAGTGGATGAACAATCCAATGCTTGGGGAATTCTGCTTCATAATGATAGGAAGAGACAGTATCAGAGGATCATAAAGCAACGCTGTTATGAACCATTGGCCACCACAAACCAGTTATCTTGGTTATCAGTGGTAGCTTTTCTGACACCTCTTGCTTAAAACCCAAAAGATCAGAAGGATCATGAGGGCCTGCTTTCATAATGTGTATTCATACTGAAAATCAAGATCAAGTGAGTGTTTGTCCTGGTCCACAGGAGCTGACCTTCCTGGGCTCACCTTAGGACACCTGCATTATTGTTTGACAGGTGTACCACCCCAGGCCTGAGTGGCAGCCTGCCAGCCCCCACTGCCAATGTGCTTGTTGAAAGAGATTCGAGAAGGCTGGCCCACTTAGAGTATTCAATCATGCTGAAGAAGGCCAAGGCACCATCTTTGTCCAGGTTTATCTCTCCAGATCCTCCACCTTGAACTGCAACCTCTTAAAGACCTCTTCAGGGGTCTTGCAGTCAGGCTTCTGAATTTCACTCTGGAAGCTCTGCACACACCACCCCTTGCACCAGGGGAAGGAAGGGCAAGGAAGAGTGACAAGTGGAGCCTACAAGGTGGACTGTGGCCCAGGGCCAGGCCAGGGTTGCCGGTGCCATGAAAGAGGAGGCTGTGCAACATACGACGCTCACAGAGCTGACAGCTACATCAGGCACAACCTGACTGGCCACAGCCGCATGTGGGCCCACGGAGCAGGGTCCTGAGCTCCCCACCACCCTGGGCCCTGTCAGCCTGGCCATCTGTGGCTAGAGAACACCCACTACCTCAGCCTGGACCTCAAGGCCATGGTGCCGTACACCCTGACCTGGCTCCTGCGACACCAGTTTGTCACAGAGAAGTTGCTGAAGGTGAAGGCCCCATGCATGCTGGAGATCACCATGGCAGGCACAGAGCTCATGCAGATGCTACTTCAGAGTCTGGGGGAACAGTCACAGGTGTCTTGTGCCAAGTCCTGTATCTACGCGTCTGCTGGCACGTCCACCATGGTCGGCTTTGCCAGCTACCTCATCATCTACAAGATCGTCTACATGCTCCTTCTCTTGCTCTGCCTCACCCTCTTCCACATCTAGTAAACCCTGTGGCAGAAGCTGCTCAAAGTGCTCTGGCAGCTGGCCAGAGCCGACACTGTGCTGGTGCTCATCGCCGTCTATCATTTCCAGTTGCATGACTTTGCCGTATATTGGCACAACCTGATGCGCTTCACCAATGAGCAGGTGGGGGGCCTGAGCCCAGAGCAGCTCAGCATGTCCAAGTTCTCCTCCGGCATTCTCATCCCTGGCTTCTTCTCACTCCCCTGCTCCCTGCACTGCACTACTTCCGCCAGCCCTTGATGCAGCTCATCAGCCTCATGCATGCCCTCTGACCCGGCACCGCTTCTTGTGCTGGGTTCACCGGCAATGTATGTTGGGTGGGACCCCACTGGTGCACGAGGAGGAAGGGCAGGTCTCCAGGGATCAGGGGCTGAGCACAGCTGGCTCCCACCAAGCCACACAAGTCCCAGAAACCACAGCCAATAAGTGGGGCCTGGTGGCCAAGCAGCTGTTAGAACTTGGCCACTGACTTCTGGGACACCCTCGCCAACGTACAGGTGTTCTTGTGATGCCTGCTGAAGCTGCATGTCTTCAAGGTGGTGGTCCTATACACCATCTGGATGGCCCTGAAGGAGGTGTGGGTGAGGAACCTTGTGCTGTGGGCCTTCACCCCACCCTACTCTCACCTCTGACCCAGGGCCTCCTGCCAGTCCACCTTCTGGAACTGCATTAGCATCATGTGCAAGATGGTCTATCAAGATCATTAGCCCCCATGAGTACTCCAGAAACTGTCTCGAGCCCTTCCTCAGTAACACCAACTTGCAGAAGACAAAGATCAATCAATTCTTGCTGTCCCAGAGGCCCATCAACCCTGTTAACTAGTTTTGGGGTGGTGTGGAAGGGCTTCCTGAACCTACAGACCCTGCTGCTGCTGCCCATTTGAGGTCACCATGTACCAATGCCAGGAACATCACCACCCACAGCACCTTCTCTCCAGTGGCTGAGCCAGGGCCTACTTAACTGCCTCAAATTCTTCTTTCTTCTTTCTAATTCTTCTTCTAATTCTTCTTCTAATTCTTCTTCTATTTGTTCTTCTACAGACTTGGACTAGAGATCTTTCCAATGGCCATAAACATATTTGGGCTGTGCAGGAATGTCACGGTCATCCTGCACGGCTATCCTTACCCACCAGCACTCGGGGCTATTGCTGGCCTCTGGGCCAACTACTGCCTCTTCCTGATACTCTTATCGCCTTACCAGTGCCTGCTGTGCCTGGGCATTTGCCCCTACTCTGCGCATAAACTACTTGTGGCACCGGAGCCAGACCATCCGTGAGAGCTCCACACTCAACTGGCTGTACCCACCCAATTTATTCAGAGCCCTCAACTCTACCAACCTCCTAAGTGACTTCCTCCTGCTGCTCTGCACCTCCCAGCAGTGGCAGGTGTTCTCTTCCAAGCACATCAAGGAGGGGCCGGCATCAATACCGACCATCTGGAACCTACAGGGAGATCCCAACCCCATTCCCAGCTTTACCTCTCGCAAGTCCTACCTCAACATGCCGAAGGTGGCCATCTTCTGCTTCCTCTTCTGGTTGATGTTAGTCAAGGCCCACAGCAGCATCTTCAAGCTGGGTCAACCTACTGGCCCACTTCTACCCGCTGCTCTTCAGCACCAAGCTGCAGAAGACACGTGCCTGCCTCCTGCCATGGGACTGCCTCATCCTCTACAAGCTCGGGGTCATCATGTCCAAGAACATGCTCTTATTCTCCTCCTGGGTGTTTGTGGAGCAAACGCAGTGCAACTTCTGCTGGGCCATCCAACTTTTACTGAGCCCCGTGTGCCCCGCCAAAGGTTACTGTGACCCCAGGGAGATGCTGGGCAGGGACCAGGACTGCTTGCTGCATGTGGAGGAGGCCAGGTCTCCTGGGACCTGTCGCCTCTGCTCCTCGTTCCTGCTGGGGCAGCCCCGCATCTTCTCAGTCACTCCCTCCTACACATGGAGGCGGAGCTCCGTGCCAACGGCCCTGCGGTCCTCCAAGACTTTTGCCGTCTGCAATGCTGCCAGCCTCAAAAGCATCGATGTCCACCACAAAGCAGATAAGTCCCTGGCGCAGATGCGCCGAGCAGAAGCACCGGCAGGATGTGGCAGGCGGTGGCCCCTCCAGAAACCAGGAGCCAGGTCCAGGCAGTCCCTGCTGCGGTGACAGCGGCGGTGGCTGCGCCTGGAACACATCCGCGCCATCCACTCCGGCCTGGGACCGCTACGTGGTCGAGTCCAGCTGTGAGGAGCAGAAGGAGGCCCGGCCGGAAGACCCTGCCGACCACGGGCACAGATGGCACAGCAGGGATGGGTGACCGACGTCCCGGCGGCGCTGCGGTGGCAGGTGTGGGCAGGACAGGGCCTGCGTCGGGGGCAGAGGCCACAGAAGGCTCGGCACGGCCACCGGACGAGGCGAGGGCCAAGCCCCGCGGGGCCCGCGCGGGGTGGGGGCCGGGCTGGCACCCTCGGGGGCCGCACGGTGCCAACTCCACTCGCGGGAGCTCGTCCAGGGGCGGAGGGAAGCCCCGAGGCACGGCGGACCAGCCGAGGAGAGCGACCCCGGCCCAGCTGCCCGGCCCTGCCGAGCATCGCGGCAGGTGAGCCGCCGCGCAACAACAACCAGCAACGCCCGCGGTCCCCTCGGCCCCCACTGCAACTCCCTCAACGGCGACGCCGAGCCCCGGGCGTCCCGGTGCAGCTCCTGGAGCCTCCAGCCAACATCGGCACCTGGTCGCCCACGGCTGGGGAGCCGCTCTGCCTCCCGGAGCTGCAGGAGGCCCGCGTTTCACCACGGGCGGAGCTGCAGCTGCAGGCCGCGAACCAGTGCGCAGGCACCGCCCAGGGCCCCGCCCCACCCTCGGGCCCCCGCCACGCGGTCGCTGTCCAATGGCCCAGCAAGCTCCTCTGGATGGAGGCCGTTGTCTTCGCGGCGTCACCCAGGACCTGTTACAGTTTGGCTTCTCCCCCTAAACCAGTCACACCGCGATGCGTCTCTCCGGAAGCAAGCCCTACTTCCCTGCGTGCATCCTGGGCCTGAAGAAGAGGAGGGCTCCATCACGCAGGACCTGCTGCGGCTCATGGTGCTCTTCGGGAGAGCTCCCAAATCCAGAGGATGGGCAGTCATCAAAGCCGGGCCAGGCGACTGCGTAGGGTTAGAGGAAAAGTGGAGTCACCCCAGGAGAGAGTGAGGGTGCCCGGGCTCCACCTGCAGAGCTGCTTCTCCCTGGGCCTGGCCCTGAGCTCATATCCACAGCTGGCCTTCCACTCAAGGAAGCCAGTAGCCTCTGAGCCCACACTCTCCCTCCAAAGCTAGACGCACATGTCATGGTAGTCACCCTCCTCTTTGGGCTGCAGCTGATTCATAGGGTTGGCTTCAGGCATGTTGGATGCAAATATACTTGGAGAGGAGGTTGAGGATGATTACTGACCTGTCCGAGGTGCCTCCAGCAAGCTGGCCGGCTGCCATTGCATGGTGCTGTTGGGGGACAGGTCCTCCATGTACAGTACAACAGTACACCGTGGTGTAGCCATGGTACTGCATTTGGCCAATTCCCTCTGGAGTTTCCAAGTCATCTCTTCTCTCCTCTGTGTGAGTAGAAGCATTGTTCCATCCAGTGTTTGTGTTTTCCTTGGTGACTCTGATACCAGGATGCACTGGACAGAAGTGTTTAAACTCTATACAGGGTGGCTGGCATTGTAATGATCTTTTCTGTCCTCCGTGGAGTTGGAGTCCTCTCCTGGCATTGATTACTGGTGTGCAGTGTTCTGCATGACAGACTGCTACCGGATACCTGGGTTTCTTTTGGGTAATAAAAGTTGTCTATGGGCAGCCTGGATGGCTCAGTGATTTAGCGCCACCTTTGGTCCAGGGCCTGATCCTGGAGACCCGGGATCAAGTCCCACGTTGGGCTCCCTGCATGGAGCCTGCTTCTTCCTCTGCCTGTGTCTCTGCCTCTCTCTCTCTCTCTCTCTCTCTCCCCTGTGTGTGCTCATGAATAAATGACTAAAATCTTTAAAAAAAAAAAAAGTTGTCTAAACTTAGAACATGTGGAGTTGTGCAACTCCACAAATATACTAAGAGATGACATGGCAACAGTGCTCTTTGTTGATAAAAATTCACTACGAATTTACTAAAATTAAAACTCTGTATAACCAATGTTATGTTTTCGGTAGCCTGGGTCCACGTAAGGATTATATTCTTAGGGGACTTAAATTCCTGAGAAGAGAGAAGTCCATCGAGCCAGAGTTCCCATCTCCTCCACTTTAAGCATCCCAGGGAGCCTCCATATTCAAAGATATCAAGGAGCCTAAACATAAAAGGAAGCTGTGATGAAAGGGAAGGTGTATATAAGACTTCCCTCTAACACTAGTTTCACCACTCTATGCTGATCCACCAGAAACAGGTTGGATGTCAGCTTAACGTCATCTCAGCCTCCATTTTATCTACCATTCATGCAGGCTAGGAATGTGATCTCAGGCATTAAGCTTAAATTTCACTTAAGTCAGATATTCCATTCATTTTTTTAAAGATGGTTTAAATTTTAGCATCCTGCTAGTTTAGGCCTCTTGATAGTATTGTTAAATTACTAGGTCCATTCCAAAAGGGGGAAGGAAGAGATGCTTGTATCCCCAAATACTTTCCATTGTTCAGCCCAGAAGTTGGATCCATTTTATCCCAAGTCTAATGGTAGTGAATGTTGTACGAATGTGGAGCAGAGTGGGGCCACAAACATTGTTACTGACTGGGCAGTGCATGAGGCACAGATATAGTTGCAATTAAAAGCAATGTACTCTTCCCTCCCTCTCATATCCCTGTGGTCACTTCTGTTTGGCACTTATGCTCTTTCACATTATCATAAAACTGTACCCCAGAGTATTGCTAACTCAGTTTTCTCCTTATATCACTACATTTGGTGTATTTTTCACAGCAAGGTGTTTCTGTAGATTGGACAGAGTTAGAGTTCAGCTTCTTCCAGCCAAAGTGTTTAAATTTGACTAGACAGCAGCAATTGCTTTTTAATCTAAGCAAACTGATCTGTCAAAGGCAATCAACTCAGGGAAGTTATTCCAGGAGGATCCTAATAATCCCGATGAATCACTCTGCCCTATGTGAAACTCAGCCGCTGAACTCTTGACATAGTGTCACAAGTACTTAGAGGAATTAATACATACAGCGGAACTCTATGTTGACACACAAACTCTAGCCTCTCGTGCATAAGTTAACGATCACTGTGTTTGGTCTGGGGAGGAGTACGCTGATGTGTGTGCTGATGTGTGTGGTGATGTCAGTCACGTTTAATGATGATGTTACATCACCTAGGCTTTGTGTTGCCTAACCTTCACAAGCATTTATCAATAGTACGCTCAGTTCCTCTAGATGTAAATAAAGGTTTGTCATTGTGATTTTCAAAGATCACCTCCTGCCTTTTAAACAAGGGGTCCTAACCTTTTAAAAATGCTCGTACCAATTTAGAGCTTTTCTGTTATTGGGACCTTTAAGTAGTTTTTCTTGGTTAAATATTGCAACAATCCTTGAAAGGTCAGTAGAGATGGTAACATCGTTTATATCATTAGTAAGTCACAGAACTGAGACTCAAACCTAAATCTTATGGCTTGATTTTTTGAGGTCTTTCCTGATGCTGTAAATCTTGTCTTTGGAGCTTTTGTTCTAGTGTCAGGATTACTAGGACAGGTGGGATAAGGTGGGATAGCATTTTTGAGAGTCTTGTCCATAAATAGAGCAACCTGTCAGGTTCCCTATGCTCCCCACAGAGAACCCTACCAAACGTAAAATAAGGAAACAGAATCAATGGGGAGGCAGCGATGAGTTGGATCTCTTGGAGGGCTGGGCTAAAAATTCTCCCTAAGTGATGGCACAGGTGTTCCTTGAGAATGACCTCCTCTTACAGTTGGAGAACTTTATGAGAAATAATGATACACACTCAATTCAGTCAGAGGGCAATGAAAGAGTAGATTGGCTAGAAGATAAGTCTGGAAGAACAAGGATAATAATATAATAGCTAATGTATATTGAGCACTATTGTAAGTGCTATATGAATATTAACTTATTAAATTGTCATCACAGGGATCCCTGGGTGGCGCAGCGGTTTAGCGCCTGCCTTTGGCCCAGGGCGCGATCCTGGAGACCCGGGATCGAATCCCACATCGGGCTCCCGGTGCATGGAGCCTGCTTCTCCCTCTGCCTGTGTCTCTGCCTCTCTCTCTCTCTCTCTCTCTCTCTCTCTGTGTGACTATCATAAATAAATGAAAAAAAACATAAAATAAATAAAATAAAATAAATAAATTGTCATCACAACCCTATGCAGTAGGTACTGTTACTCTGATGAAAAATTGAGGCAGTAGGAGGTTGATTGACTTACATGTGACCACACAGCTAGTAAATGTTAGAATCAACATTACAACTTAGTCAAACTGATTCTCCAACTGTGCTCTAATGTGTGGTGGTAACGATGAATTTTGGAAAGACTTCCTGAATTATAAGAAATTTCATTTACTTTCCTGACTTAAGAACAACAATGAGTATTTCCATCTCAGGCAACATTGCAGCCCCGAGAATCTGACGGACGCTTCCATTGAAAACACCCAAAATTGTTGCATAATGTTAAAAGGAAAAAAACTTCCTAAAACATGCTAAAAGCTGGCAAACAAAGTAAGAAATGCTGAGGTGCCTAAAGTCGCATGAAAATGTAGACCCAGTTTTCACTGGTAATAATATTCAATGATCCTGTGGACCTTGATCTTTGATTTCTCATAGGGTCATGGGGCATGGAGACACAAGAGGCCTGGCTGAGGTGGGGAGTCTAATAGGAGACTTCAAAGACCCACAAATCTACTCCCTACATTAGAGATAATAAGAAAAACTAATTTCTCAGGGTGCCTGGGTGGTTCAGCGGCTTAAGTGTTTGCCTTCGGCTCAGGTCATGATCCCCTGGTGGGTCCTCGGATCAAGCCCTACTTTGGCAGGGAGCCTGCTTCTCCCTCTGCCCCTCTCCATTATGTTCTCCTTCTCTCTCTCTCTCTCTCTCTTTCTCACTCTCTAATAAAGTCTTTAAAAAATACTAATTTCTCAATCCCTATGTGCTAATAGAGGAGAAAACAATCTCTCCTAAGAATTCATAAGCACAAATAGACTTTTATTTGGGTTTCTAGTCCAAATGTACACTACGAGAGTGGTGCCAAAGAAACTTCAGGTTAAGAATATGGTTTAAAACTGTACTGGGTTTGATGCTTGGTAGAATAAAAAACAGCCTAGTCAAAAGGGGCCAACTGGCAAGTCAATTCCCAAAGAATCCCCATGGATAAACTGCCAAGGAATAAAATCTCAGAGCAGAGTATCCCAAAACATGTAAACAAAGGACCATGGGCATAGGGCCATTGGAAACTACAGCCATAAGAATTGGACCCCAGAAGACACCAGATAGTGCGATTATGCAATCAAGAATGACAGGTGTAATCTGGTAGTGTTTTGCTTCAACGGTACCACTTATCTCTTGCTCTCTACCCCTGGGCTCCTCTGATGTCAGTTAGGATGTATTCAGAAATTAACTAGGCACTCATGCACACACATCTGAAAGGATGGAAGACTGCCATCCCTGGGGCAAACTTGGACCAGTGGAGGATGAAAGCTAATGGAAAAATGCTCTCATCTTCCACTCTTTTAGTGGACAATTCTGAGATACCAGCTCTTCAAAAGGTCCTGATAGAACTGGGTTCCAGTTGCCCACAGTGAAGATCAATCCACAGGGGCACCCTTAATATTGGCTTTCCCGCCTTCTTGGTTTCCCTTTCTCTAAGCTCACACTCCTGTTCCTTGGGTTCATTTTCCCAATAAGCTAGTTGGCTGGGAATTTAAAATACGAATAAGGAACAAAAGACTAGAACACAGAAAGGAAGACTCAGAAAAAGAACCAAACAGAACTAGAAATGAAAAATAAAATACTTTTAACTTAAAGTGTAAAAGATGGTTAAACAAAAGAATAGACACAGCATAAGAAAGAATAAACTGGAAAATGAATCAGAATATTTTGCAGAATATTTTGCAGAATATTTGTCTATGTGGAACAGAGACACAAGCATATAGAAAATATACAAGAGATAGCAGAGTGGAAATATCTACAAGAGTTCAAATGGAATTCCTGAAGGAGCTAGCACATGGAAATAAATACAATATATGAATTATTGTGTAAATTTTAACGAAAAATGTGTTTAAAAATAAAGATTATCAGATTGGGTAAAAATAAATAAAATCCACTTAGAAGGGATGCCTGTGTGGCTCAGTTTGCCTTCAGCTCAGGGAGTGATCCCAGAGGCCCTGGGATCAAGTCCCACATCGGGCTCCCTGCAGAGAGCCTGCTTCTCCCTCTGCCTCTGCCTCTGTCTCTCTCTCTCTCTGGGTCTGTTGTGAATAAATAATAAAATCTTTAAAAAAAATTTCACTTATAGGCTGCTTTAAAAAGAATCCTGTGACATAAAGATAACAAATAGTTAAAGTTAGAAGGATGAAAAAATATATATATACAGTGCGGATAACCAAAATAAAGCTGATGTGACTATATTATCAGACAAAATAGACTTTTAAGACAAAAGGCATTGAGACAAACTACATAATGAGAAAAGGTTGATTCAACATCAGATATAAAAATTCCAAACCAAACTCTACACTATATAGCCTGAAACTATATAAAACAAAACCTAAATACAAGAAGAAATATATAAACACACCACTAGAGCTGAGGACTTTAACACACCTCAGCCCCCAGGGATTGATAGCTCACGAAATCAAGCAGAAAAATATCAGTAAGCATATGGAAGATTGGAACAATGCAGTTAACAAGCTTTACCTAATAAATATATAGAGAACATTTTACCCAAAAAAGTGAAGTATTTCACGCCTCTTCGTAAACAGGAATTTACAAGGACTGAATGCATCCTGGGCCATTGTTTTAAGATTCAACTAATTTTAAATGATTGGTATCATACAGATTATATTCTTTACCACAATGTACTTCATAGAAGCACAAATGGACAATCTATTATCAAAATGCTGCTAACCTTTTAAGTAATATGGAAAATGAAAATTAGAATCACACTGATTATATTTCACACTGACTGTAATGGCAAATTTTTAAAGTCTGACAATATGAAGTGTTAACTAGAATCTAGGAGTAATCACATCTCTTCTACACGGCTAAAGAAAATATTAAATAATATCACCACTTTGGAAAACCAGTAGGATCAACTATTAAATTTAGAGATGTGCATTCCCTAT
The DNA here is from genome assembly GCF_053574225.1 of Canis aureus. Taxonomy (NCBI): domain Eukaryota; kingdom Metazoa; phylum Chordata; class Mammalia; order Carnivora; family Canidae; genus Canis; species Canis aureus. Next base: position 10,340,346 of record NC_135617.1, on the reverse strand, counting down.
GATCCAGAAAAACTGGATCAGAAAAACTCTGCACCTGGGTGGCTCAGTCAGTTAAACATCGGCCTTCAGCTTAGAAGGTGACCTCAGGATTCTGGGATTGAGCCCCATGTCAGGCTCTCTTCACAGTGAGGAGTCTCTTTCTCCCTCTCCCTCCGCCTGCTTCTCTGCCTGCATGTGCTCTCTAGGTCAAATAAATAAATATATAAATATATAAAGTCTTTAAAAAGAAAACTCTGGCACATATGTAGACATTCAAGAATATTCATAGCAGTAATGTTTTAAAACAAAAACTGGAAGCAATACAGATGTCTAACCTAAACAAGGCCACAATAAAAAGTAATAATGTCCCTCTATGGAAAAGTTTGAAATTCCTCTAGAAAATATGAAGCACCAGACAATTGGGCCGTAGGCACATTCATATTTAGTTTAACCAAATTTTTCAAGAATTCTTTCCAGAACAGACCCACCAGTTAACATTCTAAATTGCAAGGCTTAATAACAGTTCTCACATGGTCACTGAAATTTAGTATTTTCTATTTTCTAATATTTCCTATTCTGATGTGGGACCTAGTTTTTATTTGAAATTTGACTGTTTTGATTTGCATCTCTTTATATACTTGTCAGCCAGTTGGGCTTCTCCATCTGTGAATTGCCTAACCAAATTCTTTGCTCATTTGTCTACTGGGTTTCCTGTCTTCTTCTTGTTGATATGCAGCATGTTTGTTCGTATATATTCTATATGTGAAACCTTCATTGGACTTACACATTATGAGCATCTTTTCGCAATCTGTCACCTTTCTCCATGATGTCCTTCAAATGAAAGAACCTCTTATTTTGTAGCAAGCAATTCTTCCTCTCAAAGTTTCAGTTGCTTGGGTCTTAAAAGTTTTTCCCCACTCTCAAGTAGTAGTCTTTAAATGGTTTTTAAGGTTTTACATGGGAACTCTTCTTTTGCATTTTTTGAGAGATTATTTCTTATCTTATAGTTTTATCAGCTATTGTAGGTGATATCTAATTTCCACTTAAATTTTCTGGTTGATTACTGCTGATAAAGACAAATGCTATCACTGTTATCTCCCATTAGTTCTTTTTTTTTTTTTTTTTAATTTTTATTTATTTATGATAGTTACAGAGAGAGAGAGAGGCAGAGACACAGGCAGAGGGAGAAGCAGGCTCCATGCACCGGGAGCCTGACGTGGGATTCGATCCCGGGTCTCCAGGATCGCGCCCTGGGCCAAAGGCAGGCACCAAACCGCTGCGCCACCCAGGGATCCCATCTCCCATTAGTTCTAATAGCTGTTCTGTTCAATCCACTTATTTCTTCTGTACACAATCATATCTGCAAGTAATTTTATCTCTTTCCCATCCTGGTAACTTTTCTTTACATCACATTAGCCAAACCTTCAATATTATGTCAAACATTAACAGAAATATTGAGTATTCCTGTCTTGGGGCAGATGTTGATGAGAATAAAGTCTCCCCATTAACATAATATTTGCTCTAAAATTTTTGGTATACAATACAAATTTTTGATACAATACAAATCAAAGGAATTCTTTTAAATCTTGAATTATGTCCGTTTTCATCAAAAGGGATTGAACTTTGTAGTACTAGGGTGGCTCAGTCAGTTGGCATCCAACTCCGGATTTTGGTTCGGGTCGTGAGATGGAGCCCCACATCAGGCTCCATGCTCAGTTCAGAGTCTGCTCAAGACTCTCTCTCTTCCTCTGCTATGTGCTCTCTCCCTAAATGAAATCTTTTTAAAAAAGGGGGGTGGGGAGGGTGTTCAACTTTATCAAGTGTTTATTTCTACATTTATTGATGCAATCATGATTTTTCACCCTTATTTCAATAATGTTCTGACCTGAGGAACTGTTAAGAGAATAAATTTTTGTGGTTTTAAGCTACTAAGCTTGTGGTAATCTGTTACAGCAGCAATAGAAAACTAACAATACTCTATGTGATTCTCATAACTTTATGTTTCCTTTATAGATGGCAGAGAGAAAAAAAAATTAAAATAAATAAATGGCAGAGAGCAGTTAAGAAACTTGCCCAAGGTCACACAGCTGAGGAGCCTGACTCCTGGTTAAGAACCTAGATGTGATTTTTCAGATGTGCCCATGGGGAATTACAAAAGCTTTCCCTGGCAGGCCTCGTGGGAAGAGGCTGCTGCTCCCTACCCAGACTTGGCACATAGCTAGTGCATTGCAGTCAACAACTCAGGCTCCCCTGCTCAGTCATGCTTTTCATATATTTGCATTCCTAGCCTTCATTTCTGGTTCTCTTTATCTGAGGCATGGGGCAGAAGCCTTCAGATGCTTCTGCTGAGTCCTCCTTTTGAGGGGAAGTGGAGATGTTTGCAAATGTTTTGTTCCACTTTGACTTTTCCCTATAGCTTTTCACTCCTAACCCATCTCCTTCACCATCTCCCCGCTCAACCACAGGGTCCATAAAATTACTGGAGCCTTTAGTTCAGGACTCCTGCAACAGTGAGAAGTCTCCCATGTCTGTGTTGATGCACTTGATTCTGGATTAGTGTGCCTTTCCACGAGGGAGATAAAACACTGGGAGTCAGTGGCTTCTCCAGTTTTAGACTCCTGCATATAACCATCCCAGCAGGTGATTAAAGGCTTAACTCTTTCATTTTTGGCTTGTTCCGTTAATCAGCTACTCTAACATCTACCCCAACATTCCCCAGCTCAGCTGAACTTCTAACAACAGCTAATAGTAGGAAAGCTGGAATTCAAATCCAGGCAGTCCAGCTCTGAGCCTCTATTCCTAACCATAATGCCTTCTGCCTCCCTTTGAGTTAGACCACTCTAATCCAAGAAACTAATCATGGTGATTTGGACAGGGCAATAGAAGTTGACTAAAGAATATGGAAAAGGTAAACTCAACCTGAGTTGGTGATGGGTCAGATGTAGAAGATGAGAAAAGGGAAAGAATAAAGGATGACTTGTAGGTCTTCAGCTCAGAGCATTGAAGTAGATGATGGCGACCATTTGCCGAGATAGGAAAGATACGTGTAGGGGGACAGGTGGACATGGGGAGGGAGACAATGGAGAAACAAGAGGTCCGCTCTGGATATATTTAAGTTTTAGATGATTTTTTTTAAGATTTTTTAATTTATTCATTCATGAGAGACAGAGAAAGAGAGGCAGAGACATAGGCAGAGGGAGAAGCAAGGCTCCACACAGGGAACCCAATGCGGGACTTGATCCTGGGTCTCCAGGCCCCCCGCCGGCCGAAGGCAGGGGCCCAACCGCTGAGCCACCCAGGTGTCCCTAAATTCTTCATTAACATCTAAGTGAAGATGTCAGGTTGGCTATACATATGGAATTTTGGAATTTGAATGAGAATATCAATTTCTTCCTCTAAGATTTTTTTTAAAAGATTATTTATTCATGAGAGATAGACAGAGAGAGAGACAGAGAGAGAGAGAGAGGCAGAGACAAGCAGAGGGAGAAGCAGGCTCTTCTCAGGAGCCCCAAGTGGGACTCGATCCCGAATCCCGGGATCGCAACCTGAGCCGAAGGCAGACAGACGCTCAACCACTGAGCCACCCAGGTGTCTAAGATTTGAGGAAAAGAGAAATACTATATGAGTATACTGTGCGGGCATCACTTTAAGCACTCCTCCCCACTCCTATACTAAGCTTTCAAAAAGAATCAGATATTGCCACACTCTGAGAAAAATATAGAGCCATCTTCCAATATGCTTGGAATATGGACACAAGAGTCTCCAAATTATTAAAATTACTAAATCAGAATTCTCAAGGAATGACTAGAATCTAGAATCGAGCTAGCTAATAATTCACTAAGTAAAAATCTGAGAACCCAACTGCTACATATTAGCCTTATGTTGTTAAGTTTATCATTTTTAACCTGCTTTTCAGTAATTTATTCAATCAACAGGGTGATCAATTTATTTACCTCCAAATTTACAGAGCAATTTAATATTTCAGTCAGGCCAAAGATTTGAAGCTACCTTGGATACTCAGTTTATATTAAACTCTTCTTCCCCTTCACTAATACACTTCTGTAGCTGGTTTTTACACTTAATCATAGGCTATACTGCAGTTTTAAAATGTTTCAAATATGCCTTCCATCTGCCCAACCGAATTTTATTTCCTTTTGAGGGTAGGGACTGTGACCCAGTCCCCAAACCAGTGTTGAATAATTTAAGGGGAATTTGTTGAATTCATTTGGAAAGTTGTCTCTACTGTGTATCCAGCACTCACCTAGGATGAGTCGCCCTCCATTTCACTCAACTAGACTCAATTTAGTCACACAAGTATACAATAATAGTCATCATATTCTCAGTTTATGGTTTTAATGGTATTGCAACATTAGGTTCACAACATATTTCCAAGCACCAAGTATGCTTGAAATTGAACATTTTTATAAAGATAATAAAACTTAATGACTACCCATGATCTATGATCTGACAATACATCTGTTCTTTTTCATCTTGAGATGGTAAAGTACCCACCCTTGCTTATTGTGGCACAGTGGGAGAGAAGAAATATAGTCCTATTAATCACTCTTAACTATCAGCTTATTAAGTTATAGTTTCCCAACAGGCTTGTCTTACATGACTGTTAATAGGCTGCAGGTGTTTTTCTAAAAGAGTCTTTTTATAATGCAGTTATGTCATAAAGAGACAGCATGGAGTAAAAGAAAGGCTTTAAATTCTAGTAGTAAAGTAGCCCCGAAGCCTTAAGCAAGTCACCACCTCTCTGATCTCCACAATTTTCTCATCTGTAAATTGAGAGGGCTTATTATTAATTAAATAAGTGCATTTGTGCCATTTATACCTGGCCAGTAGGCATGTAACCATAACCCGGTACTTAAGAGTTTCACAAAGGACATTCTAACAGAAATCTCTCCACATTAAGATAGCTTAAGCTAACGTGTAAAATTGAGATTTGTTGCTAGTTAACTTTAGAGGTAAATTTTGTTACCTAACCACTGTGGATGTGCACAGAACAGAGGAGCATATTTCATGAGAAAAATAGTGACTACTGATACGTATTAATATGCCTAATTGTGCTGAAAATCAGCAAAATTCTACTGTTAGCTAAAAACCCACTCAGAGAGATAGCTGTTATACACACATACTATTTGACAAAAGCTTTTAACTCCATTTGTGGAAAACTTTGCAAATGGAAGCTAGGTTTCTAGTTTAACCCATAAGAGTGTAAGTAACTGTCCACAAAGCTGGACTATATAACATAATATTAAATGCTCAAGTTCTGGGTCCTGAGAAGGAGGCTTATGTCATGTAGATGAGTTTCCTCTCTTGCTCTTGGAAAGAAGACTGAAGTAAGTAATGATTAAAATTGATTTACCTTTGTCATATCCTTCTACCTCTCTAACCTTTTTTACACTCGGGTAGGGCACACGGCCCTAATTGTGCTGCTGGAACAAAGCTATTTTGGTCCTACCTACTGTGTCAACAGCCCTTCCTTGAATCTTCCAATAGTAATTCCACAACTGTGGAGCAATTGATGGACATCTCAACAAATAACCCAGAAAATGTTACCACTGTTAAAATATAACTAGTGTTGAAAGAGACCATCTGTTACTTATAAAAGCAAAAATATTAGAAATTGATGTTAAAAATTTTAGAGACATGGTCAAATAAATTATGATACATTTATATGATAGAATATTATGCCAATATTTTTTAAATGTTTAAAAGTAAGTTGAAATGACATGAGAAATATACAAAATATAATGCTGAATAAATTAAAAAAAGATACTAAATGCTATGTTCTTTATGAACTCATTTATGGAAAAAATACATGAGGACTGGAAGCTAATAACACCGTTGAGTAGTAGACTTGTAATTTATGGATTTTTCCCAGTTAGTACATGAATCCATGCTTTCCAGATTTTCCCATATCAAGTAAGTGCTATTAAAAAAAAGGAAAATCAGAGAAAAAAATATAAATTCAAATAAATGTCTAATTGGTAGAATTTTAGAGAGCTATAAACAGTGCTAATTAACAGGCAATGTGGAAATAGAGCTTTGTGGGCAAAGGAGCATTCCTTTATTTGTTTGCAAAAGACTTTAATTAGGAGACTTATTTTATTTTGTGTGTGCGTGTGTGTGGTTTTTTTTAATTGAAGGTCCCTTACCGCTCCTGCTTCCATGCGTGGCCACCAGCAGGGGAGAAGGGAAGGGGAACCAGGCAGTGCAAGGAGGGGTCCTCTCTGCAACATTCCATTTATACACAGAACTAAACAGACAAGCACAGAGTCACTATTGATGTTAGAAGTTACCAGCATGGGGGATGCCTGGGTGGCTCAGCGGTTGAGTGTTGCCTTTGGCCCAGGGTGTGATTCCAGGATCGGGCTCGAGTCCCACATCAGGCTCCTTGCAGGGAGCCTGCCTCTCCCTCAGCCTGTGTTTCTGCCTCTCTCTCTCTCTCTCTCATGAATAAAAAAAAATCTTAAAAAAAAAAAAAAAAAAAAAGTTACCAGCATGAGAAAAGGAACAGGTGGGAAATTGGAGTGTCATAAAAAAAAAAATACAGCCCCCCCCTCAAACTGGGGTGACAGGGGGAAACTTGGTCTGTTTCAACCCAAGAGGAATCAGATCAAAAGCAGCTTGGGAAGGCCAGAACCATCAGGGATGGACGGAGCAGGAAGGCCCAGGGGGTGAGAGGGCTGTCTGGCAACTGAGGTGAAGAGATTGGCCTCCCTTGCTGGGATCTCCCCAGCCCCTCAGGTCTGGCAGGAAGGGCCGCCTGCAACCCCCATGTGCAGGTCTGGGGCTGCCCGATGCTCCAGGCAGAGCGCTGGAGGGGGCTCACAAAGGCTTGGCCTCCAGGGAGATAACGGCACGGCCCCCCAGCTTCTCTGCCCAGTTACAACAGTCCTTGACCCCCTCCTAGCAGTTTGCTTGTAACTCATGCTTGATCTCCGTCAGCTTCTTCACGATGGCATCCTTGGCACTGGCATAGATCATTTTGCTCTTAACGGGTACAGGCTCAGGTGTCCAGAAGATAAACCCGAGGTGTCCTCCTTCTTGCTCTCTCGGTCTCGTAGGTTGTGTCGCAGAGGGCACAGTGGCGGTCCTTGTCTGACAGCATCCTGACAAAGGTGGCATAGGGGTGGTCGACAGTCTGGCCCATGTCACCTGCCAGGATCTGCTTGCGCTCCTCCAGGTTGACGTTGTCCTTGTCCTGGCTCGGGCAGAGGAGTGCCGCCTTCTTGCGCTTCCTCACCTCCTCTGGTGTTGAGGACTTACCGTGCTTACCCCTCATGTCACCAAACGCTTTGATGATGCCATCAGAGACTGCCACACCAGAGGCCACGTTTCCGGTACCGAAAGGGAAATAACAAGGACAGTCAGAAGACAGGAGAGCCATTGCCACACTGCTGCTGGGATCGGACTGAAAGAGACTTACTTTAAGCTAACCACATTATAAAAGAGTAAGTTTTGTGGTCATGAAAATAGTGCTTATTGCTACTGCTACGGCATTTTATAGATCCCATAAAACCTACGACTGATGCTTGCTTTCCTCGATTAAAGACACCAGCGTTTCTTTTTTACATATATCACATAGAAAATAACACAGGCATGGGATTTAGATAAATAGGAAATAAAGGTTATATAATGAAAAAGTCTTCATCCCGTCTTACAATGCTTTCCCACATATAGCAGTGATCCACAGCCCAGAAATTATTCTTGTGTAAATCTGCCCGATGTGTATTTATACACTAATTACTCCCTATATGCCTTATTTCACTCAACATACCTTAAAAATTTACATATCAGTATGTGTAAGTCCATCTTATTCTTTGTAAATACTATTTAGTATTCTGTTGTATGGCTGTAACTTATTAGTAACCCCTCACTGATGGACATTTAAATTATTTCCCATTTTTCTCTATAACAAGGCTTCAGGAAATATATTTTAAGATTTTATTTTTCTTTATTCATGAGAGACAGAAAGAAGCAGAGACATAGGCAGAGGGAGAAGCAGGCTCCATGCAGGGAGCCCGACGTGGGACTGGATCTCAGGACCCCAGGATCACGACCTGAGCCAAAGGCAGATGCTCAACCACTGAGCCACCAACGTGCCCCAGGAAATATTCTTGTACAAATATCTTTATGTACATGAGCAAGATTATCCAGGAGATAAATTCTTAGAATTCATATGGAGTCAGAGTATATGTACATTAAAAAAAAATTTTTCACACTGCCAAGGTGCCTGGGTGGCTCAGTCGGTTAAGTGTCTTTTTTTTATATATAAATTTATTTTTTATTGGTGTTCAATTTGCCAACATATAGAATAACACCCAGTGCTCATCCCATCAAGTGCCCCCCTCAGTGCCCATTACCCAGTCACCCCCACCCCCCACCCACCTCTCTGTCCACCACCCCTAGTTCGTTTCCCAGAGTTAGGAGTCTCTCATGTTCTGTCTCCCTTTCTGATATTTCCCACTCATTTTTTCTCCTTTCCCCTTTATTCCCTTTCACTATTTTTTATATTCCCCAAATGAATGAGACCATATAATGTTTGTCCTTTTCCGATGGACTTATTTCACTCAGCATCATACCCTACAGGTCCATCCACATCGAAGCAAATGGTGGGTATTTGTCATTTCTAATGGCTGAGTAATATTCCATTGTATACATAAACCACATCTTCTTCATCCATTCTTTGGCTCAGGTTATAATCTGAGTCCTGGGATCAAGTTTCATATCAGGCTCCCTGCTGGGGGCGGGGGGGGTCTGCTTCTCCCTGTGTGCTTGCTCCCTCTCTCAAATAAAAAGGCATTACCAAATTGCCTTCCAAAGAATTTGTGCCAATTTATACTCCAGGGAAACATTTCCAATCAACATAGATTCTTTTTTTTTTTTTTAAACATAGATTCTTTAAAGCAAACTCTAATGCTGTCAATGGCCAGGAAGGTAACATAAACCAGGGGTGCAGGCTGGGACAGGCAAACAGAAGACTGAAGAGCGTATTCAGTCACTGAAAGAAGCAGCTTCTCCTCAATTGCACCTACTATGCCTTCTAGGAATCAATACCCAACATTGTTAGTGTTTTCTTGATCTCTCAAAAGCCTAAAATCTAGACTTCTGCATGAAACTTCCGGATTTTTTATATGTTGACAACTCATTTCAGAATTTTAGAATTGGCATGACAAACAAAACTGAGTGGAAACCACCTACTGGGCCTCCAAATTGTGACCTACACTTTAAAGCTGGGATTTCCGGGATGCCTGGGTGGCTCAGCAGTTGAGTGGCTGCTGAAGCTCAGGGCGTGATCCTGGAGTCCCGCATTGGGCTCCCTGCGTGGAGCCTGCTTCTCTCACTGCTGTGTCTCTGCCTCTCTGTCTCTCATGAATAAATAAATAAAATCTTTAAAAAATAAAAAATAAAAAAATAAAGCTGGACACACTATTAGATACACTATTTCTGGACAAACTACAAGAGTTTATTAACTATGTGGTCACTATTCCTTCAAACTATGTGATCAATTTACTACGTGGTCACTATTCCTTCAAATTATGTGATCAATTTAATCTACTCTTGCTCAAATGTTTTTATTAATGGGTTCTTACATTGTGCTCCTTTGTCCTATACTTTTATTGCTTTAGAGTGCTGTGTTCCTGTTTTCCTCATTTTATGGAACCACTACATGTTTTAAGGGCTGAGTCATTTTCCTATAAAAGTAATCTTTCACCCAAAGGGGTTAATAATCTCTAGTCATTTTTCTATACTACTTTGCATTCAACGTATCCATCTACTTACAGAAGACATTATAGGACTACAGTATATTAAAAAGACTTGCTCCTCTTGCTTAAATAGTATTTTTAATCCATATAAAATATTTTATATTAACTACATTCTTATAGTTAAAAGATAAAAACAACATAAAAAATAAACCTTGAATTTGCTAAATTTGTATCAAAAATATTCAAATTCAGGGGTAAAATACCATGAGATTTTTAATATTTTAATATCTCTTCTACATAAATACTTGCAGAAGGACCAATCTGACAAAGCCCAATGTATTGTACAAAACAGAAATAAATGTTTGTAAACATTAAATTATAAGGAATGTAATATTAAAGTGGTCAGTTACCTATTTGAAAACCCAGAAGGCAACCTCTTAAACAAGTGAACTTTGAGAATAAAAATTTTTAATTAGCTTCATTTATCATAAATATGCATCTGAGTCTTAATTTTAAAGCTAATTGTCATTTTTAAAGAATTCCTAGTTTTGAAATTAATTTGTTCAGAAATGCTTTCTCTCTACATATATATATATCAATACGTATATATACGTGTGTGTGTATATATATATATATATATATATCTGCAATAACAAAAGACCAAAAGACATATATTCAAGAAGCTCTATAACGTATCAAAGCTGTCAATGTATGTTGAAAATATGACTAGCCACTCATAGAAAAAAATCTGCATGAGTCATTTTACCAACATCAATACCACTGGATAGTGTACTTTTAGTTTCCAAAGGCAAAGTCCTAGACATTGTAAGTTCCTCTGTTAGCACTTCTAAATATGTAAGCATTCCTACACTTCCCCTTAAAAGGTATGCTGCAACTACTCAAGTGTATCCTTTCAAAAGAATATTGATTAGATCACCGTAAAATTTAAGAACCCAAAGCTCTGTATTAGACATATGTCACCTGATCTCAGTATTTTAATCACAAAAAACAAGAATAAAAAATTACATATTTAAATTGTAATCTGCACATTAGATTACTTCTTCAAATGTTAACAGAACTCACAGATAAAATAAAAAGAATGTGGTAAAATATTACATTTAGTTTTGCCTAAAATATAAATTAAAATAGGGCATAAGAAAAACTTTGAGACTACAATACATATATGGAAAACTGACCACTGAGAGATGCAAATAATTCATACAATATAAGCTTTAATATATAAATTGTCATTTCATCAGCTGTTAGTCACATCAGTCTAAACTTTACATTATATATTAAAATATTAAAAAGCTAAAAAACATCATTGCAATATAGATTCAATATGGGAAAATACATATTTTTGTGGCTTTATACACAATCTAAATTAATACATTCTATACAATAGTTTTCCAAAATATAAACAGCACTTTACATGCAACAGAACATACCAGGCTGGATGTCCTAATATAACTTAATATATAGGAAAATAAAGAGAAAACACCCTTTTAACAAGACAGTTACATAGTGGAGGTGGAATGTAGAATAAGATTTTTGCCTTAACACAATCTTGGATAAGAGTAAAGAAATATGAAAAAAGACCATTTCTACTACTTTCAATTAGCACTTTTTAAATTGAAGACCACTGTGATTTTATATTTTCTAATTGTGTCGCAAACAGAAAACATAAAAGGGAACCGGGAAGGGAGGGTAGAAAGCGTGATCCTTTATGAATTTTAAACATCAGCCCTGCCTATGGGGTGCATTTAGGTTCCTTTTCTGTTGACAGTTTCCTAAATTATTTCTGCCACTCTGAATTGCGCATCAGTAATCGGATGAAATTTTCAGAGTTCTTTAAGCCATTGTGTAACCATAGCTGCCACAATGTAACGCCACAAGAAGTCTGTCCTTGAGTATTTCTTTACTTGGGTATTCAGGTAACTTGAGCATGTTGATGCTTTAAAAGAAAAATATACCACCATTAAAAAGGAAATCTATGAAATTTCTTATTGTTTTGTCTAGCAGTTAAAACACTACTCAAAATTAACATAAAACCACCCTCTCAAATTTGCATTCAAATTGGAAAACCCTGAAGTAGTATTTAAAAAGAAAAAAAAACTGCTGCATTGCAGTTTCCTTTAGCATGCAAATGTAGTGGAAGAAAATAAGTTCCTTTCAGTCTAAAATTAATAAGCAATAAGGGAATTTAGTGTGAAGTGATGGTATAACTCAGCAGTGATACTTATGACAGTGTAACTTCAGTGATACTTGAACGACATTCAACTAAAATTATAGGTAGGTCGTTTCCTCAAATATTTTCCCTACCATAAAAAGAAGAGGCAATGAATTATGTTGATACTTATTTATCACTGATTCCAAAAAGCTAAAAAGAGATTACTGTTGAGGTTTTCCTTTAATGTAGCAGTATAATAGTTAGACCTTTAATCATTTCAAAAGTAATCAAGACAATTCACAATGCATTTAAATAAGCCAATTTAACATACCATGTGCTTGAAGTTGGTAGGAGATTTGGAGTATATGGCACAGCAGCAATTGTAAAGTTTTGCAATCCACTTCCACCCATGATGTTAGCAAATCCACCATGTGGGACCCTGGAACTAAGAGTTCATATCTTAATAACTTGTAATCATGAAAGGAAAATCTTTGTGATACATATATTACAAATTACAAGTTAGAGTAAGAATATATTCAACTCCAGGGCACTGACAAGGTAACATCTTTGGCCCGGCAGAACTCCAACTCATTATTAAAAGATGCTTTGTGGCCAGTTAGCACGCTTCCATGGAGACACTCCTCCACACTTCTACAAGCCATACTATGCTTTCAATTGGCCACTGCACACATACCTCTATTATTGTACATAGCATACTGCACGTACAATTATTTTCTTCTGTGTGTCTCTCCCCAATTAAACTGGGACTAATCTGAGGATCTAAATGTGTCATATTTGTATCTGTACTCCTGGGGTTACTAAAAACTGGCATCTGACAGACATTCATTAGATATTTGCTGAATACATGAATGTTTGCTTGATTAATTCAAGCCACAGAAAGTCTGTTACACATAATCCAAATGATTTTTCAATTTGTGAAAAAATATCTAAGTATCTAGGGTTTGATAGGGTTCAGGGTAGGCCATCCCTAAATATGCCACTTAGGCGTACTAATATTTTTTTTTTTTTGCATACTGATTATTTTAAATTAAAGTTACTTAACAACAACCAGTGAAAAAAGGACACTTTAATCTTCCTGTCTCCCTGAAAGCAGGAAATAAAGCTCCCACGTGAAAGGTACTCTTACTGTTCCTGGAGGTGAAGAAACATGCTATGACTAGAGACGGATTCAGGGCTGAGATAGCCGCAGAAACAAACCTCATCACTTCTTTAACAATATACTTCCCCAAGCACAAACTTCTTTGTCTTCTCAATTCCTCAAAGATGCATTGTCTTTTTGTCTAAAAAGTGTCAAGCCTGCCTACTTTGGTCACTTCTCTGAGACTCATATTTCTATGAGCTCCAAAACATATGAATTAAATTGATTTTCTTCCTATTAATCTATCCATGTCAATTTAATTCTTACACCAAGCAGAGTAACTTTGAAGTGTAAAGAAAAATTTTTCCTCCCCAATAGGTCAAAGGGTTTTTGTTTTTTATTTTGTTTTTCACAGTGGGAAAACTAGAATATCCTTTACATTTCTGTTCCAAAGACCCCATAATATCAGCGCCACCTTCAGCCCGGGGCGTGATCCTGGAGACCTGGGATGGAGTCCCAGGTCAGGCTCCCTGCATGAGGCCTGCTTCTCCCTCTGCCTGTGTGTCTCTGCCTCTCTTTCATGAGAGACATTCTGTGTGTCTCTCATGAATAAATAAATAAAATCTTTAAAAAAAAAAAAACTTGTGCACCAAAAGATACCATCAACAGAGTGAGAAGGCAGCCCATGTAATAGGAGAAAATATTTTCAAGTCATAAGTCTGATAAGAATTGATATCCAGAAAATAAACAGAACTTCTCCAACTCAATGAAAAACAACAAAACCCATTTAAAAATAGGGAAAGGACCCAAATAGACATTTCACCAAAGAAGATACACAAATGGCTTTTAAGTATATGAAAAGATGCTCAATCAACATTACTAGTATTAGGAAAATATAAACCCAACCCACAAATACCATTTCATACACATTAGGAGGATCTTCTTTTAAAATTAAAAAAATATATATGTATGTATGTATGTATGTATGTATTTTAGAGAGAGAGAGAGAGAGAGAGTGTGTGTGTGTGTACAGGGGAAGGGGCAAAGGGAGATAATATTTTAGAGAGAGTGTGTGTGTGTGCAGGGGAAGGGGCAAAGGGTGAGAGAGAGAGAATTCTCAAGCAACCTCCATACTGAGCATGGAGCCCGACATGGGGCTCAATCTCACAATCTTGAGAACATGACCTGAGCCAAATATCAAGAGTCAGATACTTAACTGACTAAGCCACTGGGGCACCCTTCAGATGATCATTTTAAAGAAAAACACAAAAATTTTAAAAAACACACAACAAAAAATAAGTACTGGAAAGGATATGCAGAAATTGGAATGCTTATACACTGCTGGTGGGAATGTAAAATTTACACCAGCTATGGAAAACAATATGGCTGTTTCTCAAAAAATTAACATAGAATTATATATATAGCCCAAAGAATTGAAAATAGAAACTAAAAAAGGTGATTTGTACATCCATAGTCATAGCAGCATTATTCACAAAAGCCAAAAGTCATAGCAGCATTATTCATTCACGAAGCAACTGAAGTGATCATCCACTGATGAAGGAATAAGCAAAAGTGGTATATATGTATACATTGGAATATTATTTAGCCTTCAAAAGGAAGGAAATTCTGACATATCCTACAATGTGGATGAACCTTGAGGACATTATTCTGAGTGAAATAAGCCAGTCACAAAATGACAAATGATGTATGGTTCCATTTATATGAAGTATGTAGAGTAGTCAAATTCATAGAGACAGAAAATAGAATTATGGTTGCCCAGAACTGGAGGGAAGGGGTATGAAGAGTTAATGTTTAGTTGGTTGACAGTTTCAGCAGAAGAAGATAAAAACGTTTGGGAGTTGGATAGTTGCACAACAATGTGCATGTACTTAGTATCACAGAACTGTACTTAAAAATGGTATTTATTTTCTGCCACATATACATAAAAACTGTGGAAATATGCACCATGATTCTGTTTATTTTTTACAAGATTTTATTTACTCGTGAGAGACACAGAGAGAGAGGCAGAGACACAGGCAGAGGGAGAAGCAGGCTCCATGTGGGGAGCCTGATGCAGGACTTGATCCCGGAACCCCAGGATCACACCCTGGGCCGAAGGCAGGCACTAAACCACTGAGCCACCCAGGGATCCCCAGATTTTCTGTTTAAACTCATAAATGGTATGTATACGTTCACAGGAGGAATAATAACAATCCAATATAAATAAATCTCTAAAAACAGCAGTTTTCTTTTATCACTGGGAAGTCATTTGGTTGCTATTAAATGCTTTACTGATGAAATGCCTGAGATTACCTTGGAAATCCAAGTGACTATTAAAAAAAGTCTTGTTAATAAACATTCATGCATGAGCAATTCCTACATAGGGCAAAAGAATAGCTAAAGAAGACCTGGACATGTCGGTAAACTGAAATAAAATTCAACACTAGTCTATGCATATTAACCTTTGCCTAAAACTTTAATAAAGGCAACCAAAAATGAAAAGGGATAAAAAGCCAAGCTGTTCTCAACTTCCTGCAAAGGTAGAATTTAAAAGTACACTATTTTATCATGGTAAGGTGAGAAAATGAGACTTGACACTGTTTCTTACACAAATTAATACACAGTATTTCAATATCAGAATGACTGATCTAAGGTTTTTTGTGTACTAAATTTTTAAAAATAAGGTTAAAAATCAGAAGGTTTCCCAATTTTAAGATCTAAACTAAAATTATACTGTAAACTGATATTCACTAGCAATCCCTGAAACTTTACTCTTCTTCTAAAATTTTTTTTTAAAGATTTTATTTATTTACTCATGAGAGACACAGAGAGAGAGGGAGGCAGAGACAGAAGCAAAGGGAGAAGCAGGCTCCACACAGGGAGCCCGATGTGGGACTCGATCCTGGGTCTCCAGGATCAGGCCCTGGGCCCAAGGCGGCACTAAACCACTGAGCTACCCGGGCTGCCCAACTACTCTTCTTCTAAACTACAAATATGACCATGCTCTAATACATGAATAAGCAGTGAATCTTACGCTAAGACGGCTCATCAAGCTTTAGCATGTGTGAGAAAAATAAATGAAATGGTCTTTGGTTGGATATTATGACACTTGGATTATATAATGTAAAATTACAGTTACTATAAACGACATGCATATAAAATAGAAATTTTATACACAAATCAAGTCTGATTTTCATTATTCTTAAGGGTTAAGGACAAAACAGAGTAAATCATTTAATTAACAGAGACTGATAGACCAACAAAATAATGTCACACCATAAAAATACTTTAAAAAAAACTTAAAAATTACATTTTTTTGCACTGATTCTCTTGGATCTAATAATTGGAACACATTTGACTTTTTAGTAAGTTTGCACTAAACTATGGATAATAGAAAAAGATATTTTAACATCTAAATATAAACAAATAATCAGAATTTTCCAGAAAGGGTTGAATAAAAAAATACTAAGCTTAGAATGGCAAACTCTATGCCTATACTAAATGAAAGTTAAGGTTTAAAAAAGCTTAAAACTTAGTCTGAATTCAAAACAAGGACTCTGTAGACTGTATTGAATGGTGGCTTCTTCAGCATGGTGTTGAAGCTTAGCTCTGTGTTGTTCCCCTCAGCTTCCTTGGCTTCTATTTTTACTCACATCATTCACCTTGGTTTAAATGGATTCACAGGCTATACTTCATGACCAGTTAAATAATAAACAGTGCAATTCTTTTCAGTACTGCTAACAAGGACTATACGATTGACTTGGGAGACACACTCTGTATTACTAATATAAGAGTTTTTCATTCTACAAGAGCAGCAACTTAACAGACATTTTTAGTACCAGAGAACTTGAGTAATTGTAATTGTTATCTGCAATTTAAAGACTTATACCAACCAAATCATGGTGGCAGTGAGGGGTGGGGTGGATATAATAATCCACTGAATGGTGTTTAGATATTATCATTTAGAAAAATAGTAAGAGCTCTATACCTCAATACATAAACCAAAATAAAATCCAGATGGCTTAAAAATTGGAATGTAAAAATAGGAATTAAAAGAAACTACAGAAAAATGCAAATATATATATTTGTATACAATATATTTGTATATATTGTATACAAATATATATATATATTTATAAAACCTTGAGAGAGGGATCCCTGGGTGGCGCAGCGGTTTGGCGCCTGCCTTTGGCCCAGGGCGCGATCCTGGAGACCCGGGATCGAATCCCACGTCAGGCTCCCGGTGCATGGAGCCTGCTTCTCCCTCTGCCTGTGTCTCTGCCTCTCTCTCTCTCTGTGACTATCATAAATAAATAAAAAAATTTAAAAAAAAAAAAAAAAAACCTTGAGAGAATGGGGAAGGATTTCTAAAAACCACAAAGTACTGATATCAACTTACAAAATTAATCACTTCAATTTTATACATGTATATTTTAAATTACATGGAAATCTGTATATTTAACTTAATGAACTTAAAAGGCAAATGATAAACTAGGAAAAGTACCTATAGAATTAATATCCCACATAAACAACATTTAGAATTGAATTTTTTAAAAATGACGATAGGGGAGCCTCGGTGGCTTAGTCAGTTAAGTATCTGACTCTTGATTTCAGCTCATGTCATGATCTTGGGGTTGTGAGATCAAACTGGGAGTCTGCTTAGGATTCTCTCCTCCTTCTTCTCCCTCTCCACAACCCACTCCCAAATAAACAGATGTTTCATAAATAAATAAATGAATTACAATAGAATAATGCATTCAAATTAAGACCAGCAATTTACATAAAAATTATATAAATAAAAAATTAGATGAAAATAGAAATTACTACATCTAGTAATTGACAGAGTAAAAGGAATCAGACCCCAGACTCCCTGTTGATATGAATACTGAGACCTTTCTAAAAGGGTAAATGAACAATATATATCAGGTTATAAAAATTTACATACTTTTGTATCCAAAAATTTCCCTTCTAAGAATTTTTTCTATATAAATAATCAAACTGGCCCACAAGTGTATAAGTACAAGAATTCCTTATTTGTTCAGCATTATTTATAAACAGGAAAATTTAGCAAAGAAGGACAGTACTAATTAAGAGAGGTCCATAAACTGAAGAATAAGCAGCCATGAAAAAGATTAGATCTATAAATGGAACAATTTTTAATAATATACTGCTAAATTAAAAGCTATAAAAGGGGAATGGTGTTTTTAAAAACTAAAATCTATGGGGCACTCGGCTGGCTAGGTTGGAAGAGCATGCAACTCTTTTTTTTTTTTTTTTTTTTTTTTAATTTATGATAGTCCCAGAGAGAGAGAGAGAGAGAGAGAGAGACACAGGCAGAGGGAGAAGCAGGCTCCATGCACCGGGAGCCCGACGTGGGATTCGATCCCGGGTCTCCAGGATCGCGCCCTGGGCCAAAGGCAGGCGTCAAACTGCTGCGCCACCCAGGGATCCCCGAACATGCAACTCTTAATGTGCAGTTGTGAGTTAGAACCCCAAGTAGGGTGTAGATATTACTTAAATAAAACTTAAAAAAACAAAACAAAACAAAAAAAAAGGTAGGGCAGCCTGGGTGGTTCAGTGGTTTAGTGCTGCCTTCGACCCAGGGTGTGATCCTGGAGACCTGGGATCGAGTCCCACATCGGGCTCCCTGCATGGAGCCTGCTTCTCCCTCTGCCTGTGTCCCTGCCTCCCTTTCTCTCTCATGAATAAATAAATAAAATCTTTTAATAAAAAAAAAAAAAGTAAAAGTAAAAGTTTAGGTATGTCGGGAAAATTCTGAGACACTGATATTAGAAGTGATTTTTTTTTTTTATTGAAATTGTCGGGATCCCTGGGTGGTGCAGCGGTTTGGCGCCTGCCTTTGGCCCAGGGCGTGATCCTGGAGACCCGGGATCGAATCCCATGTCGGGCTCCCGGTGCATGGAGCCTGCTTCTCCCTCTGCTTATGTCTCTGCCTCTCTTTCTTTCTCTCTCTGTGTGACTATCATAAATAAAAATTTAAAAAAAATTGAAATTGTCTAACCCGGGCAACCCCGGTGGCGCAGCGGTTTAGCGCTGCCTGCAGCCCAGGGCGTGATCCTGGAGACCCTGGATCGAGTCCCACATCAGGCTCTCTGTATGATGCCTGCTTCTCCCTCTGCCTGTGTCTCTGCCTCTCTGTCTCTATGAATAAAAAAATAAAATCTTTAAAAAAAAAAAAAAGGAAATTGTCTAACCCTGGGGCATCTAGGTTGCTCAGTGGGTTAAGCATCTGCCTTCGGCTCAGGTCATGATCCCAGCATCCTGGGGTTGAGCCCCATATGGCACCAGGCTCACTGCTCAACAGGGAGTCTGCCTCTCCCTCCCCCTACTCTTGCACTCTTGCTCTCTCTCTCAAATAAATAAGTAAATCTTTAAAAATAAAAAAAAGAAATTGTCTAACCCTCCTACATGGAATATATA
This sequence comes from Canis aureus, assembly GCF_053574225.1. Classification (NCBI taxonomy): domain Eukaryota; kingdom Metazoa; phylum Chordata; class Mammalia; order Carnivora; family Canidae; genus Canis; species Canis aureus. Next base: position 10,320,938 of record NC_135617.1, on the reverse strand, counting down.
ATTTTTAAGTCTTTTCATTAAATTATTCAAATCTCTGGGTATTTCTTGGCATTAAGAAGCCAAAAAAACCAAAACACAAGACTAAAACAAGGTTTTCTTTTTATCTTTATTCTATGATCTGTGAATATTCATATTCTCTCTTTTTTTAAGATTTTATTTTTAAGTTATCTCTATACCCAGAGGGGTGCCCCAATTTACAACCCTAAGATACAGAGTCTCAGGCTTTCCTGAGTCAGTCAGGTACCCTGAATGATTATTCATGTTTTATTTATTGTTCAAAATGAGATTTAAGAGTGAAGGGGAGGTGGGTGGGGGATGAGGAGCTGGGTAACAGGCACTGAGGAGGGCAGTTGATGGAATGAGCACTAGGTGTTATACTGTATGTTGGCAAATTGAATTTAAGTTAAAAAAAATTAGAGGTATAGTGTAGTACAGTGTGACTTCAAGTATTTTTCTAACTCCATAGTTAATGGACTTAGAAAATAAAGCAAATGTTAAACTATTATATCTAATTACTTAATGGATTTTCATTTTATTTTATCTATATTCTTCATCTTCCAAATTTTCTATAATGGTTATGGGGCTACTATTAAAATAAGGAAATAGTGGACTTTAAATTACATATATATATTATATATATTTTATAGAGACATATGCTCACAATTATGTTTTTAAAATAAACAGAAAAAATACAGAAGTGAATACATCAAATTACTTATAGTAGTTTTGCTAGCAGGGAGTGGTATTCCTTATTTGTTCTAATTTCATGTATGTTCCAACTTTACTAGAATAATGAGGTACATTTATAGTGGAACAAAGGAACTATGAGTCCCATAAAGAGAACAGCACAGATGAAACTGTAAGATACTAAGAATGAAAATTAGATTTTTTAAAAAATCTTTCAGAAAGTTAAAGGAGGTTAAAAATCATCTAGTTTTCTAAAGCTTTAATCAGCCTAAAAGTAGACTTCCAAAAAAGATTTTATTTATTTATTCATGAGAGACAGAGAGAGAGAGAGAGGCAGAGACACAGGCAGAGGGAGAAGCAAGCTCCATGCAGGGAGCTCGACATGGGACTCGATCCCGGGTATCCAGCAGTCGGTACTAAACCGCTGAGCCACCCAGGCTGCCCCAAAAGTAGACTTTCCAAAGACATGTGGTATCACAAATTATATTTTAGGTCATGCATCTTGAGACTTTAAAATCTGGCAAGAGAAACGCCTGGGTGGCTCAGTCAGTTAATCTTCTGACTCTTGGTTTTAACTCAGGTCATGATCTCAGGGTTATGGGATCAAGCCTCCTCACTCAGCAGAGAATCTGTTTGGGATTCATTTCCTCTCCCTCCAGGCTTCCCCCCACCCATGCTTCTCTCTCAAATAAATAAATTAATTAATTAATAAATTAATAAATAAATAAATAAAGTCTTTAAAAAAAATGGTAACAATTGGAGGAAAAACTGCTGAGTATGGATATTATATATGTCATGTGTGTGTATGTGTGTATTGTCCAGCAACCTAAAAATATTAAAAATTTGGCACTATCTCTGACTTACCTACACAATGAAAAGATTATCAAATTACAAAATACAGTATATATTGTATTTTGTATTGCTGATTGCATTGTACTGCTGATTGTCCTGATTGAAATAGTTTATTTTTTATACATTAAATATTTATTTAGCACTACCATATGTTTATCTTTAATGGCTAAATAAACCCTTAATAACCTAAAAAAATGGAAAAGGAGGTAGAAACTGACAATTCAAAGTAATAATGCATTTTGACTATTTAAGCCATTAAAACTGCAACACATTAATCTCCCTCCACATTAGCATAAAAATACTTCTTACCTGCCAGTAACAAACTGCAAGAGAAGAACTCTCTCCTCTGGAGTAATGCCTTCCACAACTTCCCAGAACCACTAACAACAACAAAAAAAACTTAACTCATATTTCAGTGCAATTGTAGACTTGTTAATACCCGAGAATATGTAATATTCATAAAGCATATTTTATTCTATGAAACTCATTTATCAAAAATGCTTTCATACAAAGTTTTCAGATGCAATATTCCCAGGAGAAAAGTTTAGGGAAAAATTTTACTTTGTTAATTAATGTAGGTTTTCATCCAATAGTGCTGAAAAGCTTATAAAATTAAGTAGCAAACTTAACTTCATTCTCAACTCTAGAGAGATTTTACCTGAATAACTGGATCTTCTCTTTCATAGCCACTTGTGTATTCTGTATTTCTTATCCAATCGCTCACATCAATTTCTGGCATGCCAGAAAGCAGTAGCTCCTTTGGGGAAGAGGTAAAGTATTTCATTAATCTTCACTGGGAAAAAAAAAATTACATTTAAATAGTAAATTTGCCTTAATTAGAAACTAATCCCATGTAAAAATGATTTATTTTTGTGATAGTTTCTGCATGTCATCAATAACAAGTACTCCATGGGAGAGAACTCTTCATAATGATAATCTCAAATATTGCTGAGATGTGGCAATGCCTTCACATTGATAAAATTTCATTAAAACATATGAGACAAATACACAAACATATGCAACAAGTTTACATTTCCAATAATTTTATGAATTTGTTAAATTCTAAAGAGACCATAGGCTCAACATAAAAGTGACAACAAAGACCTGAGTAAGTCCTGGCTTAAGCAAAGGAAAAGATCATTGAAAAAACTCTAATCACTAGGAAAAAGGAGCAATATAATAAAAACAGGTAATGTAATAAAAAGTGATTTAAAAAAAAAGAACATATTCAGGGCCTTGAAGAAATCTATTTTGGAATGATTTGGATCCTTTAAAGCCAACATTCTGCAGTGTAAGAAAAAAAAATGCATTTTCCTAATGACTTTTGGTAGTCACCTTTCTTTACATGAAAATATTAATGAAATAAATAAAAACAAAATTAAGAATGTCAAAAAATATTTACCATATGTTTTCCAAGAGGAAAGAGAACATGGAAGGAGCTTGTCCAGATGTCTCAATGAGCCCTTACCTCACAGTTGGATGTGTTTACATGGTCAAATAAGAGAATGAATATACACCACACTCAACTAAGTACTAACAAGCCAGAACAGCTAAGTTTGTTGTCACAGACGTAGATACAATGTGTTTAACTACTACAACAACTACTCATAACATACACCTGACTAGTATAGAGGTGTGCTCTGAAGAAAATTAATGAAACCTAATAAGAAGTGAGATGTGACAGCTCTTGGGGGGTTTCTAAGATCTATTCAGAGTCTACAAGGTTCTCCCTTTTCCAACATATCTGAGTCTGGATTTTCTTCATAAAGTTCAAGCAAACAACATATTTTAAGTGATTACATGCAACAGCAGATATGAGAACCTAGTTGCCTTCTATTAACCAGATATTAAATAAACCTACAGAAATGTAAAACAATGTCACTCTTCCCACTATTTTTACCTTGATTCTAGAAACGGCAATTTTCAATTTTTTTTATTTTTTATTTTTTTAAATTTTTATTTATTTATGATAGTCACACAGAGAGAGAGAGAGAGAGAGAGAGAGAGGCAGAGACACAGGCAGAGGGAGAAGCAGGCTCCATGCACCGGGAACCCAACGTGGGATTCGATCCCGGGTCTCCAGGATCACGCCCTGGGCCAAAGGCAGGCGCTAAACCGCTTAGCCACCCAGGGATCCCAATTTTCAATTTTTAAATGTTACTTATGTAAATATATAATGGTTTGTTATTTTTATGTTAAGAAAATATTTAGCAGTTTTTTTAAGTTTCAAATACAGTAAATATCAGGTAATATAACCCACATAGATAAAAACTTTGTTGTAAGGGTGTCCTAAAACCAAAAAGTTTGAGAATGGCTGGTCTAGGGTGTGTTCTGTTCCTTCTTTCCACAGTATTATAAAATACTTTTCCTAGATGGATATTCTGATTAGTCTCCATTTTAGCAATCTAAATACATTCTCCACCATTCTTTGTACTTTTCTGTACCCCAGGAGACCAATTCCTATAGACTGACTGGCTCTTCTTGCCCATCAGCTTTAGGCTGGGCTCCATCACTGGGAAACAGGCAGGCCTATTGAGGTGAGGATATTTTTTATTTCCACCTTGCGTCAGCACATCTTTGTAGTAACCATGTATCCTCAACCACGGCTACTACCAGGATGCCCCTCATTGGTGCATCAGGCTCTCAGAGGGTCCTCGCAATACAATAGGAAGGCCCCTACTTTTATCCACAATTTCGCTTTCTGTGGTCTCAGTTACCACAGTCAACTGTGGTCCAGAAGCAGGTGATCCTCCTTCTAACATATTGTCAGAAAGTCAATAGTAGCCTAATGCTAAGTCATGATGCCTACATCATTCACCTCACTTCATCTCATCACATAGACATTTTATCTAACATCGTCACAAGAACTAAAGTACCACATAACAAGACATTTTGAGAGAGACCACATTCATGTAACTTTTAGTATAGTATATTGTTATATTATTGTTATAAATATTATTAGTTATTATATTACTATTAGTTGTTAATCTCTTACTATGCCTAATTTATAAATTAAACCTTACCCTAAGTATGTATATTTAGGAAAAAACATAGTATATACAAGATTCGGTACTATCCGTGGTTCCAGGCATCCACTGGGGGTATTGGAACAGATTCCCTCTTGATAAGGTGGGACTAATGTAATTTCTCCACCTGTCTCTTCAATTCTAGGGATGATAAAGCTTTCCACTGTTGCTAGTCTCTGGATGTCTCCCCATACTCTTGTGATTCTTAACACCGTCACACTTCTGTAATAGCCCCTTTGTTAAGTTTCTATTTGAACAATCTGGGGAAATTCTGTTCCCCGGCAAGACCCTGATACAGATCTGCCAAAAGGGAGCAGGGATGAATTTTACACATTTCTTATAAGCCATGAGAGTTTAGTCCTCTTCCCTTCTAGACTGAATATAAGCTTTTAATAATATTAAGTATGCTTTCATTATTAATAATTATGAATCAAAATGACTGAGAATATATTCTCTCAGGAAAGTTGAAGCATTTCATTAATATATTATTATGACTTTTGTGAAGAGGATGAAAGATCTTTATTATCCCACTTAACACCTGGGCAAAAAAAGTTATTACAGTGATTAAAAACAAGTAGATGAAATGGAAATTCCACAATAAAAAGAACATACAGCAAGAAGATTTCAAGTCTAATCAATAATTTAGTTTTAAAAAATATGACAAAATAAATGAATTTTTCTACTGGAAATGGGTATAACATATATATCCTATATGAATGGCCAGAGATGGAGTCATGCAAATGTTCATAGCCAATAGCTTACCTAGAATTCATATGGCTCAATGTGTTAATATTCAGGTACCACATATTTACTGTAGATGTCTATGCCAACTTTTTAAAAGGTTTCCTATCCCAGTCTAGCATAGCCCTTTCCTAGGAAAGACATAAAGTCATCCAGGTCCCATTTATAACTCATGCTTTTGAAAGACAGTTTGATATATTGATGAAGACAGAGTGGACTCTAGGTCACAGACCATGGGTTCCCAGTGTGGCGCTAACACATACTGTATGAATAGAAGGAAGTTCTGTACCTTCTTTGGATTGGTTTTCCTCATCTATAAATTGGGAATAATAATACTTATGTCAGAGGTCTGTTGTGGAAATTTTATTTATTTTTTATTTTTTTATTTTTAATTTTTTTTTGTTGTGGAAATTTTAAAAGTGAATACATATGAAGTGCCTGGCAAATACTACGTTTTTACTTATTTATTTTTATTAATTTTATTTTTTAAAAGATTTTATTTATTCATGAGAGATACAGAGAGAGAGAGAGGCAGAGACACAGGCAAAGGGAGAAGCAGGCTCCATGCAGGGAGCCCAATGTGGGACTCGATTCTGGGACTCCAGGATCACATCCCAGGCCGAAGGCAGGCACTAAACCGCTGAGCCACTCGGGCTGCCCAAATTCTGTTTTTTTGTTTTTCTTTTTTGACACTGTATATAAAAGGTCCTTTTATTTTTTATTTTTTAAATTTTTTTTATAATAAATTTATTTTTTATTGGTGTTCAACTTACCAACATACAGAATAACACCCAGTGCTCATCCCGTCAAGTGCCCCCCTCAGTGCCCGTCACCCATTCACCTCCACCCCCCCGCCCTCCTCCCCTTCCACTACCCCTAGTTCGTTTCCCAGAGTTAGGAGTCTTAAAGCAGTTCTTTTTTTTTTTTTTTTTAATTTTTATTTATTTATTTATGATAGTCACAGAGAGAGAGAGAGGCAGAGACACAGGCAGAGGGAGAAGCAGGCTCCATGCACCGGGAGCCCGACGTAGGATTCGATCCCGGGTCTCCAGGATCGCGCCCTGGGCCAAAGGCAGGCGCCATACCACTGCACCACCCAGGGATCCCTCCCAGAGTTAGGAGTCTTTATGTTCTGTCTCCCTTTCTGGTATTTCCCACACATTTCTTCTCCCTTCCCTTATATTCCCTTTCACTATTATTTATATTCCCCAAAGAATGAGAGAATACAATGAGAACATACAATGTTTGTCCTTCTCCGATTGACACTTCACTCAGCATAATACCCTCCAGTTCCATCCTATGTTTTTAATAATAATTTTCATCACTGCATAAATCAGGATCATGCTGACAACACTGCTCTTCCCAAATAATCCCTCCATCTGAAATCAGCTCAACATAGTAAAGCCAGAGTCTAAGACAGATGAAGAATCCTGACTTTACTTCTAATATAAAATCACAATTGAAAACTTAACAATAGCAGACCTACATATGAAAGATAAAGGAATAAAGCTTTTAGAAGAAAATACGGGAAAACAACTTCATGACCTTGGAATAAGAAACAGGTTCTTAAACATAAAAAAAGAAGAAAAAAAAAGCTCCATCCATTAAAAAAAAAAAAGAAAAAGCAAGCGATAAATGTTGAACTGTGTTAAAACTAAAAACTTCTATTCACTAAAAGACACCAGCGTACAAGATATTCACAATATAGATAACAAAGACTCCTATAAAGAATCTTATAAATCAGTAACAAAAAACCAGAAAACCATAGAAGAATGTACAAGTTACTTGAGCAAACACTTTAAAAAAAAAAAAAAAAAGAATACCGGTGGCCAATGAACACATAAATGCACTCAAACTCATTGGTCACTGGGACATGAACCACAAAAATGGTAAAAGTGAAAAAGACAGAAAGTATCAAGTGTTACTGAAGATATGGAATACCCAGAACTCTCATACTTATTGGTGGGAATGTAACCTGACACACCACTTGAGCTATTTGCAAATATCTACTATAATAGAATAAATGCACACCTTATGTCCCAGTAATTCCACTTCAAGAATGTATACATATATCCTCCTACAGGCATGTACTAGAGTGTTTGAAATAGTAGTATTTCAAATAACTCAAAGCTGAAAAATACCCGCCAAATGTTCAATCAAGAGTAGAATAGACTTCTCCACACACACACACACAAATGAAATACTAGAATGCAATAAAAATGAACAAATTACAACTTCATGCAACAATACGCACAGTTTTCACAAAAGGTTGAACTAAAGAAGTCAGATATGTTCTAGGTTATTATTCCATTTACATTAAGTTAAAAAACCAGAAACCTAATCTAAGATATTTTTAGAAGTCAGAATGGGGCACCTAGGTGGCTCAGTTGGTTAAGCATTAGACTCGGATCAGGTCATGATCTCAGGGTCCTGAGATGGTGCCCCACACTGGGCTCAGTGCTCAGCAGGGAGTCAGCTGGAGATTCTTTCTCTCCCTCTGCCTCCACCCCTCTCCCTACTCATGCTCTCTCTAAAATATAAACAAAATCTTTAAAAAACAAATATAAGACTGATGAATCACTGAACTCTACCTCTGAAACTAACAATACACCATATGTTAATTAATTGAATTTAAATAAATTTAAAAATAATAATGTTAATGGGAAAAAAAGGTCAGAAGAGTGGTTCCCCAAGAAGAGGGATAGTGATGAGGAGGACAGGATTGGACATCTGGGGTGCTAGGATTTTTGTTTCTTGATCTGGGTGATTTTATGGTTGTATTCAGTTTGTAAAAATTCATCAAACTTTTCTGATGCGTATACTTTTCTCTACATACACTGTAAATCAATAATAAGTTTCGTAAAATTTAGAAGTATCAGTAAATTAGGAGGCAAAGTTTTCGTCAATTATTTACTTTGTTGCTATTTGTTTTATATACACAGGTCCAGAAAATAATGTAAAATTCTGTTCTGAACTTTACAAGGCGAATTTAGTAAGTACAGTACAGAAAAAGTCATTTCAGTCATGTTTAATAATAGTTCCTAAATATTCCTCCATTTCTAAGTGCTAAAAGTAACTTATTGCTATGCAAAAACTAGACCAGTCTATATACTAAACAAAACCATTAATCTTAAACCTAAAAATGCAAACAAAAAAAAAACCCTCAAAACTGACATTTAATGAAACTAAGTCACAATGGGCTTCAAAATTAACTAGTAAATTCCATTCACTACTATACTAAGATATACTATGAGTGATAAACTAAAAATACTGGCACATATGTAAAATTAAAAGGTATAAATCAATGTACTTATTCATACAGTAAAGTGAAAGGCATAGGGTAAAACTACTTTATGGGAATAATAAAAAACAAAGGATACTTTTCCATTGCTCTAAAATTTACTATTCCAAATTATAATTTTTAAATAAAAAATAGCTATATTCTATTTAAAATACTACATATTAGTAAGGAGTTAGACAACTCAAAGAGTTTGAAAATAATTTATTATCAATAATGAGAGAAAAAGGATATGAGGGAAAATACAAACATAAATCATATAAAATTAGAAATCCTGTTAGGTCACAGTAAAAAGCAAGCAAATTAAAAGAGCAATACAAACATTTATTAGAAACTGGAGGCTGGCAAAGAGAGGACTCCATATAGATTTAAAATGGAAAATGATAAAATGATATATATGGTAAAATAAGAAGCCAGAGAAATTAAACAAATACAATAAAAACTAATTATTCTATTCAGAATGATAAGAAGTTATTATTTTATACCTCATATGATCTAATAAAAAAATTCCTACGAGTTCTTTTTTGAACTCTGACCCCATGAAGTCAAAATCCATGTGTAACATCTGAAGTCCCCTAAAACTTAACTGTTAATAGCCTGCTGTTGACCAGAGGCCTTACTGATAACATAAACAATAAATATATATTTTGTTATTTGTATTACATTTCATATTCTTAGAATAAGGAAACTAGAAAAAAGAAAATAGTATTAAGAAAATCAAAAGGAAGGGGCATCTGGGGGCCTTAGTCTGTTGAGTGTCCGACTCTTCATTTGGCTTAGGTCATGATCTCAAGATTGTGAGATGGAACCTCACACATGTTCGGTGCCAAGTCTGTAAGATTCTTTCCCCTCCTCCTTCTCCCTCCCACTCTGCTCCTTCCCAACTCATGCATTCTCTTTCTCTCTCTCTCAATGAAATAAAATCTTTAAAAAGTAAAGAAAATCAAAAGGAAGAAAAAGAAGCTATAGCATTATACTGTAAAACATCCACATTTAAGTTTGAATCCACACAGTTCAAACATACATGTGCTGTTCAAGGCTGTTCAAGGGTGAACTGTAATATGAATATTGCTTTTGAGAAGACTGACCTTCAATATCTCCCATGTAAAATACTTTCATATGTGTTTCATCTTTGTTTATCACCACCTCACCCCACTTCACACTAAGGAATTGTTACTCTGGTTATTAAGCTTAAGAGAACCACATTCACAAATCTTGTAACAAGTCTCTAAACATAAACATTAGACTATAATGTCTTATCACATATGATTTCATTCATAGTAGTACTCCAAAATTATTTGTAAATTACAGAAACTGGAGTCTTGTGTTGTTTTGCAACCACAGAGAACTGATGTTTTTCCTTACCAATTCATATTCATCAAAAAGTTGTATGAGGGAAGGCGGAATGAACATATGAAAGCCCTGTAAAAAAGCATTGATCTGAGGTTGAATGGCTCTTGTCATTCGAAGTTCAGTAACAAGCTGGACATACTCCGCCTATTAAGAAAAAAAAAAAAGTGAGGATTTTTTTTTCAATTTCACATACATAAAGATACTGTTGATACAATCATTTCTCATTGAAGAGGTGAAGGTTTGGAATTAATTTGGTACCATTATTCATAAACCACAGTAAACCCATAATCTACCAATAGCTACACTACTTAGGCCAAAATCCTAGGAATCAATCACCCATGATTTTTCTCATATGCTGTATCAGTGAGTGCTATCAGAACTACCTCCAAAAAACATTCTCAATCTCACCACTTCCACTTCTAGCACCTTGGTCCAAGCCATCATCTTCACCTGGATTACTATAACATGTGGTATCTCTGTTTCCATTTTTCCCTCTATACAGCTTCTTCCATAACACCAAGTGATTTTTAAAAATATATAAGTAATGTTTTATATATAATTCAGATCACATTACTCCTCAAAACACTACGAGGGGCACCTGGGTGGCTCAGTCGGTTCAGTCACCTCTCTTCCTCCCTAAAACAAACAAAAACCCTATAGTGACTTGAGTAAAATTCAAATCACATTCCTAGCCTATAAGGCCGTAAATGATCCAACCTCTGCTTTGCTCTCTCATCTCATTTCTTTTCATTCTCCCCCTGGTTCATTCTCTCTACTCCCCAAACATAAGCTTGTTCAGACCTCAGTGTCTATACTTCCTGGTGCCTCTGACTGAAATATCTCATTAGAATATAATCTTTCTGCAGGCAGGGGCTCTGTTTTGTTTACCAGTATATATTCCCAGCTCCTAAAAAAGTGGCTGCCACTTTGTAAATGTTCAACAAATATCTGAGGGAATGCACACATTCAACAAGTGCATGTAATATATACTCAGAACTTGATAACATGGGTGGTTTAACCATAGTCGATTTGATTCTGAATTAAGGTAAATTATTTTTACACATTTTAAAATACATCCCCCCAAAAACAAACAAACAAAAAATACAGCATTCCTGAAAACAGTGTCACTTAAAATTTAACTGGAAATAAAGAATGTATTTTGGCTCAGACAAGGATCAATTACCATACCTATCAGTCAACTCTATCAATTGTTATAACTTTATAATTATATCTAAGTGAAACTTTGTGACTTAAAAGCAAATATACCATACATAGTTCTCACCTCGCAGGTATGAATGTTCTAAAGAGAGTAAAGAAAGCCTGTTTTAGGTTCCTTCTTTTATTTATTTGGCACTAATCTGATGCTCTGTCCAACCCCACTCCCCAAACATACTCCAGGGGGGAAAGGAAAACCACAACCACTGAGCTAGCAAATTATATATAACCGCTGGCTGTGGATTCTCCATACATGTCAAAGCTACAGAAGTGTCATGGTAGATTCTCCACAGTTCTCCCCAAGCCCCATGTGGCCCCTGGTGCAATCTAGCACAGGAAAAGCTGTCATCTCTGCTATTCAGTCTACTCCCACTCCCAAATCCCATGCCCTACCATCCAAAAGCTTTTCTTTACTGCATAGGAATTAATCAGTTACTACATTTAGGTCGTTACTAGAGAGAGGGAGACAAAATTGTGTGCCAATCAAACAGAAACATAAACTAGATTTTTCAGGTCCCATCCAGGAAATAATATATATAGCACTGTTCAAATTATAACGAGCAGTGATTTCAACATTAGCACATCATTACCTTTTAGTTTATGTCTGCTCTAACTAAACTGACTACACTACTACAATTTTTCTGCTCCATTCATTCATTAATGTTTAAGGCGCTGGTCAGACCCCCTTTTCCCTTAACAAGAGTAGCTTTTTTCCAGAAGGTTTTGTTCTTAGAATCTTATGGTGCTATTCAATAATTATTGTTTAAGACCTTAAATCATGAAGCATAAAAGTAAAAGATTTGTGGGGTGCCTGTGTGGTTCAGTCAGTTAAGTGTCTGACTCTTGACTTTGGCTCAGGTCATGATATCAGGGTGTGAGATGGAGCTTCATTGGGCATAAAGACTGCTTAAGATTCTCTCTCCTTCTGCCTCTGCCCTCCCTCTCCCCTCCCCTAACCCCACACATGTGCACAAGCACTTTCTCTCTCAAAAAGAAAAGATTTGTGAATTGCTCAAGATACTTTACCTATTTTAATTTGCCACCGCATTTCGTATTTATCAGTACACATTCTGTTTTCAATAAATTAATTCCTATTATTTCCTCACACATTCTTTTTTCAAAAATTAATTTCCACGAGTATACTAATCATTCCTTACATGTTTCCTTCTGTTCTAATATAAAATATTATTCTAATATTCTAAATATTTTCAACATTTATTTCTGTAACTCTGACTCATAGTTATTGCATATCAATTTGTGGAAATGAGCACCTTCAAATACTAGTTTCCATGTTATATTAATTTAAATGTGGATGAATCTTGGTCTAAATTATTTCTCAGAAAAATAATTAAATCCTAACCATCACAAATCCTACTGAGATATTTAGTAAAATAAAGTTTTCCATAAAGCTGAAAGATAACTGTGTTTAACAGAAGAAAATACAAATCCAACTGTTTTCCTCCTTCCTTAAACATTACACATCCTCAAATGGAACATAAATTAACACTTTCTTGATGATACAATATTACTATGAACATCCACTATTATTACACACTAACAGCATGACAATTCATACTGTGCAGAAATATGCTGGCTACATTCCCACTACCTATGAATCCAAGTGACTCACCTCCCCACACTTTATGCTCCTGCATAACTACATCAAATATCTTACATGCTTCAATAAGGAAACAGATGACAATCAGTTCACAAAGGAAACAGATGACAATCAGTTCACATAGAGTTGCACAATTAAACCTAAACTATCATTTTCTTTCAAGTTATTATAAGAGATTGATATAACTTGGGGATAGGGGATCTTTTTTTATCCCTAACAGATGGCATATCCTGGAGTCATATTTGCTCCCACCTGAGATATATGGTCTATTCTTTGAAGGCATAAAATAATACCAGATGCCAAAGAATTAAATTGAAGAATTAATCATATTAAAGAATCTTAATACTTTTACTAGTGAAGTATATTAATACATAGAAAGCTTTCAATTGGAAAGCCTCAGCATGGAAACAACAGCAACAAAAAAGAGCCTTAGCAACTTTTTTCTGGCTTAACTCTGACTCTGGTAACTGATACAAAATAGATAAGCAAAAAAGAAACTGTTAAGCGAAAAACATAACACTGAGATTAGGAAGACTGAACTTGTGGACATTATGTTCCAGTAAAATTATATGTCCATATTTATAGAAACATTATTTTTAATAATCTCCTAGTCTTCTGCATATGTGGAATAAATAATAATCAATTCTCAGAAATATTCCTTAAAATTTTAACTTCTTTTCAGGCTTTGAACCTAAATTATGTCTTCTTCTGAGGAATGGCAGTGATGTTGAAAATAAAGTCATTTTTTTTTTTTTTTTACATTTTATTTATTTATTTGACAGAGAGAGAGCACGCAGGCAGGGGGAGCAGCAGGCAGAGGGAGAAGGAGAAGCAGGCTCTCAGCTGAGCAGAAAGCCTGATGCGAGGCTCAATTCCAGGGCCCTGAGATCATGACCTAAGCCGAAGGCAGACACTTAATGAACTGAGCCACCCAAGTGCCCTGAAAATAAACACATTTTTAAGCTGTTTTTTTTCCCTGAAAATCTTGTTTTTTGAAAGACAGCTAAATAAACCATATTTACTTAAATAAGTTAACTTTTACTAGTGAAAACAAGATGTTCTTTTTTTCCCTCCTCTAAGCAGAGGAAAAAATTGGGCCACATTTGTAGAACAGTTTGGAATAGTTATTTTTTTAATAATTAACAGTTTAAATGGCATTACTGTTGGCATAATTCAATTCACTGTTTGAATATATATCCTTTAGTGATAAAAGCTTCTTTCTTGAGTTTATCCACTTATTACTGCTCTAGTATGTAAGAGTTCTCATTGAAAATTTCTCTACTGAGAATTCCAAAGGATAACCAGATTTCTTTTGTAGAAATAAGCAGATATGTCAAAAAAGGCAAGAAATTATCTCATTTTCTCCATCCCCCCTGCCATTGTCCTATGAAATCCTCATGCATCCCCACATCAATACCAAAACCACCTATCAGTTGCCCTGACTCCAGTACTGCCCCACTTCAACTCATTCTTCACACTCCAAGCATAGTTTGTTTTTGTGTGTTTTTAAGAAACAGAATCCATTGATGAAACTTGCCTCTATAATGTCTGCAATCATCCCTATAGTCTTCAGAATAATTTTCAAATTCTTAATTGTGGCCCCTGACTTTCAGAATTTGGCCCCTGACTACTCCCCTCATCTTTTACCACTCATTTATTTTGCAATCCAAGCTAAGATCTACAACTCTTAAATACCTGTGGTTCCCTGAACACATCATGCTCTGTCATCCTTAACTTCCTATAAGCCCAGAACATTTCTGTTTTCCCCCCTTACTCCTATTTGGCCATTTAATGCTTCTCCTCTATAATTCAACTCCCATGCCATCTCCTCTATTCCCTGAAATCCTGTCTTATCCCACCCCTATTTCTTTCTCTCCCAGGCAGAATGAACTTCATGATTCACTGTAAAAATGTTATTAGCACTTAAAACTCATGTAGCTTACTCTTCAGTTCTAGGAGATAGAACTGAAGTTGTAAGAAAACCTGTCACTTCTAACTCAAATTTTATGGTTCCATGATTCTAGCTTTTGGTCAAGAATAAAAAAAGAAAGTGAAAAGTAAAAGCAAAACTTTTAAAGAAAGAAGAAAATATTATTTAAATGTAAATTGTTCAGTTTCTGGTAATTCAGCCATTTTCAAAACTGACACCAGAGTTTAGTTTTATTATTTTTTAAGATTTTTAAACAAATTGACAGATACAAAATTAAATTTAAAAGAGCATTATGTTTCAAATGTGGAACTGATATACATTCTTCTGCCTACAACATTTGTATTTATTTAATGTACTCCTTTTTAAACAAAGGTATTTTCATCTATTCGGATGAAAATTTTCCCTGTATAATTCCCAAAGCCTTTCCATAAAATTTAGGAATAAATGACTCCCCCATGTGGAGATCAGCTTACACAGATTTTCTCGTTCTAACAAGTTTGGCAACTCATTTAAGCTTCAATATGCTTACAGATTTTGAAGTTGAGCTCCAAATGGGACATTATAACTTTATACCTATAGAGTCAAGGAAGTAAAAAGCTAGGCCTAAAGTAACAAAAAAGTTCAGGAAAGAAACAGATGTTAAAAAATAACAAAATCTCTAAAAAACATGGTTTGAAATTTTTATTTGTAAACTGAATATGTTAACAATCTTAAAGCAAGCAATCAATTTAAGATGCAGGTATTTTTCTAAAGATTTTTTATTTAAAAAAT
The DNA here is from genome assembly GCF_053574225.1 of Canis aureus. NCBI lineage: Eukaryota > Metazoa > Chordata > Mammalia > Carnivora > Canidae > Canis > Canis aureus. Next base: position 10,305,447 of record NC_135617.1, on the reverse strand, counting down.
TAATCAGGTTGCTTATTGAGTAAGCATTAAATGTTTAAACATCACGAATGTGATGATCTTGATGTAAACTTCTATCTCTAATCAATTTTTTCAAAAAAGAGATGCCCAATTTACATATCCACTGAATTGTGCTCTAAGGCTGTTTCAGGAACTGCCTAAGCTATCTAACACAATAGTAAAATGATCCTTCCTAACTCAAAGTTTGATATTTGATGATTTAGTTAATTTAAATATTTTATCTATTATAAAATGTTATGAAACTCTTTTAACAGCAAAGTTTTTCTAGCTAGTGTCAGTACGCTAGAGTAATCAGCAAACTATCAGGGCCAAGTTACAAACAATGGCTAAGATAAATATTTGAATACTCACTTTGTTATTTTGTGTCACAAGAATACTTCCACCCCCAGGTTTCAAAGGCACCTCTTCCATTGCTCCAAACACATCAGTTTCAACAGAAAAGGTTAGTTCTAGACCCAGATCACTAATGTCATTATCTAAAATCCACTGCAAATTTTTGGCATATTCTGGATCAATGGATGCCACATCTTGGTAATTTACAGGGATACCTAAAAATGCAAACATAGAGCAGTTAGAGTCTAAATGCTTCTGCCTTTCCTTGTTTAATGGTAAAATACTGCCCTCTACAGATATTCCATAAAACTGCAAAATATAATCCAATTCACAGCATGATTTAAAATGGAGGCTAATTACTGGATTTGGAAGTCTGTTAACTTTAAGTTTGTGGGTTTTTCCACATTTTTATAATATAATCTTTCTTTGAAATCACTACACAGGAAAATTATCAGATCCTTCAAAAAGTGCCAATTCTCTTAAGTGTATTCATACTAAAATGCATCCTCAGCATAAACATATATACACTAAAATGATCAACAATTTTTTCAGCAAAAAAAGATTTTTTTACTCCCCCAGGCTCCCAAATGCCTTACATATACAGATAGCTTCCAAGTGAAATAAAAATTACCTCATCCAAAACACCACCACTTATCTACTTAGTTTTTCCTTAAGATTCTAAGAAAAACATTTTAAATAAATGCCTATGGAAATAACAGTAGAGCCATACCAAGAATGTGCTTATAGAACGATCTTGTGAAGTAAATGTTGACCAGCTGCCTGTGGTTCAAAGCTAATCCCAAGATCTGTCCAGCAAACCGGAAATAGTTCAAGTGATCAGGATTTACATAGGAATTACTATTAGGCTGAAAAGTTGTTCCTATTAAAATAAATATGAAATAAATATGAAATAATTTATTTCTAGGAATCCAGATGTAGAAGAAAGATCATTTTCAGTGCTGATAAATCAGTTCATATACAACTTCAGTAAAACCAGGGTTACATTATGTATAAACTTCCACCAGAATGTTCTTTGTGGAATATATGACAATGGAATTGTCAGAAGATAATCATTAATTCACACATACTTATCAGAGTAAATCTTTGCAGAGAAAATTTTAGAATACTTTTAACTGAAAGTAGTTGGAAGATGTGTCAGAGAGATCCTGGAAATAATATACTAAAAGATAACATACCTAACACATTTTCCTCAGCAGTATAGAAATACTAGGCTGTGAATTAGGGCAGGCATAGTTTCATTCATCTATACACACCCAGTGCAGTAGACTTTCACACTTTTTGCTCCTTATGGAATAGAGCACTAAAAAAGAATAACTAAAAATTGTAAACTACAACTGTTCTTAAGTGATGAACTCAATGCCTTTTACCAATCACCTAAATCCACAAGTCAACTGATTATTCCTCGCAACAAATAATCAACTTTTTTTTTTTTAAAGATTTTACTTATTTGAGAGAGGGTGAGAGAGCATGTGCAAGTCGGGGGAGGACAGAGGGAAAGGGAAAGAGAAAATCTCTAGCAGACTCTCCAGTGAGCCCAGAGGCCGACTTGGGCTTGATCTCACAACCCTGAGATCATGACCTGAGCCGAAACTGAGAGTTGGACACTTGAGCAACTGAGCCACCCACTGGCAAAGGCAAGAGTTACCAATTACTGTCAAAACCTAGTATGATTCCACTTATATGGAAAAAGGTCTGGAAATAGATAGTGGTGATGGTTACACAACACTGCCAACATACTTAATGCTAGTGAATTTAAAATAGTAGATTTTATGTTCTATATTTTATGATGATGCAAACTAAAGTCTAAAAACAATCTAGTGCAGTGGAAAATCTAATACCAAGACCTCAACTTTAAAGAACTCTTTTTGTATTTTTCTGTAATGATCACTAACTGTGAACACAACTCTCATACATTCAACAAATATTTATTGAGCTTTTGCTATTTACTACTGTTCTAGGCACTTAGACCCAACAAAAGAATAACTGCTTAATCTAATGAAATAGTATCCAAAAATAACATAAAATAAAGGAAAAGTGGAAAGTTTTGGAAAGTGAGATGTTTGGTCATTTGGTATATTATTTTGACAATAATTACTTTGTGCATTGCTGATCTTTGACTTTTCACTACTGGCACAAGAACTACATTGCTGAGATCAGTTTACTTAGATCGAAGGTAAAAACTTAGAAGCTTAAGGTTGATTGACTTAAAAGGGCCACATGAAGCTAGTCATTCACTGTCAAGCACCTTTTAAGAATCATTCCCAGTCATGCGAAAGACTGGGTATGAAAAGTCAAAGAAAAGTTTTGTTAGATGAAAAAAAGACTTCAAGGACAAACATAACTATAATGCCAAAAATATAGTAATATAAGAATAGTCACAAATATTTTTGAATGCTAAGGGTATTAAAAATAGTGAATGCTAAGGCTATCGATGAATCGATCAGCAAAGATCTTTGATAACTCAACCTTGTCCCCTAGGTCTGTGATTCCTTTGCTAAGTACTTTCTTGGAAATCTATGTTATTAAAAAGAACAGATAAGGAGAAGGAGAAATGAAAAAAAATAAAGAAGGAAACAAATGGGGGAAAAATCTATTTTTTTCCTGCAGTAATAGTTTAAAACTATTCAGGAAAGAAGTAATAGGTTTTTAACTTGAAAACCACTTAAAACAGAACACAAAGTTTGGGTTCTGTTTTAAGTTCAAAATAAATGTAACTATGACACAGCTATTTTCATTACCTCAGAAAAATCCCAGTGAACAAGAAAATATCATTTTCCATACAATAATAGCTTCTAATAATTATTTCTGCTTTTTATGTGCCAGGCACTAGACTAAGCACTTTTTACATAACAGCTAATTGATTTGTCTCTCACCACATTACAAAACATTCATTATCACCATTTTCAAATGGAAAAAATTGAGATCCTGAAAGGTTACATTTACTGGCCCAAGATAACAAGAGGAGCAGAGCAGGACTCACACCCAGGGACAAAGGCTGAGATGCTACAGTAAGCATTTTAATTTAATTAGAAAGCAAGTTTTAAAGAAATTATTATAGACATGAGGACTATCCAAACATTTCCCACATTCTGGAATTTTTAATTGAAAATTGTAATGTAAGTCCCTTCATGTCAACTAAACTTAAGAACAAGGAACCATTTCACTGAGATTTTAATTTATGAATACTGTGACCCCAAAGAGAAGACTTACATGGCTTACAAAAAAGGACAAATCACAATCTTTATGATCTCTATGCTTCAATAAATGCTCTGCTAATACAGTCATAGTAAGAGAAATTACCTTGACTGAAGATTCCACACCAAATCTGTTTTTTTTTTTTTCAGGTATGAAACTAAACAGACAGACTCAGAATAAGGGACTATAAAGAAATGAAATAAATCTAAAATATAATGCTCTAATGCTAAATCTTTTTTCAAAGATCAGGCCTAACTAAATGCAGCACCTCCTCAAACTTGTCATAAAAACAACCAAGACACCAAATTCACCTCAGCGCAAATAATCAGAAGTTACAGAATTAAAGCAGATAGTCACATATTCCTCAATACCTTCAAACAGACCATGTGTGTCTGAGGAGCCCAGCACACAGGTGAATACCTGTTCCCTACCATCACTGCAGCCCACCACCACCTTACCACTCCTAAAGTCATCTTTCTTAGTGGAGTTTTGCCTGCTGGTTTGGTTAGAGACGAGAAGGTACAATTAATGATGCATTCTCTCCATATATATATATATATATATATATATATATATATATATATATATAAAACAACAAAACAACTTAAACATTACGAAAGAAATAATTTTCAGGAAATAAAAGCAACTGTGTAAAGCATTTAAAACTGAAATCCCAAATCAATCAATCAATCAATCAATCTGAAATCCCTTCTTCACTTGTATGTCTTTCTCAAGTTAGAGAATTGTCAAGTATTCCTCATATAGATGAGGTGGTAACCACTTCCATTTAGCCTACAATATCAAATTAGAATTATGCAAGTCAGAAGCACTATTTCAATAAACAGTTAATCTGTATTATAAAATAAGAAGAGCTTTTTTTAATTGGCCAGGTTTCAATCTTTTAAAAGGACTGAAAACTAAGTTACTATACATAAGTAGATTATAAGTTAAAATTTAATACCATGATTTCTAGACTTTGTTTTTTATGACCAATTAAATTTTAAGATTTGGCAATAGGAGAAGGACAAACATTATATGGTTTCATTCATTCGGAGAATATAAAAAATAGTGAAAGGGATTAAAAGGGGAAGGAGAGAAAATGAGTGGGAAGTATCAGAGAGGGTGACAGGATATGAGAGACTCCTAACTCTGGGAAACGAACAAGGGGTGGTGGAAAGGGAGGTGAGCAGGGGGACGGGGTGACTGGGTGACGGACACTGACAGGGTGGAGGGGCACTTGACAGGATGAGCACTGGGTGTTATATGTTGGCGAATTGAACTCCAAAAAAATATATATACAAAAAAAAATTTTAAGACTTGGAAACTCAAATAGGGTTAGCAAATTTGAATTTTTCCAAATTAATATTTAAGTCCATCTACTAGCACTATTTCAGAAAAGGAGATTTTAACTCAAAAAAGTAGTTTAAGGACAATCCTTAAATTGGATAATTTAGTTTTACTTTATAAAGAACTGATGAAAGCTTCCTTGGAGCCAGAACTGGTCCTTGAGATAAATATTTGAGAACCAACTATTTAAGAGAACAGAATGCTAGACTGAGGAGCCCCTGGGGTGGCTCAGTCAGTAAAATGTCTGCCTTCGGTAGGTCATGATGATACCAGGGTTCTGGGATTGAGCCCCGTATCAAACTCCTGCTGAGCAGGGAGTCGCTTCACCCTCTCCCTCTACATCTGTGTTCTCACTCTCTCAAATAATAAATAAAATATTTTTTTAAAAAAAGAATGCTAGACTGAATCAGGTTCCACTCATGATCCTACTGCTCATTAACTATGTTAATGTAGATAAAAACTCTGAATTTCAATGTTCTTTTCTATGATATGGGAATACTCCACACCTAGCTCATAGAATTACTATGGGAATCAAAGGATAAAGTGCACTGAAGTAGTTTGAGAATGAGAAGCCACAGAAAAAGTCATGTAGACTGTACAACTTACCATCAGCTGACTGGGTGAACAATGCATAATCAGGATTCACTATCTCATTAGACAGAATATCAAACCACTCACGCACAACACCTTGGCCCTGAGTTCAAGAAAACAAAATTAAGTATCAACAAAATATATTATGGGGAAATCTTTTTCTGAATAATAATAAATTAAAATCATTTCTAATTTCTTCCCTTTTCAATTATGTACTAAACTTTATTCAAGTGCGCGTTTCAATCTTTTATATATAAAATATTTTATATCTTTTATATCTTTTATATAACAGCACTTATTTTTATACCTACCATGCCTTCTTCTCCATGGAACCGTACAGCAATTCCTTGCTTTAGCTTTGCACAGTTTGCTTTTGACACAACTTCACAGCTACTCCTAAAAATAGAATCTAAATATGTAGCATTGGTTAATTTTATATATTAGAACTTCAAAGAACTAATATTTTGTGCCTCACACACATCAGTTTATTAAACATACCTCTGTGAACAAGCAGGATATCATTTTCATTCACTGGCCTGTGCACCATGTCAGAATCTGGTTGTCCTGAGTGCAAATGTTCATAGAACCACTCACAGCGATCTTTAAATGGCTACCCCAACAAATGACAGTAAAATATGTTAGCAATATTTCAGTTACTATCAGATTATGTAATGAGCCTACTAATGCCCTTTCTACAAATAATCATTCTTAGACCTTTATTTGTAATAAATAGTTCTAGATAATGTTCTGACATTTCAAAACCTATTCACAAAAAGGCAAATCTTAGCTGAAATACTTTGATCACAAAGAGTATTTTTTAAATAACCAACATTTTTAATAGAAAAGACTTGATAAATTGGGTTATATCTAAAAACTTAATATCAGATATGTAATTGATGGCATTACTCCCAATTTCCTTTAAGCCCAACAATGCTTTTAGGAATGAATTTCCAAATCCAGAAAAATTACATTGCATGTTACACTTAATTCTTCATGAAAATAATCTTCTACCTTTATTCTTTTTTTTTTTTTTTTTGATAGAGAAAGAGTGCGTGCTCAGCCTGGGGGAGGGGTAGAGGGAGGAGAGGAAATCTCAAGCAGAATCTGCACTGAGCCTGGAGCCCGACACAGGCTTTGGTCCCAGGGCTGTGAGATCATGACCTGAGCTGAAATCAACAGTCAGATGCTTAATCGACTCAGCCACCCTGGTGCCCCTATCTAACTTTACTCTTATTTCTATTCTTTGAATATGGACTGTAAACCTTGACTATTGGGATATTTTTTCTTATTTAACATAGGTGCCTGACCTTGATTGCCAAGGCAACCACTTCAAAGAGGCATCTACTCCAAAGATGGCTATCTCAAATAAACAGAACGCCAGCCACATAACTTGATAAAGAACCAGGCCATTTTCCCACATGGAGGCTCCTCTGTTTTAGAAATCTTGGTTGATTTCTATAACTAACCATTTGGCCCACCTGTTTTTCCCCTTCCCGTGCTTGAAATTCCCACCTGTATGTTTTAGATTCAATAGTGAGTCTGTGAAACCCTAGGCGCCCACCTCAACCACAGTAAAAGCAGAACCTCAGGCCCATGTGTGTTATCATGCTTGCACATATGCACACACTCTCCCATTCCCCCAACTCCACCATGTGTGCTGTGTAATATCCAGATCCCATAAGTAATAAGCCTTTATATATTTTTTTCAGTTTCCTGATGGTTAATGTTAAAGGGCATTTTGCAACCATAATAAGAACCACAAGGGCTGGTCTAGGCACAAGCTGAGGCTTGTTATCGACAGGCTGAGACCAATATACAACCATTGGCATAGTTCGCAGGACTGCGTGATTGCCCTTAAAATTAACCAACAGGACTGTTTTTACCTACAATTTGCCTATTAATTGCCAAACTCATCATCTGAGAAAGAAGCAGCTTTAGCTGGGGTCTGTTGTGCTGCTAGGTGCTTTCACACATCGCCTGTGTTGTGTGTTGCCTGAAGTATCCAACCTAAAAGGTCACAGCTGCCGTAATAATGCAAGAATATCCCCAGAGCAGCATGATTAAAGCCATATGGTCTAATGAGATGATCAGACTACTAATTATAAAGGTCTTAATTGACAATATGTATAAGGGTCCTCCAAAGCCAAGGATATTGAGGGAGGGTGGATTAGACTGCAAGGCTACTGTCACTGCCCAAGGAAGGTTCTGGGCCAAAGGTAGATAGAAATGATTCCCTTAGCTAAGGAGGAAGTGGAGATTTCCACTTGCAACCACTGAGTCAAATGGGTTGTGCCCAAATAGATGTCCTAACTCAGAAGAGAGAAACAGCCTTGCAAATGGAAGCCAATAGCACCACAGGGGTAACATACAACAGAGGCCTACAGCCTCTGTGCCACCACTTCACTCACCACCATTGCTACTTGTCCCCTGACCCAATAGGATACTATGGATTCAATCCCAAGTGTGGTACTGCTAAAAAATTAATGGACAAATATAAATGTCCTAAAGAATCAAAGAACCCTGAGGAGGCACACCAGCTCCTTGATAAATACAAAACCCCGTGGACGCTTCCTAGGTATTACTCAATTATGCACACCAAAATGCCAAGACTCTGGTTTATGCTCCAGAGGCCTACAGACTTTTCCCAAAGACCCTGTGCATATCATGCTACCGAAGGCAGACTCCAACTCCGAAGAGGTTTCTTGAGACACCCTGAAAAGGAAAGTGCCACCTACAAAGAGCACCTACCTGACAGTGATGTCATCCAAAATTTCCTGGTTAACTAGTTTTCCAGTAAGATTAAGGTAACAGGATAAAAACAAGAAGTAGAAATTGAGATCAAAAGCTATATCTTAACTGATATAAATTCAAACCTTTCTTAAATATTTTATGCAGCATGAAAGAGGAGAACTAATTGATTATTGCAGGTTTTCCTGTTTGTTTGGAACAGGCTCTGAACTGTTGTTACTCGCAGCGGCTAAAATGCACCAACTGGGTGGTATCTCTGAAGACTCTAAAACCCATAGCTTTCTTTAAGATCCATCTGGGCTATAATGCTCATTCCTTCTGAGAGAGTACAGATTCTGAGCCCTCTCAGCTTTCTGCTGAACAGGGCATAACTATAAACATGTTTCATGAGGTTTCCCTGCTATCAAGGGAAGAGCAGACAGGGTAGGGTTATCAAGGCCTCTCTTGAAAAAGAAGAGGGAAATAGGAAGACAAAGGCCCCTAGAGCCATTGATGTTCATATTCTAGCCCTCCCTCTTCTCACTTGGACATGTGCTGTCTGGCACTGTACCCATCCTCCCATCACAGTGATCACTGCTAAGGCTTCCAGAAGCGGCCCATCTCCTACTACACAAAATTCCCATGGTCCAACTGGTTCATCATTTCTATGACCACAGTGATCCAGATGACCCCTTCTTCATTTCCAACCCGAAGAAACCCCATTTGACCTTGAGTCTAGAGGATTATTTCACAAGGCACTCCCCCTAAATACAGGGTTGCACTACTACATTTTATTTTGACATCAGAAACCATCAAAAAAGCACTAGAACTCCTAGAAGAAAACTTATATTCTTTCTCTATCCCTTGAAGATGTAAATACAATGACTTTGAAAAGTAAACACCCTAGGAGGTAACTAAAACTCTGCCCAGAGTTGCCAGAGACTGAAGGGAAAAAAGAGGGGAAAGCCTTTTAAAATACAAAATGCTATAAAAGCTCTTTTGCCCAAACTCTAGTCCCAGCCTCCTTAAGATTATTTGTTAAGGATAAATACAAACCTTAAAAGTCTCCACAAATACTAGTACAAAGCTTTAGCCACTGGAGCAGGCAACCTTAACTTATTCTGTCTGCCAATTTGGATTCAGCTGTTATTTATACGACAGTGAGTTTTATACTGTTGTACCTGATTCATGACTAGAATGCTGGAATTGATGCTGCAGGTCTCTGCGTCTGCCTGTATGTTTATGTGTATCTATGCATATGTTATATGTATATGATTTTTTTCTTCTCTCAACTTCTAGATGGTACTGCCAAAATTAATTTGCAAAAGAACTCTATTTAATTAGCTTAAAAATAAGCACTTATGAATTAAGTCTTCCTAAAACTCTGTAATACTGAAACTAACCCAAATATTTCAAGTTCACATGATCTGGGATAATCTTTGGGAAGTAAAAGCTAGTTTAAATTTGGTTTAATTATGGGATGCCTGGGTGGCTCAGTGGTTGAGCGTCTGCCTTTGGCCCAGGGCGTGATCCTGGAGTCCCCAGGATCGAGTCCCACATTGGGCTCCCTGCATGGAGCCTGCTTCTCCCTCTGCCTGTATCTCTGCCTCTCTCTGTGTGTGTCTCTCATGAATAAATAAATAAAATCTAAAAAAAAAAAAAAAAAATGTGGCTTAATTTTTTAAAAAGTATGTCTTCAGATATACACATATTTAATAAAATGCAGATTATATATTAACCTATATATAATATATAATTAACATAATTATATCATGCACATATATGTACTGTATGTTAAACATAGAGATCATATAAATATAATGGGAAATATGTTAAATAAAATGCAGATAAAAATGTATTGTACCTGGATTTACTAGTCAAATAAATTCAGGTTATCTCTATTACAAAATCTGTCAGCAAGTAAAGTAGCTGGGCATGATGCTACCTAATGAAGATTTTCATGGACAGTCTAAACATAATTGGTGTGATCAAGTAATTTAGATAAATGTTAAATGGTATAAGAGTTTCTAGATGAACTTTTCAGCAATAATTATGTGTTATGTCCAGCTAAAACTAGTTTCTAAAATTTTTGTTAACTTTCACCCCTAGAATTTTGCTGAATAAGGGAATTCATTGAATGTCTAAATCATTTCCAAATAAAATACTGAAACATTCATTGCAAAACAAGTCGAAGTTTACCTACTTTTGACCTCTTATCACAGAGGAAACTGAAGATATTTGGGTCTGTTAGTAAGCATGTCTTGTGACACTGAAAAGTTGTACCATGGGGAAATATATATTGATAGAAATTATGAAATATAAACACATAAATTTGCCAACCTAAAGAATGCTGGTATAACAATTCACAAATTTTGCTTTTTACTTTTTATCAGAAATTAAGGTTTCTGAGGGCTAAGAGTTCTAATTAATCTATGTAATTACAACTACTAGAAATAATATGGGAAACATCTCTCTGCATGCAAGGAAGGTAGGACATATCTTTAGTTATGAGAAGGTATGAGGTATGAAGATGTATATTTATTAAGGGAAAAGAAAGGAAATTTGTCTGAAGTAAAACTGGTTATTTCAGAATGGCAAAGAGGAAAATAAAGGATAAAATGGTACAGAAAGTAGAGAAGAAAGAATGAATTTTACCTTGTGGTTGACTTGACTAAAATCGAATTGTTGTTTACAAGGGTTTGTTTGTTTTTATAAGCTTTAATATCAATACTATGCTTATATAATTTTCTTTCATGTGTTAAAAGGACAAAGTTTTCTTGGGAGTACTGGTCAGTTCTTGATAACAGATTATGAAAGCTTTTGCCTTACCTTTTAAGTAATCTAGCTAGAAAGCAAAGATTCTGTGTTTTATCAAAATAATTAACCTGTACTTCATGCTGTTTTGATCAGGTCTTTGATTACTTAAGCAAACAGCATCTTCTCAATATTAAAGTAGTTGAATTTTGCTCCAAACTATGTAATCTTCTGTATATACCTTTAAAAATCTTTTGTCATTTTGGGTAAGTAGATAATTATTGTTTCATAATTATCTGTGATCCTATTTAGTCAAATGTCCAAAACCTTTTGATGTTTTTGACTAAATTCCCAAAATCAAATTCTAACTAATGTATTTCTGACCTGGAAATAACTCTGGAATTTTCTACAGAACCCCTGGAACATCTCAAAAGATCTGCTCACTCTCTTTATAAAAAGATAAACAGTGAATTTAGCTTATTTGGTATGATAACTACATAAGAAGCACTGTCAAATAAGAAATAATGCTGAACCTTCCTTTTGGATATCCTTGTATGAATGGATATATGCTATCAATATAAGTATTCAAGAAATTCTACTGAATTCCTAAAAATCTGATACAAAATGTTTTCAGCCATCACTCCAGTTATCATCTTACAATGTGTGTCACAGAAATAGCCAAATTTCCTTATTAGTTGTGTTATAATTAACTCTCATCAGATCTTTAAACATGGGCATTTTCAAGTGTTTTATCTTTATCATATTTAAGTCTTTTAGTTTTTTTATCCTTTACAGACAGTTACTGTTTCACTCTGATGCTTTTGCACAAGTGCTTCTTCATCTTCAAGAAGATTCCTGGAAAGAACACTGACAAACCCAGGTTTCTGATAACTTTCAGATCATATCACTGAACTGGGTAAGAAAGGAAAGAACTCTAAGGAAAAACTAGATTCATAAAACTGCTAACAAAAGATCAAGATGAAGAATCACTGGGACTGAATGAACTGATGAGAATGATTATAATTTTTTATGAGCCTTCTTTGAAACACTGTTGGTTCTTTAATCTTCTGTTTTCCAAACTTAAGGAAACTTTTTCTCTTAAGCTACTTACAGCAATTTGGAAGAATGCCTTTGTGAACAAAGATGAAACAATCACTGTTACCTTCCATCTGATCCTTCCAGAATTTGGAAACTCTCACGGTGAGTATTCTTAAATTTTCACAGTAGCATAGTTATTAACATAATCTGTTCTTGTATCACGACACAACTGGAAACAATGGTTATACTATCAAAGGCTTTGAATGGGGCAGCCCGGGTGGCTCAGCGGTTTAGCACCGACTTCAGTCTAGGGTGTGATCCTGGGGTCCCAGGACTGAGTCCCACGTCAGGTTCCTTGCATGGAGCCTGCTTCTCCCTCTGCCTGTCTCTGCTTCTCTCTCTCTCTGTCTCATGAATAAATAAAATCTTAAAAAAAAAAAAGGCTTTGAACGGAATGTCATATTTGAGAGAGATATGCATATATTCAGATATGACCAAACAGCTTTAAAAAAGTAAGGCTGACTTTATGGAACCAATTAAGCCCCTTGGGAAAATAAGTTTTACCTTACTTATAGGGTTCCCAGCAGCCTTACCAGATGAGTGAGGAAAGTCACTTCCTGGCAGGCCTGGGAACATCAGAATATTTTAAGAACCTCAAAATATGAGGAATTCACCCAAATCTATTGGTATTATAGGTGAAGTCTGACATCAAGTCCTTAGCTTGGCTTCCCAGCCTTGAGTAGCTTTTAAAAATTCAATCTGAGACTCCTTATGAAAAAATCCACCAGAGCTGACTTACTACATGATCAATCGCTATTCATGCTGCACTTTCGTAAATAAGCAGGCCAGGTTTAAAGAGACTGAGCTTTCTTAACAAACCCTTTAGCCTTATTTTCCTCATCTCTGATAGAAATGAGGGTGACTACAGAGAGTAAAAATTATGTTTCAGTAATACACCTTTGTGAATATCAGATTTTAGTGCTTTTAATTGTCCTTGAGGTTTTGTTTTTCACCTGTAAACTGAACCAGATCATGAACTCTTCTAGTATCTTCCAGTATTTGGCTACAACTCTCCAAACTGACACTTCCTATTTTTCTCCCACCCTTCTGACTTGGAATCACAGAGAAATTAAAATTGTCTTTTTCCCAAAGCCATGAGAGCTAGAATGGAATAACCTGATATAAAATTCAGAAAAATCATTACAATACTTCATATATAGACAATACTTGCACGTGTTGCTGTGTGGGCAATAGTGAGTTTATCTCAACACTTGATGGCATCATCAGAAAATCCAAACTGCAAAGATGCTTTGAGCCTAACATCTAGAAATCCTGCCTCCAGGATTCAGATTTGGTTTATAATTTGCTCCAACCATTAGCCTTTATTTTTCCTTTGTTTCCATAAAAATGCCTTTTATTAAATACCTGATTTCTTATAAATACAAGCCTAATTTTGGGAATCCACTTGCATGACCATCTCCTGAAATGAGATACAACTTTTTAATTAACTGATCTATTGTCATGGCTGGACCTTTCCAGTTTGAGACAATGGCTACAGACTGGATTTCAGACTACTGCCTGCATAATTATTAAGTTTTGCAATTATAATTATATTTAGATGTGTATGTTGTGGGTTACAAAATGCCCTGCAACAGACTTTGGCATATCAGTTACCCAGGCACTTAAGGTCCTCACTATTGAGTCCAATGCCTCATAGTCTGTAAACACTGACAGTTGTTTGGGTTTATTTCCTTTTCATAATGCAAGTGACTGACTTAAACTTTGATTGCTGTGGCAGCCGCTCCAAAGATGGGCTATCATGAGGAGGGGGTGCCAGCTACAAAACTAGATTAAGAGTGCCAGACTACCTCAACATACTGAGGTTCCTTTGTTTTATAGATCTAGGTTAATTTTAGTCATTAACCATTTGGGGAATTTGTTTTTTCTCTTCCCATGCTTTAAATTCCTGCTCTTATGTTTTAAATTCACCAATAAAGAGTGAGCCCTCAAAACCCTAGCTCCTAACTCAACCCCAGGCTCAGGAGTGCTCTTTCTCTCTACCTGTGACCTCACAGCATGGCCCTAGGTATGCTGAGTAATTCCAGGTTCTGTAAGTAATAAACCTTTATATTTTCAAAGTCTTCATGGTTATTGTTGAAGGGTATCACTCAGAACCACAAGGGCAGATGTAGCCATGACACCGGTTACTGGTAAGATGAGACTGACACACAACAGAAGACATACAGCAACTAGAAAAGAACTATTACCCTTTTTCTTCCCTTCCTCCACCCTAAAAACTGAATAATAAGATCTCTTGCAGTAAAGAAGTCTCTACATTTATGTCAGATAAGCAAACTTGCAAGTGACTTGTAGTTTTTATGATTAATCAGGAAGTATTACATACCTAATGCAGGTAACATAACAGCTTTAAAAATCTCAACTTCATTGTGAAAAATTATTTAATACACCTTAACTTCTTAATAGAGTTAAAGAGATAAGGCCAACATAGGACAAACAATATGTATATAATATCACGTTCTAAATGGTGAAGTACAGACTTCCACTATCATGGTATAGTGCACTAAGAATGTAGAGACTATGCAGATGAGGAAAGTACAAAACTTTCATGAAGTCACAGTTTGAGCCAGGACATAAAGCTGGGTAAGATGTGCTCAAGCAGGGAGAAGAGACACACCAGGCTAAGGGAGTCCAAAAAAAAAAAAAAAAAACAAAAACAAAAAAGGCACACACACACACACACACACACACAAAGGCACAGAAAGAACAACTGTACGTCTCCCTAGAAGATGCAGTTAAGGTAATTGCCATAACCAGAGTCCTATCCCTACACATAATGAAGGAAATAAGTTTGTATAAGTACACTTAAGGACATAATTATGGATCCTTAGAATCAAGTGAAGAATACAGGGACCATTGTGGGTATTTGGTCAGAGGGATATAACATGATAAATGTGGTCATTAAAATGAGAGTAGAAGCAATGTTAAAGGGAGACCATCTAAGTGGCAGTTTATTAAGTATTGGGTGATAAGGAGTTGGTCATAAGATGAAAGAGAAACAAAAAGGAAATCTGAAAGACATTACTCCTTTGAATAAAGATGAAAAGAGATGATCTCTAGGGATAGAACTTAATGATAAAAACAGCTTAAACGGGGAATACTCTCCCCTCACAATCTACCCCCATAGTCCTAGGGGCAGAGGTGGTAGGATAATTAATGAGGTTTTATATAACCTGAATCTCGGGTTATTTGGGATGCAACTTAGTACTTACTAAGAGCTTGGAAATTAGCACTGGAAAGTGCCATAGCTGAAGCACTGGAAATAGAGTCATGAACAGATCTGGATTTGGACACAAAGTAAGGTTCTTTGTTCAAGAGATTAAAGATACAGAGAACAAACACCTAGAACAGAGTTTACGATCACAGGTTAGGACTGAGAATCTGCTTACTGAATGATACACATAGCTAGAAAAGCCAAAGGAGGACCAGGGTGGTGCAATAACACAAGGCCAAGAGTTTTAAAACTAAGTATCATCAATATCCAAGACCACAAAGGGTATCTTTGAGGCAGTTTGTAGAACACTAGTAAATTTCTTCATGTGAGCTAAATTATATACTAGTTTTGGTTCAAAAGGCTTAAACATTACTTTATTAAGTCTTAATAAAAATACTATTATGAAGGTAACTGGTGAGAGATTAACTTCTGCCCTTTAATACCTGCCTATTCAGTAAAAAAGAGTAAATGCTCTCTTTTTAAAAGTTAAATGTATTGGGGAATCTGGCTGGCTCATTCAGAGAAGCATGTACTCTTGATCTCTGGGTCATGAGTTCCAGCCCCATTTGGGGTGTAGAGATTACCAAAATAAACTAAATAAATAAATAAATAAATAAATAAATAAATAAGACTTAACTGTACAATTTTGTCCATAATTCTAATAGTACTGAAAAAGTACTGCTGTTATCATATAATTACTGGGCATATAAATTTTAATAAACAAACTAGAATATAAAGTGCTTGCAGTTTTAATGATTATTTCTAAAACTCTGGTAAAAGAGGAGAGAAAAAAACATTACACAGAGGTGATACATTCAAGTGAGGGCTCTGAAGTTTGATAAATATGGTTTGGAATCCTGGTTCTGTCACTACTGGGTTTGTGATCTTAGGGGAATTACTAAATCTCTCAGAACTTCAGTTTTCCCACCTATAAAATAGGGAAACTCAAGGACTGTGAGGATTAAATGAAATAATGCAAATACAGAATATAACAATAATTGCAATAATTAGTTAACTAATAATTCTTAAAGCACCTGTTTAACCAGGTACCGTTTTAAGCACTTTACACATATTTTTACACATAATCCTCCCAACACTGAGAAAAAGGGATTCATATCATCCCCAGGTCACAGAAGAGAAAAATGTAGCACCAAGAGGTTAAGGAACATGTGGAAATACTCAATATCCAGAATGTTCAAAAAGTAAGTATTGTTCTCATCACTCAGAACAGTGTTAAAATTATTTAACATGATGGAAGATGACAGAAAACTTATTCACCATTATAAGATAATAAACTATAACCTTTATCTATAACAAGTGAACCAAGAAATAAAAGCAAATGGTATTTTTTAAAGTAATTCTAATGAAACATTAAAAAGTACAAAATGTGGGACACCTGGGTGGCTCAGTGGTTGAGCGCCTGCCTTCGGCCCAGGGCATGATCCTGGAGGCCTGGGATCGAGTCCCACATGGAGCCTGCTTCTCTCTCTCTGTCTCTGCCTTTCTCTCTCTCTGTGACTCTCACGAATAAATAAATATTTAGAAAAATAAAAAAATTTTAAAAATAAAAAGTACAAAATGTTACCTTCAAAAGCTAATAAATGATCTGTAAGATCAAAACATCACACACATTTATATACACCTAAAAAGCCAAAGAGCACGTTTCGTATGTAAAGTTTCTGAGTACCTGCATTTCCATAAAATAATTTGTAAAACAAGACTGATCACAGAGGCTCCTCTTTTTTTTTTTTAAGATTTTATTTATTGATTCATAAGAGACACAGAGAGAGACACAGAGACACAGGCATAGGGAGAAGCAGGCTCCCTGCGGGGAGCCCGATGTGGGGACTCGATCCTGGGACTCAGGGACACACCCTGAGCCACAGGCAGATGCTCAACCACTGAGCCACCCAGGTGACCCAACAGAGGCTCCTCTTAAAAGCATTTGTACAGCAATACAAAATGTCTCTCCCTTTAACTACAGGCCACCTAAAAGCCACCAATAGAACAAAAAGTCATTCCCTTACCACAGGTAATTTTGTTCTATTTTTTGGGTTTTGTGAACCACCTCCAAGTTACAGAAAATTCCTAAATATAATAGAGTACAAAGCATTTTTTCCCTGATATGAGTTAGCTGCCAACATGATATCCAATCACCCTTAAATACTTCAGTATGTATTTCTTACAATCAAGACAATTCTCCTACATAAACATCAAAACATAACCATCAAAATCAACAAATTAACCCTGATACATTACTATAACTAATTCTTAGATTCCATTTTAAGTTTTATCTGTTCCCTAATAATGCCCTTCACAGTGTAAATGACTCCTGAATTGGATTCAGTTGTCCTGTCTCTTTCACCCTGGTACAGTTCTTCAGTGTCTTAATTTTCATGACCTTGATTGATACTTTTAAAAACTGCAGGTCAGTTATTTTGGAGAATGTCCCTCCACTGTAGTCAGTCTGATGTTCTTCTCATAATTAAATTCAGGGTGTATATCTTTGGCAGGAATATCAAGGAAGTGATGCCACATTCTCCTCAGTGCATCCTATCAGCTGGCATATTCATATGCCTATTTTGATGACTGCCAAGTTTTTCACTTAAGTTTTTAATCTTTGTAATTCTTAAGCATCCTATTAGTAGATACCCTGAGATTGTAAAAACACCCCACCCCTCATCAAACTTCCCATTTATTAATTTTTTTCAATATAGACTTACAGGTTCTAATTTATTTATAATACTTTGCCATCATTATTTATTTGGATATACAAATTATTCAGCTTTGGCCAGTAGTGTCCATTCAAGCTGGTTCTGTGTCATTCTGACATAATCCTATCACTCTTTGAACAACTTTCTTGCATAAAAAGAGGTTCCAAGCTCATTTTGTACTTCCCTGACCTACCCCTGAAATTAATCATTTGTCCAAAGAGCCCTGGTTAATTCAGAACGGTGTTTCTGGACCAAGAACTGGGTGCCAGGTTTGGTTTACCTATTGATCTACATTAAAAATTTTAAGTTCACACCGATATCTTCAATTCTAATATAACAGCACACGGTGCACTCTATTCTCCTCCATTTTGAAACTCCTTTCTCCAATACTAAGAAACCAAGCTCCCATAATAAATACACTTACTTATCTGATAAACTGCCCCACCCTGTATATAACCCAATTTCCTGTCACTGACATGGACACTTTACTGCATGGATGCCCTCTACCCTACTCAGGCTCTGTCAGTCTACTCTGAGCACCTGTCACCATCCTCTACACTGGACATCAGCATGTGCTGCTCCAACTCACATCTCTATGCTGGGCCCCTCTTCGACACAATCTCCTTACCACACACAAGCTCCAAAACCCCACGCTAGGCTGGCTACCACTATGCATGTGAACCCCTTCCTTACCCTGGCCAGGCAACAAAACCTCCTCTGTGGTGAAAGAGGTGGACAGCTTAATGCAGATGCTTTTGACTAAATTGTCCAGGAAAGGAAGAGGAAAACAGAAGTGAAAAGCAGAGATAATATTAAAAATAACAAACTATCTCTTTCAAAAACTAAAAGCTTGGGATGCCTGGGTGGCTCAGCGGTTAAGCATCTGCCTTTGGCTCAGGGTGGGGATCAAGTCCCACATCGGGCTCCCTGCATGGAGCCTCCTTCTTCTTCTGCCTATGTCTGCCTCTCTCTGTGTGTCTCTCATGAATAACTAAATAAAATCTTAAAAAATAAATAAAAAATAAATTAAAAAACTAGAAGCTTTTTTCACCTATAATCTCATTTGCCCTAGATTAGAGTTACATAGTTTGAATTTAAAAAACAGACTTTTAAAATCTTGTTCTCTCACTTAGTAGTTGAAGGACTTAAACAAGGTACTTAATTTCTTCAGTTAAAGAGTACCTATCTTTGCATGATTGTTATGAAAATAATCTATGTTGGGCACTTGGGTGGCTCAGTTGGTTGGGCATGTTCCTTAGCTCAGGTAATGATCCCAGGGTCTTGGGATCGAGCCCCCGCATTGGGGTCCCAGCACAGCGGGCAGCCTATTTTTCCCTCTCCTCCCGGCTTATGCTCTCTGTCGCTGTCTCTGTCTCTCAAATAAATAATTAAAATCTTTAAAAAAAAAATCCATGTAAAGCAAATATATATCTGGCCTAGAGTTAGCATTTAATAAATGTAAGTTATTATTACTACCTTCTCTTTTACATTATCGTTTTTAACACATGTCACAGGATAGCTATATACACATGTATAATTTTATAAAAAGTAGTTCTTAATTTTCTTTAATTTCTGAAAGGTTCAGTGTCCCTAAAGACATTTAAAAACACCTACAGTATCTATGACTACTAACCAAACCAGAGCCTCCAGTCTATCCTACAATTTTGACAAATTATTTCCTGAAGTTTTGCCAAGCTCATATCATTCTCCTGAAGCAAAGGGCTGCTGAGAGTCTAGAAAACAAAGGTTTGCAATGTGGTAATCAAGGTTTAACAAAGTGTGATCCCAACCTATCTTTCCAGAATTACATCTCATTCCTCACCTACACAAAATTTGTTTCAGCCACTGTAATTTTATACACTTTTCCATTTACAAGCCCTGACCCATATCTTGGCTAGAATGTTCATCTTCCTCATTTACTCCCAGCAAGATTCTGCAATATTTTTCAAAGTCCAGCAGAAAATACACCTCCTCTTCAAAATTTTCCTTTACTACAACAGGCAAAAGCAAGGTCTTCCTCCCTTAAACTTCTAAACAACTAGATAATAATATAATTACTGTTTCATAGGTACATTTATTATCTCCCCTGCTAGAGTGAATTAAGATCTTTCTGGAAAAAAGACATATGCTTTCTATCTCCAAATAACCACCATTTATTGAACATACATACCAATTACATTTATTCTTCACAATAGTTTTGTGAAATTGGTATCATTATCTCTATTTTATAGATGAAGAAACCAAGACTCAAGGATGTTGGAAACGTGCCCCAAATTACACAGCTGGCAAAAACAACCTTTTCCCTAGCATGTTTCATGAAACATGAGATATGAGGAATGAACTTTGCTACTAGGGAACAGGCTCTCAGGTCAAATAAATTTGGAGGATTAAAAAAGTTTAATCACTATTTTAGGCAAAGGGCTTCTCAAAGCCTTTTAACAAGCTGTTGATATGCTTTATAAATCTCCAACAGAAATATTATTATATTTTCCAAATGCATTTGGGGATAAAATCCTTTTCTCAAGGATCATTAATCTTATAGGACAAATATTCCATGAAACCCATTTCAGGAAATGTGGCAATGTATTCTGTTGTCTTTGCACACAGTGGGCACTCAATACACACCTCCTTAAAGATAAAAAAAAAATGCTCCTCATATTAAAGTAAGATACTAATGTAATTCCACATACTAATATACAGAATAAGGCAATTTCACTCTTCTTATAGCAGGAGGTCCAAGTATAACAATTAACATCATTAAACAGCATTCAAATTTAAAAATTTTTCATTAGACAGACTAAAAACAAGATTAAGAGAAATCTCTACCTGTGCTTTTATGATATGCATGAATCTTGACATCAACTCAGGACATTCAAGGAGGAAATGAAAGTGATCAAATATAATTTTGGGATTTCTAAAAGAAAAATATAATTTGTTTGAATGGACAGGAAGAATGAGTTGTTATTAAGTCAAATGCAAATTCAGATATACAGATACTGAAGCAGGAGAAAAATATTAATCCACACTTGTAATACTTTTACTTGTCATGGTGCATTTTTTGAATAGTAATAGAAATAACATTATTTCTGTTGAGATACAAACTATGTAAAGAAATAAAAGTCTACGAGGGCAATGCATAAATCTAAGAAAACCTTACCTATTAACAAAGCATTTTAAAACTTCATCATGTTTGCAGACAAATTCAATGAAACGGGGTGAGGTCATTCTGTGGGTGATAAAAAAAACAATCAGAACACAGAGAAATTGATGATACAGCAAATTTCATAATGATGTACAGAAATGGACTGGCTTCTATACAGAAAAAAAAAGATATGGGTTTGGACTGTCTTTATAAAAATTTGAGAAACTGAGGCATACCCAGTCAATTTATAAAACAGTAACTGTTTAAAAATCTTGAAATTTTAAACATCTTTGCTCTATACACTTTGAATACATAATTAAGCATCCTATACAAAGTAAGGATCTTTAATTAATGACTTATATAATGCTTAAAACTCAAATATTTTTAGATTAGTACAGTATCATAAAACATCAGAACAGAACCTAAAATCAACAAATTATTATCTGTTGTTACTGGTCACAAAAAAATCATAGCTTTTCTTCATCTATCAGAAAAGGAAATAATAAGCAGAAATCTTACCCTGGAGGCATCTGACAAGAACAGCACATGTAAAAAGCTTGAATGACAGCACTTAGCCGGTTAGCTGTCATAGAAATAACATCCTGACAGTCTGCACTGGCTTCCTGTTTCCCTCCAAGAGCATCTGGTTTAGATTCTCCTGTGCCACTGGATAGATTTTCATAGCTCCCAGGTCCTGGAGGTTCAAATGGAGGAATGGAAGTACCATCTTGATCTTGGCCTTTTTGTTTCAGTAAAATAGAAGTGATATCCGTTGAGTCCTTTTTGTTTTTCATCAATTCTGTAGCTATTAAAACTAGCCATTCATCTAATGAGTGCCAAAGCAATTCAAGAGGCTAGGAGAAAAACAGAAGCGTTTTTTAAATATCATTCTTAAACTCCAGGAGAAAAAAACCTCACACAAAAAAATAATATAAAAGAGAAAATTTATTCTAGATATTTCTATTTTCCCAAGTTAATGTGATAACAATGCCTAGAGGAAGTAACAAAAACATAAATGCCACATAAATAACAATTTCTTTGCTTATAGCAAAAATTTATTCCTTGGGATAAAAAGGTAAAACTAAAACCTTAACAAAAAAATGTATAAGCAATCTATCCTCTTTTAAAATTTTTCAAAAACTTAGCTTTAAAAACATATACTACTTCTATATATACTATATACAATCCCCCAACCTTTACTATATTCATGTGTCAACAATTTTCAATTATAAATCTTTTCTCAATTAGAAAAATTAGAATTTCTAAAAAAGCTTAATAAACAGCTTAGTTTTGGGGTGCCTGCCTGGCTCAGTCAGTGCAGCATGCGACTTGATCTCATGGCTGTGAGTTCGGAGCCTCACACTGAGTGTAGAGATTACTAAAAGAAATAATTTTTTTTTTTAAAGTTTACTGTGCTCTTTTTTAACAAGTAATTCACAGAATTTTGAAAATTTTACGGTAAAGTTAAAAGTATGATGTAATATTTATATATACACACACATACATGTTTTCATGCACATATACATAAAATCCATCTCTAATAACTAGTAATTATCAAATACTGACCAGCAAATTCTTAATTCCAAGTAAAGATTAACAGCTTAAAAAAAGAAAAAGAGGGAGAGAGTAAAGTGTTTCTTATTTCTACGCTATTTAAAATATTCCTTTTAAGAATAATGAAATATCTTTTGTAAATTAACAACAAATGAAATTCCTTTTTATATATTATGTGATCACAAAAGCTACAATAGGACCAAGTACTAAAGAAAATGAAATATATACATCATCCCTAATAATTAGTAATTTTTAAAAATTTTATTCAGTTATTCATGAGAGACACAGAGAGAGGCAGAGAGAGAAGCAAGCTCCCTGCGGGGAGTCCAACGTGGGACTCAATCCCAGGACCCCAGGATCACGACCTGAGCCAAAGGCAGACACTCAACCACTGAGCCACTCAGGCGTCCCCCATTAATTTTTAACAAGGAGAAATACTATCAAACAACAAGCTAGCAGTGATCTAGTATTCACCACCATAACTAGTTAGTAATACTGTACGGTTTACTTGAAAGTTGCTATGAGAGTTAAGCTTTAATGTCCTCATCATAACAACAGGAAAATGGTAATAATATGAGAGAAGGATGTGTTAACTGACCTTATACACATGTACCAAATTATCACACTTGTACACCTTAAACTTACACAGTGTTATATAGGTCAGTTATATCTCAATAGAACTTGGGGGAAAAAAAGACCTGTTAGAACATTTTTAACCCCACATAAAAACTTAACAATTATGGGGGCATGGCAAGGATAGCAGTTAAATGCTCCTTTATTCCTACACTACTTTAAACATTCCTATTGAGAATGATGAATTGTCTTTCTGCAAATACAAAAGTTACTCTTCCTTTTTGTTTCTTATAGGATCACAGAATGCTACACATTAGACCATGTGCTTCAGAAAGACCCATGCCTACAATATTTCAACCAAAAGAAATAATGTTACTTTTTAAGATTAAAATATTAAAATCTTACTTTATGGAAATAGATTCTACAACTATATTTGGAAGTTTAGGGAATATTTAAACAACCTGTTCTTCCAGAAAATTCTTTACAGTTATTTTCTCTTTTTTTAACATTTAAATTCAATTAGCCAACATGTAGTAGTACATCATCAGTTTCTGATGTAGTGCTCCAGAATTCATCAGTTGCGTTTAACACTAAGTGCTCATCACATCACATACTCTCCTTAATGCCCATCACCCATTTACCTCATCCCCCCTACAATTATTTTCTAACAAATTCATCTGCTATATGTTCAGCTTTTCTTATTTCCAGAACATTCTCTTTTTGAGAATATTTGACTTACTGCATTTGCAAATGATTAAATCAGCCCAAGTCCTCACTGTAATAAACCAAAAGAGGAAAACAAAACAAAATAAAGCAAAAAGCCCCCACTATCACCAACAAAAACCTATTTGCTTCATTTAACAAATATTTAGTTAGTACACACTAGGCAACAGTTAAGCAAAGTAAGAAACTAATTATACTTTGAGGCTGAAATAAGCACCCCTATCCCCCACAAAGAAGGCTTTTCCATGGTCAGGCACAGCAGTTGGGAGATCCAGGATCCCTGAACTGCTGAAAGGAAGTGCAAGAAGTACCAGCTGCCATAAACACTGATGTGCCACCTGCACCGAAAATGTCTTTATTCTCCTCATGAGCAAAACATTAAAACTGCTGTAAAAGATGAAAAAGAACTTTTTATGCTAGCAAAACTTTTAGTTTTACATGACCAAATGAACTTCCGAAATAGAAAGAACATGTGGGAATGTAAAACTTCTTGAAACAAAAGGCAAAAGGAATAATTGGCCTCTAAATGAGATGGGCTAAAACCTAGAAAATGAACACACTGGATGGAGATGAAGCCTAAGGCAAGAAATGATACCTAACTGCTCACAGAGAGGAGAGCTCTAAGACTGAATCAACAACAATCCTACTTTTAAACACTGACAATGCATAAAAATTAAAGGTCAATTCTGAATAATCCAGAAACAATTTTTTAAAAGCCAGATCTGTGTAAAAATAATAGTTCTAGAAAGAGTTTTTGGTAAAGGAACATAGCAAAAATTAAAAGAGATTGAGGGAAAAAAGAAGTGGTAAGTCATCTTAGACCTTTCTTTACTTTTCTCTTTTCCCTATCCTTTTCCCTATCTTTTCATTCTTCATTCACACATGCATTAAAACTAATTTCCAACCTCAAGGCATCTTTACCTAGAGAGTTGTCCCTTTGAAGATTTTTTTCAGTTCATGCCTCAATAACAAAAAGAAAACTGTGAAAATGACTTTAATTTCTAACTGTGGTGTAGCAGTCTCAGATAAAAAGGATTAAAGTAAATTTTTAAAATAAAAAAATGAACTATTGCAAAGCTTATCTATGATGCTTTCTATATCTATAAATAATAATGATAAAAACATTAGATAAGATACAAATATATCAACTATTACTGAAAAATGAGTCAATGACTATGGAAAATGGGTCAATGACTACAGAAGCCATTAGCAGGCTTCTTGGCATTGTGAAATACTACTTCATTTCATATTACTGAATAGTCTTTACTACAGAAATATATTTTACACATAGTAACAATGCTGTGACTATCATACATGATTTTCAAAACATTTTAGGTCCTATTTCAAAGCTGTAATATATAAAAATCTCAACTTGTTGGATAATGTTAAAATTATTAATATCCAAAAAAATTATTAATATCCATATACCAAAGTGAGACACAAATTTTATAGGAAAGCATTAGTAACTTAAGTTCTCTAATAGTGTCTTGAAATTTTCTCTTAGTCTGACTATTCTCAATTTGATAATATCAAATGTTATAACCCCAAAGATAAGATTTTAATGTAAAAAGTTTCTCAATTTTTTCTGGCTTCCAAATATCCCCAATTATAATTTTATGAAAGTGTTAATAGTCACAGCTTACTATTGTCTCTCTCTCAGACACACACACACACACACACACACACACACATACACACCATATCAAGATTCAGGAAGCCTAAATTGTCTTCCCCATGCTCCCACTGCTTCAATAACCATAACTACCTTCTCCCTCAGATGCCCCAAAGTTCCCAAGCACTAGATATATATCTCTTAACACCGAAAAAAATGGCTAAGTGTTAAGATTAACTTAAAGGATTTCTTAGATAAATCAGAAAACTAATAACAGGATGTTAAACAATTTCACCTACTAAAACCACATGGCCTATAAATCCACTCATACTTAATGGAAAACCCATTAGTTAATCCTAACAATAAAGTGACATGTTAGAGTACCTAGTTAATGAAATGGAAAGTAGGGATCAACTGCTACCTTAGACAAAATGTGGTAAAAATTAAGATGGTATTTCCAATCTAGCATTGCAGGAACTCAGGAAATGGTTATGATCTTTACAACTGTGAATCACCCCACAGTGAACCGAAGACTTCATATACACAGATGACAACACAGTTTCTATATTTTATCCTTATAAGTTGGAGGGCAGATCATTTTGTCATCCTCCAGTCTACATTTAATTCACACAATTATATGAAAGAGCCTATATGTTTTAACAGTAACATCTAATGTTTTTAAAAATTAGGTGAGTTTTGTAATAAAAATATTTTACTAATGTGCAAGGTCAAAATTTAAGAGAAAATGAGTGGTCAGAGGCATAAGTAGTTGTCAATGATGGAAAAAAAATTACCTTAAAAAAAGAAAAAAGAAACTAACAAAAGGAACTTTTTATATTATATGTGTCACTGATATATGACAATCAAAAACAGAGTTTAGATTTCATAAAAGAAAAGCACAAAGAAAACCAGTGATAGCCTTTTCTACTCTATTATACCTGTAATGATGGGCTAGATAGAAAACTAACATTTTAAGTCAAGCATTAAATTCCCACACAGAGGCTACTAATTAGCACACAACTTATTTTCTGATGTCATTAGCAAACACATGGCAGACTTAAATTTTAACGACAGCACCAAAGACATCAGACAAGAGTGAATATAACCTACATGCAATTTGGGTAACAGTGATTGTATTTATACCTGATTTTATTTTGTATTCATTATTATAGATAAGTAGAGAGGATAAGCAGAAAATGAAATCAAGCCTCGATTCAGTAACCAACAGCCTGGGCCACACAAGAATACATTAAGAATAACTGCATGGAATGTGAATGTTTAAGCAGTAAAATTCACTTAACACTGACAAAACAGTGCAACAATATTTAGATTCAAAATTTGCAAAGATAGTAAGTTATCACTACAAACACTATTTTAAAAAATAGACACAAGACGTGCTGAAGAAGTGGTATGTAAAAAGCCAAAATTTTAACTATAAGAAGATGTATAACTGACTTCTTCCAGGAGGTGGCACAATAAGGGAAAAAAAAGGAAGGAAAAATAAGAAACATTCTCTCTCTCTCTCACACACACACACAGCTGCAAACTCTTTCTTATACTAATTCTTTAAAAAAAAATAGTGAAGCAAACAGATGCAAGACAAACCTTTCTGAAAGCCTATCATATCCATTTTAGGTTATTAAAGAATCTACTAGTGTCAAAATACTTCCTACTTCCAAAACACCTTTCTGTAAGTGCCCAAAAAATTTCTGTGTAAGAAAAGAATCATTTAGCATAGTTCATTAGTTTTACTTTAAATTTTACAGACAGTAAAGCTATCAATCTGAGGAAATAGCACATAAAAATGTTTATATCACTTTTTGGATAGATAACCTGTATTTATACTCAAAAGACTAAAGAAATAGAAGCCTTTGTGAACCCAAAAGCAAATTTTATGCTATGAAAATCCCTTAAATTGCCTTTTAAAAATTACACAAAAACAGTTATAAAATTACACATTCGTCCAACATCTGAGTGGTCTAAAAATAAAATGCCACAAAAAAAGCCTTAACAATAGCAATTATAGCCATGTTCATTTTGCTTAGTTCGTAAAATTTTAATTTGATTTGGGTGGCAACATTGTCTTGGGTCTTACAGGAAGCAGCTGATGCAATACAAAATATTTAAAGAATATATGGGGCGCCTGGGTGGTGGCTCAGTTGGTTAAGCATCTGCCTTCAGCTTAGATCCAGCCCTGTGTCTGGCTCCCTGTTCAGTGGGAAGCCTGCTTCTCCCTCGCCCTTTTCCCCTCACATCCTTCTCCCCCCTTCCATCCTGCTCCTGCTCTCTAATAAATAAAATCTTTAAAAAAATAAAAAATTAAAGAAAATATCTCAATGATTTTTCCTTGAAGTGATCTCAAGAATTGGTAGTAAATTCAGGAAATGAACGTAACCTTACTTCAAAAACACATACACATACATAACACACACATGATAATAAC
Organism: Canis aureus; assembly: GCF_053574225.1. Classification (NCBI taxonomy): domain Eukaryota; kingdom Metazoa; phylum Chordata; class Mammalia; order Carnivora; family Canidae; genus Canis; species Canis aureus. Next base: position 10,277,370 of record NC_135617.1, on the reverse strand, counting down.
CTCTAAATAGAAAAATTATGTTCAGAGGGGAGGTGGATGGGTTAAATAGGTGATGAGGATTAAGAAGTGCATTTGTCATAATGAGCACAGGGAGACGTATCGAATTGCTGAATCACTATTATTGTATACCTGAAACTAACTTTAACACTGTATGTTAACCAACTAGAATTAAAATTAAAACTTTAAAAAAATAGACACAAGAGAAAAAAAGAAAACTAGATGTTTTCTTTCCTTCTGAATTAGAAATTAAAAAAAAAAAACACAAGATGGCTGCATATTGTCACATTTACCTGTAATCCAATAAAAGTAGACTTAAAAATTAAATATCTTTAATCTTAAAATACAACACTAATGGAATTACAATGTTAGTTATAAGAAAAATACAGAAGAAAGCTCACCACTTAGGATTTCTAATGATTAGACAGAAATGAAAGGAGAAAAGTGTACCTAACTTAAAATGTGATATGAGTAGGAAGCAAACTTAGTTTATGAGGTTTCTGACTAATGAAAGCATGCTTTGTCAAATTCATCTCTTTTTCATCTATCTTCCTAACAACGTCATATATTTTTCTGACCTTGAACACTTGGCTTCTTGGAGTTTTATTCCCGTTGTAGCCCAAATCAATTCCATTACTGGGAGAGGATGGACCAATTCGAAAGACATGACAAAATATCCTCACAATCCTTAAGAGGCTCTTCATCTGAGCATCATAATTACTAGACAGACTGAAAATAAAAATTAAAATATGAACAGGTTAGGTGAAATAAAACAAATTACATCTTAATTTAAAACATTCAAATTACATTGACCATGCAGGTTTCCTAATATAAGTAGCAAATTCCTACCATGACAGGGTTGGAATGTTTTAATAGGAAGTTGCTATACATTATTTGGATTGCATATGAATGAATTATTAATGTTTAAGCAATCAGAATAAAACTGATAATCAAAGCATAAAACTATGAAGAAAAGCACCACTGTAAAATGGTTTCTTGAGGCACCAACTTAACGCAAATTCGAACTTTCACTTCTCAAAGTATATAATGTAAATTACACTGAGTCTTTAGAACTCTGAGAATATTTCACAGAGAAACAATGATAGAAATCTTGATTATGTTAAGTCAACCCACAACTCAATTGTAGAAGCTAAACTTTCTACTCTCCTATCCATAACCTCATTTTCCCTCCACTCCCCAGAATAGTAACCAATTGTTCATGTACAGTAGAACATTTACAAATTGAATAATCTTAAAGTTACTATCAGCAAGGGTGGTTCTCTAAATAATGGGTAGTCTTATGACTCTATATAAATATAGGATATATCCCACCATGGAAAAAAGAAAAGAAAAACTCAAATCCAACTAACACAATAATACTGAATATAATACAAACCTTCTTTGACAAATCAAAAAGACCTTTAGAATTCTTTACTGCCTGGGGATTGTTAATCATTACAAATATCAACCAACTACCCTTCCACAGAGAAACTGTAGGAGTTAGGCTAAATCTGTACTGAATCCAATGCCAAATCCTTAAAAAAAAAAAAAAAACCTCTTGTTGTTCAAGTGGTGGTTTCATTTTGAAATCTCTAACATCACTTATCTTGTATTACAATAGTTGCTCAATAGAGTAAAGAGTTGCATAAACTTCTGGGCATAATGGTATGTCCATCAATTGGTAGATAGATGGTATGTCAACTCAATAATATTTAATAATGTTATACGGTGACATATAGTGACTCTACTTATGATAAGCACCGAGTAGCATACAGAATTGTTGAATCACTATGTATGTTGTACACAAACTAATGTAACATTGTATGTCAATAATGATAACGTTTTAAAAAAGAGGGGGAATTAGTAATGTGGAAATGACAAATGCCTACTTCTAAGAATTTCAGTGTGGTAATGCCAAATAGAGGGTATTTTCTAACCTGGTGACATGTGAACCCAAAGTTTTCTGACACTTTCACTTCAATATTCCTGTTGTTTCTCATTCTAGGAATTATTAAATGGTTAAAAGTAGTCAATAAAAATTAGCTATCAGTTCCAATTGTTAGTGAAACGTAACAGTTACTGCTATCCACACTATTAAACTGGGAAAGCTACTTAGCAAAACTTTTTGTTTTAGTAACTTTGAATTAAATGTGTATAGAATCACTACTTTAGCTTGTACTGATTTTTGCATATTTGTCTTTATGAAGTGTTTCTAATTTTATAGCCAAAGATTGTTAAGACTGATAAAATAGAAATGTAGTTTAGCTGAAACTATTTCTTTGTGCTGTCACTCAGAAAAGTTTAACTATAATGATTCTCAAATTCTTCCATGAGAAAGAGGTAAATCCTCTGCAACATTACCATAGATATAAAAATTTAAGTACCTGATCTAGGAAACACTTCATGAGACATCTTAAGAAGTATTTTCTTACAGTGGAATCTGAATATCACTGTCAATTATTAATATAGTCTAAAACTTTGTATTACTATATCCAGTTTAAACTTCTTCAAGCTAATTCAATGGATCTAAAAAATGTTATTTTTCACTTTACAACCTGTGAAATACCTCTTTAGTATTATACAAAAAGATCATAAAATCCAAGCTTCATCATATCCTCCATTTAATCATAAAATGATAATTTCTTCCCAAGCCATGAGGTGTCTCAATATAAAAGTTTTAACATTAATTTCCTATTTCAAAGTCCTATCAATGTACTTACCTTTCATTTACATAAGAGTATACTTTGATTCAGTGCCTTACTAAGCAAACAGTTGTGATTTCTGTTCATTTACACATTGATAACTATCTTTATCTTTAACCATATGTATACAGAAAGCAAGATAACGTACTTATTTAGAAGAACACAACATTATCCGCAAAAGGGCCTTTAATAAATATTTGTCCTTAGTAAATATTCCTAGAATCAGTCAAACAAAAGGCTATCCATTTTTTTAAGAGTAAGCTAAATAATATCTCAATTGTCACTAGGAACAATTTGCAAAAGTACCATGAAACATAAACTGGTAGGGAGGAATAATTTGTATTTGAGATCCTCTTAAGACTCTACCTTGGCAGTTGGGAGATAATAGCAAATATATATACTGGTCTCTGCCCCTGGTTCCTGGCATAGAGTTCCTAAAATCCTCATAATCTCCTAAGTGATAAGAGCACTAGGAGCATCTTTTGTTCCAATATTTGATCTTTGATCCCACTTCCTAATATACAGCTCCTAAACCTCTTATAATTTCTGGGTGATAGCAGTGTTTCTTGTTCTCCTGAAGTGACTCTTGGTGGGCTCCTGGACGGAGGCTGGCCACAAGAAAGATGAAGCCATGATCAGAAGCTTGGAATTTCCAGACCCACCTCACATTTTCCAGAAACGGAAGAAGGCCCGGAAATGCAGTTAATGATCAACATGCCTACATGATAAAGCCTCCACAAAAAGCCTAAAAATATGGGATTCAAGAAGCTTCCAGGTTGCTGAACATATCCACATATTAGGAGGGAGACAACACCCTCAACTCCATGGAGACAGAAGCTTCTGTGCTCAAGATCCTCCAGCACCTTCCCCTATATATCTCTTTACCTCGCTGATCATCTACATTCTTTATCATATCTTTAATAGAGTGGTAAATCGAAACAAGAATACTTTGAATCTCAATTTGAATACTTTTAGCTATTCTAAAAAATAATCAAATCTAAGGGGAAGAAGATCATGAGAATCTCTGATACGAAGTGAAGTCAGACAGAGGCTGTAGGTAATCTGGGGACCTACTACTTGCAATTGGCATCTGAAAGTGGGATCAGTCTCATAGGAATAAGCCCTTAACCTCTAAGATCTGATGTATCTCTAGATGGACAGTTGTCAAAGTTGAGTTAAACTGTACACAGCTGCTGTCTAAAGAATTTCTGGGTCTGAGGAATAAAAAACCCACATATCTTGGTAAGTGTGGTAGTAGTGTGAGAGTAAAGGAGAAACACAGGATTTCCCAAAACAGAAAACAATACAGTAAATTCTAATAAAATACTAATAACCAATACTCACTACCAATCTCAAGAAAAAGATACACAGAACCCCAAAATGGCCATAATTAACAGATTTCACAGAACATATGAAAAATAGCATTGTAAGTCGTGAGGCAATGCAGGTTAGCAAAAAGTTTTAAAACTTCTATGGTTGTGCGATGGGACACCTGGGTGGTTCAGTCAGTTAAGCATCTGCCTTTGGCTCAGGTCATGATCCCAGTGTCCTGGGGTCAAGCCACATGTCGGCTCCCTGCTCCATGGGGAGCCTGCTTCTCCCTCTCCCTCTGCCTGCCACTTCCCCTGCTTGTTATGTGCGCTAATAAATAAAATAAAAATCTTAAAAAAAAAACTTGTTATGTTTATAGCTCCCTTTCTCCTACCCTACTTCTGTTCCACTAAACTCCTTTATTACTTGTTCCAAATTGGAATCCAGAATCTGCCCTTTACTAATGATAATAGAAATCCTGGTTCTTCTAATGTATAGCTTGGTAAATCGTTAAACTTCAGTTTTCTTCTATGTAAAACGGAAATAACTTTCTAAATAACAAAATTACTGTGAGGTTTAAATGAAATAATGTATTTGAATGTTCCTTAGTTGAGTGCGTGGTTAATAACTATTAAAGGTAAACTTAACATAAATACATAAAAAGAGACTTTCTCATTACTGTGGAAAAGCAAAATATAGGACAAAGACTTAAACAAAAAAATAGGTTAAGTTTCTAATGTAAGAAATGTAGAGTATTTATAATAACCAAAATCATTATCTCTGACATTTTCCATTTATATAATCATAATCATCAACTTTACTATGTGCCACACACTATGCTTGGCACTTTCTAGTACCTTATCATTGTATTTTACAATAGTTCATTAAGAAGATATTTAATACCATTTTCCAACATGGAAATAAAATCCTGAATAGGTTGTAAATTAAATATAGGAGGGATCTTGTCTGTTTTATTCACAATCAGCTACCAGGTGGCCTGGTGGATAGTAGGCACTCAGAAACATATATTAGATACATGGGTAGATGATAAAGGGAAACTCAAAACAGTTACTTGCTGAAATCGCATAGTAAATAGTGATATCTGGAGTTAAAACCTGAGTCTGGCTGACTCCCAAGCCATGCCTTTATTTAGTATGTCTGAATTGAAAGTACTCATCAAATAAATGGATTAACAGAAATGACTAATTAAAACAAGAGCATTACATAAAGCTGAAATTCAGTGAATCCCATAAACAGAATCTAAAGTGGTCTCAAAGGTAGAAACTGAATAAAAAAAAAAAAAAATTAGCAGATGGTATAGTGAGTAGAAATGCTGAAGAAAGACTTAATGGAAAAACACAAGAGGGTGATGTTGGTACCATGAAGGATAAGGGGCCTAGCAAAGACCCTTCTAAGTAAATGGTATAGAGCGTGATCCAATCTGAATGAAGTATATGAAAAGCCCAAGGAAGAGAGAAAAAAAAGGGCTAACTTAATGGATTTGAAAATGTAGCTGATTTATAGAAACAGCAGAGTGTCGGGAGGAAGAAACTCCAGTTGCAAACACAGAGACAGAGAAGACCATGACCTATTCTAAGACTGTCAAAGTATTAAAAAACATGAAAAGGAAACTGCAAAGGAGAAAGCATCCAAATTAGAAGTGGGCCAAATTTATCAGCTAAGAAAAAAACACATGAACCATTTCTAAATGGCTGTTTATTCCCTTTTTTATTAAGATTTATTTATTTGAGAGAGAGCATGTACATGTGCGGGAACAGGGAGCAGGGTGAGGAGCAGAGGAAGAGAGAGAAAGAGAATCCCATGCCGACTCCACACTGAGTGCGGAGCTGGACACAGTGCTCAATCTCACAACCCTGAAATCATGACCTGCATCAAAATCAAAAGTCAAAACACTTACCAACTGAGCCACCCAGGTACCTCTAAATGGCTGCTTATACCTAATTGGGGCTGTTTATTCCTAATTAGGGGGAGCTAACATACAGTGAAGTATGGGTACAGGAAAATGCAATATATATATAAACACAAGTAATATAAAGGCATTACCTCCATGGACACAGCAATGAGCCATTAAAACCACAGCATCTTTTGAAAGAATAAAGAACTGAACAGGCAGTCCAAGTGGCTCAGCGGTTTAGCGCCGCCTTCAGTTCAGGGCCTGATCCTGGAGACTCGGGATTGAGTCCCATGCCAGGCTCCCTGCATGGAGCCTGCTTCTCCCTCTGCCTGCCTCTTTCTCTGCCCCTCTCTCTCTCTCTCTGTCTCTCTCATGAATAAATAATAAAAACTTAAAAAAAAAAAAAAGAATAAAGAATTGAACAGAGGAGGACAGTTTAAGGAAAAAACTTTATAAGGAATCATGTGGATATATTGAGAGGCTGAACAGTAGTCCGTACACAGAGTTCTATAGTGATCAACATTCTTAAACTATTTTCTTGAAGGAGGGACATAAAAAAAAAAAAAAGACTCCTAAACTTTCTGATTCTTCTTTATGTATATTTACTTAGATAACTAATCTATCATCTTATAAAATTTTAGACATCTATGTCCAAATCCACTTAAGTAAATATTTTTAGTCTCTCTAGACAAATATCTCCCAGTAAGAGCTGACTGCCCTAGTCCTTTAAAATGAAACAGTAAGTCAGCAAATTTTTAGAACATCTTACCACTGATGAAAACATCCAACAAAATAAACCATTCCCAGAAAAGCCAAAAAAACCACAAAGCTGACAGATACCACTACCTATTGATTTGTCTATATTTTGAAACACTTACCTAAGCAGTTTATGCCCATTTGTTGTGGCAACTTCAGCAAGGCTTGTTAGAATCTTTAGGTACTGGCTTTCACTTTGCTGAGACAAATGTTCCAGAACTTGCCGTAACTAAATTTTTTACAAGTAAAACAAAATGTGATTATACAATAATCTATTAAACTTTATCAAGAAATTGAGTATCTATTAGTTTAAAAAGTATCCCGAAGCCAAGTAGCTGAAATCAAGTCCTTTACAGCTATTTTGTCTTGCATAAATTCAAAAGCTAATATACAGATGACATAAAATCTTTTCAAAATCACCCAGTAAAAAAGCAATAAGAAATATAAATAGAAATCACCAAGTTAATTTACAGAATCTGAATTCCAAACTTTAATATATGAGAAGTTTAAGCTCTGCAATTTTTCAGAGTAAAGCTATTATAAACTAATGATTACCAATGATACGATGATATTCCTCCTTAGTTATTTTCCCCCTATCTATGGAGAAAATTCCAATTCTTTTAAGCAAAAACCAAAGACCCAGGGGTATCTGGGTAGTTCAGTTGGTTAATCATCTGACCCTTGTTTTTGGCTCAGGGCTATGGGACTGGGACTGAGCCTCAGGTTGGCTCTGTGCTCAGTGCAGAGTCTGCTTGAAATTCTTTCCCTCCCTCTCCTCCTAAACATGCTCTCTCATAAACAAACAAATAAACAAACAAAATCTTTAAAAACAAAACAAAGACCCAGAGGGCAGAAGGTTCATAGGACTAAATAATAGCACAAAATTTATTAGTATACTATTTATACTTTCCTATAATGCAGATAAATTTGAATCATTAAAATATTTGTAATAATAAAATTACTAAGTACATTTTAAAATACCATATATGCTAAGCATGAACAAAGCTCGTTCATTTAAAAGCTATAGTACAATTACATTACCATGTTTTCTCGGAGATCTTCATTCTGTGTCATTTGAATAATTGTCTGGAAAAGCCTAGGGTGATACTGAATTAATACTTCACAAGTCTCTCCATAGCCACCCTAAAAAAGAGAGAGAGAGAGAGAGAGAGATTTAAAATTATCTAAATTTTTTAAAAAGTTCCTAATAGAGAATTTATTTCCTCTACACACCAATCTGATACTAAATGTGTAGGTTTTCCACACCAAGCAATTCTCCAACTGTCTATAAACACCAACTAAGTGTCATACAACTTAATTCAATTCTGATGCTAACTACGCACAGTTAACACAGACTCCACAGGTTAGGAGCTCAGTCTCATAAAAGTGCCCCCCCTTCAGAAGCCATTCACAAGACCAGGCCACCCATACTTCTAACTAACCAGCTATAAGTCAGGAGTTCCCATTAATCCTTCCTCAGGTTTGATGATCTGCTATTTGCTGTTTGATAATAGCTTCCAGAATTCAGGGAGACACTTTATTTACTATAAAGCATGTAACTCAGGAACAGCGAAATGGAAGAGATACACAGAGTAGAGTATTTGGGAAGTAGAGCTTCCATATCCTCTCTGGGTGTGGCACCATCCCACAACTCTGATGTGTTCACCAACCAGGAATCTCCCTAAGAACCCCACTGTATATAGGATTTTTATGGAATTTCTATTACATAGGCATGATTAATTAAATTATTGGTCACTGATAACTAAAGTCAATCTCCAGTCCCCCTTACCTCCCTGGGAGTGGGATACAACACTGCTCTGTAGTCACATGGTTGGCTTCCCTGACAACTAGCACCTATCCAGAAGCCACCAGCCACCTCATTAGTGTACAAAAACATTCTTTTCACTCTGGAGAGTCCAAGTGCCTGAGAGACTCTTGTGTTAAGAACTGGGATGAAGACCAATATATATTTCTTATAATATCACAGTTCCTTTTTCAAGATCATATTCTTTTTTAAAAAATCATCTTCTAAAAAATAAAAAATAAAAACAAAAAAAATAAAAATAAAAAATCATATTCTTTATAGAATAAAAATCTTTGCATCTATCCTCTCATTTGAGGGGAAAAAGTGATTTTACCAGTGTCAGTTTCTATCATAAAGTAAAGAGCTAAGAATATGCATTAACATATACATAACACATACCTGTACACATAAATCCAGAGGCGTTACTCCATTTTTATCTGACAGATATTTAGCTCCTCGTAACAGAAGAATTTGTGCTGTGTCTCTCTGACCATGACTGTACAGAAGTAAAACCATGTAAAAAAATAATCTTTTTAATTTAAAGTTTTTCTCTATGAATTATAGACAGTCAGTATGAATCAACAGAGGATTAACAATTTTTAAAAACTGAGAAGAGATCTGAATTACATCCTCAACATCTAGGAAAACATTTCCCAATGTTAAATCATACCTTCACTATGTAGATAAACTGACCTATTAAAAATCTTAAAATTGAACTTAGGACACATTACCTATATAATAAATCATAATATCTTGGGATAGGCAGCTACTATTCAGGCTTATGTGCTATTTTTTCTTCCAATAATTTCTTCCTCAACTTTAGCCTGACCCTTCCTACCACACCCATCCAAGTCTCTAGATTTTTAGTCAAAAAAAACCTCAATATTCAAAACAAAAGTACATTTTATGGCACTTTAATACTTGGCAGAATAAATAAATACGGAAGGAAGGAAGGAAGGAAGGAAGGAAGGAAGGAAGGAAGGAAGGAAGGAAGGAATACAAATATCAAAATAAGAGAATGAGAGGAGGGTAGGGATTAATACCCAAAAATATTATCCAGCTTTCCACCTTCATTTTATCAACCCACACAGTTTGGCTTCTGTTGACAGTTATTTAATCTGAGGTAGAACGAACAATGCTCCTATCCAAATGCCCATTTTCTTTTAAGTAGTAAAATTAGTAACCATCACTCTTTCAGCTAGGAGGAATCTAATTTGGACGACAGTAACCCCTAGACTCTAGGGTCTTATTATTCAGTGAGCTAATCTGATCCAAGATAGTCTAGGCAATAAAAAAAAAAATTTGCAATCCAAAGATACTATAGTTTAAAGCTAATTTTACCAAATGCCCAAGGAAGTCATATGGTTTGGAAGAGTATGTGATCAAAAATTTTTATTTTGTAGTTGATAAAAGCTACTAACTTAAGCACAGGTGAAACCAGAATTCAAATCCCTGCTCTTCTATACCAATACTCTTCCTACAATACCATTACACCTAAAAAGGTACGTCATTTCCCAAAAAGAAAGACAGATTTCTCAGAAAGTAAAAAAAAAAAAAAAAAAGCCTATTCATTCTTTTCCACAAAATGACACTGCATAAAGTATAATTTATAACCAAATAGCATTAAACAATTAAACAATTTTAATTTTAAAAATTTTTAATTTAATAAAATCCTACTATGAATCTGATGGCAGATATTATAGATGTATCACTCTCACAATACTTTATTGTCATGCTGATTATTTAGCTTAATACAAGTATCAAGAGGTCAAAACTGAGTCAAGTACAAAATCTAATTTACTAGAGAAAACCAAGAAACCAAGGAAATCAGCAATCTCTCCAAAAGCAACAGTAGTTAGTTTCACTATTGTACATCAAGAAAAGTCTTCATTAGACGTCATTTGTCATTAAGCTAGGAGTGCTGGTCAACACATTACCTATCACAGCTAATAGCAAATAGCTTACAATTGAAACTGTTCTTTTCTTTGTAATACCTAGAAATGAAAGCTAAGTGAAAAGAAACTAACTTAACCTTAATTTATTTAGAGACAGTGATAACTTTGCTACTACCCTTGGTTCTGGAAAAAATTTGCAAAGCGAATCTGTTCAACTTTCATGACATTTCTTCTATAATTATTTAACATCCATGTGTCTAATCATTCCAATTAAACTGTAAACTTCTTCACCATGTATTTATTCCATAGCACTAAGCACAGTAGTTGGCTTATAACATGTATTCAATACATTTGTTGAATTATATTATAGTTTTTAACTTCAGGTACCATTCATTTGACAAATAAGTATTAAATAAAGTAACATACACAGAAAGCAAGAAAAAAAAAGACCTGATTCATAATTTATTTAGGATCTACTAAATGACAAGCATAATGCTCAGTTCTTTGTACAAAGTCTGATTTAACTCTGCCCCTCTTATAAAATAAGTATTCGTGGGAGTCTGGGTGGCTCAGTGGTTGAGCATCTGCTTTCAGCTCAGGTCATGATCCTGGGGTCCCAGAATCAAGTCCCACATCAGGCTCCCTGCAGGGGAGTCTGCTTCTCCCCCTATGTCCCTGACTCTCTGTCTCTCATGACAAAAATAAAAATTTTTTAAAAATATAATAATAAGTATTCATTTCATTTTCAGTAGCAAAAACTATGACTTTGAGAAAACCACGGAGTTACTCAAGATCAACAGTTACATGACAGAGTAGAATTTGAATCTAAGTCGATCTGATCCAAAATTTTCATCTGTATCATATCATTCCAAAAGATGGATAAACATAGAGTTTGCTCTCAAAGCATAAACAATTTAGTATTTAGTACTCAAGAGAGTATGGTGTAAGTTGCAAGGGGATATATGCTCCGAGAAAAATACAATGGGGATCACACACAATGGACAGACAAGATCACCATGTACAAATGGGACATTGTTGAATATATCTGGTTTTTAAAATGTCTCCAAATAATTTTATTTATCATATATAGCCAAAAGGATAATTAGCATGAAGGAAAAAGAATTCCATTTTGACATTTTTAGAAAACTGGAGTAATCTCTAAAACTACATTAAAATCTCATCTGTGATCAAGTAACGTTTCATTTCAAAAATAAATTAAAATCAAGAAACAGGTGCTAAATAATGTATAAAATATAAAATCTGCACAAACCGACTTAGGCCTCAAGTGCTCCACTTACAATATTGCACGACATTAAGAGTAATCTGTGACAAACTTCTCAAGAATATTGCATAAAAAAGATTTTTCAGTTCAAATAACTGTAAAAATTTGCTCAGAGAATATTCTTCACAGTTTAACTATCTTTTTTTTAAAGATTTTATTTATTTATTCATGAGAGACACAGAGAGAGAGGCAGAGACACAGACAGAGGGAGAGCAGGCTCCCAGCAAGGAGCCTGATGTGGGATTTGATCCTGAGACTCCAGGATCACACCCTGGGTCAAAGGCAGGCGCTCAACCACTGAGCCACCCAGGCATCCCATTAACTTTTTTTTTTATATATATATATTTTTTTCAAGAAGTAGATATACATGTTATCAGAAGTCTCATTGATATGACAATGGAATATGTAGGGAGAGGAATGTAGGAATTATATTAAAAGATTAAATTCTTTATTTTTTTTTTTTATATTGATTGAGATTATAGTCCCTTCAATGAAATGCCAGTGCATTTTCTGGAAACTAAGAAATTGGCAAAGATTTAATAAGAAAGCTGTAGTACTTCTACTTCTACTTAGAAGTGATTTTCAAGCACTTTCAGCCTCCTAATTTTAGGCTCTTTCAAGCAATATGATCTGAAAACTTGGCTAAAGTGCATATGGTACAAATATTGCAGGATTTTTTAGAACTACTCATAAAGAGATATTTTCTAATGGTCTTTTTCCTATTCTAAAGTTTACAACTTTGAGTCTTTGGGCTTTGCTTGTGAATTCCACTAATTGAAAGGAGGTATTTGGCAGTGGCTACAAATCCATGTTCAGAATCACACCTTTTTCTCTCTATTGCAGACATCCATAATTACATAAACATCTCACTAATTTACTGTATCTATATAACCCCAGCTAAACCTTGATTTTCCTAATAGGAAAAAAGTTATCCCAGATATAGAAAACACTTAAAAATCATTATACACCCAAACCTTTATTTAAGGAACTCAGTTAAGGGAATGGGAAGCATATAACTGAAAATAAAACCAATCTAGCAATTTAAGGACTTGAGGCATTTGTAAATACTATATAAAAGTCCTAGGAAACCTGGATGGCACAGTGAAGGCAACCAACTCTTGGTTTGGCTCAGGTCATGCTTTCAGTGTCATGAGATTAAGCCCTGCATTGGGCTCAGCACTGAGTGAAGAGTCTGCTTAAGACTCTCTCCCTGTCTCCCCCTCTGCCCCTCCCCTCACACTCTCTTGCTCTCTCTCTCTCTTTCTCTCTCTCTCTTGCAAATAAATAAATAGGGGTGCCTGAGTGGCTCAATTTGTTAAGCATCTGCCTTCGGCTCAGGTCATGGTCCTGGGATCCGGCTCCACATTGTTGGGCTCTTTGCTTAGTGAGGCGCCTGCTTCTCCCTCTCTGTCTGCCTGCTGATCCCCCTACTTATGCTGTCAAATAAATTAATTAAACCTTAAAAAATAATAAAATAAGGGGCACCTGGGTGGCTCAGTTGGTTAAGTGTCTGATTCCTGATATTGGTTCAGATCACGACCTCAGGGTCGTGAAATTAAGCCCCGTGACAGGTTCCATGCTGGGCTTGGAGCCTGCTTAAGATTCTCTCTCTCCCTCTCCCTATGACCCTCTTCCAAAAAAAGCCCTATAAACAAAGGTGCCTAAAGATGGGAAGGTGATGGGGAAATAATTGTGTGCATGAAAAGAAAGCTAATGAATTATGTCTTGTGCAAAATACTTAGAGGAAAAAAGTGGCTGGAAAATAGTTCCTGTCATAATTTTAGGTCAAAATCAGTTTGAAAATGACTCACTCACTACATAATTAAATATGGCTCAGAATTAGAAAGTAAGCAACACAAAGTAAAAAAAGTCTGTATGGTAGGAGAAGAATCCTATTTCTCAGTATGAAAATCTTGTATAGCAATAAAACTAAATGAGGACAACCGTACTTTGTGCATACTGAGGAGTGGAGACATATACCGCAGGTTAGCGAGCACTTATTAAGTGCAAAATACTCTGCCATATGCTTTCTATAAGCTATCTCCTTTGATCCTTACTATAGTCTCACAAGCCAGATAGCAGCATTTCCATTTCAGAAACAAAGGCTTCAGAGGTCTAGGAATTTGACTAAAGTTGCACAGCTTTGGGGCTGAGATTTGAACCCTGCTTCCAAGGCTCTTTCTCCTATATAGCTCAACACCTTTCAAATGTAATTCAAAATTTTAAAAAAGCATATGATAGTATATCTCATAATACCTTTCAACCAATAAAAACTTAGCTTTTTAGACCTCTTTTTTAAAATTATTTATTTATTTATTTATTCATGAGAGGCAGAGAGAGAGAGGGGCAGAGACACAGGCAGAGGGAGAAGCAGGCTCCATGCAGGGAGTCCAATGTGGGACTCGATCCCAAGACCCTGGCATCATGCACTGAGCTGAACGCAGATGCTCAACCACTGAGCCACCCAAATACCCCAGCCTTTTAGCCTTCTATACTTTGTCTATAGGGTCAACTTGTTCTGTTTCCCACATTCCTTTCCCCTTTTCATTTATCATAGATGATACAATGGGAATAATTTATACATTTAATGTATATCTATATCTAGATATCGCAAATACAATTAAAAGTCTGCCTACAACAAATATCATATGATTTCACTCATATGTAGAATTTAAGAATACAGATGAACATATGCGGGAAGGGGAAAGAGAGAGAGGAAAACAAATGTCAAGAGACTTAAAAATAAAGAACAAACTGAGGGTTGATGGAGGGAAGTGGGTGGAGAATGGGGTAAATGGGTGATGGGCATTCAGAACACTTGTGATGAATACTAGTTGTTGTGATGGATCACTGAATTCTACTCCTGAAATCAATATTGCACTGTATGTTACCTAACCAGAATTGAAATAAAATTTTAAGAAAAAAAAAGTCTACATACAAACGAACTATGTTCCATATCTATCATCCTGCTATAATGATTCATTTCTTTTCTTATTTCAATTTTAACTTAAAGCTTAACTATCTCTGTTCAAAGAAGCCTAATATTTGCTAGAATAAGTTAATACTGGGAGGGGTGCCTGAGCTGGCTAAGTCAGTGGGGTATGCGAATCCTGATATTGGGGTTGTGAATTCGAGCCGCACGTTGGGTGTAGAGTTTAAAGATAAAATCTTAATTTTTTTTTTTAAATAAAGGTTAATGGTAGCAATATAATACTAACAGATAGTACTTCTAAAAACCTTTTTTTTGCCATACCTCTATGCTCAAACTAGAATAGCCGCATTCTGAACACTAATATACCAATATTTAACTATCACACATGCTATCATTTTATAGAAGATATTTTTCAAACATGTAACTATAGCAATTCATTCATTCAAAAACATTTACTAAGTATCTAAATGCAAAGCACTGTACTACACATTGAATATAAAGTGGTAAGATTCTTCCCTTTTTTGAACTTTCAGTCTAGTAAGAGAGACATACAATAAATGAATAAGTAAACCATTACAAAATACAAAGTGCTATAAAAGAAATGACTGTGGGACGCCTGGGTGTCTCAGTCAGTTAAACGTCTGACTCTTGATCTTAATAAGCTGAGGTGTTGATTCCAGGGTCATGAGTTCAAGCCCTCTGCTGGGCCCCAAGTTGGGTGTGTAGCCTACTTAAAAAAAAAAGAAAGGGAAAAAGAAACAACTGTGATGCTGTGAAATAAAATTTGGGGAGAGGCCATACTCACACTGGCCAGGAACTGCCTTCCGAAAAAGTAACAATTAAGCAGTGATATAAAGAAAGAGTCAGCCACATAAAAAGCCAAAGTAACATCATTTTGGGGAAAACAAACAGTATGCAGAAAAGCCTACTGGAAAGAGTACCTTGCATTTAGTGAACCCCGAGAGAACCACTGTGACAGAAGCACAGTTAGCTAAGACAGAGTCAGACCACACAGGTCTCACAGGCAAAATCAGAATGTGTATTTTATCTGAAATGCAACAGAGGCACCAAAATTTGTAAATAAAGGGTTTAAACACAAAATGACAAAAGCTGGGTTTTTTCAAGATTTTATTTATTTTGAAAGAGAGAGGGCAAAGAGAGAGAGAGAAAATCCCGTACAGACTCCATGCCATGTGCAAAGCCCAGAGCCCAACTTGGGGCTAAATCCCACAATCATGAGACCATGACATGAGCTGAAATCAAGAGCCGGACACTTGACCAACTGAGCTACCCAAGTGCCCAAAACAGATTCATTTCTTTAAAAGATTGCTTTGGCTGCTAAAGAAGGGACAGATGGAAGGGAAACGAGAGCAACCAAGAAAACCAGTTACGAGATGACACAGTATTCTAGACGAGAGGTATCAACGTTGACTATGATCATTTCAGTGAGTTGGAGAGAAGAGTTTCAGAATATATTCTGGAGGCAGAATTTACTAAATTCCAAGTTCAGGGTCAGAGGGAGACAGAGAAACAGAAAAAAAATAACGATCTAGTTTCTATTTAAACAACTGAAAAGATAAAGGTTCCAATAACTGAGATGAGAAAAGGTAGACAAAAGGTTTGAAAAGGGAAATCAGAAACTCTGTTTTGGACGTGTTGACATCTGAGATTCTATAAAACTTGCGAGTGATGATGTAAATCAGGAAGGTAGCCATTCAAATGTGAAGCTTCAAAGAAAGGACTGATCTAGAGATAATCCCTCAAGATAGGATATGATTTCAGGGAATCAAACAATGACATTATTCATATATTCAGGACACTATGGAAAGAATGGGTTTTCTAACCAAGCAACCAAAACATAAATATAATGTAAGAAAATGGCTGGATTCAGATAGAAGTCTAGAGATCCAAAAGTCCTTGTATTCTAAATTTGTTCAATGATGATTTGAAGCAGTGTAATCAAAGTAACATCAGAGACCCTAAAGAGAAGCTAAACAAGAACAAAAGCAGATCTTTTAGTCTAAAACAAACCTCCAGGAAAATGACATATAACAGAAAAAGGGATTTAAAAAAAAAAGAGGAGCTTTCTGGAGAACTTTATATCTGCATTTAAGAGACTAAATAAATACTGCAATTCATATCATCTAAACCAAAGACAAGAAACACTGGTATATTGTAAACTGCTTCTAATTGCAAACTACATTTATAGAACACACATATATATACATACACACACACATATGTATGGGTATGTATGTGGTGGAGTACATGTATAAGTATTATGTTGTTAGCTCCATATGGACTCAGGTTTTATTGATTACTGTATCACTAATGCCATAATATATGGCACACACTGAGTAGCTAACTAAATGTTTGCTTATTACACGAATGAACCAATGAACAAAATGTATGCTTCAAGAAAATGAACCAAGACAGAACTACAAAAATAACTTAATCTATAAGTTAATATCTAACCAGACAAATGCAAAGATTTTTTTTTAAAGTTACAAATCCAAAGAAAGCAAAGACACGGCTCTGGTCTAAGACATATTTTAATAGCTTATCCCTCTGAAACTGACATAGTACTTAACAAAGAAAACTATGAAATTAAAGGATTATACAGACACCTTTTTTCATTAATTATTAAGTAATTAGTCTAAAATTTAAATAATCAAGTAAATCAAAAGCTCCCACCTATTAACATATAAAAACACTGGCAATATAATAGAAAATATTTTTCCTTGTGCAGTTGAGTACAGTATTTGTGGGAAAACAAGAGAACTTTAGAAAATATACAGAAATGTTTGTGTTTGGCAATGTAATAAATACACACATTCTTTAATGAGAGCATCTGAAAATAGAAAATATCATACCTGCAAGCAAAGTACAATGGAGTGGCTCCAGATACATTTGGCCTGTTAATATCAGCACCACTGTCTAGCAAGCACTGCACTGTCTGGAGGGAAAAGAAATAATTAAAAAATAAAGCCAGAGAAGTAAAACAAAGACACAATTACCACGATTTAAACAGATAGAAGGAATGGTCTTACCACAACTTGAAATTTTAAAGTAGAACAAGTAGGAACATGACAATTATGATAGCTGAACTACTTCAACTTTTTGGTTAGCTCTCTTGAGACTCTCAGGTACTAAATAATACATGTGTAATTATCAATGACATATAACCTGTTAGAATCTGGGAAGGTTCTAAAAAAATCACTGACACATGTAGCTACCAAGGACTTGAAAACAGGCTTGAACAACTGAGGAACTGAATTTTTAATATATTTTATAATAATTAAGTTTAAATAGCCACAAATGGCTAGTAAAGTTGACAGAACTACTCTAGATATTTGGATTTAAAAACCAGAATTCTTTTGCCTCTAAAAATAAAAAACAGGTACCAGAACTATCATTTTCTTAAACTCAAACATAATTATTAAAGTTCAAAATGTTAAAAAGCTATAAAGTCCTCTTACTACTAACAGTAATCAATACTGATTTCAGTTTCTCTGATAGTCTCATTCATACATACTGTCTCCTAAGCTCTCCTTCTGCAATCATTCGAATCATATACTAAGGAAAAGCAAATTATAAAACCTTAAAAACATATATCCCATAATTAGAGATAGAATGAGGCTTGCCTAAAACCTCAAAAAAAAAAAAAAAAAAAAAGCATCTCTCCTGGCTTTATTCCTTTAGTCTTCATTTGAATTTCTCCTACAAAAAAGGAAGAAAACATGTAAAAACCTAAAAGTTTTTGGAATTACACCATTTAATATTACTTCTGGACTGAACACATGTTCATTATTGCTGCTGTAATACCTAGTACAAGGTCAGTAAAATAATAAGACTATAAACTCACAAGAAAGAACAGGAAAGAACAGAACAGTATACTGGACAAATCGATCAGTTTTGGGAAAGTGGCAAACAAGTGGAGGGATAGAAGCCGACTAGTAGATCAAAGGCAGCTGAAGTCTACATGCCTGCAAACGTGGATTCCAACAAACCATCAAATTCTCCCTTTAGAACATACATACAAAATACAGGAATTGGAAGTACCAGGTAACTTAGAAGACAAAGATAGTTACAAAGAGCTCTAAACAGAAATAGTAGTTGAAAGCCTGTAAAAGAAAGAGCTGGACCTTACCCTAGAACCCTTCTTCCCCATGGCAGAGAGTTTAGCCACTATCTCTCCCTACACTGTCTCAAAATAGGAAGGTTTATTCTCTGGACAAACTGAACAGGGAGGCTCTAGACTGGCAGACAAGATATAGAAGTAAAGCAGAGATAAGGAGCCATGATGAACAAAGTTAAGTGAAAATCTTTAGCCCCTACATTCCACTAGGCTCCCAGAAATCCAGTAGCCAGGCTTAAAACCTCAAAAGGTGGAGATTCCAAGTTTCCTCTCTGGAGACTGGCAAGAGAAAAGAGTCCTACAAATACCAGCATTACAGAGTGGCCATGAAATAGCCCAATCGTCTCCAAGGGGACATTTGATAATGCTGGGAGATTATTTTTTCATGATTGGGGAAGGAAGAGTACAATTGGCAGCTAGTGGGGAGAGGTCAGGGATAGGTCTAAACATCCTACAATCTACAGATGGCCCCCATAACAAAGAATTTTCAGGCCCAAAATATCTCAGGCAAGATTGAGAAACCATAGCACACTGTGGGGCCAGCCAATAAACCCAACCCATGTACACAATGCTTCCTACCAATATTTTAGTGCCTCACCACTCTACACGAATGGGCAGACAACATTTAAGAGACAACTAACTTGATTAACTAAAAGCAGGTCTCTATCCTGAAAAACAAAAATCAAAACAAAAGAAAAAGGAAGTCAGGAAGATAAAGATAATAAAGAGAACCAAAGAAAAAGCCACAAAATTTAGAAAAGATATTACCTCAAACAGAAAAGATATTATATCCATAGGACAAGAACAAGATGCTGGGAGAAAAATATTCAGAGAATAAGAAATTAAAAATATGATAGAAGTAAAAATTCAATAGGAACTTAAACATTTTTTTAAAGTTTATTTTGATTTGCTTAAGTATTCTCCACGCCCAACATGGGGCTCAAACTCACAACCCCGAGGCCAAAAATAGCATACCCCTCTCTGAGCCACCCAGGCACTCTGCAAATTCAATAGTTTAGAAAGACAATATTGGAAAAACTCCACAAGAAATAAAGTAAAAAAAGACAAAACAGGAAGAATGGGAAATTAGTAGATCAATTCAGGGAGACACTGTAGAAATAAGGAATAAAGAGAATGAAGGAGATGGGAGACCAAAGGGAAGTAATCAAGAAATAATGTCCAAAAATTTCCATAACTGAAAGACATGCAGTGCCAAACTGAAAAGATTCACCAACTGTCTGGTGTAATAAATTAAAGGCCAACAAAGCACATCAAAGTAAAATTTCATAATACGGAGGATATAAGATTACAGAAATAAACAGAAATCAGATTAGCACTAAACTTCTCAACAGCAACATTGAAATTTAAAACACTAATTGCCTTTAAAATGATAAGGTAAATGACTTCCAATGTAGAATTCTATAGCCAACCACACTATCATTAGAATAAATAGTTTTAAATAAAAAATACGCTTAACTACATAAGATGTTGAAAAAAAAGTACATCCAATGCACCTTTTCTCAAGAAGCTACTAAGTAAAGGAATATATCAAAATATGAAAACTAGATTATTAGGGATTGAACATAGGAGAAACTAAGAAATTTCTAAGTTTAAAAAATGGAAATTCATTCATCATCTAATGAATTTGTCTTTGTAGAAAATAGTACTGAGATATTTTGTTGGCACATATAGGAAGAACTACTGATTCATAAAAAATAAATTGAACAAAGCCAATTATTGACTTTAAGAAAAATAGTCATCCTAGATAGAAAATGTTGTTATAATTCATTACTTGAGGCACCTGGGTGACTCAGTGGTTTACTATCTGCCTTCAGCTCAGGTCTTGATCCTGGGATCCTGGGATCGAGTCCCTCATCAGGCTCCCCACAGGGAGTCTGCTTCTCCATCTGCCTATGTCTCTCTCTCTCTCTCTCTCTCTCTCGGTCTCTCATGAATATATAAAATCTTTAAAAAATAAAAAAATAATTCATTACTTGAGTCAAGAATAAATAATAGTTACCTAACTATATATACACCTAATCTTCTCCGTCAAAATTGACAATTTAATCTTAGAAATAGGGGAGAAGGCATGGGAAGAAGATTTAAATGGATTATATCCTCACTCACCAGGACAAGAAATGATTCAGTGACATCTGAAAGTTGAGAAAGAGCAATAGAAGTATATTATTTGGAAATAGATACCAGAAGAAACACTTAAAGAGCTCAAAATTGTTGCCTGGTGATCACGACTGGACAGAAAGGGTAGCTTAAGGGACTATCATTTTTATTGCAAAGATTCTGATTGGTAAGAATAGAATTATTTTAAGATAGAGTATTCATGTATTGCTAATTGAATTTACTTCTATTCCAAGAGGAATAGAAACGCTGTTACATAAAATTTTATTATCCTCTATAGAACTCCTTTAAACTGAGGACAAGTGGTCAAGCATAGCATTTAAATATAAGAAAAATAAGGGGCACCTGGGTGGCTCAGGGAGTGATGCTGGTGTACCAGAATCGAGTCCTGCATCGGGCTCCCCAAAGGGAGCCTACCTCTCCCTCTGCCTCTATCATAAATAAATAAATAAAATCTTTTAAGAAAAATAAGCTTAATTAAGTCATATTTTTATAAAACAAGGCCTATTTGAGCCTTTTGATCATGGCTTTTTCCTTTCTGAGTTTTGACCTAGAAGCTGTGTCTGCATGGCCCAAAACAAGAATGAGATGGACAGCACCAATAATGTTTCTTAGCTGTTATAGAAATTAGACAAAAAGCCATATCGAAAAGGCTCAGGAGAGGTGAAAGCAATATATATACTGAAAATATATACTAATATACAATTAAAACCAAGCAATCCAGATAGAAGCAGAAATAAATTATTATTATGATATTTAAATACTTTAATCTCTATATTCAACGTGGAACTTGAACTCACAACTGCTAGATCAAGAGTTGCATGCTCCAACTGGGCCAGCCAGGCGTCCCAGAAGAAGAAATAAATTATTAATAAAACATACTATTAATTCACAAAAGTTATAAAGTTGTTTAAAATACATAATGATATAATAATGTAACTTTAACATGTACCTGGACACTGTGCTAATAAATTTAATACATCCTGTAAGGAAACTGATATTCTCACTACTTTTAAAGTAGGAAACTGAGTCTCAAAGAAGTAATGTGCATCCCAACACACAAATTAATAGAGAAATCGGATTAAACTCAAATCCATGTTCATAACCACTATGATACCTACCAAAAAGTAGGAATTCTAATTTTTCTGAATTTGGATTACTAAGTAGAAGTAACGCTAATTGGCAGAACTTCATAAACTACATTAATTATAATCTACTAATTCCCCACTAAATAACTACTTGAGAGTCCAACTTAAGTGCCTAGACAGCTATTTGTGTTTAGCTTTAAAATAGTGTCATTTAAAAAAAAAAAAATAGTGTCATTTTAAATCATACACTTTTTACAGTATTTCCGTATCTTTTTTTATACTGTAGAACTTAGAATACAAAAACAATTAGGCCATTACCCTAACATATCCTTCTACTGTTCTCTTCAACAAAGTGGTGAGACAAACTCTGAACAAGTCTTAGCAAGAAAACATGTCTCACTACATGCACCATCCTATGTTCCTAGCATAGCCTCACTTATGGGAAATACCTGACAAAGATATGAAAAATTATTTCTGTTCTTGAGAAAAGATTAGAAAGTAAAGTAGCTCATTCTAGCATTTTCTTTTCCATTTGTAAATCTTTCTGCTTTTCTAACAAAATTAACATCACTGAATTATGTATCTATTAAAAGAAACATTTTTTTAAACTTTCAAAAATTCCACTTGTGGATAAAATGTTGCCTGAAGACAAACAAGAAGAAAAAGCTAGTTCCTTCAGAGTAAGGATAAATAATATATAAAGGGATGTGAATGTAAGGAAAGAAACTGCCTTGTAGCACCGAAATGAATGAAAAGTCATCAATCTTTAGGATTAAAAAAAAAAAAAAAGATTTGCGTACAGACTTCTTTTTGTAAAAGCTCGGAAACAGGAGGAAAAAGAATAATGCAGAATTAGTTAAATGGCATAACAAAAGAAGAAAGAAAGTCACAGATAATCCAAATCACAATTAAAAAAAAAATTCCAGTCTATGTAGAACTACTTATATGTATACAAAGGGTAAAATAACTTTGAAACTAGTAAAACTCAGGTGGAAGAAACTGAGCATTTATTAAATACATGTGTGCTCTTGAAGAAACTATACTCCTTGAGGACTTTAAATTATACAGAAGCCTAAGGAAAAACATAATTGAAGAAATTAATTCTGGATTTAACTACTAAAATCCCTAAAGAGTTTCAAAAGCAGAGATTTTTCACCCATAGGAACAAATCAGACACATTATAAGTGTCTGATTATTATAAGAAATAGCACTTATCATGGCACCTGGGTGGCTCAGTTGGTTAAGCGTCTGACTTCATTCAGGCCATTATCTCGGGTCCTGGGATAGGGTCCCGACATCAGGCTCCGCACTCAGCGGGACATGTGTTTCTCTCTCCCTCTGCCTCCCCACCCCTTCTTGTGTGCACACATGCACTCTCTCAATAAATAAAATCTTTAAAAAAAAATAGTACTATCAATATATACAACATTTAAAGTACAAAATTTAAAAGTGACAAACATTCAGAAATGGAAAGAAAATGGCCGAGAAAAACTGGCTGAAATGGTACTGCATTTTTTTGCCCATTCTATCTTTCAAAAAGAATCCCAATATCCATTACATGCTAGGGACTACTCTAGATGCCAGAGTTAGATAGCAATGAAGAAGAATCCCTATCCTCATGAAGCTTACATTCTAGTGGAAAAGGAAGACCAAGAGACAAAACAAAAACATGTAGTATGTGAGACAGTGACTAGTCACATCCAGAAAAATTAATAAGATTCTCTATGATAGATTTGCATTCAATGTGTTGTAGCAAATTCCTCACACCTACACCCCTACCTACAAATACTTCTGTAAAAATTGCATTGTCGGTTTTACAGACTGTAAACCATGAAATCCAAAAAAACCTGCGATTTACAATGGTGATTATTCTTCTGTTTTAAAAACTTTATGACTTCTCATTTACCTGAAAAAATTAGGGTCAGAAGCTTACAGTATGAAAGCAGACATATAAAAGTATGCCAACATAAATATTTGTAAATGACAGTTGATTATCTACATTTTCCAATATAATAATTTTAAGAATGAAATCATTTGCCTAGTTTAGATAACCAAAAATATGCTTTCAAGGTAATTCAAAACTTCAAATTCCCTGTCCAATATTTCCCACCAGCAAAAACACAACAAAAAACAAACAAACAAACAAAACTATCCTTTTCCTAGATTATCTACATGGGGGAGGGGGGTCCTTCCTCCTTACAGTGTAAGAAACTACTAGGAAGTAACCTTGAAAGAAAAGCATTCAAAGGGGATTTTCAAATTGCTTCAAGAAATCCTTAAGAAACAACACATTCTCAACAAACTTCATGACTTTTCAAGTGGTAAAACAATATTCTGAGTGGAAAACTAAATGTGCCAAGCTAATGTTTGAGTCAATCTCAAAAGTCATTAAATTGAAGGCAGTGACTAACCAAGACCATCTGTGCCCAAAACACTGAAAATTACAAAGCAAGAAATCCAAGGCAGCTCAACTTTATCAATATCAACTATAAAAACAACACTGACCAAAGTAAAAAGGAATAGATATCCAATATTAAAATTACAAGTAAAAATACAAATTGTGGTATTATTACTTGCTAAAAGACAAAACAAAAAAGCCTATTTATCTTTTATTAAAAATAATTCTGATGACAGGACTTCACAGCAGTGCACAAATTACTTATGCACTAAGGAAAATGGCCAACTCACTAATCAATGACTGTTTTATATGTTTCTCTAAGCTTACCAAAGCTTTGAAGTCTTATGTTACATCTAATAAAAATCATTATTACCCACTTGTGTTTGAAAATCACAGTAACAAACTTTCTATTATTTATTTGCTCACATTTTCCAGATGTTATTAAAGGAGAATTCTAACATTAGAATAAATAAAATTATTCTGAATCTAAAAATACAATCCAAAATGTTAGTCTATCTACCTTTGAGCCTCAAGGCTGAATCCAACGAATGATTTTGCAAAAGCATTCAATTAAGTTTGGATGGCTGTCCTGTAATTCTCCAGATGAAAAGCTTGAAAGCTGGCTAAAAGATATCAAGAGAGCTGACTGAACGTAGGTAAGCACTGTTCCTTACCAAGCCTACAATTTCAGTAAAACATGCAGTCAGTTCCACCAAAGACAGTTTATAATACCAGCATCAAGTAATGCTTTTAAGATTCAGGAGCTTAAATCTACTCTAAGCAGGGTCCAACGATCATTTTATATTATCTATGAAGTTTCATATTTAGCTCTATAAATTTAGCAACATAAAGTTTATTCTGATAAAAATAAAATCTCTTCTTTAATGAAGTGAAATTAGTCCATAAACTAATCCCTCTGTGTATTCCAATTTATTCTAATAAATTGTGACTAAACCATTTGACAATTTGCTAGGGTTTCTAAACCCAAGTTATTCCAGGAAAACAGTGATCAATCATTTGTGGCAATTTTACACATTACTAAATCTTAAAGAACTAATAGCAAAGAAAAAAGTCATCAAAAAGTAAGTTCAGCCTATGGTCAGAAAAACTGAAGTCGTTATATCTATGTAGGTTTTACTATACTTTCTAAAAATGAGATTAAGATTCAAACAAGATACTGGTTCTAGGTCACTATATAAGACTGAAGGAATTAAGGGTCCAGAGAGTGCTTTCTGTACTTTCCTTGCAAAATCACATCATACACATTAATAATGGTAGTAGAGAAAGAAAGAAAGAGTACCAATACTATTACTGTTCTTTATTTCTAAAGATTTTATTTATTCATTGTTATTGCTCTTAAGTATCTTCCAAGGTGTTCACAACACTTAACATAAATTACATAAACAGTAAACAGAATATACCTTAGGAGGTAGGTAAGGGCAGGGGAAGAAAAATTTGCAAAAGACTATATAGCAGGCTAGCTGAATAACCAAATTCTGAAGTGATTTTTAAAATCAATATCCCAAGACAAACCGTAATTTTGCTATTGTACAGCAAATAACAGCTGACCTTGGGAAAGTTATTAAAAAATTAAAATACTAAGGGGCTGGGGCACCTGGGTGGCTCCATGGTTGAGCATCTGCCTTTGGCTCAGGTTGTGATCCTGGGGTCCAGGATCAAGTACCACATTGGGCTCCCTGCATGGAGCCTGCTTCTCCCTCTGCCTGCGTCTGCCTCTCTCTCTCTCTCTCTCTCTCTCTCTCTGTATCTCTCATGAATAAATAAATAAAATCTTTAAAAAAAAAATACATCTTGAAACCTGTGAGCACTGCTGTATGCCTACATGGAACTAAGTTTTGAGGTCCTTTTTTTTTTTTTTTTTTTTTTAAAGATTTTATTTATTTATTCATGATAGTCACAGAGAGAGAGAGAGAGAGAGAGGCAGAGACACAGGCAGAGGGAGAAGCAGGCTCCATGCACCGGGAGCCCGACGTGGGATTCGATCCCGGGCCTTCAGGATCGCGCCCTGAGCCAAAGGCAGGCGCCAAACCGCTGCGCCACCCAGGGATCCCTAAAGCTTTATTTTTTTTTCTTTAATTTATGATAGTCACACAGAGAGAGAGAGAGAGAGAGGCAGAGACACAGGCAGAGGGAGAAGCAGGCTCCATGCCGGGAGCCTGACGTGGGATTCGATCCTGGGTCTCCAGGATCGCGCCCTGGTCCAAAGGCAGGCACTAAACCGCTGCGCCACCCAGGGATCCCTAAGTTTTGAGGTCCTTTTAATGAATTTATACATGAATTGGCTACTTAGAGACCATGAAAAAGCCATATTTACTTGCTGCTAAAATAAGTCACCAGGATACCTGACAAAGCATTTTAGATTCAGTGTTCAATCTACAGAGAGCTATACAAAGAGCTAAAAAAAAAAAAAAAAAAAAAAAAAACAAATCAATAATCCCTACCCTGTAAAAATGTATTCTATCATATGCTCAACCGCTGAGATCTGACCATGTCCCAGAAAGAGACAAGTAATTATAAGACACTGGTAATATTAGCTCAACTACCAACAAAGATAGACTAACTTTTCAATATTTCTTTTTGCCTTAATGAAGGAAGAATTAAAGATGCATATAATAATTCACAAAACAGCCAGTGCTAAACATACTCTTTATCTGTTCATGATCCTCACAGATAACTATAACTGACCAACTAACAGACAATGAAATCTCACTCACTAATACAATCAACCGCAAGTCAACATGGCTTTTTGTACCCTTCCTCCAATGCTATATCTGCAAAATCTCACTCTGTGAAACTCATCATTGCAGTGAAGTCAAGCCCCCTTATAAATCTTCAGAAAATACAATTCTTCAAAGGCATCTGACTATAAGGAATCCTCCCTTACTTCACCACACCTGCTTTAGGTTGTAAACCATATGGAGTATATTATACTTATACTAACTATTCTTCACTAACTTCAGAGGATAATTCTAAATTTTTAATGCAGCCTGTAATGCACATGTTTTGAAATAAGGTTTTCTCAGCAACTCTTGTTTCTTCACTGGCTCAAGGCAGCTAAAATGAGCTTTTATAGAACACTTCTAATCTAAATCCTAGTTTTTTGTAGAAAATTCTTGGGCAACAGGTAGCATTTATAATCTTAGTAAATGACACTCCACTCCTGTTATGGCACAGTGTTTATATTAAAGTGGGTGTTTTTCTGTCCTATAACAACTACCAGCAGGACTCGTTCTCTAATATGCAACAGTTGTTTAAAAACCTGGGCCATTGGGCAGCCTTGGGTGGCTCAGCGGTTCAGCACCGCCTTCAGCCAGGGGCATGATCCTGGACACCCGGGATCGAGTCCCATGTCAGGTTCCCTGCATGGAGCCAGCTTCTCCCTCTGCCTGTGTCTCTGTCTCTCATAAATAAAAAATAAAATCTTTAAGAAAAAAAAATCTGGGCCATTTTGGGCAGCCTGGATGGCTCAGTGGTTAAGCGTCTGCCTTTGGCTCAGGGCCTGATCCTGGAATCCCGGGATTGAGTCCCACATCGGGCTCCCTGCATGGAGCCTGCTTCTCCCTCTGCCTGTGTCTCTGCCTCTCTCTGTGTGTCTCTCATGAATAAATGAATAAAATCTTAAAAAAAAAAAAAAAAAAAAAAAACCTGGGTCATTCAAGATTAGGACATTTCAGATAATTTTTCTTCACACAGAATATTTTTAAGTTAATAATGTTGACTCTCAGAAAGTAAAACTAATGAGAAGGAAAATAATTCTTGAAAACACTGGGTTAGTTTTCAGATGATGAAAGACAAAAAATAATAATAAATGAATAACTGGTGTTCAGAAGAAACTCTGGGGGAAAAAAATGCTATATCCCTCCTCTTATCCAATTCATTAAACATAAGACAATGGTACTCCTGGCCTCACTATCTTAAAGTAGTACAATATTCTGTGAATTGTAAGTCTTACATAAAGCATCTAAACATATAGGATCCTACATTCTGAACCCAGATTAGGGAAAAAGTGTTTGCAGAGGTGAAAATCTAGATTCCAGTAGGAATTTTCCCAACACAAAGACTCAGAGAATGTACAAAACAATACATATTAAACACACAAATTTCTATATCTTGCAGTTACTGATTTTTTTTTGCTTTCGGCTGGGTTTTGTTGTTATTGTTATGGTAAACAAGTAAATAAGTAAATTATTATCAATAATGTTAAGTGTGAAAAAAAAAAACTCAAAAGTAACCAGGATAGGAAATTATAACAAAGCAGATTTTCAATTTTAAGCTAACAATATTTTTAAAGATTTCATTTATTTATTCATGAGAGACACAGAGAGAGACAGAGGCAGAGACAGAGGCAGAGGGAGAAGCAGGCTCCATGCAGGGAGCCCGACGTGGGGCTCGATCCCGGGTCTCCAGGATCAGGCCCTGGGCCAAGGGCAGCGCTAAACCGCTGAGTCACCCGGGCTGCCCTAAACTAACAATTTTTATATAAAACAGCCGTCTCCTAGTGAAAGAGAAAAGTGTTAGCAATTTTTTAAAGTTGAACGTTTTTACATGAGAGTAACAAGGAAGTACTGACATAAAACAAATGTAAGACTTTAGAAATCTAAGAAAGAAAACCACCACCATTCTAATCTTGCATCATGTTCCAAAACAAGAGAAAAATATGATAATCCAAGTTGAAATATTTAAGCAATGTCAGTGCTCACTTTCTTACTATCCAATCCCAATAACTGAGGCTTACTGGTAAAAAGTAAAATATTAAAAAGTTATGTGATAAGACTGAGAATAAGATCATTATTACATGTGAACAACATTTAAATTTTAGTATATTCAGCTATCAAAATCTATGGAAGAGAAATAAATTTAAAATCCAAATATTTTAAACAGATTTAAAAGCACTGTTTTCTATTCCTTTTATCCACAAAGAATATATAGTAATCATGAACCCATATGATGCAGAAAACATTCTGAGATTTTGCTACAATGCTTCATGCTGCCAATTATGCACAGTGGAAAATTTTTCATGAATTCAAAGTTTGCAAAATAAATACATGCAACTTAAAGTCCTCATGGCTGAATTTACCGTCTTGTGACCATTCTGGCAGGCGACATGCAGTGCTGTCTGCCCCATCGCATCCTCAACGTCGACGTCACTGACGTGCTGCACAAGGTCATGGAGTAGTTCTGTCCGCCCATTCACAGCGAGCCAGTGTATCTGTACAGCCATTTAGTTACTTAACATTTGTGCAAGGAGTGTTTCATAAAGACAGCAGATAAATAATGCTATTATTTCTCAAATGTGAGCATAGTACACATACTAAAGATTAAAATAAAAGCCCATATATTTCCTGTATTTTTCCTTTTTTTTTTTTTTAATGGGGAAAAATATGCATCAAGATATAGGTTATACCACCGTGTACTTCAAAATCAAGCATTTCATGGATCATTACAGTTAAATATCCTAGACTTAGGACCACCAAATACTCCACTTCCTAGATGATCCTGGACTCTATGCATAGTTTGTCTCTAAAGGAAAGGTACTGGATACATTTCCTTCCCCAGAAACAAACATGAGTAAAAAAAAGGTAATTAATACAATAGACATATTCTTTATTTCCTGTATTTTCCAAGTAACTCATGTATCATACATAAGTAATAATATAAAAGGAGAATAAAACATCTTAACTCTACCACTCAAAGATAATCAATGTTAAAACTTTGGACTATGCTATCCATGCATTCTTCAATTGACTTTTTTTCCATTAAAAAATACATCATGAAACTTGTTTTAGGATGGCAGCTTAAACACATGCATCAACTTCTGATTCTTCCCCCAAACACCACTGAAATGACAATGAAGAATATACTTTTTCTTAAAAGAACAGACCCATTACAATAAAGAAAAAAAGAGACTATAATAGCAACAAGTTTTACAAGATAAAAGCTTTTGTCTGAATTGTCAGAACAGAAAGCTGAATCCTAAACTAGTAAGGTGATTCAGAGATTGAATCCTAAACTAGTAAGGTGATTCAGATCTCTGAAATCCCAAAACGCTCAAGAATCAGTGCACCTTGCATCTCTTGAAGTAGAGATGAACTAGTGGATTTAGACCCTTAAATCCCCAACCCTCCTCAACTCTTCCAGGCCAATGACTGCCCCTTCCCAATCTGAGAGACTACAGGAGGCTTGAAAACAATCTTTAGATAAGTGACACCAGGCACAATGAAGCAAGAATATCACATTGAAAAGGGAAATGAGGGGCATCTGGGTAGCTCAGTCGGTCAAGCGTCTGCTTTTAGCTCAGGTCATGATCCCAGGGTCCTGGGATCAAGCCCCACACTGGGCTCCCTGCTCAACAAGGAGCCTGCTTCTCCTTTTCCCTCTGCTTGCTACTTTGCCTGCTTGTGCTCACTCACTCTGTCAAATAAATAAATAAAATATTTTTTAAAAAAATTCAAAAGGGAGATGAAGTGCAAGTTTATATATGATACTGAAATCCCAAACCGTTCTCCTCTACCTAGCATCCAGGATGCTAACACCCTCCTGGCAATTGTCAGGGCTTTCTCTGAGGAATCCAACCAGCTTGAGAATAAATGCCTAAAGAAACCGGTATCAGGAAGGATCCTAAAGGCAATTGCCCAAGCAGATCACCCTACACTGAAGCCCATGATGAATAATCTTATTCATTCAAACAGAGCTTTCAAATAGCTTTTCCTAATTACCAAACATTTGACAAATGCATCTAGTCTGAAAGACCAAACAACAGCAACAACAAAAAGCAAATAGCAGAGAAGAAAAGGAACCATGAATATTCAAGAAAAGAAGTTTCAAAAGAAAAAGCTATATATTGAATACTCTCAGAGAGAAAACATACAGACTGCATCCTTCAAACAAGAACAGGATATTATTTTTTAAAAAGACAATGAAAAACAAACTCCTGTAAATTAATACTGTGATAGAGACATGCAAACTCAAAAGAAGATCTAGAAGAATATTGAGGAAGCCTTCCAGGAAGCACAAAAAAGACAAAGAAATGGAGAAGCAAGAGAAAAGGTGAAAAAATTAAAAGGTTAGCCCAACAGGTCCAATATCCAAATGAATGATTACATAATCAGACTCAAAACTCAAGTAATGCAAGTATCAACACAAGGATCAATACAAAGTATCAACAAATTTTCCTCCCATTAACTTTTTCTCAGTTAACTATTGGAAATGTGCTCCAGCAAAGTGACAGAATAGTTATCTACAAAGACAGACACAGAATCCACATAAAAAAGAACCCAAAACAAGAGAAAGGCAAAAGAAATCTCTAGGATGATGGTGAAGAGACATTCCAAACAACTGTGAAGGAGCCTACAAATCACCCAATCCATCTTAGAGAGGACAGAAGTCTCCATTAAAAGAGTCCTTCAAAATTAATCAAGAAGATGAAAGACAGTGAATATTTATCATGAGGATATATACAAAGCTCAGAGAGAGCTTAGTAAAGAAGTACTTAGAAAAGTTTTTTTTTAATTTTTAAGCTGCAGTTAACATAGAAACTGGAAAAGACGAAATTATCTCTACTTGAAGATGACATGACTGTCTACATAGAAAACCCTAAGCAATCTACAAAAAAAATTCCTAGAACTAATAAAAAGTAAGCCCAGGAAGGTCATAAGAATACATGACCAATGCTCAAAGAAAGGAATCCCATTTCTACATATTATCAGTGAACATGCAGAAATTGAAATTAAAAACAGTATGATTTAGTATTGCTCCAAAGAAAATGAAACTTAGCTATACATATAAAACATGCACAAGATCTCTATGGTGAACAGTATAAGATGTAAAATTTCATTTATAAAAAGAAATCAAAGACCTAAGTGGGGAGACATACCGTATTTACAGTAGTGAAGTCTATTCTCCTTAAACTGATCTTATAGGTTTAATACAATTTCAGTAAATATCCAGCAAGGTTTTTTTGTCATAGTCAAGTTTATTCCATAAATTATTCTATCTATAAATTTCTGACAAAGAAACCAGAATAGCTAGCACAATCCTGACATAGAAAAATAAAGTGGGAGGAATTACTCAACCACATACTAAGGCTTACTATTTAGTATATCTACACTAATCAAGACAGTGTGGTATAGGCAAAAGCCAGTGAAACAGAAATAAGAACCCATAAAAAGGTCCATATAAATATTCCCAATAGATTTTTGAGAAAGATGTGAAACCAATTTCATACAGAAAGGATAGTCTTTTTTTTTTTTTTTTTTTTAAGGGTAGTCTTTTTAACAAACAGTGCTCAAGTAGTTGGACTTGATGAGAAAAAAAAAATGAACCTCAAGCATCACATCTTACACAAATATTAGCTCACACAAATATAAGCTCAAAATAGATCATAGATTTAGATGTGAAATGTAAGATTATAAAAATTTTGAGAAAATATTTGAAAAAAATTTTTAAGATCTAGAGTTAGGCAGAGTTCTTAAATCTGATACCAAAAGCATAATCCACAAAAGAAAAACTCGTATATTGGCCTTCATCAAAATTGAAACTTTTATACAGAAGATCCTGTTAAGAATTAAAAAGGCAAGCTAGAGAAAGTATTTGCACATCACATACCTTACAAAGGACTTCTATCTTCAGTATATAAAGAATCCCCACAGTCAAAGGTTAAAAGTAATCCAATTAAAAAATGGGCAAATGACATGAACCAACATTTCACATAGAAAGATACACAGATAGCAAAATTACTCAAAGAACACAAAAATACTAATTCAAAGAGATATGTGCATCTCAATGTTTATAGCAGCATTATCACAACAGCCAAACTATGGAAACAGCCCAAAACCTATACTAATGTTTACATTTATAGCAGCTTTATTCAAGATAGCCCCAAACAGGAAATGACCCAAAGGTCCTTCAACAGGTAAACAGTTTAACAGTCACATCTACACCAAGGAATATCAGTCAGCAATATAAAGGAACAAACTACTGATACACGCAACAACCTAGGTCAATTTCCACGGAATATGAGGAACATACAAAAGCTAATCCTATTGTATTGTTCCATACAATATCATTCTATTTATAGGACATTCTTAAAAAAGACATAATTTTAGAAATGGAGAATAGATTAGTTGGCTGCCAATGGTTAGGCATGGAGTGAAGAGGAGGAAAGGTGTGGTTACAAAAGAGCAGCAACACAAAAACATCTTTGCAGAGTTGGAAATGTTCAGAATATTGACTGTGGTAGTGGAGACATGGACCTACACAGGTAATAGTACTGTACAGAACTTACTATACAAACACGCACACAAATAAAACCAGGTACAATTCTGTATGTTGGCAAATTGAGCACCAATAAAAAATAAATTTATTTAAAAAAATGAAAAAAAAAAAAAAAAAAAAACAGGTACAAATGAACAATCAGAGGTGCCTGGGTGGCTCAGTCTATTAAGCGTCCGCCTCTGGCTCAGGTCATGATCTCAGGGTCCTGGGATCGAGGCCAGCGTCAGGCTTCCTGCTCAGTAGGGAGTCTGTCTCTCCCTCTCCATCTGTCTCTCCCTAGCTTGTGCTCTCTCTCACTCCCTCTTCTCTCCAATAAATAAAATCTTTAAAAATAAATAAATAGAAATAAACAAATAAAACTGGGGAAATTGGAACAAGACAAATTATATAATATAAATATCCTAGTCACGATATTATACTATTATTCTGTATAATGTTACCATTGAGGGAAATTGGGCAATATATACAGGGCATTCCTCTGTATTCTTTAGGTATAAATGAATGTACAATAATCTCAACTTTTTTTAGAATGCAATTATTAACTACATGAAAAATGCTATGTAAAGAAAAATAACTATAGCAAACTATTTGGCCTATGAATAGTATGTATATAAACAAAAAATTAAAATACTGAAGCATGATCTAATTAAAATTACAATTATATTAGAAAGGTGTGAGGGAAATGTGGTTGTACATGATGGGATAGGGGGAAATGGAGCTGAAAAAGAGAGCAAATAACCTTATCTTCCATAAAGTCAACTGGTGATGCCTAAAACTGAAAAATCAAAAAATAATAGTAGCATGTTATTTAGATGTGAAGAAATAAATTTTTACATCCATTAAAATAGTTGAGAAGAGCTAATACAGAGTTAGAAGTTTATAGAGCCTGGGGAGCAGTATTTCCTTTTCTGGGGGGAGTGTCACAATATAGATGTATATTTATTTGAGGTATAACGTCATACAATTCACATCCCATACAATCCATCTATTTAAAGTACACACCTTAGTGGGTTTTGGTATATTCATAGTTGTCAATCATCTCCACAATCAATTATAGGACATTTTCATTTCCCCAGAAAGAAACCCAGTACCATTAGCAGCCACTGCCTATTTCCTCCCTTGTCCTGAGATAGGTAAGATACATGTCTCACCCTGATTTTGCAACTGGGTAAAATAAATTAACATCGCCTTTAGTATGTTTAACTGATTTTTTTTTTTTTTTTGCTTTGTTCTTGTAAACCTTTGTTAGAGGCAATGAATTCTCTGACAGTAGTGGGTGGATGATAGAGGTAGCATAATCAAATATCCCATCACTCCTATTGCTTCACTTTTTTATAATTTTGCTGGGTTCAGAACAAACCAACTTAAGTCTAATTACCTCGCCCCTAACAGCAATATGTACAAGGCAAGGCAAAGTCTACAAAATCCTGCCATGATTTTATGGTTTATGGTGCTGAATGACAGAGCCTTTACAGACACCAATCCTTTGGCTTGTTCTTTTGTTTGCCACTATCCCAGGCCATCCTTGACAATGTGCCTTAATAATATTCAGGATGGATGAGCATAAAATATACTTTATTTAAAAAGTACTAGGACAGTGATTTTGAAGGTGAAGGTGGAAAGGGCAGGCTCTCTACTGCAGGATGTTCTTGAGCATATCATCTGAGGAAAAAGCACATATAGAAGCTAAAGATCTGGAAACTGATCCCCATAACTATTCATGCCAAAGATCTTTGGGAAGTCTCCATGAATCCCAAGGGTACCTGAACACCAGTTAAGCTCACCACTCTAATGTAATACACTCTCTTTCATCTCCAAGCCTTCACGAAATCTATTCTATAGAGCCAAAATTCTCTTCCTCACCTCCTCTCCCAAGCCTACTACCACCACTTTCACCAGTCTAACTTCTGTTTGTCTTTCTGGCCTCAACTCATGTGATATGTCCCTGGGATACCACTTCCAATGCCCTAGGTGAGGATGGGAGCCCTGCAAGGACTTCCATAGCATCTCCTTCTCCTATCTTGATATTCATTACAGTATTACCACTGCCTGGTAATTTTTCAGTCTTCTTCTAAAGAAAAATAAGATAAAAACATGGAGGGAGGCATATCATAAAAGACTCTTAATTATAAAGAACAAACAAGAGGGTTACCTGGGAGGATTGTCTAAATGGATGACGGGCTTTAAGGAGGGAACTTTTTTTGTAGGGGGTGCAGCAGGCAAAGGAGAGGAAGAAGCAGGCTCCCTGCTCAGGGATCCCATGGGATCATGACCTGAGCTGAAGGCAGATGCTCAACCAACTGAGCCACCCAAGCGCCCCTGAGGAGGGCACTTGTGATGAGCACTGGATGTTGTATGTAAGCAATGAATCACTAAGTTCTACCCCTGAAACCAATACCACACTATATGTTAACTTGAACTTAAATAAAAACTTGGAAGGAACAAAACAAACAAACTTTTGGGATCCCTGGGTGGCGCAGTGGTTTGGCGCCTGCCTTTGGCCCAGGGCGCGATCCTGGAGACCTGGGATTGAATCCCACGTCGGGCTCCCAGGGCATGGAGCCTGCTTCTCCCTCTGCCTATGTTTCTGCCTCTCTCTCTCTGTGTGTGTGTGTGACTATCATAAATAAATAAAAATCAAAACAAACAAACTTTCCTGTCTTCCTTAGAATTTTGGGGACAAGGACCAATCAGTCATATTCACGGCTCTATCCCACAACAACAAAGTGCCTAACACATAGTAGGTATTCAAGAAATTCCTGTTGAAATAACAAATGAAGGAAGAAATATGAGGAGTCCTTTGTGAGGGTAAGCAGCCTAGAATGCATGCAGTCAACAGTTCTCTCCTTTTGTAAGAAAAATCCTGGGGCTCCCGGCTCCTCACTCAAGGTTTCTTCCAACTCAGGAGCCATTGGCTTTACTGTGCCACGTGTTTGGTGGCAATTATTCAGTTCTTCAGCAACACATTTTCACCATCCCACCTTCCTTCAGCTGATGGGGTCAATGGGCTCAGCTGCTGAATTAATCTCATCATGGTGGTCTGGGACCAGGTGGAATCATGCTTTGTGAACACAACAGTTTTCAAGAGCAGGAGACACACTATACCAGTCAGGGCCATAGGAGAAAACAGCAAGGTTGGTCCCAGGCAGAAAGAGTATAGAGACTATTTTTCTCTAACAAGCGTTGTAGAATATCTTGACTCTTTAAATATGTGCAAGAATATTTATGGTAAGAATTTGATTTTTAAAACTTTTCTACTCTACTTCCCTTAAAATTCAGGAGTGAAAGAGAAATTAGCAGATAAAAATGTATGTAATTAAACAAATTATGTTAATATTGAACATCTTATCTTGCCTATACTAAAGAGTGTCCTAAGGACAGGTCTATGTAAGTTCTATAGTTTTATAATCCTCAGCAGTAGCTAAGCATCTTGTAGATATCAAGACTATAGTTTTTCTTTTTAGAGTCAGTGGCATTATCTTGTTAATTACATAACAAAATCTAGACTATCACAGGAATTGTGGATTCCAAATAATTATCATGACTGAGCTTATTCTTTATCTTTAGAAAGTCACTCACCGAATAAAGCAAATCTTAGGGAAGCTGTTTTTTAATGCTCTACCACCCTCTACCTTCAAAATGTTTTTAACAGAAAATCCTGAAAACTGACATGGTATGTAAATAATACTCTTCTTTATCTACAAATTAAATGATTCAGAATCTATAAATACTACCAAAAAAGGTAAAAAAAAAAAAAAAATTTTTTTTTCAAATCAAGAAACCGACTCAACTACAGAGAACACACTGATGGTTACCAAAGGGAAGGAAGCTGGGGGTGATGGGTGAAATAGATGAAGGGGATTAAGAGTACACTTATCATGATGAGCAATAATAATGTATAGAATTGCTGAATTACTATGGAGTACACTTGAAACTAAGAAACACTGTATGCTAACTATACTGGAGTTAAAATTAAAAACTTAAAAAATTTTTTCAGCTTTATTGAGTTATAACTGACAAAATTGTAGAATATTTGAAGTATACAACATACTGATAGACACTGGAAAAGGATTCTCATCATCCACTCAATACATACATCACCTCACAAACAGGAAGGTAGAACTTAATATATAAAATTTGACATTCATTACAACTTCAAAACAATTTCTCAATAATCACAATTTATCTCTACTTCTAAAATGAATAATGCTCCATTAAATAATGACAATAATTAAAATTTTTAGATTTCATGTACAGAACTGATGATCACTACATTGTACATCAGAAACTGAAATAACACTGTATATTAACTATACTAGAATTAAAATAAAAATAAACCAAACCAAACAAAAAATAATAAACAAATTTTTTTAAATATGTGGATTTTAACAATCTTTTCAGAAAGGTCTCACACCACCTCCAAATAACATCTATATGGATCAAAAATATATTAACTTATTTTTGAACAAAAAGTGACACAGCAAAATGGGTAAAAATACTAGGTTAGGTAAGATACAAGTCTGAAGGATACAGACCAAAATATTAACAGTGATTATCTCTGAGTGCAGAGGATACAGTGAGTGATCATTCCATTCATTACTTTTTTTCCTTTCTGCCTAGCCATCCAATTTCCCTAAAATGTACCTATTAAAATAATTTTAAAGAATGTAATAAAAAATAGCTCTCCTTTAATGAACTCATAACACAGCAGAAATGCTCCTTAAAAATCCCCTGAAAGTCAGTGACAAAAGCTAGAGGAATAAGTCCTCAAAATAAATGAAAGGTCACAAACAAAAAAGAGAAAGGAAAAACACAGTGAAACCATAACTTCTCTTAATAAATACAGCAGAGAACTATGCCTCAAATCTTTCTGCACAAAGAAGTATCTAGCAGAAACACTTGTACTGCCCTTTGCATTACTTCACCTTCAATATTATTTTCTAAGAAGTATTTTAAAACTCTCAGATAAAAGTCTTAGCACTTACTGCTGTAAGGCCTTCATTATTACAAATGTTGACATCAGCACTGTATTCTAATAATTTACTCATGCATTTCTTCTGCCTGAAAAGAAAAGAGACACAGATAACCGGTATGAGAAAAATAAGCAAATGACAATTATTTTACTGAAATACTGACTACAATCAACATTAGTTGCTGGCAAGTATCCATCTGTAGGTTTTTAAACAAATGCTATAACATTTGAAATAAGATGAAAAATCATTTCTATAATTCAAAATAACAGGATAAAGAAAAGGTACAATGAGAGGTTTTCATGTCATTAGGACAAATTCATCATTCAAAATGCCAAGAAATTTCTAGTGTTGACTAAATACTTGGAATAGTAATATTCCTTAGAAATATAAGACATGGGGGCAGCCTGGGTGGCTCAGCAGTTTAGCGCCGCCTTCAGCCCAGAGCAAGATCCTGGAGACCCGGGATCGGTCCCACATCGGGCTCCCTGCATGGAGCCTGCTTCTCCCTCTGCCTGTGTCTCTGCCTCTCTCTCTCTATCTCTCTCTGTATCTCATGAATAAATAAAATCTTATAAAAAAAAAAAAAGAAATATAAGACATGGAACGCCTGGGTGGCTCAGCAGTAGAGCGCCTGCGTTGGGCCCAGGGTGTGATCCTGGAGTCCCGGGATCGAGTCTCACGTCAGGCTCCCTCATGGAGCCTGCTCCTCTCTCTGCCTATGTCTCTCCCTGCCTTTCTCTCTCTCTCTCTCTCTCTCTCTCTCTGTCATGAGTAAATAAATAAAATTTTTAAAAAAAGAAATATAAGACAATGTAAGTCAGGTGGAAGGGGAATGGATATAGCAAAATGTCTCAATGCTATAGTATCATACATTCTTGATTGCAAAATACTTAAAAGTTAATACTTAGATGAGTTGTAAAAACATAACTACAGAATTAATGAAGTGCATGTCTATCCATCCTCCTACCCTATTTCATTTCTCTTTTTGATAATTTTTACTGTGGTAAAATACACAGAACATAAAATTTGTCATTTTAACCATTTTCAAGTGTACAGTTCAGTGGTATTAAGTACATTCATATTACTGTGCAAGCATTATTATCATCCATCCATAAAACTCTTTTCATCTTGCAAGACTGAAACTCTATACCCATTAAAATGACTATTTTCTCCCCTTGGCTTCTGGCAACCACCATTCTACTTTCTGTCTCTACAATTTATCTAAGTACCTCATAAAATTGGAATCTTAGTGTTTATCCTTTTGTGATTGGCTTATTTCACTTAGCATAATGTCCTCAAGGTTCATCCATGTTGTAGCATACATCAGAATTTCCTTCCTTAAGGATGAATAATATTCCATTATATATATATAGATATATATATACACACACACACACATTTTGCTTATCTATTCATATATCAATGGACAACTTCAATTCCTTGTTTTAGCTATTGTGAATAATGCTGCTATGAATAAGGGTGTACAAATATTTCTTCAAGACCCTCCTTTCAATTTTATTGGGTATACACCAAGAAGGGGGATTGTTGGATCATACATGAATTCTATTTTCAATTTTTTGATGACCCATCAAAAATTGTTTTTCAGTGTACCATTTTACACTCCCACCAACAATGTGGAAGGGCTCCATTTTCTCTACATCCTTGCCAACACTTGTCGTTTTCTGCTACTTTTTGATAACCATACTAAAAAAAAAAAAAAAAAAAAAAAAAAAGGATAACCTTCCTAATGAGAGTGTGTTGGTATCTTGTTGTAGTTCTGATTTGCATTTCCCCAATGATTATTTATATTGAGATTGAGCATCTATTCATGTTCATATTGGCTATTTGTAGATCATCTTTGGAGTAGTCTGTTCAAGTCCTTTGCCCCCTTGTGAATTGCCTATCCATTTCATTGTGCTCACAATGTTTCCTTTTAGGCTGATCCATTCCTACTCACTATTCAATATTCATCTCAATGTCTGCTTCATTAAATAATGAAAAATCATGCTTCAGAAACTGCAAGTGATACACACACTATACATATATATATTTATGATATACATTTTATACACACACACATATATGCTTGACTATACTCAGTACTAAATTAAGGAAGCAAGATATAATCCATGGCATGAAGAAGTTCATGATTTGGCTGAGTAAACAGTTATAAGTATAAAAAATATGTAACAGTGTATATGTAATAACATATTATGTACTATGTATTAATATACGGGTATACTACATATATAGTACTGTATATAACATATACAGGAATAGATAGCATATATTACTATTTACTCAATTAGATCACAAATTTCTTCATGCCATGAATTGTATATTTCTTTAATAAACTCAGTACTGAGCATAGTTAGCTGCTCTCAATAAAACTTTATTGACTATTAATTATTCTATTTTTTAAGTTAACAGCTAAAATTTTTAATAACTGAATAAATCTTTTTATTTATTTAAGAGAATTACTTTTCTAGCTTTGGGTTTTGTATCCGAAATGAAATTAAACATCATTTAAAATCAGCATAATAAGAAAGAAAAAGTTCTGAGTAAACATTTACAAAGCTTATCTAATACACTGTTCTGAAAACTTTAGGATATAAACCTTCAATAATCCTGAGACAACAGACCAGACAGCCCTATTAAAATGAATACATTGTTTAAGATACGTATGTGTGTGCCTATATCCGTATTGCTGGATTTCAAAAACCTCCTTAAAAGCTGTCTTAGGCCACTGGCCCATTGCCAAAATAAACATTCCGTTGGGAATGGGCCAAAGAAATAGTCCTAGAGGGGTATTTGGGGAGGTTGCTGAGGTAAAGCAACAATCTATAATGCTCCTCAACCCAAAAATGAACTGCAAAAGACAGTGGTATGAGAGAAATATATCGTTTTTTATCATTTAACAATCATTATTGCTACTCTTTCAAAATTTTATTTATTTGACAGAGAGAGAAAGAGATAGAGCACAAGTAGGCAGAGTGGCAGGCAGAAGCAAAGGGAGAGGAAGAAAGCAGGCTCCCCACTGAGCAGAGCACCAACACAGCGCTCGAGCCCAACCAAGACTCTGGAATCATGACCTGAGCTGAAGGCAGATACTTAACCGACGGAGCCACCCAGGTGCCCCACATTATTGCTACTTTAGAGAATCTCAGTATGTCAAAACAATCTAAATGGGCAATATTTTGCCAAGATTTAGAGCTAAAATATTAATAAATGGGCTCCACCCTTTATGAGGTCACAACCTAGCCCAAAAAAATATAGAAAAAAATCATGTTTCAAATTTGACCAACATGCAGCCAGCCTAAGAATACACAACAACTGTAAAGTCTTCTCTTCTAACAATCTCATTTAATCATGAGAAACACTAGATCCTCCTGCACAGGAAGCAACTATTTTCCTGCCCAGATATTGCAATTATAGGAAGCTTATGGTAACCCAAATGACACAGGAGCAAATCATCCTAGTGCTCTGTGGTAGCTTAATGGGTCTTCTACTGGAAAGGAAAGCAATTCAGTACCAATGCACCCAGCACTAATGGTTAAAGAAAAGAATGCAGGCCAAGAGAATTACACTACTCATCTAACAATAACTGAGGAACAAAACAAAAAACTACCAAAAACTCATGGACAAGCAAAAGGGGCAGAACTCCCCTATGACTTTTGCTTCCCTCTAGACAAATCTGAATTCATAAAAAAATTATAATAAAAAGCTACTTCTGAAAACATCAGAAGCTATAGGAAGTAATATGTACTCAAAACCACTCAGGAAACATTTATGGAGCAACTCTAAGTTGTACAAAGCACCCAATAATAAAAACTAAAATAGTCAAGTATTGAATATCAGTATTAATCTTTACAGAAACAGAAAGGTATCCAAATTGGATGTTATGTTAGAGTTACAAACTCTTTTTATTCCTTTTCTCCTCATTGACTTACCATGTGATCAAGTGATTTCGGTCATATTTCTTCATCTTTAAATGTAATGATCTCCAACTTAAACGTTCTCACATCCCTCACCCAAAGAAAGATAAATGTGTAAGGTGACAGTGATGGATAGCAAATGAAAGGAATCCTTTCACAATGTATATAGGTCTATCAAATCATAATGATGTACACTTTAAAAATCTTACAATTTTGTTGGTTGTACCTCAACAAAGCTACGAAAAAAAAAAGTTATGGTCTCCTAAATGACTTAAGTCTCTGACCAAAATGGCAGTAGGCATTTTACCCCAGCTGTACACTGATCCCTCCTTTCACTTATAGTTGCTGAGATAGAGTACTAAGGTATTTTTCTATGTGTAATTTTTTGAAAAAGCTTTGTCACTATCCTACCAATACTTGGGATAATGTATCCAGATTGGAGATCAATTCAGAAAGGAATGAATTCGACCAAATCTATGACACTGGGTATAATACCCTACAAACATAACCAGTGTGCTCATTATTATAAAAAAGTTGCTTAATCAGCATGTTGTTACCCTGTTACCTATCAGAACAGTGGACAACTAGTTCACATGCTAAATCAAGAGCTGGATCAGACCAGACAGGGTCAAAGGAGTATGCTTCGTCTGTCCAACCTAGATATCACTAGGATTCTTATGCTTTTGGCTCCACTTTAATCCTTTTATGCAAAAATTTGGTCTCAGAATGACACAGTGCACAATTTTAGCCCCATAACTATCTCAGGTAGGCATCTATCTCAACTACCTAGAATCCCAAGTCAAACAGGAAACAAAAATATCTTCAAAAGTAATAAAAAAAAAAAAAAAAAGAGGGACGCCTGGGTGGCTCAGTTGGTTAGGTGTGTGCCTTCAGCTCAGGTCATGTTCTCAGGGTCCTGGGATTGAGCCTCACATCTGGCTTCCTGTACAGCAGGGAGTCTGCTTCTCCCACTCCCTCTGCCATGCTGCCCCCCTCCCCCAGCTCATGTACATACACACACACACGCTCTCTCAAATAAATAAAATCTTAAAAAAGAGTAATCAAAAAAGAGACACATAGGAATTAACTAAATAAATAAAATCTTTAAAAAAAAAGAGTAATTCAAAAAAGAGACACATAGGAATATACCTTTGTTTTTTTGGGGGGGGGATGGGCAGGTAGAGGCAAAGAAAGAGGGAGAAAGCGAATCTTAAGCACACTCCATGCCCAGCACAGAGCATGACACAGCCCTGGATCTCAACCCTGAGACCATGACCTGAACCAAAATCAAGAGTTGGAAGCTTAACCAACTGAGCCACCCAGGTGCCCCAGGAATATGCTTCTATATGGAAGTTTTATAAGCATTTGAAACATATTTATAAATATAAGTTCTTCAAGCCCTGAGTCAAAAACTTTTTCATTTTAAACAGAATTCCAGCCATTTGGTATGGTTTCTCAGTCCAACAGAATTTTTTTTTTTTAATATGTATTTATTTGAGAGAGAGAGAAAGAGCACATGAGTGCAAGAGCAGGGGGAGGTACAGAGGAGGAAAAAGAGAGAATCTCAAGCAGACTCCCCACTGAGCTCAGAGCCCAATGTGGGGCTCAAAACCAGGACTCTGTGATCACAAACTGAGCTGAAATCAAGAGTCAAGATGCTTAACCGACTGAGCCACCCAGGCGCCCCTCAGTTCAACAGAATCTTAAGACATAAAAATAGTGGTAAGTAGAGGCAGACACAGAGATGTGACACCTGAAATTCTCAAAAAAAAAAAAAAAGGGGGGGGGAGAAAGAAAGTCTTAAGAAGTGTAATAGGGTATAAAATAGCATACAATGGGGGTGCCTGGGAGGTTCAGTAGGTTAAACGTCTGATTCTTGATTTCGGCTCAGGTCAACATCTCAGGCTCCTGAGACAGAGCCCCATGTGATTGGGCCCCATGTTCAACAGGAAATCTGCTTGAGATTCTCTCCCTCTGCCCCTGCCTGCCACTCTCTCAAGCGCTCTTTCTCTCTCAAATGAATAAATCTTAAAAAAAAAAAAAAAAAAAAAAAAC
This sequence comes from Canis aureus, assembly GCF_053574225.1. Classification (NCBI taxonomy): domain Eukaryota; kingdom Metazoa; phylum Chordata; class Mammalia; order Carnivora; family Canidae; genus Canis; species Canis aureus. The sequence goes on along the minus strand of NC_135617.1, from coordinate 10,232,759 downwards.
GGCAAACAATAACATGAAGATGTTTATAATGATGACCAGAGCAATCAAGAAAAGGCAAAAATATATTTACATTTTGGAAATACTTTTATAAGGGAGAAAAAAATTTACTAAGAAAATTCAAAAGGAAGGGTAGTAAACACATTATTTATTTAGAAAACCTCATGTCATAATTAAAAGGAAAAATAAGTTTTGGGACTGAAAGGAATAAGCTACTCTTATTTAGAAAGCTTACCATAGTATAGCTCATTCTCAAAGTTATAAATAAGCTGGGTATAATATATTCACTGTCTTTAATTCCATTAATAAAGTTAACTGAAAAGCAATGTGGAAAATAAGACCAGGAATTAGATGAGGAAAAAAATAAGCAGGAAAAAGAACACCAAAACAAAGAGGTGACAATGATACATCTCAGAAAAAAAGTATCATTATGATACAAGTAAAACAAACTTAAACAAGTATATTTTCAAGAGAAGATATTAGTAAACAATTAAATAAATATGATAATTATTTCAAAATTGAATGTAATGACCCACAAATTTCTTCCCAAGGCAAATATTGGTCAAAAAAATCACCAATCAAGAGTGCCTTGAATACTGTCAGTCATAACTGATATCACAACTTAAGCTACTCAAGAAGACAAAATATTTACCCATTTCTAGCTGCCAAATGAAGGGGTGTACATCCTGAAATATCTTGATAGTTAGGATTTGCTCCTTTCTTTAATAGCAGGACCAAGCATTCCACTGATCCACAACTAAAACAATATTAAAAACAGTTTAGATACATTCAACAAACAGCCGTAGTTGAAATACCTTAATTAAAAAAACAAAAAAGCTCTACTAAACATATTATTTTTGAGGTCCATTATTAATCTACAATTTGATTTAACTTCTGTCACAAATAGCATATTCCAAAAAAAAAAAAACATAGCATATTCCTCTACTTTCAAGAAAGTACATTCTACTATGAAAGCTATGAAGTATTTGAGATGTTCAAATAAATTATTAATACATAAAGAAACCACATAGTACTCTCAATTCTTTGGCTTTAGAGAAGCCAAATTTATTATGAAAAATTAATTTTAACATATATCTAGGTCCTGAAAGGAAGTTAGAGATCAACTAATTGATTAAGTACATACTGAGAGATTATGGGTAAAAATCATTCTCACACCTAACTAAAAAATATAAAGCCAATGGCTTCATGTGCAGTTAACATGTAAAATTTCATACTGGTAGGATGAAAGAAAAATTTCAGTGAATGTACCCTTTATTAAGTACATCCAGGAAAGACAAACCTACTGATCTGATCTAGAGCAAGTTAAAACAGTAGACATGAGACTTGAATATGATCGCAAGGTTAACAATATCTAGAGAAAGGATGCAAACACAGCACACTATGCTCTCAACAGAATAATGAACCATTCAGCAGTCTGTTCTTATCTATTCCCATACCTCTTGTGGGACAACACTGGCCCAAAGCTTACTGATCACTGTGCTAGACCAGATTTTAATTCAAAAATCTTTCTTCTTACTTTGCTGCAATGTGAAGCAAGCTTCTTTTCACACGTCCAAAAGCATAATTGACATCAAACTTTGAATTTGATAGTAGCTCAGAAACAGACCTAAGCCAAAAGAAAATTAATGAGTCAATACATTAAAAAAAGTTTTTAAAAACACAGTAACTCAAGTCTATATCCCTTTAGTTACTCTAACCAATGATCCAAAAAGTTCTGTCCCACATCAACCAAAAAACAAAGCACTGTTTTCTAAGCACACCATGGTAGCCAGCACAGTTTCATCCAAAAAACAACTGCACTGACCTATAAACTGATGTTAAAGGTTTCCTCATCTGCTGATCTATATTATCATCTGCTCTGAAGATACTTAAGTTGGCTTCAGTTCTCCCTAGATTCTTGAGGAACAAAGAGAGTTGGGATGGCTGCTCCCCCTGCAAAAAGTATAGCCTACGTATATTAATTTCGGCCAAATAAGAAAAATCAGATTTAAACATGTTTTAGTTGTATCACACAGGAAGTTTAAAGCAAAAAATTACTTATATTTTAAACTTGTTTCAAAATAGATTCCTTGTCACTTTCTTATTATACCAACTACCCACTGGCTAACCATAGCGGAGCAGCCTGCTAGAAGTATAAACATCTCATCATCCAGCCAGATAACTGTATCGCATATGCACCCTGTAAAAAAAGTGTCCACACTACATGAATAAAAAGAACATCAAAATAGAACATTAGGGAAGTAAGCTGTCCATCAGCCCCAACCTTTTGCAATAAATCATCAATGACCAACAAAATACCTGACTTAATATCTGATAATTCATTAGAAAATCTCTTACCAAAGAATTTTACAATTGATATGGATCTTGGAAAACTTTGGCTTTTATTTCACAGGCAGTAAACTATAAGAGAGGTTAAATAATGTGATCCAGGACAACATCTGTGTCCAAACTGTGCGTTTGTGTGTGTATATGTATGTGTACACAACATAGATAAATGTACTTCTCTTGGGTTTTGGTGGTGTTGTTGTTGTTTTTTATTTTTTTTTTTTAGGAGTCCTTTTTGTTCGTATCTTTTTTTAAAAGTAGGCTCCCTGTGGAGCCTAACACAGGGCTTGAACTCACGACCCTGAGATCAAGATCTGACCTGAAAACAAGAGTCTGCACACTTAACTAAGCCACCCAGGCACCCCTGTCCTGTATATTTATACAAAGAGTATAAATTTGAAATAGACACTTACCTGTGTTGATCAGCCATAACCATTGGCATTAATGTATAAACAGCAGTTTCATTATCTGAGTAAAAAACAAAACAAAACAAAAACTAAACAAAAAACAGAAAAATATTTAATTTGTCCTATTTTTTCCCAAAGGGTAATACTTAAAACCACCTTAGAGTTTTTCTAATTTCATATAAAAGATGAGAAGAGGTGGAAGGAGATTAAAGATAGTGCAGGATACCAAGGTACTGCAAAATTTGCAGCAATGCAGAATTTCTTATCCTAATGCTAGGTTGCTTTACATCATCACCAAAGTGCTTAGCTTCTGGATTTGATGGGGAAAATGAGAGGCCTGATATTTTCTGTAGCTTTAACAACAGAAATTTCTTTTACTTCCAGAGAAGTGTTTATCAACTTCATGATTTATCAGGCTTACATGTAGTTTTGGGGAATTTTTAAGTATATGGGCATAATAGATATATATGGTAAAATAATTTTAAAACCTTAAATACACATAGTACTTGCTTCTTGCCAATATTATAACAAATGAAGTTATTTTAGAAACTTTTATGGAACAGCATTAAAGTCTTAGTTTTCCCTGTTACTTTACACTATTAACATTGTAATTTATATCTTCTATAGAATTAATTCACAGATATATGATCTAAAAGAAAAGGTTAAAAGTCAACATCTATGATATGAGACTATACTTACGTAAATTCAGCTTTGTTTGGATTTGTTTTTATATGTTACTAACGATCATTTCTCAATTCAATGCATTTTAGAGGTTTATGATCTTTTATAAGTCATTTACAGAGAAGTAACTCTGATACTCTTAAAACATTAGTGCCAATGCTAAAATTAAAGTTTCCGGAAGAAAAAGAGTATTTGCATAGCATCAAAGTATCTCCCCAAAATACTGACCACAGTGGAGAAACCAGCAGATACCACCTTGATCAACTGATAAAGGGTAACATCACCAGATATAATTGATATCATGTAATATGTGGCCTCTGATATGATCCACATAGCACAGCACATCATGAAAAAACATCAGACAAACCCAAATTAAGGGAAATTTCACAAAATGCCCGAGCAGTCCCCTTAAAAAGTCTCAAGGCCATGAAATACAAGAAAAGACTGAAGAACCATTACAGTTTGGGGAGGGTAAAGAAACAGGGACAACTAAATGTAATGTGATGTTATCAATTGGATGCTCAAATAGAAAAAGGACATTAGTGAGAAAACTTGTGAAATTCTAATAAAGCCTGTAATGCAGTTAATAGTATTACACCAATGTTAATTCCTTAGTTTTGATAACTGTACTATGGTTATGCAAGATGGGAAAATTATGGGAAGTCGGGAGAAGGATGCATGGGAATTCTGTACTATTTACGCAATTTTTCTGTAAGTCTTAAATTACTTAAAAATAAAAAGTTTTAACAAAAGAAGAAAAAAGGGGAATTGTTATCATTAAAAGAGTCTTAAGAGATGATCAACCAAGTATAAGGTGTGGACTTTGGGTACTGATCCAACTGTAAGAGGATGTGTCTGAGAGACAAAAGCTCCGTAGGGAGTGGGTATTTGATGATAATAAAAATTACTGTCATTTGCGTTGGCTCCAACAATAGTATTGTAATTATGTTTGAAAAAAGCAGTTTACATATTCTGAAATACAAACTGAAGAAATATATACCAGAGAGAAGGAAAAAAGTTATCACCATTTCTTCAAGTTTGTTCATTATTTCACTATTTGTAAGTATATCCATGAAAAGCAATTTAGTCCTAGTCATGACTATAAACAAGTTCAGCATGCAGACACAACTCTTTCACTACAAAACAAACAACCCCCCCCCAAAAAAAAATCCTAGTCCTAACAGCCCACATGTTTAAATCATTATCTGAAAGGCATTTCTCTAAACACTTTATGTGCCTCATCTCTTTTATCCTCACAATCACCTTATAAAGTAGGTACTATTACTATCCCCATTTTATAAATGAAAAAACTGAGCACTAAGTAACAAGCTGCACAATAGTGGCATTAAGTGGTTAAGCTTGAATTCAAATGTGGCTAATCCCAGGGCCCACACAATAAAAATCTTACAGTGCACTACATAAAGTAACCAAAAGGTTTATAATACAATACTTAGTCCTTTATATGCAGTACACTCTAATTTGTTTTATTCTCTTCTATTTCTTTTTTTTTTTTTTTTTTAATGCTGACTGCAATAAATTGTTCTCATTAACTACCAGTGAGTCACCGCCAGGAGTTGAAAAATACTGCACTAAGCCTCCCTGGGCATGGCAACATTCTTTATCTCTCATATGATACACACCTCATTAAACATCTGAACTTCCAAACCATGACAATTTCATTAAGTTGCTCCATAATAAACAAAGTCATAAAAAGGAAGTACCCTTATTTTTAATTTAAACTTATAAATCGAGTTAGTACATAATTTTAAATGAGCAAAAGTTTTATAAGGTTCACGTGGGTTTTATTTATAGGGTGTTTATTTAGACAAAATTTAGATATAGATCTCCCTTTTTTAAAAGATTTTATTTATTCATGAGAGACCCAGAGAGAGGCAGAGACATAGGCAGAGGGAGAAGCAGGTTCCCTACGGGGAGCCTGATGAGGGACTGGATCCCAGGACCCCCAGGATGGCGTCCTGAGCTAAAGGCAGATGCTCAACCGCTGAGCCACCCAAGTGTCCCTAGATCTCACTTTTTTAAGTCACATATAACTTTGTAAAAACATAGCTCACATACACTAAATGGTATGAGGAAATAAATATAACCATAACTATGATGCTAAAAGGAGACTATTCAGGAAACAGTATATTATGGAAGAACAGAATAAAATTTGTTGTCACCTGCTTCCTTCTCCACACTCAGGAAGACACCTTAAGAACTAGGTATATAATTGAAGTTCTCAGAGTGATAAAAAATGTTCAATCTCTCACTTTTTCAGATTTTCAGTGTTGCCCACTTTTGATTAGTTGATAAAGTTCCAGAACTCTACAACTGAAAGGAAAACTTTAAACAAGGAGCTTTAAAAAAAAAAAAAAAAAAACAAGGAGCTTTGATTCATTATATTATATACTATTTCTCTTTAAACCATCAAATGGGAGCAATTTTTTAAAACACCCTAATCAGCATTCAAACATACGCTAATATGGGCTCAAGTTCTATTATTTTACAAAACAAGCTATATTTACCGTTAAAATCAGTAACTTAACACTATTTTAAGATTGACAATATAAACCAATTTTTTAAACCCCATTAAAAATCACATCCCTAGAATAATCTTTTTCTCTTCACTTCCTCTCTCACAAGAATATTCCTGTCAGCCCTACCCAAGATGACTCAACAACCTGCCCTCCTTTATTCAATGATAATACTTAGTGGTAATACTCAGGTTTTCATCATCATCATCCCAAAGAAACACAACCTATTCTACTAAGGCTGTTCGGAAAGATAGAGATGGAATACTTCCAAACTCGTTCTATGAGGTCAGCATCACCTTATTCCAAAAACCAGATAAAGACCCAACCAAAAAGGAGAATTACAGACCAATATCCCTGATGAACACAGATGCAAAAATTCTCAACAAGATACTAGCCAATAGGATCCAACAGTACATTAAGAAGATTATTCACCATGACCAAGTGGGATTTATCCCCGGGATGCAAGGCTGGTTCAACACTCATAAAGCAATCAATGTGATAGATCATATCAACAAGAGAAAAAACAAGAACCATATGATCTTCTCAATAGATGCAGAGAAAGCATTTGACAAAATAGAGCATCCATTCCTGATCAAAACTCCTCAGAGTGTAGGGATAGAGGGAACATCTAAAAAGCAGCATCTTAAAAGCCATCTACAAAAAGCCCACAGCAAATATCATTCTCAATGGGGAAACACTGGGAGCCCTTCCCCTAAGATCAGGAACACAACAGGGATGTCCAGTCTCACCACTGCTATTCAACATAGTACTGGAAGTCCTAGCCTCAGCAATCAGGCAACAAAAAGAAATAAAAGGCATTCAAATTGATAAAGAAGTCAAACTCTCCCTCTTTGCAGATGACATGATACTGTACATAGAAAACCCAAAAGACTCCACCCCAAGATTGCCAGAACTCATACAGCAATTCTGCAGTGTGGCAGGATACAAAATCAATGTCCAGAAATCAGTGGCATTTCTATACACTAACAATGAGACTGAAGAAAGAGAAATTAAGGAATCAATCCCACTTACAATTGCACCCAAAAGCATAAGATACCTAGGAATAAATCTAACCAAAGAAGTAAAGAATCTATACCCTAAAAACTATAAAACACTTCTGAAAGAAATTGAGGAAGACACAAAGAGATGGAAAAATATCCCATGCTCATGGATTGGAAGAATTAATATTGTGAAAATGTCAATGTTACCCAGGGCAATTTACACATTTAATGCAATCCCTATCAAAATACCATGGACTGGGCAGCCCTGGTGGCTCAGTGGTTTAGTGCCGACTTCAGCCCAGGGCCTGATCCTGGAGACCCAGGATCGAGTCCCACATCGGGCTCCCTGTATGGAGCCTGCTTGTCCCTCTGCCTATGTCTCTGCCTCTCTCTCTCTCTCTCTCTCTCATGAATAAATAAAATCTTTAAAAAAAAATACAAAATACCATGGACTTTCTTCAAAGAGTTGGAACAAATCACCTTAAGATTTGTGTGGAATCGGAAAAGACCCCGAATAGCCAGGGGAATATTAAGAAAGAAAACCATAGCTGGGGGCATCACAATGCCAGATTTCAGGTTGTACCAGAAAGCTGTGGTCATCAAGAGAGTGTGGTTCTGGCACAAAAACAGACACATAGATCAATGGAACAGAATAGAGAATCCAGAAGTGGACCCTCAACTCTATGGTCAACTAATATTTGACAAAGCAGGAAAAACTATCTACTGGAAAAAGACAGGCTCTTCAATAAATGGTGCTGGGAAAATTGGACATCCACATGCAGAAGAATGAAACTAGAGCATTCTCTTACACCATACACAAAGATAAACTCAAAATGGATGAAAGATCTAAATGTGAGACAAGAATCCATCAGAATCCTAGAGGAGAACACAGGCAACACCCTTTTTGAACCTGGCCACAGCAACTTCTTGCAAGATACATCTATAAAGGGATCCCTGGGTGGCTCAGTGATTGAGCGCCTGCCTTCCGCCCAGGGTGTGATCCTGGAGTCCCGGGACTGAGTCCCACATCAGGTTCCCTTGCATGGAGCCTGCTTGTGTCTCTATTGTGTCTCTGCCTCTGTCTCTCTCTCTGTCTCTCATGAATAAATAAATAAAATCTTTTAAAAAAAAAAAAAAAGGCTACATCTACAAAGGCAAAGGAAACAAAAGCAAAAATGAATTATTGGGACTTAATCAAGATAAAAAGCTTCTGCATAGCAAAAGAAACAGCCAACCAAAGAAACACGAATGTGTTCTACCAGAATCCACTTCAGTAAATCAAATCTGAGGTTTAATCCTATGCAACAAAGTTAATTTTAGATTAAAAGCTGATTAAATAACATTCTAATGTGTTCCAATTAGATGATAATCACTGAATTATAACATGGCAAAATAAATATCTCATTATGTTCTAAATTTAGAGAGACCTCAGAACTTCCTGCAGTCTTCAAAATGAAAGCACAACAATCTGGAGTTTTATAGCTAGATTTTTTTTTTTATAACAAATATACATACATACTTGAAAGAGCCAATCTCAAATAATTCAGAAAGAAAGATCCATCAGAATTAGGAACAGGGATGCCTGGGTGGTTCAGTGGTTGAGTGTCAGCCTTTAGTCAAGGGTGTGACCCTGGGGGTCCTAAGGTTGAGTCCCACATCGGGCTCCCTGTGCGGAGCCTGCTTCTCTCTCTGCCTCTCTCTCTGTGTCTCTCATGAATGAATAAATAAAATCTTAAAAAAAAAAAAACAAAAACTTAGGGACAAAGACAAGATGAGCAAATCCATTATAATGAAAGAAAAACAAAGGGAAGCAAAATGCCACTTTTGCCTAGCAATGTGGGAAAATGTTTCATTTTTATTTACTACTCTAGTTTCTGGAGACTCTCAAGACTGTTGGTGGAACTTTCTAATAAGTAGAGAGGCCGATACTCAGAGCTTCAAAAATGTTGACTAATTAGATCTATAATTCTTCTTCCACTTATTAATCCTAAAGAAAAATTTAGGAGACTAAGTCTTAAAAACTACAAAGCTGCTCCTCATAAAATCTATTATCAAAAAAAAAAAAATCAAATCCAGTATTTGTTACATTATCGTATGAAACGCTGCAAGGTCATCTGGCATATTTAAAGATATTTTTTTAAAAGTGATGTTTTCTGGGCAGCCCTGGTGGCTCCGTGGTTTAGCGGGTGCCTTCAGCCCAGGGTGTGACCCTCCCTGGAGACCAGGGATCGAGTCCCACATGAGGCTCCCTGCTTGGAGCCTGCTTCTCCCTCTGCTTGTGTCTCTGCCTCTCTCTCTCTCTCTCTCTCTCTCCTCTGTTTCTCATGAATAAATAAATAAAATCTTTAAAAAAATAAAAAAAATAAAAGTGATGTTTTCTAAAAGCAAAATAAAAAACTATATGCAGTATGATCTTAATTTGGTAGACAAAGAAAAAATAGACATAAAATACTAACACCTATGTATTACTGAATGATAGAATAACAGATTTCTAAATTTTTCTTTCTTCTTGAAATTTTCTACAATGAAAATATCTATTTTTTAGGACCAGGAAACATTATCAAAGTCTTCTAAATCATATTTGTGTAAAAAATAGTGGGATTTAAACTAAGCAACACAACTGCCAAGTCAATGAAACTGCGTGCTGTGGTCTTCACCAACCTACACCCATAATTTGTGGAAAACGAGTGAGGCCAGCACGCACCAAACGGACTCAAACGTAAAAACTGCAAAGAAAATATTGAAAGCAGACGTTCAAACTGCAAGTCCAGTTACTAAAATCACCATTTTCGGTCAACTACTTCACACCAGCAAAGCACCAAGGAGAAAAATCACTTTTCAGAAAGTCACACAAACCATCCCTGTTCTTAATCCGAAGTAGAGACCAGGGGGTAAATTTTTTATGAAAATTATCCCCAAAGTTCCCAGTCCCACATTTATTTGATGACTCTCTCCCAAGGCCTCCTAAACCTGCAAATCACCTCTGCAGCAGCAGTTCAAAGAAAGTTTTGAAGAATGAAGGGCAGCCTGGGTGGCTCAGCGGTTTAGCACCGCCTTGGGCCCAGGGCGTGATCCTGGAGACCCGGGATCGAGTCCCGCATGGAGCCTGCTTCTCCCTCTGCCTGTGTCTCTGCGTCTCTTTCTGTGTCTCTCACAAAATAAATAAAATCTTAAAAAAAAAAAAAAAAAAAATGAAAGCTACACTAACACAATGTATTAAAAAAAAAAAAAAAAAAATCACCAGCCATAACCCGCGAACCCTTCTCTCCCTGGGCCTACAGAACCAAAGGGCAGCACTGCCGCCTCCCGCTGCCCCTCACACGGGGGGGATTTCGTGAGGCTGCGAACAAAAACGGCTTCCTCACCTCCTTTTAGAGCTAGTGCCTTCTCTAACCTGTTCTAAAGAAACCCTGGCACGATGGACTATAATTCCTCAGCTACAGGGATCATGCCTTGTTCCTCTTTGTGGAAGGTCCCCAACCTGCACTTCCGTCTGACGAATCCATGAGGCATGAAGGCAGGCAGGCACCGTTTCAAAGCGTGTATGCGCGCGCACACACACACACACCCCGGTACTCGACGAGTACATACTTGACACCCTTTTAATTGATCTATTCATTGTCAAAATACCAGAACACGGGGACCCGGGGTGGCTCAGCGGCTGAGCACCTCCCTTCGGCTCAGGTCGTGACCCCGGAGACCCGCGATCGAGTCCCGCGTCGGGCTCCCTGCGCGGAGCCTGCTTCTCGCTCTGCCTGTGTCTCTGCCTCTCTCTCTCTCTCTCTCTGTGTGTCTCTCATGAAGAAATAAATAAAATCCTTAAAGATATGATAAAATAAACATTTCTTTGGGCAGCCCGGGTGGCCCAGCGGTTGAGCGTCTGCCTTCAGCCCGGGGCGTGACCCCGGAGACCCGGGATCGAGTCCCACGTCGGGCTCCCTGCGCGGAGCCTGCTTCTCCCTCTGTCTCTGTCTCTCTCGTGAATAAATAAATAAAATTTAAAAAATATATATATATATATATATATCTCAAAACACAATAATGCTCTGCATTTCCGAAAAGAAAAGAAAGCTTAATTCCCACTCTGCAGCTTAAAGTTTGGGAAAAAAAAAAAAAAAAAAAAGGTGTTTCGGTGAACGTCCGCGCCCCGAGCCAGCGACGACCGTCAAGTGCCCCACAGCCGCGGTGTTCTCCGAGTCCGGGTCCGGCCACCCGACTGGTATCCGTCTTGTCCCTTTGCCAAACCGCGCGGCGACCGTGGGGAGTCGCTTCTCCTTCTCCGGCCCGCAGGCCCGCAGGCCCGGAACCGCCGCGAGCTCCCCCTGCGCGGCCCGAGCCGCCCCGCCCCGCCCCGCCGCTCCCCCCGAGGACGCGGAAGGCGCGCGTCCCCCGCCCCGGCCCGGCCCGGCCCCCGCCCCGCTCACCGTCCGGCAGCTCCACGGTGCGCGCGCGGCGCAGCGAGCGCGTGAGGCGGTTGAGCTGCTCCATCGCTCTCTCCATCCTCGGCGCGCCCTCCGCGCCCACCCCGCCGCGCCGGCGGCCTCCGCGCCCAGCGCCCTACATCCCGCCCCGGGCCGGCTCGGCGGCCGGAGGCACGGGCTCGCCCCGCCTTACGCCCGGGGCTGCGCGGGCGGCTGGGAGGGGGGGGCGCGGAGGGCCGGGGGCTGCCGGACCTACCACTGACGGGCCACTCGCCGCCGCCGCCGCCGCCGCCCGCGCGCTTCCTGCCGCCGCCGCCGCTTCCCTCCCGGCTCGCACGGCCTTCTGGGAACTGTAGTCCAGAGCCCGCCGACCCGCGCGCCGGAGGCGGAGCCACGCTGGGTGCGCGGACGCCGGGCAGAGAGCGGAGCGCGGGAGGCGAGGCCGGGACCCCGCGAGCCCCCGAGTTCCTGGCGAGGCTCGCCGTGCCCTCCACGGTTGCAGAGGAGCAGCTTCCTCCTTTTCCCCCCCCGTCCTGGACCGCCGATTGGGCTTTTGCGCAGTTGTTCTTCGAATCCATCCTTCCCCTTCCCCATCCTAGGCGGGGTGCGTTGGTTTTCCAGATGCATAAACTATCCAAAGAGCTTGTTCTCGTGCATCAAACTTAAGATTGAACCCAAACAAATGCAAAGCTTCGTGAGGGCAAAGCACCAGTCTATCTCGTGTCTTGGACTCCCACGCTTATCGCCTGACATACAGAAGACGACACTTTAAGGAAGATCTAGATGAAGACATCCTGAAAGAGAATTGTGGTTTCTTTGGAACAGTGCTGAAGTGTCAAAGTGATGGCAGATCCCGGTGGGGAAAGCAGACTTTGACTTTGTGAGTTGGGAAGAAAGAAAGAGAGAAAGAGAAGAAAGAGAAGAAAGGAAAGAAAGAAAGGAAGGAAGGAAGGAAGGAAGGAAGGAAAGAAAAGAAAGAAAGAAAGAAAGAAAGAAAGAAAGAAAGAAAGAAAGAAAGAAAGAGAAAGAAAGAAAGAAAGAAAGAAAAGAAAGAAGAAAAAGAAAGAAAGAAAGAAAAGAAGGAAGAGAAAAAAGGAAAGAAAAGGGAAAGAAAGAAAGAAAAAAGAAAGTGAAAGAAAGAAAAAGGAAAGAAAGAGAAAAAAAGGAAAGAAAAAAGAAAGAGAGAAAGAAAAATGAAAAAGAGAAAAAGTTGACAGTACCAAGTGTGGAAGAAATGACTTATGAGGAAATCAGTGGAGGAAAATCATATTTGTCAGCTCTGCACAGAACTTGAGCACAAGCCAAGGGAAAAACAGAAATTTGAGCAGCTGAAACATGAAAGAATCCAATCCAGGTAAATACAAACCTGGCTACGCCTCTAACAGTGAAAAGTTGAGGGAGGGATTTTCTTGGATGCTGAAGTAATAAAGAAGCAAACAGCATGGACTTTCTCACCTTCTTCAAAGAAGCAAAGCTGTTCCAAGAAAGAAAGGGAAGGAGGGGAGGGAGGAAGGAAGGAAGGGGCAAAGCTGTTCCTGCAATAAAGGGACAGATGTGTGCTGATGATGTATGTTGACTGACTGACAGCAGTAAAGAGTCTCACCTGCCCATCCAGAATATGCTGGGGCACATGGTAGCTGCATGGTGTTCCCTGCCAAAACCAACCTAAATCAGTTTCAGTCTAGACTGCAACTGTTAGGCACTTTTGTCAGCGGTGCAACAGGCTCAGGGCAGACCTTCTAACTAGTTGGTTCAGATGAGACCTAAACCAGTCTAACAACAGGATTGAGGGATGCCTGGGTGGCTCAGCGGTTGAGTGTCTGCCTTTGGCTCAGGGCGTGATCCCAGTTCAGGGAACGAGTCCCACATCGGGCTTCCTGCATGGAGCCTGCTTCTCCTTCTGCTGTGTCTCTGCCTCTCTCTGTGTGTCTCTCATGAATAAATAAATAAAATCTTTAAAAAATAATAACAAAAGGATTGGGAGGCCAAAGTTCCAAAGGAATCCCAAATGCTACAGCCCAGTCTGGGTCATACCCAACGCTTTGCAACCTGGTTTCAACTGGAAATGCTTCAGCCTTTCTCTTCCTCCCCATACCATTCAGGTCAAGACCACTACTGTAGAGAAGTTAACACCTCTGCCCCTGTTAGCACTACCACTCCCGAAGCTGTTAGTCCATACAAATTACTTCCAGCGTCCTGTGAGCACCAAGCCTGAATGTTTGGGTACAGAGGCAGGATTGCCCAGCAGCCTCCGTAGTGGGCATTGCTCCCTATGCCGGTCACTGTTCACCACATGAGCAGAAGATACTGGAAGAACGCTGCTATAGGGACACCTGAGTGGCTCAGTGGTTGAGCGTCTGCCTATCGCTCAGGTATAATCCCAAGTTCTTGGGATCAAGTCCTGCGTCAAGCTCCCTGCAGAGAGCCTGCTTCTCCCTCTGTGTCTTTATCTCTCTCTCTCTGTCTCCCATGAATAAATAAAATCTTTAAAAAAAAATGCTGCTATGGATTATCAGGTCTAAATTCTGCAACATGATACAGAGTCTCGGCTCCAAGGTGTAATAAGCTACATTCCTATTACAAGCTTATCACATACTGTCCAATAGAATTTTCTACAAAGATAGAAATGTTCAGGGCACCTGGATGGCTCAGTTGGTTAAGCATCAGACTCTTGATTTTGCCTCAGGTCATGATCTCAGGGTTGTGGGATGGAGCCCTATGTGGGGCTCTTCACTGGGCATGGTGACTGCTTAAGATTTTCTCGCTTCTCCATCTACCTTTCTGCACCATCCTCCTTCTCTAAGTAAGTAAACAAATAAATAGGCAGATTTTTCTGTGGCCCCATTTTAGCTTTCTTTTTTTCTATTTCTGAATATTTTTTTCTACCTGGAAATTGGTTCTAATGGAGATACCAAAGCTTAAGTTTCTCCATTTGAAAGAAGAAAACTATCAATTTGACAAAAAGCAGGAAGAGAGCAGGGGGTGGAAAAAGTACAGAACAAGGAACATCATTGTAAAAACAAAACACAAACATAGGACAGTAGGAATCAGTCCAAATACATCCATGGCCATAGTCACAGAAAATAAAAAGAGGAAACTTAATGGTTAAAAAACAGAAGTCTTAGATTGAATAAACATGTAAAACAAAATAACTATTTGCTATTTCTAAAAGACCACCATTCACAGGAGACCACCATGCCAAGAGAAAAATGGGAAAAAAGACATACCAAATAAATTTTAAAGAACCAATATTGTTATATATTAGTCCGGGTGCTCCAGAGAAGCAGAACCAATAAACTGTGTGTACATTTATAGAGATTTATTACACAATATTGGCACCTGTGATTATGGAAGCTGTCCAGTTGAAAATCTGCAGTGTGGACAAGGGGGCTGGACACCCAGTAGAGCAGATGGTGCAGATCAAGTCTGAAAGGAGTCTGCCAAAGAATTCCCTCTTGCCAGTCTTTTCATTCTTCCACTCACGCTATGAAGGGCAATCTGCTTTATTCAGAGTTCACTGATTTAAGTTTTCATCTCATCCAAAAAATCCTCCAAATGGACACATAAAATGAACTATCTACAAACACATTTAAGATTAGCAAAATAAACTTTAGAGCAAAAAACATTATTAGAGTCAAAGAGAAGAATCACCAATAGTTTGTAATAGTCTATACCTGACAACAGAGACTAAAAATAAATCTACATTTGACAGAATTACAAAAAATAGTTCTACCACAAACAGAATTTTCAGAAGATTTATTTATTTATTTGAGGGGGGAGGGGTGGAGCAGAGGGAGAAAGAGAGAGAGAGAGAGAGAGAGAGAGAGAGAGAGAGAATCTCAAGCAGACTCCCTGCCAAGCACAGAGCCTGACACGGGACTCCATCCCATGATCCTGAGATCATGACCTGAGCCAAAAATCAGGAGTCAGACCCTCACTCAAGCACCCTCTTTTAAAAATTAAGTTAAATTAAAAAGATTTATTTATTCATTTATTTGGGATGGGGGACAGCAAGAGGAGGAGAGAGGATTGTAAGCAGACTCCCCAAACAGTAGATGTTTAATACCCTTCTCTCTGAAACTGATAGAGATGGAAGAAAAAGATACGTAAGGAGATACAAGATTCAGAACATTGAAATACAAGCCTCATCAAGGGCATGTGTGAAAGCTTCACCCCCCCTAACATAGAATACACATTCTTTTATTTATTTATTTACTTTAAGATTTTATTTATTCATGAGAGACACAGAGAGAGGCAGAGACACAGGCAGAGGGAGAAGCAGGCTCCACACAAGGAGTCTGATGTGGGACTTGATCCCGGGACTCCAGGATCATGCCCTGGGCCGAAGGCAGGCGCCAAACCGCTGAGCCACCCAGGGGTCCCCAACACATTCTTTTAAAGTATATGAGTTACATCGAAAAACACAAAGGGCAGTAGTGCTTGTCTTCCAAACAGTATCAGGCAGGAGACAACTAATGATACCATGAGAGAGGCCGGGCTGTTAGGGATATAATGACTTTCTTTTTGTAGTTAAGGTTTTGGTGTTCCCGGGCAGTGCCATTTCCCATCCACCTTCCACACCCTGGCCCCCTCAGCATTGTCACCGGACCTGAAATGTAACATGTGCCTTTCCCCTGTTGTCTCCTTCACTCTTGCCCCTCTCCCATGGGCTCTGATGAAAAATTGTTGAGTGTAGCTTTGGAAGTTGAGAACTGAACTATTTCAGTTCCAGGAAATAAAACCCATTGATAAAACAAACAAAAAAAAGGGGTATAGTGGGAACCCCAAGGAATGAAGTGGACAGAGGCAGGATCAAAGGAAAACGAAGCAAGGTTGGGGTGAGGGGTGGCGGTCAAGGGATGCAGGGGACGTAGGAACTAGAAAAACATAAACTCTGGAGCTGAGCCACAAGAAGCAGCGACAGGTTTCATTAAACCACACTTTCTCATTCAGTATACAAGAAACTGAATCTTTATTTTTAAAGATTTTATCTGTTTGAGAGAGAGAACACGAGCAGGGGGGAGGGTCAGAAGAAGAGGGAGAAGCACACTGCTGGTCAAGCAAGGACCCTGATGGAGGGCTTGATTCCAGAACTCTGGGATCATGACCTGAGCCAAAGGGAGATGCTTAACCAACTGAGCCACCCGGTGCCCCTACAAGAAATAGAATTCTTAAATTAAAATTCAGGATCCGAGTCCGCTTCTCCCTCTCCCTGTGGACCTCCCCACTGCTCATGTGTGCGCTCGCTCGCTCTCTCTCGCTCTAAAATGAATAAGTGAAAAATCTTTCAAAAAAAAAGGTTTAGGATCCCCCACTTGACATATGGGATTTCACTACTTCAGAATATTGAAGCCATTATTATACCTGCAAAGACCTTTCTGGATCCTGCATCTACTACCACTCAGGTGTTCAGTATCCTGTCATCTATATCATGTGTGGATTTGACAAACTCTTCAGAGATTTAAGTCAAATAAAAGCACAGATATAACAGGAGGCCAAAGAAAAAAATCATTAGAATTGCCACTTAAGACTTTTCCTAGATTATCTTTGATTCATTAACGGGCTCTTTTGGGGAGAATGTTTCATCATTTATGAAAACACCTAATTGTCCATCTATTAAAGGCCATGTAAAAATGGTTGTGCACCTTTTAGCCCTGTGAAGAGGCCTGTGTGGTAAGGAACTGAGGCCAGCCTTGAGCCAGTGAGGCACTGAATCCTGCCAGCAATGACATGAGTGAGCTCAGAAGCAGATCTCCTCCAGTCAAGCTTTCAGATGACCACAGCCCTGGTTGACACCTTGCAGCTTTGTGAAAGACTCTGAAGCAGAGGACTCATCTAAGCTCTACCCTGACTCCTAACCTAGAGAAACTGAGATGATAAATGTTGTTTAAAGCCACTAAAAAAAAAAAATTGTGCACATTTTAATCCATTCATTTCACCTTTGGGAATATAGCCCAAAGAAATGATCTAAAATAAAGACAAGGATTTAAAAGTAAATATATTCTGGGGTGCCTGGGTGACTCAGTTTGTTAAGCATCTGCCTTTGGCTCAGGTCATGATCTCAGGGTCCTGGAATCGAGCCCTGCATTGGGCTCAGCAGTCTGCTTGTCTCCCTCTTGCTCTCCCTCTGCCCCTCCTCCTGCTCATGCTCTCTCTCTCTCTCAAATAAATAAACTCTTTAAAATTTTTTTAATTAAAAATAAATATATATTTTTTTAAAGATTTTATTTATTTTTTCATGAGAGACACACAAAGAGAGAGAGAGGCATGGACACAGGCAGAGGGAAAAGCAGGCTCCATGCAGGGAGCCCAATCTGGGACTCGATCCTGGGTCTCCAGGATAACACCCTGGACTGAAGGTGGCACTAAACCTCTGAGCCACCAGGGCTGCCCCAAAATAAATATATTAATTTGTTCATTCAGAAGTATGTTTTGAGTACCTCCCATGATCCAAGCACTATACTATATATCTTAAATAATATTTTTCAAATAATTACACTTATGAATATATCATTATAAATAGAGATAAATGCTCTGAAAGAAAGGAAAACCATTCTGTGACAGACTGAGAACATTTAGAAAGGCTTTCCCAAGAAACAGACTTTTAATCTAAGAATCAAAAGATCAATAGGGAAAAAAAAGATGAATAGGTGATACCTACACATAGGAGAAAGGGTGGTGAGGAACATTCTGAATAGAGAGAAAGGTATTTGCAAAGATCTTGTGATGCATGGAATGTTTAAGAAACGTAAAGAAAGTCTTTCAGTTATGTCACTAAAAGCTAAGGAGTAAAAGGGAGTACCCTGTGAGATGAAACAGTTTCCAGCAGTGGAAAGGAATTAAAGAATTGGAAGCTCATGGGAATAATATGATCAGATCCTTCTTCAAAAGGAAAAAATAAAAATCTCTCCTCCCAAAGTATGAAGAATGAATTGGGTTCATGGTAGAGTACATAAGGAAAGACTGGTTAGGGGTACTAGTTAGTCTAAGTGAGAGATGATTGTCTTTTGAACTAGTATAATGACTCTGTAAGTAGAGAGAACAGACTGGATTGAGAAATATTTTGCTGATAAAATCAATAACTGATGATGGATCGGTATGGAAAATATGAGGAAGGTGGATCATGCAACTGCATAATTGACAGTATCATTGCTTGGAACAGAAAACACAAGGACAGAAGCAAGTTTAGAAGAGTAGATCATGGGATGCTCTCGAGTGGCTCAGAGGTTGAGTGCCTGCCTTTGGCTGAGGGTGTGATCCCGGATTCCTGGGTTCGAGTCCCACATCAGGCTTCCTGCATGGAGCCTGCTTCTCCCTTTGCCTGTGTCTCTGCCTCTCTCTCTCTCTCTGTCTCTCATGAATAAGTAAATAAAATTTTAAAAAAGAAAAAAGAGTAGATCATGTCACAAGAGTCTGAAGTAGCTCTGAGGTAGTGAAGTGGGGATATCAGGTAGATATGTGAACACATAGCTATTCTGAGCTAGAGATGAATACTTAGAGATGTCACTGTATAGATGGTGTTTGAAACCTAATTTAAGAGTATAAAGTAGAAAAGAAAAAGAGTATAAAATAGAAAACTAGAGTTAACTTATCCAAGATTGATCCCTGCAGGCTGACTTCCCAGAGGGGAGGCAATCTTCCTGAAAAGCTTGATGGAAACTGGATAAATCTGAGCGGTAAAGGTGGTGTATTCCAACAGAATATCGAGGTATTGGATCAGGGTGTGCAGGAGTGAAGAGTAAGAGAGAGGTAGCTGGAGTGGGATGTGGGGTTAAGAGAAGGTTTTTCTGTTTTGTATTTTCAAGTAATAAAATAATTGAAGATTTTTTTTATGTTTTTTTAAAGATTTTATTTATTTATTTATTCATGAGAGACACAGAAAGAGAGGCAGAGACACAGGCAGAGGGAGAAGCAGGCTCCATGCAGGGAGCCCAACTTGGGACTCGATCCCGGGTCTCCAGGACCACACCGTGGGCCAAAGACGGGCACTAAACCACTGAGCCACCCCGGTGTCCCTGAAGATGCTTTAAATGCTCTGCTTGAAACTAATAGAATAATCCAGAAAATAAAGGAAAGTCTTAGTCCATTCAGGCTGCTATAACAAAAATCTCAGAGAGTGGGTGATTTAAACAACAAACATTTGTTTCTCAGTTCAGGAGACAGGAAGGTCAAATCAGGGTGCCAGCATGGTGGGATTCTGATGATGCCTTCTTCCAGGTTGCAAACTGCTGTTTCCTTGTACCCTCACACAGCAGAAAGAGCGAGAGAGCTCTGTGAAGCTTCTTTCTTAAGGGCACTAATCCCATTTACAAAGCTTCATCCTCATGACTTAATCACCTCCCAAAGACCCCACTTCCTAGTGCCATCACTTTAGGGGTTAGGATTTCAATATATGATTTTTGGAGGAACACAAACATTTGGTCAATAATGAGGAATAATCAATAATGTAAGATCTAAAGCATGGGAAGCTTCGTCAATAAATGAGACCTGCTTCAATGTTCAACAATAAGAAAATTGTCCAACAAATTGCAGAATGTCTACATAATGCAATGTGTTGCAGCCATTACAAATGGTGTGTATGAGAAAAGGATAGCATTGATCCCAGGAAGGGCAAGGTGGGAGGGGGCTCTGGGGATAGAAAATTAAGTGACAAAGGCCAGCAATGGCAATGAGACTTATCACTTTATCCCTCTACAACTCTTTCTAATTTTCACCTCTATGAATTCATTTCTTATTCAACACTGTGAAAATAAACATAGTAAATGATGTGAAACAAGAAACAATGATAAATATGTAAAGCATTAATATATAAAGTATTTGCGGTTTCCCCCAAAATATTCAACCTCCCTATACTTTTATGAGAATCCTTATTTAATTTTTTTCCAAGGATAGAGGATTTTAAAATTATTATTAAGGATTTTTTTTTTTACTTAAAGTAAGGAAAATAGCAAAATAAAATCCTATATATTCATCATCCAATCAACCTTGTTTTGTCAATATTCCCATTGACACTCCACCCTCATGCTGGATTACTTTTTTTTCCCCCTTCTATGTGATTTTTATTAGGGGATGGAGGTGAACATGGGGGCATTATTAAGTTCTCAGCACAGGAGCCAGAGTATAGGAAATTTTGGAGGGATCCCTGGGTGGCGTAGCGGTTTGGCGCCTGCCTTTGGCCCAGGGCGCGATCCTGGAGACCCGGGATCAAATCCCACATCGGGCTCCTGGTGCATGGAGCCTGCTTCTCCCTCTGCCTGTGTCTCTGCCTCTCTCTCTCTCTCTCTCTCTCTCTCTGTGACTATCATAAATAAAATAAAAAAAAAATTAAAAAAAAAAAAAAAAGGAAATTTTGGAGCCTCCTCCTGGGGCACAGCCACAGAGGAGGGGGCAGCTCTTCTGGTACTCGAGAAGGTAGTTAGTTTTAAGCCATTCTTTCACTTTATTGTAAGTCTCCATAAACCAGTTCCTGATCTTCGCAGGAATGTCACTCAGCTTGATGCTCTCAATGGCCTCCCATGCCTTGTCCTCCAGGTGTTACCAAACTCCTTCAGCTAATCTGGGATGCACTCCAAAGTTCTGATTATTTGTGAGGCCACCTGGGCCAAGGCTGGGCCTTCCAAAACCATCCACAGAACCACCGCCACAACCGGGAGCGACAGGATGAGCCTCATGGTTAGGTCCAAGGGAGAGTCTGGTTCAGTCTCAGGACAGCACGGGGTTACACTGGATTACTTTAATGTAAATTGCAGACATTGTAGCATTTTATCTGTAAACATTTCTCATGTATCTTCAAAAGATAAAGGACTCCCCAAAATAATTATACTACTATAATTATGTATAAAATGTTTGCAAATTGATATTGTCAAATATCCAGATGATGTTCACATTTTCTCAACTGTCTTAGTCATATCTTTTTTAAAAAGACTTTATTTGCAAGAGAGTGAGAGGACAAGCGGGGGTGGGGGGAGATAAACAGACTCCCCCGCTGAGTATGAGGGGACATGGTCTCAATCCCAGGACCCCGAGATCACAACCAGAACTAAAGTCAGATGGTCAACCAACCGAGCCACCCAGGTATCTTTTACATTAGTTTCAGGTACACAACATAGTGATTTGACAAATCTATACGTTACCTGATGCTTGCCACGGTATGTATAGTTACCATCTGTCGCCATATAACCTTATTATAATATTATTGACTATATTCTTTATGCTATACTTTTTATCCTTGTGACTTATTTTACAACCAAAAGTTTGTAACCCTTAATCCCTTTTTCCTATTTTACCCATCTCTTCCTCTGCCCTCCCCTCTGGCAACCACCAGTTAGTTCTTTGTTTTTATGAGTCTGTTCTAAATTTAGGTTTGTTCATTTGTTTTGTTTTCATGGATTCCACATATAAATGAAGTCATATGGCATTTTCTTTATCTTATTTCACTTAGCATAAAACTCTCTAGGTAATCTATGTTGTCATAAATGACAAGATTTTGTTCATTTTTATGGCTGAGTAATATTCCATTGTGTGTATGCATAAATAAATATGTATATCTTAGACATTTTTGACAATTTTCTAAGATTTTTTTTTTGAGAGAGAGAGCATGAGTGGGAGGGGCAGAGGGAGATTAGAATAATTTGATACTCATTTGGAGAAAAAAGAAAAGAATCCCAATCTCTATGTCACATCACACAAATTAATCTGGGAAAGATCATAAATCTGGACATAAGAGCTAAAACTATAAGGGTTTAAGAAGAAAATACAGGAGACTACTTTCGTGGTCTAGGAGAAGGCAAAGATTTCTTATACAGGTCACTGAGAGCAAAAAAATATAAAAGCAGACATTTGATGTTAATTTTCAATGTTAAAAACTCATGCTCATCAAAAGATACCATTATGAAAATGAATAGGCAAATTATCCATGGGAGGGGCGCCTGGGTGATTGGTCAGTTAAGTCTCTGTCTTTTGATCTCAGCTCAGATCTTGATCTCAGGGTGGTGAGTTTGAGCATCGTGCTGGTGCTCAAATTATCCATGGGAAAGAATAATCATAAAGCACATATATTATAAAGAATTTCAAAAAAAAAAGAATTTCTTGGGCAGCCTGGGTGGCTCCACGGTTTAGCACTGCCTTCAGCCCAGGGCCTGATCCTGGA
The DNA here is from genome assembly GCF_053574225.1 of Canis aureus. Lineage (NCBI taxonomy): Eukaryota > Metazoa > Chordata > Mammalia > Carnivora > Canidae > Canis > Canis aureus. Next base: position 10,210,223 of record NC_135617.1, on the reverse strand, counting down.
GACCTGGGATCGAGTCCCATGTCGGGCTCCCTGCATGGAGCCTGCTCCTTCTCCCTCTGTCTGTGTCTCTGCCTCTATCTGTGTGTCTCTCATGAATAAATAAATAAAATCTCAAAAAAAAAAATACAATCCAGTAGGGATACCTGGCTGGCTCTGTCACTAGAGCATGAGACTCTAGATCTCAGAGTTTTTTTTTTTTTAATTTTTATTTATTTATGATAGTCACAGAGAGAGAGAGATAGGCAGAGACACAGGCAGAGGGAGAAGCAGGCTCCATGCACCGGGATCCCGACGTGGGACTCGATCCCGGGTCTCCAGGATCGCGCCCTGGGCCAAAGGCAGGTGCCAAACCGCTGCGCCACCCAGGGATCCCTAGATCTCAGAGTTTGAGTTCAAGCTCCATTTCGGGCATAGAGCTTGCTTAAAAGAATGTTTTTTTAAAGCAATAAATAAAAGATGACCTAATAAATTGGAGATATTTGTGCTATAGTACTCTCAGAAAATGTATCACCCCTGAGACAGAAAGACATTCTAGTACCTTTTTTAAAAAAGATTTTATTTATTTATTCATGAGAGACACAGAGAGAGGCAGAGACACAGGCAGAGGGAGAAGTAGGCTCCCTGCGGGGGCCTGATGTAAGACTTGATCCTAGGACCCCGGGATTACACCCTGAGCTGAAGGCAGATGCTCAACCACTGAGCCACCAGGTGTCCCGACATTCTAATATCTTTTATGACACACAAAGATAGTATTTATTCTAGTAAAGCATGAGTCTTCTTCTCTAAGACTAAAATGAAATAATATAGGAATAGGGTGGAAGATGTTCTCCTTTCCAGACAACATTCATGCTTAACATATGGGAGAGAATTAGTCCTGGAAAAACCTAACTGTAGTAAAATAATTTTTTTGAGTCCTGAGATAACATACTACAAATATTGAGGACATATACATTAAAAAAAATCCATACCTAACTCTATGAATTCAAAGTACTATAGATACCAATTCTCTTCCCCATATCAACCATAGTAAGTACATGCCAAAGGCAGCCAATGCTTGCAGATACAAATTGCAAAGTAAAAATTGCAATCTACTTTCTCGGGAGTAGATTATTGCAAGCCTACATGAAATTTAGGATTAAAATTAAATTAAATGTATTCATTTTGGGAGAGATGTAAATCATGGGATTTCCATAAATCTCATAAATAGTGATTGTGTAAAGTAGAAGCTTTTGGCTAAAATAATTTTGATGTTTATTTATTTTTTTTTAATTTTGATGTTTAAAATCTTAATTACTGTTGCAAAAATTTCATGGTTTACGCTAGTATTAAAAGTAGTCCTAGGGGGCGCCTGGGTGGCACAATGGTTGAGCAGCTGCCTTTAGCTCAGGTTGTGATCCCAGGATCCCAGGTTCGAGTTCCACATCAGGCTCCCCACGGGGAGCCTGCCTGTCTCTGTGTGTCTCTCATGAATAAATAAATAAAATCTTAGGGCAGCCCTGGAGACCCAGGATCGAGTATCACGTTGGGCTCCCTGCCTGGAGCCTGCTTCTCCTTCTGCCTGTGTCTCTGCCTCTCTCTCTCTCTCTCTCTCTCTCTCATAAGTAAATAAAATCTTTAAATAAATAAATAAAATCTTTTTTTTTTTAAAAAGGTCTTACAAAGTGAGGCATTAGAATATAGAGATAGGCAACCTCCAAAGTGAGACTCATTCTGAGAATTTTAAATTTTTAAAATTTATATTTTTTTAAGATCTTATTTATTTGAGAGAGAGCGATCGAGAGAGCAAGCATGAGCAGGGACAGGGGAGGGAGAGAGAGAGGCAGACTCCCCACTGAGCAGGGAGCCCGATGCAGAGCTCCATCTTGGGACTCCCAGATCATGACCTAAGCAGAAGGCAGACGCTTAAACGACTGAGACACCCAACCACCCCAAAATTTTAAATTTCTAAAGCACTAGCAGAAGTCTCTGAATTTCATTATAAATGAAATAAAATCAGTAATTAGTCCTATGGAAGAATTTTGTGAATTTTGTAGTAGGTTTAGTGCCCTTAGTGATCACTTGATCGTGAAAGATAATGTTTCCTAACAAAAAATAATAGTGTCAAGAAAATTAGTATTATTGAACTTGTGCATATTTGAAATTATACATATTCTTTTTTCCTATTTCAGTAAAATTCTGCCTTTTCTAAACATTCAGTTTGAGTTAGATAAATGATGTTAATGAGTCCATGTCGTCATCAATAGCTTAGTCCCAAATTCGATGCAAATATTTATATGCAAAGTGAAGGTGGACATACAATAAAGAATAGCCATTTTTATTTTACTCTCAGGGAGAATAAATTCTAGAAAGTTGTGACATGTGCAAATATAATAGTAATAAATGGCAAACTGTGGAGTTTCCTTCAAGTTGTGATAAAAACCCTGGAGATATGTGGGGGGAGAATGATCACTGCATAGCAGGGAGGGAGTGGAATCAAGGAAATTTTCATGCCCAAAAGGAGGTCACATTAACACATGGGGAATAGAAACAAGCAGGACAATCTGATTAACAACAAATAATAACAGCTGATAATTGTTGAGCATTAATAGCTGATTTAGCTGAGGCTTATGGGCAATTGGAGCATTAAGGCTAACATGTGTTAGCCAGATTTTACTTAGCCTTGATGCTGTGGAGGAGCTTGAGGCCAGCTCTGCAAGCAGTGAGGAACGACATAATTAGATGGTAGTAGATGATGATGGCAACAAGTGAGTAAGTTAATAGGCCCTACAATTATACAGGTGAGTGCAAACAAAACACTGTATTAAGGTTGGAGTGAAGAAAAATGATGGATGTGGATACTACGGATTAACAGGATGCAGAATCTAGAATCTAGAGGGGCTGTGGACTACATGGGCAAGAGTTAAAGATGACTCCAAACTTAGTGGTAGTCAGGAGTAAGTTCTTTTGAGGGAGAAAAGCTTGTTCAAAGTTAAAACGAGAGCACTTGGATGGCTCTGGGTTGTAAATTTGAGCCCCACATTGGGTGTAGAGATTACTTAAAAATAAAATATTTTTTAAAAGTTGTTGAAGACTTTTAAACATGAGTGCCTGGGTGGCTCCATCGGGTAAATGTCTGCCTTCCACTCAGGTCAATATCCTGGAGTCCCCAGGAGCCCCCACATCGGGCTCCCTGCTCAGTGAGGACTCTGCTTCTCCCTCTCCCTCTGCTCCTCTCCTCTGCTCCTGCCTCTCTCACACACTCTCTCTCAAATGAATAAATAAAAAACTTAAAAAACAAACAACGTTTAAACAGATTTCCATAAAGGAAGGCATTTTATTTATTTATTTATTTATTTATTTATTTATTTATTTATTTATTTTGACAATCGTTTTAAATTCAAGTCCTCCATTTCTCATAAAGCTAGGTCTGAGACATTCAAATTTAGTGTTATGAATGTTTGGTTCTGTCTCCCCTCCACTTGGTGCAGCAGACTTACTGGTGAACACATGTCACCATGTTCCTTACTATTTATGTGCACAAGCTGTGTCTCCAACTCGAAATCATAGACTGCAGAGTTGGAAGAGCCTTCTCAAGGCTGAGTCTGGAGTATGGGACAATCTAAAGAGACATTTAATAAGTGCATCTGTCATCTGAGTACCGGTTTTCCACATCCATGTTTCAGTTGCATTTAATTTACATAAAATCACCTTAAATAACCATGAAGAATAGATTTGCTCACCTTTTCTTCAAACCAAATCATGCAGTGGAAAAGTAAAGCGTTTAATTTACCAGAGTAGAGTGGTTTAGGACTGGGAATGGAGAGGTGGGCATTCTAGTGCCGACACTGACACTGGAACACTGTGATTCCTTCAAACTGTCCAGTTTCAAGTTTCTTCATCTGCAAACTGAAATTTATTAACAGGACTTTTTCAGTTGCAAGTGACAGAAGTGTGACTTCAGCCATCTTATGTTAAAAAAAGGAATTTATTGAATAGGATGCCTTATGGACTCCCCAAGGGAGGAAGCACCATTAGAATGCTCTCTGGTCTGTCAGATAAATTTTTCTAGAGAACAACTTGAAACATTTCACTTTCCACCTCAGAATCTATGTTGTTTTCCCCATTCTCCATAATTTAAAGTCTAAACTCCTAAGCATACTGTTCAAAACCTGACACAATCTGTTTTCAAGCCACTTTTTCAGTCCTGCATTTATTGAGCACTCACTGCAACCAGGATTTGTCCTAGAGGGAAATAAGTTGGGATTAGAATTCATGGGTCAATTCCTACTAACCGTGTGTCTTGCAAAAAAACTTCCCAAACTCCTGGAAGCCTCATTTTCATCACTTGCAAAATGGGAATACATACAGTATTTGTCTTTTTTTCAATTACTTCATTCTGTATTTCACAGAAAGAAACATAGTTTCGCATCTTACAGCTTTCCTTGATAGCCCACTCTCCGACCAGGGTACAGGTCAAGCTATTTAAATAGGTCCTCTCTCAGGAGCCATGTACATGAGAGATGTAGTTCCCCCCAAAAAATGGGAGCTGAGAGTTAAAAAATAATTTGGCCAATACAGAGGATGTGAACTTACTTTTTCAACTCTAAAAGTCTGTGTCTGGGAAATAACATTTTTTTTGGCACATCCTTGACATGTATTCTTTCAAAGTGTTCTGTAAAGTATTTGCTTCTTTTGTTTGTACTTCCAGCCTGCATTTATCTCCTGAATCCTTCTTCATTTTTAGCATTACCACACCCCCAGGAATCCTCAATTAATTTAGTATCTTGGCATTTGTTGCTTTTAGGAAAACAAGAAGGCCGAACTGATCTAAGAGATCTCTCCTCCACAATAGCCACTGTGGAAGACTGTGCCCTCTCACCACTCTCTTGACCCAAATTGGCCATTTGGGACAGAGTCAAGAATACTTGATCCACCTCTCCACTCTGAGCCTTGGAGGTCGTAGACTTCATGTTATCAAGGGAAGAGCAGAACTTGAACTTAGAGCTTTATTTGACCTGGACACTCATCACAGCTCCAAAGTCCTTATTTAACCTCAGCTCTACGTAATTAACCATTGATTTTGGTGCCCCAACCTGCTTCCTACCCTATCCTACTGTGACAATTTAACCTCTGCATTTCAACATTTGGGGCATTGGTTCTTCAAATTACATCTATAACCTAGTATAGCCTATAGCATTCACAAAGGCAGGGCTTGGCTTCATATGGAATTCCTGGAAGAAAAACAATAAAGATGATTGGATCTATCTTTTCTTCACAATTACCTGAAATGTAGATACCTGGGAATGCGAACATAGTGGTTTAGAAATAGAATGTAGCAAATCTTTGTTGCTTAACAGTTCTTTTTTAGCGGATCACTAAATCAATTGGAGAGGGGTGATTTTTTTTTTCATTTTCCTAAAAAATCTATGAAGGATCTTTAGTTTCTCTTTCTGAATTTTAACGCAATAGATCCAGTTATACTCCCTGGGTTATTACAGAGAAAAGTTTGGTGAGATGGGACCAGAAGGCACATAAAGGGGGAAGCGGGTGCTCTAGACTGGATGCCTGAGAAATAGTGGGGAGAGGGAGAGATCATCTGGGGCTGCTGATCATTCCTCTATTAAGACCCAGTGATACTTGGGAGAGCTTTCTGTTAGAGGATTACATGGCCCTGATTCCCTCATTCTTGGAAGGAATTCTTCCCAAAAGCATTGAAGGTAGAAAGAGGTCTGATTCTCACCGAGGAACCTACATGTCCATGTACTATTTACAGTGATACTCAGATAAGTGCCACTGGGCTGGCACTATTCTACTATAGCTATAGAATAGCTCCTATACTATAATACTATAGTATTAGCTATAGTAACTAATCTATTCTGAATAGCTTTTTATAATTCAAATATTTTTGGAAGATATCATAAGACTGTAAGGCTAAAAGAAATAGCCCTTCATCCTTTTGACATCTCCTTATCTCTCCAAATCCCTATTTCATATGTTCAACAGATGAAACAAGTACAGAGCTTTGTGTTTCATGCTAAAGGAGATCATGATAAATGTGTTGTACTAGTCTATAAAAAAAACAACAAATGAAAACTGGTGGTGGAGATAGAGGAGAGTCAAACACATGGTGGAAAACATATTAAGACATGCATATTTTATTTCACCGAACACGTTTTTATTGTGTATCAATTCCATTCCAGGTGTTGTTCTAGGTACTGGGGATATAGCAATAAACAAATAATATTCCTATCCTCATGGGTTTACACTCTAATGGAGAAAACTTAAAATATGAAAATTAAAAATAAATAATATGATATTAGCCATATAAAAGTGCTGAGGAAAAAAGGCAGAAGGAACAAGTACAAAAGTCATTAAGTGGAAAAGAGCTTGGGGTGTTTGAGGAATAGCACAAAGCCCAGTGTCATTAGAATACAATGAGTTTAGGAGAAAGTGTAGGAAATAAGGTCAAAGAGGTATTGGTAGGTAGACATAGTCTGAGGAACCAAATGGTTTGAACCAATGGAGTGATATAATCTTATGTATATTTTTAAAATATTTGCCTAGCTACTGAGTAGAGAGCATACTGTAGGAGTCAAAAGCACAAGCTAGGACGTCAGTTATGAGAACATTGCCAACAATGCAGTAGAGGAACAGTGGTGGCTTGCACCAAGAGTACTTCAGTGACGGTGGTGAGATGTATGTTTTTTGAGATTTTGCAGGTGCATAGGATGAGGGGTTTAAGACAAAGAGAGAAGTCAAGAGTCTAAGATTTAGAGCCTAAGGATTTTGTCCCAAGTTACTGGGTGACTGAAGTTGCTATTTAATGATGTGGAGGACTCTGGAGGAGGAGCTGGTTGGGGTGGGGAATAATTAATTACCAGTCCTTTATCTTTGAGATGCTTATTAGAAATCTAAGAAGAAATGTCAAGTAGGAGGCTGGACAGATGAGTCTGGCATGGAGGAAAGAGGTCAATACTAGATACATTCCATTTTTTAAAAAAATATATTTTATTTATTCATGAGAGACAGAGAGAGAGAGAGGCAGAGGCATAGGCAGAGGGAGAAGCAAGTTCCATGCAGGGAACCTGATGTGGGACTTGATCCCGGGTCTCCAGGACCACGCTGTGGGCCGAAGGCAGCGCTAAACTGCTGAGCCACCTGGGCTGCCCAATACATTCCATTTTTTACCATATGTACATTAGCTATCTCATCAGCATTGTAGTCTTAAAACCACGGAAATGAATGAGACCCTTTAGGAAATGACTGAGAATAAAGAAATTTGAGGTAATAAGCCATGTAATATATTATGGAAAGGACGGTGTAGATCTAGCAAAGCAGTCTAAGGAGCAGTAGTGAGAGCCGGTAGGCCAGAAGTGAAGAAAGTAGTTACAGTGCACCTGAGAGAGTAGAAAGTCTCAAAAGTGACTACTGAATGAGGCAGCATAGAGGTCATTGTGTTATTGGTAAGTACAATTTCATTGGAGTGACCAGTGTGACTCCAATTGTGACCTGATTGGAATGGGTTTAGTGAGAAATGAAACATGTTTCCTATATCGCTCAATATAGTGTTCATTTGTATAACTCATTTAAGGGACAGTTTGGCAATAGCTAGCAAAATTCAAACTCACATGCCTTTGACCTGGCAATTCAACTTGGAATTTATCCTGTAGATATACTTGAATATGCGTAAAATAACATATAAAGGTAATTTTTAAAGACTATGGTAAAATTTATGTAACAAAACTTACCAGCTTAACCATATTTAAGTGAATGGTTTGGTGGAATTAAGTACATCCACCTTGTTGTGTAACCATCACCACCTCCATTTCCAGAACATTTTTCTTCTTACCAAACTGAAACTTTGTACCCATCATTCCCCAACTCCCTCCCCCAGCCCCTGGCAACACTCTTCTACTTTCTGTTTCTATGACAAAGAGGTGTTTTTTGACCACCATCATATATAAATTAATAGTGTTATATTAATTAAATAAGACGGCCTTTAAGCTGAGGTGGTTCTTATATCTTAGCAGCCTATGTAAGAAAACCAAATACTAAGCCTGTAAATGTCTCAAAGTTAAGAAATAAAAACCTTAGGACAACCAGTCACGAGCAGCCAACGAGGCTGCCCCAAACTTAAGGCAACTATAGCCAAACAATTTCCTTGCTTTGCTCCTATGTCTTCTCTATAAAAGTCTTGCCCCTAACTCCTGTTAGTGGAGTACTTCTAGCCACCTTTAGACATTGGATGCTGCCCAATTTGAATATATTTTTGCTCAAATAAACCTTAAAATTGTAATATACTTCAGTTTATCTTTTAACTGTACCTGTCCAACCCCTCCTACCATTTTCTAGATCCTTTATCCTGTTTTATTTTTTCTCATTACATTTATCTCCACCTGACACATATTGTTGTTTATCTGTCTCCCTTCCCCCATTGGAATGTATGCTCCTTGAGGGCAGGACATTTGTATATTTTTGTTTTGTTTTTTCTATATCCTCAGAATCTAGCATAATACTTGGCAAGTGTAGCAGCACTGTATTTGTTGGCATGAATGAGGTTCAGGGGGAAATGCACTCCTATTTTAATTTCCTGGTTGATGGATTAGACTCTGACCCTGAGGATGTACATTCTCTAGGAGTTGGGCCGTTACTCCTTTGTCTCTATTTCTCCCCATCTATCAGTTCTTGATCAGCACAACTTTTTTCTTAATGCAACTTTGATCCAATTTCTTATCTTTTACACCATTTTAAATCTGTAGTCCCCTTGTCCTTCCTCAATGACCTCCTAAATACTGCTACTTCCAGTTTATTGATGTCTCCAAGATACATTAACATATTGACTATTTCTTCCTCTGTGTGTTTACTAATATTATCCTGAATGCACACACTAGGTTTCTGGAGTAGAGACAGATTATTATTATTCACTTAAAAGCAAATAACCCCCCCTATGGTGTTCCGTGTCTCAATTCTTCCCCCTGGAATGATACAACAAAAGTCATATATGACTCTACAAATACAGGGCTTATATTGTAGCAGACTAATGCCCTCTCCCCCCCAAAAAAGAATCTGGGCATTTATATAAAAGGGAGAGGCGCTGTCCCCTTCCCCACTGAAAATCTCCTTGGAGATGGGATGGAAAGGATCCTGGATTCTCTTATAAATAAATCTCTTAGGGGAAGATAAGATCGTTGTCTTCAGCTTTACAACACAGCCATGCCTCCATGGTTCTGGCTTTCACTCCCCCCTACACACACACAACTATAAACACATGCCTCTGTGAGGTAAATCTGGAAGTCTCTCATTATCTAATCAGTCATAAATTACCTTTCACTGCTTGCTGGAACCATGCTTCAGTAACTTTTGTTCAGAAATCCCTGGCTATGCAGAAACCTAAAAATGTTTTCTCTACAGCCCCCACCATCTTACCCTCCAAATTTGCTAGCATCCAGAAAGAACCTTAATTGCAAGCATCAGAATCTTACTCCGACTGATTTAAGCTAAAGAGTCATGAGGAAGCACACGGTCAGGCTTGAAAACCAGGCAAGGAGGTCTGAACAGCAATCAGGGTTACAAACAAGATCATTCCACAGAACGAGTCTGACATGACTGCTGATGAATGCCAGGCATCACAGCCACACAGCTACTATCAGCTGTTAGCTGCTGAGAGCAAATACTGGATGCCACACCAGAACTTCTGCTACTGCCAGGCCTACTATAAGAATAGATTAGAGAGTCAATTCTTTATGTCATAGGTTTCCAGTGGTTGAGCCTAGAATATGTGGTTCTGCCCAAGTTGCAAAGAAGGCTAGGAAAGTGAGTCTGTCATTTTCGCATCTATGGTGGAAAGTGAGTGCTGACTATAGCTAAGACTTTACTATGGGGAGTTGCCCACCCCACCCCCACCAAACAAAGGAAGCTCTGATGCTGGGCAACCACAAAAACAAGAAATGCCCACTATTTGGCTATTTACCTGTGTTCTTTATCTCAGTCTATCTATATGTATCCAAATGCATAAGCCAGAAATCATGGCAGCATCTCTGAATTGTTCACTCCTATACCCAATAGGTCTCATTGTATCTCACTGACCACCACCCCTTAAGCATTTCTTCTTTCCCTCCAGGTTTATTGGGAAAACTAAGAGATGTGTTGCATGTCTTAGTTTAAAGTGCACAACATAATGATTTGATATATGTATATATTGCAAAATGATTACTAAAATAGGTTTAGTCAACAACCATCATCTTCCATAGTTACAAAAATTTTTTTTGTGTTGAGAACTTTTAAGATCTACTGTCTTAGCAACTTTCAACTATACGACACAATATTGTTAACTATAGTCACCAGGCCATACATTATATCCTGGAAGCTTTTTTTCTTGCAACTGGAAGTTTGTATGTTTTGACCACCTTCACCATCCTCCTGCCCACCCCCCACCCCCCAAGCCCTTCTTTTATCTGCCTTTTACTTTTATCCCCATTACCATGGCCACAATTGAGGCTTCATCATTTTCTCTGCAATATACTCTTTTTATAGTGTCCTACTTGGTTACCCTGAGCCAGACCTTTACCCCCCTCAAGCAGTCATTTACACTCTGTAAAGACATTACACAAATGTCTTTCTAATAATATTCAATCATGTCAGTCTTTTAATTAAAGTCTGTCAAGTAGTCTTCATCACATTTAGAATAAAGTTCAGACTATTGGAAATGGCACACAAGGCCCTTCTGAGGTCTCATTTTCAGCTGCATCTTCTTTCAGCTCTATGAACCCTTCACTTTGGTCATGACAAAACACTTGTTCTCCAAATACATAGTGCTTTCTCACACATCGTATCTATGCATATACTATTGCTTCTCTCCAGAATGTCCTTTCAACCTCATTTACTTACTTAAGTCTTACTTTTTCTTCAAGACTCAGCTCATGCCTTCCCTAGATGAGTTAGGGACCCACCCTCTCTGATCACATAGCTTATTCTATACACGTGTATCAGTTTAATCATTGTTTGTTAGGTTATTTTACTGTTTGTCTCCCTTACTAGTGATTTCTTTGAGATAGAGACTTGCTATCTCTATATCCTCACTGTCTTGAATATTCAATAAATATTTGGTGATAAGAAAAAACATCATTGGAAGCAGAAAAGAGTTTCCATTGGACATACAGAAGGGATATGTATGATTTTAAGTAGAAAATATTCAAAGATCTTGCCCCAGAAACAATTCTTATGAGTAAGAGGCTATATAGGACCCCAGCAAAAGTTATCCAAATAGTATTAATTTCAAATATAGAATTAATTTCATACATAGAAATTCTTTCCACCATAAAGTACTTAAAAGTCACCATCTTCTAATGTAGTCAGTTGATCTGCCTTAGAAATGTTTGAAATGATGGTACTCATGTGAAGGCAAAAATCTGAGTTCTTAAAAAGACAAGTATTGTATGATATCAGTTATGTGTGATCTAAAAAAGACAAATTCAGAGAAATAGAGAATAGAGTGGTGAATACCAGGTGTTGGGTGTAGAGGCTCTTTTAGGCAATAGGCTTGAGCAGTGTAAAGTAGAAAGGACCCATGGTGGCCCCCTGGCTAAATACAGACAAGCTCATCAGGCAACCCGCCTCAAAATATCCATAGGCACTAACTAACCAATGGAAACCAGGCAGTTTCCAAATAAGGGAAAATTCCAATTGTCCCCATACCTACTCACCTTCTCCCTTTAAAAACACCCCCTACCCATGGAGTATGGACATTTTAACAATATTAATTCTTCCAACCCATAAGCATCCCTGGAATAAATCCTATTTGATCATCATGTATGAACTTTTGCTGTACTGTGAAATTCAGTTTGCTAATATTCTGTTAAACTGCCTTGTGGCAGTCTCTCCATTGCTGTCCTGCCCACAGCCCCCTTGCACTGTATTCAATAAGTTTCTATTTCTTTTGTTCTGCCTCAGGTGAATCCTTTCATTGCCCACACTACCAGCTTCCACCTGATGGGATCGCCTCCCTTTTTGGGGGCCCTCATCTGATTGGAAGAGATACAACTTTGGGGAGTGGAGGAAATGAAGACATATTGGTCAAAGAGTACAAACTTGTAGATAAAAGATTAACAGCTTCAGGGAACTAATGTACAGCATAGGAAATGAGGAAATTGAAAAGATACTGGTAAAAGGATATAACTTCTTGTTATAAAATTAACAACTTTGGGGATCTAATACTATATCATATATTTGAACACTGCTAAGAGAGTAGATCTTAAATATTCTCATCACGAAAGAGAAATGGTCAACTATGTGATGGAATGGAAGTGGTAGCTAATAATGTGGTGATAATTATTTTGTAATTTAGAAATATATCAATATCCAGTCCACCTTAAACTTACACAATGTTATGTGTCAATTATATCTCAATAAAGGAATAAAAAAGCTGATGCAAAGAAAAAAAAAACCCTGGGTTTTAATGTGGCAAGTTAAGTTTTAAGGCAATGACATATCAATAAAATGGTGTGGCTTTGTTCTATCATTCTTGTTAAGCAAATCAGACAATTGCTTATATTTCCTCCAGTCCTTAGTTGCTGTAATTGTAGTAATTGTTCAATAAAAGTAACAGAGTTGTTCCTGGCTGGCTCAATTGGTAGAGCATTCGATTCTTGGTCTTGGAATTGTACGTCTAAGCCCCACGTTGGGTGTAGAAATTACTTTAATAAATAAATGAATAAACAACAAATAAATAAATAAAATAAAAGGAACATAGCTTATTCTATACACATATATCAGCTTAATCACTATTTGTGATTAAGCAACTGACAAGCAGCCATAAGCATATGGATGATCCAGAACAAAGTTGTTGGATTTTGCGTGTGAGGCTATAATTATAAGATCAGAGCAGAATCCACCATGACTAGAAGTCTAATTATAGCTCAGTACCATAGCTCCTGGAAAATTAAAGAAGTATTTCCAAATCATTACTGCCTCAGTGATTTAATCTCATGGTAACAAATCATCATACCTACATGGTCTGCAGTAATAATGGGCAATAAATATTTTCTTTTACCTTTGAAATTTCATCCTTTGTTTTCTACAGCAGGAAGGCTCAGAAGACTGTCATTAGAATGAGACCACAGGGACACCTGGGTAGCTCAGCGGTGGAGCATCTGCATTCAGCTCAGGGCGTGATCCCTGGTCCAGGGATCGAGTCCTGCATTGGGCTCCCTCTGAGGAGCCTGCTTCTCCCTCTGCCTATGTCTCTGCCTCTCTCTGTGTGTGTATCATGAATAAATAAAATCTTAAAAAAAAAAAAAGAATGAGACAACAGATTTAGTCTTAAAATGTGTTTTAACATACAAAAAAACTCAAGCACAGAGGCCCAATATGATGTCACTTACACCAAGTTCCCAAACCAGAGCTTAATATATAATCTAATTGCAATTTCAACCTCCTCCAGGAATGTACTCCTAACCGGTCAGCCCAAAATTTTTCAACCTGCACCCATGAATCTGCCACCTGGGTCCTCTTCACTTACCAGAAAAAAGATGAGGTAATCTGCATAAAACATTTAGACACTTTGCTTTTTCCCCTAAAAGTGGCCTCCTCTGGACCAATGCTTTTCTTTTGCTAATAACTTTCTTGCCTCTACTGTCCTTCTATAAAAAGCTTCCATTTTCTACAACTCCTTAGAACACCTCTCTATTTCCTAGATGGGGTGCTGCCCAATTACTAAATTCATTTAATAAAGCAAATTAGATCTTCAAATTTACTTGGCTGAATTTTGTCATTTAACGGATGCAACAGGTATTTTAAATGGAGGAGTAAATACCTATTTAATGACTATTACTAGCTCTCAAATACAGTTAAATTTAAAAATCAGTTGGAAGGAAAACATATAATATAACATATATGTATGTAATATAATTACATATTCCTAAGTGTATACATCAATCTTAATTCATTTTTTAAAAAGGCACACAGATAATACCCATAAACCTGATAATGGCATCACCTCTGAGGCGAAACATCATATTGAGAGAAGAAAAGTTAAGGTCACATGCAGCAATTTATACTTTACATATCTCTATATTTTTAAAGTTTTTTTTGCCAAAATTTCACAAGTTGTATTAAGTATTAATCTTGACAGTTAAAACAACAACAAAAAATTTGTGACTTCATAGAGCAGAATTGGACTCAGGCAAGATAAAATTTCCCATGCCCTTAGTAGCTCTGTTACTATGACACAATTATATTATGAGCATGTTTACATAACATAGTCTAGAAGTAATTTAATGTTTCTAGTATTTTATTACATATAGTATAATTTTATTCATAAGTTTTTAAATTTTGTTTCCAAATATTTAAAACAATTTTAAAAACGTTTTATTATGGAGTTTTCCAAAAACAAAATTAGATAGCATATATATAAGAAATCCCAAAGGATCTATAACCCAGCTTCAATGATTATCAATTTATGGCCAAACCAACCAACTTTGCTAAATGAAAACTTGGCTTTCTCTACTCATATAACATTTTTCTCTTTGTAATCATCTTTATCTAAAGATGAAGAAGAGGGATCCCTGGGTGGCGCAGTGGTTTGGCGCCTGCCTTTGGCCCAGGGCGTGATCCTGGAGACCCGGGATCGAATCCCACGTCGGGCTCCCGGTGCATGGAGCCTGCTTCTCCCTCTGCCTGTGTCTCTGCCTCTCTCTCTCCCTGTGACTATCATAAATAAATAAAAATTTAAATAAATAAATAAATAAATAAATAAAGATGAAGAAGAGATTTAATGACTATCTGGATTCTGGTCCATTCACCATTCTCAACAACTTTAATTAACCTTTAGAATCATCTTCCATTAATAACATGGTTATTTATCAGAGTTTCACAACTATCTGGGGCGAACGTATTTAAAATCTGAATCCCTGAAGATTTTCTCTGTCCCTGTGACAATTCAAAAATATAAAAACCCGTGCAAAGAACTACAATGATAATTGTGTATTTAAGCTATCAGTACACACTGACAGATTGATTTGAACAAAATAGAGGGGATCAGAAAAGAAAATAATTTGGGGAAGTGAACTAAAAGCTTTTTTCCACACTTAACATTTTCTTCCAAGGACTTTGGTTTTAAGCATCTTTTAGGTAAATGAAAATAAGCCAGGTGGAAAATGCAAGCCCAGTTCATGATTTCAGTGGCTCCACATAGCATCCTCGTGGAGTGCTTTGCAAGTTAAAATAGAGTTCTTTTCGAATGCAAGGCAGAGCAGAACTCAGAGATCAAGACCATGAATTAGACTGGAGAGCAAGTTGAATGGAATGGAATGTCATGGTGCTCAGTTCAGTGGTGATTCAGAACCATGGACAGTGGTGCTCCCTCCCTTATCATCCCTGTGGTAGTAGGTTCCTCCTACAGAAAGCCGTCGTTACTCTGTGTCCAGAGTGGCTAGAGCCAAGGCACAGACAAGGTTCAGAGGCCAACTGCAGAGGCCAATCTAGCATTAACAGAGCCCAGGGAGAAGCATGGTAAAGGCCTTAAAATCCAAAGAGAAAAATGCAGGAATCACAGGGAAATAAAAGGTAAAATTTGAGGTCACATTTTATACTGCAAAGGACTGCAGTATAAGCTAAGACCAAATACAATAGAGAAGGGAAAGCATTAAAGTTGGGGACTAGAAATAGCGCTTTCAAGTCTAGAATAAGGTCTTCTTGCCTTTGGATCTGAATTCAATTCAAGTTCATTCAAATGCACAAGCACTCAATGTACACAGATAGTGAGACAGTGGTTTTAGGCAGTAATCCTGGTCTGGACAGATAAGAGAGAACAGATTTTCGCTGCTCAGAGGCATAAACAAGATTGAACAGATGCTACTGATTACACCTGTGACCTATCTCTTCTGGAGCCTCAAGATCTTGACATCTGGAAGAAGTACTTTAATTCACTAACAATTCTTTAGTACTAACTCAGAGAGGATAAAGAAAACAGAATGAAAAGAAGAATGAGGTCACTGGGAAAGGGGAAATTGATGAGTACTGACATGATTACCCCCCCCGCCCCGTTATTAGGTATTTCATTTTAACACTTTTTTTCAATGTCTCTAGACAAAAAGTGACTTTATATGGACCTCCTTTAGGAAGAAAACCACATGTGTGTCTGTGTATGTGTACATGTGCATATAAATTGAAAAATTTTGTTTTTATTTTATCCAAAACAGAAAAAGGGGTGCCAACACAATCGACAGAAATAGACAATTAAGCACAATATATATATTTTTTCCCACTCAAGAAGGAAAGCACCTCTTACTTAAGAGTAAGAGACTCCTTACACTTTCTTTTTAAATATACTAAATAAAGGACAGACTCATTAGACAAAACAACCCAAGAATAAAGTGGGTCAGACTCTTAACATTAGAGATTCCTTTCTCAGAGATTGACAATGCTGCCAAATTAGTGGGAAGAAATTGTAACTAGAAGTTTGCAAATAAGCAAACAGAAGTACTGGAAGATCATATGCCCTTTTGATTTTGTTGCATCATTGGTATAATAGTCATGGATGCAAATGTTGTCTGGCCCTAAGGTAAGTCTCCTCATCAAACTTTATAATAGATTTGATATGAGTTGATTACTTGGATGCTCTCAAACTTCTTCAGCCCTCCCTGAGCACTTTTTCCAAATTAATTGGTTTGTTGATTATAGAATACCTTCTAGACAAGAGACTTATTCTTTGTTCAGAAATACACAAAAAACTATACTTCTGCTTAAAGCACATTCAGGTCTTGCCTAATATTTAGGAAGATCAAGGGCCACACATGGACCATAAAGATTTTTCTTCTGTAGACATCATGATTTTTTTTTTTTAGATTTGGTTTTTATTGTAGAGCACACATATCAGGGCAAAGTGCTGCACACACAACTACAAATCATTTTTGGGAAAAAAGCTGTAAAAAAAATAAAACTGCAACTGCTTTAGTTATGCAGTCCCGACTTGAATCCACGCTGGCAAAGGAGTTCTGGCCTCTGAGAGGGGCTTCTTGACGGCTGCCCCAGATTTCTGCAGCCTCAGGCTTGGGCCTCTGTGAGTCAAGGCCCCCCTGGGGTGGTGGCAGCCCGGAGACTGGGAGGGCTTTGAGTGAACTTCTAGAATAGGGGTCAGCATATTTTTTTTCTGTAAATGGCCAAATAGTAAATATTTCTAGCCCTTAGTGGGCCACATATTTTTCTCCACCACGTAATCTCTTTCTTTTTAAAACTTTTTTTTTAACAATTAAAAAATGTAAAAAACATTCTTAGTTTAAACTACAAACCAGATTTGACCCATAGGACATAGTTTACCAACTCATGCAAAGAAAAAGGTCAGAAGATCAGAGTTGCCTGACCTACAGAAAGGAATAGGATGAGGGCACATCAATGAAACCAGAGAAACATAAATAACTTCCTTACAAAAAGTGATACTTTTTTCAAAGGAATGCTATCTAGGTTTTGGTTTTTGACAAATTAGGTTTTGATTAATTTTTGGACATCTAAAATTAATTTGTTCTTGGAAAAGGATATAATTTGTCCATGCCATACAAGCAATGATGTTCATAGAAGTAAACCAGTAAGAAAGACTTCTGACAAACTCAAGTGGAATATCCACTACCCACTTTGATTTTCCTCCTCATAACAGCTTTTTAAAGCAATGATTTGAAAGAAAACTTTCCTTCCATATTATGTAGAAAATATTTGTATGTGATATGTGTGTGCGTGCGTTTAGGAAATAGATGAAATGTATGCACATTTACATATGTAATAATTTATAAAATGTGTATAGATGATAAATAAATTTATAAACAGTTATATATTTCTCTAGCTCTTAGGTCCTATTTTTGCAGAACTCAGCTTTCATATAAATTTCAAAATATATATATAAGGGAACTAATAGAGTATAATTGAATGAGTAGGAATGGTCATTGCTCAGCCATCTAATTAACCAGTTTTGTCAATTATTGCCTCCTATGCCCATAAGGTACTGGACATACACACTCATGTAGCAAAAAGGTCACCAGTGTCATTTTATAGAGTAGTGCTCATATCTGGAGCAATGAGGGTTCTACACTTGCTTGATAACTACTGTCAGGGTATGTCACACCCATTTCTATTGATCAGCTTCTCCTTTTGTAAGAGGAAGTTTTTCATAAATGTACATGTTTAGATTAAATTTACTGTCAAGGAGGGGCACCTGGGTGGCTCAGGCAGTTAAGCATCCAACTCTTGGTCTCAGCTCAGGTCTGATCTCAGGGTTGTAGGTTCAAGCTCATGTGAAAAACAAAAGTAAAATAAAAAAAAATATTGTCAAGGAGGTGACACTGCCTGCTACGAATGATTTTCATACGTGCTAATTACCTTACAGAACACGGAAGCTATAGAGAGATTAGGGTAATGACTTGGATGGATGAACAAATAGGTCAGCTAGAGATGAGTGAACTGATTTGTCTAATATTAGAACCAAGCCCTACAAACCCCCTGCCTGAACTAAATCATCCAATTGCTTCTGCAGTTGGAACTTAAACCTTTGAAGTTTTTAATTTTCATATATTTGCTAGTCTTCAAGAACTATAACAGATGTGAATATAATTACAGTCTGGAGAATTATAAAAGATGTAAAAACACTAACAAAACTGCATTCCTAAAGGTTTGTGATTTGGCCAAAGATTCTCCCATTCTGTAAGATTTTCATGATTTCCCTAATATCCATCGTAAAAAGGCTCTGAACATGAAAACCCTCAAAAACTACATGGGCTGCAGTCATGAACAAATATCAAAATGTAACATGAAGATGGTCCTTCATAATATTTATGAGCAGGTAGGACTTTATGATTTGAGTAGATAATATAAGGTGATAAGTAGCCAACATAGAGGGTTTACTGATACAGGGAGTTAAGAGACACAGACCCTTAGTTCATTTCTGCCTTTAAGAGGCTTTGTGAAATAAGACATTTAGCCTCTCAGCACCTCACTTTTCTCTCTATAAAATTCGCTTCACATGCTAGTATCTATGCCTCAGTTAATGGTAAAGTTATCTCAAAGAAGGAAAAAGACAGGGTTCTTTATTTTGTACTTCTCCCTGCCTTTCACATGCACCTTTCTCAATCTTCACAAAAGTAAAAATACCAGATTCAGAAATAGAATGAGAAAGATAATTGACCAAAAAAAAAAAAAAAAAGTTAAGCTATTAGGCAATATGATTCAATACTTGTTTTAATTTCCTTAGGCAACCAAAGACCATCTCCGTATGCGCTGCTCTGATATCTCATCTCTGTAATGAGAATTAGGTCAAAGTGTTTAAATAAGACCAGTTTTTACTGCTGTAGGAAAAAACTGAAGGTTACTCACATGACTGGATGTAGTGGGCCCTTAGTGAGTTAAAACCCGCTAGTTTAGAGGGGCCTGGCTGGCTCGGTTGGAAAAGCAGCTCTTGATCTTGGGATTGCAATTTTGAGCCCCACATTGGGTGTAGAGATTACTTAAATAAAGTTAAACCAGGGGATACCTGGGTGGCTCAGTGGTTTAGTGCCTGCCTTTGGCCCAGGGCATGATCCTGGAGTCCTGGGATCGAGTCCCGTGTCAGGCTCCCCACATGAAGTCTGCTTCTGCCTCTCTCTCTCTCTGTATGTCTATCATGAATAAATAAATAAAATCTTAGAAAAAGAAAAATAAATACATAAAATTAAATTAAACCATTAAGAAGAAAGCTCCAGCATTTAGACATATCTGGACCTGATTTTTAACTTGCTTCCCCCCGCCCCCACCTTTTCCTACACTGGCAAAACCCACCCTGCACTGCGCCACCCCACCCCACCCCAGCCACCCATACTCCAGAGGCCAAAGATGGAGAAAATAGCATGTCATGTCTTGGATACTTGTCCTCTAGCTCAGCTCCATTAATTCCTAGCGAAACCCTCCAGAGAGAGAGCTACAAAATGAATTCCAAGAAATAGTCTATACGGCACTCCAGGAGTCAAGATAACATGATTGGATATAACTAAGGAAGGGGGCATTCTCCATGTTTTCTCATAGTACAGCATGACCTGGCATCACATTTGGCAGCTCTGAAAGCAATGAAAGATGGCACTTTTAACAGATTCAATATTTTACTGGATGTGGACAACGAAGGAAGGCATCACTTCCAAGGGCTTCCCTTCTCAGGCAACACATTAACTAGGTGATGAGAATTCCAGAGCATATAACAGGGTTTCCCAAGCTGATGTGAAGCATGCCCTGGGAAGCTGGTGGGAGGTGGAAGCCTACGATAACAGGAGGGGGCAGGAATGTGAAATTTGATCAATCACTTATTTAAGTCCATTTGTACCCACAGACTGGTGAAGACTGAGGAATTAAATTATATGGATTTTCTGGTAAAATCCAGATTGCAAATACTCTTCCTGTGGATTTAAAAACCATGGAAATGCACAAATTTCATCTTCAAACTGTACACCTGATTTGGGTGGAGAAGTATAGTACCATATTCATATACTATCATCAGAGAACAAATATTTTCATTGATTGCTGAAGTTCAAGCATAAATAAGGCATCCTTTCTGTTCAGCCTGCTCTCTAAAGCAGATCCATTTCTTCATTAGGTGAAAAGGAGATGGAAAGGGAGTTGGGGGGGTGGCGCCTGAGCATCTGCCTTTGGCTCAGGGTATGATCCCAGGGTCCTGGGATCGAGTCCCCCATCAGGGTCCCTGTGGGAAGCCTGCTTCTCCCTTTGCCTATGTCTCTGCCTTTCTGTGTCTCTCATGAATAAATAAATAAAATATTTTTAAAAAAATAAAAGAAAAAGCAAGATAGATTTAAAAAAAGAAAGGGAGTTGAGAGGCTAGTGAAGTAAAAATGAGAATAAATGAAGAACATGTCTCATTCTTCACAGCCTTTTTTTTTTTTTTTGAAAGTACACACCTGGAGAGTTTATATTATTTCTAGTTTTACTTGCTTCATAGCCTTAATTAGTACTGTTCTTCTGGCTGAAAGGAAGGAGGAAAGGGTCCCTTCAGTCTCTGCTTCTGAGGCCCCACATCAGTGTGTCTCTCAGCAGTCCATGCTCATGAGATGGGTGGCATGGTTTGGTGAAAGGATCACTGGATTTGGGAAGAGAACACCAGATTTTAGACCTGTCTTTCTAACTGCTAACAGGATCTTGAGAAGGGGTGGGGGGAGGAGTGGCCATGATTTGTAGTATTTGCCAATTTCCATGATGTAAATATTCCCAACATAACCGATTTCAGGGTACCAGCATGATGCCCAGTGAACACAGAGTTGTGAGGAGATGCAAAGTGGCACCCCATCATATAATACTGCCACCAAACAGATACAGTAGAGACAGTAGATGGAAATAACCCCAAGAATCCAGATAATAAAATGTAGTCAAATAATTAGAAAATAAGGAGTTCCAAGTATTTCTTATCTATGTGTTTGCATTGTGTGTTTGTGTCTGTGTGTTCATATTAGCTAAATTTTATTGAATTACCACTGTAGGTCAATTTGTTTCTTCCATTAAGGTATAACTGACATAGAATAAACAGTACATAGATAAGGGCACGTGGTGGCTCAATAAGGTAA
The DNA here is from genome assembly GCF_053574225.1 of Canis aureus. Taxonomy (NCBI): domain Eukaryota; kingdom Metazoa; phylum Chordata; class Mammalia; order Carnivora; family Canidae; genus Canis; species Canis aureus. Next base: position 10,188,666 of record NC_135617.1, on the reverse strand, counting down.
GCATCTGACTTTTGCTTATGTCATGATCTCAGGGTCCTGGGATAGAGCCCTGCATCAAGCTCAGCACGGAGTCTGTGCCTCTGCCCCTCTGCTCATGCGCTCTCTCTGAAATAAATAAAATCTTTAAAAAAAATCAACAGTACATAGTTAAAATGTATACTGTGGGGGGCACCTGGCTGGCTCATTCAGTGTAGCATGTGACTTGAACTTGGAATTGTAAGTAAACCCACATTGGATGTAGAGATTACTTAAATAAAATTTTTAAAAAAGATAAAATGTACACTGTGATAATTTTTGACATATGTATGCATCCATGAAACCATCAACAAAATCAAGATGGAGAATGTGTCTATCATCTCCAAGTTTCTTTGTGCCCTTTTGTAATCATCCCTTTCCTGTTCGTCCTGTCCTCTATCCCCTAGTCAACCACTATCTGCTTTCTGTTACTATAGATTAATTTTGATTTTATAGAACTTTATATAAGTAGAATAATAAGTATGCATCGTTTGTTATCTTGCTCCTTTCACGGCCTAAGTATTTGGAGATACATCCATGGTGTATACATCAACAGTTTATTCCTTTTTTTGCTGAGCAGTATTCTATTGCATGAATATAGCATAAATCATTTATCTACTCATCGATTAATGAGTGTTTAGAATGTTTCTACACCAAAATTCAGTGATGCTCTTTTCATTTAAAAAAAAAAAGGGATCCCTGGGTGGCACAGCGGTTTAGCGCGTGCCTTTGGCCCGGGGCGTGATCCTGGAGACTCGGGATCGAATCCCACGTCGGGCTCCCGGTGCATGGAGCCTGCTTCTCCCTCTGCCTCTCTCTCTCTCTCTGTGTGACTATCATAAATAAATTAAAAAAAAAACTTAAAAAAAATCTGCACAGTGAACAATCAACAAAACTAAAGGGCAACCTTTGGAATGTGAGAAGATATTTGCAAATGACATATCTGAGAAAGGGTTGGTATCAAAAAATATAGAGAACTTACAAAATTCAACACCCCAAAACCAAATAATCCAGTTAAAAGTGGCAGAAGACATGAGTAGATATTTTTCCAAAGAAGGCATACAGATGGCCAACAGACACATGAAAAGATGCTCAACATCACTCATCATCAGGGAAATACAAATCAAAACTACAATGATATCACCTCACACCAATCAGAATGGCTAAAATTAATAACACAGGAAACAATGGTGTTGGCAAGGTTGTGGAGAAAGGAGAACTCTCTTACATTGTTGGTGGGAATGTAAGGTGGTGCAACCACTGTGGAAAACAGTATGGAGGGTCCTCAAAAAGTTAAAAATAGAGCTAACCTATGACCCAGCAATTGCCCTACTAGGTATGGCTAAAATCAAAATAACAGATTACTTGAGGATAATTATTATATAGGCTATTTTAGTTGTAAGCCCCCTGCTATAACATTAATAAAATAACACAGAAAACAACAGATGTTGGTGAGGATGTAGAGAAAGGGGAACCCTCTTACACCGTTGGTGGGAATGCAAACTGGTGCAGCCACTCTGGAAAACAGTATGGAAGTTCCTCAAAAAGTTCAAAATAGGGGTACCTGGGTGGCTCAGTCAGTCGTACCTCTGACTCTTGGTTTCAGCTCAGGTCATGATCTCGGGATCTTGGGATCGAGCCCCATGTTGGCTCCATGATCAGTGGAGAGTGTGCTTCTTTACCTCTCTCTCCCTCTCTCCCTGGCCCTCCCCCTCTGCGCGCGCGCGTGCTCTCTCTCTCTCAGATAGATATTTCTTGAAAAAGTTAAAAATAAAACTACCCTATGATTCAGCAATTGCACTATGAAGTGTTTACCCAAAGGATACAAAACTACTAATTCGAAGGGATACACGCACCCCAATGTTTATAGCAGCATTATCAACAATAGCCAAATTATGGAAAGAGCCCAAATGTCCATCGACTGATGACTGGATAAAGAAGATGTAGTATAGATAGACCATGGAATACTACTCAGCCATAAAAATGAATGAAATCTTGCCATTTACAGCAAGGTGGATGGAGCTAGAGAGTATTATACCAAGTGAAATAAATCAGAGAAAGAAAATACCATATGATTTCATTCATATGTGGAATTTAGGAAACTAAACAAATGAACATAGAAGGTAAAAAAAAAAAAAGGCAAACCAAGAAACAGACTGTTCTTAATTAGAAAACAAACTGATGGTTACCAGAGGAGAGGTGGGTGGGGGGAAGGATTAAATAGGTGATGGAGGTTAAGGAGTGCACTTGTGATGAGCACCAGATGTCGAATGGAAGTGTTGAATCACTATACTGTACACCTGAAACTAATATTATGCTGTATGTTAACTAACCAAATTTAAATAAAAACTTGGAGAGGGACGCTTGGGTGGCTCAGTGGTTGAGCGTCTGCCTTTGGTCCAGGGCGTGATCATGGGGGCCTGGGATCGAGTCCCACATGGGGGTCCCTGCATGGAGCCTGCTTCCCCCTCTGCCTATGTCTCTGCCTCTCTCTGTGTGTCTCTTATGAATAAATAAATAAAATCTTAAACAGAGGAAAAACCAGGTCAAAATAGACCAATATAATTAGGCTTTAATATGTGAGGCCATTACGCTCTTCTAAGATGCTAAAAAACCCAAACAAGAAATACTGAAATCAAAATTAAAGATAACTTGAGGATAATTATTATAGAGGCTATTTTAGTTCCTTGTTGTAAGCCCCCTGCTATAACATTGATAAATATTTTGCTGTAAAGGAAAAAAAGAAAAAATTCTTTTTACTCTTTGGGTTTCATGGTAGATAGTTTCTACTGTTACGTATTAAAGTTCACCAGTGGGGGCAGCCCGGGTGGCTCAGCAGTTTAGCACCACCTTCATTCAAGGGCCTGATCCTGGAGACCCGGGATCGAGTCCCACATCGGGCTCCCTGCATGAAGCCTGCTTCTCCCTCTGCCTGTGTCTCTGCCTCTCTCTCTCTATGTGTCTGTCATGAATAATAAATAAAATCTTAAAAAAATAAAATAAATAAAGTTCACCAATGTCCTGTCCTGTCTAATCAGCAGTTGATACAATCTAGTGTATTTTTTTCATCTCAGACATTGTAGTTCTCATCCCTACAAATTCTCTATGGGTCTTCCTTTATATCTCTCATGTTTCTACTTACCGTTTAAGTTAAAATAAATAATAAATAAAATAGTTTAAATGATATAGTTAAAAAATAAGTAATATAGTTTTAAAAATACTGTTTCTTCTGTTAATTGTAACCTTTTGTATCTGTTCAGAGTAGGTTTTAATTGATTTCTCTTCTTATGGGTTTTTTTCCTGCTTGTTTGCATTCCTGATCATCTTAGATTGGATATTGTAAATTTCATTTTGTTGAATGCTGCATATTTTTATACTCCTTTGTGTTTTCTTTTTTTTAATTTTTTTTTTAATTTATTTATGATAGTCACACACAGAGAGAGAGGCAGAGACACAGGCAGAGGGAGAAGCAGGCTCCATGTACCGGGAGCCTGATGTGGGATTCAATCCCGGGTCTCCAGGATCGTGCCCTGGGCCAAAGGCAGGCGCCAAACCGCTGAGCCACCCAGGGATCCCTCCTTTGTGTTTTCTTGATGTCTGAGAAATAGTTGTTACCTGAAGTCAGTTCTTTTTTGGGGGTCTCAGTTTTCAGGTTTCTTAGGGTAGGGACACGGCAGCATTTAGTCCAGGATTAGTTACTCCCCACTACTGAGGCAAGACCCCTCTGACTATTGTATCTGTGAGTTTTTCCAGTTGGTTCTAACAGGCACTATTCCAGACCATATGTAAGCAGAGAACACTATTTCCTCTAATCCTTTCAGATAGTTATTTGGCAGGCCTCAAGAAATTTCCTTAATGCACATGTTGACAGTACTCTGCAGAACACCCTGGAGAGACCCTACAGGGTTTGGAGGTGCTTTCTCTCTGCAGCTCTCTTTCTGGTAATTTGTCCTGAGAACTTCGGCTGCCTTGGTCTTCCTATACTCTCAGCTCTGTCCCCTCAACTTAGGGAGTCCTGAGCTCTGCCCACATTCTCCCACCTTTGCTCCTAGTCTGGAACCTTTCTCAAGGAGGTGATCTGGGGGCAACTATAGGGTTCCCCTTGTTGTTTCTCATCTCATAGAGATCATGGTCTTTTGTTACCTGATGTCCAGGGCCTAGAAAATTGTTTCATGTATTTTGTTAGAGTCCTAATTTTTTTTTTTTTTTTTTTTAGGTGGACAAGTCAATCCATTTCCTATCACTTCACTTTGGCTGGAAGCAAAAGTGATTACCTTCATTTTGAGTATAATTTATTTCAGTATAAGTTCAAACAAGTTAATATTTAATAATGGCTGTGGAAATTACCTGGCTACAAAATTCCTGAAAATTTAAGAACTGGCTCTCACAAGCCAGTATAGGCTAGCACAGCTCTGCAAGCACTTCACTTTCTGCAAGCAACTGATAAAGACATTATTTTATACAATTTAAGATTACTTCTAGTCTGTCAAACCTAAATTCCATGGCCTTAAGAACTACTCTGAAAAAAAAAAAAAAAAAAGAACTACTCTGGTCAGAGTTATTCAGTCATTTTTAAAAACAAAGCAAATAAAACTAATAAATTCTTCAAGATTTAGACTTCGGATTCAATGAACATACTGCTCTCTTTTTTCAATAGTCTTCTGCCTCCATGCAGCCTACAGCATGTTTCCAGCTTAGGTAGGTCTTTGTCACCTGTAGACTAAGAACTTACTGTAACTGTTATTTTTGCCGTTAGTTTTGTTCCTATTCCATTCTGTCTTCCATGGCATCAAGGGAATGAGCTCTCTAAAAATCACAGATTTGGTCAGGTGTTTCAATTACCTGCAGGATGAAGTCCAAGCTCCTTAGGATATACACAGCCTCTGCAAACAAATAAACAACTAACAAAATAAATCACTCCCAAATTTTGTTCCCCTTGATAGTATTATACATCATATTCATGTCATGGCTTCATGGACGCATTTTGTGCCTTCTCACTCTTTGACCTTCAATTTGACCATGTGGTTGCTTTGACCAATGGGATCTTAGGAATGTAATGGCATCAGTGGAAGACTATACCTGATAGCCTCTGTCCATATATCCTGAGCGCAGAATTAGTATGTAGGCTGGACTCGCAACTTGAAGCAGAGCTCCCCAGCCAACCCTACATCAGCCAATTTGGCATTGACCTGCAGACCACTGAACATGAAAATAAACGTAATTGCTGTAGGCCACCAAAAATTTTTTTGAGTATTATGGTTGTTTATTATGAAGCAAAAGCTGATGGATACCATAATTTTTTTAAAGATTTTATTTATTTATTCATGAGGGACAGAGAGAGAGACAGAGGCAGAGACACAGGCAGAGGGAGAAACAGGCTCCATGCAGAAAGCCTAACGCGGGACTCAGTCTGGGGTCTCTAGGATCACACCCTGGGCTGAAGGTGGTGCTAAACCGTTGAGCCACCCAGGCTGCCCTGATGGATACGATAATTAAAATTTATTATTATTTCATGCCGGGAAATTTCACACCTATTAGCTCACTGAACTTTCTCAATAATCTGTGAAACAGTCTTTCTTGTATTGTATGGATGGGAGAAATGATATTTAGTGAGCTTATGTTACTTGATTAAGCTTACATACTAAGTAAGTGTGGTAGATATGAGATTGGAACTCAGGTGTTTTTTTTTTTTTTTCACTACACACCTTCATTTCCTACTGTTCCCTTAATTTGTTCTATTTTCTGCTTCAGCGATAACATACTCTAAAGTACCATTTCTAACTCTAATTTTTGCACATCCTGTGTCTAGGCATACGGTAAGGTGCTCAATAAATATTCAATGAATGGCTAGTGAATAAATGGCTGTGTAGAAGCCTCTCTTTTGCCACCTGGTTAATTCAGCATTCAAAACCTGTTTTAGAGATTATTCTTACATGAAATTTTTTCTTCACCTCTCCAATAATTTCCTCCTTTCTGGGACACCTGGGTGGCTCAACGGTTGAACGTCTGCCTTTGCCTCAAGGCGTGGCCCCTGGGTCCTGGGATTGAGTCCCACATCGGGCTCCCTGCATGGAGCCTGCTTCTCCCTCTGCCTATGTCTCTGCCTCTCTATGTCTCTCATGAATGAATAAATAAAATAAAAAAAAATTTTCCTCCTGCTTTTCAATCTACCATAGTAAAAAATTGTACCTATCATACTAAATTGCCGTGATCTCATTGACACATTTGTTTTCCTTTTTTTTTTTTTTTTTCACATTTGTTTTCCTTACCTTAAAATATCTCATTGTTAGGGTCCACAAAAATCCATTTTGCATCCCTAGGGTTAGTGTGGGAATAGCGTGCAACTAATAAGTGTATGTTTTCACTCTCTGGGTTCTTTGTGTCCACCGAAATAGATCTAAGCTTTCTGAAAATCCCAATTAATTTAAGCATTATGACCATCCCTGATGCTATCTGTACTCATAAGCAGACACTAAAGAAAAACTGAAAACTAGTTAACTTTCAGGAGGTTTAGGAAACACCTTCTAGGACTTCCCATGTTTCTTCCATGACCTTGACAATCACTGCAAATAACAGACATTATCATGGGGAAGCACTTGTAAATACCATACTTGCAGGGGGAAATGTATGAAAATTGTTTAATTTGAAGGTTTGAGAATGATTTTTCTTAACCAGTGTTTTAAATGTATAGAATTTTATAGGGAGAAATACTTACATTTTAAGGTAATTACTTTTTAAACTCTTATGACAGAACCCACGGAAAAGGTTACCTGGAAAGTACTTTATCAAAGAATACCAACAACCACTAGATGTCAGCACTTAAGAACTGTAATCCTACCAATGTCTGATGTTGGTTTAATTTTTTGTTTTCAAGATTATGATTATGGTAAAAGGTAACTGGAAAACACGGGAAATGTTTGCTTGAAATAGATAAAAATAACATGCTTAGAAAAAAAAATAAAGTCAATTATGGCAACAATTCTAACAAGAATAAAAATCTCGTCTTAAGTGACCATTCTGCAAATCCTGGAGTGAGGTTCACCAACTGGTACTTTGCCAAAACAGATCAGGACAGGATTCTACATGCAAGGATTCGCCACAGGCAATACCCTATCATCTCAAGAACTGGAAAAGTGGACTTTGAATCTCTGTATCTGGGAATTTCTTCAAATTATGACAAGATGTTCTTTACAAAACCATACTAGTTATGGTCTGCACATGCGCTTCCTATGTTGTTTCTTGTCAACCATCCATCAACTTTCTTCAGTTTATTTTTTTAAGTTTATTTTTTAAGTTATTTATTTGAGTATCTACACCTGACATGGGACTCAAACTCCTCCTGAGCCAGTCAGAGCACCCCAGTTTATCCTTTTAAATATAAACCATGGAATCACTAAATTCCCTTTGCTTTTGAAGTATATTCAACAAACCAAAATCAGTGTGCTGACAGGCCGCTTAAAATACAAACCTTTGTTCATTTTGGTTTTTTTCCCAGAACAAAAAAATCTCTCTTGGGCTGTTTCTGAATAGCAAACAAAGTAAGATGCATCAAAAACAAGGAGAATGACAAAGGTGTGTCCGCAGGGCGGGGTCTGTAAGCCTGTGGCTGAGAGTAATGCAAGTCTAATTAGCTGCTTAATGAACCATTATTAAGCTGTCTGGGGTTGAGTGAGGAATGTACACACTTGGCTCAGCTGACTGGCATCATTTTGATCTGAGTCTGAAATAAAACAATAGAGTTTGTTAGGCCATTAGATATTTTCATAGGTAGCCTCAGGGAGCTCTTCCATATTGAAGTTCTGTAATACAGAAGACTAATTAAATAGCCCATTTCTTGTACCATCTGCACTTAGTTTTAAGAAATTGAACATTGTTTTTATTCTTATTTAAAAATAAAAATATGGTAAAACCACATCACAGAGTTAGCATCTCTATTCATGGTACCTTATGACAGAGATAAAATAAGGCACCAATATTGCTTTCCATTTGCCTCAACTTCAAATTTTTGTTTGCATGCTCTGAGAATTTTGTCCTAGACTATTATAGTGAATTATTATACACTAGGATTCTCTTTCAATCAATAAGATTTATATTCTCCTTTCTATAATTGTCAAAGTTATTTAAACTTAATTCTGTGTTTAAGTAGGTTCAATGTGTATTGATAGTTTTTTCCTCCATAACTTCATCATTTATTTCCATTTTAAAGATAAAGAAAAAGTCTCAAGGTGCTTTTGTTTATTGGGCCACTTGGCTGGCTGTCGGTAGAGTGGGTGACCAAGTCTTGGGATCATGAGTTTGGGCCCTGTTGTAGAGTGTAGAGCTTACATTAAAAAAAAAAAAAAAAAAAAAAAAAGCTTTTGTTTCAGTCAATATTATATGATGGGTCAGAGATAGAGTTAGGGTTATCTGACATGGTCTTTTCTTGTTTTGAAGAGCTCATAATTTCTTTAGTCTCTTTGAGAGTCAAAGCAATTATGTAAAAGTTTGTTCTTTGTTCTGAAGTGTGCTTTTCATCTTAATATACATCTTCTGCTTCATTCTGTTTCTGTTCCAGCATTTCTGTACAGGTCCCACGTGAGTGTTTCTTCTTATCTGTCAAAATACTATGGTAGAATTATCTTAATGCCTTTCCTTATTCATTTGAATCCTTACCTTAGAATATGGTGTGGAAGTTTAATTTTGATGCTATTATTTTGCTATTATTTTATAATTAGTTCCCTAGTTACCCAAGGGGGCAAAGAGTCAGTCTAAAAACCTGTGGCTGTAGGTAGTCCACCATATTAGGGCTTTATGTTATCAACTATACCATTGTACACTGATCCAAATTATGAAAAATATTTTATCTTTTTTATTCAGTGGGATATCCTTGGAAGTTGGTTTATTCTATAGTTTAAGGGTATGTTACAGGGACGCCTGGGCGGCTCAGTGGTTGTGATACAGGGATGTCTTGGGCTCAGGGCATGATCCTGGGATTGAGTCCCACACCAGGCTCCCTACATGGAGCCTGCTTCTCCTCCCTCTGCCTATTGTCTCTGCCTCTCTGTGTCCCTCATGAATAAGTAAATAAAATCCTTTTTTTTAAAAAAAAAAGTGTGTTACAGAATTTGGTAAAAAATCAGGTTAGCAGGACACCTTATGGTTTGTTAACATCCACATATCTTTCTCCTCCCACCCTTCTCCCCATCCCCTCCTCTCTCCTTTCATTTCCTTTCCTTTCCTTTCCAGGTCAACTTATCCTTTTCTCCATACAACTGGATATTTATCTGCTGCAAATTTAGTTCCCCTCTAACCCTTCAGAGCTCCCTCATACTGATTAGCCAGATTAGACAAACTTTTAAATACTAGTGGTCACGGGGTCTATTACAATTGACCCTCTGCAATGGAGAAATGGCTCTAGGAGCTTACAGCTTTGCCTTTCTTATCGCCTCCCATGCTTTTAGTTGCATCTTCAAAATGGCGATACAGTGGATATCTTATTACTATAACTTACTTCTCATGACACTGTGTGATCTCAAGTAGGGAAATGCTTTGTTGATGCCATGGAAAAGTATATACCAAACTATTAACTCTGAGAATTCTCTTGTTATGTAATGTAATACATAACATTATGTATCATGTCCTAATTTTTTTCAATAAATTCATTTCATTTCCATAATTTTAAGATTAAAGTTTTTAAAATTTAGTCAGCTTTAATACTGCAGCAAATGAAAGTTAGTACACTGGAAATTTAAATATGGAACGGCTATACATAAATAATAAGAAAATGGTCTGAGGAAAATGTAGATAAAATTATGATTAAAGAAGCAGCAGTAATGAAATTATTTCCAAATGAAGATAAATACACTAGAGCAAGTACATGGACTGAAAAAGGGCACTAATTTTATTGAAGTGCAATGAAGATTGTATTGAATGTAATCTAAATATCAATTTGAAGAAAATAAAGAAGGAAAAGGGATCCAGAACTTCTTATGGGATCAACGGACTTACTTCAGAAATGTTAAAACAATTTGAGGATGCTAGAAGTACTTTTGCATTTATAGAAGTGCTCCAACTGATTTTCCCAATTATAATGAAAACTATTCCAGTTCAGTAGGCCACAAGCATCAACTATAAGCCCCTGAAACACCTCCCAGGTGTTTCCAAGCGACAGTGATTATATTATAGATGCTCTCTCAGACACAGATAATTTGAAACAGCCAATTTCCTTGCAATGCACTAATTATTATTCAAACCCTTTCCAAGTCACCTGTTCAGCTAAGTAGGGGTGCCTGAGTTCCAAGCCTTTGGGGAACCCTGCAGAGAGTCTAAGGAATTTGAGCACCTCCATACTACTCTGAACCAGCTGTTTATTTTATGGCTAACTGCTCCACAGACTTGTTTGGAAGATAGAGCATCACTTCAGCAAAATGAGTGGTTAAATAAAAACAATGTCTTATGAATCAATATCATAGATAATATTTTAGTCCAATGCTGATTATAGTTGTGTGAAGCACAGCCCCAGTTGTCTCATGTTCGTGTGTCTTATAATTGTTCAAACAACTGTTGAAATAGTCATACCAACCTCTACATTTCTGCCCAATGTGGTTGTAGGAGGGAATGAGAATTTGCTGGAGCCTCTACCCCTATCAAGAGTGGGTAAAATCCATTCCTTTGACTAGCCCATGTGGCTCATGCTCTTCTTTGGGAAACACTGCAAGATTCTGTCCCTTGGCAATGCTTGCTGGGCCATTGTTTTCACTATCATCCTGATGTTGGCACATGTCTTTTCATCTCCAGCCAAATAATCTCCTGGTCTTTGTTGTATTGACCCCACAGTGGAAGACAGAGGGGTGATAAAGTGTGTGTGTGTTTTTTTAGTGACTCTTTTGGCCTCCAAATATAACTCTTACTATGAAATGATTCCTCACTCTACTGAAATGTCCCCTCTATGAGGGTAGGCATCAAATCTTAACCGTATTTCTAGGATACTTCCAGGAACATAATAAGTGGTCAATCATATTTATTCAATGAGTGGCCTAAGTACTTCAAGGATTGACTAGAGAGTATATAAATGACAAGACTGACTTTAGAAATATCCTTTCTGGGGAACCCTGGGTGGCACAGCGGTTTAGCGCCTGCCTTTGGCCCAGGGCGCGATCCTGGAGACCCAGGATTGAATCCCACATCAGGCTCCCGGTGCATGGAGCCTGCTTCTCCCTCTGCCTGTGTCTCTGCCTCTCTCTCTCTCTCTCTGTGTGACTATCATAAATAAATAAAAAAATTAAAAAAAAATATCCTTTCTGGGGCACCTGGGTGGCTCAGCAGTTGAGCGTCTGACTTCGGCTCAGGGTGTGATCCTGGAGACCCGGGATCAGGTCCTGTGCCCGGCTCTCTGCAGGGAGCCTGCTTCTCCCTCTCTGCCTGTGTCTCTGCCTCTCTCTCTATGTCTCTCATAAATAAATAAATAAACAAACAAACAAATAAATAAATAAAATCTTTAAAAAATATATCCTTTCTGGTAGGCTTATTTTTCAGACAAGATGACATAGACTTCTCTACTTGCTCCTGCTAAGTATAGCCATAAACCCTAGAAATAACAATAGAAGCATCATAGGAGGACTTTGAAAGGTAAAGAAGGGAAAGGTAGACTGGCGAGGGACCTAAGACCAGAGTCACAACATAGAGGCAGGTATCTTAATTATCCTCCTCACCTGGCAACAGAAAGCAACCCAGACCCGATGTCTTCTGGACCCGCATCTGGTAGCAGAAGATGGACCAGGTCCAGGTTCATTCCTCCCCTGAGTCAAATAAGAGTCCTGCAAATAATACCACGCAGGCCATGTGGCAGTGACAAGGGGGACAGAGTGGAAGTTCCCCTGACAAGAAGTGGCCCCGTGGAACTACTCTTTATTCCTGTGGGCTGAAGATTTCCTTTCCCACCTAAAGGCACAGGTAGTTTGGACTGGGGAAGTGCCTTTTATCCCCACAGGTGGCAACAGTAGAGATCAGTGGGAACCCTAATGGCACCAGGGGAAGCAAGCAGACCAAAATAACACAGCAAAGGCTCCAAAAATTAAATTGTCATTGGAATCACAGTCTACAAGTAGAATGTGACTGCATGCTAAACTTCTCTTTTTAAAGATTCTATTTATTTATTTATTTATTTATTTATTTATTTATTTATTTATGAGACACACAGAGAGTCAGAGACATAGGCAGAGGGAGAAGCAGGCTCCCTGTAGGAGCCTGATGGAGGATTCAATCCCAGGACCCTGGGATCAATGACCTGAGCCAAAGGCAGAAGCTCAACCATTGAGCCACCCAGGTGCCCCCTGCATGCTAAACTTAAACAGAGTGACTGCCTGCTAAAATAGAAGATGTATATAGGACCTAGAATTTCCTAATACAACAGCCCAAGTCTTTAATAGTATAACAGAAAATCTCCTGTCATACCTAGAGCCAGAGAAATCACAACTTGAATGAGAAAAGACAGTGAAATGACACCAACACCAAGATGAATCAGATTTTGAAATTATCTAACATGGGTTAGAGAGTAACCATCATAAAAATACTTTCTCAAGCAAATACAATTCTCTTGAAACAAAGGAAAATGCAGAAAATCTCAGTAAAGAAACAGATTTTTTAAAAAGATTTTATGTATTCATGAGAGACACACACAGAGAAAGAGGCAGAGACATAGGCAGAGGGAGAGGCAGGCTCCATGCAGGGAGCCCGACGTGGGACTCCAGGATCATGCCCTGGGCCAAAGGCAGATGCTTAACCGCGGAGCCACCCAGGTGTCCCAAGAAACAGATGTTTAAAAATAGAAAATAGCAAGCTGAAACAACAACCAAAATCAATACATTACTAGATGGGCTCAATTGTACAATGGAGATGATAGGATAGAAGCAGTAAACTTAAGAACAGATAGAATTTAGCAAATCAGAATAACAGGAAAAAAAAAAAACAGACTTCATGAAAAGAATACCTTTTCCCTGATGATCAACAGGAACCTCTTTTGCTATGTGTTGAATTATTTCCCATCCTGATACATTAAACCCCACTCCCATCCAGCTGGGTGGATTTCATCTTCCTTCTCTGTCTTAATTTCATTATCACAGGACCTAGCTGTCAGTTCTAATGCTTTCTCCAGGGTTCCTGGGACTCTAAGCAAAAAGGAAATTGTATAACCTGCTTCAAGGTTTACGTTGAGTAGATTAACAACCAGTGTCACTTTCTGCATCCTTCCATCTCCCATCCAACAGATATTTCTAATGGTTCCTCAGATGAGATAGCATTGGGCTGCCCCATCGGGACTCAGAAGCACAGTCTCCTAGCTGGAATCTATCTATGACAATCCTTTGAGCTCTAGAAGTTAGCTCCGTAAATTTGAAAATTAAATGTCTGTATCGAAATATATAAACTTTTATTGAGATACTATGAATTAGCTACTCATTACGCAAAGTGAAAAAAAAATATAAAAAGCAGTATTAAAAAAACATTTTTTTTTTTTCAGTACAAGTCACATCCCTTTCAGAAGAAATCTTAACTTTTATCAACAACTCCTTAATCTTTGGTTTTCTTTGCTGCCTTTAAGAAAAATAGGTCTTCTACTTATGGTATTTTGAAACTGCTCACAATTATGCCTGCTGCTTCAATTTGTGTGTTCTACTTTGGGAACAGTTTTGACATCTAAAGGCTTACTTTAGCTGTTTCAACTGCTTTGTAACTAGGTTTTCAGAGCTTAGGGGAAGTCTGTTGTTAACTAATTAGCTCTGGCTAATTACTTGCATATTCTAATTGCTCTAGCTATCTATCCCTGAATCCACCATAATCTCCGAGACCTGAATTCTTGGCACTTCTCTCACTTGTCAGATTTGGCTTCCTTCCGTTCTGAAGCTTGCCCGCTAAACCGATTTTTTCTGGCTCTCTTCAGACTGGGTGGATAACAGAGGAAAACATAGACTCAAATGACAAATCCCAAATGTGACTCCTACCACTTCCTTCCTTCAAATTCGGGACAAACTCATATGGTTACTAAAAAAAAAAAAAAAAAAAAAAAAACCCGTCAGCAAGTGCTTATAGTATTCCAGGCAAGGTAATGGTCTGTTGAGAAAAGGGAACTGGAGGCAGCCACACTGAAGCATCTCCCCAGTTAAGCCTCTCTTCCCATCTGAGTTTTGTGTTCATGTTATTTTGCATATTATCCTTCTTGAGTTTAAATCCTAGTTTAAGGACCTACTTTCTGTGTGTCTATGAGTAAATTATTTAACACCCCTCAGCCAGATCTCAGCTTATCCATTTTTAAAATGAGAATTTTATTGTACCTATATCACCAATTCTGTGGTGATCAAAAGTGCCTGGAGTATAGTAAGTACTTGATACGTGCTGGCTATTATTAGTCCTTTTTATCACTGAAAAAAGTTGTTTCCGTATTCTTTATTTACTAAATTACAAATTTTGTGAGGTCAGAACAGTCTTATTCATCTCTGTGTACCAAAAATTTTGGGAGGCTTTATCTGAAAGTGATTGACCTCCTTTCGTGGTTTCTTTCTTTTTAAGATTTTATTTTTTATTCATGAGAGACAGAGAGGGAGAGACAGAGGGGGAAGCAGAGGGAGAAGCAGGCTCCATGCAGGGAGCCTGACGTGGTACTCAATCCCGGGTCTGCAGGATCAGGTCCTGGGCCGTAGGCGGCGCTAAACTGCTGAGCCACCCCGGCTGCCCCCTTCTGTGGTTTCTATTGCCACCACTGACATCACCTTTGCCATAGACTCAGTCACACTTTTCCAACAAGACTGCTATGTGGCTACAGAAAAATTGTCACAAACAGCCTTCTAATTTGGTAGGAAATCCCATACTTGCTTTATTTTGAGGTCAACAAATATACCAGGAGGCAGCAGAGATATCCCTGGCTCTGTATTTCTCTCTCTCTTTTTTTAAGACTTTAATTATTCAGGAGAAAAAGAGAGAGAGAGAGAGAGAGAGAGAAAGGCAGACACAGGCAGAGGGAGAAGCAGGTTCCATGCAGGGAGCCCCATGTGGGACTCGATCCTGGGTCTCCAGGATCACACCTCGGGCCGAAGGCAGGTGCTAAACCACTGAGCCACCCAGGCCTCCCTCTGTATTTCTCAAAACCCCAATTCGGAGTCACAGAGGACTGGCATTGGAGCCTGGGCATCTGCATTTCTAACAATCACTGTGACTTTTCGAACCATATATTAATTCCCATTGGATGATGTAGCATAATTAATTCAATTAATCATGATTCTATATGATTTTTTAATCTCTTCAAGCAAGGTGAATTTTTAAGCAAGGTGAACCTGGTAGGAAATCTGTATCACATCATTTTATTTCTGTATATTTTCATTAGGAGAAGGGCACAGACTAAAGGCAGTAGTCAGAGGTAAATGCTTCTCTCACACTTATTCTACTAGGCCTCTGGAATTGAAGTTGACTGAATTTTACTTAGGTCCCCATTTTGTAGAAAAAGTTGCCTTTATGTGTATTTGGATATATTTTAAATACATCCCAGTATAAATATACTAACACCCGTACCTAATTTAAAGTAATCTTCTAGAAACATGCCTGAAGGCTAGTCTATGTTACCACTCCCTGGGCTTGACATTTGAAGTAGTGGTTCCAAGTCAGTGGGTCATTGCAAGGTCTAGATTTGTGCGAAGTATTAGGAGGCCTGATTGGCTGTTGAGAGAAGCCCTAGTTTTCAATATGGCTTCTTTGTTTTAATCTCCATTTGTCTTGCTTCTCTGTACGTACCATAACCGGTTCAGAACTGGGAAAAGGAAAACGGGGTATTATTTAATGCCTTACCAAGTTATCAGAAACTAGGGACAAACCCAAGGCATAGCAAAGGAAGAAGAAAAATTAGTGTACAGTAAAAAAAAAATAGAAAAGATTAACTGGAATTAAAATTTTAAAAGGAATTCTAAAAATAAAATAAATAAAATAATAATAATTTTATTTTAAAAATAAGTAGGAAACAGAGACTGAAATAAGAAAAGCAAAACAAAGAACATATTTTTAAAATAACCGAAAGTGGTAAGAATGGCACTAACAATTGCTTTTTGTACTATTCCTGACAGCCAGCTGAAGAAGAGACTGAGTAGACGAAAGTCTAGAATGTTGATCTTTCCTATTCTTAATGCTGCCTTTATGTGCAGACAAAAAATTAGTAATTGACCATTGATAACACAGAAATGTAATTATAGATACAGATACTGGTCACGAAAGAACTTTACCATGAACATGGGTAGGTTAACTGATGACTTTAAGACGTACCTATAAAAGGGAAAACTTTCATGTATTTTACAAATCTGGTATAATTTAATTCGTTAGTTCTTTTGAAAATGTCTCAGAAATCATGATTCAAAGGAATTTGAATTGACGTCCAAGAATTTAAATTTCTATTAAGCTCTTTAGGTGATTTTGATGTGAGTGATCTGTGGAACACTCTTTGAGAAACATGAAGTAGTAAATAACCTTAGAATCCTCCTCTGGAGGGGCGGCTGGGTGGCTCAGTCAGTTGTTTCTGATTCTTGATTTCAGTTCAGGTCATGATCTCCGGGTCACTGAATTCAGCCCCGAATTGGTCTCTGTGCTCAATATGGAGTCTGCTTGTTCCTCTCCCTCTGCTCCCCCCACAACCCCCGCTCCCAAATAAATAAATGAATAAAATCTTTAAAAAAATCCTCCTCTGGAAATGATTATGTTTACTTCATAGGTTTTATTTTTTATGAGATATAAATGAAATAATGTACATAAATGCTTCTAACAGAGTCTAGCACTTAGTAAGGACTCGACACATGTTAATTCTTCACCTTTTTTAAAAAATATTTTATTTATTTATTCATGAGAGACAAAGAGAGAGAGAGAGGGGCAGAGACACAGGCAGAGGGAGAAGCAGGCTCCACAAAGGGAGCTCAATCTGGTACTCGATCCCAGGACCCCAGGATCACGTCCTGGGCTGAAGGCAGACGCTCAACCGCTGAGCCACCCAGGCATCCCCCGAAATCCATTCCTAATTTAGAAATTGTTTTCACTATACCAAAAGGACAAATGCTTAATTACAATATAATTTCTCCCTGCTCAATCAGATCACAATAAATATATTCTGGTGTTCAGTTAGATTTATTTCTCAATAGTTTTACTGATTGTTTAAGACTAATCTACCACCTGCCCCTGGTTAACATCCATTATACTATGTTCTAATATATGAACATCAAGATGGGTGTCATAATATTTTAATTCTGCCCCATAATTTGTGCTAACTTATTTGTCACTATCTTAAATACCATGTACCACTTGTACTTTAACACTATCTTTCCACGACTTGATCTGTAGGGCTGAAAGCACAGTAATTTCAGTTTTTAAGGTAAGACCAATGGAAGAGAGGACTCCAGGCAGACAACTTGTTGGGAATTCCTTACCCATCAACTCTATAATGATTTTTTTAAGTCAACTCTATCCCCAACACGGGACTCAAATGACAGATCAAGAGTTGTATGCTCTATCAACTAAGCCAGCCAGGTGACTCAACTGTATAATAATATTATTATTTTATTCTTTTAGAGAGAGAGGAGTGTGAGGGGGAAGAAGGGTACAGAGGGTGAGGGAGAGAGAATCCCAATCAGGCTTCATACTCAGAGTGGAACCTGATGCAGGGTGTGACCTCACAACCTCAAGATCATGAACAGAAATCAAGAGTTGGATGCTTAACTGACTGAGCCACCCAGGTGCCCCTTTGATTTTTAATAATCAAGCATTTAATATAATCTATGTTAAAGCTAAATAACAAGAAAAGCATGTGAATCTACAAAGTTTTGGGGCATCCTCCATTTTTCTTCTTTGACATTTCAAAATACGTTGCAATGAAGTAAGTCCAGTGTCTTGCTTTTCTCAGTATATCTATTTTTATGGACAATCCTTAAACTCTTTGAATTTTTGTTGGGGAGAAATCTCATATCTAAAACTTGGGGGGCACCTGGGTGGCTCAGTCAGTTAAGTGTCTGCCTTTGTCCCAGGTCATGATCTCTAGGTCCTAGGATGGAGCCCCACATCAGGCTTCCTGCACAGCAGGGAGTCTGTTTTTCTCTCTCTCTCAAATAAATTTTTTTAAAAATTAAATAATAAAAAAAAACCCTTGAAAATGGACTTCAAAAATTAACAGAAACACCTTCTTCATGTCTATCACCTCCTATAACCCTGATGGAGAGAAAGGGATCTCTTGTTTTTGTTTTAAAAAAGAATTTCAAAAATTATTTTAAATGTCTTGCCTTGTATGTTGTATTTCTGACAAGACTAAAAGCAGATGATTCCAAGAAGTCCTTTTCTAGATTATACAATGATCATACAAGAGAACCTTGAACCATATTGCGTCAGTACCTCTTATAATTTATATATAAAGTTCTAAGTAATACTACTGAAGGGAAAAATGTAAAAAAGATGTAAGTTTCTGAATTTATCATTATTTGTATGTCATTCTTTACCTTGTTTGTTCAGTGGCCAGTGAGTCAGTATCAATTTTAGATAAAGAAGATGGGCATGATTTGAAGGTTAGCAAAGTGTTTTTCATCTATGCTCCTCAAATACAACTCCCTACTCTTCCAAGTGACTCAAAACAAATTTGCCTGCCCTGGAAATTCTTCCCCAAATCCTGGTTAGAAAGCAAAGATAGGAAAAATTGTGTGAGAAGCCACATAAAAAAGTGCTAGCCTATGATTACACGTGTACAAAGAGTTTACTTAGAGGGATGCCTGGGTGGCTCAGTGAGCATCTGCCTTTGGCTCAGGTCGTGGTCCTGGGATCGAGTTCCACATCAGGCTCCCTTCAGGGAGCCTGCTTCTCCCTCTGCTTGTGTCTCTGCTTCTCTCTGTGTCTCATAAATAAATAAATAAAATCTTAAAAAAAAAAAAGAGTTTACTTACCAAGTTAGTTCTCATCACAGAGCAGGTGGGTCTGAATGAAAATGGAACCTTGAGAAGGAGGCCATGCAAAAATGATTTGACACATTTGTGTAGAAGTTGTGGATGAATGGGTTGCCATGACCTGGAGATGTCCTATGACAAAAGCTGGAAAGGACTTGGGGATCAGAATTTCATATCAGTTTTGCTGTGTAACAAACCACGCCAAAATGTAGTGGCCTAAAACTGCAAACACTTATTATTTCTAATATATCTTTGGGTTGGCTAGGTGATTCTCATTGGGAGAGAGCACAGACTAAAGGCAGTAGTCAGAAGTAAATGGTACTCCCACACTTACCATACCAGGCCAAGGATCCAGGCCCTGTAATTGAAGTTGACTAAATTTTACTTAGGTCACTGTTTTGTATTTCTTTTGTTGCTTTTGTGTGTGTGTGTGTATATTCAGATATAAGTATATATATTCAGATATATTCTAGGTATGTGCCAACACAAATGTATGGGTGGGTGCCACATTCTTGATTGATCTTTGTTCTGAGATAGTTTAATCCCTCTACAGGTTTTTATTTCATTTAGCTTCTCCTCCAAGACCAATTTTTAAAAATATTTTATTTATTAATGAGAGACAGAGAGAGAGAGAAAGAGAGAGGCAGAGACACAGGCAGAGGGAGAAGCAGGCCCCAGGCAGGGAGCCTGATGTGGGACTCGATCCTGGGACTCCAGGTTTACACCCTGGGCTGAAGGCAGGCGCCAAGCTGCTGAGCCACCCAGGCATCTCCCCAAGACCAATTTTTAATTAGCCAAACCTTTACAAACTTTTATGTTTTACTGTATAGAGTGAAAATGCAGTTGCCATTTTATTATTTATTTTTTATATTATTTATTTATTTATTCATGAGAGAGAGAGAGAGAGAGAGAGAGAGGCAGAGACATAGGCAGAGGGAGAAGCAGGCTCCATGCAGGGAGCCCGACATGGGACTCGATCCCAGGTCTCCAAGATCAGGCCCTGGGCTGAAGGTGGCGCTAAACCGCTGAACCACCAGGGTTGCCCCCTGTTGCCATTTTAAATACTACAAGACCCTAGATTTCTGACCTTCTGGTGGCTAGTACTAAATAAATCCTTTTCTACCTTAAGGCTTGGGAGAATTGGAGGAAAGTAGTGCAACTGTTCATTTATTCAGTCTGTTCTATGGCTATTTATTGTATACCTGCTCCAAAGTATAAAAAGCAAACAAAAACACCTCCTCATGGGGTTAAATTATATTGTAACATATGAAAATGACACTACTGATGTGCCACCATTAAGTCCTGGAGTTTAGTTTCCCAGAAGTAAGGGAATACAGATAAATTTCCCATTAGTTTGCACTTTTTCTGTTTTCACCAAACTGCCCTCTCTAAACCTTAGTGCCCCTTTTACACTCCCACAATAGTGTACGAAAGTAGTGGCTTGTCCATAACCTTGCCAAAAGAGTGTGCTGTCAAACCTCAGGATTTTGTCAGTTTCATAGGCAAACACAAATTTTGTCATTTGTCAAAATCAAAACACAAAATGTCAAATTTTTATGAAAGCTAAATTTTTTGCCCATTTTTCATTTTTTCCTTCTATATGTGAGGGAGAGTCCAAAAGATACCTCACAGTTTGGGTGGTAGTGCTCCTTTTATAAACTTTTATTTTTTTTAATTTTTAAAAAAGATTTTATTATTTATGCATGAGAGACACACAGAGAGAGGCAGAGACACAGGCAGAGGGAGAAGCAGGCTCCACTCAGGGAGCCTGATGTGGGACTCGATCCTGGGACTCCCGGGATCATGACCTGAGCCCAAGGCAGATGCTTAACCACTGAGCCACCCAGGCGTTCCAATTTTTAATTTTGAAAATAAGATGAATTATATTTGTGATAGGCATACAGAATTCTAAATCAAGCATTTGTGACCAGAATTATTTCTTTTTGTGTAACAATGGGGGAAAAATTGATGTGAAATGCAACTGGCTGACTCAGTTCTAAGAGGATGCAACTCTTGATTTCAGGGTTGTGAGGTAAGCCCCACATTAGGTATAGTGATTACTAAAAAAAATAAAAATAAACTTAAAACACAAGAGTTTCATACTTATTTTTTAAAAACTGATGTGGATCTATTCAGTTCTCTGCAAAGAGATATTCATTTTTAAAAAATATTTAAAAGATTTTATTTACTTATTTATTTAGAGAGCATGAGCAGGGGGAGGGGCAGAGAGGGAGAGAGAGAGAACTTTAAACAGACGCTGCACTGAGCACACAGCCTGACACTGGATTTGATCCCACAACCCCAAGAGCATGACCTGAGCCAAAACCAAGAGTCAGGACGCCCAACTGACTGAATCACCCAGGTGCCCTGACAGATACTCATTTTTCAGTGAAGAAGCAAAATCATATAGTTCTAATAATGATATCTTATGGGTTTAATTGCTATCCCTCCAAAAGATATATTGCTGTCCTAACCCCCAGTAGCTGCAAATGTGACCTTACTTGGAAATAGTGTCTTTGCAGATGATCAAGTTAAGATGAGGTCATTAGGGTGGGCTCTAGCAAACAAATACAATACTACTCTTAAACACTATTTTAGGGGCAGCCTGGGTGGCTCAGTGGTTTAGTGCCGCCTTCAGCCCAGGGCATGGTCCTGGAGACCCAAGATCGAGTCCCTGCATGGAGCCTGCTTCTCCCTCTGCCTGTTTCTCAGCCTCTGAGAAACAGAGGCTCTGTCTCTCATGAATAAATAAAACCTTAAAAAAAATTGCCAAGAGCTATATACAAATAATAAATTCACTTGCCTTTAACATTCTTTTGTATCTTTTCATCTACTCCTAATCACACTATGATATTCTTTAGCAAGTGCTTAGTCTATTAAAGTTCATTATCTCCCCTTTCCTGGCAACTGATATGACAATATACATTACATATTATAATGTCCCATTTTCCATTTTTTTGACAGCAGCATGATGCCATGATGATAATTAATTTGAAATAAAAAAGGAATATTACCTCTTGATTTGCCTGGGATAACTACTGTAGATTATATTTTTAATGTTTTAATTTTTATTTTGTTTGCAATTCTTCTTAGGACTTCACATAGGTGTTACATAATATACCTAAAGTCTAATAAAGCACCTAGAAGACATAGTTATTAAAAGAAAATAAAGCCCACTCTATAAGTGCATCATTTGTAAGTCCTACTCATAAATAAAAAATTACTAAAATGCTCTTAAGTCAAAGTATATATTTCAGATGGTGATATATAATTAATTGCTGTTTTTCATTTCTAGTGGTCAATGTCTGCATCCTTTTCCACTAAATTATATTTAGGATCATAGTGTAAAGTATGTAGCATTATAACAGATCAATTGCAATCGATTGATACAATGGTTATAACTAAGAATTGCATTTAAAAGAATCTTCTGTACTACTCTGCACTACTCAGTGAGTAATGTAAGAAATATTTTATGTACTTGCCAATGAAAAGGCATCTTTAAAGTCAGTCATATTCTACACAGGCTCAATGGAAAGTTGGGTAACCATCTAGGGAATTTACTAAAAGTAGCCAGTCTGGAAAATTGTTAGGGGGAGTCACAATTCTTCCACATCTGATCAGTTTGTCTGCACTTATTTCATCCTCAGGCCAGAAACTTTTTTTTTTTTCTACACTGTTTTTCCCTGAGGGATGAACTGGTATCCTTATCCTAATTTAGGAATTGGAAGGGAGAATATGGTCATCAATTCACAGTAATGCTCTGGAGATTTGCTTTTTAGTCATAGTTTATCCAGCCAACTAGCCTTTATTATCACGTTCACGTTCCAAGTTTTCCACTTTTGTTTTTATTTTTTTTTAAATTTTTAAAAAGATTTATTTATTCATTCAGAGAGAGCGAAGAGAGAGGCAGAGACAGGCAGAGGGAGAAGCAGGCTCCATGCAGGAAGCCCGATGTGGGACTCCATCCTGGGTCTCCAGGATCACACCCCGGGCTGCAGGCGGCGCTAAACCGCTGTACCACCGGGGCTGCCCCACTTTTGTTTTTAATACCATATATGCTTATTATTTTTTAACATGTCTTACTGAAATATTTAATGAACCCCTTTAATCAGTTCCATGGAATACAAATTTTCCTTTACTTACGAGGGGGTTATGGCCCGATAAACCAATTCCAGGTTGAAAATACGTAATTCGAAAACGCAGTCAATATACCTAACCTACCAAACATCATAGCTTAGCCTAGCCTACCTTAAATGTGCTCAGAACACTCTTATTAGACTACAGTTGGGCAAATTTATGTAATGCAAAGTCTATTTTATAATAAAGTGTTGAATATCTCATATAATTTTTTAAAGATTCTTAAAATTTATTTATTCATAGAGACAGAGAAGGAGAGAGAGAGAGAGGCAGAGACACGGGCAGGGGGAGAAGCAGGCTCCATGCAGGGAGCCCGACGTGGGTCTCGATCCCGGGTCTCCAGGATCGCACCCTGGGCTGAAGGAGACGCTAAACCACTGAGCCCCCCGGGCTGCCCAAATTCTCACATAATCTACTGAACACTGTACTGAACGTGAACAACACAGTGGCCGTGTGGTTACGGAATGGTTACCTGTGGGGACGCCTCGGTGGCTCAGTGGTTGAGCGTCTGTCTGCCTTTGGCTCAGGTTGTGACCCCAGGGTCCTGGAATCGAGTCCCGCAGGGCTGTTTCTGCCTCTGCCTGTGTCTCTGTCTCTGCGTGTATGTCTCTCTCATGAGTAAATAAAATCATGGGAGGCCCAGATAGCTCAGCAGTTGAGCCTGCCTTTGGCCCCGGGCCTGACCCTGGAGACCCCGGATCGAGTCCTGCATCGGGCTCCGTGCGTGGAGCCTGCTTCTCCCTCTGACTCTCTCTCTTTCTTTGTGTCTCTCTCATTGATAAATAAATAAAAATCTTTACAAAAATGGTCATATGCGAACCTGTTAGTAACCGCTGCGAGCACTTGCCACCGCCCAGCATCAGGAGACAGGAGCTGTCACGTGACCCCAGCCCTGGAAAAGATCAAGACTGCAAAAGATCAAAACTCGAAATGTAGAAGAACGCTTTCTACTGAACGCCTATTGCTTTCACACCCTCTTCACGTCGAAAAATGGTTAGTTTAAATCACGTAAGCCAGGGGCTGTCTGTCTGTAGTCCGTATTGGATCAGACCAGATCCCAGATCCCAGATCCCAGATCCCAGGCTTGGTGTCAGACGGCGGTGGACCAGCACTACCTGGTCCTGGGTGTACGAAGAGAAGCTTTGGCAGGAAGGAGCTGTGCAATCACCAAGCAGGAACCAAGGGGGAGCGCAGGCCGTTGACGTTTTGGGAAGAAATACCCAAATACGACGGTTCGGCCTGCGTGTTGGGCCGCAGGTCTTTGGGTAGTTTGCGAGGTAACTGCTGCGTGCGTCCAGCTTGAGCTAACCGAAGCGGCTCGGAGTGGGTTCCCCCAGCCGCCGTGCCGCGGGGGCGCTCGGGGGATCCCCAGGTGCGTCCCGCCGGGACTTGGATGCGCACGGGGGGGGGGGGCAGCGGCTCCTGCGCGGTCCCCCCGGGGCGCGCCCGGCGGGAGGGAGGCGGGAGGCCGACGCGCGCCCCGGGGTCGCCGGCTGAGGCTCTCCGGGGTCGCGGTGTCAGGCCCCCCCCACCCCCGCCCCCGCCGCGGCGGCCCAGCTCCGCCAGCGCCGCGCACGCCCGGCCCGGCCCGGCCGGGGGATGAACCGCCAGGTCCAATGTGGCGCGCCGGGCGCGGGCAGCCAATGACGCGGCCCCGAGCGGCGGCGGGCAGGTGTGCGCGTGCCGCCGCCTGACGCAGGGCTCGAGCCGAGCCGCCCGCCGCCGCCGCCCCCGCCGCCCCCGGCCCGGCCCCCTCCTCCCCGCGCCCCGCCACCCGCCGGGCTGCGGCGGCGGAGCGGCGGCGACACACACTGCGCGCCCGGGGCCGAGCGCCGCCCTCGCTCCGCGGCCCCCGCCCGCCCCCGCCCGCCCCCGCCCGCCGGCTCCCGAGGCGCTGACCCTCCCGGCCCCCCCGCGCGCAGCCCGGGGCTCGACCGCGGACGCCAGGCCCCTTCTCCGCCCCGGGCGGCCGGACCGAGCGGCGCGCGAGCTCCCGCCTCCGCCTCCGCGTCCCCCGCTCCCACCCGCGCTCCCACCCGCGCTCCCACCCGCGCTGGCGACGCGACCATGAGGCGCCCCCGCAGGTAAGCGGCGCGGCCGGGGGAGCGCGCGGGCGCGGACGGCGCTGGCGGCGCCGGGGCCGGCACGTGAGCAGCGTCGAGGGGAGCTCGCGGGCCCGGCGGGGAGGGCGCGGGGCTGGCGGCGGGCGGCCGTGCGGGCGCCGGGGCCGCGTCCTTCCCGCGCCGGCCGAGCCGCGTCGCCCCCCGAGGGGCCGCGGAGGCGCCGCCGAGGCGCGGGCGGCCGATGTACTTCCGGGTTCACACCTTTCTGTCCCCGCGCGGTGCCGCGGGGTCGGCGTCGCCCGCGCGCTCGCCGGGCGCTGGGGGCGCTGGGGGCGCTGGGAGCGCTGGGAGCCGGCGGGGGCGGGCGGGGGCGGGCGGGCGCGCGGGGCCGCACCGGCAGGGGGCGTCCGCTCCTGCCCTGGGCGCCCCCCGCCGGGCGTCGGGGATCGCGGGGGCCGCGGGAGCGCCGCGGTGGCTCCGGCGTCGGAACGGAGGCTGCGAGGAGGACGGAGGGACGCGACGCGGCGGGCTGGAGGGCGCCCCGGGAAGGGGAAACCAGCACGCAAGCCCCCGAGCAGTCGCGGGAGCCTCGACCACCGGCCGGGACCTCGGAAGCGGGTGCATTACGAGCATGTGCAGCCCAAAACTTTTCCTTTTTGAGCTCTTCATTTTTTTTGATTGCACGTTGGTAAATCTGGGGTGTTTTCGGTTACCCTCGTACACTCTGTGTTTAGTGTCCTCATTGCGGGGAATTTCTTAAATGTAAGTAATAGTCCGCCATTTTGGATTGTTTCGTGCAACACAGACTGAAATCTCAGGTTCCTGGGTTTCCTGCAGTTCCTCGCTGGGTGGGTTTTTTTTTTTTTTTTTTTTTTTTTTTTGTGCATTTGTTTTCATCCCCAGGTTTTTAGGGTTGCCGGGTGCGATGGCCGTTCCCAGAACTGAATCCTCCGGTGCACACTCTTCTCTGTATCTACCATTGTTAACGGGCAGGGAAAAAAAAGAAAAAAAAAAAAAAAGAAATTACGTGGGTGTTTTATTGTTTTTCTTTCTCGGCCACAGATACTGTGGAAGTTAAAGATCACGCAGGACAGCTGCTGTTAGGATGGTTTAAAACGTCTTTACTGTTGGAAGGTGTGACTCAAAGTGATTTTTTTTTTTTTTTTTTTTTTTTTTTACTCTGAGCAAAAAACAACAGCCCTGCTTTTTCTTTTTATTTTTCTTTTTTTTTTTTGGGGGGGGGGGGGTCCGGATTATTACCATGGTTAGCTAGGTGCGAAGGTAAAAATGCTGCCTGAAATGCATTGGTTGGTAAAAAGCAAGTTTTTAAGCCCAACGCTATGGCGAAACATCCCTATTTAATTTTGTAAAAGATTTCGGGGAAACTTTGAAATGTAGAATTAAATTCTTGGAAATTGACGCCACTTTATGTGATTTTTCAAAATGTGAATTTGTGATGAGATTTATGCCCCCCCCCCCCTTTTTTTTTCCCTTCCCTGCTATGGATTTGTACAAAACTGATAGAGGAGTCACAAGGTAACAGCAGAACATATAATAATTAGTATTTCATTTAGATTGATAGTTAGACCCTTGTCCATTTAGGGGAGAATTCTTGCTTCCCCAAATTCTTTATCTCTGAATGTATGAAGCAGGACAAATACATCATGCCTAAATTTGCTGAAGAGCTTCAGGAATTAAACTCGCACAGGCCGCTTTCTAGTACATACATAGTAGGAGGGGAAGATACTACAAATGAATAAAATGCTCCATTTGGGTTTTCTATGTTACAAATAGGATAAGCTAATCATTGCTTGATAATGTCAAGAATTTAACTATCTGGATCAATTTGTAATGCATATTGGTTATAAGAACTATTCTGCTAGCAGATCTGGAACCAAATGACTCAAGGATCAGTTCTCATGAATTCTTGCCCAGTTACAGTATTTTATTATCTGTCTGTGCCAAACTTCTTTCAGAAACGATGAAGAATTTGTGAAAGTAATCAGGGCTTAAATCAAAAATCTGTTATGGGGAGGGGGGGATACAGCGAAGGATACTTTGTAAGTGAAACAGATTGAGTGTTAATGTGGTAGTACTCAAAGTCATCGGAATGACTTATTTTAAAGTGTGTTGCACATGTAAGTTCCCCCCCCAAAACCACCAGGATTTTAGTAAATATAGTTGTTTTAAACTTTTTTAATCCTACTCACTGACGAAAGGGAAGATTAAGCAGATCTTAACCTGTGTGATAGTTTGATACCTTTTGCTATCTATGGTCATGTAACTTTTTTTGGTATCTGTAGCATCGCTATCATAATTTACAAACCATGATTAAAAGAAAAATAAGTCGTTAAATAAAACATGCAAAACAGTCCTCGGGTTTAGGACTGATTGAGGTCTCTTTGAAATAATTAAAGTGCTATTCATAAGTACCAAAATTTGGGGACTGTATTAGAAGGCTCCGGTCAGAAGGTGACCTATAAACATTTGTCTTAATCCGCAGTTGAGTTGATTTTAAGAAAAAGAAAGTGGAGATTCACAGATGAAACAATTTAGAAGTAGGTAAGACTGTCGATTATGAGAGGGACATTTGCAAAATTTTGGTCAGCCAAAGAGTTTTCTTGATTTGACAATTTTTAGTGGAATCTTACTTCCTTTTAAAATTCTGTACATCCACAAATGCCCAGAGTTTTAATGTTTAAACGCTTAGAACCTAACCTGAACCTAATTTTCTTGCCTTTTCAAGGGGCTGTATTATCTTTTCAAATAAGTACTGTTTTTGATGAACCACAAGGGGAAAAAAAGAATTTGCAGCTTGCCACTTGGAACAATGAAAATTCCTTACATTAAAAAAACTTAAGATTGATGCATATGAGCACATGGGAGTGTATATAATATGGACTCACATTGGTTTGCCCGCTGTGTACACGTGTACCGTGTTGTAGTTCTCCGACACAATGACTCTATGAAGTCGCTGACCATAGTGCTGAACCAAGACAGCCATATTGGTCACTGCTGAATCTAACTGAAAACTGTACACAGAAATTGTGTAGAGGTTCAATTGCATCCTCACTGTAGGAAATACATACGTTATATCTCATACTTGCTGTTTTACGTATTCTTCTTACCCAGCCGCATTGAAATGAACCAGAAATTGTGATAGAGAAATCGTATTTCTTAAACATATTAATTTATTGTATAAAATTGATTTTGAATAATGTCAGTAAAATCAATGGGATCAATGCTTGAGGTTTTTTTCCTTCCTTTGAAAGCTGCTACTTGCAGATGAAGACCAGATTTTACAACCAATTTAAGCAACCAGTGAGTTCTCTCAAAAACTACACTTAGAGTTGTTACTGCTGTTAAGTTTGAGTAGGAACTTGATCTTTGCATCTTTATACGTTATTATATTCTGGCACTATGAAAGTCCACATGACAGCATGTGATTATTGAAAATAATAAAGTTAGAAATTACTCATGAACTAAATTCTACTTAGAACACAAGCAATTTCTAGGTAAAGAGAAAAATATAAATTTTGAAATTATGATCTTGATTTAGCACTTTGAGGAAATTTTCTATTGTCTGAAGCAGGATAAACACCAGGCTGTCATTGCTTACAATATTACTGAGTTCTACATTCTGTGAAACGAACAATGGTGTGAAACCGTTATAGGAATTACCTGGAGAGGAATGTTGTAATACATTTAATATTTCAGTAAAAACTACTATTTTAGGCATAGAACTTTGACAGTATTTTCCTAAAAATAGACTGGGTTGATATGCAGGATCATCAAATTAAGGGTCAAAGGTGACAAACCAGGACAAAGGGCATGCAGCTCATTTTCAAGCAATCAGTTTCTAGTTTTTTCATGGCTGAACAAAAGCTTAATTATATAGAAAAAAGGAGTTAGTGTTGAATGACCAGTTCTAATGGTGGAAAAACATGTTTTAAATTTGCTGCATATTTCGAATCACCATTTTTTATTTGGGAATGCAAGAGCCAAAATGCTGCTTTTATATCTTTCAGACTATTCTTTTATGTAACATATTTTTCAGACTCTACAAAAACATTTTAAGTAAAATATTCTATACCGTATAGGCTAAAAACAGACTTTACTTTTTTTTGTAGTTTTAAAATTTTGGAAAAAAATCTGTAAACCATTTGCATTAGTCTCTTAGTATAATCTTCTCTACTAGTTAAAATTCTGTTATTTTTATCTAGTAATATATTTATTACACCATTAGATCACTGGCAGTGATGTAAGGGTGAGCAGCCTCTAAAACATTTCTTGATGTTAAATGTTTATTGAAAGGAGTTCAATGCACTGACACTTCTCATTTAGTTGTTAATCTCTTGTGATATAAATTTTTAACCATTAATGTTGTATATTAAAGTTTAAAAATGTATTATCAAATAAAATTGTCTTAACTTTGTAATTAACTAGAAGTGTTCGGATTTATTTATTCATTTTTGTTTGTCATTTCAAGAAGCTACTCTAAAGTTTTCATCATACAGTTAATGGTGGGCCTTCACAGTATGTGTGATTAGCTTCATTAAGATAGGAATTTTGCCATTATTTTGACTCTTTATTCTAAAACCACTCTTGTTTTTATTTTCTTTTATTCAGTGTAACCTTGACAGCCATGACTTATTATACAAAACTATTGTTTCTTATGGTGAAAAATACAGTTTGCATTGGCAGAAACAGCTGCTATACCTTAATTGTGCTACAACATTCACATTCAAGTTAAAGAATTGTTTACCAATTAACATTTGTGCCATAGTCAGTACCTTTAAGCGATCTTGATGGTTTGCTGGTCAAATTATTTGTTGAAGTTTTTTATTTTCTAGGATAAAATATTTTTATTACAGTGTTTGACAAGAATGCTAGGGCTGCTCCTATATTACAGGAAGCCAATCCAGTTGCAGTTTGTGAAATGGTTGAGAAAGTTAAATTCACCTCTGTATTTCAGCTGTATTACAAATATTAACCTCTAAGGTTAAGTGTTTACATAATATATTATAAATAATATAAAATAATGTATTATAATTTACTTCATAAATATAAAAATGCAGTTTTAAAATGTTTTCTGAAAGCAATATAAATTCTTTTTCTCCTCTCAAGATAATGTTCTAAATATTTCAGTAAATGTGAGTTTTCCTGTGTTAACATTCCAATACCTATGGTTTTTCAAATGTGTAAAGTTACATGTAATTATTTGTTTTACTATAAAGTAGATTATTTTAAGTTTTCTATATCTGTGTGTAGATGAGAATATAGCCTTTTCAGTTTTATCTGGAATTATAGTAGGATGTTCAGTTAAATTACAAAATGACTTAATCCTGATTTTACTTAGGCAGCATTTGAATTTATCTATTGACTTAATTTGCAAAAAAAAAAAAAATTATAGGGGAGTGTTTTAATACATATGACCATTCCTTTAAAGGACAGAGTAAGAAAACATTTTCATAAAGCACACACATTCACTTTAATATTGAACTTCTACATCTAGTATTTTATTTCACATGTATATATGTTATATTTAAGTTGCAACAAATGTAATAAGTATCCTGCTTTAGGTTTTACTCTGGTGTTTGTATAGAGTGTTTGTTATATGATCATAAATAGTCATTTTTTAAAGCCTTTTCTTCTAAATATCCTAAGAAGGAAGAGTCACACTGTTGCTTCTTTTGCTTTCCAAAGAATGTATTTAGTTTAATGATAATTGAGACATATTGTAAATAGACGAATTTTTGTTATAAACCATAAAGTGAATATTTTATTTAGTAGACTATATTTTACACTTAACATAATTTTGGAAGATACTGATAATTGGAGAAACAAGATTTATTATTTTAGATTTCTTTTTAAATGTTGAGAAATTGTAGTGATGGGAATAACTAATGAAATAATTTTCATTTTATTATAGTGAATATCTTTTATTGCTAATTTGTTTTTCACCAACTGAAAGTAAATTTTGTCTTTTTACAAGTAAAAACTAACATGATGTAAATTGAATTCAAATAAAATTGTGAGTAATATGTAGTAGCATTAATATTTATTCCTCCTCAAGTCTTTGGGCTTAAGAATTTGGCAGTTTTTAAATAAATTTCAGTGTATAGTATAGAATAGTAACCATATTCTTTTTCTTTTTTCTTTTCTTTTTTTTTTTTTTACCATTTTCTTTTTCATTGAATAGTTACAGTAGTGGGTTAACAACAGCGTGTAAAGTACTTAAGAATATTGTTACATATTTTAATAGGAGGAAATTTGAAATCTAAGAATGTGAATAGTGTTTATAAATTAAGGAATTTTATAATAATGAGTGTATATTTAAAATAAAATTATTGAAATCACTTGACATATATATATCACAATAGCAATGGTCAAATGATTAATTGCCTGTCACATTCTCTTTTATGAAAAGATGGTTTTAAGAAAATTTTGTATACAAGTCCATTTAATTCATAAAAGCTATCCTAAGAATAGTCAGCCAGGATTCAGAAATTCATTAAGTCATTTGTTTGTTAAAAAATATGTATCAAACACTAATGAATGCCAGGATTACAATGATGACCTAAATATACACAATCCCCTCCACCCCTCCGCACCATAGAGCATAGCATCAAGTTGGGACAGGGAACATTTTCATGGGCTATTATGTCAATTACAGTTCAGTATTATGTGGTAGAAGCATTGTATTCAGTATGGAACAATAAGAAAAAGAGATCTAATTAGAGATTTAGATGATTAACAGAAATTATTGTGGTGAACGTATTTTAGGATATCACAGTTTTCATTAGATTTTTGTTTTCTAAAATTTACCAAAAACTATACTATCAAATGAAAATACCCATATATAAAGTTACAAAAAGCTGTTTTGGGAGGATTCATACATTTAAAGGCTTATTTTTTATTGTTATTTCATATCAAAAAACAGTCACCTGTAGTAAAGATATGAACATTTAATATTTATTTCGTTCCTAAAATAGTTATTCAGTAAAAACTGGATGGATGGATTTTAATATCCATAGTTAAATTTAATTCTATTTTTTAAACCTACTCTTGTTTTTGAAAAGTTTTAAACCATTACTTAACATCAGTGAAATAATTCCATCTTACTTTTTCTTTGAAAGGGATGATAATATTAAAACTCAGTAACCAAAAAACATATGGCAAGTTTGTACAGTAAAAAATCTGAACATCTTTATCACTCAAATTTATAGTATTATTTAGCTAACTTTTTACACCATTTGATTTTCACTTTATTAAGTCTACCATTTATAATAATTAAAATAATTATTTGACAAGTCTTGACAAATCCCTACTGTTTTTACACATTTTTCGAATATGTTGGTTTGAACTTTTCTGTAACTATAAGCACATAGAGAAGATTCAGCATAAACTGTGGGCTACTGGAATAGGAAAACATGAGCTAGGGTTTTGTTGAAATTTATGTACAACATTTAAATATACTCCCACTTAAACCAAATGTACAAAATCAAACAATACAGGTTCAATGTAAAGGAAAACTATTTCAATAAGTTTTATTAATGAATTTTGTTAACTTTAGGGTCTGTCATTGTCTTCTGTCTTTTGGCTGTGAACACAGGATAACTGAAGGATTTAATGTACAGAGGTTCACGTGCCTATTGTTCACATTCTTCCTCTATTCTTTTCAAATCTTACTCAGTGGGATTGTCATCCTTTGTAAGAAGAATCTTGGGTCAACATTCAGTAGAACTCTGCCCTTGGAAAAACCTCCATATCATTTTGAGAAGAAAATTAGATTGCAACTTAAAGAATTTACACATGATAGTTTATTTTTTCATGAGTTGATGTAGTAGATGTAGTGTGTAAAACTTAGTTAAGGGAAGAAAGACAACCCTGGGTGGTAGCAGGTGAGTGGATGCATGTTCAAACAAATCTGTTTTCCAAACCTCAATAACTCTAAACCCAGGGAAAAAAAAAATGATAACTCAGTGGTCAGCAGGAGTTTCTCTTCCAATTGCTATACTTCGTTAATTGGTTTACCTCTTTATTTCAAGTTACTGTGTCTTGACATCTGCCAGTGGATATATATTAGAAACCTCAGTACTTACTCATATTTTTGAAACAACTGTTTTTGCTTTTTTAAAATGTAAATTATCTTAGATATTTTTAATTAAGTATACCTAATGGTTAAGTGTATTACTATTATTTTTTTTCTAACAAAGTATGTGAATATAATGGACCCCCTATGAAGGATATAGTATCACAGTTAGATTCTCATGATTTGTCTTCTAAAATATACCTGAAGCGAACAGTCAAATAAGTTCATCAATAAAATATTGTAAATTGGGTTGGTTTTTAACTGTGGCTTAAAAATGGGATTTTTGAATTACAGTGTGAAACATTAAAAAAAATTTGAATCTGTTGTTCGTGAAATTGGGTCATGAACAATTAAGAGTTATCTTAGTGGTCTTGTCCAGTATGTTTTTTTAAACTCGTGTCCTTAAATAGGAATGAAAGGCAAGTTTATGCCAATTGGTTATGTGATTTTGCTGGGTGAGTCTTAAATTCTTAAAAAAAAGTTTACAGGTCACTTCACAGAATCAAACACCTAGGCATTTTATTGCTTTCTAATAAGCCATTAAACTGAAGAAGAGGCAATTAAATAGGCAATTAATGTAGAACTGACTTGAGCTCTCTGATTTTAGGTTCTTCAGAAGACGATGAGGTCATTCAACCAGGTTTCATCAGCCCCAGGTTAGTCTTTACTTTTTTTTTCCAATTAAATATTTAACTTGACTAAGGTTTTAAAAAAATTCCTGGAAGCATATAAGAAAACTTGACAGCCCTCAGGAATTCTCCACTTTGGCAAGATGGGTACTATAACCTACTGTTCTCCAGATGATTTCATCTATAAACTGATATTCCCACCAGAATTGCCTGGATGAAATATTCTAATTCCTTTTCCTTCTGATTTTAGCAGTCTTGGATTTTATGATTTCCTTTTCCATTACTCAGGCAAGACAGATAATATATATTTAAATGCTTGTGGAGATTTGTGGTTTGTTCACTTTTGTGACTCCCATATCAAAGCAGGAACTCACAGATACCTGTTGAATTAATTTAAGGATGACACGTGGTGCTATTTCCAAATATTTTACCATAACATAAAGAGCAGAGTTTATCAAACGTTTTTCAGGGATCTAGGACATTTTCTTAATATAGGAAGCTCCATTTATTTTGCTTTTCATGAATATGTGTGAAATTTGTTCCTCATTGTACTGCAAAAGTAACTTTTTAACAATTTAAACCTGGACTTTAAAAAATATATATCCCTTTACTTATTTAGTTGTGCCGTAAAAAAACAGACTTTGGTGTATAAATATTTTCTTGTATTACTGAAATTAACTGAAAACACTTTTCAGTAACAATTCTACTTGATAATAATGTAGTATTTTGGCCTCTGCTCTGCTGAATTTAGTGTCTTGGGTCTACTTTTGATTAATACTATTTTGGAAACACACTTAAGAGCTATAATATAACAAAGTTTATGAACATTAATAAGTTCAAATAAAGAGCTGTTATTCTGTTATTAAGCTTATTAGGTATAGAATTGTAGGTAGCAAGAGGAAGTAGTAGGGATCAAATTTTTAATGAGGAAGCCGCTGATATGCTCTGCTGTTCGGCACTTTTCTCTAGAATGAATCCTTTGACGCGGAGATGATGCTCTTAATGAGTATCATGAAAAAGAAGATTCTGAAAAGTTGTTAAAATATTTTAATTTACCATTGAGTTGCCCCTTAATATTGATTATGATTTTCTCTGGTGGCAGATTGGAGGCAGTCCAGAAACCTTTTTCTTTTCTGTTGGGAAATAATGTTAACACCAATGTGTTAAGTGACTGCAATAAAGTTTCATGTCTGTGTTTCCTTGTGATTAAAAAAGGGTTGACCAGGAGAGGTTCCACTTTGAAGAAAGAAAGTTTGTTTTCAGAGATTACATTTAAGCTGAAAAACTTGAACATTGACTGGTTCAGTCTTCTCACTTTGCAGAGGAGGAAACTAAGACCCAGAAGCTCAGTGATTAGTCTAAGGGCATAAGGTCATTAAATGGGACCAGAACTCTGGCCTCCAGTTTCTTTCTTTCCTGTTTTTTTTTTTTTTTTTTTTTAAGTTTTATTTATTTTAAGTAATCTCTATACCTAATGTGGGGCTCGAACTCCTGACTCCTAGATCAAGAGTCCCATGCTCTACCAAACCAAGCCATCCAGGCCCCCCTGGTTTTCAGTATTTAGTTCTTTTTTTCTCCACAGATTTGCTTCCCATACAGGCATCTTCAAACTTCAAAGCCTTAAGATTTCTTCTCACTTGCCTAATCTTTAACTCCTGCCCTCTTCTTTTCCTTCCCATTTTTCTACTTGTCCTCTATTCCCAAATAAACCCAAAACGAAGATGTTAAAAGAAATAACTGGGAAACAGTTCACTTATTTCAGCTTATTTCTTTAGATGAGATTAAGTTTTAAAGAATAAACTTTCATTCTTTACTTTGGGAGACAGGGAAAGACTTGTGTGCTTTACATTATTTAATG
Organism: Canis aureus; assembly: GCF_053574225.1. Taxonomy (NCBI): domain Eukaryota; kingdom Metazoa; phylum Chordata; class Mammalia; order Carnivora; family Canidae; genus Canis; species Canis aureus. Next base: position 10,152,946 of record NC_135617.1, on the reverse strand, counting down.
TAATTTTTACAGACTGAAAATATTCACTGTAAAAATATCTTTAAATTATGAAGAATACATGCTCAAGTAGTACAAGTGAAAAATATGACTAATTTTTCAGATAAAACATGACACTTTTTGTGCTATTTTGGGCACAAATTTAGGCTATTACTAAATGATTTTTCAAACCTATTGCTTTTCAAGTTAAAATCATTTAAGGAAGTATTGAATACAATTCAGAAAATATTTGGGAGGAGTAATAACAAAATTTATATTTCTCCTTTTCATTGGGGGAAAAGTATGTTAATAGAATTTTTTTTGGTATCCCAGTTTTTTTAAAAAAAGAAAGTTTCTACAAAGTGGTGGTCTTAAACGCCCCTTTTCTGAATTAATTGTGTTTGCTTTAAATACTTTGCTGAAACCGAAGTGACCAAAAGGAAAGAAAGATGTTTTTGAAATAGGAAGGCAATTGGTCTAAAAAACTTAACTTTTATGCTAATCGTTTCCTGTTTTTCCATAATTTAATTATACCTGGGAAAATGTGTAAAGATATTTAAGGAAAAAGACTTTTAAGAGATTTTTACAGCTGCGTAAAAATTCTCCAAGTGGAACGATTGTGTTTAAGCCAGAGCATTTTGCTTCCAGATAAGGAAATTAAATGAGAACGGAATTTTGCTTTTTGGAAACAAAAACACAATACCCCCCCAATTCTGAAGTGCCTCTACTCTAAGACCGGCGCACCCAGGCGAGTACTCTTTCATTTGACTCCGTATTCTAAGAATTTCAAGAAAAGTTCTTTGCCAGTAGTTTGCTGAAACGCAGCGAGTGGGAGGGCTCGGGAGCAGCTCGCCCGACGTGCGGTCCGCAGCCCTAGGGCGGGGAAGCGCCCCCGGGGCTCCAGAGCCGGTTCCCTAAAATCGCCCCCGGCCGCCCCTCCACCCCCGTCCCCCGCAGGAGTCTTTCCCTGGGCCTCCAAAGGCGCATGGCCACGTTTTCCTGGCTTCCCGAAAGGACGGCCCCAGGGTTGTCTGAAGACAGCTCCCTTCTAGGCTTGGCCCTCCGGGGGACTGGGGGGGGGGGGGGCGCGGCCAGGCTCCGGGGTTCGGATTCCTCCTCCCCCTGGACGTCGCTGCCCTCGGAGGGGTGCGGGCATCCCGCCCCCGGACCAGCCCCCCCCCCCCCAAGGGACCGAATTATAAGTGCTGTGCATCTGGAAGTGCAGTAGAAGTAGTAGATGGGGCCACATGTTGCCTCCCTAATGCTGAAGGCAAGGGTTTCTTTTGTTTGGTGTTCTTGGGGCCGAAACGACAAAATTCAAAAGCCCCTTATTAGGGAGGAAGCACCAGCCTCCTTTGGAAAGGTTTGGCTCCTGGAGAGGAGTCGGTGATGTGATGAATAAAGGGAAAGGTGACTGCGGGGGAGACGGGGAGAGGAAGTCGCTGGGGCGGGAGGGGAGGGAAAGGGCGGGCCCGCGGGGCTGGGGGGCCTGGGGGGGCGGGGGCCGGGGCGCCGGGGGCGCAGACCTCGGCCTCCCAGCCGGGAGGGGAGCGGGGAGCGGGGAGCGGGCCGGGGCGGCTGGGGGCGCTGCACCCCGCGCTGCGCGGCCCCTCCTCCTAGTTTTAAGGAGAACCGAAGCATTGTTTCTGCTGGGCTCGAAGTCACTCCTTGCCCGTGCTTGACAGCAGCGGCGGCGGCGCGCCCTGCCCTGCACCCTGCACTCCTCCAAGGTTGGGGGGTTTGTGTTTAAGAAGGGAAATAACGACCAATAAGATGCGTGCTTCGTTTTTCCTGAAATGAAGAAATCTTAGATTGTGATGACCAAGGGGCCGAGGAGAGGTGAATTCCTTAATTTCTCTCCCTAGTGCCTTGATGATGCCTCGTGACTCCTTGAACTCATTTTTGAAACATTTGGAAAGAACGATGATAAATCAAGCTACTAAAAACGTTTGGCTTTCCCCCCCCCCCCCCCCCCACAAAACATGCGTTTTGAGTCAAGCACAGGTCTTTCTGGCACTAAAAACAAGTAGGAAATGAGAAAAAAATTAAAACCAGAAGACTTGAGGAAGGTGACAAATTGGAAAGCATTCTAGGAGATTCATAGGACTGTTTTATGTGAAAGAAGCACTCTAAGGGCTTAAAGAGATTATGGGCAGTTTTATAAAAGGATCTTGGGCTCAAAAGATTGCGGGGGAGGTAGGCAGAAAAGACGAATCTATTTAAACGACAGTGCCACATCCCCGAAATAGTGATATTTTCTGTCTCATCATGTCCCCTTCCTCCACTTCTCTCCCTTCCAGTTGCCTCCCCTCCTCCTCTTTTACTCTTTCCTCTCCCCTTCTCTCCCTCTGTCTCTCCCCCCCCACCCCATCCCCCCCAGGTATGTAAATGTATTTGCCTTAAATTCTTTGTGAATGAATGTTAGAGGATTTCTCAGAGTTCCCAGTTGGAAAAAACCCTTCTACACAACTTGAAAGGCTGATGTCCCTCTCAGGAAATGAATGAGTCGATAACCCCTGACACCAGTGACCAGTCCAGTGAACCCTACCTTAATTCCACTAATACTGGAGGCCCCCAATCAGGCAAGACTGTGAATCTCATAACCACACCATTCAATGTGGTTCAGTTATGGTATTTCACACTTTTCACATACATATATTTGTAGGTTTGACTTTCATCAGATTTAACAATCAACAGGGTTTCAGAATCCACCTATATTTGTTGTTTCTGATTTAATGATGAAACTATTTTCTAATTGAAAATAAACCAGCAGATAAAATATTGTTTACCATAAATGTGTGTTTATGACAAAACTAGACTATACTGGTCTGTGAATTTTACGATAATTACTTTCATATAAATAATAGCACTTACCCTCAGTTTCCATGAATACTTTTTCAGATTATTTTTCTGTTATCAGGTGTTGATTTTTTTTCAGATGTTTATTTTTTTTTAAATCAGATGTTTTTAAAAAGTAATTCTTTAACGTAGAAAACATATCACTTAGTGTTTTTCTGTTTCACAGTATCTGAAATGTTTCACCTGAAATGCCACTATTAAAGTTACTTCATTACAGATCAGTGTAATCAGTTGATTTCCACGATTAAAATAATGCCTAAAAATGTGTTGTTAGCAAATAATTTTTTTTGAGCGCTTTTGTTAACACTTGCGAAATCATTTGGATTTGTACACTTTTGCTTTCCTCCCTACCAGCTGAAACATGGTTATTCTCCCCAAAGTAAATAAAATGAGAAAGCTTTGCCTCCTTTCCTGGGGGAACAACAAAAGAAATAAACACGAAAAATCTTTCCAAATTGATCAGTTTTGATTGATGCCTTTTACCACAAACAGCCGAAAAGAACCTATTTACACACATCCATTTATTTCGGTTCTGAGCCAATTAGTGTTAGTTTATATTTAGTTATTTAGTATGGGGACAAAGTGTAAATAGGTGGTGCCTTCTGTAGGTCTTCAGAAGCTTTTAGATTCAGAATCCGCACATTTTAGTTTGTGTGAAACAGGAGTGTAGCCGGTTGGGAGAGGCGGGGAGGGGGCTTGCGGGTACGGTGGGGGAGGGTCACCTCGGTAGCTCTGCCGAAGGGAAGTGGTATCTGTACAGTTTCTCCGTAAACTGCTTGTTTAAGAAAATGGGGGGTGGGGTGGGGGAAAGAGTGGTGGGGCGTTTTAATGTTTCCCAGGAACGGGTTCTACTTTGTGTTGTAAAGGAAGCGAAGCACGGGTCTAGTTGATCCATAGTATTCCTTGTAGTGTTCGATGAGGTCGGTGGTATTGGCGTCCGCAGCTAGTAATCAGCGATCATTTGAATCCATTTGAAAGGTAAAGGGTGAGCATTTTGAAACTGGGGCCAGGCCGGGGAAGGGACGGCAGGAGCCCAATCCGTTATTAGATTTTCGTTTATTGGGCTCTTCCTTCCATTGGCGGGGCACTTCTTAAATGTCAGGGTCCAATCAATATGGTACGAATTCACCTTTTTTCTCCCACTTGCCCCTCTTTCTCCTCCCCTCCCCTCCCCCCCACCGCTGCCTTTTCTCCCCCACCTCTTTCTCCCGCTGGCGGCTCCTCTTCACCTCCCCTGCCCGGCGCTCCCCTCCCCCTCCCCTCCCCTCCCCTCCCCTCCCCCTCCCCGCCCTACGTCGTCTCGCTCTTGGGGAACAATCGCCACTGATTGAGGTCCACTCTACGTTCGGCTGGAATACTGGGCTGTTACTTAGGAAGTCATTAATCACATCTCCTCCCCCGGAAAGAGATGGCGGAGAAACCTGTGAATGTTACAATTCCCCCTTGAAAACGGTCCGAAATGATAAACCTAAACATGATTTTGAGTACACGAAGGTGCTAGCGGAATTTCTTTATTTTTTTAATTTTTTTTTTTTTTAATTTTCCTCCCCCTGCCCCGCATAGGATCTTATTTTAAATTCGAAAAAAAATTTCAGGGCACGATCAGGTAATTGTGTGCTTCCGTCTTACTGGAGGTGTATGCTACAACTATCCAAAGTTTCACGGAGATGGAATCAGTTTTAATTAGACCGTTTGCAAATCTCATATTTTCCTCTAAGATTTGAATTAAATATGAAATTTGCACCCCAGGCAGGTTTACTGCTATGGAGCAGCTGACTTCTTAGGGGAGGAAAAAAAAAAAAAAAAAAAAAAGCAAAGAAAAAAAAAAAGCAAGCGTAACATTGGTTCCTTTATTTAAATGGCTTTTTCCCCCCTAAATGAGATTATTTAGACAGGCTTGTGTGTAGGGCACGCGTGTGCACATATATGACTGTGCCGGGTTTTTTTTTTTTTTCCCCCTAAATCGACGATTCACAGAGACCCTCCATTGTGTTTAAGGAAAAAAGCACGAAATCAGCATTCTGATTTATCGTAAAGGAGCGTCCCAAATTGTCTTTAAGATACCATGTTTGAGTTTTTCGTGTTCATTCATAAATTATTTTGATGTCAGCCTAGATGAAATGGCGATTGGTTATCTCTTCCTCTTGCCAGCCCCTTAAGGATCCGAGGTGAAATTAGTAGCAAGAAAGCATGTAATTGACAAAGTCACGTGGCTCAGGGGGCCAGAAACTGGAGAGAGAAGAGGAAAAAAAAAAAAAATCAAAAGAGGGAAAGCACATTAGACCATGCGAGCTAAATTTGTGATCGCACAAAATCAAGATGTTAGATTGATGCAGAAGATCACTCCGTTCCAAGGGGAAAGTTTTCATCTCACGAGTTTGGAGCAGAGGGCCCGTGGGGCAACATGGCCGAAGGTTAATTTTCTTTTCTATTGTTTTACTGTGATTTTTCTCTCTTCCTTTCTCTCCCCCCCCTCCCCCTTTCCCACCCTTCTTTGCCCGTCCCCCCCCCTCCCTTCCCCTTTTACCCCAATACTGGGCATTACCCCCGCTCCCCATCGCGCAATGGGGCTTTCTGCAACCTATTGTTACAGATCTCCAAAAATGTTTTGTACCGCCCACACTGATTCACAACTTGAAAAGCTTTCAGGGGGCTATTGTTTGAATTGTTAGAGTGTGATTAAGCGCAGTTTCAGTTAGTGAGCCCAAGAAAACTTTTATACACCTGCCCCCTCCCCCATCCCACCCCAACTTTAATTGAAAGTTATTGGGGGGGGGAGGGGAATGCACATTGCAAATAAGCCTGGGTTCGCCTGCTGCCGCCTGTGCATTAACTAGCTCTAACCATCTTCACGATTTCTCTTTCCTCCTCGCGCCCCCAGGAGAGAATAGTTTGGCTGAGAATTTTCTCTTTGTAAGTGGGATCAGCGTTTACAGCAGCACTATGCAAGTAAAGTACCGCAGGCTGGGCTGTAAAAATGTGGCTGAAAAATGGACTTAAATGAAAAAAGTACACGTATGTACAGAAAAGTGGAAGTTGATGCGATCGATAGAACAGTGTGTGCCCCCCGCCCCCCCCCCCCCCCCCCGGCTTCCCTCTTTAACCCTTTCATTTTAAATATTTTCTATGGAAGAAGATAAACCATTCACTTGAGTTTTCTATTTCCTTCCCCCACGCCCCGGTCAGTTTTTTTTTTGTTTTGTTTTTTTGTTTTTTTCCTTTCAATGAACGGTTTGGAAATACAGACTGACTTTTCTTTTCTTTTCTTTTCTTCTTTTTGTGTGTGTGTGTCCTGTTCTACTCAGGCGGGGCAAGCAAAGGTGGTGAAGAGCCCGGGAAGCTGCCGGAACAGACAGAGGAGGAATCCCAGATTTTGCACGGAACTGGCCACTGTAAGTGGTTCAACGTGCGAATGGGATTTGGATTCATCTCCATGATAAACCGAGAAGGAAGCCCCTTGGATATTCCAGTCGATGTGTTTGTACACCAAGTAAGCCAAACTTCTTTTCCCCTCCTCTTCTTCTTCTTTTTTTTTTTTTTTTGGCCCCCATGTGCAGGAGTTGGTCAGCAGTTTTGTCAATGGACATACCCTAAAAGAGAAAAACCTTCCTTAGCAATCCTGAGTTAATCTGTTTTTTAGGGTAGGTGTAGGGTCCCCTTACTGGGTATCTTTTCCTAAACAGAAAAAGAGATCTCTTTGAAATTTCTCTGCCGGAGTGCTGCTTGTGACTCTATTAGCAAGTTCCTCCTCTTTATTCGACAGCAAAATTGCAGTAGTGTAGCTTCCGGTGTTCTCGGTTACAATATGCTCTGTCGCCTATGCCTAGTGAAGGAGTGGGGCAATGAATGAAGACGCAGTGGTCATTTTAAGTTTTTTTTTTTTTTTTTTTAGTTGCTAGTATAAGAGATCTATGGGTCTCCTTATTTGAGATTTCTTTAGTCACAGTAGCTTACCCTATTACTTCATTTCTGCCTCCCAGAGAGTCATTTGTAGATTCAAGAAAAAAAAAAAAATTGGATTTTACAGTAAAATAAAATAGAACACTGTTGGCCTACTATGGATTTGAAGAAATGCCAAGAGAAGATGTTTGGTAATCAAACCTTTTAGAAATGTGCTCCCTTTTAGGGCATAGGTCCAAGGACACTGTCTCTTTAAGAAACCAAACTCAAAAAAACATGTGGCCAGCTGTGGCTCCAGTTTGTGTGTTTAAAATGTTCTAGTCTGCTACTTTGGGTAAATTTCCACCATTGCTTATATTGTGTTGTAATTTTTTGAGTTGCTTAAACACCAAACAGAATGTCCTTGCTTGTCATTTTCAGAGTTTTAACCCACAAACAAGTAAATTAATACCTTTTGCATTTTCACTCGTCTCTATTGCTTACCATAGTTAAAAAAAAAAAAAAACAACTTAAAATTTGCGAGCTTGATTATTTCATTGAAAGAAGTTGATTCTCTGTAAGGAATTCTTCGGGGTAAAACGAATTAAGACCAAAGATTTATTTTGGCTTGACATTTAGGTTTAAAAAATGGAATGAATGGCTACCAATACTACAGGTTGATTGACAGGAAATAGTATATTTGCATAAAAAGTCTGTATTTTATTTGATACCGTGTTGCATGTTCCTGATAATATTTACAACCTCCTTTACTCCCTAAGGAATATCATCTTCAAATGAAGTATATAAACAATAGAAACATATGAAACCATTCTGTTTTGATCTGTTGTCCTGTGGTGGTTGGTTGCTTCCTGACCTTACTGTGTGGTGTATGTTTTCCTTTCCTAAGGGCCTGGCCATCATTATTGGCTGTTTACATGTGGAAGGATCAGCATAATCTGTGAATTGAAACAGGGTTTAAATACATAAATAGAAGTCCATAGACAGGCTACTGGATTTTATGCCTCCTACTTGATATTGCAAAATGAACCTACATTTTCTGCTTTTTTCCTCCCTAGACTGAATGATTGAAATCTTTGACAAATCCATTTTCTCTCAGGCTCTGGCTTTCCCCACTTTGAACCTTCTGTAGGTTGTTAAATTGTTCTTTACGATCTCATAAATTTGTTTTATAGATGAATGAAAAAAAATAGCCCTTTTCTTCTTTGATCACACCTTGTTATAATTTGGTTTCCTGTGTTTACCTTTTAATACATTCAAATATTAGACATTTTATTAACCAGTATTAATGTTTTAGAACCCCAAGACATCCAAATTTAAGCCATTTAATTGGTTATATGTTGGTAAACATAAATATATCCACTGCATTATAAAATAGTATATTGCTGGAAAAGTTTTATTTACAGATAGTGAGTAATTTCTAGAGTATAAATGTTGATTATTAATATTAAACTTGCTTTACTCTTGTGCTACAAATCATCTATTTACTAATAAAACAGTATTAAAATGATGTATGAGCGAAAAATTCTCATAAAGTGTGTATATTTGTATTCTTACATTATTAGGGAGAAGTATGTAAAAAAGTCGATAAAACTTAACTATTAGCATTTTTGTGATATGAAAAATCAGGACAATGTTATTCTTTAAATTAAAATTAGAAAGTGATATTTCAGGGAATTTTTTTGGTGACTACAGTATTTGTTTTTTGAAGTATATCTCACTTTTTTCCTTAGGGAAAAATTACATAGATTTCAGTTGCTTTATTTTTTTTTTTCTTCCTGATTTTGATGCCTTAGTAGAGGAGTTTCTCTTATATTGAGACTCACATAATTTGCATATAAATCATATGAATCATTGTTTTGAACAAGTCAGGAATTCAACAGATTTTAGCCAGGCAATTGCAAGTAATAATTAGATGGTCATAAATGATGTGTGCAGGTATCATGTCAGCATCACTTACACAGGTTGCAATTCAGGATCATTAAACACAAGTTTTTAAAATACTTTTTAAATTATTATTTTACTGCTATTTTTAGTGTATGAGAATTTTTGAAAGCATACTATATTTAATATAAATTCAAATTAGATTTTCCATTATGTCTGTATACTATTTTGTTATGAAAGAATAAGCATTGTAGATAATTAGGAAGATTAAATATTCAACTGGACTAGTATCTACTCATTATTTTTTTTTTCTACTCATTATTTTAAATACATGGGATGGTTTTTTTTGTTTTCTGTTTTTTTGTTTTTTTGAGTCTTCAGAAGTACACGTGTCATTACATTTTTTTAAAAGTAATATGAAACATTTTTAATAGTATATATTTGGGGAAATAAAAAATAATTTTAGTTTAACATAATATTTAAAAATTTATGCCATGGCTACCAGTATTATTTTTCTTTAAAAAATATCGACTACATATATACTTCAATGATAAGTAAAATATGTAAGAATAAATAGGAATAGCAAAAAAATCTTGACTGCAAATAACTTCACATCAAGAGCAATTTAGTTACTATGAAACGAAGAGAATATATGCATGTTTTTTTTAAACAGCTGTGTATTCATAGTTACATAATTCTATTTAAAATTTGTTGGCAAGAATACAAACTTTCTTGTAATCTCTGGAATGTCACCACTTTCTCAAAAATAAATGAATTTAGGTGCTGTACCTTTCCTATCTCATTGATAAATGCAATGAGATTCTGTTATTTGAAGATGGTATATGACCATGGGTGGTTTTCATATGACTTCCTAATATTAACTTGTGATATAAATGATCACATGATTATGGGTTGGTAATGAATATATGTATTCTGACACATATTAATATGGAAACTTGATAGTGTTTAATAATAGTTTTAAAAACTTGCAAGAATATATAGATACTGTATTTTTGAGCTTTGTTACAGCTTATTGTTTCTGAGTTGTTCCTTAAAACATTTAATAACTAAAATTGGATAATTTTGATGATGATTTAATTTGTTGAATAGGATACATTTGTAGGAATTCCTTACCTTTGAGAGTCCTGTGTAAAGCACAGAGATTTGTCTCTCAATTGAAGTAAGAATATAATAGATTGTTAATACAGATTTCTAAGTGTAGGTTGCTACTAAGGTGATTTCACCAGTTAGAGTACAATTATTTTATAAGTGCTAATAAGTAATACTTCTTTTAGTTTATTGTTACTGATAAGATAAAAGTTAAAACCATGTACCACAGTTAGATTGTGGTATAATGTGTTTAAACTACCTGGAAAGGTCTCTTGAAATACAAACTTTGACAGAACTTAAATATTTAATGATAGTTTAGATGAGTCACATAGAAATTGAAGTTAGATGTTTTGGAGAAAGGCAATGTTACCCAATAACTACCTATTGATGTTTATTATCATTTAAGTTTTTCTTTACATAAATTTTGAAATTTATTTCCACGTCATTTCCTCACCCAATGAGATAAACTAAACTTTATTTTGTTGGGGTGAGGGGGATAGAATCCATTCTCCTTATTTTTCTCTCTTCAGCTCATTTGCATAATAATATTTTCTTTGCTTGTTCAGTTCTGTATCTGGAATTCTTTACCATCAGTGGTACAAAGAATTTTTAATATAAATATGCCATTTATTTCACTATTTATGTAAGAATTCTTTTCAAAGAGTAAGAACAATTTCAAAATGACTGTAAATTTAGCTGCCATTACTTGATAGGCATAAGTATTTATTAATAATTTGGTTTTGAATTCTTAATTTACATTTCAAGTATTGATGTTTTCTTCTTATGCTCTTTATTTTTGGTTTATACTTTGATTTTAATGGAAAACACACATATCCATATTATAATTTTATATATTTATATTCCTTTTATTTGCTCAGAAAACATATCAAAGCAACATATCAAGTAGAAGACAGAAGAATAATTACTGTTACTGAGATAAATTTAAAGCATTTTTATTAATGGCATAGGATATGAAAACATTTGGAGATGAACAGTTTTTAAATATATGAACATTTTATGTATTATACACAGTTCAATTGATGTAGTAGAGAGTTCATGTTTTAGTGATTATTATGCATTTTATGGAAACAGACTTACTCTAGTATGTTCATGTTTAAGGATTTTTTTTCATGATATTTCATCATCAATTTATTAGCCATCTTTGTTTTTATCATAATTTAGCATATTTTCCATTTTTTCACATGCAGAATAGTTGTGATTATTATTCTTGGAGCTGTTGAAAATATGTTTCAAAAATTATTTAAACAAATCAAAGTCTTAGAAATAAAAAAAAATGTGGTCATGTAACAATGATAGCTCATTTGTTAGTGAGTTATACATTATAATATTTTGAAAATGGCTCCTAAAGCTACCAAGATTTCAAGATGACTTGCCTAGCTGACCAATTTGGAAGAATCCCAAATGAAATGTGTTAAAGTCTTTAATCATAAAAACACACATAAAGACATTTAAATAAAAATTTTATGACTTATTATTATCTTAAAAGCTAATAGATACTTTCCTTCTGATTTTCAAATGCCTGGTTCATTTTCAAGACCCATTTTTTTGTTTACTTCTAAAAAGATATTTTTATTCTAATTCAGTTTAAACATGGAGTGTGAATTGGGCACATATTTAAGATAGTCTTCCTCATATTAAATACTATTGATGAATACCAACTATACTTCAGTAAAAATGAATCAAGATTATTGTCATAAGTTTTAAGTATTTTCCTCTTACTTTTTCATTCTTCTTTTTTTTAAAGGCTGTTCATAAAAAATGAAGGCAGTAAATCAAATAATTGTTTTTTAAACAAATATGTGAGAGACTACTTACAAGTATTTAGCATGGCAACTTTAACCTACCTTTACTGAATCTTAGAGTTCTTGTATTTCATAAGTTAAAGACTTCTTTCTTGCCTGTATTCAGCATCCTAGATAAAAAGTGAGATCGTTGTTGTAAATTTTGTTGCTTTTGGGCAGGAATGAAGCCTGATTATTTAAACTTGCCAGAATTCTTTCTGCTCAGAAATTACATGGATATTGCAGATAGTTTTGTGTATCTTAACTGAGTAGTCCTTGTGGTTTTGTGATTAACCTAAAAGTTACTAGTTAAAAATATGGTGTGCTGTGTTTTTTTATTTCCAATCGAAGTATAATCTAAACAAAGTGAGGGATTTCTGATTAATTAAACTGAAAATGTATTGCTTTAAATATGATATTTCTTTGATTTGATTTGGAACTACACATGAAATAGTTACTATTATCAATTCTTTATATCTTGATATATTTCTCACTGAATTTTAAGTGACAAGAAATTCAGCTTGTTCAATATATAGGTAATGGCATTGTAACATACACAGTCCTTAAGAAACTTCTATGGTTTATATTCTTCTCTAAAATAATGTGATTATAACATTTTCTAATATCAAGACAGTAACATACTTAAGAAAATACATTTTCAATAAAATACACTGCAGATCAGTGGGGTACATTTAGAAATTATCTTTTAATGAGTACTTCTATCAAATAAGTAACAAAAGTAAAATAAGTAACAAAATAAGTAACAAAAATTGCATTTTGATACATGAGGATTGATTTTATTTTCTATCTAGCAACAAAATGGAAATTTATCTGAAAATGAAAGCCTTCTCTACCCAGTTTCTAAATATTTGGCAATTTGGAAATGCTGTCTAACCTAAGATTTACAGATAATTGATATATTTAATTTTATCTTTTTTTTTTATATAATCCGCGGCAAATTGGAGTCATTAATACCTCACTATTCCAGGTGTTGTATAAATTGTGTATCAAGTGTGTGTTTAATAAATAAACTAAAATGTTAAACTAGTCCTTACCACGATAAAATCACAGATAAGTTGTTTTCAGTGGCATATATTCATGGTAGAAAATTAAATTGATACCTTTTTTAATGTGCCCTCTTTAAAATTGGGCACAATGTGCTGTATAATGTTAATGGCTTAATTTCCCTTACAGTGAAATACAAAGCATTTAATTATAATTTTATGGCATGTAATATTGCTTAATATTGTTTAAAATATCAGGATATAAATCAAGACTTGGAAGTGATTAGTTATACTGGTTGTTTTAATAGTTTGTTTTATTATTAGATTCCGTTGTATATATCCAGTTTGTGTATTCTTTAGTATAAGTGAAGGAATAAATACTATTTTAAATAGATCTGCTGTGGTAATTTAATACTTCTTTGTCTATTACAAATATTTAATCCTTGTGAGATACTGTACAGTAGTATAGCTTCTGGTCAAATAGATCAGTATTCAAATCCCAATTTATTGATTGTAGGGGAAATGAGTTACCTTGTCAGCGTCTCAGGGTCCCATAAAGGGAGGGGACAAAACAATAACCATTTTTGTATAGGGTTATTATGAGGATTAAATGTTACTAAACATGTAAAGCATTTAACACTGAGCCTGGGATATAGTAAGGGCTCAGTGATGTTTGTTGTACATGGTTACTATTTCTAAGAAGTAGTAGTCTGGTAGGCTAAGGGGTAGAGCATCAGAAATGAAGTTTTGGATTTGGCTCTGCCACTTGGTGGTTTTCTTACTTTTGGCTAGTCACTTCCTCCAAGCTTCAGTGTTCCCATGGGTGAAATGTGTTCAATAATGTCTTTTCTCCCTATTTTTCAGGGCTAGGGTAAGAGTTCATTGAGGTAGTATACATGAAAATAATTTAAGAATGTAACAACACTAGGTTTTAGTTTTAATCTTTATTAGACTACTATATTTTTATTAATACTCTCACCATATAACTCGTCAGAATTTTTAAAAGATAAGTAAGCTCATCTCATTTATTTTTTGGCCTTGTCTGCTTTTCTTGAGGTATAATTTATATAGAATAAAATTCACCAGATTAAAGCATACTGTTAGATGAGTTTTGACAAATTATGTAACCACCACCACAGTCATGATGCAGAACACTTCATCACCCCCAAAAAGTTCCCTTGTGTCCATTTGTAGTCATTCACCCTTGAAGACAAGAGGTTTAGTTGTTCTATATGATTATTGATATGTCATAGTAACTGGTTAACTGACGTGGCTCTTTTTAACTTTGTCACCTTAGACATAAGCTACAACTCAGTATCCTTTATTAGATACACTCCACACTTATTTTGATGTTTTCTTTTGTTCCTCTTTATAGTTATTTCTGCTTGCCTTTTCATTTGTAGTTTCTGTGTTTGTAAAAGTAAAATTAATTAATATACATTTCACTCATCTTCCGTCATTTCATTTATCCTTATGATACTTTTTCATGCAGTATAAACTCATTGCTTACCTAAAGGGCATATTAGGCTTATTGATGCATTTCTTGTTAGAAATTTAATGAAGTTCTATGTCAACTGAGTAAACATTCTTAGAGCTGTAAGTTGACAAGATGGTTTATTGCATAAAAGTACTAACTTTTGAGAAAATGGTTAGTTAGAAAAATTTCTGGTTCCATATCCAAGTATTTTTCTATTGATCACATAGTAAGTGTAAAGCACTGTTGGGTGATAAAGATTTAAGAGTTTGCTCTCCAGTTTGCTATATGTTATTTTCTTCTTTTTAGCAAACTTTTTAATAAGATTTTTCCAATTCTCATTCTTTTCACTCGAGGTATAAAAGCAATGGGTCATTTTTTTCCCATCACCCACTCACTTTCTTATGAAACCTACTTTTGTAGCTTCTACCCATTTAATTTGGGGAAAACTATCAGAAAATAGTAAATGTTAGTTTTCAAATTTTGAGCTAAATACAGTGATTTCTCATCAGTCTTAAAATACCTAGTTTTTAGATTTTATATGTAGAAATTGTCTTTATTAATGTTTAGAATCATTTCACTGTGCTATTAATGACACACTTACTACTGCTTAAACCTTTTTGTTAAAACAATCTACTTTTTAAAATCAAACCCACTTTCATTTACTACTTTATTAATCTTAACGTTAACATTTACTTCAGAATCTTTTAAGTTTGCTCATAACTTTAAGGTTTTTGTTCAGTTTTATTGTGCTGTATTATCTAAAGATTCTGTGTAAAATTCAAAATGAGTCTACTCTGGCCATGGTTTCTTCATGATCATTTATTTCCTTAAGCTTTGTAAGCAGTTGCCTAGGCTGTTACTAATAAGTAGCTATGGTGTTCCTAAATACTATGATGCCTAAATTCTTTTAACATTTTCTTCATTCAGATGAATTCTTTATCCTTAGTTGAGACTGTGATAGAAGTGTAACAACATAAATTCTATCCATTGCTTTTAAAAAACTTACTGGATCGTTGATATATTGTAGAGCTCTGAATGAGTTCTATCAACTGCCTTTTTCCAAAGTATGTTTTTAATAATACATCATTTTGCTTATAGAATGGAAACACTGGTACTTGGGAGACTAATTCCACTTTGAACAACTTCGTTAAATAGATTAAATGATACTAGAGACACATACCTAACACAGTTCTAAGTCCCACATTTACGAAGATAAATGAATAAATTTGTTTTCAGTTTTAACAAATAAAAAAAACTTCTTTTTTAGGATTGGTTAAACTGTGAATCTGAAATTTAATCCACAGTATCAAACTCATTTATTTAGCTCTGTAATTAAAATTTTTAGTTGAATACTAAATCTAAGGACAGTTGTATTTGCACGTTTGCCCCTTTCACTGTTTCCTCCCCCATGCCATTGAAGAATTTTGAATGGTGAGGAATTTGCGCCCTTTGGCTCAGGTTGCAGACCCACTTGATCAAGCCAGAGAAGCTGGGGTCAGAACTATTCATTGCTTATCTTTTCCTTGGGCCACTTGTAAATCCTGCCTTTCTGCTCTGTAAAAAATCTCTTTCTATTAGACTTATAATAAAGCCTGGAGTATAAAAATGGGCATAGTAGCTGATGCTTGATTGTGATTCTGCGTGGGTTAATTTCACTAATTTAGAAGTTTTTCATTGCGTTGCAACTTATTTGTATAATTTTATTTAAATATATGTTATTTCATAATATACTAAAAAAAAGCACGCATTGGTATTGAAAGTGCAGTGATATTCTATCTTAGGTTGAGATTTTACACTTTTGAAATGTAGTGGTTACTTTTAAAAATTGAATTAGTTAATTTCAGTCAGCTCTATAAAAAGTCCCATAGTATTTATTTTGTTTTGATGTATTTAATTTCTGGTGTTTATACTGACACTTAAAATTTGCTTGAATTATAGTACAAGTTTATGAACTGAATAGTGGTGTGAATACTTTAAATATAGAACCAGATTTAAACAAACACAAAACACTTTGTTCTTATCTCTGCATCCCTTAAAAGTATACAGCTCTGGTTCAGGACCTCAGGACCACCCATCACCCTGGACATTGGATACTCCTATTTATTCAAGAAGCTTGTGAAGTATCTGTGTGCTGCCTGGTGGGGGATGGTGTGTGTATCAGTGTAGGGGATCACAGTTAGGTGATTTTACCCCAACAAAAGCAGCAAAATTATTTATAAACTGAATTCTGTCCCTGTAGAATTTTCTAGTTGTGAAAACTATCTTACATTAAATGCTTCTTATTTTCTGTAAGCTTTGGTTACAGTTTTCACATTTTTGATGCTTTCAGAAGGTTAAAGTGGGCCCCCATTAAGATTAACCTCAATCCATTACAGCTTTTTGGCTTGCAGGCCCCACCCATTGGCCTTGGATAGCTAATACCGAGCTTTTGTTTCTTCCTGTAGAAAGGAAAGGAAAGAAAACTGTTCTTTCTCTTTCATTGTGCAAGTCACGTGACTTCCCTTTTGGTTAGTTACAGATAGGTTGGAAGTGCATCTCAAAAGGAGTAAGATATCAAAGTTTTATGTTTGTATGAAATATTCATTGAAATATTTATTGAATTCATGTGTTTTATGACATTAAAATATTTGTTTTTGAACAACTATACCTCAGTTTACATACATGTAAACTGTTGTCTTTTTAGGAAGCCAAGAAGGTTACTAAATAGATGTTTAAAATAATACTCATCTTTTTATCTACATTGTTGTACTTTCGCAGTGTACTTATTTTTCTATTATTGTTTAGCATCATTTGAATTGTTGCTTATTTCTCAGAACTCATGGTGTAAAGAAAGTAGGAATGGTTGGGATGATTTAGCAAGGAAAAATTGCTGGTAGGAAAAAAGAAAGAAATGTGGTACAGGACTGTGTGTAAATATAGGAAGAAATTAATTGGTCACATTTTCTGTTACTCTTTCATCTAACCTTTCAGTAATAATAAGCAGTATAGGTAGCTGTTTGGGAGAAAATGCTCTCTAGCTCTTAGGCTATTAATATCAATGGACAGATACTTTATTATGAAGTTAGATGATGTGACAAAAGTGTTGATATTTAGTTCTAATTTGGTGATTTAGTCACTATGTTGTGATTTTAGTATGAATCATGAAATATTTAATCTTACGGTTATTTTAATTTGCTCTTAAGCTATCTTTTGAAATATTTAATTTCTATTTTAGTAAACAATATAGCTATCACTAAATAATAAATAAGTAAAATATTTGAAACAATGGTAGTTTTAAAAGAGAATCTTCTCAAGGATTTTTAAAATACAGTGTTCTTTGGCCATGATATTTCTAAGCATGTAAATACTTTAAAAAGACTTGTGAGGAGAATACTTAAAATCTAAGGTACATTTTTATTTAAAATACTATATTTCAGTAAAATGTTCCAGACTGTTGTTCCATAGAAAAGCATTGTTTCTTACATTTTTATAGTCTTGTGGGTCTTAAAGAGCAATGTGATATTTAATCCTATGATTTTGTTATCAATCCACGGTAACTTGGTTAAGTAGATTTCAAAATACGAAACATTTATTGAGATATATAAAGCTTCTCAAGTTTCTATTAATAATGGGGGGTATATCAGCTTTTCAATAACTAGAATCTGGCATGAAGTTGGTAATTAATGTGGTTGGTCCATGCTTTATTGACATTAAAATTTATAGCAAGTGATTTATTTTGCATGTGCTTTGAGCTGAATATTTCAGTTTCTGTTTAATTAATGTAAATATTTATTGACATTTATTTTAACGTTTAAATTGTCACAGAAATTTTACTTTTGGGAAAGGCTTAGGATATTAAAATTTTCAATTCGGTGGTCGTCTTCATATACATTTGGATTACAAGCTATTCATAAAACACCAAAGCTATTATTAAGTATTTGAATCTAGTATTGATATTTATTGTAGAAGTAATCATATTGCGTGTTAATGTCACTGTAAGTTTAAAATAAAAATATTAACAAACAAAAGCCTACTTTAAAAAAATGCTACTGGGTTTTTTTGTGTGTGTACTACATGCTTTTTTCTTCCTACTCTTCAAACAAAATTTGATATTAGAAGGTGAAAGGTTGAGTGTTTTCCTTTTATAATTCTGTGTTTTCCTCCTGCAAAAAATTTTTTAACTTGTGCAGAGAACAGTAATTTTTAAAATGAACATGGGCTTTAAGTGACTTCATGTTTGTTTAAAAGTATAAGGCTCATTGGTGGGAGTAATACCATTTGGGGTATTGCTACTTATTTTCATGTGGGTTACTATATGGTTCATTAATGAATTTTCTTTTTCCAAAAATAAACTTCATAATAAAAGAGAAAATAATTTTTTTAGTCGTTGAAATACATGAAAGGCCAAGTAAATACAGACATTTATTTCAGTGCCTATTCTTTATTTTGGGGTTTCATGTTTATTTTTGCAAAGACATTCTGATTTTAAAAATGTTAACAGATAATGTTTGGGAAATTGCCTTGTTAGGTATTGACCACTTTTCCATCCTTTCTGTCTTTACCTTTAAAAGTATCTGGTTGCTATTAAACCAATACTATATGTAAAGGTAATCCAGAACGTCCTGTGAGATTCAATGTTTGACATATATTCAGTTTCCCAAATTTACAAAATCTGAATTTTTTTTGCAAAATCTCATAAAGCATAGGAAAATGTTTTCAGAGTAAGATTTTAAGACAATAGAGTTAATTATTTTGACTTACATTAAAAAAACTAGCTGTAAATTGAAAAAAATTACTCAAAATATTTAAAGTGCTATGTTGTTCCCAAATTATTCCCTGTCCTAACATTATCATTTGATCTGCCACTAGGAATCATGAAGGCTCTAAGGGGACTCTCTCTTTAGTGTCCTTCTTCCCTTGTTTCTCCCCTCCCCCTCCTTTTGCACCTTCGGGAAGGAAGCCTGGGGCCCTAGCTCTAGAGATACCAGGAAAAAGCAATCACTCAGCACAAAATGTCTGTCTTTAGCAGAAGTATCATCCCTTGGAGAAGAGGATGGTTGAGAAAAGGTTAATAACAGATAAAGAGTTTTTCAGATTTACTCTAAGTTAATTTAAAATTTGTTTTTGGGACAGCTGGATATTTCTGTTGTTACTGGAAAAGAAGTCTACTTTGTTTAGGCATTATAGCAAAGTCGAACCTCGTCCTTCACACTTTACTTAGCTTTGGTTAAATCTTTTGTATCTTATCTCTTGGCTGTTGCCAGTGATTTTCCTCACATTGAGGAGGACCATGAGTTATAAATAAAAGCAATGGGTGAATAGGTAATTTTAACTTTTCTAAACACTTAACTGATATTTGTGGCATTTACCTAAATTTCCTAAGAAAGTATATATGAAATGTTTTACTCTGCATCGCCTGTCATCTTAAAGATAACATCTTTGTGTGTAACATATTTTTGCTTAGAGGAGGACTTTTGAATCACAAATTGAATCATAAAATAGGCTAACAGTGAGAATAAATTGATAATGATAGATCTAGAAATGTAATTATTTACTTCCTTAGATTGTTCACAAAATCTCTTTTTTTCTCCCCAAGATGAACAAAAAAATGCAGATTCAGTGGGGTAAACAGTATAAAATGTAATGTAAGATTGCCGAAGGGCCCAAATTTCTTTCATTGTACTAAGAGATATTTCTGCCAGCATTTCTTCATCTTGAAGGGCAATCCCTTACTTGCTGAGTTGTACATGAATTTTTTAAGTCTCTTCTACTTGTTGATCCTGGGTTGAAAAACTTAAGCAAAAGGATGATGGAATCTCACAATTAGCTTAGTGAGGATTTTAGAAGTCATATTTTAAATCTGACAGGTGATAAACGTAATAGTAAATGATAATGTAAAATTAAATATTACATAATACTTAGTTTTTTTAATACTTAGGTTTTAAGGAATGAACCTAAGATATTGAAAATTTTAAATATTATGTACTTAAGGGCAAATATAAAAATATAATAGCAAATATCTTTCAGGTAATATAAAATTGGTAAGTATAAGCAATCTTTTTATACAATAATTTCAAAAATATAGTTAGAATGCAATCATATATTTCTTTCTACTGTCCAGCCCCCCTCCAGATAAACCTTTATGTTTGTTTTGGTTTTTAGTTGCTTGCTAATATTAAGTTCCCACTACTGCATGCCTGGGGATAGACTCTATTTTGTTACCGTTTGGTCCTATGTGTCAGTCATCCCCAAGCCACTGGTGAATCTCCCCTCAACCAGTGCTTCTGTTCTGTCAACACAAGAGAGCCCTTCAGCTATAGTCAATCAGTATTGTAGCAATGATGGTAATTGTGACATCATTAACAATGACACAGAATGATAACAATAGTTATCGTATAGCTTTTATAGAGTGCATGTGCCAAGAACTATACTAAGCATTTTGTATCCATTGAATTTTCACAACTGTGAAAGAGAGTTACTATTATTTTCTTATTTTTTATACATGAAAAAATGACCTTAGAATGGCTAATTGCCTAATTTCATGCAATTGAGCCAGCAGTATGATTCCAGAGCTATGCTCTTAGGTTCCAGCAACATTTTTAGCTGCTTAGATTTTATATTAATGTGCTTATCTTTTGCTAAGTGCTGGAGATTCAATTATGAGCAAAATTCAGACAGGGATTCTGATTTCAGATTGCTTGAAGAACAGTAGGGGAGACAGTCCAGTCACACAAATGAAAATAAAAACCACTGTGAGTGCTATCAAGAAAAGGTTCATGGTGCCGTAAGTCTAACTGTGAGGAACCTGACCTAGTCTTTCGGTCAGAAGACTTCTTTGGGGCAGTAAATTTGTGATGAGGGATGAAGAATGAGAAGACAAAGAACAAGGAAAAGGATATTCTAATAGAGGAAAGGAGTTGTATGTAGGCAGGAGGGAAAATGGAACTTTATTGGACACTATAATGATTATTAAGATCATTAATATCCAGTCTCTGTCTTTAAGAAGCATGCAGTTCTCTGTGTGTGTGTGTGTGTGTGTGAGAGAGAGAGAGAGAGAGAGAGAGAGAAAGATCTGAGAGAGACCAACAGTTACAATAGTGGTAAATGCTAAGATAACAGCATTAGGGTAGGAATTGCCCATTCTTTTAGCAGCAGGGAAGGCTTTACAAATAGAGACCATTTGAGATTGGCCTTGGAAATACCTAGAGAACTGCCAGCCTCTGAGGGCATTACGTATTATAAATGTGCAAAGATGTGGACAGGTGGAAAGAGCCTCTTGGAAAGACCAGTGTGCAGCTCTGCTACTGGGTGTTTGATGTGTAGAAGGAGCAAGGAAAGGGGGTGGAAGATGACGTTCAAGCCAAGGCTGGGCCAGCTTGTGATCAGGCAAGTGTATCTACCTTTCGTCCTTACCTTGGACATAGGTATTTGTGAATTTTTAAAAAATACTCGCTCTCCTCCAGAGCTTTATTGCCTGTTACTTTTCTTATTTTTTTAAATTTTTTTTGTTTTATTTATTTATTCATGAGAGAGAGAGAGAGAGAGAGGCAGAGACACAGGCAAAGGGAGAGGCAGGCTCCCTGCAGGGAGCCTGACTCAGGACTCGATCCCGGGACCCCAGGATCACTGGAATTAGAATCTGTCACTGTAAACATAACCTGTTCGTCTTTGTCTTTTTCCTTTGCACAGATAGGACTTTTGTCTTTTCCCTAAATTCCTCCTACATTCACTTTTGGAAATCTTGCCATCTTTCAGATTCCAGCTCCAGATTCAGGTCCTTCTTTTCTGAGGCCTTTCCTTATTTTAACTAGAATTTCTTAATTCCTCCTTATGAACTCCAAAACTCTTTATAAATAATGGGTCACTTGTCATACATTGTATTCTGTTATATCTTGTTTTGTTTCTCCTACAAAATTGTAAACTCGGGGGATCCCTGGGTGGCTCAGCGGTTTAGCGCCTGCCTTTGGCCCAGGGCACAATCCTGGAGTCCCGGGATCAAGTCCCACATCAGGCTCCTTGCATGGAACCTGCTTCTCCCTCTGCCTGTGTCTCTGCCTCTCTCTCTCTCTGTGTCTATCATGAATAAATAAATAAAATCTTTAAAAAAAATTGTAAACTCGGAGCACCTGGATGGCTCAGTCGGTTATGCGTCTGACTCTTGGTATGGCTCAGGTCATCTCAGGGTGGTGAGATCCAGCCCCATGTAGGGCTCCATACTGGGCAGGGGGCCTGTTTAAGATTCTCTCTCTCCCTGGGGTGCCTGGGTAGCGCAGTTAAGCCACTGCTTTTGGCTCAGGCCATGAGCCCAGGATTCTGGGATCAGCGGGGAGCCTGCTTTTCCCTCTGCCTCCACCTCTCTCCCTGCTTTGTATGCTCTCTGTCTCTGTCTCTCCCTCTCTCTCTCTCAAAAAAAAAAAAAAAAAAAAAAGATTATCTCTCTCCCTTTGGCTCTCCCCACCCCGTTCACACATGTTCTCTCTCCCTCAAATAAATAAACTCTAAGGGGAATTGTTTTACCAAATTTTGTATTTCCTATAATACATAGGTGCATGCTTTTCATATAATTCCTACTCATAAACATTTCTTTAATAATGAAGAAAGCACATTAGATTAGGAACATTTTTCCCTATCTTCCATTGGATATAAAGATATGGCTTACTTAAAAATAAAAAAAAGGTATGGCTTATAGGGAACTAACAATTCTTATTGACCAAGAGAGCATATGCGAACTCATAGTGTTCAATTTATTTTTATTTCCCTTTTATATGTCACTCTTAATGTTCATTATATGTTATGTATGGTAAACTCTGCACTTCTGGGCCCAGAATACTTTTGGGTTTCTGTACCCAAACCCTTAGCAGAAAACGATGGTGGTGTCTGTGCTGTATTTATTACCATAGTTTATTGCTAAGTCTAAAGTGTCTGCAGTTTATTGGAGGGGAAGGACTAACCTGTTAATTCTTTTCTTAAATCCAGAGAAAATTGACATGGGTGTTCAATAAATATTTTAAGAGTCAACATCATTAGGGAGATGAGAATGATATTATTTTTTTTTTTGAGAATGATATTAAATGTAAAGAGTGGAGACCTTGTAGTAAGATAGAACTGGGTTTGAATCCCAGCTCCAGTGCTTTCTAACTGTTTGAATTTTGTCTCATTACCTGAACTCAGATTTCCTAGCTATAGAAATCAGGTAGCAGTACTAATTTTACAGGGTTGTGAGGATTTGAGTTAATGTAGTTTAAGTGCCTAGCCTCATGCCTGAAAGGGGAGTACCAGGTATCCTGACTGTTCTCTTTTTGTTTGTTTTTTTTAACTTAAAGAAAAAAAAAACATAGATAATGCTGCAATTGATATAATGCAGAAAAAAATATATGGGATAAGGGTTGGCAGGGCTCAAACTTAGCAGATAAACGAAGACTACCCACACACTATAAAACATAATGGAGAAAAATACAGTTATCTACATCTTTGTTCATAACGGAAGTAAAGAGCATAATGAATGCATGTCCGTTTCTCAAGTAGAGGATGGGGCTGGTCTGTCTTGATATCTGCTTGTGTGAAAAAGATCTAAGTTTTTTGTTGTGGAAGCTGTGGGTTGTATACCCAGCATCCATTTCTTCCTTCCATCCTTCTGATCAAGACCCCACTTCTTTGGTTTATGTATTCATCTCTGCCTTTCTGTGTCCCTGGGAACAATGACTCCATCTCTTTCTCCTAAAAACTATTTTAAGTCCAGGAGCAGGGATGAGACTTAAGTTGGCTTAATCAGTCACGAGGGAGCAGTTTTTTACATTGTACTGTTATAAGACTTACTGTTCTTTTACTTCTGTGACTCTTACCTTCTCTCTCCCTTTATTCTATTTCCTTGGGTAAAACTTGCACCAGTAACAATTTCTTTGATATGTACTGAGTTCCAGTTTGGAGGACAAGCCTCTTACGCTTTCTCATCTCAGGATTTACACCAAATTGACTTACTTGGATATGAAAATGTAGTATCATTTCTAACTCATGACTCTTCTTTTATCCCCCACGTCCAATCAGTAATTTTAAAAATAATCTTAAAATGCCATACAACTTCTGACCATCTATACTTGAGGTCTTGATCAGAGCAGAGTCTTGATTAGGCTGCTCTTATGTTAGTACCTAAAAGAATATGCACCTGAAAATTAGGCCAATTAGATGAAGAAGCTTTGGGGTATGGTATGACTTGATGTTAGGGCCTTCCACTGGTGAGCTTCTGCAGGTAGATCACTCCTCAAAGGGAATCTGATGGTAGGCAGTGTAATCAAGACTTAGCTTCATCAGTTTATTCAACAAAAATTACTGAATACCTAATAGGTGAGCTATAGCAATAAGCAAAACAAAATGAATGAAAACATCTGCTCTCATGCACCAACTCCCACTTCCCATCTCTTTCTGCTTTCTATCTTATCTCCACTGTGAAAAATAGGAACATAGACTAACCATATGAAGTATATAAAATAGAGCATCTTTAAGTTATTAAAAATCTCACAGTAATATTTGAACTCTGGAAATCAGTTTCAGGAAAATTGGACCATAAGGAACAAAGTAAAAGAAGGTGTTTTATTTGGAGAGAGAAAGAAAAAAATATTAATGAGATAACTCTAAGTCTGAATTCTACAGCATTCTAAAAATTATTTTCTGAGGTACATATGGTGGTATTTTTAAGGAAAAGTATAGGTTAACGATCCACAGGGGACTTTCTCAGCCTTGGCCCTTAGGGTCAGGTTGGACCTTTTGGCCCAGGTATTTTTTGCTGTAAGGGCCTATCCTGTTCTTTATAGGATGTGAGGTAATATCCCTGACCTCTACCCACTAGATGCCAGCAGTACACTTCCCCAGTTGTGACAACCAGAAATGTCTCCAACATTGCTAAATGTCCCCTGGAGGGCAAAATTGCCACTATTTAAGAGCCTCTGATTTAATGACTTTGGTAAGTGCTTTACCAAATGTATTAGGCTTCATAATTAATATCTTATAATCTTTTCCTCACACAGAAATATAGTCTAAAATCATTTTATAAGGTCTAGATATTTGGGATAGGAAATTACTGTTAAATTCATATTTAAGTAACATAATGGACTGAAAGCTAAATATGAAACATTTTAACATTCTGAGTTTTAGAGTGTTATCTTTTATATTGTTCTAATTATAGATGTAGTACATGTTGAGTATGGAAATTTAGACAAAGAATATAAAAATCAGGGATCCCTGGGTGGCGCAGCGGTTTGGCGCCTGCCTCTGGCCCGGGGCGCGATCATGGAGACCCGGGATCGAGTCCCACGTCGGGCTCCCTGCATGGAGCCTGCTTCTCCCTCTGCCTGTGTCTCTGCCTCTCTGTCTCTCTCTGTGTGACTATCATGAATAAATAAATAAAATCTTTAAAAAAAAAAAGAATATAAAAAATCACTATCCCATCACTTAAAGAAAATTACTGCTTATTAACTTACTGTATTTTGTTTTACTGTTTTTCTTTGTAACTTAAATTCTAGTTTTGAATCATTTACTTTTTTTATTTATTTTTATTTTTATTTTTTTATGATAGTCACAGAGAGAGAGGCAGAGACACAGGCAGAGGGAGAAGCAGGCTCCATGCACCGGGAGCCTGATGTGGGATTCGATCCCAGGTCTCCAGGATTGCGCCCTGGGCCAAAGGTAGGCGCCAAACCGCTGCGCCACCCAGGGATCCCTGAATCATTTACTTTTTTATGCAGTTTGTCTAAAAGTTTTTTTAAAAATGGAAAGTAATTTCCTTTGTCAAATTATTGGCAGTTATAAATTCGAGGAGTTTAAAACTAATCAAATTATAATAGGAAAAAATAGGGATTACAAATTAATTTGGAAATTGAGAAAAGAAAGTATAGAGAAACATATACTATGCATTTGAGTGATAGATTCTAAATAATATTTGTTGATGAAGTTTAAATTTTTGAAATAAGAGTAAACCTAACTATATATATTATTTCTTACTTTCATCCACTCAATTTCATAAATCTGAATATGTGAGACATTTATTTTTTAAATGTAAATCCTTTGGGAAATTGTCATTTGGGAGAAACAGCAACAGAATTATATTAATATGTTTTTATTTTCGTATGTATAGAAAAGATTGCTTTTATTTTACATAAAATTTTTAAAAATTTAGGTCATCACTAAATCTTCAACTAGTTTTTTAGTTTTATAGGCAGTTAATCTTTTTTCTCCTGATAATGGAATCTAGTTCTGCTTACAATTTAGAGATGACCTTCACTTCTAAAATATATTACTTAAAATTCTGTAATATAGTTGCCTTAAGTTTAATAAAATGCCACGAAAGAAGTATCACTATAATTTATAGATTTATGCAAGTTTTGATGAAATCTGTATATATAACCAGAGCAGATTAAGTATCTTGTCAATGTCATTTGCAGTTCTGAGAAAAACATTTTATTTCTTTCAAAAAGGAGGATGTTTGGTCAAGAAGCAAGAAGGAAAAGCATTCTGGTCATGGAAAATGATGTAGGTGTTAAATGGAAGAAACAGTCCTTTGAGTTTGAAAATTTTATATGACAGGGAATTCCCAGGAGCCTCTTTCAACTTTAAAGTCCCAAATTGGCCTCAGAGATACACAAATGTATAAATGCCTTTTTATGCACAGGTCATATGCTGACCTAAATTTAAGTGGCAAATATTAAAAACCTTTGTTAAAGTAAAAATTTTCATTTGATATGAAAGGTAACAGCTTTTTCTAAAAATGCCCCTTTCTCAAGAGTGATTTACTCATTTTCTAGTCATCCATGTATTTATTACTTGTCACCCGTATAGGTTCTCCATCCACTGAGATTTCTCTTCTGTATGCAGACTAAATTAACCTTTTCATATCATGTCCACTTAAATTGTTGGCCATTCTACTCATTTTCTCAACACATCCACGAGGAACAGCCCATTCCTAATCTGTTATTAATTGTATTCATGCCATATATTAAAAGATATGCCCATTGCTATCATTTTCTGTTGTATATTCCATGCTATAAATTTTCTCTTGCCTCCTGGGCACTTGGCCCATTCTTAAGATAATGCTAATTAGAAATGATGTTGGACACAATAGGTTCTGAATGATCTTATTTTAGCTAGCAAAAATATAGCATCACAAAGGATGCAGGACATAGCCTTCCACACTATAAATTCACCTGAGCCTTTGTTTCCTTTGTGCTATTATTTCCCATCTTTTCTGAAACACTGCTATTTTAAAATCTTCCACTCATTTTGCTCCTCTCACCACTGTGTGTGTTTTTCTCCCTGTTTCTCAACTTCCACCCCCACTCCTCCTTTCTGGTGTAAAGAGCTCCTGTAGGAAATTGACAATCGGTGTCTTTCTGCTTCAAAGTCTTTAACAAGTGGAGCTGGCTGTTAAGAGAAATTGACCAGGTTTCTGTGATCCTTGTCAGTTTCTCTGATTAATCAATTTTTCTTTACTGGAGAAGCTGCTTTTAACAAAAGAAATCTAGCTTGAAATTTCAATCATTTGCCCATTGCTGCCTAGCTTGTATCTGCTCTTCTTTATCACTTTAGGTCTTTATTATAAACTTTTAATTCTCGTTTTTTTGTTATCTCATTTGTAATGGAGTGTGAAGAGCCAATTTCATGTAATTCATATATCCTCAATGATTCCTACTAATTCTGATACTTGCACAATTTAATTTATAAAGCGGGTTCCTATTCAAAAGACAAGGACTAAAAAACAAAATGAGTGCATTGCTTTCCTAGTTCTTGTTGACTTTCCTACAAAAACTAAGGCCAAGCAATTCCAGAGCACTTAAAAAAAGGATGTCATGCTATCATAGAAACTAAGACAATGAAATCCAGAAAAAACAGAGTTATTACTGTATTCTTTATTAATAGAGATATTTCTTTAAGCATATCAAATACTGCTATATTTAGACACAGAATTAAAAGAATGTGTCTTTAGGTCATGGACAAGTTTGAACAACCAAGTTAGCCTGAAAAATAAGGTTGTAAGAGGAAATTGACAAAATGGACAAAATCTATTTGGAATACCTCTTAGGCATTACATAAAGGTGTTTGGACATACTGATATTAGATAGACAGGATTATCATAAGAAGTAGTTAATTTGAATAGCCTTAGGTTCAGTGGTGAGATTGAATGATGTCTAATGCTCCAAAGTATATTTTACAAATAAATTGTTTCATGGTATATTAAGTGTTCCTTGAATAGAAAAAAAAAATAAGTCCGTATTCAATAAGTTTGGGATATTCTTGGCCATACAAATTTAGCCTGTTTATTCGTTTAATATATGATTTCTTAATGCTTTATCAAATGGTACAGTGCTATCAGTCTCATGGGACATGGTTCTCATGGTTCCATGGGGGCAAGCACTGAGACACTCTTGGCTTATGGCCAGCAATCTGTGCATTAATCAATATCAATATCTTTATTCTTCAGCTTATAATTTATCAGTAAGTTAAAAAAGATTAAAGATCTCTTAAGCATCTGCTAAACATTTTTAGTGATGTATTTTTATTTTACAAAACCCGTGACATAAATAATAAGATATCCAGAAAAGCTGGGGGCGGATAATGGTTCATATAAAAATGGCCTAACAGATGAGATAGAATCAGGTAAGGATTAGAAAACATCAGCTGTGCATCTGGGCAACTTAAACACAGAGCTAATATAGTTCAAGATTGGTAAATGGTGGTTGTGGTAGTACATGGAAGATGAAATTTGGCCAGGCTGGATTCTGTGTCAGATGGAAAAGAAAACAAAAACAAGTGATACACAGTCGCCTTTTAACTAACAGCTTCTGGAAATAGCCTCTGACCTGTAGCACCTGGCTATCTTTTTTTTTTTTTTTTTTTTTTTTCTGAATAGCACTGAGTTTGCTTGCAGGCAGTTATACCCCTTACCCAAGACAACAATTCATTTGTAATTTTGTGGCAGATGTTGGTATCCTAGACCAGTGATTCTGAACTTTTTTTTTTTTTAATTTTTAAAATTTCTGATCTGTTGCAGATCAGATACTTTTGTACAAATGTTTTCCTCAGGTTACATACTTTCTTTGGTCCAGTAATGAACAGCTTACTGGCTGTACGGTTTCTCCAGCAACACCAACACTGTGATGAGATTATCACCACCTCTTCTGTGCTCTCAACTAGAGTATGTCTCAGCACTTATAACTGCCTGAAATTTTTCCTTTTGAGGGCTAATAAGTCTTTTATTCTACAAGTAGAGAAAAACATTTAAAAATATAAATATTCCCATATCAGTGGTTGTAATTGTGGTAATCTGTGGACCAGCAAACATCTCAAAAAATGTGGATGATTTGGCAAGTGTTTAGTAATTGGCTTTCCAAAAATCATCTAGTGTATGTTATTCATTTTACCAACTTGAAGGATATAGAACACAATTTGCAAATAATAATAGTACATAAACTATTCTTTATTATAAATTCTCTGTAGCCAGTTTCGCACAGAATGCTTTTGTTAATTTATTTTTTAAAAAAAGATTTTATTTTATTCATGAGAGACGCAGAGGCAAAGGGGAGAAGAAGGCTCCCTGTGGGGAGCCCGATGTGGGATTCAATCCCAGGACTCTCGAATCAAACCCTGGGCCAAAGGCAGATGCTCAACCACTGAGCCACTCAGGCATCTCTGTTTTTCTTTTTTTTTTCTGGAATTCTTATATCTATAGCTAAGCTATGATTGCAGTTGACGAACAAGTGTAGTTTTTACATGAATGTTAAATGAGTAACAACACAAAAGTTAGATGACAAAGGCAAAGATGTATGTCAGAACTTTATTGTAAGCGATTTATTTACCGAATTGGAAAACAGTTTTTGAATACTGTAAGGATATTTCCTCTATAATGTAACAGTTATAGACATGCTACACCGTTATATTTCATTAGCATTTATTAATAGTTTCTCCATCACTTTCTTAAGACAATCAGCAAAAGTTTTTAAAAAGCCCTCATTTGTAGCATTTGCCAATTAGTTTCAAGCTATCAATGTGTTTCTCTGTGGAGTTGGGAAGGAATGCACAGTGATACATCATTATGTAGTGATTCCACTGTACAGATTCAATAAATGTAAATAACCTCAAGATAATAGTAAAATGTAGCAAAATAATTAGGAAGTAATGAGTTTTAAGTATATTTATTCTTTTGTTCATATAATTATATATTTTTATAATTAAGTTTTTAATAATGGCTGTTTTTAACAATCTCATGGATTCCTATGATAATATTAAGTTCTCTTGAGCTCCAGCACACTGCTACATTGCCCATTGTGCCACGGAAGGACATTTGTAATTACTGTCATTTCATGAGAGGGATATCATCCCTGAATAAAAGAAAAATCCTAAGGAAGACAACTTACAAACATAACCATTGTTCTTATTTTTTACATTTCCTTAATATAGTGTTTAAAATGTCATTTGAGTTTCTACATAACTTTTGACCCCGCTGTCCTCTGAGTAGTATAGTAACATGCAAATGAAGCTAATTTTCATTTAATCTAGTGAATGAATAAGTACCAGTGATCACCCAGATACTTTTCTGTTTTGTAGAGATAGTAGGTTACTGTTAGCATTGAGAACTTTGTAACCTGAAGGGGTGGGGAGAGTCACTCATAGATAAGAATGTTAAAAAACCCCAAAGACTTAAAATTTTGTGTAAGTCTTCTTTTAAATCTCCTAAACTGCATTGATAGGTAGATGCTATGTAAGAGATACTACCCTGGGACTGTCATCCTTCAGCTGTTAGATAGGCCTTGAGCACTACCCCCTGCAGTTTATGATGTATATACATTTTTTTAAACACTCCTCTTCCCTTCTTTTCCTTCCTCCCACTTTGATACTGAATTAAGTTTCCTGTTACCACAAACTTAGTGACTTAACACATATTTATTAGCTCACAGTCTGTAGATCAGGAGTCCAGCACAGTGTGGATGGGATCTCTGCTCAGAATATCACAAGCCTGAAGTCCAGATGTTGGCCAGCTGTGTTCTCATCTCTCACTCAGACCTCTCTTTCTAACTCATTCCTGGTGTTGATACAAATCAGTTCCTTGTGGCTATAGGACTGATCTTCCATGTTTTTATCAGATGTTGGCCAGGTACCACTCCCAGAGGCCACACTCACATTTTTGCCTCGTGGACCTTCCATCTATCTTCATGTCAGCAATGGTGGGTCAAATGCTTCTCCTTCAGATCTTCTTGACTCCCTTCTTCCACCACTCAGAAAAAAATGTCTGCTTTTAAAGTATGGTTACATAGAGTTCAAGACACATACTTCATAATCTCCTTTTTGGTGAACTTAAAGTCACCTAATTAGTAACTTTAATTTATCTATGTGACATGATCATAGGAGATATCCAGTCATCTTGACAAAGGAGAGAATTTTGAAAAGTTAGGGTAATTGGGAGTCCTAGAATTCTGTTCACCATAAATACTATATTTCTATCTATCTAGTTTCAATCATCCTAATGATGGCCATGTGGAAAGTTTCAATTTAGTCATGAAAATTTAAAAATTATATCTAGAAATAAAGTCTGAAAAGAAATAAAAGTAAAAATTATAGCTGGATCCAATAACTGTCTCCTACAGGATAGAAATTAACTTTTGGTGTATATGTAAATTTAATCTCTTGAATTAGCAACTTAAAATAATGGAGCGAAGATAGTAACGTAGAAATAGTGAAATAGTGAAGACAGGATTGTACTTAATTCTTTTTTTTTTAATTTTTTTCTTTTTAAATTTATTTATTCATGATAGTCACACACAGAGAGAGAGAGAGGCAGAGACACAGGCAGAGGGAGAAGCAGGCTCCATGCACCGGGAGCCCGACGTGGGATTTGATCCCGAGTCTCCAGGATCGCGCCCTGGGCCAAAGGCAGGCGCTAAACCGCTGCGCCACCCAGGGATCCCTAATTCTTTTTTTTTTTTAAAGATTGTATTATTCATTTGAGAGAGAGAAGGAATGAGCTGGGTCGGGGGTGGTAGTTGTGGTGCAGAGAGGGAGACGGAGAAGTAAGACTCCTGGCTGAGCAGGGAGTGAACTCCAGGCTTGATCCCAGGACCCAGAGATCATGACCTGATTGAAGGCAGATGTTTAACCATCTGAGTCACCCAGGCATCCCAAAACTGTTCCTTAAGTCTAAGTAATTAGTAAAATGAATTAAAGAGAACTTATTTTGAACACTATCTAAATGTTGGTTATGAAATTAAATTCAAAGATATCTAAACATTACCTAAAAATGCTATATCTAATACAAATGTATAAAATACAGAGCCTTGTTCCAGAACAGCCTAATATGTTTATTTAAGAAGAGGGAGTTTGGGGATCCCTGGGTTGCTCAGCGGTTTAGCGCCTGCCTTTGGCCCAGGGCACAATCCTGGAGTCCTGGGATCGAGTCCCGCGTCGGGATCCCGGCATGGAGCCTGCTTCTCCCTCCTTGTGTGTCTCTGCCTGTCTCTCTCTCTCTCTCTCTCTCTTTTTTTCTCTGTATGTCTATCATAAATAAATAAATAAATCTTTAAAAACAAAAACAAAAAAGAAGAGGGATTTTCATGAAGTTGGAGGGAAAAGCTCAATACTCATAGTAAATAAAAATTCTTTATTGAAAACCTGGCTTACTAAGGAAACAGTTAAGTAAAAATTTATGGCAAAAAATTTTTTTAAAGATTTTACTTATTCATGAGAGAGACAGAGAGGGAGGTGGAGACATAGGCAAAGGGAGAAGCAGGCTCTATGCAGGTTGCCCGATGTGGGACTCGATCCCGGGTCTCCAGGATGATGCTCTGGGCCGAAGGCAGGCACTCAACCGCTGAGCCACTCAAACATCCCTACGGCAAAATTTACTGCATTCTTAATAATGCAAATATTAACATGAACAAAAATGTAGAAAAATCAGCCTATGGCTGAATGAGGGTATGTCCATACAATGGAAAAACTTGGAACCATTCATCTAACATTTATTGAACATCTGCTATGTGCCAGACATTTTGCTTAGCTCTGAATAGAATATTAGCCATCAAAGAAATCCTTTGAAGCATAGCTAATGTCTTAAGAATGTTCATTATGTAATATGAAGTGCTGTTAAGCTTAAATTATTAAATGTGATCCTAGTTTTGTTACTGATGATATGGATAGAAAAAATTGAAGACAAGAAAAGCGTTTTAAAATGACAAATGTTGATTAGTTCTGTTTTCTCTTAATCATGATTTTAAAGAGACTGAACACATTCCTTTCTTAGCTACTCCCAATATTTACACCTTAGTGATTTATAAAATATTGCTGAGTTAATTTCAGTGTGTTACATGTCCATTATGACTTTTTGACATATACTTCTAAATTATTTTGAAAAGATGTTTTTAAATATGTTAAACTGCTATGTTATAATGGTGCAACCTATAGCATGAAATATTTTTCTGGTGCTCAGGGTATATAATATACTTTTCCTAAGTTATTCAAAGAACAAATCTCTGAATAAAAAAATGAAGAAAAGAGGAAAATGTCCCTTAACTCAGATGTCAGAGAAAAATAACATGGTGTGGTTGTTTTGGAGAGAGCAGAAGCCTTTTATTTAGGTAGAAGGAAAAGGAGTGGGAAAGGTATATCACATTTAGGAAGTGTCCAATAAGGGTCAGATGTTGTATAATGCAAGTTTATTATTTTATTTCACTTAATCTTTATATTCATCTAGGTTAGATATTATTTCATTTAAAATGACAAGATTGAAACTTAGAAGGTTAAATAAACTTGAATGAAGTTAGAACTAGTAAGTGCCAGAGCTAGTATTCATATGTGACAACAGAGCCTTTCCTATTATATTTTTAGTGGATGAATGAAATTTTAATTGTATGCTTTTTGGTAGTTATATAGTTTCAATGGAGATTTTAGATGTAAAAGGATCTAGAGTAGTACTTAAAATGTCAATTTTATAACGCAGACACTATGCATCCACCATCTGACGTTTGATTTAATGGTGAGAGTAGAAAAGGATAAGAACTTTTTAAATTAACATAGACTTTTATTAAAGAAAATCAACACCTTACGAAGGTGCTAAAACTAGATATTTTAGAGTATGTATTGTATAATTATTCTTTTAGGTTCTGTTTCTACAAAGAAATATTTAGGGCTATGCTGTCTAATATGGTGACCACTTATAGGTCTTTACTTAAAAATGTAGTTTCTCTACTGTAGTAACCACATTTCAAATGCTCAGTAGCTACATGTGGTTGGTAGCTATCTTATTGGACAGTATAGATACAGAACATTTACATCATGGAAAGTTCTACTGGACAGTGCTGACTTCACTTCTTCATTTTTATTCTGTAAGAAATAATTTCAGTCTGGTAGTTGTGAGCTTAATTTTTTACTTTAAGTAATTTTTACTTGGGGGTGCCTGGCTGACTCAGTTGGAAGAGCATGCAGCTCTTGATCTCAGGATCATGAGTTTGAGCCCAATTTTGGGTGTAGAAATTACAATAAATTAACTTTAAAAAAAATATAAAAAGAAACTCTTGGGATTCCTGGGTGGCTCAGCGGTTGAGTGTCTCCCTTTGGCTCAGGGCATGATCCCGGGACCCGGGGCTTGAGTCTCGCCTCGGGCTCCCTGCATGGAGCCTGCTTCTCCCTCTGCCTGTGTGTCTGCCTCTCTCTCTCTCTGTGTTTCTCATGAATAAATAAATAAATAAATAAAATATTTAAAAAACCAAAAGAAAAAGAAACTCTTAATAGTCACACTAGTTTCCCCATTTATATGGGTTAAAGGTAAATTAAAAATTAATTAAAACATTCTTTATTATATTGACTTTCAGAATTGACTTTTTGTGCTTAATATTTTAAGATTATGTTATTGAATATAGCTATAGTTAGTCTATATTCATATATGGATATTCATATATCCATAATTAGTGTCCCATGGAATTATCGGAATATGCTGTATTCAATTATTATTGTTGATCAATTGATTTTTAATGTTCTTGCTATGGTAAACAATACTGCACTGAACATTCTCCTGTAAGATTTCAGGTACACATATGCAAGAATTTTTCTAGAGTATATAACCTAGAAATAGAATTTTTGAGTTGTAACATGGATATTTTCAATTTAAGAAATGCTAATTCTACATTGGTCATATCAGTTTGTACCCTGAGATTATAAAGTTGTCTTCATTTTATTTTTAAAGCTTTAAAATAATTCTCTTTTACTTTTAAGTCCCTGATTTTACATGTTTATATTAGCATTCTTATGATTACTTTTACTCTTGAATAAGTAGCCATTGTTTAGTTTGTTTCAGGATTTAAAAGTAGGATCTTAAATCTTATTTATTTCTTATGAGCACCAATATAAGTAGCAATTCTGAGAGCAGTAAACTGATCTTCTTATAGAGTTACTCTTTCTTGTAGCATTTTATTAATATTTTATTTTTTAAAAAATTTTATATTAGAGACAGAGGGGGAGAGAGAGAGAGAGAGAGAGAGAGAGAGAGAGAGAGAGACAGGCAGAGGGAGAAGCATGCTCCATGCAGGGAGCCTAAGTCCTCTAACGTGGGACTTGATCCCGGGTCTCCGGTCACCACCCTCGGCTGAAGGTGGTGCTAAACCGCTGAGCTACCGGGCTGCCCTCTTGCAGCATTTTATGAAGAAGCTTTTGTCATTAAAAACTACACCTCAGCTTGATAGAAATATTCCTTGCTTTTAAACTTACTTAGGTAAAGATTCATAGCAAAATAAAATTTTTCTTTTGCTGTGAATCAGCAAATCAGTTTATTTATTTAACTCGTTCATTTAGTTCTGTTTTGTTCCAGGCATAGTGCTAGTTACTTAGGATACAAGTTGTATTAAATCATGGGTCCTGAGCGGCCTGGGTGGCTCAGCGGTTTAGTGCCGCCTTTGGCCCAGGGAGTGATCCTGGAGACCCAGGATCGAGTCCCACATCGGGCTCCCTGCATGGAGCCTGCTTCTCCCTTTGCCTGTGTCTCTGCCTCTTTCCCTCTCCGTGTCTTTCATGAATAATAATAAAAAAAGAATCTGGGATCCCTGGGTGGCGCAGCGGTTTGGCGCCTGCCTTTGGCCCAGGGCGCGATCCGGGAGACCCTGGATCGAATCCCACATGGGGCTCCTGGTGCATGGAGCCTGCTTCTCCCTCTGCCTGTGTCTCTACCTCTCTCTCTGTGTGTGACTATCATAAATAAAAATTAAAAAAAATAAAAATAAAAAAATAAAAAAAAGAATCTTTAAAATCATGGGTCCTGTCTTCAAGGACCTTGCCAGTACAAAATGGGAGAAAAAAATGTAAATGCAGAAATATATTAAAGTGATTTAGATGCTGTCAGGAAAACTTGTACATTGGAATCTGAAAGGAAGTTATTCTGGATTTGTCAAAGTGTTAAAAATATTTTATACGAGGTGAATATTAAGCTGAGTTTACAAAAGCAGAGTGTTTGTCAGCCATCTAGAGGAAATGATTCTCAACAGAGGAAGCGTCATTCCCAAAGCCTGGCATGTTTTAAGGACACTTTAGATCATTGAGTATGTCTAAAGGGTGAGGGGACAGCATGAGAGAGTCAATTGAGGAGTTGGAAGAGGTAGAAGGTTTGGCCTTTAGCTTATTGGCACTGGGGAGCCATTAAAGGACTGTAATGGATTTTTTTCAGTCATTGAAGAATTTAAAGGAGGGAACTAATTTGAACAGATTGTTACTTTAGATGGTTTCTGCTACTGTGCTCTGTTGAGGATAGATTTGAGAGAAGTGGGAGAACCAGTTCGGGAGAGCTAAAGAGAGCCTTAACTAAGGTAGTAATGGCAGATATAAACTGGAAGATGAGAGATGTTAAGAAGAATATCAGAAATATTCAAGACTTGGTAAACACTTAGTTGTGGGGGGTGAGAGAAAAGGAAGAATATGAATTATTACTTGATTTCTGACTGATAGTGACAGTCCAACCCCTGACTGTCCAGAGCTCCTTTTGTCTTGCTTAGTCTCTTAACAGTGATAAGAGAATTTAGCAAAGGCTTGGTGGGCAGAGACAAAGGTCAGGTGGTGTTAGAAGTGCTCTAGGCTCTTGTAAGTTTGCAGTTGGGATATAGGAAGGATGGTAATTAAAGGAACTTCAGAAGGATGGAAAGGTAAGGAGAGGAGAGACCAACTGGTGAATTTCTTTTATTTTAAGCTTTATTTATTTATTTTTGTGGGGGAAAGGGGCAGAGGGAGAGAATCTTCAAGCAGACTCCCTGCTGAACATGGAGCCTGACGTGGGGCTCCATCCCACGACTTGTGAGGTCATGACCTGACCCAAAATGAAGAATTGGACGCCCTTCTGACTGAGCCACCCAGATGCCCCATGTTAATGATTTTTAAATGATCAACTTTGAATATAGTTTGGGTAGATTTTGAACCAGATTATGGTATGATGGCAGTAGTGTTTGTGGACAATACAATTGGCTTTTTAAAATTACTAAATATCTAAAAATAATTTCAATAAACATTTTGCCTTCTCTTTAACTCAAAATGTTTTCCTTAAAATTATTTGTCCATATATTTTCTTACATTATTACAATTACTATTTTGTATTCTGAACTTTAAAAAATATTTACTTTAAGTACCATTGTACACTTTATTCTGTGTTTTTGCCTTGTTTGAAGAGGATCATTTCAATAGTTGCATGTGAGGCTGTTTCTTAGAATAGGAAAAGCAGTAATATAAAGGATATAACAGACATTTGGGAGGAAAGAATTAACAAGCATCTATTACTAGTCGATGGAGTAAGGGAAGAGAAGAATAAAAAATTTTGAATCCTGAAACTGACATAATTGAACTGTGATCTATTTACATAGTATCTCAGTTGGATGGTTTAGTATAATAAAATATCAACAAGAGTTTTAATACCTACCAACATTATTGCTACAAGATATCCCGAAAGCCACAAAATATGCCTACCTGATTGTTAAAATGGTAAGTATTTTTAGGTTGAAGTTTTGACATTTGGTGACAGTGGTAGAAAATAAGGATGAGGGGCACCTAGCTGGTTCACTTGGTAGAGCATGCAGCTCTTGTTCTCGAGGTTGTGGGTTCAAGCTCCTCATGTTGGCTGTAGAGATGACTTAAAAATAAAATCTTAAAAAGAAATTTTTTTAAATTAGAAAATAATAATGAGGGTAGAATTTTGCTAGTGACAAGATGTTCATACTTATGTTGAAATCAGAATTTATAATCTGCATGTGGCTGGCTTCACATCCTATAAAAATTAGTCTGAGAGCATTAGTGAAGGCTGATACTTCCGGGTTTAAGATGCGTGCATTCCCATTAGTGTTGGGGGAGCTCATCGGAAGGAGCACTAGCCTTTCATCCTTAATTTATTCCCTTGTGCCTGTTTGATAAGGTTGTCTTCTTTAGATGCCTTTGGAAAAAACCTGTCTTATTTATATACTGTAATAAACTAAGGAGAGAAAAGTTCTATTATTGGAGAAGCCTGATTGTTGAAAGACTGTTTTAAACCTTTTTATACTGTACAAGTTAAAAGGTATACTATACCTAATTTGTTTTCATAATATATAGAATAGTTTTAGGTAGGATGTGTGATACAATCAAACCACACTATAGCAGAATATTAAAATTAACACATCTAATTCATGACCTATAATTTTAAGAAGTGTTTCATATTATAAAACTCCATAAGGGAAAAACCTAGAAATGACTGAAGTTCATTGTAGCAGACGTCAACCTATCATATAATTGAAATCCGAAGACTACATTTATTCTTAAAGCATAAAGTGCAGCTGAAAGAGGGATGTAAAATTCTCTAACATTTTATCATTTTATTTAGATTTTTTAATGTTAAATTTTAACAGGGAACATACTTAACAATGAACATATACCCAAGTAATTTAGGATTAGATTAATTTACTTCACCTAATTTTTACTGTTAGCATAATAGATTAATGAATTGTTAAAATCTAGATAATAATCGAGTTATTGTGATTTAAAAAATTTTTTTGACCTTCACCATTTATATTTAACTGCTTTCTCTCTACAACTTAATAGCTGTCTCATGTTACAACTGCATGTATAAAAAATTAATTTCTTCTTGCTCATTCATTTCCTCTTAGAATCCAGTATCATTAATCATTCTCTGATGCTGACACTTTAAAGTCATTTTATATACAGATTACCTATTACTTATAAAAGTAGTTGTGGCTGTTTATATAATGAGTGAAATCATTTGTTCCAAATATATTTTCATTTTATAAAGGACAATTTATTTACCCATCGGAGTCTCAGACATTTAAGTGAAGGGAGTCCATTATGTATAAATTAAATATGTATGGGTCTTATTCACATTAAGTATTTGTATCGTTAATCAGACTTAAATCACTTGTAGAAACTTGTTAGGAAATTGAAAGGCAGAGTGCAAAGTAAGAAAATTATTTACAGCACATAGACAAAGAGTTAATGTCCCTGCAGGATAAAGAAGACGTGAATTAGTAAGAAAAGCAAACATCTTTGTTGAAAATAGGCAAAGGACAGGAACATAGAAATTCACAAAAGTGTAAATACAGAAACTAAAGAAATACAAGTTTTTTTTTAATAACAAATTTATTTTTTTATCAGTGTTCAATTTGCCAACATACAGAATAACACCCAGTGCTCATCCTGTCAAGTGCCCCCCTCAGTGCCCATCACCCATTCACCCCCACCCCCTGCCCTCCTCCCCTTCCACCAAGAAATACAAGTTTAAAGCAATATTTAATAGATGAAAGTTTGGCAAGTTACTATTGTTATTTTAATAATAATACCTGACGTGGAAGTTGCAGAGAAATAGTCTCATATACCTCCGGCAAAGATACATACTGATGCAAGTTTCTACACTGTAATTTAGCAATATACATCAAAAACCCGTGAATAGGGATGGATGTACACAAAGATTTTTATCACAGCACTTTTAATAAAAACAAAGAATTGGAAACAACTAAACGTTTATGATTAGATAATTAAATTATACACATCAGGGTGCCTGGGTGGCTCAATGGTTGAGCATCTGCCTTTGGCTCAGGTCATGTTCCTGGGGTCCTGGGATTGGGTCCCACATCAGGCTCCCCACAGGGAGTCTGCTTCTCCCTCTGCCTATATCTCTGTCTCTTTCTATGTCTCTCATGAATAAATAAATAAAATCTTAAAATAAATAAATAAAACCATGTAAAGTAGCCTATTTTTTTAAATGATGTTTTTATTTTACTTTTTTTTTAAAAAGATTTTATTTATTTATTCATGAGAGTCACAAAGAGAAAGGCAGAGACACACAGAGGAGAAGCAGGCTCCATGCAGGGAGCCTGATGTGGGACTCAATCCCAGGTCCCCAAGATCACACCCTGGGGGAAGGCAAGCAGTAAACCGGTGAGCCATCCAGGTATCCCCTAAATGATGGTTTTAAACGTAGCTAGTTAAATAGTATTCGGAAGTGTCTTTGATTTCCTTGGAGATACTTTGAGGACCACTGGAAGAGGGGGAGGCTGAGCACAACTCCATTCTGCTCAACCAGAGCAGCTTTGTCTCTTAATATAGAAGTTTCAAATGAGAGTGTGCCCTGAGAAAGGGTGGGGCATATGAGAAATCAAAGTTTATGGTAATAAGGGTAACAATTGTAAAAAAAAAAAAAAAAAAAAGCAACAGTGATATGATGGAATTTCAGGTGATTTTTACCTTTTGTTTAGTTTTCTTTTTAAAACACATTTCCAACAAGTATTTATTGTTAGTTAAACTGTGATTCAGGATCCTAGGGTGGGGATCACCATGTACCTTCTCCTGCCTTCACAATGCTGGGAGTAAGGACAGAGGAGAAATGGAGTAAAGCCGGTTCAGATCTGAGAATAAATAAATAAACACCTTAAAAATTTTTTTCTTTCAGAAACCTGTTTGTGGTAGCCCTGGCCCTGAGTTACTATGTTTTTAAGCAAGCTGAGTACCACACACATATGGATATATATATTTATGCTGTGCCGCTGGAACACATAGAAATCATTTGCCCTTGGAACGTACACAAATCATAGGATTTTATACTTGAAGATGGCATTTCTTTTGGTATTATTTCCTGGTCCAGACTTCCTACTGTCAGCAAGATTTATGCTTGACTTATTTATGGTAGTAACTGATTGGGGTGAGCCATCCACATATTCTCTTATCTATGACCCTCTGGGTCTTCACAGAGCTAGGTGGATAAGCTAGGAGGGAAGCGAGTGCATTTAGAGACCAGTAATCCCTATGTCATGTGCTTTTTTTCAACAGCAGAGAGTTCATTTACAAAATACCGTTTAGGTTTGATGAGGGTTAGAAAGATTCTAAGGGAAAAGGGTTGTGTAAGAGAAAGGTAGAATTTTTAACAAGGGCAATGAAGTATGCTAAACAAATGGATGGAGAATACAGGAAAAAATAAGTATAGGGAAGTGTGCTAATGAAAATATAGAAATTCAAACAGTATTACTAAAAGGTGATAACCCAATCAGGGAAATATTATGATATCCCTATGAATAAAATGATTTCTCTACATTTTTCTTGACATTAGAAAATCCATATCCCTAGCTGAAAGATAATTTTTTAGACAAGTATTTAAATATTAGAAAATCCATATGTGGCCCATAAATACATATGTAGC
The DNA here is from genome assembly GCF_053574225.1 of Canis aureus. Classification (NCBI taxonomy): domain Eukaryota; kingdom Metazoa; phylum Chordata; class Mammalia; order Carnivora; family Canidae; genus Canis; species Canis aureus. The sequence continues at coordinate 10,111,282 of NC_135617.1, read as the reverse complement.
CATCAATTAAAGAGGCCCTTGCCTAAAACTACATGTGTTTCTTTTCTTTTTGGTTATTTGGTACAATTTGTAGTAATGTAAAATATGTTACTTGGTGGGACCTTATCTTACATGTATCCAGTGATTTATCCAGTGAAAGAATTAGAGCTGAGTTGTGGAACTTGTTTCATGCCTGGAAAGATCCCCTGGGGCTTTGTGACCCTTCTGTGATCATTGGAGCAGGCTGGGCACTTGAAGAGATTCTCTAATTTTTTTAGAGGAGGAGGGTTTGTTCATTCTTTGCCCAATCCTGCACCCACCATAAAGGTTTTCCACTATGGCATGTAATATCCTGCCCTGATACACAGATTGCAAGATGAAGGTAGTCATGGAGTTAATAAAAACATTTCAAAATAATGAAATATCTCATAGTCATTACTCTGTTAATTGTTTTACAGTAGTTGCACTGAACACTATAGAGATATAATCTATTTCCAAATCTTCTTTGCAAACTACCTCTCAGATCTTTATGACATAACTCTTGTGTATCCAAGATGGTAGTCATTAGCCTCTGTGGCTGTTGAAATTTAAATTAACAAAAATTAAATAAAATATTTGGGTCCTCAGTTGGGCTAACAGTATCTTAAATGCTCATTAGTTACATGTGGCTACTTATTAGCTACCACCCTGGACAGTGCAAATGTAGATCATTTCTATCCATTGCATAACATTCTATTGGTCTGTACTCCTTTAGAGGAGATAGATAGATATATCTTTAGAAGAGTCATTGATGTTGCCTCACCCATGTTTTTTAAAGTGTAAGTTTAATGAAGAGAACCATGTTTTTTACAAGTTGGTCAGAGGTTGTCCTTAAAATTTTGACAGTATATTATAATGACAGATTTGCAAGTTAGCTAACTTTTTGTTTTTAAAGATTTAATTTATTTATTCATGAGAGACCCAGAATGAGAGAGAGGCAGAGACACAACACAGGCAGGGGGAGAAGCAGGCTCCATGCAGGGAGCCCGATTTAGGACTCGATCCCCGATCTCCAGGATCATGCCCTGGGCCTAAGGGAGGCGCCAAACCACTGAGCCACCCAGGGATCCCGCTAACTTTTTTTAAAAAAATATTTTATTTATTTATTCATTGAGAGACACACACAGAGAGAAGCAGAGACATAGACAGAGGGAGAAGCAGGCTCCTTACAGGGAGCCCACTGTGGGACTTGATCCCTGGACCCAGGATCACACCCTGAGCCGAAGGCATACAACTGCTGAGTCACTCAGGCGTTCCAAGAAATAAAATCTTTAAAAACAAAAACAACAAAAGAACACTTACCTTCAATACAGGAAATATGATCTTGTCCCAGCCTTGCTAATTATAAGACTAGTTATAAGACTTTGGGCATTTTCTTTCTGTGACTTATTTATAACTGGAAATCTATCTTGTAACTGGAAACTTATAACTGGAAATACTTTTTTTTAAAAAAGATGTATTTATTTATTTTAGAGAGAGAGCTCAGGGATTGGAAAGGGGCAGAGGTAGAAGGAGGGTGAGAGAATCCCAAGCAGACTCCTCGCTGGGTGTGGAGCCTGACTCAGGTCTCAATCTTAGGATCCTGAGATCACAACCTGAGCTGAAAACTAAGAGTTGGACATTTAATCAACTGAGCTCCCCAGGCACCCCTGGAAATACTTTTTGACACCCTTCACTCATTTCACCCTTCCCACCCCTGCCTCTGACAACTACTAGTCTGTTCTCTGTGAGCTTCGGGTTTTGTTTGTTTTTTTAAGATTCCACATGTAAGTGAGATTGCTGCATTTATCTTTTCTTATCTGACTTATTTTACTTAGCATAATGCCCTCAAGGTCCATCCATGTTGTTTCAGATAGTAAGATTTTATTCTTTTTTATGGCTCAATAATATGTTCCATATATATGGATATATATATATATATATACACACACACACACGTATGTATATATAAATAAACATATGATATGTGTCACGTTTTCTTTATACATTTATTTGTCAGTTAGGTTGTTTCCAGTATCTTCCCTATTGTAAATAATGTTGGAGTAAACATGAGGGTGGATATATCTTTTCGAATTAATGTTTTCATTTTTTCCTAGTAAATACCCAGAAGTGGAATTTCTGGATCATATGGTAGATGCATTTAAAAATTTTTGAGGACCCTCCATACTGGTTTCCATAGTGGCTGCACCTGTTTACTTACATTCCTTCCAACAATGCACAAGGGTTCACTTTTTTCCACATCCTCACCAACACTTGTTATCTCTTGTCTTTTTGATACAGCCATTCTGACAGATAGGTGATATTTCATTTTTGTATTGATTTGCATTTCCCTGGTGATAAGTGATATTAAACACCTTTTCACATATCTCTAGGTCATCTGTATGTCTCCTTGGGAAAATGTCTATTTAGATCCTCTATCCATTTTTCAACTGGATTGTTTTTTGCAGCCGAGTTGTATGAATTCTTTGTATATGTTGGAATTAGCCCCTTATCAGATACATGATTTGCAAATATTTTCTCCCATTCAGTAGGTTACCATTTCATTTTGATGATTGTTTTTGGATTTTGTCTTTGTTTTGTTTCTATGTGTGTGCATTTTTTGTTATGCAGAAGCTTTTTATTTATGTTTTTTTTTTTATTATTATTTATTCATGAGAGGCAGAGACATAGGCAGAGGGAGAAGCAGGCTCCATGCAGGGAGCCCGATGTGGGACTCGATCCTGGGACTCTGAGATCATGACCTTAGCCCAAGGCAGACGCTCAACCACTGAGCCACCCAGGTATCCCTATGCAGAAGCTTTTTTGTTTGATGAAATCTTATTTGTTTATTTTTACTTCTGTTGCCTTAAGATTTTTGGCATTTAACTTACCAAAGTTAATTTGGGATTTAATTTTTTCATCTCTAAATTGTAGGTTTAAATAAAATATTTTTTAAAATCTCTTTTTGTAACAGTTAATTGCTGTTATTTGTTTTCTAATACAACTTTTATAAAAGACCTATGGTTTCGAATGGAAGAGATAATACAAAGAGAAAGAGAAGGTGTGATGAAGCTGCTAAGAGAATCCTGCTCTTATTCACAATTATTTTAAGACAGAACATTTAGCTGTAGAAACCACTAAACCACTACCCAGGAATATGAGGATCCTGTTGGTCTTAAGTTGTAGCAACGTATCATAAAATATGCTTTCATCATGTTCATTCCTTCTGCATAAAGATCTTGATTAGCTTTGAGGTCATGCGGATCTGAATTTAGATATCATTTCCTCTGATCACTAGTTGTATGGCATTGAATAGGGTTATATAATGCCTCAGTTTCCTGTTGGATGAAGTGATGTGTTATGATCTTCTAGAGCTTGCAGCCAATTCAGATGGGTAAACAGATTATAACAGTAACGAGTATAAGGTTTGTTATGAATGTGTACCACATGCTATAAAAGCAGACAAGACACTTGGCTATGGTAGAGAAGACAATAATGGAAGGGAATTCCAAGGAGGATGAATAGTATGCACAGAGACCCTGGTATGTGAGGTCTATAGCTAAAACCTAGAGGAGAGTATGGTGAGAAGTAAGCCTGAGAATTGAGTCAAAGACTAGAAAATAAAGGATTCAGAGTTTAAACTTCATGCTGAGCACTGTGGGAAATATTGAAAACTTTAAAGCCTGTATTTATGAGCAGGATAATATGAACATATGGAGAGAGAAGGAGTAAATCTTTGCTTCAGGACATTCACTCTAGCAGCAATGTGGAGAATTGATTAAAAGCAGAGACCAATTGAACTCCAATTAAAAAAAAAAAAAAGCAAAGAGACCATAGGAAGCTATTTTTTCCAGGTTAAGTGAGAAATAATGAAGGATTGTATTAGGAAAATGGAAACAAGGGAGCAGATTCTATACATGTTAAGGAAGTAAAATGAGTATTAATTGGTAACTGGTTGATGTGGGATTGAGGAAGATGGGAGATGTATGTCTCAAGTAAAAGAACAGATGATGGTGACTTTTCACTAGGTAAGAAATACATTAAGAGGAACTGACTAGTGAGGTAATACAGTGTATTTAGGAGGCTACACTCCTAACTCCAAACTGCCTGGTTTAAAATCCTAGCTTTTCTCTTTACTAGCTTTATGGGCATGGATGTGTTCCTTCGTCTCTTGTGCCTTAATTTCCTTCATTAGCTTCATTAAAAAACATTTGCTATTGAAGTATAGTTGACATGCAGTGCTATATTTCAAGTGTATGACATAATGATTCGACAATTCTATACATTATTCAGTGCTCCCTACAGTAAGTATGGTCACCATGCAACATTATTACAATATTATTGACTGTATTCCCCAGGCAGTACTTTTCATCTCTGTGACTTATTTCTTTTACAACTGGAAGTTGGTACCTTTAATCCTCTTCACTTCATTAGCTTCATTTAGACATAAGTAAATTATGTAAAATGCTTAGAATAATTTCTGGCATGTAAGCACTATATGTGTTCACTAGTAGTAGTGGAGGATATGGATTCGTTCACTTTTAGAACACGAGGGAGAGTCATATGGAAATATGTAGTATGCAGTTAGATATATGAGACTAGAGCCCAGTAGAGAAGTTTGTACTAAAGATACCTAAATGGAAGTTATATAAGTAGTAGTTGAAAAGGGAATATAGAAAATATCTCCCCAAGGAAAGCCGATCTAGTGAGAAGGCCAATGTGGAACATTAATGAATGATAATTTTTTTAAAAGATTTTAAATATTTATTCATGAGAGATACACAGAGAGAGGCAAGAGACATAGGCAGAGGGAGAAGCAGGCTCCCTCCAGGGAGCCTGATGCAGGACTCGATCCCCGGGCCCTGGGATCACAACCTAAGCCATAGGCAGGTGCTCAACAACTTGAGCCACCCAGGCACCCTGGAAACGATAATTTAAAAGTCAGGAAGACCAGCTTTAGAATGTAACTGAGGGGGACTGAGTATAGGCATAAGGAAGAAAATTAGGCCTTAGCATCCCAGATGCCAAGAGCAGTGAGAGAGTAGTTAGTTAATGTCAAGCACTATAGAGCTGACAAATAAAAGACTGGAGAGTCCAAAGAATTTGCCTTTCCAAAGAAGTCTAAGGTTAATTAATCTTAGAACATTTCTTCAGAATTTGGTACAGAAGTCACTCTACCAAGGACTAGGGAATAAATGGATCAGGAGGCAATAGAAATGGTGAGTTTAGATAGCTCTCTCCCTGTCTAATTTTGTTTTTTAAATTTAGTTTTATCAAAGTAATAGTTTAAAAAAAATCAAACGGTTAATAAATCAGATAGTTCTTTAAGACTTAAAAGGACAAAGGGAAAAGCAAATCAATGCCCTTTCCTTCTCATGTCTGCTTTCTTTTTTTATACAGGAAGCCAAAGTGAAATTGTCTAGCTGTTTCTTCTGGTATTTACTGTCAAGTTTCATAAACTACTAGGTATTTACCCAAAGAATACAAAAGTACTGATTCAAAGGGATACACTCACTGCAGTGTTTATAGCAGCATTATCTACAACAGCCAAACTATGGAAACAGCCCAGGTCTCCACCAACTGATGGATGGCTAAGATGTGGTGTATACATACAATCGACTATTACTCAGCCATAAAAAAAGAATGAAATCTTGCCATTTGCAATGATACAGAGCTAGAGAGCATAATACTAAATAGTCCAAAAAAGACAGGTATCATATGATTTCACTCATATATAGAATTTAAGAAACAAAGTGAATGAGCAAAGGGGAAAAAGAGAGGCAAACCAGGAAACAGACTTTCAAGTATAGAGAACAAATTGATGGGAACCAGAGGGGAGGTGGATGGATGGATAGGTTAAACAGGTAATGGGGATTTAGGAGTACGTTTGTTGTGATGAGCACAGGGTTATGTATGGAAGTATTGAATCCTTATATTGTACACCTGAAATTAATATAACACTATGTTAACTACCTGGAATTAAAATAAAAACTTAAAAAAAAGATGATTTATTATCTTTTATACCGCCTCTTCCCCCCCACCCCCCTTCTTGGATCTCCTAGAGCTTGCCACATTCTTGCTCCAGTATAAACTTTGTTGTACCCATGCTGTCCTTTACTCTCATCTTGGGAATTCCCTTTGCTTCTTTACTATTTTTGGATCTCATGTCTTCATCCTTGTTTTTTTCCTGTGTTTTGATGAAACGCCTCCTGAAACTGCCGCTTTTCTTTTTAATTTTATTTTTTCTTTTTAATTTTTTAAATTTAAATTCAGTTTGTGAACATAGAGTATAACACCCAGTGTTCATCACATCATGTGCCCTTCTTAATGCCCGTCACCCAGTTACCCCATCCCCCAACCTGAAACTGCTTCTTAAGTGAAGGAGTACTAAGGAGGTAAAATTTTCAAGACTCTGATAGTTTGGCTATGTATAGAATTCATATAGAAATGCATTTTCATCAGATTTGAAAGTGTTTTTTTCTATTATAGTGTTAATTGTTGCGAAGTCAGATTCTATCCTGGTTCTTACTCCTTTTCATAATAGCCCATCGTTTTGTTTTTTGTTTTTTTTTCCCATTCTCTTTAGAAGCTATTAGGTCCCCTTTCCCCCACCAAACATTGGTTGTTCTGAGGTTTTACAGTAATATGTAGGGTTTTTTTTTTTTAAGATTTTTATTTATTTATTCATGAGAAACACAGAAAGAGAGGCAGAGACATAGGTAGAGAGAGAAACAGGCTCCGTGCAGGGAGCCGGATGTAGGACTCCATCCCAGAACCTCAGGATCACACCCTGAGTCAAAGGCAGACGCTCAACCACTGAGCCACCCAGGCGTCCCAATGTGTAGGGTTTTTAAATTAATTTTTTAAGTGATCTGATCTTTTTAGTGGGAAAACTTGTGTTCTCAGAACTATTCTCAATAAAGCCTTCTTCCTTAATTATTTCTTAGAGATAGTATACAATCTGCCATTTTACTGGTGGATGCTGTATTTATTTTAAGCCTTTCACTTTTACTCATCATTTTTTGCCTTGTATTCTCTTTGGGATAAGCAAGTGATAAGCAAGTCAATTTTCTAACACTTTTATTGATTTTTTTCTAATCATATATTCAATTTTCAAGAGCTCTTTCTTGTTTTCAGGAGAATCCAGAGTGGTTTCATGGATGCAGTCTAATCTTTTTATCTATCTCAATGTATTATTTACAAATAGTTTCTAAAGATTTCTTCTCCCTTCACTGTCTTATTTCCTCCAGGCTCTTTTCTCTGTTGCTTGTTTTGGCTCTTTTCTTCAATTTGAAGTGTCTGGTGATTCTTGGCTGTCCAGTTTGAAGAGTGACTGAGACATCTTCTTTTCTTATGTGTCAGTTTTACTAAAATGCATTGATGTCAGATAGCATGGATTGCTATCCAGCATAGTTTTCCATCCCCTTACCAACTTATAAGATAATGCCAGATATTTTAAGTTTTGGGTATAGCCACAACTCACTTTTTGATTCTTTTCTGTAACACCCATGACAGTCTAGGTTATGTTTGACAATAAGCAATCTCAAATTTTCAGTAGCATACATAGTGAAAGTTTTCTCTCTCTCAAACTGCATGTACAGTGTGGTCTGCAGTACATTCTGCTCATGGTTATTTTGGGACTCAAACAAACGGAGGCTCCATTATGAAACTTGCTTCTAGAATTGTTGAGGCTGGAAAGGGGAATATGGCAGATTGTGTACTATCTCTAAAAGCTTCTACACAAGTGTCCACACCATTTACACTCACATTTCATTAGCCAAAGCAAGTCACATGGCCATGCCTAATTGAAAATGCAATAGTGAAGTACAAGCCTACTATTTGCCCTGAAGGAGAAGACAACCAGTATATTGTTAACATCTATAATGGCTACCACAATGGCATTCCACTTATGCACATTCTATAGTTTCTTTATGTTCTTGTTATTTTAGTGAATTTCGCAGTATTTGTGTCTTCAAGAAAAAGAAGTGTAAGTTCCCTTCCAGCTTCAACACTCTATGACTTAAAAACTGCCACTCACCCCTTCCAACTTGTTGAAAATTACTGTGTTCAAGAAATATAGTGAAAATAAAAACACTAATATTGCTTAAGAGATGGAAACTATTTTTCTCAATAGTGATTTCTTTGAGAAAAAAATTCACTAGCTTGACAGAATTATAAGACATTTTTGTTTCTGTGTTGAATCACTGGCAATATTTAACAAGTACTTGCACCCTTGAATTATACATGTTTACTTAGGAGGATTTAAATGCCCAGATACCTCAGCTATCTTAAGGGATAATTCTTGGTTGAAAATGAACATGTATATTTAAAAATATATCTTTAAAAAATTATGTTATTTTATGTTGTCATTAAAAAATACTTCAAATATGTCAGCACCTTTTTGTCAGCTAAATTTCAGTTGCATATATTTTATTTTGTGCTTTATGTTCAAACTTTGTTTTTAATTTTCTTGGTAACTTTATCTTTATAAGCCTAGTAACACTATAAAAACCATGACTAAATCAGTAAGCTTTTTCCCTATCCATGCTGCTTTTCTCTCATATTCAATGTAGTAGGTTAATTTTAATCATATAATTTTATATACTAAACCACTAAGTTCAGTTTACACTAAAAATAAGTTTTTATTTTCATTCTTTATGCTTCAAAATGACATTGTCTTTTGTCAGCAACCATATAAAGTTTTCTGAATTTCATTATTTGAAACACATGTATGTTTGAAACATTTTTATTTTCAAAAGAACCGTAACATCAAATAATGTCACATTTGCTTGTTCTTATATGATGATTTTATACAAAAGTTTTTTTTTTTTTTTAAGATTTTATTTATTCATGAGAGACCCAGAGAGAGAGGCAGAGACAGAGGCAGAGGGAGAAGCAGGCTCCCTGCAGGGAGCCCGATGTGGGACTCGATCCCGGGATACTAGGATCATGCCCTGGGCCGAAGGTGGACGCTCAGCTGCTGAGCCACCCAGACGTCCCCAAAATTTTGGGGCACTCTTCACGCATAAACAAGTGAAGAATTTATTGTTATTATTATAAAGGAACTTGTTTTACCCTGAGTTTAATGACTCAACACAGTTTTTAAAATGCTCCTGCTTTTAGTCAGGAAACAGAAAATTCTAACTTTAAAGGTAGTTATTTTCATTTCACATGCACCCTGATAATTCAGCTAAGAACTCTCAAAGTATTATAACAAAGCATGTTACGGGTTCACTTGTTATTAAAGAACCGACAATGATTAATAGTGAAAGGGAAAATAAGGGAAGGGAGAAGAAATGTGTGGGAAATATCAGAAAGGGAGACAGAACGTAAAGACTGCTAACTCTGGGAAACAAACTAGGGGTGGTAGAAGGGGAGGAGGGTGGGGGTGGGAGTGAATGGGTGACGGGCACTGGGTGTTATTCTGTATGTTATTAAATTGAACACCAATAAAAAATAAATTAAAAAAAAAAAAAAAAAAAAAAAAAAAAAAAAAAGAACCGACAATGATATTATGTGCGTGGGTCTTGCCGCAATTTGTGTTTGTCACACATACCCTAGTAGTAACTGCACTTGTTTGATTTTTTTTTTCCTAAGAGGCTATCAACAAGCCAGAACCTTTAATGAAAGAGCAATGCAGAACTGTACTATTTTACTATAAATCAAAAGTACGAGTTTTAATATGTTTATTGAAGGATACCAGTAGAAACTTCAGAAATCTGCATACACACACGTGAAATTTATAGACTTAGTGGTGCCAAGTAACGTTATGGTTTCTATAGACTTAATTTAGAGTATATGACTTTTATGTCATAGATTTTAAGGCACTTTGAAAATATACTTAAAAGTAGAAATTCAGAATCAGTGAGGCAGTTCTCTGAACTCCAGAGTGGTTTAAATTTGTAAAAAAAATTTAGGGGCAGCTGGGTGGCTCAGCGGTTTAACGCCGTCTTTGGCCTGCGGTGTGATCCTGGAGATCCAGGATCGAGTCCCATGTCAGCCTCCCTAAATGGAGCCTGCTTCTCCCTATGCCTGTGTCTGTGCCTCTCTCTCTCTATCTCTCTCTCTTCATGAATAAATAAATAAAATCTTAAAAAAAATTAGTTTAGGATGGATCAGTCAGTTAAGTGTCCAACTCTTGCTCTCAGCTCAGGTCTTGAGCTTAGAGTTGTGAGTTCAAGCCCTGCATTGAACTCCATGCTGGGTGTGGAGTTTGTTTATTTATCTATAAAGAATTTATTCATTTATTCATGAGAGACCCAGAGATAGGCAAAGACATAGAGGGAGAAGCAGGCTCCCTGCAGGGAGCCCAACTTGGGAGTGGATCCAAGGACTTGGGATCACACCCTGTGCCAAAGGCAGTCGCTCAACCACTGAGCCACCCAGGCATCCCTGGAGTTTACTTTAAAAAAGGAGAAAAAAGAAAAAAGAAAACTTTTAGTTTAAAAAATTGCTCTTTCATAGGACTTCAGATGGGGGTGGAAAACTGAGTTTCTGGTGTTTTGTTTCATTTTTATTTTATATTTGCGTTGGATAAAACCAAAACGGCAAGTTCAGAATCTTTTGTATTATATATGCAATTTGAGAGGTTACTAATTTTTTGCTTCGCTCTAAATGGATAGTAGACAAACTCCTCATTGATTCATCTTCCCTATACTTATCCCCATCACCGATCATTATAATAAAGAATGAATATTATCATACTGTTCTCAAAGCCAAATTACCCCCCAAGTAGAATGTAGAAATTGTCTGGTAGGAACAGATCAAGCATAATTCCCCAGAAAAGATGCTTAAAAGGAGAACAGGATCTCCATATCAATTGTTGCTTTAGTTTCATGATCTGTGTTCCTCTGTGTTGCTGATTCAGGCATCAGCCCAGCAGTGTATAGTCTGATGTTAATTCTGTAAATTTTCTCTGCAGATGAATATAGAAAGTTCATTCATTTTTCTTAGCTCCATTCATGTTTATTTATTATTTCTTATTCACCTCCCTCTCTCCCCCCGCCGCCATTCACCTTCTCCCCTTTTCTAATTATATAAATAATATAAAATGTCAGGTTGTAAGTCACTAGAATATATAATTCCTGAAATTTGCTGGTAATGTCCAGTATAGTACCATGAACACATTGGTCTTACCAGATGCTTTATAAACATAATAAGGATAACTTCAATTTCAACTTACTACTTTTTAAAAAAGTCAAGTGTACCAAGATATTTCTCACCTATAAAGTATCTCTGTCTCAAAGATATATTTTACAATAATTTTAAATGAAAAATTTGAAACAAGTTAATAAAATTTTAACAATGAACACTATTATATCCAATATCTAAATTGTATAATGAATTTTTTCCTATACTTGTTTTTTTAATTAACTCTATACCTGTTATGTTTCTGTGGATCAATTAATATTTTTGATGCATTTCAAAAGAAATTAAGATATCAGTATACCGCCCCCCCAAACCCTCTATCATGCATATGATTAACTGGAGTTCAATATCTTTTCTGAGGTAAAATTAATACATGATGTAATGCACGAATTGTAAGCGTACCTTTCAATAACTTTGACAAATGTCTCTATTTTGTGACCCGAACCACTCTCAAGACCTTGAATATTATCACTCCAGAAAGATCTTCATGTCCCTCTTCAGTCAGTCCACATGGCCACCCACAGGCAACAATTCTTCTAGATGTGTTTCCTACCATAGGTTAGATTTGTATATTCTAGAAATTCAAACAAATGGAGTACACAGTGAGTACTCTTTTTGCATAAAGCTTTCACTCAGTATTGCTGGAAGACAATTTTCCCCAGCTCTCTCAGATTGCTGCATGTCTTGTGAGTGAGGCAATGGCTCTCCTTTGTTCCAGGCTACCTTTTCAGGGATGTTGATAGAGCACACTGCCTTGGAACAGAGAGATAGTGTTTCCTTCCAGAGTAAAGGGCAAGCATGCTTACTGCCCATTATGAAAAATTCAGCTTCCCTAAGGTCAGTGTTCTCCTCTTGTAATGCTACACAGTGTGTGTGGGTTTCCTTTGACCTTCTTCCTATTTCCCTGTGGGAATAAGGACTTGTAGAACCAGCACAAAAATGCTGATTGTCACTGTTATTGCTCTGGATAATAAACTGTCCTTTGTCTCTGACCTCAATAGTGCTGTGCTTTCTACCAACATCTGTGAAATTCTAGCAGGATAAGTTTTTATCTCGCACTTGAAGTAAAAATCAAAGACCCTTTAAACTTTTTGACAAATATTATGATGTGTCTACCAGTAATTCATTCCTTTTCATTACTTAAGAGTATTCTATTGTAGGTAGCACAATTTACGTATCTGTTTTATTACTGAAGGCTAACTATGATGTTTTTAGTTTTTAGCTATCATGGATAAACCTGTTATAAATGTTTACCTACAAGTGTTTGAGTGGACATGTGTTTTGATTTTTCTTGCGTAAATAACTAGGAGTGAAATGCTGGGTCATAGAACACTTATAGACTTAATTCTGTTAGAAATTGCAGATTAATCCAAAGTAGATCTACCATTTTATATTCCTACCAGCAACGTATGAGAGTTGTAGTTGCTCTGTAAAATACTGACTCCAATTCAAATTTGCGAATTTTTTTTCCCACATTACCAAGCAAATACTCTGATACCAGTTGGGTATTCTTCAATCTACAGTTCAACTCAGTTCTGACACTGTTTTCCTGGAGTTATTATCAAATCCCACAAGTTAAAGGATCTTTAGTACCAGACTGCCCCCCACCCCCCCTCAGCAGTTGCAAGTCCACTTGTCACTTGTGCTTCTGCCCTGATGGTTATAGATTAGAAGTTCCAATGACCTCCTCCTTGGGTTTGATTAATTTGCTGGAGCTGCTCACAGAACACGGAGAAACATTTTATTTACTGGGTTACTGTTTTATTATAAAAGGATATAACCCAGGAATAGCCAGGTGAAAGAGATACACAGGGCAAGCTGTGTGGGAAGGGCACAGAGCTTCTTCCATGCTCTCTCCAGGCACATGATTCTCCCAGCACCTCCACAATTTCACCAACCTGGAAGCTCTCCAAACCGGACCTTTTTGTTTTTTATGGATATTTCATTACAAAACCTACTATACTGACCTACAAAACCTACATTGACCATTGGCAATTAAACTTCCCTTCTCCCCAAAACTGGGAGTGGGTGTGGGTTGGGGCCCATTATCAACATCTCTTGCTAGAGGTGGTAACATTTGTTACAATTGATGAACCTACATTGACACATTATAATACCCCCAAAGTCTTTAGATTATGTTATGGTTCACTCTTGGTGTTCTGTGGGTTTGATCAAATGTATAATAACATCTCTCCATTGTTATGGTATCATACAGAGTATTTTCATTTCCCTAAAAATCCTCCATGCTCTACCTGTTTATCCCTCCTCATCTTCTACTCCTCCCAATCCTTAGAAACCACAGTAATTTCTTTACTGTCTCCGCAGTTTTGCCTTTTACACAGAGGCATAGAATCTGAATCATACAGTATGTAAACTTTTCAGATTGGTTTCTTTCATTTAGAAATGTGCACTTACGTTTCCTCCATATCTTTTCATGGCTTGATAGCTTATTTGCATAGTCTGGACATACCACAGTTTATATATTCATAGACTGAAGGACATCTTGGTTGTTTCCAAGTTTTGGCAGTTATGAATAAAGATGCTATATTAGTATCCATCTCCTAAGTTTTTGTGTAAACATAAGTTTTCAGCTCCGTTGAATAAATACCAAAGGACACAGTTGCTGAGTCCCATGGTGAGAGTATGTTTAGTTTTAATCTGTTTAAAACTTCCAGAGTGACCGTACCATTCTGCATTCCCATTAGCAATGAAGTGAGTACCAGGACCTGTACTGTAGCTTCACTAGTATTTGGTGTTGTCACTGTTTCAGATTTTGCCCATTCTACTGGTAGGTATTGTAATTTGCATTTCTCTTATACCACGTGATGTTGAACATCTTTTTTTATGCATATTTGACATCTGTGTATCTTGTTTGGTGAGGTGTGCATTAAGTCTTTAGCCCATTTTTTTTTTTAAGTATTTTATTTATTTATTCCTGAGAGAGAGAGAGAGGCAGAGACACTGGCAGAGGGAGAAGCAGGCTCCACGAAGTGAGCCCAACGCAGGACTCGATCCTGGGTCTCCAGGATCAGGCCCTGGGCCGAAGATGGTGCTAAACTGCTGAGCCACCAGGGCTGCCCTCTTTAGCCCATTTTTAAATTGGGTTGTTGGGTTGTTTGTTTGTTTGTTTGTTTTTAATTATTGAGTTCTAAGAGTTCTTTATGTATTTTGAATATATATTTTGAATTCTTTATCAAAGAGCAAAAGGTTTTAATTTTAATGAAGTCTAGCTTATCAGTTACTTTTCTGTTTCATACCTTTGGGGTTGTATCTGAAAGGTCATCACCATACTGAGGGTCATTACATTTTCTCTGGTGGTATTTTTCTAGTTTTATAGGTTGTGTTTTATTTTTTTATTTTTTTATTTTTATTTATTTATGATAGTCACAGTGAGAGAGAGAGGCAGAGACATAGGCAGAGGGAGAAGCAGGCTCCATGTACCAGGAGCCCGACGTGGGATTCGATCCAGCGTCTCTAGGATCGCGCCCTGGGCCAAAGGCAGGCGCTAAACCGCTGCGCCACCCAGGGATCCCTAGGTTGTGTTTTAAATTTAAGTCTGGATTCATGCTGAGTTAATTTTTATGAAAGGTATAAGAACTGTCTGAGGGATCCCTGGGTGGCGCAGCGGTTTGGCGCCTGCCTTTGGCCCGGGGCGCGATCCTGGAGACCCGGGATCGAATCCCACGTCAGGCTCCCTGCATGGAGCCTGCTTCTCCCTCTACCTGTGTCTCTGCCTCTCTGTCTCTCTCTGTGTGACTATCATGAATAAATAAATAAAAAATCTTAAAAAAAAAAAAAAAGAACTGTCTGAAATCTTTTTTTTTTTTTGCATGCAGATGTCAGTTAACCCAGCACCATTTATCTCAATAAATCTTATTTTTTTATAAGTAAGATCTAACTGAAATATCCTTTCACTTTCATGTAACATGAATATCATTGAAGCTTATACTTGGTAAGGATTAAAAAAAGTTTTTTTTACATAGTCATGTATTAAGGATTTCTTATTTTCAAAGATAGGCAATAAAATAAGATGTCCCACAATAAGAGAATTAATTTCCTACAATTTAATGTATCAGCTAAGAAGTTCTATAGAAAAAATCTTAAGAAGAAGTAAAACAAGAAATGAAAGATGAACATGAATTGAGGAGGCCTATAGCTTCAATGTTCTAAATCTTCATATTATGATTCTGGTATCAAGGGAACAATGAAATATTCTGGAGAATGCTACATTAAGCTTCATGGTATTTTTAAAGGGCTTTTAGTGTAAAACATCTGGCTCTGAGTCCTGGCTCTACCATTCATCAGGTTTGATCTTGGGTCTCCCAGTGTCCTCATCTCAAAGTGAGAAGGTCATGGTTACATGGGGCAAGTAATAATTTAGAGCAGGTAATAAGTATGACTCCTAAAGTGTCTTGCAAAATTCCTTCTTTCATCTTTCAGGTTAGTTATAAGAAGCTCTTGCTAAAACTATGGTAGTTATCTTTTAACAGACATCCCCACATAGGCTCCTCCTATCTCCCACACATCCACAGTATTGCCAAAGAAGTTAAATTTTTTTTTTTAAACACAGATTTGATTTTCCTACTTCTAAAAGCCAGAAAAAAAAAATCAAGTAGGTTTTTGCTTAAGACAAAATAAAATGCTTCAGATGTGAATTAAAATTTTCCATTATCTGGCTTTGCCTTGCATTTTCCAGCCTCATTTTTGGGCACCCCCTTAATAATACACTTAAACTAAGCTTCTGGTTATCACAGACATGTATTAACTATACTGCTGCACAAGCATGTGGTTAAACTATTAACTCAGTTTGGATAACTATCTTCAATCCCCATTAAAATCTCTGTCTCTCCATGCACTCAGAAATGTACATCTTGTATAAAAGCCTCTATAATGCCTCCACCCAATATAGGCCTCTCCTTGGTATTTCCCTAGCTCTGGGTGGTTTTCTTATATTTCATTTTTCTTCCCTCATCCTCCTTGTAATTTCTTCTTTTTAGATTAATCTTCTATTTGAAATATATTTCATATATTTCAATTTTGGGGGCCCTTTTATTCGAGGGGGTCCTGCATGATTTTCTAACCTTTTGCTTCCAACCCACTTGATTTCAACAATCATTTTTAACTTTATGAGAGTGCTTTTTAGTTTTCTAGTTGTGGTTGTTTTGTTTTATTGATATTATGTTGTTTCAGATATCTCTGGAGATACTAATGAGATGGTGCAAGAAATTTCTTTTGATTCCTCATTTATCTTGATCTTTCCTTACTATGCTGAATGTTTTGTGATTCTTGGTTGACCCTGCAGATATATGAATGAGGAATAAGAATGAAAGATAGGAATGATTAAAGGTTGAATGGGTAGAGAGACATCACTTGTACCAACAGACTCTAAATTGCCAGCATATATAAGGATTTGTGTGTAGGATCCATTATTTCACCAGTTGCCTAGATATTTCCTTCAGTGTCTTAAGAACAGTCTTAAAATATTTGTATTGGAGTAATGTTTGGCTGTTTTCACATGTGTAGGTGGGAATAGGTATGGGAGGATAAAATGGGTATCTAGTCCATTTACAAACCTTCCATTCATCCCTTTGGTTTCAAGCCCTTCTCTCTCTCTTGCTCTTCATTGTACATGTTGAGTCTCAACACAGTCTCTCTGGGTTCTGTTAGGAATTTTGGTTTGTACTTCTGTCGTAGCCTCTTTCATTAGTTGTTTTAGTGTGTGGCTCTTTAAATTTAATTAGCCATCTCTCTTCTCTTTTTTTTTTTTTTTTTTAAAGTTTGTTGTTTTTAGTAATGTCTACACCCAATGTGGGATTCAAATTCACAACTGAGATCAAGAGTCGCATTTTTTTCTGACTGAGCCAGCCTGGCACCCTAGTCAGCTCCCTAAGTTCCAGAAATTTCTTGAATTCTGCTGTCTGTTGATGGCACCCGCACCCCTCTTTATTGGCAGGTGGGGCAGAGGGAGAGAGTCTTTTTTTTTTTAAGGTGGGGGTAGAGGGAGGAGGACAGAGAATGTTAAGCAGGTTCCAGACCCAGTGTGGAGTCCAACACAGGGCTTGATCTCACAACCCAGAGATCATGACCTGAGCCAAAATTAAGAGTCAGATACTTAACTGACTGAGCCACCCAGGTACCCTAATATTACCCCTCCTATATCTTTTTTCTTGCTAATCTATTTCCTTTTAAAGTTTTAGTAACTTTTGATGGCTTTTAAAGAACAACATGAGACGCATGTTTGTTCAGCCTGCCATCTTGAACTGGAAGTCAGCTTAAGCTTTCTAGAGAAAAGAAAATACACTTTTTCTTCTGAGAAGAACCAAACACAAAACTATAGCAACACTTCAGGGCCTTCCCAGTCTAGTTGGAAAGAAATAGCATGTGCCAAGAGAGATAAGTAATCCTATTACTAACTGGAAGGTTGGATAGAAGTACTTGACAAATTAAGTATAGCAGTTGGACCAACTGTCCAATGACTTGCAAAAAACAGCAGTAATATGGAGACAAACGATTGGGAGGAGGAAAAGGGAGTATAGCCAGGAAATTGACAGCCAGTATTTTTCTAATTCTGAAATAAATTTAGGCCATAATGAATTAAAAAATATGGAATAAAGGGAAGTGGGAGAAAAGGGAACCTTATTTGATTAGAGGAAGAAGAACAAGAACGAAAAGTGTTAGATAAGTTAACTTAATATGAACACATTTAAAGCTGGCCTGTACTTACTGTGAATGCCTGAAACCTTAGTAGGCATGCCAGCAGCTTCTTCTAAGTGCTTCTTCGTTCCTTTGTTCATTTATTCATTCAATAACTATGATTCTCTCCTATAGAGAATAGATTTCTATTTTGTCCAAACAAATGTCACAGATGACAATATAAGCCCAAACACCAAAGTCTTGCCTTATGAAGATCCTGTGTGTAGGTTAAGCAAAAATCAACGTAAATCTGCATTCTTGGTTCACCACAGGGAGAATTTGATGGATCATGTGGCACCTCAATGAGGATGATTAGAGAATATTGGTAGAAGAAGGAAGAGCAAGGAATGGAGTTAGAGAATAAAGCTATTACCATGAAACATTGTAATCTTACAAGCATTTTATTCCACATGTACCATACAGAGTATCACCTTGACACTGAAAATACGAGAATTCATTTTATTTAGTAGAAGTAGCTGAAAAATTAGACTTTGCATGAGCAATTCACTTAACTCCTTCAAGTTCAGTTAACCTTATTTTTTTTTTCAAGTGGGAGTTGGACTTAGTAATCCTTCAGGATCTTACTGTTGCTAAGTCTATAATTCTTTTTTTTTTTTAAGATTTATTTATTTATTTATGATGGAGAGAGAGAGGCAGAGACACAGGCAGAGGGAGAAGCAGGCTCCATGCCGGGAGCCCGACGTGGGACTCAATCCTGGGACTCCAGGATCGCGCCCTCGGCCAAAGGCAGGCGCTAAACTGCTGAGCCACCCAGGGATCCCCTAAGTCTATAATTATTTTAAGTACATACTGAATAGTATCTATTTACAGGTATTTTGCTAAACCCTTTGGGAAATACTAAGATATATATCAAAATCCCTGGCCTTCAGGAGACGATAAAGCCAAAAAAGCATATAAGAAGTAAGGCATTAAAAAAAAAAAAAGTAAGGCATATATAAGTATCTGCATCACACAGCAGTATATTGTGAAAACCATACAGAAAAATCAGTTAAGTGAAAGAAGAGAGAATTTACAACTTGACAACAATTGAGGATGACTACATAAAGCATCATTTGAACTGTGTCTGGAGTCTTCAGTAAGAGTTTGATAGACGACTCTGACTAGGAGTATGCGTACCTACCAACCTAAGCTTGAGCGCAGAAATGAGAAAACAGTGTGTTCAGGGAAGTACAGTCAGTTTATTAATGGAGGAATTGTGTTTCAGTGAGGAGAAAAGAAGTGGAAAGTATAACTTAGAAGTAAGATTATGAATGGTCTCAACCTATGGAGACCAGTAGGGTAAGATTATTCTGAGAGAATGTGTAGATATGGAAGATGCCATGGACTAAGGAACAGAATTGATGCTGAAATATCAACGAAGAAACCAATATGATCATCCAGGTAGGAGATAGTTAGGGTCTGAGGTAGGGCAGTGGCAATCCAATGAAATGGTTGAGGCAGATGACATAGAGATTATAAAATCAGAATTCACAAGGTTCAGTGAATGGTTTGGGTATAACTAAGTATTGAAATCAGTGTGACCGGAAATAATGGAGGTAACTTTAATAAAAATTGTCGAGTCAAGGAGTGAAGTTGATTTTTGAGAAGGGATAATAATAAGAGAATTCCTGGTCTTTCAATAAATCTTTCCCACTTACGTAGTGACAATTTTGATGCAGTAAAAAAGATACAGTATTCTCTGTGAATCCTTATCTGTTTCTTGAAAAACCACTATAATTTCTTACAGATATTATTGTTTCTTGTCAATAATGCTTGTCAGTTAGTATGAATCTAAATGGCCTTATGTCCTAATTTGGGGAAGGAATAATATAAGATAGAATTTTTAAAAATATTCTTTAAGAATACCACGCGGAATAGCCACAACTTAGTGGTCCATAAAAGTAAAATTTTACTTTAGATTTGGAGAAGCAATTCACTTATAAATAATAACTATCAAAAACTGTAGCAATAGAAAATGAAGTACAAAAAAGAAAGGAAAATGAAGTACACTCATGTACTAGGAACTGTGAGGAAATACGTGAAGAATTTTTATTACACAACAAAATATATAAACGTATGATAGTTCTAGTTAAAACTGCTTGTCCCTTCATTCTCTTAATTGCTATAGTTGACCCATGTATGCTCCCCTTCACCTGATATGGTAATCTGCACTTTCTTGAGTAGGGAGTGAGAAAGGAAATGAAAGCAAAAAGAGCCATTTATAATTAGGAAAAAGCTTAGGAGAAAAAAAATATTTTAAAGTACTAAATAAAGCTGTGAAAACGAAAATTTTTGAAGAGAATAGGCAGTTGTGATTTTTTTTCTCCTGACTTCTGCATAGCACCAGACAGCAAAAATGGTGCTGCCAAATTGCAGACTTCCACTTGACGGATTTTGAAGCATCAGATGAGGGATCCCTGGGTGGCTCAGCGTTTGAGCAGCTGCCTTTGGCTCAGGGTGTGATCCTGGAGTCCTGGGATCGAGTCCCACGTCGGGCTCCCTGCGTGGAGCCTGCTTCTCCCATTGCCTGTGTCTCTGCCTCTCTCTCTCTCTGTGTCTGTCATGAATTAAAACAACAACAACAAAAAATCTTTGAAGTATCAGATGGTTGGTTAAAAACCCTGTTTTCATGTGTCATATTACTTTCACCACGAATAGTCTCCTTTTGCCTTGAATTTTGAAGTGTTGTTTTTATTTTTTCCATGTAATTATTAGATTGTAGGTATTCACCTGCCTTTAGAGTCATGGGCTTGGGAGGAATAAAGACTTTCTGATCCAGTATTTCCCTAAGTGTGTTTGTCAACTGTAGTCATAAGGAAAGGGCTCTGGGATCAATTTGGTTAGGAAATTGCTGGGTTAAATAAACACAGTCAAATAAGAATTTTATTTAGGTGGTGGAGAGGAGAGGTATAGAATCTAAGACTTTAATATGTTAATGTGACTCAACTAAGGAGAAGCAAGATAGAACATTTCACAAACTTATTTGACCACAAAATCCTTTTTTCATGGAGTCTTTCTCAGAATCATTGTTTCATAGAACACATGTGGGGAAACTCCAATCCTTTACATTTAGAGATAAGCAGAAATGAGATGAAATGCTTCATTCGATACTGCATAGCTGTTTACTTAAAAGAATGGACTTGACCTAAGGGCTCCCACCATATTTAGTTTTGCTTCCTTTAGCCCCAAAATTCATAAAAGTCTTTGAAAATTACACGATACTCCAAATTGGGCCCATAAAATACACAGAGGTGCTTCAAGAAATAAAACTAATGATTTAATTATTTTTAGTATATTTTGAATTGGCACATTGGCTTTGATGTTAGGTCAGAAGAGCCATTTAATATTTGTAACTGAGGTTACACTTTTGCAATGAGGAAACTTTTTTTCCCCCCCACAAAAATCAACCATCTTTCAAATTATAAAATCTGTTTCCTTTCAAATTATAATGTGTATAACAACAAGTTTCCCCACTTTCCCCAAAAAAAGGACTGGAGGAAATGACTGTTTATGATTTGCTGTCAGTTATGCCAAACCCCATCTCTATATAAACAAACGTATCTTTTAAAAGCTTACTTACTTACATGGCATTATGGTAGACATGCTATTCTTTACCCTGTACATTTTTATTCAACGATATTACATGTTTGTTTTTCACATTAATACATGATCTTTAAAAAATTTTTTTTTTATTGAAGCATTGTTGACCTACATGTTACATTAGCTTCAGGTACATAATGTAGTGATTCAACAAGTTCATGCATCATGCTGTGCTCACCACAAGTGTAACTACCATCTGTTACTGTACAAGGCTATTACACTATCATTGACTGTATTCCCTATGACTTTTCATCCTTGTGATTTATTCTTTCCATAACTGCAACTGTGTACCGCTCACTGCCTTTCACCCATTTTGCTCCAACCTTCAGTTTGTTCTCAGAATTTGTGGATCTCTTTCTGCTTTGTTTTGTTTTTTAGATTCCACATATTAGTGAAGTCATATGGTTTTCTCCTTCTCTGTTTGACTCATTTCACTTAGGATAATACCCTCTAGGTATATCTATGTCACAAACAGCAAGATCTTCTTTTAATGGCTCAATAATATTACATTATATAGCTGTACTGTAATTTGTGTCATCGGTTTCCTAGTGACGGACATTAGGGTAGTTGTAATTTGTTTTAAGATGGTGCTGTAGTGAATTTTGATAAAGGTCTTCTGTTGCTTTATTTTTGAACTTTTGTGTATATGTCTGTAGCAATTCCTTGAAGTGGAATTACTGGGTTAAATAATATGCACATTAAAGTTTTCATAAATATTGCCAAATTGCCTTTAAAAATGGTTAGCTTATCTCCCATTGCCAGCATTGCGACAGGAACCTTGAAAATGGTATAACTCTTACTGGATGTAAAAAAAAGACTTTATGATGTAGAATAGTGAGTATCTTGCCATGTTCATTTTAAAATCATAAAGAAAATTTATGAACTGTTGATGATCATGATCTCTCTTTCTCTCTCCCTCCCTCCCCTACTCTTTATAGAGCAAATTATTCATGGAAGGATTTAGAAGCCTAAAAGAAGGAGAACCAGTAGAATTCACATTTAAAAAATCTTCCAAAGGCCTTGAATCAATACGGGTAACTGGACCTGGTGGGAGCCCCTGCTTAGGAAGTGAAAGAAGACCCAAAGGGAAGACACTACAAAAAAGAAAACCAAAGGGAGATAGGTAATCATTTTACTTTGTTAGTTTGTGAGTTTATTGTATTTGGAAAAAAAATCTGAAAATGTGTTTGCCTTTTTATTATGTTATTGGATATAATATAGTCTAGTCAAAGTAAATAAAATGCCACCATTGTGAAGTTGAATAAACTTTATTAGGAATATAGGCTATATTGCAATTTGAACTCTGCACTATTTCCCACCAGATTGTTCTGAGATCACAAATGAGAAGTTGAGATTTCCAACAGACAGTGCTATCTATCCCTCTGTGTATGTCTTAACGCCTCATCTGTTTTTTCAAATGAAAATACTTTTATTGTTTTGTCTGTTTTTTTTTTTAAGATTTTATTTATTCGTGAGAGAACACACAGAGGGAGGGAGAGAGAGAGGCAGAGACATAGGCAGAGGGAGAAGCAGGCTCCATGCAGGGAGCCCGATGTGGGACTTGATCCTGGGACTTGAGGATCATGCCCTGGGCTGTAGGCAGGTGCCAAACCGCTGAGCCACCCAGGCGTCCCTGTTCTGTCTGTTTTTAAAAGAGAACTCATATTATCTTTTTAAAAGATAACTCATGTTATCTTATAATAAAAAATTATAAGGAAGTCTGAAAAAAATCACTTGAAATCCTAACTAGAGGTAGAAATCATAATATATATGCAGTATTTTTGAAACTTGCTTTTTTTCCCCATTTAACAGTAGATCAAGAACATTTCATATCAGTCATTAGCACCTGTATAAATTCCCACTGTGTGAATATACCAGAATTCATTTATTTTTTGAATGTACCAGAATTTATGCAAGGCTAAAGTAATTTGCTAAATTTAAGCTATTTTGACTATTTTGACCTTATCAATAGTGCCACAGTGGGAATCCTTATATGTACATTTTTGAAAAATTGTCTGTTTATATCCTTGGGATAAATACCTAATATTGAAAAATCTGGATCAAAAATAAGGCATTTAAAATTTTTTGATGTCTGTTTCCAGACTGCTTTCCAGAAATGATTAGGGCCAATATAAAACTCCTTTAAAAATGAGACTGCTCATGGAATGATGTCATTTTATTTTATTTTTAAGATTATTATTACTTATTTAATCAATCTCTACACCCAACGTAGGGTTCAAATTTACAATCCTGAGATCAAGAGTCACAGTCTTTGCTGACCTAGCCAGCCAGGGGCACCCCTTAAAGAAATATTTTTTAATTTTTCTTCAATTTTTAAAAATTATTTTATTTTTCAGATTTTATTTATTTATTTGAGAGAAAGAAAAAAATCACTAGTAGGGGGGAGGGACAGAGGGAGAGGCAGAGGGAGAAACAGATTTTCTATTGAGCAAGAATGCAATAGAGAGGCTCAATCCCAGGACCTTGAGATCATGACCTGAGCCGAAGGCAGACGTTTAACTGACTGAGCCACCCAGGTGCCCCCAAATTTTTTTTAATGTAGGCTCCATACCCAATATGGGGCTTAAACTTACAACTCTGAGATTGAGTCACATACTCTACCAACTGAGCTAGCCAGGCACCCCTGAATGATGTCATTTAAAAATTTTTTTCTGGGGTTCCTGGGTGGGTCAGTCATTTCAGTATCTGGCTCTTGATTTTTCTCAGGTTATGATCTCAAGGTCATGAGATTGACCCCCACATCAGGCTCTGGACTCAGTGGGGAGTCTGCTTAGAGATTCTCTCTCCCTCTCCCTCTGCCTTCCCTCCCCCCACATGGTTCCTTTCTCTCTCAAATAAAAAATCAAAAAAAAATTTTTCCAATTATATAGGTTAAGAGATACAGCTCATTCTTTTCCTTTGTGTCCTTTGATTAGATTAGAGGTTTGATATATATATATATATATATATATATATTTGAGGTTAAGTATATTTTTATGTCAATTTTCATTTTTCTCTTCTATGAATTATATGTTTTCTGTCCTTTGCTCATATGACTAATGAGGAGTTCATTTGTTATTATTGGTTTGTAAGTTCTCTGTTTAGGAAAAACTCTGTTTTCTTTTTTCCTACTATGAAAAACCTAGTTCTTCCCTACTATCTTTTTCTCTTGTGTGTCTCCTTTATTATTACATGGCACTTCATTTCTGATACCAAGTGTGTGGAGATTTTACTGCCACACAAAACAGTTCTCCACAACACCAGCTGGATGTGCTACAATTGAACTCGATCCTGGAACCATCTATCTGGAGACAGAGTCAGACCCCACCGGTTAAGGGCTAAGTCCCACAAGACTGTATCCCTCCACACACTTTAGATGCCAGTTGCAAGAAGTGGGTTCCAAGGTTGCCAACTTTTGTTTGATTGGCTATAAATCAGAGGTTCCCACATCATCCTCAGTCTTGGTTAATTTGCTAGAGTGACTCACAGAACTGAGGGAAACTCTTAGGTTTACCAGTTCATTAAAGGATATGATAAAAGATACAGATGAAGAGAATATACAGAGGATGAGGTCTGGGAGGCTCTTGGTGTAAAGGTGGAGTTGGGGTGATCACTATCCCATTTTGAAGGCTTCGGAACTCCTCACTCTTAGGATTTTATGGAGACTTGCTCATGTAGGTATGATTAATCAGTAACTTCATTTTCAGCCTTTCTCCCCCCTTTCTGTCCCCATTAAGCAGGACAGAAAATTCCAAGCTTCAAATCATGCTTTGGTCTTTCTGGTGAGCAGCCCTTACCTAGGAGCCCACCCAGAATTCCCTTAGAATGAAAGACACTCACCCCTATCACCCAGGATATTAACAGGGGTTGCAAGAGCCCTCTGTCAGGAACAGAGGTCCAATACCAGTGTTAGAACAAGAGATGATCCTAATGGTTTTATCACTTAGGAAGTGACAATGGTTTTAGGAACTCCATGCCAGGAACCAGGAGCAAAGACCAATATGGATTTTCAGTTTTCTCACATTGTCTTTATGTATTTATGATGTTAACCTTTTGCCTCAAATAGATATTTTTTCAGCTTGTGAAATAAAATTTAGCTTTAATTATAGTGACTTTTAAAAGTTTTAAAATCATGAATTTGTATACAAACAAGTCTGTCTCTATCTCCTTAATGCTATCTGACTTGATTGCTATTTGGCTTTCCAGCTTGCAAAATTAATCATATATCTATCTAGGGAACCTGAATGACTCAGTCGGTTAAGCATCTGACTCTTGTTTTTGGCTCAGGTCATGATCTCAGGGTTGGGCCATCAAGCCCCACCTTTGGGCTCCATGCTCAGCAGTCTACTTGAGATTCTCTCTCTCTCTCCATCTCCTTCTGGCCTTCCACCCATGCTTGCGTGCACTCTCTCTCTCCCTCCCTCAAATAAATCTTTTTTTTAAAAAGTGTCATACTGGCAGTTTTGCGGTGACAACGCAAAGCGAAAGGGTAAGAATGGAAGCTGAGAATCACTGAGAGGTGGTTCCATTAAAGCAGAAAAACGACGATGGTGGTTCAGATTGGGATGGTAGCAGCAGAAGTGAGGAACAAAAATTCTGACATCGTGAAGGTAGGGGAAATAGGATTTACTTTTGGATCAGATGTGGACTCTGAGAGAAAGTGAAATATTCAGGATGACTCCAAGGTTTGTTTGGCTTGAGCAGTCAGAAAGATGAAGAGACCATTTACCAAGAGGGAAAAGACTAGAGAAGGAGCAGAAAATTAGAAGTATGGTCTCAGATATATTTAGCTGGAGATTTATAATAGACATTGATTGGAAAAATAGATTAGGCAAGTGGATGCAAGAGTATGGAGTTCCAAGGCTCTATAAAAAGACTTGGCAATATTCAGCAGAAAGGTGGTATTTACAGCCTTAACACTGAATGAGATCACCATCAGAGTGAGTATACGTGGAAAAGAGAAGACCACTAAACTGTAGCACATTCCAGCACCCAGTAATCAGGAGAGTAGAAGCAAAGGGCATTAAGTTAGAAGGAGGGAAATAGGAAAATTAAAAGGGTTTTGTCTCATAAGTCAAGGAAAGAAGTATTTCAAGAAGGAGAGGGACTCCCGTGTGTGAAATGGTGTTGATGGTGAAATGATTAAGATAACCCCCAAGACTTGAGCATTTAGCAACAAGGAAATCACTGGTGAAGTTGACAAGGTCAGATTCAGTGGACTGTTGGGAGTGAAAGTCTAAGCTGGTTGTGTTCAATAGAAGGAAAGGAGAGGAAGTGGAGACAGCAAATTTAGACAGTTTGGGGAGTTTTCCTGTAAATGATAGCAGAAAAATCAAGCAACAGCTGAGGCATAGAACTTATAGCATGTTTATGTGTCAGTGAGAATGGTCCAGTAGAAAGGGGAAGATTGAACATTCAGAAAAGAGGAGGTCAATCGTTGGAGTGATTTTCCTTGTTGAAAATCAGAAGAAAAAAAAAAAAGAAAAGAAAATCAGAGAGAGGCTTGGGATATAAAGCATAATGGAGACAGCTAGCCTTGCAAGCACGGATAGTTCATTTCTTCAGAAGTAGAGGTAAGACACAGCGCACAGGTACAGATACAGGTGAGTACATACAAGAATGAAATAAGGTGAGATTTCTGAGCTTTTTATCCAGTTTTCTTAGTGAAATTTCAAGCAAGGTCATCAACTGGAGAGGGATGGTGGAAGAGGTAGTTTGGAGATTTACAAAGAAAGAAGGTATAAAATAGGAGATTAAGGGGCTCCTGGGTGTCTCAGTCCATTAAGCATCTAATTCTTGGTTTAGGCTCAGGTCATGATCTCATGGGTCATGAGATCGAGTCCTGTGTCAGGCTCCACACTCAGCAGGGAGTCTACTTAAAGATTCTCTCCCTCTGCCTCTCCCCCTACTCATTCACGCATGTTCTCTCTCTCTCTCTCTCTCTCTCTCTCTCTCAAATAAATACATAAATCTTTTTAAAAAATTGAAACAGGGGACGCCTGGGTGGCTCAGCAGTTGAGCACCTGCCTTGGCCCAGGGCGTGATCCTGGAATCTGGGGATCGAGTCCCACATCAGGCTCCCTGAATGGAGCCTGTTTTCTCCCTCTGCCTGTGTCTCTGCCTCTCTCTGTGTGTCTCTCATGAATAAATAAATAAAATCTTTTAAAAATAATAAAAAAGATAAAAAATTGAAATAGGAAAAGAGTGAACTCATTATAGAGAAAAAGGTGGAATTACAGGTAATACCACAACCTATTGAAGATTAGTGGACATGGATTTAAAGTAACGTCACTCAGTATGATTGTGTTTTTTCTCCAGCCACTGGTGACTTCATGGCTACAGCTGTGAAATAGGCAGAACGATGGATTTATTAATAAGTTGGTTTCCTAGTTGAGAATGACAAAGGGAGACACGGGCACTGACAGTGTGTACAAGGGAGCAGTTCTAATGATGGATTATACAGTATAAACTAGGTAAGGAGTGAAGTCATTGAAAAAGTGGCAGGCTCATGGGGTGTGGGTTATAGGTGGGGTGCTAGAATTGGTGTAGTTGGGGTGCTAGAAAGAATGAGAGAGTAGAAGTTGGTGGTCATCAGAGGGTGAATTACTGCTTCCACAGTCGATGTTTGTTGTGTATCTTACTGTGATTAAAGCCTTTACACAATTTGGTATCTAATGATTTCCAACTGATGATCAAACATGCTAATGTTTTCCATGTAATGATCAAATATCCCAAGGATGTTTATAATTTTTGTTGTAAGATTAGCAGTTCTGGTTTTCCATGTGCCACGATTTTTGTAAAATGGTAGAAACAAATTGCAGTTAAATAATCAAATAAGCAGAGACTTCTGTTACAGAAACTGAAACAATGAGAAAGCAGGATGTGGCACTGTTAACTGATGTTTGGAGCAGTTTCCAAGGCATTGATGTGCTTCCTAAATGCTTAAAAGACTTGAGAGATCTATGGTAACTTTCTTGATTTCTTTTATGGTTATTAATCATATTTACTTCTGCAGAAAGCCTTAAATAATGAGAATAAAATTGTGCTTTGACCAGATTTTCATGTTTATTAGTGTAGCTATGGTCCATTTAAAAATGTCCCCAGTTGTCTAAAACTTATCTTCTGTGGTTGTTTTTTTCAAATCAGAATGCAATTAAGGAACCTGGCATTGAGTTAGTTTTATATGTCTTAAGTCTCTTGCGATCTAGAACAGTCCCTCCCTACACACGCGCATCCGTTAGGAAGGACTTTTATGACATTAACTTGTTAAAGAGACTAGACCAACTGTCTTGTAGAGTGTGCCATAATTGGGATTCATTCTAGTGTCTTTAAACTTGTTTCTCCAACATGTATATATTCTATGAATTGGAAGTATTATGCAAAAATGTGTATCTTGAACCTAACAAAATTCTCTCAACCTAACTTTTAGTTAACAGGCAATATAAGGGTTAGAGTGACAAGTTGAAAAACACCAGATTGAATCCAGATCATAGCCTGAATTTAGCTAATGGTTCCTTACTATTAGATTGAGGTTATTCATCTTTGACAAGAAGGTCATGGAGGTGGTGCTGCATTCTTCTCATTGTATCCTGTCAGATGGCAAAGGATTTTTATTTTTTTCCACTACTTTTTCTTTTCATAATTAGCAATTTGTGATGAGATATTTTGAGGCCATGTAAATATCATATATTTTTTAAAGATTTTCTTCATTTATTCATGAGAGACACAGAGAGAGGCAAAGACATAGGCAAAGGGAGAAGCAGGCTTCCTGCGGAGAGCCTGATGTGGGACTCGGTCTCAAGACCCTTGGGGTCACGACCTGAGCTGAAGGCAGAAGCTCAACCACTGAGCCACCCAGGCATCCTAAATATCATCATCTTTATCAAACTTTCCATTTTTTATTTATTATCTCAATATGCATCATGAGTTTCTGTCTTTATCAATAAATTATGTTATTTAATAATTATTTTAATGCTCAAGGTTTTTAGATTCTGTTACTAGTTCCAGCTGGTTTCTGTGTCCTTTTGACACACCCTCATCATTTTTGAATACTTCTTTCAAGTACTTACTCAAGTACTTTGATACTTGCAAACTCATAGCCTACAAAATATTTAAAATAATGATAATTAAATAATTACTTTGGTTTGCTAAAGTACTAGAAAGCTAGAGTTCCAGTTAACTTCTATTTTAAAATGTAAGCATTGGTATATTTCTATGTATTTTGTTTGCATGGAGAGTTGTTTTTATTTTATTTTTTAAATTGTGATATATTAAAATTCACTTTTTTCTTTTGGTATACACTTCTGTGAATTTTTACATATATGTTCATGTAGTTACCATTATTATCTGGTTTCAGAACACTCTATCACCCCCAAAATTTCCCTCTTTTTTTTCAATTAGGCTCCACGTTGGACGTGGAGCCCAAGGCAAGGCTTGAATCATGACCCTGCTATCAAAACCTGAGCTGAGATGAAGGAAGAGTCATATGCTTAATTGACTGAGCCACTCAGGTGCCCCAACCCTCTGTCTTTTTTTTCCCTACCGTCTTTTGCAGTTATTTCTCCCCCACCTAAAACCCTTGGCCACCACTGACCTATTCTGTATCACTATACTTTTGTCTTTCCATGAATAGAGTAAAAGTGGAATTATACCTTCCCTGCCCTCAGTTAGATTGAGATATAACTGACATATTGTGTTAGTTTAAGGTGTTCAGCATCATGAGTTCATATATGTATATACTGGGGAATGATTACCACAGTAAGTTTAGTTAGCACCCATCGCTTTCACATAGTTACAAATTTTTTCTTGTGATGAGAACTTCTGAAATTTACAATTAGCAACTTTCAGATATACAATACAGTATTGTTAACTTTAGTCACCATGCACTGTTCATTAAATGTCAGAACTTCTTGTCTTAGTGACTGCAAGTTTCTACCTTTTGATCACCTTCACCTGTTTCATCCAGCCCCAACCCCCACCTCTGGCAACCACCAATCTGTTCAGCGTCAAGTTTAGTTTCTTTAGATTCCTATATAAGTAAGGTGATACAGTATTTATCTTTCTCTGTCTGACTTATTTTACCTAGCATGATGCTTTCAAGATCCGTTAAAGTTGTCTCCAATGACAGGATTTCCTTTTTTATGGCTGATTAAGTCATGTGTGTGTATGTGTGTGTATCTCACATTTTCATTATCTGTTCATTTACTAGTAGACTCTTAGGTTGTTTCTATGTCTTAGCTGTTGTAAATAGTGCTGCAGAGAACACAGAGGGGGCCGATATCTCTTTAAGAGAATGATTTCATTTCCTTTGAATATATACACGGAAGTGGGATTGCTGGATCATATGGTAGTTTTATTTTTTTGAAAAACCTCCATATTGTTTTCCATTTTGGTTGAACTAATTAACATTGCCACCAGCAGTCGGACAATTGGGTGCAGAGAACCAGGAGGGGGATACATAACCTTTCCAATATAAACCTCCCAAATACTTAAGAAACTGTTGAAAAGAAACCATGATAAATATAGGACAATGCAGTACAAGTACAAATAAGAAGGAGCAGTGATAAGAGTCTGCTCTCCATGTGGGCTCCCTTCCTTTCTACCAACGGTGCATAAGAGTTCCCTTTTTCCCACATCCTCCCCAACACTTGTTATTTCTTGTCTTTTTGTTTATAGGCAGATGGGAGATGATATTTTACTGTGCTTTTTGATTTGACTTTCCCTGTCAAATGATTAGTGATATTTGATGACGTTGATTAGTGATTAGTGATATTTAGCACCTTTTTGTGTACCAGTTGGCCATTTGTATGTTTTCTTTGGAAAAATATCTGTTAGGTTCCTCTGCCCACTTTTAATCAGATTATTTGTTTGTTTGCTTAATGAATCATATGAGTTCTTTATAGATTTTGAATATTAGCCTTTTATCAGATATATGATTTGCAGATATTTTCTTCCCTTGTATAAGTTGCCTTTTCATTTGTTTAATGGTTTCTTTTGTCGTGTAGAAGTTTTTTTTGTTTCGTTTGTTTATTTTTGCTTTTGTTGTCAAATCCAAAAAATCGTTGCCAAGACTGATGTCTGAGAACTTAAACCTTAGGTTTTCTTCTACTAGGAGTTTTGTGGTTTCAGGCCTCATGTTCAAGTCTTAAAACTATTTTGAGTTGATTTTTGTGTATGGTGTAAGATAGTGGTCCAGTTTCTTCTTTGTTTTTTTGCAAGTGACTGCCCGGTTTTCCCAATACCATTTGGTAAAGAGACTGTCCTTTCCCCATTGTATTTTCTTAACTCCTTTGTCATAAATTAATTGGCCACATATGTGGGTTTATTTTTGATCTTTCTGTTCTGTTTCATTGGTCTGAGTCTTTTTTTTTTTTTTAGATTTTATTTATTTATTCATGAAAGACACACAGAGAAAGGCAGAGACATAGGGAGAGGGAGAAGCAGGCTCCCTGCAGAGAGCCTAATGGGGGACTCGATTCCAGGACCCCGGGATCACACCCTGAGCCAAAGGCTGACGCTTAACCACTGAGCCACCCAGGTGTCCCTATGAGTCTGTTTTTATGTATTGTTATGCCAGTACCATACTGTTTGATTACTATTATTTTGTAATAAAGTTTGAAATCAGAGAGTGCGATGTTCCCAGCTTTGTTCTTCTTCAAGGTTGCTTTGACTATTCAGTGTTTTTGTGGCTCCATTCAAATTTTAGGAATGTGTGTACTGTTTTCTGTGAAAACTGCCATTGAAATTTTGATAAAGATTCCGTTGAATCTGTAGATCACTTTGGGTGGTATGGGCATTTTAACAATATTAATTATTCCAGTCCGTGAGCACAGAATAGCTTTTCATTTATTTGTGTTTTCCTCAATTTTTTTCATTAATGCTTTGTGGTTTTCAGTATATAGATCTTTCACCTCCTTGGTTAAATGTATTTCTAGGTATTTTAATCTTTTTGATGCAATTGTGTATGAGACTGTTTTCTTAATTTCTGTTCCTGATAGTTCATTGTTAGTGTGCAGGAATCAAATGATTTTTGTATATTGATTTTGCATTCTGCAGCTTATTGAATTTGCTTATTAGTTCTAACAGTGTTTTGGTAGGATCTTTTGAGGTTTCTTTATCATGTCATCTGCAAATGGAGACAATTTTACATCTTCCTTTCCGATTTGGACGCCTTTTTTTTTCCTTATGTAACTACTTTAAGTAGGGGTTCTAGAACTATGTTGAAAGTGGTAAGAGTGGGCATCCTTGTCTTACTCATGATCTTGAAGGAAAAACTTGCAGCTTTTTACCACTGTATAATATTAAGCTGTGGGCTTGTTATATATGGCCCTTATTATTTGGGGTGTTTCCTCTATACCCACTTCTTGGCAGTTCTTATTATGAATGGATGTTGAATTGTGTCAGATGTTTCTTCTACATCTGTTGGATGATCATATGACTTTTATCCTCCATTTTCATATGATAATATTACACTTATTAATTTGTAGATGTTAAACCATTCTTTTAATTCTGGAATAAATCCCACTTCGTAACAATGTATGATTCTTTTAATGTATTGTTGAATTCAGTTTTTTTTTAGTTTTTTAATATTTTATTGAGGATTTTGCATTTTATATTCATCAGGGATATTGACCTATAATTTTCTTTTCTTATAGTATCCTTGTCTGGTTTCAGTATCAGGGTAATGCTGGGCTCATAAAATGAGTTTGGAAGTGTTCCCTTATCTTCCGTATATTTGAAGTGTTTGAGATGGATTGGTATTAAGTCTTATCTGTTTGGTACGATTTACCAGTGAAGCAATGAAGTCCTGGACTTTTCCTTGTAAGGAAATTTTTTATTACTCCTTAGTAGTAATTGGTGTATGCAGATTTTTTTTTTCTTCATAATTCAATCTTGGTAGGTTCTGTGTTTCTGGGAATCTATCCATTTCGGTTGTCCAGTTTTGTTGTGGTATAATTGTTCATAGTAGTCTGTTTTGAGCCTTTGTATTTTTGTGGTATCAGTTATAATGTCTCCTCTTTTATTTCCAATTTCATTTATTTGAGTCCTCTCTCCTTTTTTCTTAGTATGTCTAGCTAACGGCTTTTCTATTTCATCTTTTCAAAGAACTAAATAAAAAATTAAAACTATGAAATTTTTATTACATGGAATTAACATTTAAAAATTTGTAATTTGGTTCCATAACTCAAAAGAAAAAAGAAGTATTTGTTCAATTTTAATATATATATCTCATATATATGATAGAATCATATTTTGTGAAGATTTATGTCTTTGTGGCAAGAAATATAAAATAATTTTAAGGATTCTATCTTAATTTTACATAAGCTATTTACAAAAGAAAGTGGGATTAGTTTTTTCATTCTGTCTTAAAATTCTGCTGAATTTAGTATACAGTTACCAGTGTTCAGCAGTGTGTTACCTTGTCTTATTTTAAGACCCCCACATTTAAAATATTTTTGAAAAATTTCAAATGAAATAATTTCCAATTTATTTTTGGGATTTTTAATGTATATTATCAAAAGAATAGAGATTTAATGACCCCTATAAAGTTCTTTTAATAATAAAATGAAGTTAATACTAAATTTTAAAACTTTATTTTACTCCTCAAAATCTGGCCTATGCTTGATAACTTTTGTTTTTTTATAAAGCCTTATTAATTTACTATGAAGTAAAAGAAGTAACTTCTAACAGAGTAAAATTATGGGAGAAGAGAGTAAAATGATTATTTTATTTGCCGTTGTTAATTTTTAGAATTTATATGGAATAATTATTTCAGACTATAATATAGAATTAAATATTTCATGTAATAAGATTTTATTTTGTATTAACAAATGTGTTGTATTAGTAAAAATGATATGGACTGAAACAGATGGTCTGGAAATCTTTCTATGAAGGTTAAATGATTTTAATCATTAATAATTAAGGAATAAAAATACATGTTGGCCTTAAATACATTTGAAGTGCATATATATACATGGTTAATATATATATTGGGTATATAAGCTTCATCTTTTATTGTTTGTGGTTTCTGGTTTTTTTACCTCTTTTTTATTCTAAATTTTTTCTAGGGTCCTGACTATTTTCTTTGTTCTCTTTAACCTTCCACATCTTTTGACCCAACGACACAGTCCAAGAAGTGCTGTTCATTATAATGCAGTTCCTTTCAACAATGTTGACCTGAGATTTTTAAAATAACAGAAAATAATACCAATGTTCTACTGCTTTCATTCCATTTCAAGCAATATTTTATTTGCATCACTGCATTAGTACATGATTAAGCTTTTTGTTTTTTCTCTGAGTTGAAGTTTTAATATATTTTGTTTAGAAAGAAGGTTAAGTGTTATGTTCAGTTTTACTGCTTTTCACATTGAAATGTAGGAAATTCCTTTCATTTCATCATATTAAAAACTACTTGTAAGTTTTAAGATATTCTTCATGTAGACTTAAAAATTGATGTGAAATTTGACATTTCCAGTATTAAAGTGGTGGTAGAATGTCACATTATGACGTACTTACCATTCATTTATGGTCAGAAAGACCAAGGTGAATATAAACAGAAACTCATTATATATGTTAATTTGTTATCAGCTTGGAAGAGCTAACTTGCTTTTTTAAAAAATAAAAGTAAAGATAAATGATAGTAAAGTTATTTTTACAGGGCCACAATTTTTTTATTTCAAATTCTTTAAGTTTGCAAAAAGGTTTTGGAGGCCATAAGATTTTTTAAAATCTAGTTTTGGCTTTTCTCATTGAAGGACTGTATATTTTCATTTATTAAAAATAAAAAGTATTTATTTAATGCCCTCATTTACCTTTAGAGCAAGTGAGCTCAAAGCTAACTAGTGGTGACTTTTCTACCCCCTCCCCCACCTACCTCAGCAGTATAGCATCTTTCATTCTTTGTGGTATAACTTGAAGTTTTTCAGGTACTTTATAGTTAGGAATTATAGTGGTATGTTTTTTTCATTTTGAAATCTACGTCCGTAGCATTACTGAAAATAATAAATCTACTTGTTTATGATGCCATTTTATTAAGGTTATCTGTTTCACATTAAAAGTTCTTCTGTGATTTTATTTTTATATTTATTATATCCCAGAACCTGCTCCCAAAAGAAAAAGAAAATGCACTTTAGATGCGGGAGATGTTTGAAAACTGTAAATCAACAAATTCCAATAAATAACTGTTTCACCCTGATACTTGTGTGATTAGATTTAGGAATTTGCTGTTTAGTAGGTTCCTATTGTGGAAGAGAAATCTCTCAGGCATGAATTGATAGTCCAGATCCTTTGAGGTCTGTCTATTCTGACCTCTGACCCCTATTCTTACAAGGTCAACATCTGAGGGCAGGAGATTAAGGCAGTTTAAAGACCGGAATGGTAAATGGAATGGAAAAATTAGCCAGCACATTTTGGGTGCAAAACATCAAAGTCATCAAATAGTTTGCTTATTTTAAACCTGGCTTATGTGTGTAACAAGCTAATTTTAGTGTTTTTGTTGGAATCAGAAAAATTTAATAGCCTTATTGAAGATTCTGTTTATTTAATAATAAATTTTAACCGTATAGTACAAATTAGGTTCACCAGGCTTAACCTCAAAATATCAGAAAATGGAGAAATAATTTGTCAGTTTCAATACATTTTAGTCTTGTGTCTGGTTTGGAGATTTAATTTAAGTTTAAATTGGAGTTTAAAATTAGCTTTTACTATGAAATAACTTTAGTTTATCAACAATGTTGAATAAAATGTATGTGCACCTAGATTCGCTGGTAATTTGAAAAGTAACTGAGGATTTAGTTGTAATTATATACTATTGACTTTTATGAAAAATCTATTTTTAAATGGTAGGGGTAGAAAATAGAAGAAAGTGAATTGGTCAAGCAGAGACAATTTCTCCTTTGTCTTTCTTACTTTGGGCTTTTATATTTTACTTTTCCCTCTTAAAATGTTCCTTTAATATGTATTTCATTATAATAGCAAAATACAGACTTTAAAGCTTAGTTCCTATGTTTTGGTCCATTGTAAACAATTCCCCACCACCCTTTATTTCACATTTGTTTGCATCATAGCTGTGGATTTGCATCTTCTGCTTCCTACTAATGACTGGCAAGAGCTGGAGTTGAATAACTGAACTGTTGCATCGAAGTTTCCATTTATCTATCTAGTGACTAAGGGCATTAGTAAAACCAATGGAATACCCACATTTCCTTAATTCTTAAGCATTTTTTATTCTACCTCAAATTTTCCTTATTGTAGACTTAATTTTAGGGTGGTTTCCTAAGTCCTTTCTTCTTGTGATTATTTTGCCAGAGATCTCTTAATGAGGCAATTATAGTTGTTTCCTTCATTCACATTATCTTAGCAGATGCTCTCCCTGCTGTGACCTCTGTTCAGACTGGGCAGACAATGTGCCATTCTCATCACCCTGCACAAGACATTGTGCGGGGCTGAGCTTCCTTTGGCGCTGCATAGGTCTCCCCAGAAGCCTGATAAGCATGGGCAGAAGCCAAGTGGCAAATCATCATAATTTTAGATTGATTTTCTGATTGCTGTTTTATTCTGAGCATAATAAATAGTAAAGTAATGCAGAAAAAATATTACAGAAGCAACTTTAATAATATTTCAAGTAGAAATTGCTGGTTTAACTTTATGTAATTTTCTTCCTTTAGACTGTGGTCTTGGTGAAAGTGAGGTCAAATATTCATAGTATGGTTTCAATACAAGGGGTTATGAGAATTGCCTAATAGTTCAAAATCTGGAGATCCTTTCAGAAAATGAAATGTGTATTTTTAATGAACATAGGACATTGTTCAAAGTATGACTTTTAAATTTATAAAACAAAAATCATCATGTTTATATCCGGTGTGGTCCCCACTTGGTTTCTGTGTGAACCCAATAAGGACTGATTAAGATGAAGACTAATCAGCCAAAAATTTCCATCCTTTACACTGCTAAATCCCTCCACTGAAATAGTAGTTCTAAGCCCCAAACCCAAGTGTAACAATCTAGGGAATTACAAAGTTCTTAGAAGCTTTGAGCTAGATTTTCTTTATTCTCCATTAATGAGGAAGTACAAGTCAAATTTGGCTCTGATGAATTTGAAGAACCTATGCAAAGGTCCTTTCAAATTTATACTGGAATTTTAATTTTTTGAAATTTGGTTAAAATAGATTGAGAGTATGACTTGAACTGTACTCATACTGTAATGAAGTTTTCTTTTGCTCGTATCAATAGGATTCTCTTATTTATATTATAATTTATAATGTATAAATTTTTTTTAATATTTTTTTTCTTTATTTATTTATGATAGTCACACAGAGAGAGAGAGAGAGAGAGAGGCAGAGACACAGGCAGAGGGAGAAGCAGGCTCCATGCACCGGGAGCCCGACGTGGGATTCGATCCCGGGTCTCCAGGATCGCGCCCTGGGCCAAAGGCAGGCGCCAAACCACTGCGCCACCCAGGGGTCCCTAATGTATAAATTTTAATCTGCTTACACTTATCAGTAAAAAGTACTAATTTGCTTAAATCAGGTTCTATTTTAGTAAAATCAGGTTCACAATAAGTTTTTATATCATGTTTTAACAGTACATTTTCAGATAATGAACTATTTTTAAAGTGTAACTCCTTTGCATATAAGCAGAGAATAAATATTAAATTTTAAAAATGTTATGTAAAGAGAAAATGGCTCTGCAGTCATCTTTTCTTAAAAGAAAATCTCAAGTCAAACAAGAATTCAGGAATTTTAGCCTCCACAATTTTTAGGTGTAGTCTTGTCTATTGTATGATTATTGTATGATTATTTTAAATAAATGAGTTAATAAGGAAGAAAATCAAGTGTTTTCCTTCCTTTTGGGAGAGAGTTATTGTTGACTCTTAGTGGCTATGGAAATTTTTTTTTTTTTTTTTTAAGATTTTACTTATTTATTCATGAGAGACACACAGAGAGAGGCAGAGACACAGGCAGAGGGAGAAGCAGGCTCCATGCATGGATCCTGATGTGAGACTCGATCCAAGACTCCGGGATCACGCCCTGGGCAGAAGGCAGGCGCTAAACCGCTGAACCACCAAGGGATCCCATGGGTTTATTATTGATAATACTGGCGGTACTACCAATGCAATTAGAAAAAAAAACAAAATTGAAAATCTAAAGACTGAAAAATAAGAAATGAAATGCTTTGTTATACATAGCAGTAGGATTTTATATGCATAGTTACCTACAGGAAAATTAGTGGAATAGTTGGACTAAATAATTTAACATTGCTAGTTATAAGTTCAGTATAAGAAAAGCAAACTAAGAACGATTGAATATCAGAAAAAGAAGCAACAATTGAGTATCAGGAATGCAAAAATAATTCTATGCCCCAGGAAATCACTTTAATTTCAAAAAAAGGTTTATTTTACAACTAGAACATTAACCATTATACACTGTACCTAGGAATAAATCTAACAAAAGTGTGGAAGACTTCTATGAAGAAATTGATAAACTTACATTGAGAGATATAAAAGCAGACCTAAATTAATGGAGAAAGGTATATTTAACAAAATAATGAATGGCAAGGCTCAATATTTTAAAGAGTGTAATTCCCCATAAATGAATCTATAAATTCAGTCTATAAATTCGTTTCCAAATTCCAGTAGGCTTGATTCTAAAATTGATTTGGAAGTTTATAGCACCATTAATAACCACATAGTTTTGTAGATGAGATCCAAAGTATGAGGGCTCTTTCTACCAGATCAATATTTGTTATGCAACGAGGTAACTATATGTAATTAAGTGATGCAATAGCCCAGTGAAAGACAAATAGACCTTAATAGAATTTATATATAGATATATATAACATATATATCTTGATATATGCCAGAGATGGCATTTCAGATCTTAGAAAAATAATAAAAATATTATAAATTGTCATGAGAATGTTATCTGTACATAGAGAAAAAGTAAAAGTGTACCCCTACTCATACCATATTTAAAAACCTAAAAGTATAAAGCAAAACTTTACAATCTATTAGGAGAAAATGTAGGAGAATATCATCATGCCCTTAGGTTTGAGCAAAAATAATGTTATTTTTTTTTAATTTTTAAATTTTTAAAAAAAGATTTTATTTATTTATTCATGAGAGGCACAGAGAGAGAGGCAGAGACACAGGCAGAGGGAGAAGCAGGCTCCACGCAGGGAGCCCAATGTGGGACTCGATCCCGGGTCTCCAGGATCAGGCCCTGGGCTGAAGGCGGCACTGAACCACTGAGTCACCCGGGCTGCCCCAATAATTTTAAACCAGATACAGAAAACACAAACCATAAAATATAAGAATAAATTAACTACTTCAGAATGTAAAATTTCTACCTAGTGGCAAAGGTTTCATTTAGGAAGATAGAATTCTAAATATTATAGAAATTGGGGATTTAGATCTTAATAGTCTTTTTAAAAAATATTATTTTTTATTTTAGAGAGTCTTTTAAAAAAAGATTTTATTTATTTATTTTAGAGAGAAAGAGAGTCTCAAGTAGACTTGCCACAGACCCCAATGCACGGCTTGACCTCAAGTCTTGAGGTCGTGACTTGAGCCGAAATTGAGTCCCTGGCTCAGCCTACTGAGCCACCCAGGCACCCCTAGGGGATTTAGATCTTATGCAAATGTGGAAGTTGCTAGAGAAGGGAAGAGTCCATGGATTAGAGAGATAGTGACTAACTAGTCTTCACAAACCCTAGGGTAGGCAGACAAATCAGACTTTGTAGGGAATTCCAAAAAGCCAAGCATATCTGATATTGCAGAAGGAAGCCTCTGGGGAGATCTATGGAAACTATCTCTGGAGCTACAGCCTCTCTGGGTTTGCAGATGAGGGCTGGTGGTGGGCTGCTTGCTGCTTTAGGGCCAACATCGTGAAAACAAGCTGGGACCTTCTGAGCAGATCTGTGTCTGTCTGTTAACTGTGTCTGACCACAATTATCCTCTAAGAATAATGTCTTTTGCTTCATTTTTGCCTTCCAAATCTTGTACAAGTTTCTCTTGGCTAACTCCAACCCAGAGCCATCCAGAGAAAGAGATTCTGGGACACATAGTTACCAGCTATAACCAAACAGTCCAACATCAACAATATAAACAAGGTTAGAAAATAGAGTGGGAAAATATTTGCAATGCATCTAGTTGATAAAGAGTTTAATATCCAAAATATCTAAAGGACTACCAATAAAAAAGAAGTAAAATCCCAACAGGAAACGAGCAAGTAAACAATAATTTATGAAAGAGGAAAATATTCAATAGACAAAAAGATGTTTAGCATTACTAATTTAAATGGGATACCACTTTGCTCCCATGAAATTAGCAGAAATTTCAAAGTCTGACAGTATTGTGAATAATTTTATATAATACTGGTGGGACTCTTAACTGATTATTTATTTAGATTTCATTAGAGAGAGAGAGCATGAGGGCAGGGGTGGGGGGGTGGGTAGTGGGGAGAGAGGGAGAAGCATATTCCTTGTTGAGCAGCAGACTGCCCCCTGAGCCTGACGCAGGGCTGGATGCAGGGCTGGATCCCAGGACCTGGAGACCATGGTCTGAGCCTAAGGCAGACACTCAACCATCTGAGCCAACCAGGTACCCCAATACAATACTTTAGAGAGCAAACTGTCAATATCTGATAGCATCAAAATTGTTTATATCCTTCGATTCCACTTCTAGGTAGATTTCCCAGAACATTGTTTTTCAAACTGTGGGTTGGGGCCTACTAGTGTTTTTTTATATTAATTTGGTGGCTATTAACCAGCATCATTATTTTTTAATGAAATATTACAGAATAAAAATCATCAGAGTGCATTGCAGGTAGTAAAAGTAATTGTTTCATAAACTTTTGGGTCGTGCTGTGTGTGTTTGTGTGTGAGTTGTGTGTTTGTGTGAATCGTAGTGCAAAATGTGTTCTCAATGTGATGGCCACATGTACACAAAGAGAATTTTACAAAAATGCTTATTGCAGCATTGTTTGTAATAGCAAAAAAGTGGAAACAACCTAAATGTGTACTCACAAAAGAATGGTTAAATTATAGTGTATTCTTAGGTGATACCGAGTTAAAATGGACAAATTTGAACTACCTTTATCAGTCTGGATTTTTTTTTTAAAGCCTACTACAGTGTTGAATTATAAAGCAAGTTGCCAGTGATCCATAC
Organism: Canis aureus; assembly: GCF_053574225.1. Lineage (NCBI taxonomy): Eukaryota > Metazoa > Chordata > Mammalia > Carnivora > Canidae > Canis > Canis aureus. The sequence continues at coordinate 10,069,680 of NC_135617.1, read as the reverse complement.
AATATTATTTCATCTTTATTAATTTTTAAAAGCTACCAATTGATAGTATCTAAGGATCTTCTATGTGTGGTAAAAAATGTAAAAACATGACAAACCCTAGTTCACAATATTGCTTACTCTGGGGAGGCAGAGAAGAGAATAGAATTGGATGGGCATGTAAGCTGTGTTGAATCTTTTTTTTCAAGTTATTTGGTGTCCTTCAGTACCATTCCATACCTTCCTTTTGATGTTTATTATTCTTAGGTATTATAATTTGGGACACTAATGTGGAAATTTTTTCCTTTAGTTTTACCTTGTTCTTGCTACTATAAAGAGAAGGTATGGATATAGGGGATAGATAGCTATGACTCTTCTAAAATGCTTACATCTATTAATTGATTTTCTTTCCTTATGGAATGGACTAGGATTTCCTAAGTGATGTTGAATAATGCTGACGTCAGCAAGCATCCCATCTTCTAACTTACTGAAAATGGCTTTAAAATTTCCAATTTAATCTGTTTGCCATTGTTTTTCAGTAAATAATCACCATGTTTAATTGCTTCCTTTTTCTTCTTTTCTGCTCAGAGTTATTGTGGATGGCTGCTGGACTATATCAAAAGTCTTCAGCATCTATTGACATAATTTGTATTTCTTTATTTTGTTGAAAAAATGAATTATATCCATAGATATTGTGAAGTTGAACCATTCTCCTATGCCTGGGGTGGGGGCAAACCCTTCTTAGTCATGATATGCTCTGACGTATTTAGTTTCATAATTTTATTGGTAATACACATACTTGGACTTTTTCATGTGGTCTCTGCATCATATTTTATTAGTAGGGTTATTTGAACTTTATGTGTTAGGTAGTTTTCTGTGTCTTTCTATGTTGTGGAATAATTTAATAAACACAACAATTAAAATGATGAACTCCACAGTGGAAAGTCTACACTCCAAGAATGGACAAGACAATAGATTCAATTTCTTCATATGTGGGAAAAAAATAGCACAACTTGTTTTTATATTTATTTACTTTATACTTTTTGTTTTAAAATGTATACTAGTACATACCTAATTTATGCATACAAACAAACATATAATGGGAAAGTTTTTCAAAAATGTTTTACCGATAAATATACATGATCAAGATAATTTGGAACCTACAGCTTTGAAAGGGGATGATAGAACTGAGCTCCAGAACATCTAAATCCTTTGCCTTTTGTATATTTCCAGAGCCTTATCTATTAGGTTTTTAGGTCTTATTTGGTATATTTTGCTGGGAAATTATTTACTTCCTTTAGATTTCTTGTTTGTTGCCATAAAGTGGCAATGAGATTCTCATATTCTTTTAGTTTCTTCTGTATATGCAAGTGAACTTTAATGATCCCTAGCATTTCACATTTCTATTTTCTTTTTCTTCCAATTTAGAATTCTCATGGATTATTAGCCTTTTCAAATACCGAACTTTTATCTTACATATGTTTTCTGCTTTTATGAGTTTTCTGTGTTTTTACTTTCAGATCTTACCTGTATAAAGTCTTTTGTCTTTGTTAATTTGGTTATATTTTTCTCTTTTCCTAAATTGAATACTTAGCATATTTTCAGTCTTCGTTTATAATAAATAATAAGGATTTTAGACATTTTCCTTTAAGAAAAACTTAACTGTTGCTGCACAAGTTTTGGTATGAATTTCTAATAATTTTCGTTATTTTCTAGATAATCTAAAGTATCAGTTTAAATTTTGACTTTGCTTCAAGGATTGTTTTTCATCTGACTGTAGAGAATAGTGGTCACTAATCTTTCAGGTGTAAGTAATATGAACCAACTCATAATGGCTTAAGGCAATTATTCTCCAGCGTGGTCCCCGGAGCAGTGTCAGCATCACATGGAATCTTGTTAGGAATGTAAATTCTCAGGCCTCATCCAGACTTTTCCTAAGATATGGATCCTGGCAATCTGTTTTGTTTTATTTTTAACAAACCCACCAGGTAATTTTGTCATACTCTGAAGCCTGAGAACCACTGGCTTAAGGAGGAAAAACAGAAATTTATTGAGTCACATAATTTATATTTCCAGGAATTAGAATAGTTTCAGATACAGTTAGATTTGAGTGCTCAATCCAAGTGCGAAGGGGGATAGAATTACGAGCAATTCTAACAAAGGTTTAGGATTGATTTTATTGACCTGAACTATAATGTAACACTCTGATTTGCTAGACTTGAGTCATCTGCTCACCCCTTGAGCTGAGGGGTGAGGTGAGCCCTATCCAAGTGACAAGGATCGAAAGTAGAAGGAGGACTTTTGAAAGCAAATCAAGGTGTCATAATGAAAGGAGATACCGGATGAAGTCAGGCAAATTAACTTTTGTTCATAAAACAGTGCTACACCAAAGAAGCCAGTATGCAAATTCTTTCTGCTTTCCAGCAACATAAGGAACTTGTGCCATTATGTGTTCCTTCCTTCACTGAGAAAGTCTTACTACCAAAACAGCGTCATCTGTCCTTGTACTAAATATTCATTTCTTAGAAATTATCTTCTGTTACTGGTTTACCTGTTTCTTTTTTAGTTGTTTCCTTTTCTCCTTCTGGAACTCCTGTTATTCAGCTGTTAGTGCTTCTAAATTGATCTCTGTTTCATTTTTCTCTCAGCTGTTCCATCTCCTGTTTTGCTTTTTGTTATAAGATTATTCTTCTTGAACTTCCAGAATATTGAGTTTTCAGGTGTATCTCCTGTCACTGTTTTTTTTTTTTTTTTTTGCTATTGAATTTAAAAATTTGAAGTCATGTTTTTAGTTCCAGAGAGCTTTTTTGCTTCCTGTTTGAGTCTAATTGGCTTATGTTACAATTCTCTTCAGAGAATTTCAGTAGAATCCACATTTTCTAAAAGTGTATCTTTCTTCCTTGGGTTACATTGTCCTTAGGAGTTACTGTTGTTTTTCTTCCAGCCATGGTTTTTCTTCACTTAATAAGAATATAGACCTGGCTTTTAGGGTTTCTTGGGCAGAGGCAAATCTCTGAAGTGTGGAAGGTATAGTTTCTGCTCTTCTGAGCTGGCAGTAAACAAACTTATCAAACCATGACCCTTCTGCTAAGGGAGATAGGAGGATGGAGGAATGGATGGCGGAGGAAAGAATCTCTCTGTATCTCCCTCTGTTCACTGAAGAATACATTCCATTTACCAAAGGTACAAAAAAAAAAAAAATGAAAGCACTTAGGAATAAAGCTTAATAAGAGATATGCAGGACCTAAATGGAGAAAACAAAAACTATATGTTGTTAGTATAAAAGAAAAGTTGCATACATCTAAACACATGAATAAAGTCTATCCTAGGGTATGTTATCTGTGTGTTACTGAAAATGGGATTTCTTTTGTCTTTTATTTTTATAATCTTTTTTTGAAATAGGATTGACATTATATAATTTTGTAACTAGTCACCTTACTAATTTAATTAATTTCAGTAATTTTAATGCATTTGTGGTTTCCATGATATAAAATATTTTCATCTACAATAATTTTGCCTCATCTGTGATAATTTTAGGCATGTCCCATGTTATTGCTTTTTCATTTGGTGAGTTCTTTCATTTTGTTTCTGCCTTTGTTTCTTACCCATATGGTGATCTTATAAATATTGATCTACATTTTTTTCTGGTTTATTTCTTTTAACTCTTAAATCTGTCTGAAATTTAATTCACAACTTTATGTAATATGAAGTTTATTCTTGATTTTCTCATACTCTGTCTTGTTTGAGCTCTTTGCATTGGTTTGTGAAGTCTCCTTTATTATATACTGATTTTTTCTGTTTAATACTCCTAGTATTGATGCTAATTTTGCACAGTTTGTCCTGTTTTTTTCTTCCACCAGTTATTTTAATTTTTATATATTTGAAATACCTTTTAGAACTAGAAGGCAAATCTCCCTTTATTACTGTTCTAAAATATTTTTGTAGTTCTTCTCACTTATTTTTCTGGATGAATTTAAAAATTACTTTGTGAAGTTTTCCCATCAATACCAAAAGAATTCCATTGGTATTTTGATAGAATTCAAGTTATTTTACTCATGGAATTTCTGTGGTACAGGAACCCAGTTTTGTAGTTGGTAACTCTGAGTACAGTAATATAAATAGAAATTTTTATTTTCATAATGAAGCCATATAGCTAATCATATCTGTAAACCATTATATCATATAACTGGATCTATTTTTTCCATACTCCTTTTTTTTTTTTTAAGATTTTATTTATTTGACAGAGAGGTAGAGAGAGCCAGAGAGCACAGTGGGGTAATGGTAGACGGAAAAAGAGAGGCACACTCCCCACCAAGCAGGGATCCCGATGTGGGGCTCGATCCCAGGGCTCTGGGATCACGACCCGAGCCAAAGGCATACTCTTAACCGCCTGAGTCACTCAGTGCCCCTATTTTTTCCCTACTCTTAAGAGTTGAATTAATGTAGTCATTGCAGATTATTTTAACAGCAAGTTTAGTATTTATTCATTTTTTGTTTAAAAATTTTCCTCTTAGGGATCCCTGGGTGGCGCAGTGGTTTGGCGCCTGCCTTTGGCCCAGGGCGCGATCCTGGAGACCCAGGATCGAATCCCATGTCGGGCTCCCGGTGCATGGAGCCTGCTTCTCCCTCTGCCTATGTCTCTGCTTCTCTCTCTCTCTCTATCATAAATAAATAAATAAAAATTTAAAAAAATAAAAATAAAAATAAAAATTTACCTCTTATATTTGATATTTTATAACCAGGTAATAAGCAAAATTTAGATCTATGATGTATTAGAAAGGTATTGTCAAAGAAGGGAATAATAATGCCACAGGTATATGTATTAAACAGTCTAACAGACTGTTAAAGAGTAATAATAGAAAAAGCAGATGAATAATCTCATCACAGACTGAAAAGAATTATAGGAATACCTGAAGGAAATGTTTGTCTATTCTATGAATATTTTATTTAGATGGGCCTGTTTAATTAAATTCTGAGTAACTCTAAGTCCATTTTTTAAAAATTGTATTTTCTTTAAAAATTAAAAAACTATCATGTCTGCATATACTTGGACAAGGTTAAAAAAATTACTTATTTTTTTTAGCTCAGGAAGGAAGTGTCTGATGTCCCGTAGTGTATGGCCAGGCTACTTTTGAAAATCCAATTGGTGGGATGCTGAGTAAAAGTTGGCAAGACCTCAAAACTATTAACTCGGCCGTGTCTTTCTTCTAATGAGCAATATACAATGTGCTATCTAATATCACTTAGAAATAAATATATATATATGTATCTAAAGCCTAGATACTTTTTCTCCATGTACTGTTTTCAGAAATGGCATTTTTCATAGTGATTTTAATTGGTAGTGGATGATTTAAAATTTTTAAAAATTGCTTTATATTTTATATGATCAGGCCAATTATAGTCCCATTAATTTTCTTAAGTTTTTTTTTTCTTGTTTAAGTCAGATCACCAAAATCTGAGAAATGTTGATTTTAGTACTTTGTTTTATTAGGAAATGAAAAGCATCATATAAAATATGTAAGACTGTTTTACAAATCATGCTTAAAAGGTATATAAGCTCACCTAAATTAAGCAAATATATTGCAAAGAAAGCAAGCGTATTGGAAAGTTGCTGAAAGAAGACAGCTTAAGAGTTCTTAGCACAAGAAAAAAGCTACATAACTATATATGGTAATGAATGTTAACTAGACTTGTTAGTGGTCATGTCACAGTGTATACAAATACTGAATCATTATTTCGTACACTTGAAGCTAATGCTAATCATAACTCAATTTTTTTAAAGGAAAAAACGCAGTTATTAACAAATAAATCGGTGTCTAGGGAAATCGGTGTCCTGCTTAGAAATGAATTGCTGAGAAATATTGTGTTCTAGCTTTGTTCAGTTTTCCCAAAGGGCTTTTTAAAAATTTCAAAGAAGTGTTTTTACTAGAAAAAACAGGAGGCCATGAGACGTAGGATCTGAGTTGTTTTGACATGTAAAATCCATGAGGACAGGGTCTAATCATCTTTATCATTGGATATCTAGCTCCAAGCACCTAGTGTGGTATATAGTAAGAACTCAGTTAATGTTTTGAATAAAGTAGCTGTGACCTTGGGCAATTAACTTCCATGTGCCTCAGTTCGCTCATCTGTAAAATCATTAATTCCACCACTTTCTGTTGCTTACCCACTATGTGTCCAACACTGTTCTTGGCACTGAGCATATAGCAGAAAATGAGGGTTTGCCATTCTGGAGCAAACATTTTAGAATTTGGGGAAGATAGACAAACAGATAAACAAATAAATGCATAATGTAAAGTCAGATAGTAGTAACTGCTGTGAAGAAAAATATAGCAGGGTAAGGCATCAGAGGATAACAGTAGCGCTGGTTTAGGTCAGGTGGTCAGAAAGGGCCTGTGGAGATGATATCTGAGCAGAGACCTGAATGAAGAGATAGACAAGCCTTGTATAGTTCTGGGGAAAGTGATTTCTATGTAGAAGGCAAGACCTATGCAAAGACCCAGAGGTGGTAATGAATTTAGCCTGTTTGAGGGGCTGCAGACTGGCTGGTAGGGAATGAAGCAACTGATGGGAGAAGTGCAAGATAGGTGCAAGATGGTGAGGCAAGAACAGAAGCAAAACCAGTTTAGAGTCTGTTACGGTAATGCACGCAGACTTGGACAGGGACATGGATTTGGACAGATGCTGTCGATTCTGGACATAATTTGAATGAGCCAACAAGAACTGTTTGACTAGATGTGAAGCTTAAGGGAAAGAGAGGAATTAGGATGACTGAATTTCTAGAGTGAGCAGTTGGGTGAAGGATATTAGAGTTTGTGGAGATGAGGATGAGGCAGGCAGAGTTGGAAACTCAGGATTGCTGTTTTAGACATTACTAATTTTGAGTTGCCTCTAGAGCAGAGATGTCAAATGATATTTGGGATTCTTCCTGAAGTTCAAAGTAACAGTAGAGACTTGAAAATCTAAATTTGGGAGCCATCAATGTACTGACAGTATTGAAAGCCATGGGGATGGGTGATAGCACTTTCAGGACAAAAATTTAGAAGTTGAGATTAAAGGGTACAGCTGAGGGCACCTGGGTGGCTCCACCTGTTGAGCATCTGATTCTTGGTTTTGGTTCAGGTGATAATCTCAGTGTCATGGGATCCAACCCCATGTGGGGTTCCATGCTCAGTACAAAGTCTCCTTGTCCCTCTCCCTCTGCTCCTTCCCTACTTGCACTACCCGCCCCCCGCCCCCGGCCAATAAATGCATAAAGTCTTTTAAAAAAAGAAGGTACAGCTAAGAGTGGACGTAAAAAAAATCAGAGTGGACAGAGGGGAGGAAAATGAAGAGAATGGTTCTTCAGAAGCCTTGACTCAAAGACAATGATTAACTGTGTTGATAACACTGCTGAGGAGGTCAGATGAGAAGCAGCTATTTAGTTTGGCAGGATGGAGGTCAGCGATGACTTTAACAAAGAGGTATTTCTAATGCTTAGAGGTGAGAGAGTTAGATTAGATGACGACTTCCTTATCCAACAAGAAAAGTCACTTTAATACTCATTTTTTTTTGTCCATGGTGTACAGTCTTTTGTTCTTAAGTTGGGGAGGAAAAGGAAGAAATTGAAATCAAAACAAAGTATTATTTAAAGGTCACTGGATTAGATGATTTTTTTTTCCAGATCCTACATCTTTCAGCTTGTTGATAGTGGTATTTAAATGTTCTCAAATCCTATATGTATATACATCATGTTTCATTTAAAAAATAGTAGCTCTGTTTTATATGCTCACAATAACCAATTATCTTTAAGATGGCATATATTCCCATTTGGTATATATTCCTATTTATAAACACATTCCTTTCTCCAACCCCCTAGTTTGTATGCAACTGATTATAAATATATATTCTTTTTTCATGAAAGATGGCGTGCTGTAACATACTCTTTTACCCCTTGCTTCTTTTTCAGTTTTCTTTTTTAAGATTTATTTGTTTGAGAAAGAGAGTGTATGTGCACATGTGCTTAAGAGAGAGGAGAGGCAGAGGGAGAGGGAAAGATGCAGACTCTCTGCTGACCTGGGAGCCTTTTGGGGGGCTCCATCACAGGACCTTGAGATGACCAGAGTAGAAATCAAGAGTGGGCCACCCAACCAACTGATTCACCCAGGTGCCCCTCAGTTCATTTTTAAACAAACTTTTCTTCTTATAGAAGCAATGTGTGAGCATTACTCAAACTTAGAAATATACCACAAGCTGAAAAAGAGAAAGGATCCTACTCTCATTAGAGTACCAACATGAAAACTTTTAGTATGTCATTTTCTGGATCCTTTTTCTATCCGTGTGTGTGAGTGTGTGTGTGTGTGTGTGTGTGTGTAAGTATGTATTTGCCGGGCAGCCCCGGTGGCGCAGTGGTTTAGTGCCGCCTGCAGCTTGGGGCGTGATCCTGGAGACCCAGGATCGAGTCCCACATTGGGCTTCCTGCATGGAGCCTGCTTCTCCCTCTGCCTGTCTCTGCCTCTCTCTTCGCTCTCTCTGAATGAATAAATAAATAAATCTTTTAAAAAAAAAAAAGTATGTATTTGCCAAAATGTACAATTCTTTTACAATCTATTTTTTAGGCCGTAATACCCAATAGTACAGAAGTCATACAGTCTATTTCTAGTCTTTTAGTGGTTCCCTTGAAATCCTACCATGCTTACATAAGTTGAGAAAGTATCCAGTTAGTCTGCAACTTAACTAAGGCCAGTATTCAGCAATTACACATTGGTATACCCATAATTTATTTTATTGGCCATTCTGATTGGTTGGTACCCATGGTGTAATAGTTGTTGAATATTTTTAATATTTTGTTGATTCTTTCCATCAAACAATATGTAGAATATTTGAAGGCCTAGGAACCTCCTTCAAATATATAGGCTACACTTCAATTTGTGCTTTTTTATTTTATAAAAAATTATATATATATATATATATATATATATATATATATATATACACTGTATTTTTACTCTTCTTGCATCTCTGAATTTCATTCTGCAATCATTTTCCCTTTTCCCAATATATACCTTTTTACATTTTCTGTAAAAATATGTTTGTGGTCAATTCCATTGTTTTTATCTGAATAAATCTTTATTCTACTCTTGTTCCTAGAAGTTAGTTTCACAGGATAGGCAATTTTTTTTTTTTTTTTTAGGATAGGCATTTTTAATTAACCATATTTTCTCTCACTATTTCAAGATATTATTATGATTCTTAATTTTCATTATTGTAGTTTAAGATCTGCCATCAGATCTTAATTGCTATTTTTTTTTTTTTTTGCAAGTGATCTTTTCTGTCTAGCTCCTTGCAAGATCTTTTTGTTCATTTTTATTTATCCTTCTTGGTATATGTAATACTAATTCTATATATATACAATCAAGTCTTTTATCCCTTCTGGAAAATTTTCAGCCATCATCTCTTCAAATAATGCCTCTCTCTCTATTCTCTTTCTCCCTCCCTCTGTTTCTTTCTGTCTCTGTCTCTTTCTCTCTTTCACACACATGCATATATGTATATGATGTAACACATTTTTACTCTATTATTGATACTTGCTAATATCTCTTTTGTATTTTTAATCTGCTTATCTGTGCTATTTTGTGTAATTTCTTTAGATATATTTTCCACTTTACTAATTCTGCCATTAGCTGTGTCTAAGTTGCTATTTAATAATTCCCCTGAGTTTTAAATCTCAACAATATCATTTTAATATCTAATAGTTATATTGAATTTTGTATCTTCAGATGTGCCTGAATATTTTTGCTGGTCTATTTTTGGTTATTTGTTTATCTGATCTCATCTTTATTTCTTTAAAAACTTTAGTTATCTTATATTTTGTTTTTGACAATTCCAGTAAAGGTTTTGGAAGTTTAAATCCATAGTGTGTTGTTTCTGCTGACTCTCACCTCATAGTAGTTTGTTTCTTAGTGTCTCATGATCTTTGATTATGAGCTTATGCAGATTTGATTATAATATATGGAAATAGTGCTGGCCACCATGACTCAGTCTAGTCACCTGCTACAGTACTAATATTATCATTCACCATTAGGGCATCCCAGCCTCTCCTTCCTCTAACTTCACCTCTAGATATATTTGAGGAAGCTAATGCCCTTATTTTCTGCAAGCCCAGCAATGGATGAAAATGTGTGTTTTAGGTATCTGGTGTTCTTTAGGTACTTAGTTGGTCATACTGCTGGAAGCAGAAGTTCTTAATGTTCTCTTCAGCTGTTTCTGATCTGCTTTTTAAGTTATCCATTGAGTTTTTAGTTTGAATTACTTAGTTTTTCTAGGTATTTTATTAATTTAAAAAAAAAATCTGCATGGTAGTGTCTTAGAGGCTTGCTCCAGACCATATTTTCAAACCCTTGTTATTTATTTTTTTTAAAAGATTTTATTTATTTATTCCTGAGAGACAGAGAGAGGCAGAGACACAGGCAGAGGGAGAAGCAGGCTCCATGCAGGGAGCCCGATGTGGGTCTCGATCCCGGGTCTCCAGGATCACACCCTGGTCCAAAGGCAGCGCTAAACCGCTGAGCCACCCAGGCTGCCCCCTTGTTATTTCTTTAAACCGGTGGTTCTCAACCAGCATGGTACCATCACAAAAAAGGTGTTTGAAAATTTGGGGGTGGGGAGGGAGGTTTTAATCATTTTCCCTACAAATGATGATCAGTGATAGGAAAGGATAGTTAACTGTTATGTAGGAATGCTGGATAATTTCTGCGTAGGGGACAGTATCACAAAACTCACACATTGTCCAACCTGTACTATGACTTTTGAATATTCATGCCAGCACTCATGTTGGTGAAAAACCTGTTTAGGAATATCTGAGCATCAAACTAAATTCTATTTTACAGTTAAGTACAAATACTTTGTGGTCCATTCTAATATATCAAGTTTTATTGAAATAAAACTACACTGTAAATTGAGGGAAGGTTATACTTTGAGTTCTTTTTCTACTTTGTTTAAAATGTTTCCATTAATTGTTAAGATTTCAGAAAATGATGTCACTGATAGCTATGGCACTGTTAGTATTCAAGTGGCCAATACAGCACATCAGTATCAGTGTGCATTTGTAGTTGGCATCTGTAAATATGTTGCAGAGCAGATTTGAGACACTTTTGATAAGCCAAATGTCTATCAACAGGTAAATGGATATATAAATCATGGTAAATTCATATTAAAAGCTACACTGTAAAATTAAAATGACCTAATAATATATATAACAACATTAATCTCATAATGAAATATTTAGTAAAATAACTAGACATAAATCTGTATATTGCATGGTTAATTCCATTTATGTTAATTTCAGGCAAAAGCAATCTGTGGCAACAGAAATAAAGAGTAGTTACATATAGAAAGCAGAGACAGGATGGAAAGAGGCATGAGTACTTCCTAAAATGACAAAAATATTCTATATATTGATGGTTCTGTTTGTTATATGGATACATATTTTACCAAAACTCACCAAATTATACGTTTTAGATGTACATTTCATTATATATAAATTATGTCCATTGTAAAAAAAAAGAAGTATATATTTTACTAAATATTTGATATGAATGTGTTATGAAAAGAGGGGCAAAAACATTCTCATAAAAGTCTTTTTGTAGACATATATTTTTATTTCTCTTGAGGAGTTACATAAATGTGGAATTGCTGAACTATGGAGTAGTTTTACAGACTTGATAAGAAACTACCAGTTTTTCTAAACCAGCAATATTTATGAGCTCAAATTGTTGCATATCCTTCTCACTATTTAAAATTTTAGTGTTTTTGGATTTAGTCTTCCTACTGATTGTATAGTGAGTAGTCTCTCATTTTGCTTTTGATTTTCATTCCCATAATGATGAATGAGCATCTTTTCATGTACTTTAAGCCATTTATATTTCTTCTTTTGCATGTTCATTTTTTTAATTGAGTAGCCTTTTTATGACTGTGTTATGAGAATTCTTTATTCTAGATACCATTGCATTGACAGATAATGTACTGAGAATATTTTCTCTGAGATTTATCTTTTTCCTCTTCATACCAGCCTTTTGATGAGCAAAAAGGCTTTTTAATTTTTAGTAGACTATCAGGTTTTTTAAAAATTTTATTTATTTATTCATGAGAGACACAGAGGGAGAGAGAGGCAGAGACACAGGCAGAGGGAGAAGCAGGCTCCATACAGGGAGCCTGATGTGGGACTCGATACCAGGACTCCAAGATCACACCCCGGGCCAAAGGCAGGCACTAAACCGCTGAGCCACCCAGGGATCCCAGACCTTATCAGTTTTTTTAATGGTTGGTACTTATTCTCTAAGAAATGTTTGCCTACCTCAAGGTTACGAAGATATTCTCTCATATTGTCATTTAAAAGTTCTGTAGTTTTACCTTTAATGTTTAGACTGTTATTCATAAGTGTATTTATTTTGATATGTGGTATTAAGTAGAGAATGAGGTGCACTTATTTCTCCCATAAGCCTCTAATTTTTCCAGTGCCCTTTTGGTGAAGACCTTTGTTTCATCGATTCACCTTGGCATCTTTGTTGAAAATCAGTTGGCCACATAAGGTGTCATGTTTACAGATTCTGTTCTCTTATATTTAACCAGCTTTTATTTCCTAACAAAATACCACACTGTTGTATTAGTTGTATCTCAGGTGGGGGTGATGCTTCATTGTAGGGATATTTTGCAATGTCTGGAGACATCTTTGGTTGTTACAACTGAGGAGTGGTGTTGATATTGGCACCTAGTGAGAAGAGGCATAGCGATATTGCTAAAAATCTTAAAATCCACATAGCAGTCTCCATAAGAATTATCCAGCCTAGGTATGCATCAGTGTTTGAGTGTCTGCCTTCGGTTCAGGGCGTGATCCCAGGGTCCTGAGATCGAGTCCCGAATCAGCCTCTCTCCCTCTGCCTATGTCTCTGTCTCTCTCTCTCTCTGTGTCTCTCATGAATTAATAAATAAAATCTTAAAAAAAAAAAGAATTATCCAGCCTAAAATGTCATGGTGCTGCGATTGTAAAACTTTACTGTAGTTTTACATTAAGTCTTAAAATCAGGTAATATCAGTCCTCCAACTTTATGTTTTTCTAAATCGCCTTGGATTTTCAAGGTCCTTTGCATTTTTATATAAATTACAAATGAACTTGTCAACTAGAAGTTTGATTTGGATTGCATTTTTAAAAAAGATTTTATTTATTTATTTATTTGACACACAGAGAGAGTACTGAAGCAGAGAGAGTGGCAGGCAGAGGGAGAAGGCTCCGCAGGGAGCCTGATGCACACAGCTCAATCCCAGGACCCTGAGCCAAAGTAAATGCTTAATTGACTGAGCCCCCCAGGCACCCCTAGATTGCATTTAATCTGTAGAGAGAATTGAGAATTTACATGTTAACAATGTTGTGTCTTCAGATTCATTAACCTGATATGTAACCATGTATTTAGGTATTCTTTTATTCTCTTAGTAATATTTTATTGTTTTTAGTATAAAAAGTCTTCTATATCTTTTTTTTTTAAAGATTTTATTTATTTATTCATGATAGAGAGAGAGAGAGGCACAGACACGGGCAGAGGGAGAAGCAGGCTCCATGCAGGGAGCCCTACATGGGACTCGATCCCAGGACTCCAGGATCACAACCTGGGCCAAAGGCAGGCACTTAAACCGCTGAGCCACCCAGGCTGCCCAAGTCTTCTATATCTTTAAATTTTATTCTTGAGTATTTTATTTATTTTGATGCTATTGTCTATAGTCTTTTAAAATTCTGTTCACTGCTGCTAGTGTGTAAAATACAGTTCATTTCTTGACTACTATATTTACCTGTTAAATCTGTTATCCTTTGTAGATTCTTTTTGGCTTTACATGTTAACGATTATGTCAACAAATGAAGAGGATTTTCCTTCTCCTTTCCATCTTTATGTCTTTTATTTCCTTTCTTTGTTTATCTTTTTGGCCTACAGCACCGGCTAGGGAACATATTAGTTAGACATGATAAGAATGGACAGACATCCTTGCCTTCACACCCTTTAGGGGAAGGTATTCAGTATTTCACTATTAATTATGATGGTAGCCCTTTGTTAAGGAAGTTTTCTTCTGAGAGTTTTTAGTCATGAGTAAGTTTGCATTTATCGGGTGCTTTTTCTCTGGTGTTCCTGAAATGACCAGATGTTTTTATCTCCTTTATTCTATTAATATGGTGAATTAATTAACTTTTCAGACTATAATACCAACCAATATATATTTCTGGGATAAACTCCAATTGGTCATATTATATAATTCTTTTTTTATACTGCTGGCTTCTTTGCTAATATTTTACAAATGATTTGTATGTCATTGAAGGATACTGGTACATAGTTTTATTTTCTTATATTTGTCAAGTTTTAGTATTGAATTATTCAGATCTTATTAAGAATTTCATCTTTATGCTGAAAGAGGTTTTGAAAGACTGTTATTTGTTTAAAATTTTTTTTCTTTAAATGTTTGATAGAGGGACGCCTGGGTGGCTCAGCTGTTGAGCATCTACCTTTGGCTCATGGCGTGATCCCATGGTCCTAGGATCGAGTCTCACTTCGGGCTCCCTGCATGGAGCCTGCTTCTCCCTCTGCCTACATCTCTGCCTCTCTCTCTCTCTGTGTCTGTCATGAATGAATGAATGAATGAATGTTTGCTAGAATTCACCACTGAAACCATCTGGGTTGTAGCTTTCTTTGTGGAGATATTATTATTATTATTATTATTATTATTATTATTATTATAAAATCAGTTACTGTTTTTTAAATTTTTTATTTATTTATGATAGTCACACACAGAGAGAGAGAGAGAGAGAGAGGCAGAGATATAGGCAGAGGGAGAAGCAGGCTCCATGCACCGGGAGCCCGACTTGGGATTCGATCCCGGGTCTCCAGGATCGCGCCCTGGGCCAAAGGCAGGCACTAAACCACTGCGCCACCCAGGGATCCCAAAATCAGTTACTTTAATAGATAAAGGTATAATAGACATCTCCAGGGAGACAGAACCAGTATAATATATACTACATGTTATATAGCATATCGTATTACATATAGTACATGTTATATACATATGTTATAGTATGCATACTATATATATGCCATAAATATAGTAATATGTAATTGGTTCATGCTCTTGTGGAGTTGGCAAGTTCAAATTTGCAGGCCAGGCCAGGAGACTGGAGACCTAGCAGCTCAAGTCCAAAGGCAGTCTGCAAGCAGAATTCTTTTCCTTGGGGACCTCAGTCTTTTTCCCTTACAGATTTCAACTGATTAGATCAGTCCCATCCACATTGGGAAAGGTAATCTGCTTTACTAAGAATCTCTTGAACCTCATGGTTTTTTTTTTTTTAAGGTTTTATTTTTTAAGATTTTATTTATTTATTCATAGACACAGAGAGAGAGAGGCAGAGACACAGGCAGAGGGAGAAGCTGGCTCCATGCACTGGGAGCCCGACGTGGGATTCGATCCTGGGTCTCCAGGATCGCGCCCTGGGCCAAAGGCAGGCGCCAAACCGCTGCGCCACCAGGGCTGCCCAGCCTCATGTTAATCACATCTAAAAATGATCCTCACAGAAACATCAGTCTCCTGTTAGACCAAAAACTGGATACCATGCTCTAGCCAAGTTGATACATAACATTAACCATCATAGAAGGCAATTTAGATTTTCTTTGTTTTCTTATGTGGTGTTTTTTCAAAGAATTAGTCCTTTTTATCTAAGTTGTAGAATATTTTTGGTAAAAAATTATTTATAATATTAGTTTATATACTTTCAATATCTGTAAGACATGTAGCAATGTTCTCTTTCATTCTTGATATTGGTAATTCATTTCTTGATCTTAGTAGGAATTCATTAATTTGTTAAATCTGGGCAGCCCTGGTGGCTCAGCGGTTTAGTGCCGCCTTCAGCCCAGGGCCTGATCCTGGAGACCCCCGATCGAGTCCCATGTCAGGCTCACTGCATAGAGCCTGCTTCTCCCTCTGCCTGTGTCTCTGCTTCTCTCTCTCTCTCTGTCTCTCTCTCTCTGTCTCAGGAATAAATAAATAAAATATTAAAAATTTTTGTTAAATCTTTTCAAACCAATTTTTGGCTTTGCTAAGTTTTTCTATTGTTTGTTTTCTATTTCATTGATTTCTACTCAATTATTTAATTAATATTACTTACTTTGGGTTTATTTTGCTCTTTTTCTAGCTTCTTAAGGTGAAAACTTAGACCATTGATTTTTTTTTTTATATATACTTTTCTAAGAGAAACTTTTAAAGCCCTAAATTTCCCTCTAGGTGCTACTCAACTGTATTGCACAAATTTTAAAATATTTTTTTCATTTTCATTATTCTTATGATTTCTTCTTTGATTTGTATCATTTAAAACTATGTTATATAATTTCTAAAATATTTTGATGTTCTGTATGTCTTATTCAAAATAGAATTACATTGTGATCAGAATATGTATTTTATAGGATTTCAGAATTTGAAATTTATAGAGACTTCTTTTATGTCCTAAGCCATTTTTCTATTCTGGACAATGTTCCACGTGCACTTGAAGACAATGCATATTCTGCATATACTGAGTGCATTGTTCTAGGATGTCTTTTAGTAACAGTGTTGCTGTAATTATCTGCATTTTTACTGATGTATGTCTCTACTTCATTTTTAATCAATTACTGAGGAGGAATTGTACAGTTAAAATCAAACTGTAATTGTGGGAGTTCTAACAGTATTTGCTTCCTGTCTTGAAAGTCTTTTGTAGCAGATTAGTTGCATTCACAGTGGGAATATTATGCTTTCTGATAGATTGACCCTCTGTGTTTACAAGATTTCCCATTTCTTCTCTTGTAATATATCTCCTCTTGAAGTATATTTTGTCTGATACTAATATAGCCACACCAACTTTTTTTGTGATTATTGTATACATAGAGTGTACTTTATATTTTCTTTTAATTCCAACATATCTATGACTCTATGAGACTATGTGTCTCTTATAGTTAGGATAAAGTTAGATCTTTTCTTTAATCAAACATGCCATCTCTACTTTTTAAATTGAGAATTGAGTCTATTTGCATTTAATTATTGATGTATTTAGGTACAAGCCTTCAGTTTGCTATGTGTTTTCTGTTTTTCTCATTTTCCCCCCTACTCTTTGTTTTCTGCCTTCTTTTGGTTAGTGATGCTTCATGTGCTATAAAATGTAAGAACCTACAAAAGTACAATTTCATTCACCCCTATTCCTCTTTTGTGCTATTGCATCATACACTTACTTCAACATAACTTATATATTCCACAGCTTAGTGTTGTTTCTTTTGTTTTAAATTAATATTTATCTTAAAAGTACTTAGTGGAAAATAAATAGCATTTTATGTGTACGTACATATCACCCATTTCTAGTTCTCTTTACTACTTCTTTTTTGTAGATGGAAGTTTCTTTGTGGCAACATTTCCCTTGAGCCTGAAGAGGTTTTTTGTTTTAATAGCATTTCTTCCTGTGGAAGTCAGCTGGCTGTAGGTTCTCTCATATATCTTTATCTCACCCTGATTTCTGGAAGGCAGCTATGCTCACCACTGTACTACCAATGCACTGTCTTACCCACATTTTTTGATGGATATTTTTGATAGGTTTAGAATTTTCAAATGAAAGGGGTTTTTTTTTTGGTTTTACCACTTTGAAGATGTTCATTTATCACCTGGCCTCCATTATTTCTGAGAAGACGTTAAATGTCATTATTTTCTTTATTCCATGGTGTATTTTTTTTTTACCCCATTGTCATCTCTTCTCCTTTTGAGACTCTAATGACATTTATAACACCATTTCCTGTCACCCTACAGGTCACAGAGGCTCTGTTCCTATTTTTTAGCCCTTTATTTTCTCTGAGTCCATCTGCATTATTTCTTTTGTAATGTATCTTTAAATTTACAGACTCTTTTTCTGCAGTTTCCATGATGCAGTTATGTATTGAATTTTTCGTTTGAGATATGGCTTTCTGTTCTAGAATGTCCAGTTGACTTATTTTTTATAGTTTGTAGTTTTTCTGCCAAGATTCCCCATTTTTTCATTCATTGTGTCCTTCTTTTCTTTCATATAGTTGAACATACTTATCATAGCTGTCTTGAGGTCTAAACCTTTGGGTCTTTTCAGGGTCTTTTCCCTTTCTTTTTTATAAGATTATTTATTCATGAGAGACAGAGAGACACAGGCAGAGACAGACACAGGCAGAGGGAGAAGCAGGCTCTCTGCAGGGAGTCTGATGTGGGACTTGATCCCTGGACCCCAGGATCACACCCTGAGCAGAAGGCAGATGCTCAGCCGCTGAACCACCCAGGCGTCCCTTCAGGGTCTTTTCTATCAACTCCTTTTTTCCTTGGATGTCGGTTGGTTTTTCCTGTTTTACATGTCTGTTAATTTTTTTTATTATGGTATGCAGAATGCTGTGACTGATAAGTTGTAGGGGGTCTAGGTTTTTATCTTCTTTCTTGAGTGTTGTTGCGGCAGGCAGTTGAATTACTGGTAGATTTTTATACTGTTAGCCTTGTTTGTATTCTGGGTGAGTGTAAATCTGTTTTGGTTTAGGGTGCAGCCCTTTCTCTAGGGTATGATTCCTACATTCTATGCATTCATATTTTTTTAACAACACAGAGATGAAACATCTATATTGAAAAATAGTATGTAGAAATTATTTATTTGGGGGTTGCATGTTGTTTTCTTAGCCTCACTGTGATAGTGTTTCCAGAAAAAAAATTGTTTTATACTGTCTTGTATGATATTTTTCCAGTATATCAGCTGTTTCTCATCACCTATTAAAAAATACTGTTTCCAAGGTCTTTTTTATGTGCTTGATACCACATATATGTCTTAGCATGTGGTAGAAATAAAAGATACGTGGTATTTTTTTTTTACTGTTCTTCATCCTTATCATCCACCATGTTACAATATATATGAGGAATTAATTAGGCACTACACTTATAAACGAAGTCTAGCTCATTTAAAGGATGTTATATTTTTTCATTTTTTTATAGTTTGTTTTTTAATTTGTTTTGACATGTAATGCTGTTTTTGATAAGATGACTTCCCCTTTTCTTTCTTTGTTTTATTTTTAAGGGGGGCAGAAGGAGAGGGAAGGAGAGAATCTTAAGCAGGCTCTATGCCCAGCACGGAGCCAACACGGGGCTTGAGATCAGGATCTGAGCTGAAGTCAAGAGTCGGACGCTTAAGCAACTGAGACCCTCATTTTCCTTTTTCATATTCATATTGATATAGTCACACTAAGTTTTATTCTAGTTTTTCTCTGTACCTCTTCTCTTATTACTTTCCTGTACTTGTATGGAGTGGCTTCTCTTAAATCCAGATTTATTGACTATAGACAAGTGCACTGTCTTCTAGCATGGTTTGGTTTCTGCACATTTTATTAAAATATGTGTTATTTTATTTCAAATTACTTTTTTCTTCTATATATTAGAGTTAAGGAATATATATTCTATATATGCATACATGCGGTGTATATGCAGATTATATTAGTTTACATTTCTTTCAGGATAGGAATAAGGGCACTAAAAATACTATAAAAGGTAGGCATTGGCCTGGTAATGTTAACTATTGTTTTAAACATAACAAAACTTACTTATTTTACCATCTGAATCTGATCAACCCAATGTCTGAAGTCCTTGGGTTTGGATTCTACGGTCTGTAGTTCATGGTGCCCTATTTTCCTTTTAGGATTTTTTTTTTTTAACCAGTCCTATTTCTTGGACTTTTATCCATAAGAATTCTTTCACTCCTGGCTTGAAAGGTGCATTTTTTCCAGAAGATTTTTGTCTTTGCTTTCTCACGTGCCTGGAGGCACTGAACCAACTGGGAACCATTTTGTAATGAATTCTCAGTGTGTGCCATATGCCCATTTGAGCTGCAACACCATACACAGCCTGAATTATAGTTATCAGTTCTCAGGGGAGATTTGTTTTCTCTTCCTCCCAACATCATGTTGAGGGTAGAAAAGTTTCCATGCCATCTCTCTCTTCTGGGCAAGTTTATTTTCATTTATCTTTATACTGGGTGTAGTTTTTGGGGGTTCCAGCTCTGTGGGACAGGATCTCCAATAAGACTCCCAACTTCCAGACAGGTCCTGGTCTTTGTTTCCTGACCCCTCTGCTCCCTCTGACCCCCCCCCTTACAAGGTCAAAGCTTAAGGTTGGCAATGTTCTCTAGTGCCTCCAGGGTGAGAGTCTGTTTCAGTGCTCTACTTACTGCCCTACTTTCCTGCTTTCACTTCCTTTTTTACTTCTAAAGATTCCTTACTTTCTTTCTTGCCTGATCAGTAGTGCATTTCAAAAGATGTTTTAAAAATATTTTATCTAGTGTTTTTAGTTGTTTTCAGTGATATTGTCAAAGTATTTTTATATGCTATTTTGAAAGGCATTGATTTTTGTGTATGTGATTGATTATTTAAATTTCTTTCATTTTTGCTAGTGTATTTAAAAGTATTTGTCATTTTTCTCTCTATATTTGTGAATTTCCTGTTTGTGTCTTTTGAAGGTTTTTCTATTGGACTCTGGTGATTTTTAAAAGAATATGTAATGTGCAGCTTTGGAAAGAGCTTTCTGAGGAAGTGAACCCCTCAGAAGACCTATTTCCTAAGATGTGCATGTTGGACTTTGAGGAAGTTAAGTTTAGTACTGGCACTGCAGTTCAATTACAGTTCCTTAATTCTTTTGTATTCATTGTGTGTTTCCTCTTTTGTATTTACATTGTGTGTACCTGAGGCTTCTTACTACCTCCGCTTGTAAAATAATCCATCAGCCTATTTTAATACCTCATCTTATTTGATCACTATTGGCCATTTTCTCCAATACAAAACTGCATGTTCTTTTTTAACTAGGGAAATGTCTCTTTTCTTGCCTTCTTACTGCTACCCTAATTCCTTCTTAAATGCCTAACTGGTTCTTCCACTTGAAGATTATTAAATAAGAGAATTTCTGACCACTTTGTCTGTAGTCCCCTTCTCACTCCTCTTCACACTTTGCTGGTTGACCTTCGTCCCATGGCTTTAACTCCTGTCTCTCCATTCAGTGATGTCTCCCAAATCTGTGACTTCAAGTTTCAGACTAGTGTCTCCAGAGATGAGGATCAGCATATAGTTAACTAACTTCTACTTCTCCCATTACAACTGCTTTGAAAGCTCCTTAAATAGTGACTCCTCGAATTTAGTCGAAAAGTCCAAAAGACTTGTCAAAAGATGACTAGGTAAAAGGAAATTAAGCTGACTTTGGTACCTTTTGCCCAGGAGATGTGGCTTCTACCATAGGTTTACATGACAGCTCAGTGACTACATGTTACTCTGTAATATTGACTAAAGTCCATGACCGTAATACTCAGTACAAAAAGTATGCTGGGTGGAAATTCCTATTTTTATTTCTTTTTGACATTAGTCACTCAGCACCTCTCTCACTTTAATGATCCTGCCCTTTTGGTACTAAATACTCACCTTTTCACCCTCAGGTTCTGACAGTTCATAATAGTTTTCCTTTTCACTGTTTTTATTCTTCTATTACACTATTTTTAAAAAGTAATACAGGGTGGCTGATTTTATAAATTTTTGTTTCATTTACATTAACTGAAATAACACTAGTGTGGACATCACTGATTGGTGATTAGAGTGGGTCAAATGGGCTGGTAGATATACCTGAAGTATCAGTCTTTGGCATAATATAAAGCCAGGAGACTGGGGATCTATTCTCAAGTGGACAAGAAGTTTGACGAAATTGTTTTTTGGTTTAAGAGAGTAGTTGACCTAAGAGTAAGCTTTATGATTCCATTTTGCTTTTAAAAGACAAAAAACAGTGAAGATTTAAAAAATATTTTTTCTTTGAGCCACCCAGGTAACTTAACAGCAAACACTGTGAATGCAGTGATGAATGATGGAATTTATAGGAAAATCAACCAATATTGGAAGAGATCTGGAAGCTAGGAGTCAAAATGACCTCAAAGAGATGAATTGAGTTTGAGATTACAGGAAGACATCAAAGTGGGAATAATTTGTTAAGGGATGAATTGAGTTTGAGATTACAGGAAGACATCAAAGTGGGAATAATTTGTTAAGGGAAATGGATCAATTTTTTGAAGGAGAGATAATAGACAAGCATAAGTGTAGATCTTGACTCCCGAAAGGTACTGATTATAAGATAGGAAAATAATATCAAAAAGCTAAGGGGAAAAAAAACCAATAAAATAATATCCTGAATCCAGATGAAAGAATAGCTTATAGAATATAGGAATAGTGAGCAAATTCCCCATACATAAAACTGTTTGATAAACAGGGTAATGTCTTTATCATTTTCTTTATCTATAAAATATTCTGACACAGTTTATGAAAACAAAGTTTTTCTGAAATTTGAGTTTTAGGGCTTCCAAAATATAAATAAAAAATAATGAACATTTTAACGGTGACCTACATACAGTAAATGTGTGTGGCATCTGCAACAAAGTAAATGATTTACTAGTATTTCATAAAAGTACAAGAGTATGAGATGGTAATGAAAATCACAGTGAAATAAGGAGTGTTAAATGCAAATTAATTGCAGAGCATATATAATATGCAGAATCTCAAGTGAAAAATACTTTAAGCTTTTTCTGTTACTTATTTTTGCTCTTTCTGCCACCCCACCCCCAATTCATGAAAACTTCAACTCTTATACCATTGATTACCTTATTATGGTGGGGTGATAGTGCTTTGGGAGTATAATATCCAAGATTAGGGAAGGGGATTGTACCTACTCTTTGTATAGAACTTTGTAGTGTGCAGAGCATCATAAAATATTTCTCTCATTCGGGGCAGCCCCGGTGACGCAGTGGTTTAGTGCCGCCTGCAGCCCGGGGTGTGATCCTGGAGACCTGGGATCGAGTCCCACATCGGGCTCCCTGCATGGAGCCTGCTTCTCCCTCTGCCTGTGTCTCTGCCTCTAAATAAATAAATAAATAAATCTTTAAAAAAATATATTTCTCTCATTCAAGACCAAAAGCAACCATGCGAAGTAAGTGGGAATTACTATCATTAAAAAAGGATTCCTAGATGATGAAACTTATTTACAGAGGAGGAAACCCTGAGAGATTAAGTGATTTATCATGGATCACTGGAGTTGTAGGCTGAAATCTTGGGCTCTCCGTTATTAGATTTGTAGTCATGAGCAATGTATGTATCAACTTCAAAACTCAGTTTTTTCAGCTATAAGATGAAAGATTTTTGAGGTAGTAAATTATAAATAATATTTAATATTCTGCTCAGTAATCTTAATTTCCTTTTTATTTTCCAAGCTACCCAACTTGCTTTCCTAAATATATCCTCTGGTTTTCCACTTCTGTCTTCTTATTCATGCCATATATTCTGGCATCTGTTTCTTCCATCTATATAAACCTCTTTTTTTTTTTTTAAAGATTTATATATTTGATTTAGAGAGAGAAAGAGAGGTAGTGCAGGGTGGGCAAGGGCAGAGGGAGAGGGAGAGAGAGAATCTCAAGCAGACTCTTTGTTGAATGTGGAGCCCAACACAGGGCTCAGTCCTCCCAATCCTGAGATCTAAACCAAAATCGATTCAGATGCTCATCCAGCCACACAGGAACCCTAAACCTCACTCATTTTTAGTAAATTTTACCTAACTTGTTGTAGCCACTCCAGTTCCTCTACAAAACCATTCCTCTTCCCAACAACTCTGGTTAGGTCTTCTCTTGAAAAGGTATAACACTTTGTTTTACACCATTTATCAAATTCTACATGTTATTAGCCACCAGTACACCAGGAAGAATAGTCTTTACTATTTACCATCTGAGTCCAAGAAACCCTTTTTAAACACATTTTGAAAGTCATTTTATGAATAATTTACAGAAAAAAAAATAAAAGGATGTTGTAAAAAAAATAGCTATATTGGAAATTGATGAGAATGTGTTAACCAAAAAAACTTAATTTCATATTTTTCTGGTGTGAAGACATACATATCCAAAATGGGCAATATCCTTTAAATGCAAGTAATTGCTCATGAATGAGCCTGGAACATACTCATAAATATCTTTCCAGATTTGAAGTATATTTCTAAGAGATTCCAGCTTTTTATTACCTCTGGTTCTTATACTTTTTTTTTAAGATTTTATTTTTTTATTAATGAGAGACACAGAGACAGAGGCACAGAGGCAGAGACACAGGCAGAGGGAGAAGCAGGCTCCATGCAGGGAGCCCCAAGTGGGACTCGATCCCGGGTCTCAGGATCAAGCCCTGGGCTGAAGGCGGCGCTAAACCGCTGAGCCTCCTGGGATCCCCAGGTTCTTATACTTTTGTCCTTAAAATTCAGTGCTTTGAAAAGTTTCATGGCTCATCGTTTTGTTGAAGAGAGGATGGTCGATTTCTTCAGTCTGTAATAGCAAAGTATCTTCATAATATTTATTAGAATGATCAATTCAGTGAACTTTTTCCTTTCTATCTATGCTATTTATCTCCTTTCAGTAATGCCTTCAGCATTTGCCCACTTATGAACCATAGCAAGTAAATTTCCTAGTACAAACTTGATAAAAGGAAAGAATACATGTCTTTTTTTTTTAAGATTTTATTTATTTATTTATTCATGAGAGACACAGGGACAGTTGTGGGTGAAGGGGCAGAGACACAGGCAGAGGGAGAAGCAGGCTCCATGCAGGGAGCCTGACGTGGGACTCGATCCCGGGTCTCTAGGATCAGGCCCTGGGCCAAAGGCGGCACTAAACTGCTGAGCCACCGGGGCTGTCCAGAATACATGTATTTTTAGCAAAAATTTCTGGTCAAAATATTGCATGATGATCTCCTCCTCCCTGAGAATGACTAACTGGATAACAAATCTCATTGTTGTCCATAGAAATATATTGTTTACTCATCTGTTCTTCAATTTGAGGAAACATATTTAGGATATTATCTTCTATAATGACTCATAATCTGAGATTTAGTTTATACACTTACTTCTACCATCATCATTAGCCTGAAGTACTATTGTCTGTTCTTTCTGTATTTGTGTTCTTGTCTAACAATTGCAAAACATCTGTCAGTTTTCTTGTCTTTGCCGTTATGGACAGGAAATGAAAACTTCTAAAATATCAGTGATGTTTAGTGGAAGGTTAAAAAGAAAAACACTACAAAATTTTTTTTTAGGACTACAAAAATTTTGTCTCCTGAGTTTGGGCAACGAAATAAAGAAAGCTGAAGAATGGTGCAATAGTGATGATTTATTTCACTATTTTATCACCCCTCTAGATTAGATTATTTGAAAAAATTTTTTGTGCAAGCCTTATGTTCAAAATGGTTCTTTCCCACTTATCAGAAAATATTTAATTGTATAATTAATAGAAAATTATGGAGGCAGTGCAGATCAGTTAAACTGATTTAGTCCTCTGCCCACGGTTTCAGACTCCAGGATTACATGAGGCAGTTGAGTGATTTAGATAATCTTGATTCCAGATGACCATGTGGTGTAACTGATATTAGGGTTATGAAATTAGAGAAGATTGAGGCCATTGAGTGTAGGTATTGGAAATCCCCACCCCCTTTTTTTTAAATCACCTGAGTTCCTTCTGGTCTCATTTGCCTCTCAGCTTGGATCACTCATTTCAATAATGCTTTTATGACTGAACTAAGTCCCCCTCACCCTCCTGTCTTTTCCTAACATCCACCTTGCCAACGGCAAGTCTAGATAAATTTGGGGCTCTTCTGCCTCCCATGTCCTGCTCATTACTATGCTGGGGAATATTTCTTGAAGAAAGTTATAAAACCAGGCTGAGTTGCTCATTATAAGGGTGGAGTGATACCAGGATCATAGTTAGGAGAGATTCAAGGGAATTCAAATCCTAACACTGTCTTCCAAATGAGATGGAAAATTAATATTAAAAAGAAGAGCCAAAGATTCCTGACCTTTGTTTTAGCGTTTCCACCATAGTGAGTTGAAAAGGCGGCAAGCTGAGGGGAAAATTCTATAAAATATGAGATAAAAGAAGCCATTAAGGTGTCATGAAGGCCTGTATGGGAAATATCCCCCCACCCCTCACTGGCTTTCTGCAGTCTGATTGACGGATAAAATCCTAAAATATTTACAGTGTACATTGTGATGGCGTGATATATATGTATACATTGCAAAAGGATTCCATCTACCTAGTTAACTAGTTAACTAACACATTCCTCACCTTACCCCCCCCCCCTTTCTTTTTGGCAAGAACATTTAAGTTCACTTTTGTAGGAAATTTCAATTCTACAATACAGTGTTATCAACTATAGTCACCATATTATACTTGAGATCCTCAGACCTTGTTCAGCTTATAGCTGAAAATTTGGATACTTTTATTGACCTCTCCCCACTTCTCCCCCACCCAAGCCCAAGAACTAACTACTTTTCTATTCTGTTTCTATGACCTTGACTTTTTTTTTTTTAGATTCTACATATGTAAGATGATACAGTATTTGTCTTTCTGCATCTGACTTATTTCATTCAGCATAATGCCTTCGAGATCCATCCATGTAGTCACAAATGGCAGGGTTTCCATTATTGTGGCTGAATAATATTCTATTATGTGTATATATACTACATTTTCTTTATCCATTCATTTGTCAGTGGACTTTTAGGTCGTTCCTATGTCTTGACTATTGTGAATAATGCTTCAGTGAGCATAGGGGTGCAAATATCTCTTTGAGATAGTGATTTCACTTCAGTTAGATATATACCCAGAAGTGGAATTGCTGGATCATATGGTATTTCTATTTTTAATTCTTTTAGAAGCCTCCATACTATTTTCCACAGTGGCTGCACCATTCACAGTCCCACCAGCACTGGCATTCCTTTTTTCCACATCCTTGCTAATCCTTGCAATCCCTTGTCGTTTTGATACAGCTGTTTTAACAAGTATGAGGCAATATCTCATTGTGGTTTTGATTTGCATTTCCCTGATACTTAGTGTTGTTGAGCACCTTATCCGGTACCTGTTGGCCCTCTACGTGTCTTCTTTGGAAAAATTTAAATTTTTGTTTTAAGTTCCTTTTCAGTGAAGTTGGAAGTAATTTCCAGGGTTATGAAAGAGCAAAATGTTTCAAGATATAGGAAAAATAAGATCACTGACTAAACACAAAAACTAATACTGGGTTCAGTAACCCTGGGGATTAAAGTTAGTTGTGCGTTGATTTTATCTCTTTTCTAGATTCTAGGTACTTAGGGAGCAAGATCATAATGTTGTCATAATGATCTTTGCATCTCAAACAGTGGCTTCTGGGGTTGGATATTCACTGTATGAGAATTAAAGGATATTTTTTTAAAAACGGTAACATCATGGCTCTGATACAGATATACAGTGAGCAAGTGTTAAAGATTTTCTTTAATTCGGTTAAATGAGGAAAACAGGCAGCTGTAATAACCTGTTCAAAGGACAATCCAAAGAACAGACATATTTGTAGATTAGGAATATTGAAATTAATATCCAGTGGGGGCAAACCATGCTTCTCAAGGTAGGAAAGGGAAGTCCGTTGAACCTGACAGGACAGAATTGGACTCTGTGGGCAAGAAGAACTTTGCTATCAGTTATTGGCAATTTAAAGAGCTGTAAAATTACTCTCCTAAATCAGAATCAGATAATCCATAAATGTGAGCTGTAGATCTAGACAATGCAGCTTTCCATTAAAGCACAGCTTTTCCCCGATACATGTTATAAAAATAACACTTCTAAAGAGAACTTCACATTCAGCGTGGTAAATAAATAGCACTTTGCCATTTGCAGCTATATTTTTAAATTTTTACTACTTTTCTGAAATACATACATTTTTTAAAGTAAAAAGTTTACTTTTCAAACAAGTTTACCTCCTTTCCCCACATCTGCCGTATTTTCCAAGATTTTTCTTTGTTAGAAAAACATCAAAAATTTACTCAGTGGCTTAGTTTCTTTTGTCTCACTAAAGGAGTAAACCAAATTCTTCATGTAAACTTCTACCAGCCAAATTCAGAGGATGACCAGAGGAGATGAAAATTCCATTGCTCAGATACTCAAGAGCTTGTCTTCAAGACAAGGCACTTTTTGGCTTCTAGAGGATGCACAGACAAATCTGTTCATGTGTAGAATCTAGCCCTAATGTTTAGCACTTATTAAGAGTATTTAGACATGTGTAAACAATCCTGGCTCTGACCAGAGACCTGCCTACTTTTCTCATGCCTGCTTTCAGCTTTTACCTCCATCCTTGTCTTGACAGCCATTTCTTTTATAACTGTGCCCATGTGTTCACAGGGTCACAGCCTTAAAGTGTTCATATAGGGAAACAAGATTCCCTACGGGATCAGTGACCAGAGAAAAGATCTGCAGGGATGCCTTAGCAGCTTGACCATCAAGCTTTAGTCATATAAACAGCTGGGGAACATGAAGAGCAGCTGCAGCCAGTAAGGAGGGAGAAAAGAAGTAGCCATGAAGCCAGGAATACCTTACATGACTTTACCTTAAGCTTCACTTTTCAAGATCAGACTTAACACAGAGAGGACATAATGTCACCATTTATGGAGGTCATCTAGACATAGTAGCAATTTCCTGCATTCAGTTTGCACCTACTCAGCAACATGGGAACAGTTTCAGCGCTGCTGATTCTTGGCAAAAGACAACAGGTAGTCACAGAAAGACCAGTTGGGCTAGAAGGGGATGGACTTCATCATTGTCTTCAGCACTAGCTGGTGCTGGAACAGAAGATCAAATTTATTGGTCATTAGAAGGCTTTCATCGGTGATTTCAGCAGAATGGTTTTAACTCCTGTTTCCTGAGTAGCCATAGAGATGGGGACGGTTTGGCACGGTCTTCTTTTGCCTCCTGCACATAAATTAATCCTGAGGGTACATTTTGGATAGATCATACCAAGCAACATACTCTAGAACAACAGGCCCTCTATAAATATGTTTAATGCTACTCAAGTAAACAGTGTCAAAATGGAAAGTTTACACATAGTCCTTAGTAATTCAGTAACATAGCAGTAATTCAGTGTTAATTTAGTAATACAACAGTTGGAAGGTGTTTAAACACTCTATCTTCATAGAAAGTCAAGTACTACCAACATTGACACTTGCACCAAAGGTAACTCAGTCATGGTAACTTCAAAGTTTCAATAACCCATTTGGCTAAATAATAGCTCACTTGGCTAAAATCTTCGAATCTAGCCCTCCTGTTGCCTCCAGTTTGTAAACAGCATAAATCTGGAACTTTTATCTAACCTTCTCCTGTGCAAGTCACCAGTTGTGCCACTCAAATGGATTCTTGATCTCTGTACGTCTTTCTCTCCTTTGAAATTTCTCATGCTGTCTCTTCCTTCTATGTTTTAAACAGCAAGGTGTAATAAAACATGAGCCAGTCACTTTTATTCTGTAGTCTTTGTTTATATACCTAGCGTGTTTTTTCTTGTATTTGAATTCTTTCATATATTATTTTGACATTTACATCCATTTCTCTAGATGCCAAATAATTGCTGCACACATCAAGTAATCATGATGAAACTACTCTTTTAAAACTGCTTGTGCTATAATAGTGTAAAAAAAAAAATTCAACGTACACCTAAGGAGAAAGGTACCACTATAGAATGACTTGTAAAATAACATAAAGATAAAGCTGGTTTACAGAGCCAAAGGAAAAAAATCATGTGATGACCAAGAAAGAAGAAAAAAAACATTTATAAAAGTTGACACTAAAGCAGTAGTAGAATTGTATTTCTTCAGGCTGAACCAGTGCTTATTTACAGCAGATGTCACACCTCTGACACTGGCGATGTGAAATGGCCTAGTGAAAAGCAAGCAGCCCTGGGGGCTTTAAATTTTCACCAAATCTGCTATAATGGATAAATGAACTAACATTTTCAGGTTGCATATTATAATCTGATTTTCCCATCTAAGCCAACACCCACTTACAACCATTTCTAGTTAAATATTGAATGTCTTTCCTTTGCTTTATATTTGATACCAGCAGTAACCTAAAAATACTCTATACCTAATGGTCACTGTAACCAAATA
Organism: Canis aureus; assembly: GCF_053574225.1. Lineage (NCBI taxonomy): Eukaryota > Metazoa > Chordata > Mammalia > Carnivora > Canidae > Canis > Canis aureus. The sequence continues at coordinate 10,039,683 of NC_135617.1, read as the reverse complement.
TGGTAGATAAACTGAATGTGGTTCCAACAAGGATAAATCTAAATCCTCAGTTTGGATAGAACTGCCGTGGTGCATGTGTGTGTGTGTGTGTGTGTGTGTGTGCACGCGTTGGGGTGTTCTGAGCTGGACACTCCTTCTTAGCTGTGTGGGATCATAAAAGCATTGCTGGGAGAATATTCATTTCACTGCATGTGAGATTGGGTCCTTTTTCATAACAAACTGCTTTTACTTCCAAGACATGGGAAAGCATTAAGTTATCTGTGTTTAAGTACATTTTTCGTCTTGTTTTTTTCAACTGTTCCATTAGCCAGAACAGATTACCTGTGTGGAATGTTGCTTGTTACCTACAAGAGAGATAACATTTGTATTTCAAATACAGATTTAACTTAGGACCTAGAATTCATTATTCTCCTTCTCAAGCTGTGGTACAAAGTAGCAGACCCAGAACAAATGATTATTGTTCTGTGGGATTGCACAAAATCTACCAAGTACTTCTACACATAATTGGAATGAAATACCAAAATGTCTGGCTTATAATTATACCTGATTGAAGTGCCCTTACATGAAAAAGGCTCCCTTTGTCCCTATTTCTCCAAACGATTTCTCTCCCCTTCCATGTCCTCTTCTCTTTGAAAACTGTTATGTGTTCCATCCGTACTTTGCTTGAAACCCCGTGCTGCCATTCATCACATACCTGCCCCCTGCATTTTCCATCTTACCAATTTGTTTTCATAAGATGATGAAAGGTTTGCAAATAGAGCTATTACTAAATTTTAGCTGGTTTTCAAGATACTTTGGTGCATTTTCAGCTGATAATTTCCTCCCTGCACATAGTAGATATTCTTAAGTGCTTTTTTGTCTTTCATTTCAATTTATGAAAATGGCTACATGGGTATTTAAAAGCAGTTGAATTCACTAATAGGCAAGCTGTCTAGAAAATTCCCCTCATAGAAATAGATGATAAAAGAGGATAGAACAGTAATTGCTAAGTACAAAATACCCTCTGAATTTAGTGCATACCCCACATCAATTTAATTAAGTAGCCTGAAAACTAAGGTTTGGAGATGATTTATTTCCACTGTCAACAGTTGTTTTTTTTTTTTTAAGTTTATTTATTTTTTGTAGTGATCCTTAAACCCAAGGTGGGGCTTGAACTTACAACCTTTAGATCAAGAGTCACATGCTTTTCTGACTGAGCCAGCCAGATACTCCTCCATTGCCAGCAATTCTAGAATTTAGAATTCACATTCATTGTATGCCACAACAGACTGACCCTCACTCTGAACTAGAACTAGGCAGTACAGAGTCATCCAGACATCTGCCATTTATTATGCACCAGAAAGAACTGAATGGCAATTATACTGACTAAATTTTGTTTAAAAAAAAATATATTGAAGACCTACCCTTAGGGTGGTCTAAGCCCGTTTTCTTTCAACCATCTATCCTGTACTTTCTTTTTCTCTAAGTATAGAAGACCCAGTGAGCAATAGTTACTTTATCAATGACACTCTTTCAGATGAAATACAGTTTAAATATTAGTTTCTTAAAGTGTCATGGCTAATAGATTTTTATAAAAAGCAGAGATCTTGTTATATTCACAAGGAAGTAATTTTTATGTAATAGCCAACAGAAGTTGGTCATTAGAAATGTTTGCAGGAGTCTGTCTATACAGGGGGATCCCTGGGTGGCTCAGTGGTGTAGCGTGATCCTGGAGTCCTGGGATCCAGTCCCACATCATGCTCCCTGCATGGAGCCTGCTTCTCCCTCTGCCTGTGTCACTCTGGCTCTCTCTCTCTCTCTGTGTCTCTCATGAATAAGTAAATAAAATCTTTTTTAAAAAAGGAGTCTTTCTATACAAAATTTATATGCTTTTGAGAATTATTTTAGATGCAGGCAACAGAAGATGGAGACTTGAGTTACTATGGAAAATCAATAATTATGAATTGGTAATGATGGTGAAGTTAAGAGAATGAATTGAACCTCTTATTATTATTTCTATTATTATTTTAATTCTGTTAACGGTATGTTCAGCCCTACTCTGTATAGCTCATTTTATTTTTAGCATGAGTTAAGGTAACTTGAGATGCTGGCTTTTAGATTTCAAAAGATACAAATACAGATTTTTTTGGTGTTAAGAATGTATTTGTTCCAAATGAAACTTTTTTAAAGTTACAAATCACGCTAGCCAGTGTTTTTAAAAACTCAATGTTCTTACCATGGTACTTAAGAAATATATATATAAATTAACCTTACTAACATGTTTTATTGCTTAGTTGGCTTACAGTCTTAGGAGTTAATATAAGACTGAAATACAAGAAACAGACTCATGTGAAGAATAGGTTGCTTTGATAGAGATCAGAAAATATATACATTATTCAAAGGCTTTTCCAACTCTGATTCATCCAGGTTTTCTAACTCTCCACTTAGGATGTTGGGGCAGATACTATGAAATGAACAAACTACACCCAGGTGTAAATTTAGATTGTGTGGACGCTATCAAAACAAAACAGGGCCTACTGGAAGAATCTGTGACCCTCAGGAGGTATGAGGTGGGCAGACTGCTTCCATCAAAAGCTACACTCTGGGTGCATTCCTTTTCTTTAGCTCTCAGGGATTCTTTGATGGCCTTTCTGCCATCCACCTCCCTGCCACAGCTGTACTGGCATCTAACACTCCCAGGTGTTGGGCTGATTGACAGATGATTAGATTAGATTAGATTAGATTAGATTAGATTAGATAACAAGTGTTCAGTCAAATCAAAATTGAAAACTATACTGGGGTGCCTGGTGGCTCAGTGGGTTAAGCATCGGACTCTGGTCTTGGCTCAGGTCATGATCTCTGGGTCGTGAGATCTAGCCACACTTGGGGCTCTGTACTCAGTGGGGAATCTGGCTGAGGATTCTCTCTTTCCCTCTCCCTCTGCCCCTCTCCCCACTCGCACTCATTCTCTCTCTCTCTAAAAGAAATAAATCTTTAAAAATAAAATACTGTAGACTTGAGTGGCATTAGTATCATTTCTGGACTTTAGTTGGACTGTATCAAGATTAATAATCCCTTCAAAGAGTCAGTTATCCTTTCTCCACATTGGTTTCTGGAATTCTTTCCAATCTGTGACTTTCTGTTCCCCCATTTGGAAACTTTATTGATGGTTTTTCACCTCTTTCTTTCCTAGAGATTTTTATGTCCTCTTTTCTGTTTTCACTCTTTTCCCCTGCTCACAGCTTGCACTTCTTTTTCCTCTCCGTTTTCTCTCCTTGATACTACTCACTGTTGTCTCAATATTTGTTCTTGAGAAACTTACAGATCTCTGTATCCTTAATCCTTAATGCCCCTTCCAGGCCCCCTAGAATGTAGATTTAATTTTCCATATAAATTCTAAGTTAACACTTTCAAATATTTAGAAGTGCCTAACATATTTTTTCTACTACACTTTAGACACAGGCAAAGTGGTCTCTCTGTGTGTAGTGTCACCCCTCTTCCCAACTTATTATCATTTTGGGGATCCAGGCAAAACATAGAACTGATGAATTATTTCATCTAAATCATTGAGGTATCATTTAAAATTAACATCCATATTCTAATCTAATGGTTTTCAGTTGAGCTCAGTCTAACCGTTGTTACTATTAGCATTTAAAAATATAATGTAGTTACTCTCCAGCTTGGACCCCCAAAATGATAATTTTTTGAAGGGTCACAGCAGATCCAAATTCTAATTTCAGAACGAAAATTTTCATTTTTGTTTTGAAATCCTCAGAACTTTGCATATGTTTTGATTGACCTATTAACTAATGTAGTTGTTTGGGTTTAGTTTATTAAGACCCACCTCATTACTTGTTTCATAACATAATTATATAGTTCTAAAGCCCTAAAGGATCTGCTTTTATTTATTTTGCCATTTTAGGTGTTTCTATCTTACTATATCTATTGTTGGCATTCTCATTTCATTTAAAAATATTAATCTTATTTTGATAATCTTTTTAAAAATTGGCTCCAGGGATCCCTGGGTGGCGCAGCGGTTTAGCGCCTGCCTCTGGCCCAGGGCGTGATCCTGGAGACCCGGGATCGAATCCCACGTCAGGCTCCCGGTGCATGGAGCCTGCTTCTCCCTCTGCCTGTGTCTCTGCCTCTCTCTCTCTCTCTCTCTCTCTCTCTCTGTGACTATCATAAATAAATAAAAAAAATTTAAAAATTGGCTCCAATTTTTTTATTTTCCCATCTTAAAAATCATCTTAAATAAGAAGTAGTATCTATAGAACATGCTAACTCATTAAAGTATTTGTAATTTTACAAAGAACTTGATAAAGTTCTAAGGCTAATCTGAATTTTTATTTTACTTTATGTTTAATATGTGAGAAAATATCATTTGTGCCATTGGTTCATCATTTTATAAAATACCATGAATGATTTTACTTTTTATGGTTGGCTATAGGAATGTATAAAGAAGTAGGATTATAGTTTTCTTCTTATGTAGGCTTTTGCTTGTGAATAAGTCTAGGTCCTTATATTTCTTAAGCATGTAGCATACAAGGGCACACATGGCATTTTTATGCTCACATCAGTTGTAAAATTCGTTCAAACTAACAAAGGCAAGCTGATTGGAAGAGGTGTGGACAGTGAACAAAAGAGATAAGTACCATGTAGAGCTTGTATGGAGTGTGTGGTGTGGTATCATTTGTGGCCTGAAAGGTAGCTGAACATTTCCATTTGGTGTCAGTCCCTGGGGAAGGACGGGCTTTCATAATGGGGTGTGATCTGTACTCTTAGTGAGAGTGATTGACACTGAATGATTAAATAGAAGAGGAGAATAAATACCACTCCTCCCCTTTTAAGACTAAGTACATATCCACTGAATGCAAATCTTTTCAGCATGGAAGACAGTCTGATCTAATGATAGCACATATCCTAAAAGCTAGGAGAGGGAATTAACTGAGTAGATCAAAATGCAAGGAAACAAAAAATTATACAATCTCCTTAAACATAACTTTTAAAACCCAAATGTAGTGGTAAATGCACTTACAGAATATGATGGAAGACCCCATTTGTAAAAGTGGAATCCTGACATCAGGCCCTTAGTAACCGAGTGGGCAAAATGGATCCCTGGATTGGATAACACTGCGTGTACCACAGTGACTGATGAAATTGAGGTGTCCGCAGGAGAGCCTGGTCTATTACTGAAGGCTTTAACCTATTTTCTCCTCTTTGATGATGAGCTCCTGAGTGGATGTTATCCTCAAGGAAGTGAATTTAATTCAAAAGGAGATATTTTATAGATGGGCAAATTTAAGAATTCACTTAATCCGTTGTAGAAGAGAACTATGTGGGAAAACATTACGATAGGTAATGTGGTTGTATTTTTTCAAAGATGCCATTTTTGAGTGTGTTATTTGGGGGACTTGAATTTCAATCATTCATTGGTAATTTTTATTATTCTTTAATTTTGCATTATCTCTTAGAACACATGGCTGAAACAGTATTGAATCTGGATTGTAAAATTGTTTTCATTAATTTATTATGTTAAGGTATGTCATTGCACAATAAATAATCAGAAAAGCTGGTTTCTTGGTTCTTCCCTTAAATTTTTGAAAATATGATACATTCCTTTTACCTGGGATAAATGCTTGTTAATTATTGCAAAGAATAAAAGCCCATTTCATGAATCCACTATTCTAAAATCTTTAAGGTAATGCTGGTAATTGAAGAAATAGGCCATAGTTACCCTAGTTTCTGCCAGGTAAAAAAACAAAAAACAATAAAACACTGTTCATAACTTGACTCAGAAAATAGATTACTGCTCAGTAGGTTAATAGTAACTTAATTCATCTGTTTTTGAAAGAGATGGTAGTATAGAAGTTGTTAAGCTCTTATTCTCTCTCTCCCTCTTTCCTTCTCTCTCGTATACACATACAAATGTAATTAATTATCATTATTTTGTTGTCATTATAGTCTTTAGTTGATGCTCACAGTTACCAGTTCTGTGACATCTTTTTAAAAAATATTGTGACCTATTGTTTGTGCTTCGTATTAAGAATTATGGAGTCATAAATCTATTTTAAAGTAAATTTAAAATAGAAAGCTCCATAAAACATTTAATTTGGAGATCAAACAAAATCTGTACTCAACAGGTCGATTAAAACCTTTATTGTAAGTGTACAATATTATTTTCTCCCCTTTTTTTGAGTGTAAAATTTTCAAAGAAAATCTGACTGAAATTGAGCAAATATATCTTCCAAATAACTTGCTTGTTCGGCTTTTAGAAACTAAGATTTTTAAACATCTCATCCAAAGCCGTGCCCCCAATGTGCATTCAAATATTAATTAAGGATAGATTTATGTTTATTTTAATTTAAAAGAATTTACGCGACAGGAAAACTAATTTCTTACAGAGGGAAAAGAAAATTCTTCCCATCATTTAACTAGCATCAACCTTTATTAACCCAATCTAAGTATTTAGAGGCTTTCTTTTATAGCTTCTTCTGATTCAGATACTTACTGTATTGCTCTAAAATGACTTGGTAATTTGCCAGATATCAGTCACTATAAACATCTGACTCCTTGCATATCAAATTTCACTTCGTTACTTAACTGTACAAAGGAAAAAAATTCTTCCAGTTCAACTGGTTACCACAGTCAACATAATTAACACCCAAAGAAACGTTAAACAAATGAAATTTAATTTGGTCTATAATTTTCTCAATTGCCCAGTGCATTGGCAGTGCATATTATGTGCCAACAGCTTGTTTTCCTCAACGGACTTCTTTTTAAAGCGAGCTGGTTGGTGTTTTTGTTGAACATTGGCTGCCCTCTAGCGGACTACACTGTTCTCTTAAGAGAACCTGTCAAGTCAAAAAGAAAAGTCAATTTCTAGGTGGAAGTGACTAGTCTTCTTTGGTTTTGTACTCTTGTTTTTCATGGACTGTTGCATTCAGCACAGCCTAGCCTTATACCTTTGTTGGACCACGTTGGTGAAGACAGCCTTTGAGGCAACTTTGATTAAAAATAGCATTAGAGGGACCTCTGGCGGGGCTCAGGGGTTGGGCGCCTGCCTTGGCTCAGGTCATGATCCTGGGATCCGAGATCAAGTCCAGCATCAGGTCCCTGCAGGGAGCCTGCTTCTCCCTCTGCCTGTGTCTCTGCCTCTGTCTTTGTCTCTCTGTGTGTGTCTCATGAATAAATAAATAAAATCTTTAAAAACAAAATAGCATCAGACACTTCTAAAGAGAGCACGTTCAAATAGGCTGAACTCATTGACAGCTTGTCTGTTTCGGGGTTTCTGAAATTCATTCTAGATTTATGATGACCCACGCTCCCTGCTTCTAAGACGTGCCCATCCTCATTTTCATTTTTCTTGCTGCAGATGCTACAACTGCGGTGGCCTTGATCATCATGCTAAGGAATGTAGCCTACCTCCTCAGCCAAAGAAGTGCCATTACTGTCAGAGCATCGCGCACATGGTGGCAAACTGCCCACACCGAAGTGCCGCGCAGCCGCCGGCCAGTTCTCAGGGAAGACAGGAGGCCGAGCCCCAGCCGCCGTGCACCTCGGTGGCGCTGGCCCGGGAGCTGGGGGGGGTGCAGGGCTGCACCTCACCGCCCTTCCCCCCGGAGGCCAGGTTCGAGGTCTCAGAATGGCCGGGCAGGTCATCCCAAGACGCTTCCTCAGCAAGGGCATCTGCAGTGCCGGAGGAACCAAGCAAAAAGGGGCCTTCTGTTCAAAAAAGGAAAAAGACCTAACGCTTCCTCTTCAGTGGATCGCTTTCTTGCCCCGGTTGGGAAGTCTACCTCATGCAAGTACAGGGGAGCAGTATTTCACAGCAGCAGCTGACTTGGGATTTTTAAACTACTGTTAAGGAACTGTGAAATTTTTTGGGTTTTTTTTGTTTTTTGTTTTTTGTTTTTTTTTAAACAGACAAATCACTCTAAAGCAAATTACATTGGAGCAGGGTGTCATGTGTGATGTCCTTCCGAGGATGAAATACTCTGGGTATCTCTGTGTGCACGTGTGAGAGGGAGAGAGCCTGAGTCTGTGTGTGTAGGAGGATTTCCTGTAGGATTGTAGACATATATATATAAAGCGAATTTGTCTTTATATATGTGTGTATAGAGATAGAGGCACACACCCTCCCTCACAGAATTGGACATCCCCAAGAATTGCAAACCCATTTGAAGCATTTTTAGATGGTTTCAAAGATAACCCCTGGAGGTTTTTTTTCTATTTTTTTCCTTAAATTCCACTCCCTTTATATTACGTAAAAATAAAAACATGACTGTTACTTTTTGTGTGAACCAAAGGCTACTTAGATCTCAGAGCTGCCAATCATATGGTACTAAAGGTTTTAAGTCATCAGTTCTCCCAAGTTTGGGATTGCCTCTTTCTCTTGATTCTCTATAGAGTATTTTTCCCTACCCCCACCCCTTTGAAGGCAGTACCTTAACTCCACATGCCTCCCACTGCCATAAGCTTTTTTGAATCTGGGATACGTAACTCCAGAAGAGACAATGAATGTGTAATTTCTGTGCCGATATTTCAATGTTCTTAATTCATGCGTTTTGATTGTAAATTAGATGCCTATTAAGAAAAATGAAAGGGGAGGGCAGTGTTTAAATGTGTAGTGACTTGATTGTTACCAGCTCATCATAATCTTTTACACGTTGTGAAGTTTTTAAGGGATTGTGGCAACAGCAGCTTCCCTTGACGAAGTCAATCTGAACCATCGCTGTGAGCAGGGGCCTCCTTCTTTACTACTGAAGACTTTGGAGGAACACTCCAGTCGTTTGGTGTTTTTTTATTTTTTATTTTATTTTTTTGGCTGTTTTTCCCCCCGCCTAGTGAGTTATCTGACTTGTTTCAAAAACAAAACAGCACAGGTAAGAATAAAATACTGGGGTTGAGAATGAAAATGAAGTGGCCGTTCATAATCATCGCCCAATATGTGTACCCTGTGGGAGTATCCTGAAAAGTGCAGTGGCAGGTGGCAGGCAACTAGTGATGGGCCTGGGGCAGAGGTGCCGGGGCCTCTCCTACCAGAGAGCTAGGAGTATTTCATATACTAAGACTGATTTTTATGGAGGTTCCCTTCATTACTCATGCTGAAGTAACCTAAGTAGTGGTTTCAGATGGACATTCAGTAATGGGGTTCGAGCCGCTTCTCAGGTTGGTCCTCAGTTATGTGACTGACTAAACTGGCCTGGGACCAATAGGAGGATTGGTCCCATTAGGTTTCAGTCATTAAAAAAAATATATATATTGGTGTCCTCCTGGTTCTAGATGTTATGGGTAAATTTCTGAAACATCTCCAAGAAGGTACCAATTAGTGATAATGCTTAACATTGGCAATAAACAACGTTTTGTATGAGCCTGTTGGTGTAAGCTCAGATAATCAAAAAAAAAAAAAGAAAAAAGAATAGCATGAGTCAAATGAGACCTATTCTGCTGAGCAGCTTCTGCTCCTTCCCCAACTTGTCCTGCCCTGGGGGGTCTCAGGCAGTTCCTGGGGTTGCAGCAAGCAAGCCAGCGTTGTCGGGGAGGAAATGCCTCAGGCTGGGCCTCCAGTCCTTTATAGCTCAGCTTGGATTCCAGGACAGTGTTTGTGAGACTCTCCATGGTATATACTGACATATCCACGTGCTGTGATGCAAAGCGTACCTTTGACGATATTGAATGTGATATATAGCTGTAGAGAAGTACTTCCTTGCCTTATGTGAGGATTGTAAGCTTATTTAAATTATGTAGACAAATCAAAGTGGCATTGCTTAATTTTTAGCAGGCAGAATAAGCAGGTTAACAGTAAAAATGCAAAACATTAATAAGTCACTTTGAAAATCCAAACCAAAGTTCCTTGACCTTATAGACCTAGAAAATTATGGACTTGAGAATTGGACATTCCCTGTTTACATATAAAAAGTTCAGAGCTGAGATCATGGTTTTTTTTTTTTAAAAAAAAGCATTTTATAACTGGACCTTATGGGTGCAATTTAAAATCATTTTAAGCATCTTACCAGACTGAACTAATAGCACATACCAAACCTATCTTATGATTAAAAGCTGGGGTTTATTTTTTATATAAGAATATTATCACTATTACATAACATACTCAGGACAAAGAACTTTGCTCAGGGAACATACCATATAATGTTGTTGTTGTTTCTTTACAGAATAGTCTACAGTCCTGCTTACTCAAAACAAACCAAATAACTTAGACCTTTATATAAGTATTATGTACTGATGTTAGTAATAACTACCTCTGAGTTTGATCAAAATTTCCGAATTTCAGGTATCAGCTTTCCTATTTTTATTTCCCGTGAAAAGTACTCTAAAACAAAATTCCCAGACTCCTTGCATATGTGAATATTCTTGATGTGAGCACATGTCCATTTCCATGGGTGAAATACTCTGTTTACAGCAAAAGGCTACCTCATAGTTGATGCATAGCACACCTTTATGCTGCTCCAGCCTTACAGTGGCTGATAATTCTCTGGTACAGAACCTTTTAATCTATGTTATAGATAGCAATTCACAACTAAATGTTTCTAACAAACACTTGTGAATAATGACGCATCTCATTTAGTTAGTGAAGTCTCCAAGCATTTCTTTAAAGTTATCATGTATTTAATGTAAAGACTTATGGGCACCCTTCCACTTAAGCAAAACAAAACAGAGGCAATCTTGGAAATAGCTGCTTTGCCCAGAGGTCAAGGGCAGGAAGGGGTAGCAGGAGAAGAGGTGGTGTGTGAGTGTATTCCTGCTGGGCAAAAGTATAAAGGATGCCAATCTCCATTTTTGTGTCTGTGCTGCCCTGAGGCCAAGCATATTTCAGCATTCTTGCCCTAGGCACATAACTAACTAGCACTGGCTTGCCAAGGAGTGAACGTAGAGCAAACGTGCAATGCCATTTTTAGCTACTCGGGAGAAGGGTCTGTGTGTGAAGCATCCAGTTTACAGGGGTTACTACTAAAGGGTTGGGCAGGAGGTCTGTGAATTAGTTGCCCCTTGATCTCACCCCCCCATGTCAACACAAATGTAACTCCTAAGAAAGATGCGCTACCAGTCTCTTAGCCCCGGGAGCTATTCATTACTACATGGCAGATTATAGTAGAAACCTTTTTGTACTTGCATTTCTAGTCTTTACTAGAAGACTTTGGATGTATTTTTACAACTGAAACATTTTAAAAGATTTTTACCTGCTTATAACTTGGAAGTTTGGCGTGCAATGTAGGGAAGAAGATCAAAGAAACATCATGTTCTTAACATCGGTCCATCTATTATCGTAGGATGTTTTAATGCCAATATTTTAAAATACCCTGGCCCAGTTTTATTTTGCACCAGTATGGCTCCAAGTTACTGCTAGTTGTATTTAGTTTGTGAATAGAAGCCCATAAGTGTTAATAGACTTTGTAACATTCTCTGTAAGATGAATTATACAGGACATGGGAAATCTCATTAAGTCTTAAAGTTAATTTAAATTAATTTATCTGTTTTCTCTAAGAAATGTTTATCATAAAATATATATGTGTATTTCCCCTTTGGTTATAAAATTTGGGAAAGTGTGTATAAGTGCAGCTGCACTGACTTTAATTTTCTAGATGTCTTAATGAGATTTATTTGTTTTAGGGAAAGAACAACTCGTGGAGAGCATCAGGTTCTGTCTTACATAGCGGTCAGCAGCCTCTTTAAGATGTGGTGGTTGTGTGATCTGTGTCATAGTTGTCCAGTTAGAGTGAGAGGTTGACCTATGAGTCGTTCTTAAATCTTCTATTTGGAACAAAGCTGCGAAGTTAATGGTAAAGTACTGTACTGTGAGAAACTATTACAATATTTAATACATCTGTGGCTTAACACTTGTGTTACCAGCTTGAAAATGATGGTGTTTACTACCTCTTGAACTACTTAGTGTCTGTCAACCACTGGCACCCACCACCAAGCTGGCTTTAATTAGTATGTGTTGCTTTTTGGTATTAACAACTCTAACCATACTAGAGACCAAAGTGAACACTGATTTCTGTATGTCTTTAATATGGTGTTTTATCTAGTGTTTTTAAATTATCCTGTGTAGTATTTAGATTACCTCGTTGTCCATTTTGTTTACAAGTGAAAAAACAGAACACTTGAACTACGTGTTTTTAAAGGACAAAAAAGGAGTAGATGTTCGGAATGGCATTTCACTCATGTACAGTCATCTTGATGGACTAGAGTACTGTTTGCCTTTCTGCAGACCATGGATTTTATATTCTCATTTCATGCCTAATGTCTTATTCTGTCAATTATGGATATTTTGAGGTTTAAAAAATTACTTGATTGAAAAAATAAAACCTATAACGTTGGCATTTATGATGAGTTTTCGAGATTCTTCGTGATTTGTATGATCGTTCACTTACAAGAATGGATAAAAGGCCATTTGGGCAGTATCGACACCTATCTGAACATAAGTAGTTTTAACTTGACCTTCAGATATCAGTGATTATAAATATGGAACTTAGGACAATACAGGTGGTGAATAAATTCACTCCAAATACATGAGGAAAGGGGAGTCCTGTCCTCCAGGAACCATCCTACATTAGCTAACCTGGAGCATGCAAGTGTGTGAGTCAAGACACATGCTTCATGCGGTCGTGAAAAGTGGCCTGAAAACAAAAATGTTCAAAACTCCTTTGGAAAAACCATTTTAGAATTTTCCTACAATATTTTCAAAACCATTTTAGAATTTTCCTACAATATTTTCCTCATAATTTTAAAGTGTTTGAAAAGGACAATCAAAGCCGGGTTATACCAGTACCAAATATCTAAAATGTGAATGTAGATTTATCAACCTATGTATACAGTATTGGCGTACTATAAAAATAATTTGATAAAAAACTGTTGTGTTCTATAAATTGACCAGTCCGACAATTAAATTCATTTTCATTTGTGTTCTACAACTGGATGATTCCCTCTTCCTTTCTTTTTCTTTTTCGTTGGGTGTGTGTGTGGGTGTGTGTGTGTGTGGTGTCTACTCTGGCGCCTGCTTTTTCTTTTTTATTATGGTAAAAAGCACATAATTTACCGTAGCTGTTTTTTTAAAAAGATTTTGTTTATTCATGAGAGACACAGAGAGGCAGAGACAGGCAGAGGGAGAAGCAGGCCCCGTGCGGGGAGCCTGATGTGGGACTCGATCCCGGGACCCCAGGATCACGCCCTGAGCCAAAGGCTGATGCCCAGCCGCTGAGCCACCCAGCGTCCCCATAGCCATTTTTAAATGTGCAGTTCAGTAGTATTAAGTACTCCACCTTGTCGTGCAGCAGTGATTTTAGAATGTGAAGATCTCACAAATGCTCATGAGAGAGTGATTGCACAAATATTTCATTGATGGTTATTTGCTTCCTTGGATAATTATTATTTAAAAGAGCGTCTTTGTTATATAAGAAGCCTTGTACTTTACTATAAAGAATATGGAGAACCTTGAAAGAAAATTAAAAGAGTAGATAATCTTCACTGCTTGGAAATAACCAATGAACATTTTTTATCAATTTCAAATGTGGAAAACCTTTAGAAAAATGCATAATCCCATCACCTAGAAATAACCATTATCTTTTTAAGTTTTTTAACCAGTATCTTTTTAAGTTTCTTCTAATTTCCCAATAATATATAGATAGATTTTTAAAATAAAATTAGGGTTTATTAACTATGATTAGGAACTTAACACTTTCCCATTAACATCATTAAGTGGTGTGCCCTATCAATAAAAATCCTTCAAAAACCAATGTTTTTGATAATTGCATGTGTGGTTTGAGGAAATAAGACTCCAGTGGAGCAGGAGGGATGGGCTTGGTTTGGATGGTGAAGGAAGAGAGTCTGAGACAGAAGAAACAGCAAAAACAAAAAACCCGGGAGTCAAGGCTAAGCCGTTCCATGTTCAGTCAACCAGCAAAGAGATGAACTTGGTGGTACTGATGATGACAAAAGGATTTTATGAGTGTGTTGGAGGCCAACCCGGGTAGCCAGGAATTTAAGGGGCCACCAGCTAGCTCTGAGAAAGGAGAAGCAGAGGAGGTGAGCACCCCACTTACCCCCAGCTTTTCCCTTAAGGGCACTTTCCTGTTTCCTGAGGTACCACAGAATGATAAAGCCTCAAAGGGAAGCGGCATTCTTGAGCTGAGGAAACAAACTCAGGACTTGCTGGAACAACAGAAAAGGGAGAGACAAATTCCAGGGAGGAAGGATCCCAGAAACGGGATTTCCCAAAATCTTCATACAGATTCAAGTCATTGAATAAGAAGACTCAGTAGAAAGAAAACAGCCGCTGATGAGATGAGGGCCACAAAGTAGGATGAGAAAGAGGTGCCTAGAGAGTAAAATTTAAAGAAGTGCTGGAGTTCCAGGGTGGTCCCTTGCCCGAAGCACCTCCTTTGTCTCACCTGGGCCTCTGGCTGGGCTAACGGAGTGAATGGTGCTTTCCTCCCCCATCCCCCGCTGGAGGAAGAGATTGAATTTCAAGCATCAGAGTTAACTGGGCCTTGGTAGATACCCGGGCTGGGCTCGGTGTCTGGATTTCAGAAAGGCTAACCTCTAGGAATGAAGATGATGCCCGAAGAGTACAGATCCTACACTAGGAGAAGGGCAAAGCTGAAGTAGATCAGCCCTAATAAAGGCTCAAAGTAACCCTGGATGGGACAAAGGTGATAGCTGGTACACCTACCTACCTAGTGAAAGAAGACAACCCTCCTTGGAAGAAGATATCCAGAGCTGCTAGAATTTTCCATCGACAATGTCCAACATCCAATTTGAAAGTGTGAAGCATGCAAATGAGTAGGACCAGTTGGCTGGACACAAAGGAAAACCACAGACCTCAAAACAAAGGTGACAAAGCTAGTGCAAATATTCTACAAGGATTTTATTTTATTTATTTTTTATTCTTTTTTATTTTTTCTACAAGGATTTTAAAAATGGTAAATAGAGAAGACATAAAAGTCAAATTTTAGAACCAAAAAGCAGAGTAACTGACAATAAGAATTCAACAGATGAATGTGACAGCAGGTTAAAAGCAACAACAAATGACTGAAGACAGTATCCAGATCGATGGACAGAAAAATTTTAATGGAGCAACCTACATGAAATCAAGCTTCAGGAGGTTTTGGGGGCGCTTGGGTGCCTCAGTTGGTTAAGTGTTTGCCTTCAGCTCAGGTCTTGATCCCAGGGTCTTGGGATCGAGCCCCACATCGGGCTTCCTGCTCAGGGGGGAGCCTGCTTCTCCCTCTCTCTCTCTCTTTTTTTTTTTTTTGGTAAAGATTTTTAAAATTTATTTATTCATGAGAGACTCAGAGAGGCAGAGACATAGCAGCCTCCCTCTCCTTCTGCCTGCTGCTCCACCTGTGTGTGCTCTCTGTGTCGAATAAATAAAATCTTTTTTCTAAAAAAAAAAAAAAATTACAGAGATTTTAAAAATAGCAACACAGTAATACCACTTCTTTGAAATGGTTATGAAGAGAATAAACGCACTGCAGCAAGCCGGAAAGGTAAGAATTAATTTTTCAAGATGAAAAAAAATTAGCTTCTTTTGTTTGCTGTTTTATTTTATAATGGGGAAGCTCCCAACTTAGAAATAATGTGGAAAAGATGTATGTTAAAATTATTACAATTATTATAAAGTTGCTTCCTGAACAAAATTATGTTACTCTAGTCTTGCCTCCCAACTTTCTTGCTAAAATGGTAGCTAGAAGCCCTGTTGGACTTCTGCTCTTTGCTTTTATCCTTGAAGGAGATATTTCCCAATCTGTCATTGTGGGTTTGAAACCTAGTGAATCTGACGATAAAACAGGCAGAAGAAAGTCAAGATTGACTGTGACACCAGGGAAAAGCAGCCCTTTGCTTCAATACCTTAATAGCTTCCTCCTGTGACTTTGTCATTTACTCTTAAGGATATAAGTACACACTTGAAGGCAGAGGGAATCCAATGGGGAGAGAGAGGTGGAAGGTTCTAGAAGACTGCCTAAGAATGGAACCACTGGGACGCCTGGGGGGCTCAGTGGTTGGACGTCTCTGCCTTTGGCTCAGGGCATGATCCCAAGGTCCTGGGATCAAGTCCCGCAGCGGGCTCCCCGCGAGGAGCCTGCTTCTCCTTCTGCCTATGCCTCTCATGAATAAATAAATAAAATCTTAAAAAAAAAAAAAAAAGAAAAGAAAGGAACTAGTTTCACGAAAATGTGGGGAAAAGGACCTCTCACCACTTTCTTTTGCCGTTTTGGAAGGCTCTAAATGACCATTGCATTGGCGCCGGGGGTGGGGGGCTCACCCAGATAATTTTGCTATGATAATTGAGCTCCCTAGACCATCACTGAGCAGCTGTGGCTTCAGGTGATGGGAATATTTATAAATGCTTAAAAATACACAAGCATTTTAGGCTGGTGCACCCACACGCTCACTTGGAGAAGTGTGGTTCACTGCATTTGTCCTCTCCCGAGGAGTTACGCTGGGGAAACAAATGAATGAGAGCTAGGAGACAAGCCACCTGAAGTACAGGAGTCCAGGGTGCTTCTGTGGTTGACACTTGTTTTCCTTTTTTTTTGTAACAAAAAAACAGAATGATAGAAAGCCCCAGAATCCTAGGCTTTCCTTGTGTGTACACAGAGAGCTACTTCGTCCTACTGACCCCAGTTGTCACCTCTTACATAAGCTTTTTGTGCGAACCTTCATATGAAGCTTTTGCTTCGGAGGCTACTAAATAAAAAGAAAAATTGCTTATGCTCCGATCTATCATTTTGTGGTAGATTCTGCTCCTGTCTTCTCATTATTCTCTTGAAATTGATTTTTTTTTTCCTCTCAAAAACTGGGTCCCGTTGTCTGTTTTACTCTCTAGAAGCAATAGAAATAAATTTTATTTATTTATTTATTTATTTATTCATTCATTCATTCATTCATTCATTCATTCATGAGAGACAGAGAGAGGCAGAGACATAGAGGGAGAAGCAGGCTCCCTGCAGGGAGCCCGATGTGGGACTCGATCCCAGGACCCCAAGATCACGCCCTGGGCTGAAGGCAGATGCTCAACCCCTGAGCCACCCAGACACCCCGAAACAATAGAAATTTAAAGGAAAACCTTTTACTGCTACTCCAATTTATTTTGTCATCCTCAATTTAGAAATCAACATGTGTTACCCTTTATAATCCTCCCCCCAACACACACACACACACTTTCTGAAGTGGTTTTAGGTATCTGGAAAATGGTCAATGTTTCGTAAAACAAGATTTCTGCTCTAGAAGTTTCCTACCTAGGATACGTGTGCGTACTTTGTTTCTAAAATTAATCAACGTTTCTTGAAGATGCTATTTTCTGAAGGACAAGGACCTCCGTTTCTATTGAATTTCGAAGCTGCTTAGCATCTGTAGCTACTTGCCTGCTCCAGGTTTAAAATGTCTTTATAGGTACCAACACCAACCTCGGCGGTGTTGCTGGTACCCCCATGTGACGTGGTTAGTTTTGCTCTTTTGTCCAGACAACTGGACTCCCCCCCCCCCCCAATGTTACAGTAGCAGCAATGCTGCAAACTCCGAGCACAAGGGAAAACAGCTTAAGAATCAAACCACGTTTACATCTGAATTGGTTCAAGTAGATGTCTTATTGATGTGTGGTCCTTTATTACTGCTTTTCTTCTATTATTGTGTTTTCTTCTTAGAAGTGTGGCCTCACTGCTAGCGCGTCAGGTATTTCAAGTTCTATTTATCACTTATTTCATGTAGATCATCGTGTCACACATTCAGTCCATTACAGTTACCTCTACACTGGCTCTTCAACTTCCCCCTTTTGCTTTGTGAAATTAATTCTGTACAGATAGTTTTCCTTTGCTAGTCCAGGTATTTCTGTAGCTAGTCCTGTGTTAATGTTGCTTTTGCCACGCACCCAAACCAATCCATTAAAAACAACAATTAGAATCTAATTACGACCACCATTAACTTTCTCAAGGTGGAAAATTTGAAAAACACGAAGGAGGGCCTGAAATGTGAGGAGCTGTTGTTGAAGCGACCTGGAGGTGTGTCGCGGCCTACTCCGTCTCCCTAGGTCGGTGTTTTCCTTTTGTTTGTAAATTCTGTATGACATTCATAAACTGGTGGGACACCTCAGACTGCCAGGGAAGATCTAACATAGAGCAGAGTGGTTGGAAGAGACCCTGGAATATCATTTGGCCAATATTCTAGATGAAGAGAATCCACCAGATTAACCCTGGTGGTTATTCTCCAAGCCTGCCACAGATTCAGCATGTTCCACTAGAACCGCGTCACACGGTTCCACGTCTCATGGTTTGCCTCTCTGATGACCATTCAACCTTCCCTCCCTTCCCCTATGATCCTCTGCGCTGTTTCTTATATTCCACACTGTGCGTGAAACCATATGATAATCATCTTTCTCTGATTGACTTACTTCACTCAGCATTATACCCTCTCGTTCTACCCATGTCGATGTAAATGGTAACATTTCTTCCCCTCTGATGGCTGAGTAATATTCCGTTCTTTATACATATCACATCTTTTTTATCCAGTCATCTGTCGATGGACATCTGGGCTCTTTCCACGGTTTGGCTATTGTGGACATTGCTGCTATGAACATTGGGGTGCAGGTGCCCCCTCAGGTCACTACATTTGTATCTTTGGGGTAAATACCTGAGGGTTGAAGGAGGGCAGGTGGGTGGGGGGATGGGGTTAATTTGGTGATGGGCATTAAGGAGGGCATGTGATATGATGAGCACTGGGTGTTATTCTTAAAAAAATTTTTAAAGACTTTATTCATGAGACAGAGAGAGAGAGAGAGAGAGAGAGAGAGAGAGGCAGAGACACAGGCAGAGGGAGAAGCAGGCTCCATGTAGGAAGCCCGACGTGGGACTTAATCCTGAGACCCCAGGATCACTCCCTGGCCCAAAGGCAGACCCTCAACCGCTGAGCCACCCAGGTGTCCCTGAGCACTGGATGTTATATGCAACTGACAAATCATCGAACGCCAAAAAAAAAAAAAAAAAGAAACAAAGAAAAGAAAACATCACAATGACTAGATGTTTCAACCCAAACCCCACCTCTACCCAAAAACAAAACAAAACAAAAACCAGCAATAAAAACAAACTGTGGGCCGGGATCAGATTATTTACGAGGTCTCATTTGGAAGTGCATGTTAACAACCTCTAGTGCTTCTTTTTTTATTATTATTATTATTTTATTTTTTTTCTAGTGCTTCTTTTTAATTAAAAATTATTTCTGAATGGAGCGCAGTCCCAACTACAACTTTCTCCAGGGCGTATGGAAAAGATAACCTACGTGACATAATAACACAATATAAACAGCATGTCCTAATGTAGCCCATTGTACAATGGGTCTCTGGAAGTGTAAAAAATTCTTCTGATTAGGGTGGAAGTCTGACTTTTCCAAGAAACCGTGGAACTGTAGTTTAGTAATTCTGATTAAAGACCAAGCATTGACGCATGTCAGTTGCTGGACGACACCACCAGAGGGCACTCTTCACTCTCTTTCTGAAACTTCCACCTTGCCTCACAGCTACTATGG
This sequence comes from Canis aureus, assembly GCF_053574225.1. Classification (NCBI taxonomy): domain Eukaryota; kingdom Metazoa; phylum Chordata; class Mammalia; order Carnivora; family Canidae; genus Canis; species Canis aureus. The sequence goes on along the minus strand of NC_135617.1, from coordinate 10,020,168 downwards.
AGTTTCTCAATATGTCATACAATTTATAAACTTAGCTAGGAAAATTTCTCCCAGGAAAAAATACGTAATTATGAGTGATGACTTATGGGCTCTTACGCAGAGGACACAGGCTGTCGATGTAGAGTTCGTGATGCTGGAGGGGCACCAGTACTGGTAACTGGTCTAGGACAAACTATTTTCTCTAAGCTTTTCAAGATCCTTTTGTTGGAAGAAACTTCAAAAAGTCTTTCTTTCAAGAAATACAAGACTTCTGAAATTCTTGCTTGGGATTTGATCCCTTAAAACTTGGATGTTGCTCTTCTCAGACATCTTAAAACGGTCTGTTCTCCCATTATCTGAGAAGAAACTCATCTTGTCAAAACGCTCATGCAATTGTACACTCAGGTGTTCTGGGTTTGGGATTTGAATATATGCACCTGGAAGCAAGGACAAATTAGATACAAGTTCCAAGAGAGTTTCCAGGTATGACTTGGTTCTAGAGAGATTTCTTTCACCTTAAGCTTCCGTGTATGTGTCACTGGTTAAGATACTAATAGCTTTCATTTTTATAGTGCTTTATAGTTTCCACGGTGCCTTACATTGGTTCTCACAAAACCCTTCCAAAGTAAAGACGGCAGATATTGATATTCCTAATCACAAAAGAATTACAGTTGGGCTCCAGGAGAAGATGTTGACAGCTCAGGTCACATAATGAGTCTTGGGGCTAGAAGGGACCCCTCAGAAGTCAAAGTCAAAGCATGTTCTCATTCTATGCACCGGAAGCAGGCAGTAGGCTTCTCTCTGGAATTATGTAGGAAGCTACGGGGAGCCAAGGAAGGTGGCCAAGGCAGTTTAAAGGATCAAATTCACACTGTAGGTTGATACTTTTTGACTATGAATCTACAGTCATAAAATAAAGAAGTCCCAGGGATGTAATGTACCGCATGGTGACGACAGTTAACGAAGCGCGTTGTATATTTTGTAGGTTGCTAAGAAGGTCAACCTTAAAAGGTCTCATCACAAGAAAGAAAAATTTTAACTGTGTGAGGTTGTGGTTGTTCACCAGACTTGGCTGTGGTGATCTCTTCGCGATATATACATATAAGGATCCTTATGTTGTACGCCTGGAACTAAATAAAATGTTAGATGTCAAAAATAAAATAAAATAAAATAAATAAAATAAAATAAATAAAATAAAATGTTATATGTCTATTATATTTCACTTATAAGAAGAATAAGTATTTTAAAAATAAATGTTGATGTACACAGAGGGAAAAGAAAGATCACCCACACCACCCAAACTGCCTCCATTTGTTTTGGTCTGAGCTTCTCCATCGATGCCACCCATTTCTAGCATTCGCTCCTCAAACCACAAGCCAGCACTACTGCTGCTGTTTTACGTTTCCTAAAGCAGAAAGCAAGACCAGAAAAGCATTTGCCTACAAAATCCGGACCAGCCTGAAGCTATACCCAAATCACCTGGGATGCCCGGACCCCTTCCTCCAGGCCAGGGCTTCTTCCATTTGCCACCCATTGAATCATCTGCAGAGCTTTTTTTTTTTTTTTTAAGATTTTATTTATTTATTCATGAGAGACACACAGAGAGAGGCAGAGACACAGTCAGAGGGAGAGGCAGGCTCCATGCAGGGAGCCTGATGTGGGACTCGATCCTGGGTCTCCAGGATCACGCCCTGGGCTGAAGACAGGCGCTAAACCCCTGAACCACCCAGGGATCCCCATCTGCAGAGCTTTTGAGGATCCTGATACCTAGATGAATTACACCTGAATTTCTGATGCCGAAGTGCGGCGGGGTTAAGAACCACTGTTCCAGGTACACTGAATCAGTATCTAACAGTTCCGAGAGTATTTAAACTGGTTCCCTAAATGATTTTGTTTTTATCAAAAGCCAGGAAACTAGGGGCCTCTGGGTGGCTCAGTTGGTTGAGTGTCTGCCTTTGGCTCAGATCATGATCCCGGGGTCCAAGGATCGAGTCCCACATCGGGCTCCCTGTATGGAGCCTGCTTCTCCCTCTGCCTGTGTCTCTGCCTCTCTCTCTCTCTCTGTGTCTCTCATGAATAAATAAATAAAATCTTTAAAAATAAATAAATAAAAGCCTGAAAACTGTTGGCCTACAGCCAAAAGAAAAAAAGTTGTTTTTGACTGAAAGCCCCTGGGTAGTGAATGAGAACACATGGATTGGTCATAGCCTCTTTGCCTCCTCATAAGGGAGTTGGGCCAGTTAAGGGGACCTCAAAGTGTGGTCATGTTAATGTCAGTGTCAACACCATCTGGGCACTTATTAGAAATGCAGACTTCTGGGCCCTTCCCTAGATGTACTATATCAAACACTGCTGGTGGGGCCCAGCAAACAGGGTTTTGAGGAGACTCCAGGTGATTCTGATGCCTGCTGAAGTTTGAGACCGTCTGGCCTCGTTGAAATGTACATACTCTATCTGCTCTGGAATCCTACAATTCGGTCCCCTTTGGAGGAAAACCTCAGTCACGACCATTCGAGAAGGGCTAAGAAGGGGTTTTTCCGCAAGCTGCTGGCTTTCACAAGAACTTTCAAGAACCCCTTTCAACCCCTTAAAAGGAAACATTGAATGCCTGCTGATGAAATGATCCAATGCAGGCCTGGGTATTGGTGATGCTGTCATGACCTCAAAGCAACACAGCATTGGTGAAGGACAGGGCAACGATGGGACTACTCTGGATAGGAAGGATAGCCAGAGGTGGGACAGCTGCTAAGGCTTTGTCCAGCCCCCCAAATCATCCACAACCAGGGGGAAAAAGTCCTGCCTCAGCTGGATAACAAAATACCCAGGGAGCATGGAGACACCATGCCAGCCTTTGAGAAGGGCAAACACTTGGAGAAGAGTCTTCGCCTGGTGTAACCTCATTTTAGAGGAAACTGAGATCCAAATACCTGCCCGATGTGACCTGCCCGATGTCCTAACAATCAAACAGTCTTTAGCAATCAAACTGCATCAGGAATTAAAGTCTCCTGGGTCTTAGGGAACTCTTACTTCTCCCACATTCTGTGGGGTCAAGATAAACTTCTCTCCGTCCTTCCTATTGTCCAAACTTGCCCATAGCGTGTTCCATGCATATCCATCCCACCTGCTCACGGTTCAATGGTCACCATGGAGAGAGAAGGAAGGTTATTAGTTCAAAATAATTTGTTAAACGTTGACCAGAGCTTAAGGCTCTTGGAGAAGAACCTCATGGAAAGCATCATTTCACCTAACACTAGTATTTTCCACCCACTAGCCACCATAGAGTGGCGCCTACAGCCTTCCTCCCCTGCCTACTACTTTCTGGGGCCACTTGCTGAAGATAGGATGGCTCTTCTCTCTCTGCCCCAGCCAGACGAGTCCAGGGACCCTGTAGCCTGTGATCACTGGGCTCCCAGGCCTTCAGACAGTTCTTCAGGCAGAAGGGGCCATAGTAAGAGTTTCCTGCTTTGCTTTTCCCTCAGATCCCACTGGTACTGGCCTCCTGGCTCCTTACAAAGACTACGGTTGCCAAGTTTCCAGAAGCCTTAAGGATTCAACTTGACCATCAAAGGAAAGGGGGGAAAGGGGCGAGACCATTTCCCGATTGCCAACTATGTGTTGGGCAAAGTTCTAGTGTACACAGAGGACACAGCAGCTTCAAAAGGTTTAACACCATGCCTACGATCACATGGTCGGAGACAATGTTCAGAACTGCCTCTGACCTCAAATCCATGTCCAAGGTTAAGGGCACGACTCAGGCTACCTCTTCCAAGCTGCTTTGAGCTAAAGAGGGAGGTTGAGGTGATGAACAGAGATAAGAAATCTGTTTGGCACAGCGTGTAACAAAGACCCACATTTTCACATAAAGGATAGATGATTTTGAAGGTCAATATCAGTCTTTTTTTCTTTTTCTACAAAAAAAGTCTCTCTGTATAATATGTGTACAGAAAAATGTAAAGTATTATAATTTTTCCTGTGAGCACAACATATCAATACTAACAAGGAGAAGCATTAAAAGAGATCAGATAAGAATTAACAAAAATAGTGAGAAGCACATTGAAAAAGTTTAGCTGGGTCCCCAGGATAACAGAAGCTATTTTAAGAGAAATGAATTCAGAGCAGATGAATAGTTTACGTGCAGTCCCTTTGGAGAGTTGGGCCTGAGGTTTGTCCCTTGTCTGAGCTCCTTCGGACTACCTGTCCCCTCCAGTCTCTGCAAAAGTGGCTTAATTGTATGTCACCACCATCAGGCGGCGAGCTGGTCTGTAGGTTTTCATCATCTGCAGGTGGACATCAAGAAGGAAATGGCTATCATCATTTTCCCCTCAAGGCTGCCTTCCCTATATAAGAGCCATTTTATAGCTGTGGGAATACCATTTATCAGGTGGAGGAGGTGGTTGAGCTCTGCTCAAATCACGTTTTGTTCTGTTGGCCTGTCACTGAAGGTGTCTGAGCATAAAATCCCACCCCCAGTGCTTCATTCTTCAGGGAGGGCCCTGGGGCTGGCCCAGCCATGTGAGGTCCTACAGTGTCATAGGCAGCTGTGACAAGTGACGAGGGGAAGAAGCTGAAGGAGGAGAATTTTCTCATGACAGGATGAAGGAGGAGGCTGGGGGAGCTTCAAAGTCATTGGGGACATCTTTGTCCCTAGTAAACAGCAAGGAAATATGAATGTAGTGTCTAACACCCAAGATCCAGGGGTGTGGCAACCAGCAGGAAGGGGTAAAGGTGATGTTAGAACTGTGGACATGGCCCCAAAGTGGAATGAGAACAAGGCCTAGGAGTAGAGGAAAACCATTATTGGAAAGAAAATTATTTTTCAGAGTTATAAGGTAGAAAAAGGGCACCTGGGCAGCCCAGTTGGTTAAGCATCTGCCTTCGGCTCAGGTCGTGATCCCAGATCCTGGGATCAAGCCCTGCATCGGGCTCCCTGCTCAGAGGGGAGTCATGCGCACATGCATGCACATTCTCAAATAAATATCTTTTAAAAAAATTAAAAAAGGGAAACCTGCCCCAAAGTTAGCTCAGCAAGACGTCCAGGGCTCTCAGCACCTGACTGTAGGTTTAGGTGACATAGCTTATTGAGCAACAGAATTGATTCCTCTTGTGGCAGTAGAAGATGCCCCTAAGATGCCCCTTCCATTTGGATCTGGTGTTGCGGCTGATCAGGACAAGTGTGTCGAGTGGCAAAGACCAGCTGCTAAGGGCCAAGAGATGTGCTCTCAAACTCCCATCCCCATGTCTAGGACAGGTGACGGAAGAAAATGTAGGTTTCTTCAAGGATGGGAAGACTGGTCCCTCTTGCCCACCACAGGATAGATCCAGGGGAGATTTTCTGCCTCCTTCACGTGACTCCTTGTGTTATTACACCTTATGAAACTAGAAGCGAATGTGCAAATGAGGGCAATGAAAAGTTGCAATCTATGGATCCCTACAGTGACATCTGAAGGCTTCTCAAGTTGCCGCATCCAGTCAAAACCGTCTTGCTGCCTCTTGGGGCCGAAAGGCAGCCAAGATGACAGAGCTCTGAAATTACGTGGAACTGACCCAAGACCACCCCCTTGGTCAACCAGAGCAGCTCCCACAACCTGGGGGTAAATGAACCAACCCCCTCCTTCAGGCATGGAGTCAGAGCAAATCAGCTATTGGTAAGAGGAATGAAATCAAGATAACGCGTATTTTCTAAGTAAGAAATTTATTTGATCAAATGACAATCTATGAAGATATTTTAAACTATAAGGCTCTGCAGACAAAATGTAAATTGACTATAAAGTAAATGTTACCAACGTCAATGGCACCTAAAAACAGAAAGAATGGGTTTCCTACAAATGTGTCTGTATAAAGCATTCATAAAATCCCTGTGTACTTTAAAACTAGGTTGCAAATATAACAGAAAAACCTATAAATGGAACTTAAAAGCAGATTTCTTAAATGACACAATATATTGTTACACACAAGGTATGTGGGCTCCTGTGAGAATCAAAGAATGGCTGTCGGTGAGAAAACGTATCATCCCTGGAGCCAGACTGAAGCGGTGACTACACTGCAGCCTGGAGTTCCCTACACAGTGTCCTGTCCCTTGAATTGAACTTGAATTGAATAGGTGGGAATTTCTAATCACTTTAGATGGAAAAAATTAGAAAAAGAGGTTGGGAAACCAGGTTTGCAAAACAAGGGTGGGGGAATGGAGGCATGGCAAGGTCAGAGGTTTCTGACAAAGCAGCTTCTAGAAATGTCCAAAGAAATGGACAAAAGAAATAAACAACTGGGAGTCCTCAGAGCTGCTCCCTGGGGTCTGCAGGGAGGAGGGCACTGAGCAGGGCTCGGGCATGCACACGCTGACCCGCACGCCCAAGGGCTTGCTGGGCGCCACCTCACCCTGAGTCGTTACCTGGCCGCACCAACTTTCCCCAAAGATTTTTTTCCCAACATCCGAGAGGCTCTACCTTTGGGGCTATAATAGGACTTGGGAGGCAGGAATCGGCAGTTCCCAATTAGAAAATCAGAATAGCTGCAGATATGCGGAAGGAGAACCAGATACGAAGAAGGGGGTGTCTCCCAGTGCGCACACTATTGGCAGCAAAACACAAATGGTGCCCAATGATGAAGGGGCAAGTGAGCCACAGGGACAAGTGGAAACGATCCCGGAAAGCAACGGATGGTCACTGGCAATTATATAGCACCCATCATTACTGATTCAAGATATATAAACATCACTGAGTTTCTATATAGTATCTGTGCTGTCATTTTATAAATATAAACATGAGGGCTTTCAAAACACTACAAATGACACATACATCCTGGTATAAATGTTACACTCCCGATTCACACAACAGACTTGATGTTACATTTAAACAGTAGATTTGGGGTTAGATGTAGATTGATTTTTGCAGACCATCTTCTGAACCTTGGTCACAAAGCTAAGGGGACACCAAAAAACACAGGAAGCATCTTATTGGTGGCTTTGGCAACAAACGTGGGTTTTTTTGTCTATGGATTTACGCCTTACACAAAGATGCGCTTGTTCACTTGTATAAATGAACCCCAAGCCATCCACAGGAGATCTTACACTAAGAACTCTTCTCTGTTTCCTTATCTGCTCTTTTGCTATCAAGTCTATGTGGGAGGGCTGCTCGGCGGCTTGTTTCTCCTTTTCTCCGAGTCTCATTGTCTTTCTTAGAGGTGTGTATTTAAAAAATAGTTTCATGTTTCCCATTCAGGCTAAGTGGCTCTTTTAAGATTCCTAAGCTCGAGATTATGATCTTTGTTATGAAAAACACTGATGGGTGTGCACACGCACACATGGGTTTTAATAAAAACACTAAATGAATTCCTGTCATCTAGTTTTAGCGGTGTGCCTTTACACATGCTTGGTCCCAGCGCTACAGAAAATAACCTCTAAACACCTGCAGGTTGACAGTTAAGAGATGACCCCCTCCCCTTTCCACTGTCTCAGCTTGACAAAGTCAGACACATCTGGAGATGGGTCAGGCTAGGGAAATCCCAAGCTTTTGAGGATCCACAGAACATTAAAAACGTGGCCTCAGCAGAATCTAAAATGACTTTCCATTCGGGGAAGAGTGGAATATCTAATTACTCTGTAGAGTGATTTGGCAAATTAGTCTTATGCTTGTGTGAACTAAATGGTCTACACGACCTCTCTCGGGCTGTTAGAGGGAAGCCATACCAGCGCCGTTACGTTACAGTTACCCGCACGTGTGGTCTCAGGCACAGGGAGGGCTGGTTCAACCCAATGAATCTTTACAATCCTAGAGCCAAGGCTAAGTCATTCACCTGTGCTTCATTTCCCCAAAATATATTTATAATTTAGAAAACTGAAGAAACCACTCTACTAGTGAAGTGAAATCAGCCTTTCCACTGTGATGTTAATACGGCAACATGTGATAAGGATGTTAGGAGCTGGATTCCCAGCCTGTGGAAATTCTCTTAGTGAATGACCCGAGCGTGTAAATTTAACTCAAGTGAAATTACTAAACTAATTGGCCAAAAAAAAAAAAAAAAAAGGGTTTAGGAAAGTGAGGTGACCCTAGAGTAGCTTATCTACTTTCTCTGACAGAAATCACCTCTTGGCAAGTTGGCAAGATAGGCTGCCTTTGGCTCAGCTTACCTGAAAGTAATTTCATTTGGAACTTTTCTTAGCCATTTAATATATATAATAGGGGACTGACTCAAGTTGGGTCTAGTGAATGAAAATCAACACTATGTATGTATGATGTCACGTAGTCGATCTACAGGCTTCACCCAATTGAGTGGCACAGTCACAATGACCAGTATGATGATTTCGGCAAACATCTCATTTCCCACCAGCCAAATACCACTGTGTCCTGAAACACGATTCTGGTAGAAAAGAGAGATTTACAGTCAAAGCCCTCACACCAACATCTAAGGTGGGTGCCCTCGGCACAGCTTATGGAAATTGCCCACAAAGCTGTGTCCACATTCGCAAACCTGGCACTGGGTATCCGGCACACATTTTAAAGAGACAGCTCTGGCTCTGGAGGAACAGTCTGAAACCTCAGAATACCGATCACAGAACGAAAATGCTCTTTCAATCACCTCATTCTGTGACATTTGCTTGGGCACATGACTCCCTACCCCAAAGTGTCGCCCATACCGGCGTGTGTGGGACAAGATGGCTCCAAATCACAGGTAAGTTGAGTTTTCCTGAAGGTCAAGCTGAGCTCAGGACTGCTTCCATCTGTTATCTTTCCAGCTTTGGTTTCAGACCTGATTACACACAGCATAATATGCGGGTAATGTGAGCAAAGTCTGATGAGTTTTGCTCATTATCAAGCCATCTACACAATGCCCAGATACGTAAGGTGATCTAGCGGAGCAGTGTGTCTGGCCTGGGAGAAAAAAAATAAACGCTGGTCAAATCACATCTTTCTTTAAAAATTTCCAGCTAACAATTCAAGGCCTGAGACTCCCTGCTTTTTAATGATACCTCAACCTCAATTTCAAACTTCTACTGTTGGTTACAACTATCAAATGGATGACCCCATTGCCACGGTGGAGAGGAACTGTGAGGAAAATGAACCACAACTCAGAAAAAAAATCAGTGAAAAGGCATTTTTGCATTGACAGGGTGCTGAGCGAAAACAATAATACACCTAGAAAACACTGTGAAGATACGTATCTCAAAAATAGAACTAGGTTTAGTCAGGAGGCTCAGGAAAACAATTGCATAAAAAGCTGATCAATAAAAAAGGGGAGCTGAAATAACCTTCCCATTTTTTCCACCCTTCCTCGCTCTCCTGCCCTCAGACTACCAGGGCGAGAGCCGGGTAATCACTAAGCCACGACAAAGTGCTGGTATTTTTCAGGATCTCTTCAAGACAAATTTCCGTCTCGGTCACTTGACCTCAGTGTCTCTGATCAAGGCAACTGATGGACTTTCAATGCATTTGGAGACACGGGCTCAAAGACCTCGTCGTCATCTTCCACCCCTTCTTCTATTGGCTTCATCTTGGCAGAGCCCCGCTGGTGTGGGGATGGCACATCTGTCGAAGACACAGAAAGGAAAACCACTTAAATTCTAGCCCGCCCTGATGTTGGTATCATGTAGCAATTACACACTCCAACTGGAAAGTAAAACTCTCTGGGAATCTATCACTAGTACGAGGAATGCAATTTCCCTAAATTTTGCATTTTCAACTCTGCGTTTGAATAACACAGCGAAGTCAAGAAATGATTCTCAGGTGTGAGAACAGACGTAGAATGGATCCCACTGCATGTGTGTGGATGATATAAGCTTCTCCGACACGTGCAGTTTCCAGGGGGTTGCCCTAAAGTCTGATTAGGACTCGGAATGCATGTTCCTACATTAATATCGTACACGGCGACTTGAGTTCCTCAAAAGCTGATTTACCTCCTCATTTCCCTGAAGAATAGTTCCATCCTAAAGCTATGGAAGCTGACATCACCTGTAGCACTGCCTTAAACAGCAGTCTGTCCAGCCACTTCCTGGGCTGTTATGGGAAAAGGAGGGGTGGGAGGAGAGATGGGGGGAGGGGAGGAGTCCAGGCACACAGGGAGGAAAACCCAGGTGAAGAAAATACAATCCTGGGGACACCTGGGTGGCTCAGTGGTTGAGCGTCTGCTTTTGGCTCAGTCGTGATCCTGGGGTCTTGGGATCGAGTCCCACATCGGGCTCCCTGCGGGGAGCCTGCTTCTCCCTCTGCCTGTGTCTCTGCCTCTCTCTGTGTGTCTCTCATGAATAAATAAATAAAATATTTTAAAAAAAGAAAGAAATACAATCCCAAGTAGCAGAGGGGGCAGGGACATCCTTAAAGCCTTTTATATCCAAGGAGCCAAGTAATAAATGACTCAGTCAGTCCCTCATTTGTCCCGCATTCGCCAAATGCTTATTGAGCATCTACCACATAAGCGACACCGTGATAGATACAGAAAAAAATATGGTTTAAAAGAGTAGAAGTTATTATAAACAGGTGCACAGACTTCTCAAGGTGCTTGATGAGCAGCTCCCTGGCTGGCATAAACTCCCCTCCACAAAGTCCCCACATTCAACGTCAGGATTCATTCTGTCCTGGTCTCTGTCTGTCCTGCCCATAGCCGCGCGGGGCTGGCGTTGCACTAACACGGAATCCGCAAATACTGAACTCAGGCCGGGCCTAAGGTTATTTTTTTTTTTAAGATTTTATTTATTTATTCATGAGAGACAGAGAGGCAGAGACACAGTCAGAGGGAGAAGCAGGCTTCATGCAGGGAGCCTGCTGTGGGACTCGATCCTGGGTCTCCAGGACCACGTCCTGGGCCAAAGGCAGGTGCCAAACCACCGAGCCACCCAGGGATCCCCAGGGCCTAAGGTTATTGATAATGAAGAATGATGGGTGAACCCCGACTCTTCAAATACTTGGTATAGAGCAAAGGAGGGTAGAGGGGGCCCTCCTAAGCCAGGAAGCCGACCTGCTACGAGAGGTTGACCAAGATCAGCCGTTAATTCCCTGGAAGAGTCAGCAGCGGGCAGCAGATGCAGTGGGCAAGTGGGAGAGGTCCCCAGGTCCCAAACCCTGCTCTGCAGCTTCCTAGCTGTGATCTACACTCCCTTACTGAGCCTCTCTAGGCCTCAGTTTCCTCATCCAGGCACCTGGGTGGCTCAGTGGGTTAAGCACCTGCCTTCAGCTCAGGTTGTGATTCCAGGGCCCTGGACCCAGCCCCGCATGTGCTTCTCCCTTTCTTCCCCACTTGTGCTCTCTATCCTCTGTCCTTCCCTCTCTCAAATAAATAAATTTAAAAAAAGAAAAAGAGGAAATATTCCCAGGGCCTGCCTAGTGGTATTGCTGGATGATAAAATAATCATGTCATGTACTCAGCAGGGCGCTGGGCACATAGAAAATGCCACTAAATGCTTATGATGAGATGTATGGCTCCAGTCATGGACTAGGGAGATGCTACTCCCAAAAGCCACATCTTCCAACCTAAAAAAAGAGATATTATTAGACTGGCCTGGACTTTGGTATCATTCATGTGTTCACTGTACATACATGGAAACTGTTCACTATCAAGCACTTACAGTCAATTAAAACACTGAGTTTCTTAAAAGACAACTATTGACGTTAAACTATAGAAAATAAGCCCCTATTAAAAGGATCCAGGAACACCATCCTGTCATGGGGCACACAGCATGTCAGAATCGCCCGCGCAAGTCTTCTCTGTGTGACAGATACCAGCACAACCACCAAACACAGCTTCCAATTTGCTCAAGTGCCAAGGAATGCTCTGTGTGATCTCGGGCGAGGTACTTCACTTCTCCATGCCTCCTCTTCCCTCTCTGTCAAACAGGAATAGTGCTATGACCCACTTCGTATGGTCGTCAAGAGGCCCGAGTGGCTTAATATCGGTATCGTCCTTACATCAGTGCCTGGGATGTAATAATCGTTTTGTCAGTTTGTAAGGTAATAAAATGAGTTATTCATATGGCCTTTGGAGGGCGATGGCCTAACTAATTAGAAATTTTGTTAAAATTCATTATCGCCTGTAGGAATGGCAAATAAAAACAAGCGGGACTTGTACTTGAGTAGGAGTTGGGGCTTCTCAATCTAAACTGCCCCCAAGTGCAGCAAAATTGGCTTAAAAAAATAGCTATGGCTTCCATCATATATCTATCCTCAAGTTAGGATTGAGCCTCATGAAACATTAACTTAGGCTGAGTATTTGCAATCAAGTAAAAACTCCCAGAACAAACAACAAGACGGCATGTCTAAGAGCATCAAACCCAATCAATAATGTAGAGCATTCAGACGTCATTGTAGAAGGACACACATAGAAGAAACACACCCAGTTTATTTTGACTGGGGGACTGGGACTAATTGCTCAGGTTTTTAGCCCATCTACCAAAGCAGGAGTGACATTCCATAGCATTCTGCGGCTGCTGGCTAGATTGGGGCCAACATGTTCTCTGCCCTCTCAGCCCCATCACCAGTAGGTGCATTTTCCCACTGAGAGGGAAGGAAGAGGCGACCCAATCCAACTGGAAATGACCTGGTGAAAACCTAAGAACTTTCAACTTCCCTGAATTTATCCAGTCCCCGCTACGTTTGTTGGGGCCAAGGAAGAGCTGTGGTGCTTACCATATAGTATGAAAAACACAGTAATGCAGGAATCACCCACAGTCCTGGGGTGACATCTAGGGGTCTCCAAGTCGGGCTCCCTTCCTCTTCCAGTCCAAGCTGCTGGCAAACTCGCTGCTCCCCAAATCTAACTCATCCCTTCCCTCTTCTCTCGCTATTCGCCCCACCTGGAGTGGCCTCTCCATTTCCATCCCTGCCCATCAAATTCCCACCCATTCCTCAAGGTTGAGATCAAACCCCACTTCTTCATCGGAGTCTTCCCTAATTCCTTATGTGGGGAGATTCTATTCCCTACAGCCCTAGAGCCCTTCCACATTCCGTATTTCATTGCGATCACAAGTATATGCCCCTGTCCCATACTGGAAAACAAGTATTATTTTTTTTAAAGATTTATTCATTCATGAGTGACACAGAGAAAGAGAGAGAGAGAGAGAGAGAAAGAGAGAGGCAGAGACACAGGCAGAGGGAGAAGCAGGCTCCACGAAGGGAGCCCGATGCGGAACTCAATCCCAGGATCCTGAGATCATGACCTGAGCCAATGGCAGACAGTCAACCACTGAGTCACCCGATGTCCCTATTTTTCTACCTTATACTCAGAAGCTAAAGCAAAGACAACCTGGACAGCCTGTAAATAAAGCAGAGTGGGGGAGACTGGGTGACCCACCTTGGCAAGATATTCTCGCAGGACAAACTGGTGGCCCTAACAGCCCAGCAAGATGGAATATTCCTACTCATGTTCTTTTCACAGGATCCTAGATCCACTCTCATTTCAGGCTTTGGGGCTGGGGTAGGGCCCGCAGGCTCCTCCGGTGAGGGTTCCCATGGTGGCACCTTGTTGCCCTGTCTCTACCGCTGACGCATTGGAAGGCCACAGGGAACCACTGGAAGCCTCGCGGTGCCAGCTGGCTGCCTGACCCCCCCACAGGACTCAGAGTCACAGAGAGCACCCACTCTTTGTCCCAACCTCAGTTGGCCTGGGACTCCTGGCCCACTGAAGGCCAAGTGTGATGTTCACCTGGTCCACCTGCGGATCTGTCACTGTTACAGCCAGAAGAAAGTCAGGGAGCCGGGCCCTCACCTGCCCTACACCTGATGCTCTCTAACCTCGGGGAGAGCCGCTGGTTCTGTGGAAAGACTCAGTCACCATCACTATGCTGCTAGAAACAATTTCTTTGCCTACTAATAAATCTAAGCCAAATTTGGAGTGTGAACAACAAAACTCCCAAAAACTATAAAAAGAGAGAGAGAGAGAGAGAGAATACTCTGCTTCAAGGAACTATCTTACGTTTTACAAGTTGAACATTAATAGATATTTTCTACAAGTTTGCCTGGTTTTTTCATTAATTTTATGCACTGATGCATCATCAGAAGTTTGCCCAGGAGGCCCAAACTCACCTCGATGTAAGAGCAGGAGGAGAGGAGGGAGGAAGAAATTGAGCTTATCTTTAGCTTAAGTGCTTTTTCAAATTACTTTTGTCCCTCAAGGACATTACTATGAGGTACATGACCTCTGTATAATGCTTTACTTTTCACTTATTCCACATTCTAAGCAGGCAAATAATTCCATACCCATAAATTTTCCAGAAAGCTGATTTCTATCCTTCTATTCGAACCACTTTTACAGTTGGGAAACAGAAGTGGTTAACTATATCCTTCGGTATTCATTATAATGAAGAAGAGCTAATTAGCATTATTTTTCGCTATTAGCTATAATCATCTTCTACTTGGCTCTGGGTGCCAATTAACACAGCTTATCATAAAAGTATGTAAAACAAATAGGCTCAGACTGAACTGCAATCCAGATTTATCAGGTGTGAAATTGTTAAACAGTTATGTAAGAGTTACTGTTGTTTGGGGATGTTTCATATTATACCAAGTGGCAAAAAAAAATCTGTCAAAAAGACTTCTCCATCCCTTCCATGGATACCAAGGCACTGAGAAGGCACAGAATTTCCTCTGAGCTGTACATTGAGTATGATGTTAGCAGTGGGTTTTTCATACATAGTCTTTGTTATATTGAGGGCATCAAGTTCAGCAATGGCTTCATCAAAAGCTGTCTTTGCAAGAGAGCAGGCTTTCTCAGGGGGGTTCAGAATTTCATAATAGAACACAGAGAAGTTAAGGGCCATTCAGTGCGTTCAGCTGAGAGAGAGAATGGCAGCACCAGGCAGCAATCCTAAGGGTAAGAAAGAAAAACTCAAAAATACGAGCTCTGAGCCCATGTAGAAGATGGAGGCTTAGCGGTAAGAGCCTTGAACCCAACAGTGGACCCTTCCCCTCCTGCCAGGTCACTGGGGGTGACAACGCTGTGGATGCCCACTGGAAGATTCGGATCTAGGAAGTAGAGTCCTCAGCAGATCTGCTCAGACAGCAGCTAGTTCTGGATCCTAGCTGAGGAGGAAAGGACTTTGGATTGAGGCCCACTGTGCATCCTGCGGGTTGTCGCCTGCAAGTGCAAGCAAGTCAGGGACTTCAGTGGAGGACAAGCTTAGCCTGCCCCCCACCAGACCCTTTCCTGGCTTCCTGAGGTCTTGAGTTAAAGAACCACAGGAAGCCTTTTTCCATGCAGACTGAGGAGTTCATACCTAACAGTCAAAATTCTGGTATCCAGAGTAGTGAAAAATTAGGCAAGAGAAATTCCCTTTGACAGAATTCTATCCTTATTAAGCTGATTCTATTTCGGTGTGCTTCTAATTACATGAGGGCCTGAGGGCATCTCTTAGCAAGTCAAAGTAAACAGACATATTTGTTGTTCTTAAATCCAGAGTGAAGGTCACACCTGTTCCAGAGAATGAATAAGCAACCTCGAGTTTGATCTCCAAATAAACAGAATATCCTGATATGACATTTATCAAGTGACTTTTCTCTCTGCTTAAGAAACACATTTTTGATGAAGGGGGAACACTTTTGTAAACTATCCAATATAATGTTATATGATTTTTTTCCCCTTTATTCCATTAACTTTGATGACATTTTCCTCATTCCTTTCAAAGTGTTCTTATTTTTATTATGTTTAACCATCTGGCCGACTGCTTTAGCAAGTAATTAAAAACCTTACAAAGGGTTTAGAATTTTAATTAGATTATACGATTTTTGATGAATGGGGGTAGGGAAGGATTTAATGGCTTCGTTGCTAGAGAGGATTATCATCCCTTTTTCTGCCTTGCGTATGTATAAGATTTTTTTAATTGAAGAGATTGGATTGAAACTTTCTGAAAAATAAAGATCAAGGGTAGGTATAGCTTTTATACTTAATTTCCCTTAGAGAAATTTAACGCCAGCATTGAAGGACTCAACCAAAGAAGTGTACAAATTACAGCAAATAGAGAGGTTGAAGGTGGTTAGTGGTTCCCATGAGGAGGTTTTCTCTTGCCCTACAGGTCATTTCCAGATCAATTTTTAACTACTCACATGGGTGGTCAGGGCACTGAGCTGCATGGCAACAGGTGTGTGCAGCCAAGGAACAGTGGAAGTCCTTCCTGCCCACAAAGAGAAAGCTGTAACATCATGTGGATGGTGAATAAATTCAGGAGAACAGGGAAGCAGTTATAGGATGGCAGCTGTGCACAGACCCAGAGAACAACTAGTCCAGGAGGAGACAGAAGAATGGAAGTTTCTGTGAGCAAAATCTCTGAGAAAAAGGGGACACAGAATTGATGTACTGAGTAGAGATATAAGAAAAAAAAAAAAAAAAGCAAGGATGAGGAAAAAGAAAGGCAACTAGAAATATCTATAAAGACAAAAAGCAGTATGGAAAGGTATGGTTCAAATATGAAACAACTGCTCAAAGACTTTAAGAAGAAACAAATTGGGGGATTCCTGAGTGGCTCAGTGGTTTAGCACCTGCCTTTAGCCCAGAGCGTGATCCTGGAGTCCTGGGATCGGGTCCCACATCAGGCTCCCTGCATGGAGCCTGCTTCTCCCTCTCTCTCTCTCATGAATAAATAAATAAAATCTTTTTTTTTTTTTATTTAAAGAAACAAACTGGATTTCAACTAAAAGAATGAATAAGAGGCTAGAAATATTTTGAAAAAAAGGGAGATAACAGAATATACTTGTTATAAATCTTGATTGTTTAAAAGTTAATGAAGAGACCCACCACAATGTAACAAGGTAGAAAGGGAAAGAATTAGAAAAATGCTACATAGAGAAAACAAAATGGAAGTGTAAGTGTATTATTTAATGTTACAAAGGTAAATAATAAGAGAATAAAAACTAGTGATATTACCAAAGTGAGAAGGGGGAAGGGAGTTAAAAGTGAGCTAAGTTAGGTCAGTAGATAAACATTAAGTGGATAAATCCATAAACAAGAGGACATTATTTAGCATTTTGGACAAAAAATTGTTCCAATGTGATTGCTCTCATTAAGCAATTAAGTTGGAGGGGTCAGTTGTTTTCATTGAAAGATTTTTTTTTATGCCATTTGTTATCTGAGTGTATATATTAACTTGTAAATTTTTAAATTTGTTATTAAAAGTTTAAAAATATGTTAATATATAAAATCCCTTTATTATCATTTTACAGAGAAAATACCATGAAAGGATAGAGGGCAGCAGATTGGTGATGACAGGAGTTTGGGAGTCAGAGAGCACAGTCCCTACTGGCTGGGGGACCAAGGACCCAGAGAAGATAAATGTCTTATTTCTCAACCCTAAAAGGGGAAAATACCACACCAATCTGATTGAGTGGGTGTGAAGATTAAATGAGAACATGTATGAACGTGGTAAGGATGTGTCAGCTGCGATAGCAGTGGCTGAACATCCCTAAACAAATTTACACTCCCAAATGGATATGGATACCTGTAGGGTAAAAAAGCAAAACAGGAACTTACAACAAATTCATCACTTGTTTCAGAGTGAACCCAGTGATTTTGACCTGGTTACATAACCTCCCTAAGCTGCTCCTTATTTCTTTTTTTTTTTTTTTTAAGATTTTATTTATTTATTCATGATAGTCACACAGAGAGAGACAGAGAGGCAGAGACATAGGCAGAGGGAGAAGCAGGCTCCATGCACTGGGAGCCCTACGTGGGATTCGATCCCGGGTCTCCAGGATCGCGCCCCGGGCCAAAGGCAGGCGCCAAACCGCTGCGCCACCCAGGGATCCCTGCTCCTTATTTCTGTACAAAGTGGGGGCACTGCTTTTTTGTCGAGCTGTCTTGATGGGTCTGAGAACTGTTCCCTCAGTATTCCCGGGGCTTGATCACACCTCCTCTCTACTTCTCCATATGATTCATGTAACACTTATTTATTCATCTACAACTGTTTATAGGGCAAATGGAAGACAAATTGAGTTGAACAGGTTATTTCATGAAACCAGCCTTGGAACTAAGAATGCTGTATTGGTTTTTGTATCTTTCCAGGTAAATAAATGGGTAAGATAGTCAAGAGAAACTCATTATGTCAGGTACGCCGCTAGCCTTTAGAGATAAGAATACCAACCAGACGTAAGCTACCTTAAAGCGTATTTGTGCAACTAGGTCATATGAAACCAGTAGATCGTCCAGAATGTCATCCTGACATTAATAACAAAAAACATCTGAAAGACTTTTTTTCTCAGTAAGACATCTTTCATAAGTAAATATTTCATAGTGTCTTTAAAAATCATAAATTTTAATGATAATTTCTGGAAAAAATACATGGTTTAAACTAACAAAAGCCTTCAAAGACGAGTTCCAATAGAATGCATTGCCTATAATGCTTCAGGATTTAAAAAACAAACTAACTGGGATGCCGGGGTGGCTCAGTGGTTGAGCATCTGCCTTCAGCTCAGGGTGTGATCTCGGGACCCGGGATTGAATCCCACATCAGGCTTCCTGTAGGGAGCCTGCTTCTCCCTCTGCCTATGTCTGTGCCTCTCATAAATAAATAAAATCCTTAAAAAAAAAAAAAAAACTAACAATAGGTTATTTAACCCCAATTAACTAAAATAAAGTTCTATGACTTTTAAGGAAACATAATATGTCCTCCTGTTGCCTGTGACGTCTGTGCCTGGCACCGCTTATCAGTGATGGACCTGCCAAGTATAATCAATCTGTACGTATGTGTGTGTGTGTGGTGTCTGAATTACACATAGGAGCTAAACCTCATAAGGAAATGAAGATGGCAAGGCACCCTGAGGAGCACGTTGGTCCAGGAGCAGAGAGAAGAGAGCTCACATCCATATGAGGGCATGCAATCCTTCCCACATGCCCTGCACGGCTCGTCCTTTCTGGTCCTTCTGTTTCACAATCACACTTCCCAACATGAAGCAAGTAAATGAAGCAACAGGAAAGTGAAAAAGAGTTAATAGGATTATGGGCTACTGAATAAAGAGGTAGAAAGCAATTTTTCTCAGACTGTCTCATTACTTTCTTGTCTTTAAAGTGACAATTTGATGTGGAATACAGAGGCTGTGTGGCAAAGAGGAGAGATCTTGCTCTGGATTTAGCATCATCTGACATATGTAAATAGAGAGCACATGTAAGACATGGGATCAGCAGCAATTTCTTTTCGTGCCTTCATCAGAATCTATCCACCTGTAGATCTACCTACCAGTAAATTGGAAATACAAGAAACATCTTAATCACCACAATGGGGCTGTAATCAGCAAAGTTCCAGACTGTTGGAAGGAAACCCTACTCCTTACTACTCAAAGTGTGGTTCAGGGCCCAGCCACATCAGCAGCGCTGGGGCGCTTGTTAAACATGGGGATGCCAGGCCCCACCCCAGTCTTCTGCATCAGAATCTTAGATAGAATCTCAAGCCATTCATATTCATATTCACTGATTTAAGAATTAATGTTCTATAAGACAAAACAAAACAAAAATGCAGAAACACATACACACAGATGGAAGGGGAACCCAGAGATTCAGAGACTTTTCAACCAAGTGAGATGGGTACATGCTGATCCTGACTTGAAAAAGAATTATGGGAAATGTTGACACAGACTTTAATATTCAAATCTACTCCTATATTTGAGTTGATGACTAGAATGAATAATGTAAAAGTTGCTTCATTAGGAAAATATATAAAATAAATATAATTTTTGTAGAGCAGCATTGCTTGTAATTCTGTAAGTACATATGAGACAAAGTGAAAGCTAACTAAACACTAAATGACCCGAGGACATTACTGGATAATTTAAATGTTCCTATGTAGAGCCCTCCGTAAAATGAATAAGGCAAAAATCTTCATTGAAATGGAAATCAACGGGTCTGTGAAAACCTCTTTGCAGCACTGCTTGGTCATAATGAAGGGATGAGAGGACGGTAGGTTTCTCCAATGAGGTAGGTTGTAGGAGAAAGAAGTGATTTGGGGGTCAGCACTGCCTTCTCACTGAGTCTAGGTGGATTTATCGGCAAAGGGGTAAATAATAATAGCTAATGTGCCTTGCTGGCAGAGTTGTCAGGTCTGTATACAGGAATGGGTGTGAAGGTGACTTGTAGGGACACTTGAGTGGCTCAGCGGTTGAGTGTCTGCCTTAGGCTCAGAGAGTGATGCTGGCATCTAGGATCGAGACCAGAGACCAGCTCCCTGCAAGGAGCTCGCTTCTCCTTCTGCCTCTGTCTCTGCCTCTCTCTCTCTCTCTCTCATTCTGGGTCTCTCATGAATAAATAATAAATAAATGCTCAAAAAAAAAAAAGAAGAAAGTGACTTGTAAACTATAAAGCACTAGATAATTGTTAATATGCATTTTTTTGCCTTTTTTCTTTTTTTAAAAGATTTTATTTATTTATTCGTGAGAGACACAGAGAGAGACAGAGACACAAGCAGGCTCCATGCAGGGAACCCGACGTCGGACTCGATCCTGGGTCTCCAGGATCACGCCCTGGGCCAAAGGCGGCGCCAAACCCCTGAGCCACCCGGGCTGCCCTTGCCTTTTCTTTTTAAAACAGGGAAGCAATATGGTCAAACAGCATGGATCAGACAGGGTGTCTAGCTTTGTATCCCAACGCCTCACCTTGTGCAACTGGGACAAGTGACTAAGCATCCATGTTCCTAATTTCTTCATGTGTAAAATGAAATAAAACTAAGGTAGATCCATGTTATTGTCACAATACTTGCTTTCCCTCCCCCCACAGGCTCGCTGTCGCTCAGCCAGTGCTGGAGGATTAAAGATCCACGTGCTGATGGTGGTTCTGGCCATGTGACTTCTCCGGTCCAGAGAACTCGAGTGTAATTGGCATGCACTACTTCTAGGGGAGCTTTCAGAGCCATCGCATGGCTCTGTCATCACTGTCTTCCCTCTGCCCCGAGTGGCAATCATCCGAAAGCAGCTGCTCCTTGGCATCCCAGGCTGAGGAGGCCACGGGCCCGGAGTGGCACCCAGTGTACACATGCACGAGAAAGCAGTCTCATTCACCCTAGTCAGAGGTTGGGAGACTGTTAGTGCTGTGCCACCTAGCAAAAGCTAGTATACCTCTCCATGCGGGATTGTGGTAGAGACTACCTGTGACTCTGTACAGAGAGTTCCTGAAAAATAATACCTATTATTGTCCACAAATGTTTGTTCCCTTCTCTCCTTAGCATTCATGAAGCTGCCACGACTGCTGAGAGTAACTGCCACAGTTGCCTCCGTGTACACATCAGAAACCAGAATGATAAGAGCTCACTTGTTTTAGCGACCTCACATTTACTAAGACTGACCACATGCTCGAAAAGTGGTACATTTTGTTATTTCAGCCTAACTGTCGTATGAGATTGGTTCTGTAGCCTATGTTTTACAAGGAATGTAATCTGTAATACGGGAAAGTACATGGCATTGATGGGTCTGGCAAACAAAACAAAACAAACAAAAAACCCCCAGACTCCAGGAGTTCTGAGCTAAAATCTAAGAAGGAGAAACCAGAACTAACTAGTTTTTGATGCATCACATGCCAGGATGCATTAAGTGCTTCATTATTAGTATTAGAATGGTGGTCAAGTACCAATATTTTTCATTAAGCTGCAGGAAGTAAAGCCAAGAAACTCAGAACAGGGATTAGTCCAAGGGAATTAAGGATGAGCATGGCTTTGTTGTGCAGTTCACACACATCCATACTCAAACCCACGCTTATTAGATCCACAACTAATAATTATTAGAGCAAGATTTGAATACAGGTCTGTATGCGCAACACAGGTGATCAATCCACCTGGTGTCTGGTGGCACAAAGAGCAGAAACGTTAATCTCGAAAATGTGTTTTAATTCTATTTAAACAACATACTCTAAATAAACTTTTTTTCCCTAAAATGTTATTTTACTCCCAAAAGATTTAGATGATAAACAAAAATTTATTATTATTATTTAATTCCCTTTCTGCTGACCTTTTTTAGTACATAATCACCATACATGCAATTAAGCTGGGTCCACTTGAAAATGCTTATTAACCACCAAACTGTTTCCACAAGGCAGATAATGTATTTGATATGCTAGTGGATTGCAGAGTTTGGACAGCCTCAATCAGTACTTCCAAAAGTCACATTAGAATAAGATACAACCATGGACACCTGGGTGGCTCAGTGGTTGAGCGTTTGCCTTGGCTTGGGTCGTGATCCCAGGGTCCTGGGATCGAGTCCTGTATCGGGCTCCTTGCAGGGGTCCTGCTCTCCCTCTGCCTATGTCTCTGTGTCTCTCATGAATAAATAAAATCTTAAAAAAAAAAAAAGAATGAGATTAAACCATCTCCCATTTCTCATTTGTGTTACTCCTGAAATCTCCTTTGGGTCCACAACACATTTCTATGCCTAGACTTGGCTTTGGAAGTTTACGTCGATTACGTGGCTTTGCCAATTCATGCCTCTCTAGACTATGCGACACTTAACATCCTTAAATCCAATTTATCTAAAGCATCCAAAGTTACAAGATCGTTTACATAAACATTTAGGATTGTTGAATGTGTACCTGTATTTCCTTTGAAGTTACTTTGGATTAACACACAATAGGAAACATTAACAGTTTTTAATTTTATACAATGGGAGAATTTGTCTGACTTTTTGCTACTTCAAATGAATGTGTGTGTGTGTGGTTTTTTTTTTAAGATTTTATTTACTTATTCATGAGAGACACAGAGGGAGAGGCAGAGACACAGGCAGGGGGAGAAGCAGGCTCTGTGCAAAGAGCCCAATGTGGGACTCGATCCCAGATCCCGGGATCTCGCCCTGAGCTGAAGGCAGACGCCCAACCACTGAGCCACCCAGGTGTCTCACAAATGAATTTGTTAAAAGTTCTTCTCATATTATCATTTTTAGAATAATTCTTAAAATAATTTAGTTTCTCTTATTTTACTTACTAATCTTTAACATCTGTGTCTGAAAATGTTACTTAAAAGTGGTTAGAAAATGATCTAACCTATAGGACAATCTTGGAAAACCTG
The DNA here is from genome assembly GCF_053574225.1 of Canis aureus. Lineage (NCBI taxonomy): Eukaryota > Metazoa > Chordata > Mammalia > Carnivora > Canidae > Canis > Canis aureus. Next base: position 9,997,244 of record NC_135617.1, on the reverse strand, counting down.
CCTTTTGGTGAGTGGGTGTGTGAATGAGATAACTCACAGGGGTGTTGGGTGGTCTCCTTCATCTTCAGGAACATTCCATTACCCAATCACCTGTTAACTCTTGGTGCTCACACAGTCAGTGGTAAAACACCCAACAGTTGCTTCCTATCATTGTTTTTTTTTTTCTTTTTACCAAAAATTTATTTACCAATTTTATTTCCAATAGATATTTAGATTTGTCCCAGAATTTTACAGTTGTAGAAAAATGCTGGAATGAACAGCACTTAATGTGGTATCATTTGCCGTAGAGCATATATACAAGGTAAATCTTTAGCAGTGAAATTTGTGTCAAAAGGCATGTACATTAAATTTTAATAGGCATGTAATATTTCAGTGGAGGTTGTACATCTATCATCTCCAGATAGCAACATTCAAGAACTTCCTAACTTCTTTACCACTGGTGTGTTATCAATCAGTTTGATTTTTGCCACTAAAATCTTCACCAATAAAAGGGGTTATCTGGTGTCATTTATTTACTCATTTATTTAAACACATTCCTGGGTCTAGGCTTTCACTTGAACTAAAATCATGAAAACAAAAGAGACGAATATCTAGCAAACCATATGGACTCTTTCACATTATCCTAGTGAACCAGTATCTAAGAAAAGTACATGGTAACACTAGGGAACAATTTCTAAAATCGGAACAAGAGTTCTAATGCTAAATTTAAGCTGATGGGCAACATGGAAAAGGAAAGCAAGATAAACTTAGTATTTTTTATTGATACCTTTTAGGTTGCCAAATGGTTACTTGCAAAGCTATTTTTCTGATCAAAGTTGTCATTTGTCTATTTCCAATGACATCCAGTGGCATCCTGGCATATTACCAGTTTGGGACAACTTACGGAGAGAGGACATGCTGGAGGTGCCCCGAAGAAACTGGTGTAAGCCGTCATCACTGTCACTGGAGCTGGCTATACTGTTCCTCATTTCCAGCATGGAGATCTGTGTGCACAGGCTGAGCTGGTGTTCCAACTTTTTGGCCTTCTACAAAGCAAAGTTTTAAGATTTCTGAGATCTATAAGACTTGGATCACATATTCCTTGTAAAAACCATTTCTTTTTTTCCTTGAAACAAAAAACTACCAGCACATAGTAGGCGGCCAATAAATGTTAGCTATAACTTTCATCATAAGCTACTACTACACATACATTACAAAAATTTTATATGATCAGCTTATTTGTTAATCTGAAAAATAATAAGCACCAACCTAATTTGATAAAGGGCCTACACAAGATGACTTTAAGAGAGCACCCACCCAGGACACCTGGGTGGCTCAGTGGTTGAGCCACTGGCTCAGGTGGTGATTCCAGGGTCCTCCGATTGAGTCCTTCATCGGGCTCCCCACAGGGAGCCTGCTTCTCCCTCTGTGTCTCTCATGAATAAATCAATGAATAAAAATCTTTTAAAAAAGAGGAAGAGAGCACACACCCGTATGCATAGTTCCTGGAGAATTACTTATCATAGAAACAATGTTCTGCAATTTCTCTTCAGTCCTGATTTTAATCTTCTTCTAAGAAAATGTGGGGAAATGAAGATGGAATTGCAAACCGTAGAAGATCCCATACAGCTCCGCAATTCCTTGCTGAGTTGCGCAGGCTCCCTCCTATCCCTCTCTTATCACTTATGAACTTTCTGGAATGGGGCTTGACCAGGAGGATGTACCAAACTGGAAGATACCAGCGTTGAAAGGCCCACTTCCTGCTCACTAGAGTTTGTCAGTTCTCCTCAGTTGCTACCTCCCTGCTTCCCTGCCTTCCTGGCCTATGCTACCCTCGTCCCTCCCTCCCTCTGACTCACTTTCCTTAGATTGATTAAAAGGCTCTTTAGGAGAGACCACAAATGGAGGTCCCTGGCATTTAGAGTCATCTCGCCAGGTAACGACACATATAATAAGTACAAAATATTTCCATGCTCTTAAGAAAGGATTCCCACGAAGGGTCTCTAAATTACAAGCATCCCCACTTCACTTAACATGAGTAATTAATGAAAATTCAGAAAAATATGTATTGCATAAAGTGAGGTATACCTCATTATACATATTTGCTCAACAAAATAAACACACTCAGAAAAACACTTACTTTATCATTTAAGGTGGGATCATTCAATGAGTAGAGCTTATTTGTAATGTCTTTTCCTATAAGATACCTAAATATTTCATACAGAAATGGTTCTGATTCCAGAAAGTAAGTTAATCTTTCTCTTGACCAGCATAAAAATCTGCAGTTATCATCTGCAATGATGGTTACCTGCCCAAGAAACAAACATAGAAAGAAAGAAGTGCATCTGTGTATATGAATTATGACTGTAATTATTTGGGGGAAAGGAAGAGTAGAATAATTCAGTGGATATTATTATAGCAATGATTTGTCATATTAGTAAAATTAAAGCAAGATCTATAACACAAGCTTCAATAGCGATTACAAAATCATGTTTAAAACCAAGAAATCTGTAGACTAAAAGCAAATTCCCCACGTTTTGTTGTTGTTCTGTTTTCCGAGGTCTGGTGCTATAGAGTGTACTAGGCCAATGTTCCAATTAGACATATAATTTGTGGTGAAATATTTCTTTGTGAAATATTCTTCTTGTGATTACAAAAGAGGTTTAAGAATATGGCTTCTAGCAAAAGAATTGGGGTAAGATCCCTGAGGCAAGTTATAGATGAAAGACCTGCCTAGCCAACCTTGCAAACACACACTGGAGAATGAGAAGATGGACTCATGTGAACTGGTTTTAGAGTCCAGGCTGTTACTGAGGAATATGGCTAGTGAGGGTCCTTCTCTGGGTCCTTTTGTCATAGGTATTTTTTGAGTATGATCTTTCAGGACAAGCTCCAGGGTGTGGGGGTTCACAGAGATCCCCCAGTTAGCTCAGAATTGGGACACCATACCTCCCTTGAGCACTGCTCCACAGGAAAAGTGGAAAACACTAATTGCACCCCTCAGAGCTCAAGATTCTCCAAAGAAATACTTTCTCCAGAGTGAGGGGTTATACCCCTAAAACAGTGTCAGGAAGTCCTTCCTCCCATGCAGGTCCCCTTTCATCAGTTAGCACTCTTTCTCTGAGCTTCAGATGGCACTCAAATCACTGAATCCACACTCATTTGTGGACATATCTGCCTCCAGCAGGCACTCTGAGGGCAGGGACTATGCATCTTCCTGTCTGAATGCCCAGATTCCAACACAGAGTGGTCTCAGTGTATATGTATCATATGAAGGAATTAACAAATGAACACAAATGCTGTCGAAGGCAAAATCCATTTTCATATCCTCAACGTTAAACCCAATGCCTGCCAGGTAAATTAATAAAGAGTTTTTGAATTAACATGAAATCATATCTGAGCCTCAGAGCAAACATTTCCAAAGGCACTCTTTCCCCTTGGTTTGTCACAAAATTAAACACGGTTTTGCTGATGAGGGGGTATTTATGTCTACTAGGAGAGACAAATGGAAAACCCAGCTTCTCAACTAATATCAATAGCTGCGATTTGACCTTTAGCAAATTAGAGGGTTTGGCTACTTTAAAAAGTGGGTTGATATTCCTAGAACAAAAAGTTTGCACTTATTATATAAGAGTTGGACTATCCCAAACCAAACACATTTGGATTCAAGAAATGCATCACCAGCTCTATGAATCCATAAAAAACTAAATTCTCCTCATTCTTTCAACATACATTATGCACTTACTTTGTGCTAGACACTGTTAAAGGCACCGAAACTACAACGTGGACAAGGAAGACAAGATCTTTGCCCCTGGGAAGCTTACATTCCAGTGAAGGAAGCTGATGATATATAAGGAAATATGACACCGTCAGGTGACAATAAGTGTTTTGACAAATATAGAACAGGGGCAAGTGGTAGAGAATCTTCAGGGAATGACAGTTACACATAATACCACTCACTTTATATGTGTACTGTACTTTTAAACATTTAGGTGTTTTTACATCTGTTATAAGTGCTCCAAAATTGCCTTTCAGGTAAAGCAGGTCATATTCTTTCTCATTTTTCAGATGTCAAATGACAAGAACCAAAAAACTTATTCATGAGCACATGTTGATTAGTGGTGGAATGAGTACTTCTGACATCCAGCCCAGACATATTTTTCCCAACCAGGCCAAACCCTACCCAATGTGTCCAATATTCAACCAACATGATCACATTGACAGTAATCTGGCTAAGTGACCACAAGGTCAGCTCAAAGTCCATAAAGAGTCCCTTATACAAAGAACCCAATAGCATGAAGCTTACATCCAAGAGGAGGAAGCTGATAATAAACAAAGACATCTGCCCAAAAAACAAAACAAACTTTTCTTTTGTTTTTGAGAAAAGAAGTCTAAAGTCAAGCCAGTAGTGAGAAATTCCCAGAAATACTAAGATGTGGGTAAATAAACACAAGGCAACTGAATAATATTCCACAGTAGTAATTAAAGAAAGGTGAGTACTGGTACTCACTGCAGCACAGCCCTGTAGCCAAGCACTGAAGAAAAGGTTAGGAGCTGGAGGTGCCTTTGTTTGGCAAAGAGGTCATCCGTGACTTTGGAAAATTTAAGTCATGTGCAAGGGGGGAAGAGGTTAAAAGAGCAGTTGGAAGCCATCCAGGAGAAGAAAAAGGAATTGTACCTAGATGACGTATAATGCGTTTAACTTCTTTCCAACCATTCCCATAGCCTCGTTTCCACAGAGGTAATGATACTTCTGATACTATCATTCACTTAGCAAATACACTTCTTGTTGATGGTTGACAAATACCTTAAACCTGTTTATTTTATCATTAAATTTAGGTTGAATAACAGTATTCAAATAAGAAGCTATGCCTACAGTATGTATGAATAACTTGCAAGTCCATAAGTGTAAGCCTTTAATTGGAAGTGGGTCATTAGCATATTGACTGAGGTCATTTTACATGATGGCTAATGCTTCACTTGTGCCAAATAGACATTCGTGTTTAATGATTTTCTGTCACAACAGCCAAGTAAAACGTATTTTAATGAGGAACTTCTATAAAAGCAATATAAGAATTTTTAAAGCTTCTGTAAAATAAATTCCCTTCCTAAAGTCATTAGGCTACCTCAGCAGTGCCATGCTTCAGCTCTGGCGGAGAATTTTACTGAGGAAATAAAAGCAAATGTGACAATGGGAGATAGAAAAGGATTTCTCTCAGGGAGAGGACTGGACTAAGTGTTTGCGATCGGGTTGGCCTTGATTATTACTTCAAGGCACTAGGCCTCACCCTCACTTTACATTCTACAAGCTCATGGAATGAGAAGACATTACACAAGACCAAGGGTGTCCAAGGGAATTGCCTAATGTGTCAGGACTGGAAACAGCAGCTCAACACTCTGATGGCTGATTGTCCTCAGGGGAGAATTCGTTATTTTCTTCACGGATTATATAACATTTCACACATCAGCAACATGAAAATGTCCTAGGACTGGTCTATCCAACCGATGCTCAGAGTTCTCCTAAGCGCTAAAGTACCGTAGAGTCAAAGCTGGCCGATTACTCGCTTCACAGCTTAAACCAAAAGATTTCCTTAATACTAAGATAAGGTTTGGTTTAAATACAGGAGAAAATTTCAAGTTCATTTATTTCACAAGGGCTGGGATCTCCAAGACGTTCTTTTTCCCTTAAACTCAATAAAGCTTTGATTTTCAGGCTTCACAGCACAGGATGCGCAAATGACCGGGAAAAGCAATGAGTGGGAGATAAAATACAAAATGGTATGTGTGATAGAGGACGTGAAAATGGTAAAGCTCACTTGACATAAAACAACTGCCCAAAGAGGAAGAAACCAAACACAAAAGACTAATTCCACCTTTTGTAATAAAGATACTCAAGATTCTACCAAGAATTCTAAGCGGCAGCTTTGGCGTGTAGGTACCAACATGGCTGGAAAGCACCTCTCAGTCACCTGGGAGTTCAGGTTCAGAGTCTGTTTCTCAGCTCTGTCACTGTGC